>NC_048596.1:246312464-247542464 GCF_003668045.3 Cricetulus griseus | reverse complement strand
TCAATGGATGGATGTAGTGGTAAATACCAATAATCCCAACAGTTGAAAAGTAGAAGCAGGAAAATCAAGAGTTCAAGGCCAACCTTATATGCATGGCAAGTTTGAAGCTAGCTTGGCTGCACAAAGCTTATCTCAAAAACCAGAAACAAAAATGTGAACATGTAAGTAATTAATAAATAAACAATATTAGCCATCATATTCCAAAGAAAAATACAAATTAAAGTAACTAAGGCATTTTATTTTGTACTCATAATCCTTGCCAATTTTGGAAGGAGAACCCATTTTCATCAGATTTTGTACAAAGGATCTGTTTATACACGTAGGAGAAAATGTAAAGTCATAAAAGGTAATTGATATGCTATTGCTATGGAAATACATATTGTAAGGAATTATGATACACTGCATTATTAATTTAATGACATGACTACCACCAGGAACATTATAAATGCCTACCAGTAGAAATTCAGGCATGTGAAAATTACTTTTCCATTATGCCTTTAATCCTTTCTGCTTATGTAATATCCCCAGGAGCTTGAATACTTTTTCATAAAATGAAGGAGATATATTCTTTTTTATAAGCATTTCATTTTAGTTTTAAGTGTTCTTGCATATGTGTGTGTGCATGCACATTCATGCATGTGTCTGTGGAGGTCAGAGGTGTTGGATCCTGTATTAGTCAGAGTCTTCTATAAGAACAGAACCAACAGAATGACAATAGATTTAGTAGCATGGCTTACAGGCTATGGTCCAGTTAGTCCAACAATGGTTTTCTCTCAAAACAAGGGTCAGGAAGTAAGCACTTGCTTAGTATACTAGGGTGGATATCTCAGGTGCTATTCAGTATAGGTTAGAATCCTGAATAAGTAGGTTCTAATCCCAGTAAAGGAATGTCTCAGCAACAGGGTAGATGGAATTAGCATAGAGAGCGAAGTGAAACAGGCAAAAAGTGTGGTCCAAATTTTGGGTGGGTCTTCTTCCATCTCAAATGAGTCAGTCAAGAAAACACAACACAGATGTACCCAGCTGCATGGGTTTTACTTGATACCAGAAGTAATCATGTTCACAGGCAAGATTAGCCATTAAAGATAACCCTAGAGATGGAGATACAGAGGCCTGGTTATGAGCTAGCTTGACATGGGTGCCAGCAGCTGACCTTGAGTTCTCTGAAAAAAAAAAAAGAGTAAGTGCTCTTAACCACTGAGCAATCTCTCCAGCAAGAACAAATATATTCTTTTGAAGCAAAAAGTACTCCAAACTTGAATTGACAGTTAATGTTCAAAACCAGTGGGATGAGTCAGAGCTTCAGTTTTGTGATAAAAAAAAAAAAAAAAACAAAAATAGAGCAATTGGAAGAGTTGAAACATCAGAGAAAACAATTATTGCAACCTTGATAAATAAAAGTTATTAAATTTAAGATTGAATGATAATTAAACTTTCAAACATCTATAATTGAGAAGCAATTAAAGTGTCTCATTTTCTTTTATTTTTCACCTAGTGTTTTAAATATTCAGATACAGAAATTATTTTATAGTATAATACTACCAGTCTATATTGGGATCAAATGAATTTTGTGTCCAAAATACAGTAAAATAAGATTCATAAAGCCATGCAGTCAAAAACTAAATAAATGAAAGACAGTAAAAAATTACTGAATAATTCATAACTAAAGTACAAGAATATTAAAACTGTTAAATATTCAGACTGATAAAAATGGGATTTTTAACTTTCTTTCACCTCTTCACCTCCTCACTTGGAGAGATGGTTTTGGGTGTGTCATTTATTGTCAGGCCCATAAACTTGTGGAGCATCTGTATTCTCTTATGAACTACTATGTGGGTGAAGTGGTCCTCAGTTTACATTTAAGTGAACTTGATGGTCATTACTAGTAATTTACCACCATCTACTTGTTCTTTAGTGATTATACCATAACATCTAGAGTTTTCTTTTAACCAGCCCCTCTACTCAGGCTGGTGCTTGTTCCTGCTCTGAGATTCAAAATTTACGGAAATTGACCTCCATTGCCGTTAAGGAGAAATAGCCACAGACTGTGTCATGAAATATTTTGACCCTCACATTCTTTCTCCAAGGAGTATGTAGCTATTGATTGTTTCTGTTTCTTTCTGCATTTAAGATTTCTATGGAGAAGGCTGGGGCCGAATGTATTGATTCTCTTGTTTGTACCTCACTTGTGTCTGAGTCACCAAAGAAAAACTTCTTTGTGAAGAAATCTTATTACATTATGGGCAGGCCTCACATTAATCACTGTGTATTAATTTTTCCTGAAACACAGTGTAATATCCCTTCTTGCAGATTCTGAGATGGCTCATCTTTGTAAAATTTACTTTATTGTGGTAGAGAAGAGAATTCAGTTCTATTTAAGATATGATAGCCATCACTTTCCTCTTAAGAATGCATTTTATCCATGCCACACTTTTGAATTTCTGCTACTTCTAGTGTGGTTTTTATTCTCTCTCTCTCTCTCTCTCTCTCTCTCTCTCTCTCTCTCTCTCTCTCTCTCTCTCTCTCTCCACTAATGTTCTTTGAAACTATTACTTTTTAGAAAAATAGTGGGTTAAGACACTACTTTTTGTGAAATATTCTACCCAAAGTACTAACTTATAGGTGATCCACCATCTTTTATTTTCTGGAAGAATAAAAGCAATTGTCTGTTCCATGATGTAGGGAGAGGTGGCTGGTACTTGGAGTGCTCCTGACCTCTGTGATGGAAAGGAATACTGAGATGTGATGTGGAGTCTGAAGATGAGTTAGATGAAAAGGGAGATGTTGAGGAAGCCTTTGTAATTGATGTAGATTTGTCTCAGTTACTTCACTGACACCACAAGGAAACAATCACCTGTTACTATGTACTGGATTCCAGGGCAGAGGGAATGTATCAATAACAAAGATATCCCATAGATCTCCCTTGCTGAATTCAGTGCTAATCTACAGGAGAAACATGCTACTCATTCATGTCCTGTGCAAATTAGATGTGGATGCGTTCCTGCTACATATTCTGAATCTTATAATTTTACTGCAAATATGAGTCAGTGCCTATTTAACAATCAAAAAATAAACTGTAATGCAATCAACTGGCTCTTTTTTGCGAAGCACATAACACATATATGACACATATATGTTCCTTATCAAGATCTAATAGTATTACTACCTACCATATATAAGTGAGAATATATCCTGATTGTCTGCTCACTAATGACCTTCCTTTTAATGTCTGAACTATGCTGGTTTAAAAGTTCCATATATAAATAAGTTAACACACACACATACACACACACACACACACACACACACACGTCTGGTGGGTAGAAAAGTAGGAGAGGATCAGGGAGGAGTTACAGAAGGGGAAAGGAGATGATAAAAATGTATTTTATGAACATTTCAAAGAATAAATAAGATACTTTTAAAAGTTACCATCCATACATATTTTTATTTGTTATTCATTTTTGTGTATGTGTTGTTTGTGGTAAAGCCAGAGGACAAAGTTAAGTGTCCTCTGTTATTCGCTGCATTTTTTTTTAGACAGTCTCTCACTGAAGCTGGAGTTCAGTTTGTCTATGCTACCTCCAGGTATAATCCTGCCTTAGCATTCCCAGGATCGAAATTATAAACACGTTTTGCTGAGCTCATCTTTTTTACGGGGATCCTGGGGATCTGGTCTCAGCCTCATGCTTACATATCCAGCTCTTTACTAACTGAGTCATTTCCCCCAACCCTTTTCGTGTACATTTTATTGGAACCTGAAACTGGGTAAAATTGGAAACACATTTCAACTGGAGAACAAGGACCAAAAACAGCCAGCATCCTCCAGCATTTGTATCATAAATGTTATAATTTCAGCATAACCTACCAATTCCCTTTTTTTGCTATATACTTTCTTTAACAATAAAAGTTGTTCATCCTAATACTAATATACCCAAGTGAAGAAGAATCTACATGTACTTTATATATCTTTGAGATTAAAAACCACAGCCAAATCTCATAAAAATTACCATTTTCCTTTTTGAAAATACTCACATGAACATGCTCCCTTGTTAAATATATCCCTAACTGTTTAGCATTGAGAATCGTTCCTTTCTTTTTTCCTTGCCAATGCCGTATTAAGCTACCAGCTTTATTGTTAGTGCATTTGTATCCCTGGCCTTGTGGCTGTTTGTCTTTTTAGGATTAACTTACTGTAGGACACAACCAATAAATTCAGAATACAATTTACTACTTTGTTATAAATTAAGATCACTCAAGGAGAAGGCAGCATTAATTGTTCAGTTCTGAACTGTAATCCGAAGTCAAACTGAATTTCATTTATTTTCAAATAAAATCAAATGCAAAGACCTCAGTCTTGATCTTACCTGTGGAGGTAGGCACCAACAATTTCTTTTTTGGGAAGAAATAACAAAACAGAAGCAGAATCCTTAATGATTCCCAATTCCTCCTGTCTATGCTCACCTAGAGATGTCTGAAGCCATGGCTGGACTAAGCAATGCAGGGTTGTATTGACAAGGAACCCTCTGGGCTAGCATTTTCCTGTATCTAAATAGCACTGAAGAGGTTTGGTGGTGAAAGTGGAAACATCATAAATAAAGAGTCAAGAGGACATTTTGTTTCATCTGCTGCCTCTCACTCAACACCCAGGGGTAAGTAATGTCACAAGCTTTGCATTCTTTATATACAGGCACCTAAGATTTTCCCATTCACTGGTCTTTGAGCATGTGACCCAGCTCTCTGCCTTCAGACATAGGTCTGTCTTTTGTCTTCCAGAGTGGTGCCTGTCTGGCATACTTAGTTTATAGTGAATTTCACATTTTCTGCATAGTGCTTCCACTTCAGCTCCACAGGCAATTTGTAAGGCATCTTCTGAGTGCTTGGTCCCTGGCCTCAGAGTTCTCCCTGATCTCAAGAAGCCTCCAGCAAACACAGAATGAAAGCCTGAATCTGAGCCCATAAAATAGAGTGTGCTGTGTTCCTATTTTCAAAGCATTCCTGAAGTCCTCATTAGTATACGTATTGTGCTATGCTATGTTTTCTCCAATCACAAACAGAAGTTTTTCCATAAGCATTTTCTTTTGAGATGAGATCTCACTGGTTTTTTTTTTTTGCTTTTTAAAATTTAACTTGGAAAACAATCTTATTTTACATATCAATCCCAGTTCTCTCTCCCTCCCATTGTCCCACACCCCACACCAACCCCCCATTCCATCCCCATCCACTCCCCATGGAGAGTGAGGCCTTCCATGGGTGATCATCAAATTCTTTCACAACATTTGGAGCAGGACCTAAGCCCTCCCCTGTGCATCTAGGCTGAGAGAGTATCCCTCCATGGGGAATGGGCTCCCAAAGTCCATTTGTGCACTAGGGATAAATACTAGTTCCACTGCAAAGGGTCCCCTAGATTGCCCAGTCCTTCTAACTGATACTCACATTCAGGAGGCTTGGTTCCATCCAATAATGGTTCCCCAGCTTTACAACTGGGGTCCTTGAGCTCCCACTTGGTCAGGTCAGCTGTTTCTGTGGGTTTCTCCAGCACAGTATTAACCCATTTGCTCATCCCTCCTCCCTCTCTACAACTGGCTTCCAGGAGTTTGGCTCAGTGCTTAACTGTGGATCTCTGCTTCAGCTTCTGGCAGCTACTTGGTGAAGGCTCTAGGATGGCAACTAAGTTGGGGGAAGAATAGAGAAGAGCAAGAAAAAAAGATACCTTAATGGAGGGGGCATTATAGGTTTAAAGAGAAATCTGGCACTAGAGAAATGTCCAGAAATGTCCACAAGGATGACCCCAACTAAGAATCTAGGCAATAGTGGAGAGACTACCTTAAATGCCCTTCCCCTATAATGAGATTGATGAGATCTCACTTTGAACCCCAGACTGGCCTTGAACTAGGCATAAGTTCAAGTGCCTCAGATTCTGAAGTGCTAGGAGGAAAGCCACCATACTAAGCTATTTTTCTTTTTGGGTACACATTTGTTTGGAAAAGAAAAGTACCATTATATAATTTCTGGACCCTGTTCCTTATTGGTCCCTGAGAGATTAAAAACAAAATGTGTTTTCACAATTACAGATCAGAAATAACTGATATGCAACAATATGCACAGACCTGGTATGATAGGAACATAGATAATATTCACCTGTGAGCTTTATTTTCCATTGTGCCATGTATTACATGGCTTAAAAGATGAACAGAGAAGATAGCCCTATACATTTAATGTATGGAGCAGATCCATCAGATGTTCTGCAAAGTTTCCCCTGTTACAAAAATACTGCTGATATATGTACATTTTGATTAAAAATCTGTTGCTGATATGTCATACATTACTTTGAAATATCTCTGGCGTGAGATTCAAATGTTTGATTTTATTTTAAGCCAAAGGCAATGTTTCTATGTCATCTCCCTGTGATTAAAAGCTCTGGTTCTCATTGCTTCCCCAATATGGTGATATTTTAATTATCAAAGTTTTGAGTGAGATTGTTCATATGCTGAGTTGGAACTGGCAAGGCGTTTTCGTAATTGAAGTATCTAGTGCTTCATCTCTGGTGAGGTCACAAGCTGTTCATGATTTGGTTCTGTGACTTCTGCTGTGCCTGATGCAATCAGCACCCAATAAACGCCTGATGGGTTGGTGAATGGTGATCATGGAAGGGCAGAGCTTGCCCATCTTGTGGTTCTCCAACCTGCTTCTGATTTGGCTACCAGACATGGTATGTTCTTTCGGGGTTTGAAAAAGCAAGTGTGCTGATGCAGATGGTCATATGCAGATAAGTCCATAATTCCTAGTTCATCTAATCTGTTTTTAATTAATGATCGCAAGGCCTCAGTAAAACTTCTCCCAGCCTGTTCTTTAGAAACTCAAATGATGGTGGAGCCACTGCATTTATTCAGTTGACATTTGTTGAAAATGTTATTTAATTAAAAAATCAAGATGTTGAACAGTGTTGGATAAAGTAAGTGACAGTATGGAGGGTAATTTATTTTCCCTGGTGAGTTCTTCCATACAGGTTCACAGAAAAATTATGAATGGTAGTTGCTACTCTAGCCAGCCATATTCTCTTTGCAGCATGTATTTTTCCACCAAGTGGCTTCATCCTTTTAGAAGACCAAAGAATCTAGGATACCACCTGTTTTGAAAGAACCTATGTTTCAGATTTTAGCTCTCAGCCTCTCGTCTCTCTATCACTAGTGGTAATTAAATCTCCATGATGTGATGGACAGCTTGGTCTGAATGATTTGTATTGTAAATAATCTTCTGGTGACCTCACCAGGCAGAGTGTGCTCAGTAAGCATTTTCTTATGTTGAGTATAAACCCTAGCTAAAGCATTAAAATACCCCAAATGGAAAGGTTTGCCACTGGTGGTGATTATATTTTTAATCTTGTTTCTCTCTTCTGCTTGCATGTCTTTAATCTCATGTTTTACTATGAACAAACATGTACCATTCTGAGACACACCTACAATTCTAAAACCCACCAGACTGAATGGGATAAAGAACTTCAAATGTTACAGGATTACTTCAATCTTTACACTTTTCCCTCCACTCTCTACTCTAGAAAGCCATGAAGGGAACTACTTTCAGCTTATCATCATCTGCTACTGTGAGGGCATGGGAAAGGTATGATTTTGAAGGTCATAGAGCTTCAGTTGGTTGAAATTTGGTTGAAACTGTGCTCCCATCTGAAATGTGTGTACACAGTAATAAGTTGAGCACATTCACACTGAAGATTCAAAGGAAACCATTCATGGGATGACTTTGCTCTTCTTAGATTTGACAGGACTTGGATTTTTTTTTAAAAAAAATACAGTTTATGGATGTATGAGTAATTTCTAAGATACAAATGTCTTTTGGAGTCATTCTATTTTTAATTCTATTTATACATTACAGATATATATGTGTGTACATGAGTATGGGTGCCTCTGCAGACCTTAAGGAGGTATTAAATCAATGAGAACTGGATTTCCAGACAGTTGTGACCCACTGGACATGGGTGCTAGGAACTAATCTGGGGCCCTTTGCAAAAGAAGTACCAGTTTTTAGCCACTGAGCAAGCACCCTTTCCAGCCTAAGATGGACACTTCTGAGATCTGACAAAACAAGCAGATATTTTCACCATTATAAAATCAAAAGCAGGCAATTTCCACAACTGGAAAATGTGGAATATTATTTTATGGTATGTTACATTTGCTTATTCTGTGGAACATTTGTTTTATGATGTAAAGATGTATTGCATTCTTGTGTGTCTCATTGGTTTAACTGTGAAGCTGTGTTACTTTGCCTGTCTAAAACACCTGATTGGTCTAAGAAATAGCTGAACAGTCAATAGCAAAGTAGGAGCAAGGATAGGTGGGGCTGGCAGGCAGAGAGAATAAGTAGGAGGAGAGATCTGGAGGAAAGGATTGGGGAGCAAGAAAAGGAATAGGACATCAGGAGCCATCCACCCAGCTCACAGCAACCCACTGAGTAAGAAGCAAAGAAAGGTAAACATCATCAAGAAAGATAAAAACTCAGAGGCAAAAGTCAGGATAACTTATGTGAAGAAAAGCTGTCTAGAATTAAGTCACGCTAAGGCTGGGCATTCATAAGTAATAATAAGCCTCCATGTGATTTATTTGGGAGCTGGGTGGCAGGCCTCCCACTAGAATAAAGAGCCAAATGAGTAAAAGAAACCAACCAATTACATAAAAAAGTCACATTATACCATTTTGTAACTAATTCCTTGTCTCTCACCTCCAGACCTTAGCAAAAGTTGTTTGCACTTTGTCCCTAGTAATTTATTGTCACCACAAGATCATACAAATAATATGTGGCATCTAGTTTTGACAATTTGACCATATTCATGAAGTCTGGCTGCTTACTGCATTGAAATCCATTCATTTTTGACTTGGTGCATGTCATCTGTCATACTAAAGAGAGAGTAAGGAGGACTGAGAAGCTCAGGGTCTCCCTGCTGTGTGCTAATCAAACAGACAGTGTCCAGTAAAGCAGACCCAGTTCATATAGGATGCAGAAAGGGGCTCTGAAGAGTCAGAAGACAGGTAACCAGTTGGGGACAAGGTGACTCAGAGAATTTGTCCTTTCAGGAAACCAGTTAACATATAGGAATGGGGCAGGTTGGGGAACACAGGTTCCTGATAATCCTCTCTCAAGAGGACTCAAAGAATGCTAAAGGTGAGAGAGCCTATGATCCATGCTGATTGGATCATGGGTCCTAATAACCCTCTTCACAAAGCAGGGTTTCAGGAGCCTCATCATCAGCCACCCTGAAGATACTGAATATACAGTTTCCTGGGCTCTGTCCCAGGTCAGTGAAACAGAACTACTTGGAAGAAGGCAGGTGGGAATCTAGATGTTTTACAAGCTTTGCAAGAACCTGCTGAGAAAAATTCTGGCTTGATTCATGGCAAATATCCAACACTGGAGACTTGGTTAGTGGGGTTGGTGAGGAGAGGTCACTGTGGATTCTTGCATAGCTAGTTCCTGATTTTTGGATAGATTGTTGTAGGAGCTGATAATGATCAAGTTCTGTGAATAAAGCAATTCAGTAGTATTTCCTGTTAGACAGAAAAGGGAAACAGAGGACTTGTATCCACTGTTAAGACAACTGGAAACATGAAATAAAATGCATGTTATATATAGAAATTGACTTCAGTATAAGTTTCTAGAAATGATGATGTCCACCAATGTAAAATGTGGCAATTATTCAAATAATATAAATATGATTAACAAAACACAATTTTAAATGTAAGATTGGGTTTAAATTTTTTGTTACATTTACTCTCTCTCTCTCTCTCTCTCTCTCTCTCTCTCTCTGTGTGTGTGTGTGTGTGTGTGTGTGTGTGTGTGTGTGTGTGTGTGTATGCTACATGTGTTTGCCATGGCAAGCAACCTGTGAAACTTTTCCTTCCTCTGACCCTGTGAGACCAACACTGGGGTATCAAACACAGGTTGGCAGGCTTGGCAGCAAGTGCCTTTATCCTTTGGACCATCTCTCCTGCCCTGATAGATTGCTCTATTTCATCAATTGGTGAGGCAACAACACTTCTAAATACTTAACAGAAATTAAAAATGATCATGCAATAATTATACATGTAATTATAGTATAATTATAATATTGCAAATATTCAGTAATTTTTAATTGCAACATCATGAATATATTAAATGGATCTCAGTAACTGAAACCTAGTCTATTCTTTTTTCCCATATATTTTAGTTTATGGTTTTATTTTACATTCCAAACACAGTTCTCCCTCCCACCCTTCTCCCAACCCCCCTTGCCTCCTCTCATCTCCCCTCACCTCTCCCCAGCCCACCCTGAGTCCATTTATCCTCATGGGAAAGGGCTCCCATGAGAATTCTACATACTCTGGCATAATAGGTTGGGGCACGAGCAGGCCCCATCTCCCATGAATTAAGACTGAGCATGGCATCCCACTACAAGGTATGGACTCCAACAAGCTTACTCATGCATGGGGATTATATTGTGGTCCTACTGCCACTGAGCATTGCAACCCACCCTAAGGAATGGGCTCCAGCAAGCTAGCTCATGTACCAGGTATGTGTCGTGATTCTACTGCCAGAAGCCTCTCTGATAGTCCAAGTTTCACAACTGTCTCCCACATATGAAAATGTCTAGTCCAGACCCGTGGAGTCTCCAATAGTTGTAGGTCTAGAGTTCATGAGTTTCCATGAGCTTAGTTCAGCTGTCTCTGTAGATTTCTCCATGTTGATCTTGACCTCCCTTGCTTATATGTTCCCACCTGCCTCTGTTCACTTGGATTCCAGAGCTCGGCATTGTTCTTGGTTGTGGATCTCTGTGTCTGGTTTCATCTTTTACTAGATGAGGGCTCTATGATGATACTTAGGGTATTCATCAATCTGATTACAGGGGTAGGCCAGTTTAGGCATCCTCTCTACTATTGCTAGAAATCTTAGTTGGGGTCCTCCTTGTGGAATCTGCAAAGTTCATAGAAGCATTATTTGTAATAGCCAGAACATGGAAACAACCTAGAAGCCCCTCAGCCATAGAATGGATAAAGAAAATGTGGTACATTTACACAATGGAATACTATTAATTGGGGAAAAATGGAGTCTTGAAATTCACAGGCAAATGAATGGAACTAGAAGAAACCATCCTGAGTGAGGTAACCCAGTCACAAAAAGACAAACATGAGTCTTCATCCATTAGCTGATGGAAGCAGAAACAGACACCCACAGCTAAACACTAAGCTGAACTCCTTGAATCCAGTTGCAGAGAGGGAGGAGTGATGAGCAAAGGGGTCAAGAATGGGCTGGAGAAACCTACAGAAACAGCTGACCTGAACAAGCAGGAGCTCATGGACCCCAGACTGATAGCTGGGAAACCAGCATAGGACAGATCCAGACTCCCCCACCCCCCACCCCTGATTGTGGGTGTCAGTTAGGAGGCCTGAGCTATCTATGGAGATTCTGGTAGTGGGTCAGTATTTATCCATAGTATATGAATGGACTTTGGGAGCCCATTCCACATAGAGGGATACTCTCTCAGCCTAGACACATAGGGGAGGGCCTAGACCCTGATCCAAATGATGTGACAGATTTGAAAAATTCCCTCCATGGAAGGCCTCACCCTCCCTGGGAAGCAGATAGGGGAATGAATAGGGGCTTGTTGAGGGGCAGGGGAAGAGAGGAGAGAGAGGGAACTGGGATTGACAGGTAAAACAAGCTTGTTTCTAATTTAAATAAAAAATTGAAAAAAATCAATTACAGATCATTGGTTAGGTAGAGAGCTTAAGGTAGATGCAGACAATTTTCTTGAAGCCATAAATGCATGGACAAAATAGGATATAACCTTTGTGTGGAAGAGATGAAGAAAGGGAAGGAGGGAGGAGGAGGGGAAGGGGAGAGAGGGAGAGAGAGTGGGAGGTGGAGGGAGAGGGAAGAAAAGGGAGGAGAGAGAGAGAGAGAGAGAGAGAGAGAGAGAGAGAGAGAATGACTGACAGATGTCTTTGCTTTTAGGGACTATGGTAGGTTTTTTGTTGTTTGTTTTTTGTTCTACCCTAGTAACTCAAACAGACTTCGGGTGTGTTATGGCATTATTTTGATCCAAGTTAGAGCATGCAAGAAACTTTGGTTTGGTTTCTATTGCAGTATGAATTAACAAGGTGTCAAATGAACATCATGACCCCATTTTTCTCTCCAGCAGGCTGAATTCATAACAGCACAAGCCTCCTGTGCAGCACAGCAAACCATGTGTGGAGAATGTACCAGCTCAGCAGGGTCTCAGCCTCATAAGCTCTCCAGCATGTGACCTTCATCCAGGAGGAAGGAGAAGGCTTTCCACAGTCTGTGACTCATAGGAGCTTGGATCTCATGTGTGTTTCCTGTCCACTGAGTACACGATCTTTGCTTCCTCCACCAACTGTGCAAACTGTGCCCTACAGAAAGTGCCCTCTCAGCTGTAGGTTTTTGTGCACAGAACAACCCTGGTTTTGGAAAGTGCTCAATTCTCTGTCTCCCCTGGGCACATTGAACAGCTGAGTTGAAGAGTTAACACTGCCAAAATGCTAATCATGGGAAGAAAAAAAGTAATAACAAGATCCAGATGGGGTAAAAGGGACATGTTTCATTTACCCCGGGAGACTTACAGTATATCACTTGTGATGCACAGACACTGAGCCTCGGCTCTTTGTAAACAAACACTACAGAGGCATATGCCACGTGATTATAAACAGGGTCAGTCATAAATCTGAGGAGACTGTGCTTTGCTCTCTACACACACAACCGGGCTTACTCAGCAGGGTCTGGGACTACAGTCTGTTCTCTTGGCTGCTCATCCACCCTTGGGACTCAGCTCACCCAAGAGCCACTACTCTAGGGAGGGCCAATCATCCTAATGAAACACACATGCTTTTCACTAGAAAGGCCCCTGTGTGCACCCGGCAGCCAGAGGGATGCTGCAGGGATCCTGATAACCACAAATGCTACACTCAGCCTTTTCTGTGTAGAGACAGGTGGCTCCCCTAAGCAGATTTGTAGGTTTCCAATCCCGGTTCCACTCTCTGCCCATCCATACTGACTTAGCAGAAATGCCACACAAATGTTCCCTTAACAAGCCTATAGGAGATTCTAAACATGGCTGTCAGGAAGAACTCAGAAGACCATGAAGCAAATTTTGAAAACCCACTCTTATGAGAGTGGGTACTATTTAAAAAAAAAAAAAAAAAAAAAAAAGTTGCTTTTTATTTTTTTTTTTTAAATTGGTGTTTAGTCACACACATTTTAGCAGTATCAGGTTGTTTCCATGCAGGAATGAATTGCACGGTACTAAAAAGGGAACAAGAATCCTCAAACACTATTTTACTTTTCTCATTAGTGTGACCAAAATCTTAAGCCAGCGAGGATTTACTTTGGCCCCTGGTTTCAGGAAATAGTCAGTCATGAAAATGACAGAATGAAAGGTGGACAGGGTTTCATCTACCTCAGAGAAACCCTGAGAATGGGGTTTGTTATATCTCAGAGGAGCAGGAGGCGGACTTAGCACTTTTGGGGGCTGCACTAACCTGTGACTTTCCAGCCTTTATTAACAGCTCTTCTGCTGCCAGGGAGGCCCTGTGTACAAAACATCCCACCACCTCCCAAAATGGGCAACTGGCTGGTGACCAAGTACTCAATCCCATGAGTCTATGTGGGGCATTTCACAATCAAAACTTAACATCTGGCAGTTCATATACAGTCTTTTTTCCTAGTTGATTTGTTCATCACTGGAGCAGTAATAGTAAAATTTTTTTAAGGGCTCAAATATGAACCATCCAAAATCCCTGAGTTCCAAGAAAGAATACATTCAAATGTTTGTGGGAAATTGTCTTTGTGGGGCTACAGTTGGAGCCAGCAGACTTGCCCAGTTTATACCTGAGAGGGGGAGTGTGGATTGAGAAAGGGTAGGTAAAGATATTAAGACAAAGACAGAGACACGGGGTAGAGTCAGGAGGGCAATCCAATGAATACTGAATGCCTCTAGTTTATTCTTCAACATTCTTAAGTACCCAACCAAAAGCGGGAGTGGGGGGGGTGAGGGGAGGTGGCAGATGACTTCTATTATCATGTATAAGGAGCAAACAGACTTACTTCCCTTAATCCTCCAGGCATTTGCTAGCCACACCTGTTATCCAGCATTCAGGGTCAAGAGTGAACACACCTGGGCCCAAGTCTGTTATTACTTAGATAAGACATCCACTACCAAGGACTAAACATCCTTCAGTAGTCAAACCTTTAGGTCTTTTGACTTACTAAGGACAGTTTTGAACTCTCTGACCTTGAGGCAAGATGAAGTAGACCCATCTTTATGGGTCCAAACAAATATTTCTACAAATTGACTCAACTCTGACTCTGCGCTGACTCTTTGTGTATAAAAAGGAAATCTCAGCCACATTAAGCGTCCCTGCCCTCACAGGTCACATCTAGATGACACCAGCTTGTTTTCCTGGGGATATGTTAGGGCATTGTGAACTACTGACTTTGGTGTTATCACAAGAGGGTGACATCCACTGAGTCATAGTTCTTCCCACCCTAGAAACCAGAGCAGCTGTGGCTGCTTCTGTCTACAGAAGTCCTCAAACACAGTTATTCACTGGCTATACCTGTGGGAGCTCTGAGGCCAGGCCAGGAAGACACTGAACTTTCTGGAGTCCTGACCATTTCCATAGCACCTTCTTGCTCTTGTAGACCACACAGGGATGCTTCTTATAGCTTCCTATAACACATGGAGCTAGTTGGCTTTCTAGAAAGCTTTCTGGATGGAGGACACACATCAGTGTTCTTAGTTTTTCAGGCAAATCCAAGAATTCTAGCTTGTTACCTCATCCCAGATGACTTTGGAGAGACATATACAGACCAGTGAGTGACCTTTCACACATTTCTTTCTAATCTCTTGTCTCCCTCCAAGCTCCTGTCTAGCTTATAAGTTGTGCTCTAGAACTCTTTTACACCTAGTTTTCTTCCAAAGTGTAGCTTTTGGAACTTTAAAGTGATGACTAGACTATTGCTTCCTGGTGCAAAGCTGGAAAAAGTTAGTATGGATGAAGAGGGGGCGAAGGGAGGGCAGAGGATGACTTAAGGTGGGAAAACCTATCAGCCTGTTTCTGCTGTGAAACCATCAGAATGTATTTTTAGGTTTAATCACACTGAAGTACAAAGAATATAGAAGTTGACAGGATAGGGGTCATGAGAGTGTGAACCAAATTAATGAATTTGGTTTTGAAATGTGCTTTCAATTTAGGCCTTTGTTCAGTTTCCATCAAGTAATTATATTTAACTTCACG
Source organism: Cricetulus griseus (assembly GCF_003668045.3). NCBI lineage: Eukaryota > Metazoa > Chordata > Mammalia > Rodentia > Cricetidae > Cricetulus > Cricetulus griseus. The sequence goes on along the minus strand of NC_048596.1, from coordinate 247,527,165 downwards.
GAGGCACAAACCACACAGAATACTGTACAGATTAGAAAGTGACAGTTGTACCGAGGAGAAAGTACAGACCCAGGCTTTGTTTTGGAAATTCAAATTTGCAAAGTTTATGAATGACATCAAACAAGCAGCCACGACGACTGTTAATTGTCAGAATTTGCAGAGTTCCTTTGGTATTAAGCATACTAATTGTTTCTTTTTATTTTCTTTAAAACACTGGAACCTTCAAGGAGCTGCCTCTATCTAGGGTAAGGTATGTAGCTTAGCAGAAGGAACTACACCTGACATGACATGGAAAGTAAGAGGGGGGTAGAGGCAGAGCTTATCCAGAACTCAAATGATAAGGGAATAGATGTGATTCAGCCAAGAAATTTCCCATTCCAAGATCTTGGAAGGAGAAGTTCCAGTAGAATTTTTACTTTGAATGACGTTTCAGGTAACTTATATAGCTAAAAGGTATTGTTACTTGTCCTTGAATTAAGAAGAAATTTGTCAAGATCTCATTAGTATACATAACATAGTCCCAAAGGATACTGGGTGTAAATTGGTGAACAAAATTAGAAAGAATGTCTTGTCTTACTTATTTCACAATTTAACTCTGGAAATTTCAGTCTAAGAACTGAAGTAGCATTGTAATTGCAGGTGGTGCTATGAATGGAAAGGCATGGAGCTTGTGTCTAATGGAAAAGATTCTAAGAGTAGGATGGATTGAGGGCATTGCTGCCAATGGCCATACTGATTCTTTTGTGCCTTTCCTGCTTAACCATCATCAGCATGTTATAGACCATCCCAACACAAACCATAAAGTGATCTAACTAATGGGTCAGCATTTAAACAATCAGTGTTTCCAAGGCAATGAACTGAGGGTTCACACATGGTTTGGTTTCATAGCTAATGTCAGACTTCTTACAAATCTTTAATCTTAACATTTCTGATAAATAAATACTATAATACAATTTTTTGAATGACTAGTATAGTTTATAAGGAAAGTAACTCTGTAACCTGCTGTGTTTTCTTGTATGTGTATTTGTTTTGGTTTTGTTTTATTTATTTTTTTCTTCATGAGACAGAATCTTACTGTGTAGCTTTAGATAGCTGAAAACTCTCTTTGTAGCCCAGTCTGGCTTCAAAGTCATGGTAATTCTTCTGGTCAACTTTTAGATTACCTCATATGTGAGCCATCATGCCTGGCAAATTCTTACAACTTTTTAGCTAAGAAGCAATAGATGATTAGGAATGAGGTTGTATAGTTATGAAGGAGTAAGAATTCACTGGGACTGAGTAAGAATGCCCAGCTCCCCCTATGCTCAATACTCATTGTACATCTGAAAATAGAATGGTCACATGGAGTGTAACAAAATATCCTGAACTCATTGAGAGGCAACAAGATGTTCTTTCTTCTTCCTACTGCCCAACTGCATTAAGCTGGAATATTGGTTTTTTCCTATCTTCAGATGTAAAATAAAGGTTGCAGACCTTCATGGGTCACCAGCACTATGAGCCTGGTGCTGTAGGAGTACGTGTCCCTCTGCCTATCCCTTCCTCTTTCCTTCATGATTGTTTCTCTGGAAGACCCAGATGAATATATACTTCAGAATCAAATTTAGGATACAGCTCCATTGAAAGTAATGAATAAGTTGCTAGAAATAGTCAAATTGAAAAGACTGTTAAGAATATCTTAGGCCAAGAAGGGAAGCAATTCGGTCTAGAGCAACAGTTTGGAATTGTAGTGACATTACCCTTTTTTAAAAAGGAGGTATTTAAAAAGAACAAATATTTTCGTTCAAAGATTTTTAAATTTCAAAAATTAATGATAAAATTCTGAGTAAACCAGGTTCTAAATTACAATTATTTTCACTAATAATGGATAGTGCTGGAGTTATTGAGAATATTTGTGAAGGGCTTACTGGCTCTTATTTTTAGGAAGGATCCAAATTTCCAGGCAAAGTTCACACTTTATGGAACATATAAATAATAGAGAGGGTTATCTTTGTCTCACACAACTTCTATATTCTTGAAATCTGATACATACATATAGATATAAAACCTACCCGGCACCTAGTCATGGTTACCAAAGTACCATTGAGAGAGCTATGAAATACTTCTTACCATGTAAGAGAAAAGATAATTTGTTCTACTTGGTTTGTGATACTATTTTTGCCCCTGTTGAAAAGTAAGGAGGTGCTAATTTTGGAATTTGACTCCTATGTACTGGACCTGTGTGACTTGGGGTTGTGAAATTAGCATAGACCCTTACTTAGTGCATGTGCACAATACAGACAACACTGTGGTGTCTTCTTCAGCCAGGCCTGACACAGATGTGCTGAAATCCATATTAACTCACTTTCCATTTTCTGCATGTTGTATACACTTAGACATTTTTGTTTTATTTTGATGATAATATGTATTAATTAAAATGTATTAAATCAGATGTTACAAGGCACATAAGGAGAGACTGGTCTGAGAGTAGTTTCATTCATCTTGGCACATATCTTTTTAAAACATTCATTCATAAAAATAGGGAAAAAAGATAAAACTAAAGGAGAAATTCTGTGTTTCAACTGGGCTACGAGGCACAGGCCTGAAATTTCAGCTACTCAAGAGGCAAAGACAGGACAATCACAAGTTCAAGTCTGCCTTGGCTACAAACTGAATTCCAAATGACCACAGGCAACTTATTAAGAGTTTGGCATGTCTGAAGTTGCTAAGAAAAGCCCCAGATTTGGATACTAGATTACCAAATAGTCTATAAACATTTCCCATGGGTATTGAGTATATTGCTGAGCACTTAAGGTATACTCATTAGAGCATCAATACTGGGAGAGGCTTGTACAAGGAATGCAGTAGACTGAAGAAGGGATTAGTGGGTGGTGAATGAAATTACCCTCTTGAGCATAATAGAAAGAAAGCAGTCTTAATGAGTGTACTGAAAGGGCCAAGAGCCTGGGCAGAAGCAAGGCTACTTCCTAGAGAATAAGGCAATGGGTTGTAGGAATTTCTGTTCCTCAGAACTGCTGTTGAACTAGGGTGAGTTATGACAACTGTGTGCAGTCTCCTGGTGTGAATGAGGATAGTCTATGCTGGCTGAAGCATAGTCTTGAGAGGTTAGTGTGAGCCAGAATACACATAATGATGCAGACAATTTTCAGAGAGGGTGTCTTCAAGAGTGGTGGAGCCTCTCTCAGTTCTTCTTTAGGAGTTGGAGTTCTGGGCTCCCAAAGTCCCACAAAATTTCCACTGAGACTGTGATTTTCAGGTTCTTGACTCCTGAATTCAACAGATAAAATTGAGTACCACAGGGTGAGATTTTTTTTTTTTTTTTTTTTTTTTTTTAGACAGGGTTTCTCTTTCTCTGTATTGCTTTGGAGGCTGTCCTGGAACTTGCTCTGGAGACCAGGCTGGCTTCAAACCCACAGAGATCCACCTGCTTCTGCCTAGCGAGTGCTGGGATTCAAGGCGTGCACTACCAACTCCCGGGCCAGAGTGAGTTTTATTGTTTCATAGGTGGGAGTGCAGGAAGAGAGGGTAATACCTGTATAGCAAGGGGGAATGCAGTAAACAGGTACCCTTGGACAGCTAGTCTGGGGGCCTGCTAAAGGATTTAAGACAGAAACTGGGGTGAGACATGCTGGGAGAGATAAAGTGGTCTTCCTATTTATTCCGCCCAGGTGACTATGTTCCTCCTCTCATTTTCAATTGCATCTTCACATATACCTTGCAGGCAAGAATATAAGGTATCAAGGGTGGAGTGTTGGTGGCACACGCCTTTAATTCCAGCACTGCGGAGGCTGAGGCAGGCAGATCTCTGTGAGTTCAAGGCCAGCCTGGTCTACAGAGCAAGTTCCAGGACAGCCTCCAAAGCAATACAGAGAAACCCTGTCATGAAAACCAAAAACAAAAAGCAAGCAAACAAGCAAAACCAAAAAAGCTATCAAAGAACAAGAAACTAGCACTCCCTCCTGGTATTCCTGGCCTCCAGCTAAGAGAGTCTCAGAACTGCTACTTTGAGTCCTTCTCCTACCCTGGTCAGTTTCCATCTCCTGTTCCCATTCAAAATTTTGCTTAGTCATATGATCTCTGTCATGAAACTAAAGGCAATCCCAGCTGATCAGAGTTCAGTCCTGCACAGAGGCTCAAGTTCACATGTATGGAGCCCTGCTGCAGCGAGAACACCCTTGGGCTAGCAGTTTGGCTGCAGACAAGTTTTTCTGTTTGGTATGGCTTGCAAATGCTTGGACAAACTTCCTGGTAAAGATCGATCCATCCATTTTTATGACCTCTTATTAACAACCTCCCTGCCACAATAAAGAGTAAATATTACAGCATCTTGGAGATACAGTTTCTCTTGCCTTTTGTGAATATTGTTATCAAGTCATCTGCACAGTGAACATATTGGCACATAGATAGAATCTTGCCCAACACAAAGAGGCATATGCATTGCCTTCTATAAAAGAGTGAGGTGCCCAAACTTGTAGTTTACCCTTGCCACCAGCTTAATATAGAGGATATGCAGGTCTCTAAGGTGGCCCATGTATCTCTACCACATGTGCCTGTAGGCAAAGGTCCACTGGGATTGAGTAACCTGTGTATCCAGTTTCCTGTAGCCTAAGATATAAACTCTTTTATTTCTAACCCAGTTTTCCATCTTCCAACATCATTTATCAAATGCTGGTGGTTTGACATCTTGGCTTGCAACTATAATACAGTGTGGAATAAAATGATGGGATTGTAGTGAAAGAAAAAAGTATAAGAGAGAAGCCCCCTCCTCCATGGGATGGGGTTGCTGATTTTAAATAGCAAGGCCCCATATTTCACATTAGGAGGTGACTTAAATGATATGAAAGAATTGCAATGTGACTAATGAAAAGAAGAACCTCACAGGTCAGAAATATTTCTCAGGGGCCCTAAAACCCGAGGGAAGTGGTGAGGAGGCGAGAACACAGGCGAATCTGCAGCATCTGTGAGAGTTACTTCAAAACGCTTATGCAGGGCACTGGAAGACTTGCTTCTAATTCGAACTGCAATGTGAGATCTTTGTGGTGCATTGGAGTAAAATGACCCAAAGATTGGACTGAAAGAAGAATCTGTGCTATCCTGCTGTGTGATTAAACCACAGGATAGCAGTAGCAGAGGCAGAGACAGCCCAGCAGTTCCTCCTTTCTTGGCCAAATCTTCACTGCATTTTTCTGCCAATAAATATTTAGACCAGGGCACAACAATTCTGCCCTTTAAAAGGATATTCTTGCTTATTTCTATTGTCATTGGATTGTTTATTTCCTGGGGTCCAAACTAGAATACACTTAAAATTCTCTTTCTAAGAATGAGGTGCCACGTACAAACATAGCTCTCTCCTCAAAGGGAATAAGAAAGTATACTAGTTTGCTTTTTGTGGCTGTGATAAACATCATGACCCAAAGCAAACTTGCAAGCTGTTTAATTTTAGGTTATAGTTTATCATGTAGAGAAGTTGGGGCAGGAACTGGAAGCAGTAACTGAAGCAGAGGCCAAGGCAGAAGAACACTGCTTACTGGCTTGTTCTCCCGGATCATATTCAGCTACACTTCTTATACTACCCAGGACCACCATTGGGCTGAACCCAATGTCATTAATTAATGTCAGTCATTAATCAAGAAAATCCCCTACAGACTTGGCTACCAGTGAATCTGATAGAGACATTGTCTCAATTGGAGTCTTCTTCCCAGATGACTTCAGGCTTGTGTCAAATTGACAAACAACAACAACAACAAATCATTGTAGAAGGTTTGTTCTGGAGACATATATGAGTGTGCATGGATTTGCCGGCAGCACAGTTCAGACCACCCCAAACACAATGTTCCAAAATGTGTATAGTTTTATGAAGTGTTTAATACTAAGAGAATAAAGTCCACAGCAAGATAGCAAAGCACGGAGAGCTGCAGTCTAGGCTTCAGATGTTTGGTGATGTTCTTAGCTTTGGGGTGGACAAAAGGTTGTGATTTGCTAAGAATATATTTGAAAAGTATTAATAATCAGAAGGACATTAGGTCAGACACAAAGATAAGCTACAAATGGCTTTCAAGAGGATTAAAAATAGCCCAAGACAGTTTGGTTCTGCCTTGTAACCTTTTGCCTTTTCACCTAATCATGGAGTTCAGGTCATTGACTGAATAGAACCCAACATGGGTGCAGCTTTTTTTTTTCTCTCTACAAGCTTGGGTGTGCAAACACAAAACTAGTGTGAGGACCCGTAAGAATTCTTACTCTTATGTCACAAGAATCAGGAAGTAAGACTGTGAGAAATATAGACTGGCAGGTTTTATGGAACTGATGGACACTGAAGCTAAAATAATATTGATTAACCAAGTTAGTATCAACTCTACAAGTATTGTGCATTTATTAAAATACTGGGAGGCTATCAGGCAACATTAGTGTGCCAGGTGGAATAGATGATTGTGAAGAAAGGAGATATTTTAAAACAATCTACCCTGTCATTTTTGCCTATTTAGAGACAAATAGGATTCAAATTACATTCCTGAACATTGGCACCTGCAGTATTCTCTTTTCTAAATACCACAAAATAGCTTTACTATAGCACTGAAACCCTGGAAACTTCATCATGGGATCTCTGAGGAGCTTGGGAAGAAATGATTGTTGTCACCATGTGAGTTCTCTAACAAATGGCTGATTGACTAATTTGAAGCAGAATTTCATCACAGTATTACAGCAGAATTTGCACAGAACACTTATCAAATCACTGCATGTTCTAAAGTCTGACTTTACTACATACGTAGAGCTAGTGAGCAAGACCCCTCAGATGCAAACCTTCACTGGGAACAAAACTCAGGATGACCTGTGAAGTCAAAGGATGGAGTCTGCCAAGAGTCAGTACTTTCTACTCTGCCTGGGGTAAGCAAAAATTTCATAGTCCGAGTGCTGACTAAATGGATTATCAAATTCAAACATTTCCAGGTTGGGGGAGAGAGGAACTTGCAAATGAACTGTCAGTGGATTTAACAGGTTTTAGCCTGAGGTAACTTAAAATTATGAACAGCGCTTGCCTAGGAAATGGGGGCAATCTCCAGGCGAACACGGGTACAGGATCAGCTTTGCTATTCCTTATAGACCAACGAGTCTCCAAATTATTGCCGATTATTTCAGCATATTTCTAATTGGGTCACTGAAATAGGTACATTTCCTCTAAGAGGACTTTATGTATGCACAGAATATGTGGGCAAATTAAATATTCTATGTTCTTCATTTATTCAAAATATTGAAAAATTACATATCTATGTTATAATCAGTAGTTTAAGGACAAAATTGCAGGCTCTGGTGGCATCCCCAACATTCTAGACTGGACCACTCACCTTGATACAGCAGGGAAATAGGGGAGTAATGTGAAAAAAGACAGAGGTGATTTATTCAGTGTGGCCACATTGTGAAGAGGGACAGATAAAAGGGACAAGGACTCCATGTCCATTCTTAGAATTGTGATATGAGTTTTCATTACAATACAGAAAGAACTGGGGCCATAAGACAAAAGGCATCAAAACTAGGCAGCCATGGTCTAGTTGTCGTCTGTTGCTCTATCAGGTCTGATTCTCCATGGTAGTCTGAAGTTGTGACCGTCACCTCTTGAGGAGAAGCTGTTTCTACAAGACATTTGTTTTTTCTCAAGGGGGCAGCCTGGTCCTTTAGGATAATTACCCTCATCTGGGTAGTGGGTGTGCTCCAGGAGGTTTCATGTTAGTGGAATCAAAAATGATACAGATAAGGTCAATGGCTTATTTCAGTGCCTTCAGTCTTAAAAAAGGGGGTGATATAGGCATAAATGAATTCAATAACACAATTAAAATAGTCAAACTGCAAGATGAAACTCACCTAAGTTTGGTTCCATATTACTATACAATGGCTGTATCATTTCACATAGAAATCCGTGTGTTTAAATGTTGATAAAATGAACTCAGTTTTCAACATTATATATCTTTTTTCCATTTTTCATGTGTATGTGGTATTCATGTATATATGCATGCTTTGCATGTATGTTGTCATAATATGAGTCAGTACACAGACACGTGTATGTGCCTACACACAAAGGACCAAGGTTGATTAATGAGTTACCCTTCTTAGCTCCTCTTCTACCTCATTCATTGAGACAAGGCCTCTCAATCAAATCCAGAACTGGCCAATATGGCTGGTGTTTCAGGGGCTTGTAGTATGGATGGCTCAGATTATGATAGGCAAAAAAAAAAAAAAAAAAAAAAAAAAAAAACAGAAGAGGAAATCAGATAGGAACTACTGCTGGGCTTTGGTTGTAGGATTTTCCTAGCAACCCATCTTCCTTTAGGTGACCTTCACTCACGCAAGTCTCCAACCATCTGAAAAGAGTACCACTATGGTGGGGAAGATGAATTTGAATGCATAAGCCTTTGGGGCATTTCAAGTTCAAACCGTATCACACACCAAATCCCTAGTTTTGATATTATATTGTAATTTTGTACAAAACAACCTTAGTTGAAACTGGTAAAGGGCTATACATTACTTTGCAACTGCAACTTTCTACAAAGGTATAATTATCACTGAATGTAAAGTAAAGTAAAGTAAAGCACAACACAAATGTACTGGTCTCTGCAGAGCTGAGTACATGCTTTGCAGTGTTTTCCAAAACGACATAAGGCAAGAGGTGAAACTGAATTAGCATTTCTATTTCCAAGCTTGCTGTCAGCTATTATAAAAACAAATACTGCAATTATATTAAAGAATTAAAACTCTAGGTCAGAGACTTAAAATACACAGGATAGGACTTTGGGTGGATTCATATGTGGTTTTTCTAAAGGAAATGTATTGCTCCACTTTTATTAAAAGTAGTTCCTTTATTCATCACCAATCATATAGCATGGGCCCACACAGCATTCCATTGATTACAGACAAGCCCACAGTGTTATTTAAAGTACGTACGGTACAAAGGAACACAGAAATTGTTGTCAGAATTCCAAGAACAGCTATTGATTACTAAATACAATTTATGTTTTTGAACCTGAGAAAAAGCCTAGCACGATGGAGCTGAACAATAAAGAAATCACAGGTCACCCTGGCATGCTCAGTTCCCTGTGGCTCTGAACACCTCCTATTGAGAGAGTTGGGAATGAGGCTACAAAATCTCCTTTTCCTCAGCTCTACACACAAAAGCCACTAATAGGGCTTACCCATAAATACATTGCCATTGAAATTTCTTATGATAGAAAAGATTTTGTTTGCTTCTGTTGGACAGTTAACTAAACTGAGCTGACATGATAAATATCACTTTAGATTTGAATCAGCAAAAATCCTACTCTGTGTATACACTTTGTATGTGTTTTAGAGTAAGGGATATTTCCAAAGCTTTGTAGCGTTTTTCCCAGAATGGGATGGTCATTGTCAGAATCTTATGGATGGCAGGGATGTTATAGTCATTAAACACATACTGCATTAGAATGTATTTTGAATTGCTTAAAAGTCTTAAAAATTCAAATTATAACTTGCTTTTTCAAGTGTGTTCTCACCCCTTCAGTTTGATGAGCAGCTTCTGATTGAGATGTTGAAGGCCTCCAGATGTACTGTGCCGACAAGGCTATCAGGTGTCATTTTATTCTTGGTGTCTGATTTCAAGAGAGATGAAGATACCACGATGAACAGCTGTAATGCCAGCAGATGTAATTGCTGATAAATTACTGAGCAGTGTGTGTGTTTCTATGAGTTGACATGAAACTGGAGGGGTTCCAAAGTGTAGTGTTCACAATAAAAGAACTTTTAAAAGCACAATAAATTTGTCCCAAGCACAGAGCAAAACACGAAGGAAGTTCTGTGGATATAAAGAACCTACACCATCAATCCCGCTGACTGTCACCTTCCCCCTGAACTATACATTTATAAATACAAGTCCTGTATAATACATTCATTTGGACTTTTATTATTTTCTCTTCCTACCTCCCTCCCTCCCTTCCTTCTTTTCATTCTTTCTTTCTTCCTGTCATTCTTTTAACTTTTGACAGAAGCACTGCACTCCTGTAGGCCAGGCTCTATTCGAACTTACTATGCAGCTGAGAATGACCTTGGATTCTGGGTCATCCTGCATCTAAATTTTATGTTAAGCAAAGAATTCTGAATTATGATACTCTAACAGAAGGCACGAGGAAAAAAAAACTGACTGGATTTGATTACAAAACATAACAAAACAAAAAACAGCCACTCAATTGTCTTAGATTCCTCTTTGTCTCTGTGATAACACACTCAGAAAGCACTTTATGGGAGGACAATCTTATGGGTCCTAGCCCATTACTGAGGGAAGTCAGGAGAGACTCATGCAGGAACTTGAATAAGGAGCCATGGGGGAATATTGCTTATTGGCTTGCTTACTTACAGATTCCTGTTTAACTACCTTTCCTATACAATTCAAGACCACCTGCCCATGGAATGGTGCCACTCACAGTATTCTGGAAATTCAGATATCAGTTGATATAGGTAAGATAATCTCCTGTAAATATATTCATAGCCAGTCTCATCTAGTAAATACCTCAATTGAGACTCCCTTCTCAGGTGACTGTATGCTGTGTAAACTTGGCAGTCCAAGGCAACTAGGGCACCAACATACATAGGAACTTAAATGTTACACTACAACACATAAATATGTTCAGATACTATATGGCATATAGAAAATTGTAAGGAAAATGGAAACATCTGCAATTTAAATGATACTAGTTAGAGAATAAATATTTAATTCAGAGAATTGGAGGAAGTGTTTGCAAATCTTGCATCTGTTAAACTCATTCTAAAATAAGTATTTCACTTCAGTAAAAAGGCAACCACATTTAAAATTGGCAAAGAAACTCAAGATATTTTAAATGAATATTCAAAAATGACCAATAATTAAGATTTAAATTGTTTGGCATTATTATTTACCATGGAAGTAAAAATTAAAAAAAACACATGAACTACCATTTTACACATTTCAGGATTGCCAGAACCAGAAAGTTAGATAATAACCAGTGTTGGTGAGAATATGGAAAAATTCACACGTTCTTGTGATGCAGCTACCTTGCAAATTTGTCTAGCACTTCCTCAAACAGTTAAACAGACAGATGCCATATGTTACAATGAGCCTATTTTCTGGGAACCTGCTCAAAAGAACTGAAATCTTATGTATTTATGTACACATAAATAAATATTTACATAAACATTATCTATAATATTTCAACATAAAATAACCAAAGTTTCCAATGATGGATGAGCAAAATATCTAAATACAGTATAGCATATCTGTATGATGGAATATTTTTCCATTATGAGAAGAGATGGAGCATTGGCACACGCTAAAATACAAATGAGTCTTGAAAAGTTAATAAAAGAAGTCAGTCACAAAGATTGCATAATATCCTGCCACACTAACATGAAATGTCAGAATAAGCACACGGACAAAAAGTATAAAAGTGGATGGTAAAAGATGGAGGCATTGGAGGGACTGGACATGAGAACTAAACTATAGAAGACGTATTTCCAAGTTCTTACAAGTATCTAACAATGGCTATAATGATGATTGCAAAGACCTACACAAACAGAAACTCTTACACATTTTAAATGAAACATAACTATATATACACCACAAAATTATGTTAGTTTTCTGAATAAGTAATCTGTGTGTTTTGTGAATTATCTCCGAAAGGTTGTTACAAATGCAAAAGTGTATCAATTCATGAAAAATTACTGAATCTTCATTTTAAAAACTTAGAAAATGGATATCTGAATTGTGCCTAATCATAGTTATAATGTACAAAATGTTTCCTGTCATGTCATAAAGAGTTGCATTCTCTCCATCTCCAGCAACTATTGTTAATCACTATTCAATATTTGGGTGTTGCCAAATAATAACTGTACCACTCTAAGCTGCCAGCATAATATCTGCAGCATCATACATATTGTATTTCTGTTGTGGTTTCTCTGTTTTATTTTTTTATTTTTGCTTTTGCTTTTCTCTCAGTTATGATAATATTGCTTTGTTGAAGTTAAAATACATAATTAGTAAAAAAAATATTGAGAATTTCCATCCTTAAGCACACCATTAATTCCAGTCTTTGAGAGGCAGAGGCAGGAAGATCTCTGAGTTTGAAGTTAACTGATTTACATAGTGAGTTCCAGGCAAACAGAGGTTACAGTGAAACTCTGTCTCAAAAAACAAACAACCCAATTTAAATTCTCAATAAAATTTGTATAGAAACTTTGTTGTATTTTTGCAGTACTTAATTTATAATCTAGCAGACAAGTTTGTTAATAACAAAGTTCTAGTTTTATATTGATTACATTATTAACTACACCTTTTTCTTCATTTTATTATTAAGTCATTTTATGTATATTTATATCTTATATTTATGTTTACAAATATTTGATTGAGATATTTAATTAAGCCATCTCATGTTCTTTCATATCTTTTAAAATTATAGTCAAAATTATGGTCCTTTTTCATAGTACTATCAATGACAAAATAAGTCAGAATATAAACAATAGATTCAGCAACATTCACATGTAGTTATTTAGCTTTCATCTTATTAAATGAATGGCTTCCTCCAGTGTGTAAAGATCAGTATTTTCAGTCATGGTTGAACTATTGTAACTTCTTTTCAATGCAAAAAAAAAAGAATTAATGGAGAAAAGCACAGAAGCATGTAAGTTGAATTCAGATGAAGGACAGGATAATAAAGTAGAGAGACATACAAGTGGTTTTCAGAAGCCTCTTTAGTTAGTGACACAGCAGACTATAAAAGAAAAGAGAAGCAAGTCGGAATCAGGATCCTTTGACCCAACCCTGTGAACAATTTAGGTCTCAGAGATCCAATTCAACTTTCTATGACAGTGTAACTTCTAACTGTTGTTTCTGCTTCTGTCTAGCAGAAATGAACGTAAGAAATTCAACCCTTCTCATCACCCATGTATAAATCCACATGTTGAATTAGTATGTTTTTAGTCAAAAACACTCTCATCTAGGTAATTTATCAGCTAAATCAAGCACAATGAAGCAAACTTGTAATCTCATCACTACCGAGGTTAAGACAGGAGAAATTCCAGGAGACAGAAGCCAGCCAGCTGTACATAGTTAGCTCAAGTACACCATAGGCTTAGGAACTATTTCCTTGAAGTATAAATAAAAGCTCAATTATTATTGTTAACATTGGCATCAATCTTTGTTAATTCTGGTCTGACACATCATCATGTAAATCAAAATCAAGCTTAACTATTTCCCATGCCCACTTTTTTTTTTTTTTAATATCCAGGCTTCTGCCTTAGATTCCTGAGTGCCATGATTACATATGTGTACCACTAATAGTGTCTAAGTTTCTATTTCATCTTATAAAATATTTTCCTGCCTCAGTACATGCAATTGCTCCACTGTTGAGTTATTTTGTTGATGTTCAGTTGGTTCCATTGTTTTGGGGCTTGTAGCAAGTCAGAGCCACCATCATCGTAGCATGTGGCAGAGTAAAGAGGTAAAGAGGCTCACCTCATGTTAAAGATACACACACACACACACACACACACACACACACACACACACACACACACACACACACACACAAGAGATATGGAAGAAGAAGCCAGGAGTCCTAGCATCCCCTTTGTGATCAAGTCATGATCACAAAGACCAGAAGACCCTCCCCCCAGTAAGCCCCAACCTCTTTAAGCTCCCACTACCATTCCAAATCACCAACTTGAGGAACAAATATTTACCACATGGACATCTGAGGGAGTTAAACATACAAATGACACAAAGAACAGATGATATTAAATGTAATTAAAAGCACACAAATGATAATTATTTCATATTTTCTACAAGAGACCCTTTTATACAGCTTGACCTAGAATAAAGAGATTATTGCACAAAATGAATACTCCCTCTTAGAGAGTACAATAGGAGACTCATGAAAACACATAGCATGCTGCTACCAGAGAAGGTTGGAAATGCATGATGGAGGTAGTTTGAGCATTTCTACCTGGAAGGGCGTCCAGGATCCCCCTCAGAGGGGCCAGAGAGGCCAGAAAGGCATTAAGGATGGCACAGCACATACTCAGCAGAGCACTGAGAATAGCGGTCCTATTGGCCTCAAAAGATGGCTTTGCTTTCAGCTGCTATAGATGAATGTAAACACTTTTATACTGTACACTAACCCCAAGTTATCATAACACTCACAGAGAGAATCTATTAGGTTAGCATACAATCAGTTGTGAAGCTCTTACACATGTAGCGATATCCCCACAAATCATTTCTTTGTGACCCAGCAGCTGTCCAGTTTTCAATTCACAGCTTCATAAGTTGTGTGCTCTGCTGGCTTCTCCCTACATTACACAGGCATTGGAGATAGAAATGTTGTTAAGAGTTTAAGAATTATAAAGGCAAGAAATGAGAATAGGAAATATGTTTTGAATAATTGATAGTATATTTTGCTGTTATTTCAATATTATTCAGCAAAACCGCATTGTTCTACATATGCAATACATACACAGTATATCTCATGGATGTGCATGCTATACATAGGAAATCCACACCAGTCATTACTGCTTTGTCCCACTCTGAACATCCACAGTCTAAACCAGCCACAGTAAGTAGCTCATTGACCCTAAGTGTCTATGCGGAGGTAAGTGGTGGTATGAAGTTCAATGTTCTCTTTTTTTGTGGACTTTTGTGAAGGTTAGTCTGCCGATTAGTACAGACTACGTAATTCCAGGAAGTATGCACTACAGATTTGCCAGGGTCTCACATATGTTTCTCTTTCATCTAACTCGTGAAGACCAAAGAATGTGAGAAATTCAAGTTCCATTAAATTTTTGCTAGTCCTCCTTCTCAGATGCATAATTTTTGCCACTGTTTCAGTGATTGAGTGACTTGAATATTTCTGTCCACTTACCAATATGAATATCTCTGTGTTTTACAAGAGTCTTCAAGTCTTATGAAATTTTATACTTGTTAATGGGTTAATAGTCATCAAAACTGACAAACCTGAATGGGATGTCATGGAGTTCACATGGAATTTTTATTGTTAATGGTCATTTAGGTACCAATTCAAAAGGATTTTAATAAATAACAGAATTCCCTTCTCTAATAACACTAAATTTTCTTAGAAAGAAAATAAGTTTTTGATATTTCATTTTATAAACCTGTCTGATGGACTTTTATGTTGGAATATATATACTGAAAGTTTAAAAATAGTTTTGTAGGGGCTTACACCTGTAACCTTACCACTCAGGAGGCTAAGACAAGAGCATCTCAGAAAATACAAAGGCAGCCGGTATTAAATAGTGACTTTCAGGCCACACTGGGATGTTGAGAGAGACCTTATCTCAAAATACATATATATGCAAACATTCCCCAAGCTTTAAAAATATATCCAGCAGGATTACAAACATGTTGAATTGGCTTTAATATCACAAAGTATGAAACAACATACTTAATCAACTCTTAGAAACCCAAAAGAGTTAAGAATTGGGATTCAGGGCTCAGATGACAATGTTTAGAGGCATACTAATCTCAATAGACAAGAAGCAGAAAGAACCAAGTGTCTATCCCTGATGAATGGACTAATTAAGCATAACATATGTAGTCAATGAAAAATCATTCTGCAATCAAAAGAAATTGCATTTTGCTCCATGGACAAAATGTGTGAAGCTTGAGAGCAACATGCTAAGTAGGCCAGACACAAATTACAAACACTGAATTAGCTGACATAAACAAAATATCTAGAAAAATGCATATTCATTGAGATAGTAGAGAAATCTGAGAAGATATGGAGTTAGCAATATTGGTCACAGAATTTCAACTGAGGTGATGAAAATTCCCAAACCATGTAAGAGGTAAAAGTTTTCCAGCATTCATACCACATTTAAGACACACACACACACACACACACACACACACACACACACACACACACACACACACACATATATATATATGCACAGTTTTTCTGGGTCCCACCAATTGCTCCTAAATAACCACATGGAGACTTAATATTAATTATGAATGCTTGGCCCATAACTTTGGTTTGTTTTTTAGCTAGATCTTATAACTTAAATTGACCAACTTCTATTAATCTATGTGTTGCCCGAGGCTCATTTATCTCATGTATTTATGTCCCATCCTGCTCACACTGTGTCTCATGGTGTGTCCTCTCTGACTTCTCTGACTCTGCCCTTCTTCTTTACAGAGTTTTCTCTGCCCCAAAATACAGCCTAGCCATTTGTCAATCAGTGTTTTATTAAAAATAAGTGCAACTTATCTTCACAGTGTAAGATGGATTATTCCACAGCATTTCCCCATTTTTGTCTCATTGAAAAGGAAGGTTTTAACTTTAACATAGTAAAATTATAAACAACAAAACAGTTACTAAGTAATAATTAGAGTTACAATACCCAGTCCATTTGTATTTTGCAAAATATAGAAAATACTCCATGAGCTGTCCTTTCCTGAAGAGTCTAGAGTTTTGTACCTAATTTACCTTCTATCATGATTAGGGAGAACTCTGATTGTAACTATCTAGTTTTCAAACCCATCAAAGACCTGAGGAGTATATAAGGTTACCTAATGACAGGGACATTTGGCTGTGTGGATAGTCATTCAAACTTCTTCTGTAATGTTGGGCATCCAATTTTGACCTACAGGCTTAATATATCTGACAGACATTTTAGATAAGCAGGGAATTTTGAATGTGTGTGTGTGTGTGTGTGTGTGTGTGTGTGTGTGTGTGTGTGTGTGTGTGTGTGTATGTGTGTGTGTGTGTGAGAGAGAGAGAGAGAGAGAGAGAGAGAGTCCTGTTGGTTCAGTTTATACAGTATACTGTCAGCAGTTGAGGCAAGGGCAGTTTCTTTTCCTAAATGGCTAGCTTTTCAATAAGGAAAAAAACTCTAAATGAGGTTTCTTCAATGTCCATTATCCTTTATTAAATAAATTGTTGATATCAGGAGCAGACATGTCTCACTGCCATGAATAATTTTAGGCAATTAAGCATATTAAATGCCATATTCTGTAGGCCTATGAAGTGTTTGAAGACATTTATCTATATAAATATATCTGTGTATGACCTTGAAAACATACCTAACATGAATATAAGTTTGACTATAATAGATGAATATTAATTGGTATTTCTTAATTGTATTTTTGAAATGAGGTGCATAAACGCAATGCCCTAAACAAGAGTTGAAACATACATCCAGTGTAACAAAATTAACTTTAAATTTGTATCAATAAACCAAAATCCACACCAATGTAAAATATTTTGATATTAATAGCCATTTTTAAATTAGATTCAATAATCTACCATTTTCCCTATCATTCTTATATCATATCCCCTTTTTTAGTTTAGAAAGAGATCTTTGAATTTAATTTTTGTTTAGATTTTTTCATTACTATGACTAATAGCAACTTGTAACGAACTTCCCTAAACAATGACAAACATTTATAATCCACTGAATAACCAAAGCAAACCCATTCCCCATCTCTGAGGAATGTAGGCATCCTTCTCTAGAGTACTTATTGTTGTTTCTGGGAACTGGTGGTGTCTTTGGGAAAACCTTGACAAAGTTAGGATAATTTTTTTTCTTGATTGGAATAGCTTGTGAGGTTGGACCGTCTCAACTAGCAGCCTTGAAGCTATTTTGGATGCACAATGCTGAGGAGATTGTAACAGAGACATTTTGAGATGCTGGATCACCTGGGCCTGCTGTTTTCATTTCATTTTATCTGTCTGGTCTCCTTGTTCTGAAAATACCTAAACTTTTAAAGGAAATATACATTACTATATTAATACAAGTATAGACTGTGTGTTGTACACAAGTTAGCCAAAGATGATTTTTTTGTTTTATGTTTGAGCAGGTAAAATATACATTATGAATTTTGTAGCTTTTCTGCATTTATTCCTTTATGTCTGTAGCCAGGATTTTCAGGGGGTCTAACCTGAACTAACTTGATCCTTATCAACGTGGAATGAATCCATAGCCTCTCAGTTCTTATGAAAATAAATGCATAAACTCTCCCTCAAAGCAACACATTTTTTGACTTCTGTTTTGAAGTCAAGACATTTTAAAAATATATAGGTTGGTTTAATGTAGAAATTTTCATAATTCAATATGTTTAGCACCTGTTGTTCATTCATTAACTATCAGAAAATCTAAAGACAATACAATAACATAGAGGATCCAGACTCTGTTTATTTCACATCTTTACGTGGCTTGTGTTATATTTTTTAAAATTACTTTATTCCTTTTTTAAAGACACCAATGAAAACAGATGGGTGAATCTTAAACTGCTATGTTATGTTAAACAGACATGTCTCAGTTTATTGCATATGTCAGCACATGGCAATGGCAGCTGGATCCTTGAGACCCCAACTTCATGTTGGAGATACTGGGGGCATGTTTACTGCCCAACTTTCTGGAGTTTTGGGGTCCACACAAATCTCGCCTACTTGAGAAAAGGTGTTTACCAATAAGTTTTGTTGGATTCCATTTTTGTGCATTTGGAACCTTTTCTTTAAGCTTTCTCCAGTTTTATGTGGATCTAGATCCTGGACATTTGGGCATCATTTGTATGCAGATTTTTTCTGTGTTCTGCCAGGCATTCCCAAATAAATATAATTAATATTAATAATAAAATCTCATCTGATGGCTTAGGCTTATGTTTTAGCCTAAGCTAAACTTAAATTAACCCATTTCCATTAATCTATGTGCTGCACCGAGGCTCATTTACCTGATACATGTACTTCTCATCATGCTCTCTTTGTATAATGGTGCCTCCTATCTGATGCCCCTGACTCTGCCCTTCTTCACAGCATTCTCTATGTCCCCAAAAGAGCTTTTCATTAACAATAAGAGCAACAATCTTCACAGTATATAGAACGATTATTCCACAGCAGATATAAGTGCCTAGAATAGTTTGAAAATAAATATAATATTATGTATATTTTACTCCAAGAGCAAAATTTAAAAATAACTATCTGAGTTGACATTTTTATTGGAAAATATTTTAAATTTGCAGCCTATAGTTGGGAGACCTTTGTTGGTTAAGTTAACTGCAATAACTTATTCAATTTGTTTGAAATAGAAACACAAAAGCTCTGAACTCTAGATGCTTATTCATTCATGTGCCTCCCTCTGCTTCAGAGTACACTAAGCCTTGTTGATAATGAGGTCATCTCTTAGCCTGACTAATAATTCTTATATAGCACACCCAAAATCAAATTAATTTGGTTAACACTTTTCTAAAATAATAGTTCAGGAAAGAACACTTGCAAACACATTGTTAGAAGGAATAGGGTTGGAAGAGAACAAAGATGGTCAATCGTGAGGACTCTAAGGAGATGTTCAGGTAATAGTCAAATTGTATATTTGAGTCAGATGATGCTATCTTGGTGTGAACACTCAACTGAATTTCACTGAATGTCATCCCCCCCCATGTAAGTAATATTTCAATGAAAGTAGAGTCAAAAGACACTCTCCTACTGAACACTATACATGGTAAACACAGATTCTATGAGAACTAATTAGTAAATGGAGACTAACTAGGGGTCAATAAATATTTATACGAAGTAATTCTTGAAGATGAGGCTGCAGCAAGGAAGCTGATACTCAGATGAAGGATGAGAAAGAACTCTGTGAAGTGCTGGACTGAAAGAATTTGGGGAGGGAAACATTAGGATGTGAAGATGTGGAGGTCATCTAGTAGAGAACTCCACTGCAGAGCTGCAGATAGACACTCAGAGTCTTCCTTCACGCCTTTTCCCAAGGAAAGGATCAGCCATATACCCAGGTAACTATGCTTGTGAGTAGAGAAATAGTCAATGCTTTTATGGCTTTCTGGATACTCTGTCTAAACTGATGGCAACTCTTGAAATTCAGTGAGACCCTGTAACCATCTAAAACAGTAGTTCTCAACCTTTCTAATGCTGCAACCCTTTAATACAGTTCCTAATTTTGTGGTGCCCCCATTGATAAAATTATTTCATTGCTGCTCCATTACTGTAATTTTGATACTGTTATTAATCATAATGCAAATATCTGATATGGAGGATATCTGAATGCAACCCCTGTGAAACTGTGGGTTGAGGCAGTGTGCCTCCTTCTGAATTTTCTCTTCAGTTTCTCTGGACCCCAGGGCAGGAACAGATGCTGGTCCTGACTTTACTGTGTCACTATACTGAAAAAAGAGACAGGTGTTGGCCTAAGTTTATCAGTTTTCCTCTGATCTACTCTGATTTCCTTTACTTAATATTCATCTTCACTTTCTGATTTCCAGTTTTGTTTATGACCCACTTCACCATCCAGTTGTGATAAAGCCACATTTTTGTGTTAATTCTCTGATCATCTTTTATGACTGTGTGGTTATAACTTTGAAAATGCATCAATTATGCAGTGTTGCTTCCTTAGATCATGTTCATATTTTAGCTCTGTTCACTGAGATGAGGAGAAACATTAATAACCAAGCAGCGGAGAACATCTGTAGTCATTAGAGATGGCATCTTAACAACATTTTTAACTACTAGGAACTAAAAGGGCTTGGAACATATCTCTGTTCCATAAATAGTGAACTGAAGCATGCTTTCCACTGGTGAAAGTTGGGATTGTTTGACCATAGAAATAATCATGTTAATAATTGGTTATTATTCACAAAATAGAATTAAAATTCAGGAATCCTCAGTAATACAAATCATTCAAACGTATGACCAAAAGAAACCCCTTGCAGTATAATAACCATTTCAGAAAGAAAACTTGATTTGGAAATTTAACTCATTTCAAAACTATTGGTCAAAGATTTGATGGAGAATGTGTTATCTACATAAGCTAGGCATTGTGATGCATGCTTTTCTAAAAGAAAATTAATTAAATTTATTCATTTATTTTACATACCGACCACATTTCCCCTCCTTCCTCTCCTCTCATTCCTTCTCACCATCTTCCCGCACCCAATTAATCCACTCCTCCTCTGTTTCTGTTCAGAAAGGATCAGGCCTCCCATGGGTGTCAACAAAACAAGTGACATCTTGATGGGGGGGTCATTTTGTCATCAGGTAGAAATCTAGTATAAGGGATATTCCCATGCATCTACAAGGATGAGCCCAGCTAAGAGTCTTGACAATAGTGGATAGGGGTAGCGTGAACTGGGCTTCTCCTGTAATCAGGTTAGGAACTACCCAAATTGTCATCAGAGAGCCTTCATTCCATGTCTTGTAGAAACAGATGCAGAGATCCATAGCCAAGCACTGGACCAAGCCCAGAAAATCATGTTGAAGTGAGGAAGGAAAGATTGTATGGGGGAGTCAAGATCAACCCACAAGGGAACCCACAGAAACAACTAACCTGGGATCACAGGAACTCACAGACTCCTGGAACCAGTATGGGACCCACCTAGGCCATGTATGTATGTATGACAGTTACATAGCATGATCCACTTGTGGGAATCCTAGTGGTGGAAGCAAGCCCTGTCCCTAGTGATTTGTCTGTCTTCCAGAAACCTATTCCTCATACTGTCTTGCCTTGCCTAGCCGTACTATAGAGGGAGGAGCTTAGTCCTACTTCAACTTGATACTCCATGCCTTGTGATAAATGCTTTTAATTCCAGAAGTTAGGAGAGAGGGACAGGCAGATCTCTGTAGCTAGCTTGATTGTCATGGCAGGTTGTAGGCCAGAAAGAGCAACACAGCAGGACCTTATCGCAAAAAATATTGCATAGACTAATAGTGTCACTGCCAGGTTATGTGTATATTATGAACAGAAAGACAGTAACTTCACACTTTAGAATCTAGATAGTCACTATATTTTGCCCCAAACCACGATGGAAGAAAACTGATAGCTTCTGTTTCATGATGTACTACACAAAGGATGCAATCTCATATAGGCGACATCCATGACAAACATACCATTGATTATGATGATGTATCAGATACATGCAAATTGGAAAGCATCTTAGGTGATTTATATTCTTCACAGGTATGAAAGCCAAAGAGAAGACAAAGAAAACTTGAGGAACTATCTGAGATTCAGAGAGATTATACTATATGAAAAATTAACTTGTTACAACCCAAACTGGATTCTACATTGCAAAACTAATAAGGAGGGCATTACTATGTGAAAATAACAGTTTGAGTTTTCACTGTGAACTAGATAACCATATTTTACTAAAATTTATTATTAGTAGTTTATCGCTTTTGGTAATTAAAATAAGAAACCACTGAATAAATTTTATTTGAAAATACAAAATGCCTTATTTACATATGAAATGACACAATATCCCTAATCTTTATTCAAATTGTCCAGAAAAATAATATATTTCAGAGAGAAATGGTGAAGCAAATAAGACAATGTGCAAATGATTGTGGAGACTGAATAAAGGGTATATGAAGTCCCACTATACTCACTTTTATGTAAATCTGAAATTAGAAAGAAAGTTTACTTTCTTTAAAACTACAAATGCCACAAATTAGTATCTTAAAACATGAATAACATTTTTCTATTCACAATTCTCATCCCGAATATGGCTTAGCAGGCAGGTCTAGATCTGTTTACTTATTGATTGATTGAATGACTTACTCACTACTCATTCATCCATTCAGTAAATTGACAGAACGTTTTATGGTTTTATGTTTTTTTCTATCATGCACAATGTGATGATTTAGCATTAAATGCACTGTGGAATTTTTAAATTTAGCTGATGAATAAACATGGTTCATCCCATAGTTATCTTTTGTGGTGAGAACACATACATCTACTTTCTTTACACTCAAAATTAGAATATATTGTCACCACTTACTGACTCATTTCTGTGCTATAGACTGCAGAACCTTCTTTTAATTTACTGAAATTATTCTTTTATTCAAATCCTCATCCTTGCATCTCTAATCTTTGGTCACCTCCATCATACTTTCCAGTTCTAATATTTTAAAATTCCACATATATTCCAGGGGATACTAGGAGAATGGAAGCTAAAACCACCCTGAGGACTTTCACTTAAACATCTGGCTGTTAACTGCCAGCTCAGGCAGCCTTCCTTTGTCTTTTCACAATTTTCTGTTCTCCTCACAGCATTGATGACACTGCATTCTGTGGGTGGATATTCTGAGTGGAACAGGCCATCCATCAATTATTTTATGACACTCTTTGCTAAGTAAAGTGGCATAACTTCTACTGAGACAGAGGAACACCCAGACTCAAATAGGAGAAAATGAGGGATTCACCTCTGTTGGAGGACTGTTGATGTCACATGTAAGGAAGACAGGACCAGGGAAGACTGTTATAATCATTCAGAAAACATAAATTACCTCAAAAACAAAGTGTGCAGGAAGGAGGAAAGGAAAACCAAGCAGAAGATTACATCAAAGAAATCAGAGAATAAAAGCAGAAAAGATAACTTTAAGGATTTGAGGTCTAACAAAAACAAAATCATGAAGGGAAAAATGGTAGTTAAGAGTAAAACATTGTGGCACATGCACGCCTTTAATCCCAGTGCTCTTGAGGCAGAGGCAGGCAGATCTCTGTGAGTTCAAGGCCAGCCTGGTCTCCAGAGTGAATGCTAGGATAGGCTCCAAAGCTACACAGAGAAACCCTGTCTTGAAAAAACCAAGGGAGAGAGAGAGAGAGAGAGAGAGAGAGAGAGAGAGAGAGAGAGAGAGAGAGAGACAGACAGAGAGAGAGAGAGAGAGATAGAGACAGAGACAGAGACAGAGACACAGAGAGACACGTACAATATGTTGTAAGAAAATGTAAAGCAAATTCCAGCTTTGAGAATTAGTAACTAAAAGATCAAGAAGTAACCATTTGCTTACTTTTCTCATGTATCTTATATGTAAAATTAAACACAGATCTCTAATGATGAGAAAAAAATCACTCTTTTGCAGAAAAATCCCATCTGTATTATGGAAAAAAAGTAGAAACTTAAAATTAGTACTTACAGCTCTTAGAGTAATATTTGGCACAAATGTGGTTACTATATATCATCATCCTAAGCTGAGGCTCAAACATAATTTAATTTAATTTACAATACAGGTCATATGTCTTCTGATATTAGGAAATATGAGGTGTATGTTATCATCTATTTCAGGTTCTAAATTAAAGTATAATTGATAGCTTATGGGAGACAGAGAGCATAGCAGAACAAGCTAGCTGGGATCATGAGGAAACAACCTATAAACCCAGAAATCAAGGTATACAAGTGTCTCACTGGCCGGATCCTCCAAAACTGATGGTCCTGAGGGCAAGAAAACAACCCATTAGTGATGACAGCATGAAAGAGACCCAAGAGAACAAGTTGAATATGTGGGTTTGGGTCATGGTTTCTGGAGTGCATGTACATTTGAATACGTCAAATTAGAAGTATATCTCTCAGATAACAAGGAATATGGAAAATAAACTTTTATTATATAAGAAGAAATGGTGTTAAAGATGGGTCAGAGATTATTAACTGAATAAGCAGGTGAAATAAAATACTGTTCTAGTTTGTTCTCCAATATTGTAATAAACACCACTACTGAAAAGAACTTAGGGATGAGAGAATTTATTTCCTGTTACACTTCCAGGTTATAGTTCATCATGAAGGAAGTCCAAGTGGGAACTCAAGCAAGAAGGAAGTGAAGTAGAAATCGCAGAACAACACTGTTTATTGGCTCAGTCATGGGCTTACTCTCTGCCAGTTTAGGAATACAGCTCAACTGCCAGAGAAGCTAGCAAACAAGGAGGACCCTGAGAGAGACATACATGGTCCTTTGGAGAAGGGGAAAGGGACAAGATCTCCTGACCAAATTGGGAGCATGGGGGAAGGGAGAGGGAGTTAGGAGAAAGAGAAGGGGAAAAGAGGCAGGGAGAGGAGGACATGCGAGAGCAAGAAGATTGAGTCAGGGGAAGAATAGAGGAGAGCAAGAAAAGAGATACCATAATAGAGGGAGCCATTATAGGTTTAAAGAGAAATCTGGCACTAGGGAAATCTTCAGACATCTACAAGGTTGACCCCAACTAACAATCTAAGCAATACAGGCTACCTTAAATGCCCTTCTCCAATAATGAAATTGATGACTACTTTATATGTCATCCTAGCTCATTCATCCAGTAGCTTATGGAAGCAGAAGTAGACACCCACAGCTAAACACTGAGCTGAACTCCTGGAATCCAGTTGCAGAGAGGGAGGAATGATGAGCAAAGGGGGTCAAGACTAGGCTGGAGAAACCCACAGAAACAGCTGACCTGAACAAGTAGGAGCTCATGGACCCCAGACTGATTGATGGGAAATGAGCATAGGACTCTTCCAGACCCCTTGAACAAGGATGTCAGTTTGGATGTCTGGTTAATCTATGAAGCCTCTGGTAGTGGAACAGTATTTATCCCTAGTACATGAATGGACTTTGGGAGCCCACTACACATACAGGGGTACTCTCTCAGCATAGACACATGGGCAGAGGTTCTAGGCCTTGATCCAAAAGATATGACAGACTTTGAAGACTCCCCCATGGGAGGCCTCATCCTCCCTGGGGAGCAGAAAGGGAATGGAATGGGGGGGTCAGTGTGGGGCAGGGGAGGAGGGGAGGGAGAGGGAACTGGGATTGACATGTAAAAGAAGCTTGTTTCTAATTTAAATAAAAAAATTTGCTTAAAAAAAGCACTTGCCCAGGGATAGCAGCCTGTATAGTGAGCTGGGTCCTCCCTCAATAATCAACCTTAACTGGAATCTTGAAATTCACAGGCAAATGGATGGAACTAGAAGAAACCATTCTGAGCAAGGTAACCCAGTGACAAAAAGACAAACATGGTATGAACTCACTCATATATGGATTTTAGACATTGAGCAAAGTATTACCAGCCTATAATCCACACCTCCAGAGAAGCTAGGAAACAAGAAGGATTGTAAGAGAGACATACATGGTCCCCTGGAGAAGGGGAAAGGGACAAGATCTCCTGAGCAAATTGTGAGCATGGGGGGAAGGGAAAGGGAGTTAGGAGAATGAGAAGGGGAGAACAAGAGGAATGAGGAGGCCATGAGGGAGCTGGAAGGTTGAGTTGGGGGAACAATAGAGGAGAGCAAGTTAAGAGATACTGTAAAAGAGGAAGCCGTTGTAGGTTTAAAGAGAAATCAGGCACTAGGGAAATGTCCAGAGATCTGCAAGGATGATGATACCAACTAACAATCTAAGCAACAGCAGAGAGGCTACCTTAAATGTCCCTCTCCCCAATAATGAGATGGATGACTGACTTATATGCCATCCTAAAGCCTTCATCCAGCAGCTGACTGAAGTAGAAGCAGACACTTACAGCTAAACACTGAACTGAACTGAACTGGAACCTAGTTGCAGAGAGGGAGGAGTGATGAGAAAAGGGGTCAAGACCAGGCTGGTGAAACCCACAGAAACAGCTGACCTGAACAAGGAAGAGCTCATGGTCCCCAGACTGATCACTGGGGAACCAGCATGGAACTGATCCAGACCCCATGAATGTGGGTGTCAGTGAGGAGGCCTTGGAAATCTATGGGGTGTCTTATACTAGATCAGTACTTATCCCTAGCATAAGAATTGACTTTGGGAGCCCATTTCACATAGAGAGGTACTCTCTCAGTCTAGACACATGGGGCAAGGTCTAGGCCCTATCCCAAAGGATATGACAGACTCTGAAGATCCCCCATGGAAGCCCTTACCCTCCCTGTGGAGCAGAAAGGGTATGGAATAGGTAGGGTGTTAGTGGGGGGCAGGGGAGGAGAAGAGGGAGAGAGCACTCGGGAAAAATATCCCACAAAAATAGCCATAGGGAAATCTCATTTATGTGATTCTTCAGTGTGGTCCCCTCATCCCAGATGACTCCAGGTTGTGTCTAACAGACAAAACAAACAAACAAACAAAAACCAAAATAAACAACGACAAAAAAAACAGGACAAATATGTATTAAAGTTTTATGCTGGTAAATATGTATATTTGTATTTGCACAATATTTGTATATTATTCCTATAGTTGATAGGATTTATTGATTGGTAAAATTTAAGGCATGTAAGTAACAGTGTAGAGTTATAATGAAGTGCAAACCTTTTCAAAAGTGCTTAGAGTCATAGTGTGAAGAACTGGATAGAAGATAGATGATTGTATGTGGGATTAAAGGAAGAGAAAGGGCTTAATGTCCACTAAAACTCATGCATGGCACAATGGCAAGACACCCATGTGTGAAGCCCAAACTCCATCAGCAAGAAAGGCAGAGAGTCATATGGCAGCAGGAGTTGAACTGAATTTGGGGAATTGTATATTGATAAATATTTCATCCACTGTGGATGAAGGCTGCCACCTAGACTGCTAGGCAACCTGATGCCAGTAGGTACACAGTGAACACACTGCCAAACAGGCACACAGGCTATACAGAGTTAGGCATACAGGCTTATAGATAGACATAATAAAGACCAAGGCACAGGCCATGGAACTCATTGCCCTATTTATATAAAATCCACACAAATAGCAAATATGGCATTCTTCCAGAATTTGAAATATATCACTATTACACTTGCAGAGTGTATTATATCACTATTTAATTTTGGGTTCCTGGAATATCTAGTGTCAGACATTTTGTCCTGACTCATAGCCATTCACACATTTTCAATGTTAGCCCTCTTGGCCTGTGTCAGATATGCCTGTCAGTGCTATGCTGTCTAAATAAAACCTGTCTTTGTTATTTTAACTACATGCAGTGATCCCACAGTTAGAGCCCCACCGCTCAGGCCACTGCCTGGCAGGACTTCTGGTCCCTCCAGCACCAGCTGAGCCACTGCCAACAAAGGTAGTTTTCAACTAAGTCTCTATTGTTCTATTTACCAATAAAGACTGGAGAGTCATATATTGTGGAAAAATCCTGCTATCTCAGAGAGGCCAAAAAGCAACCAAATGACCTTTCTTTTTTTGCTGGAGACACAGCAAGAGAGCATCTTTCCAACTGTCCCAAACCTAGAGGACCTCAAAACTTCAAGTCCCTCCCTACTCCTTCTTGAGTGTCTCTCTATCCATCTTCCTACTTATCTATATTATCTATGGGTAATTCTTTTCAACTAGTTTCTGACTCTGCTTTCTGATCCAGAGTTGATTTTCTTAACATAGTCTCAAGTTTTACAATGCTATTAAATATCTAGTAACATCCAAGTAAGCCATATCAACTACTTCAGGCCAAACAGTATAGTCCCCAGGAATTTTAAGGTATTTTAAGCTTTTTTTGCCCCTAATTCAAAGTGCAAAGTTATTTTTAAAATATACCATTGTTGTCATTGTTCTTATATTCTACAATTGTTTAGATACACCTATTCTTGTGAGCATTAATTTTATCAAAAACAAACAAATAGAAACCTCCTGGGCACCCAACATGTGTGCCTCCTTGCTTTCTTGCTGTTACGGTAGAATTCATTTGCTTCCAACTCTCCACTGTCCAGTCCCCTTTTACACTGCTTCCCTATAGTGTCAAATGTTCTACAAAAAGTTGTTAACATTCCCTAAGACTCAGACTGAGTCTCTGCTTCCAGGCTTTCAGCATCTCTCCTCAGTTGTGATGGACATTCAGGCAAATACATGTTTAGAAAGTGTGCATGCAAGTGTGTGTGTGTGTGTGTGTGTGTGTGTGTGTGTGTGTGTGTGTGTGTGTGGTGTATACATATGTTGGTGTGTATATATGTGTATGTGTTTGTAATACCAAAAGTCAAAGTTGAGTAGCTTCCTTGGTTGTTTTCCTCCATCTTTTTGGAGCTAACTTCCCTCATTAAACTGGGAGCTCATTAATTTGGCCAATGAGATCCCCAAATCTTCTGGTCTCTACATTCTCATCACTGGATTTAAAGACAAGGGCCATCAAGCCCAGGTTGTATATGTGTGTTAGGGATCTTTCATGCATATATAGCTTACTGCTTGAGCCTTTTCCAGATCACCTCTAGATGAGTTTTCATGAATACAGTTTGTTATTGAGGTTACTATGTATGCTAGATATCCAATGAAGCCTCAGAAATGCATCCTGTTTAGTTTGTTACTTAAAAGAACTACCTATTATTGGCTCAATTTTTTTGAATGAGGAGATAAATATTTGTGCAATTTTTACTCAGCAGTGAGCAGCTACCGAAAAGATTCAGACAAACTAGTCATTCACCTTAAAAATTACACTCAGTCATCAAGAACACTCCTCATCTAATCTGTAAGAACAGAACTCAAGAGTGAGATGACATGCAAAGAAATGGACAGAAGATCAATAGGTATACAATCATACTTGAGATTAAGGCTTTGATGATATTGTTGGATAGGGAAATAAAATTTAATTGGGATAATTCATCATGGATAGCAAAGGATTTGGGAAAGATTCCTAGTGGAGTGGTGGTGAACACCCACACTCACATCAACATGCCTCCATGGCCTTTAAATCCTCTTTATTACCTTTTCACAAAACTGATATATACTTTCTGATGGGCACATCAAGTTCCAGGGAGCTCTGAGTGTCATTGCCCTTCCAAGAACATTTCTATGGAACACAAATTGAATTAGATAATGTAATTAATTGCATAATCAAGAGAACTTAGCAGAATCAGAAAAATAAAATTATTATATTCAGTGATGAATAGGAAACAATTAGGTATGATCCTTCACTTCATTTAGGGTTTGGAAGTAGTTATGTAGCACACAATCCTACTGAACTGGCAACTTTATGCTTAGAAAATGAATGTAACAGAAACAAAGTGGAATTGGAAAATGCACTCTAATTTATGTTTCTAAGTAAGGCAGGGCATATGTATGCATTAAACACAAGAGAGATTAAAGTTTCCCAAGGAAGATAGATAAGACAATGAACATAAATTCTGTGTAGAAGATAATACTCATTATTGTTTCACAATGTGCCAGATGTTTCCTGAATTTCTATTCTCATCTCATCTCTGCCAAGTTAATAATTTCAAGGTGGCCAAGCTGTTATGTGAAGTGAGATTAACTTCCAGAAACAAATGCTGCAATTCAATAATGGTCAATATCAATAGTAACATTAAGAGTAATGATAGTACTAATTTAAAGCATATGTCTAAGAGCTGCTGAATATTTAGTTAG
This sequence comes from Cricetulus griseus, assembly GCF_003668045.3. NCBI lineage: Eukaryota > Metazoa > Chordata > Mammalia > Rodentia > Cricetidae > Cricetulus > Cricetulus griseus. The sequence goes on along the minus strand of NC_048596.1, from coordinate 247,497,103 downwards.
ATTAAATGGAGAATTAGACTAGTACATGCCACACACCTTTAAGGATTTTTCTCTATGAAATACCATACATAATAGATCTGGGGAGGTGACTCATCAGTTAAGCAAAAGGACTGTGGTTTCCAAAGACCTATGCTCTATTCCCAGCACTCAATCCAGCAGCTCACAGTAGCCTGCAAACTTCAGCACAAGGATATCCAACACTCTCCGCTGACCTATGTGGACACTGTGTTCATGTGCACATAACTCATTCACATACACACAGATACACATACACATAATTAAAAATAAGATTAATCTTTTTAAAAATGAAAAAATACTACATGTCACATTAGTGGCTTGCAAACAGAGACAAGCCCACAGAATAATAAAAAGGCAGTGATGGGGAAATTTAAAAATAGTACCTGAACTTTTAATAATGCCTACCCAGTTTGTATAGTATATTTGTGTATCTATAATCCCTCTGGGATGTCTGTGAACCAGATATCAGTGAACATCAAAGATGTCTCTACAACTACTCTGTAGGATGTACGAACAATTGGGTGGTCATGCAGGGACTTGTGTCATCAGTACACTTGGAAAATATGGATTTTCTGGTCATGTGTACCACTAGCTAGAATTTCTACAATTTATAGAAGAGGCTATAGCAATTTGAGATGAAGGACTCTTCAGTAATGTATTTGGAGTTAATATCATATGACTTTAGAGTTCAAGGGCAGGGAATAGGAGGATATTAAACTATTATAATAGAAACAGATTTTATTTTACATTCTGTGTTATGAATTGTGAACTGGTGTGTGTCTGCAATAATATTTCAGTTTATACCATTTATGAATACTGATGAAAATTGTTTAATGTAAGAACTTATAAGACAGTACATGCAAGTAGAAGAAACCACCTGGTTTAAAAAGCTGCTTAATGACTTCACATGACTATAATTCTCTGAAACACAAAACAGACAGCGGTAAAAGCATCTCCATGCAGGACAGTCAGTATCACATCATCTGCTATTGTCAGCTTAAGCAGTCATTTGGAAGAAAACTTCACTTAATTTGTTCACTCATTTCTTATGTTGTGAAGGAAGCTTAGTGGTGGTAAAGCACTTGCCTGGTATGTTCAAGGTCCATAGTGCAGTTCTACAAATGATAGTGGTGATGGTGATAATAGCTACACTTATGACTATTTATTCACTTCTGCCAAGAAAACAACAATTAAAGAAGAATATAGTGGAAGAGCAGTTAATTCAGGGAAAACTAAAAAAAAAAAGAAACAAATGAATAATTTCAACTGAATTTATGAACTACATTCCTCACATTTTCAGTTATTTTCAGAATACACTCACATCTTGTCCTTTCCTTTGCCTTTGTTTGTACTTTCCTTACATTGTAAAGTTCTGTGAAGCCCAGGGATAAAATGCTGACTAAAGTTCAATGTCTTATTATTTATCTTTTCATCTGGCAATGTGTTTTCTAAAATGAAACTCTATGGATTGTGCACCATATGTTTTCAAGGATGGGATTGTGTTTCAGAAGTATTTGCTTTTTATGATCAGCAACAGAATTGCTTAGCTGGTGGATGCTATGCACTTTTGTGAGGCAATCATAATAAATTTTAAAGCTGACATCTTTCTCTCTTGTTGATGGAATAGTTTAAAAAATGGAGGAAAAGAATTTGTAAATTCTACTTTTGAAGACTGGGAACTGTGCCCATTGCTATTAAAATGACATGAGATGAACGGCTGCTGGCTACATTGGTTAAGCCAAGATATTAGATCAAAAGGAGAGATCTGACTACAAGGGAACAGCAAGAAGAAAACTTTCATGTTACAAATTCTTCACACTCACAACCAAATTCTGATTTCAAGAGTTTTTCTCATGGGACTATATACTTAAATGAAAACAACTCATATGGTACATTTCATATACAATAAATATGTAGAGATATTCTAGCATCTCTATGGACATATAGAGCTACCTACATGTTGAACACTTAAGCAAAATGAATTGTTTGTAAACTACCTCAATAAAGTTGATTAAAACATGATCCTATCATTCCTTGTACATTCACATATGCATAAGACTTCAACCTAAATATTTAATGATTCATCTTCTATAAGGAGAATAAACAGGAATACAATATGTATAATTTAAAAAGCCTTTCAAAAACATCATATTTATTTATTCTTAAGCAATAAGCAATTTATTCTTAAGACTATTCGGAAATTTGGACTATGAGACATGGAATAATCAACCAGTGTTAGCTTCTAAAATCTAATTTAATATGCCAACTACATATTTCAGATTAAACTCTTAAAGATAATTTAATTTTAAATTTAGTATTATAGGGTCATTATAATAAAATGCCTGTAAAATGAAATTTATAGGGAAATTTATATTTATATTAGTTGAATATCAGTATGTTTACTTACAGAGAACCTGTGTAATGCATCTCTTTAGGTTATGAATATTTGCTGATAAATACTATTCTTGTGTTCTTGCTTATATTGTTTAAATTTGAAGATTAAACTTTCTTTCTTTACTTTTTTCTCTTCAAGGTCTACCACAAATCATCATTTACCATTTACATTTGTCATTAAAGGTCACTGGGATGATTGGCATTTTATATCAGCTAGGTCCATATATATATATATATATATATATATATATATATATATATATATGAAGCAATATTATTTTATATATCAATCCCTCATTCTCTCACCCTCCCATCCTCCCATGCAACCCACAAACCTCCTAAACCCACCCCACCCTAAGGATAGTGAGGCCCTCTACAAGAGACCATTAAAGTCCCTCACATCATTTGGGGGAGGGCCCAGGCATACTTCATGTATCTGGGCTGCAAAAGTATCCCTCCATAGGGAATGGACTCCCCAAGTCCATTTGTGCACTAGGGATAAACACTGGTTTCACTGTTAGAGGTCCCATAGACTACCCAGGCCTCCTAGCTGGCACCCACATTCAGAGGGCTTGGTTCAGTCCAATGCTGGTTTCTCAAAGTTCTAGCTAAAGCAATAAGACAGGTAGGTCTTCTCTAATTAGATAAGGCAATAACAATGACATCTATTCTTGTTGAATTGGGATGTTTTATATTGAAACATGAAAACCTCAATTTATTAAACAATGTAAATCTCTCTTCCATACATTTTTATCCTCTTTGAATATGATTACTGCCTAAAATGTGGGTTCAAAGAATAGGCCAAATGAACAGAATTGAAGAAAGGAGATTACTTCCAGTTTGACCAAAGTGGATGCCAATCAAATAGTTAAAAGCACTGCTAATACCAAAACCTGATAATTGAACTGTATACTTTATGCTGTGAATATATGTTTTCAAACATTATCAATTACATAATTATGTTCTTACAATTACTTCAGTCACAATTTGTTGAGCCTAGCAGCTGTTAGTGGTGATGGGAGCTGAACCCCAGGTCTTGTGCTAAACCTGAGTTTTCTTGCTGAGTGACATCATCAGCACATTTGGAAATTATTAAACAACCATAATTTTGCTCCTTTTTATTTTTCTTGTTGATAATGCAAGCTAGACATTTCATTTAATTTTCATTTGTTAAATATTAGTGAGATGAGCACTTGTTTTCATGTGTTTATTACTTCTTTAGTTTTCTTAGTTGTGAATCCTGTTTCCTGGGCACCAAGGACAGGGATTGTGCTGTATTAACTATATAAACTTTGTTCTTTTTGAGAACTGTGGCTAATTCAGTAAATTTATTCTCATTAAAATATTTTTGTAAACCTTAGTGTAAAAATACTTGCAAATAAATTAAAGCAGCACACAATTTTGGGAAGAGAATATAAAGTCAACTGCTTTTCTAGTTCTAATTCTATCATGGATATTTTGGGTTTGATTGTGGATAAATACATACATTATTTTTAATAGAGAAAATATAAAATTTAATATGAAGTTCCACAGCTTCCTTTCCAAATGCCCATTCTAACTGAATAGAAGTTCATTAAATTATATAGACTTTGAGTTTGTCTAAATTTGGTGTGTGCTGTTTCTGTTTTTATTGTTATTGATTTCTGTGTTTTCTATGTTTTTTAAAATTTGGTAGTCAATTTCAACATAAGAAAAATTGATAGGATATTATTTTAGGTAATAACACACATGGTTATTCCCCTATCACATTTCTAACTCTGTTTCATCCTGCTCCAATATTAAACTCATTGTCTCATTCTCTTAACTGAGTAATCTTCCTCTTCCCACTGACTAAAAATCACTATTTTATTACAAATCTCATTATTTCCAATGTAAGTATCTACACGTGGGAGAACACTTTCTTCTTATTAAATTAGACTTTTTTCTGCTCTAATTAGTTGTCTAGAATTAGCAGTTACTTTAATATCTGGTCATACTTTATCATCCTTTAAAAACACAAAACTACTTAGGCTAACTGCATACATACTTTACATTTTTGGTTAAACAACAAAAAATATTCTAAGTTTCAAAGAGGAATTAATTGTATTAGATATTAGGATTCTATCATAACTGTATTTTAAATTTTTACAAATTCCTTGATTTGTGCATGTGTCATTCATCTACAAGAATACGACACGGAGTTTTAAATAAGACTTTTAAAAGTCCATATTTTCTATGATTTCTTCAGAAATATCCTATAGAGTTGTGTTAAATTGATTTGTTTGTATTTTCTATCTTTGGTAGCTCAAACATATAAGGTTTTTTTCTGTATTATGTATTCTGATGAGTAATAGTAGTTTGCCACTGGTGTTTTCTGTTCATGTCAGATCCCATCACTGCTATTGATTGGACAGATTGAATTCTATCTATAATCTTTACATTCTATCTAAAGTCTATGCATTTTGGCTGTCTTCTATATCAGTCTGCTATGTACTAATTGACACACAAACTTATCTAGCCTATTGCATTTCAAATAAAGTCTATTTGAGGTTAGTTAAAAAAATCATTTTGTCTATTATCTATTTACCAATCATCTATTTTTATTTTGGTTTTTTGAGACAGGGTTTCTCTATGTAACAGTCCTGGCTGTCCTGGAACTCACTTGGTAAACAAGGCTGGCCTCAAACTCAAAGAGAGATATCCTGTTTCGGCTTCCCACCACTGCCCAGCTGTCTTCATCTATTTATGTGTCACCTATTTGTCTGCATATCTATAATCTATATATCTACTATTATTATCAATAATCTACATATATGTAACTACCATCCATCACTCACCTGTCCATCTATCTGTCATCTTTCAGTCATTTATCCCTAACTTATCCGTCTTCAGTATATCTATCATTTATCAACCCTCCCTCTATTTATCATTTACCATATACCTATTTATCTACCTCTCTAAAATCTATCTATCTATCTATCTATCTATCTATCTATCTATCTATCTATCTATGTTGTTCTGAACCTAAAACTAGCATTCATGCCCTAACACTGATCTAACAGCCAACATGTTTGTTTTTTATTTGCAAAATGTAATCATCCAGTGCCTTCACAGAAATATATTTGTACAACTTTTAGCTTATGAACCCTCTGTCCAAACAGCCAAAGAAGCTATTTTAATGACAAAGAAAAACACCTAATTAATCTATAGATATATTATTACCAAAAATGGGTGGGTAAAGCTATTACACAAACAAAAAGTTCCCTGGTTTGATATCTCAGGTATGAAACAGACTGAAGAAAAGCATCAGGCATGGGATACACAGCACCACTTGCAGGGCAACATTTGTTCCCATCTCTCTCCTCATTTCTTCTGACAAACTGTCAGTTACTCAAGATGAAAGCTTTGAAAGTAAAGTCAAAGCTATGTGAAGAATTCCAGTCATAATGGGAAGTCAGCAAAGCTTGTCTCTTCTACCCTGCTTAGGGTTGAGTGCTCATTCCTCAAAATTAATATTGCATATTTCATGTAAATGCCAACTGGAGCAGACTTGCACTTATTTCCACCTTGAGTCCCAGTCCAAGTCAGTGCTTTACAAAGGTTTTTTTTTTTCTTTAGATTGTCCTTACTGCAACAAAAACCATCCCTTATATTCGGGCTTCTGCTCATGGAGTCTGGGGATAGAGTTGTAACAACAATAGCAAACTGAAATGAGAACCAGAAATCAGACCTTGGTTTATCTCAGGAAAATAATCCTAATTCATGTCTGATCAAAATTTTAGACTTTCTACAAAAGAAAAACTACAGGATAATGAGTGTCCTTGGCAATTAGCTAATGAATTCAATCACTCAGTAGTAAAATAAAACATTTAAGGGAAAATTGTCTCAACACACAGATTGCTTTTTGTCATTCATGAAAGCAGAGCAAGAGGTCCCATTAATCTACTGTTGCCATGTCGTCTAGAATTGGGCTTTCCAAGTGACCCTCTGTTACTTGTCTGTTTGATATTAACAACAGAGTTATTTATTCATTGAGGAAAAGTACAAAGTAAATTATCATTAAATAAAGGCATAGTGCATTCCATTTAGTCTAGTGATAATTATAGACATCCTGTGGGGTATTCTATATTCAAGGCACAAAGTTTAACAACAAAAAAAAAAGCTTCTGTGATAAACAGATTAAGGATCCTACAGAAAGACAAAGGTCTGAACATGGACTGTCATGGGGACAGAGTGGCATAAACATCATGTTTATCCCACAACCAAGCTTGTTCTTACTCATAAGCCCATAAAGTAATTTAATCCTGATAATTTAGGTTGTATTTGTAATTTAGTGTCTTGTGGAAAATTCTAAGTGCTGTATGTACTCTTGGATGGATTTTGGAGTGAACATTTTCTTTTAGTTTTCACAGATTCTTAGGTCATGAACAGGAGCTCTGGATCTCAAGGATGGTTTCCGATGTTTTACTCTGGTTTCCATACTGTTGGAAAACCCATATTAAATTATGTGGTCTTCCTCCCTAGTTGTGATCATGGATCACCATGTTCAGTTAAGAAGCCAACTCTAGAATACTTGATAGCTGGGATGGACAACACCATTAAATTCCCTTGAATTTTGAAGAATGGTCCTAACATTGACTTACTTTGATATTTTCTACTGATTAGACTGGACTTTGGGGCTTTTGAGTAGAAAATCATAGCATATAGTGTTGATTTGGGTCACATTCTACAAAGAAAATGTACCCTTGATATGAATGACAGCATAACTTACCAGCAATGACATCTACTTTTTGTTTTGCTTTTGTTTGTTTGTTTTTTGAGACAGGGTTTCTCTGTAGTGTTTTGGAGGCTGTTCTGTACACCAGGCTGCCCTCGAACTCACAGAGATCTGCCTGCCTCTGCATCCTGAATGCTGGGATTAAAGGCTACCAATGCCCAACTGACATCTACTTTGATTAACTGACTCAATCCATATTCTACTGTGTAGTTAGTTTTGTGAAATGGCATCTTTAGAAAGATATGGCACCTAAGAAACTGGATGGTGCTTATTCAGGAATTTTCTGCAGTCAAGTTTCTTTAAAAAATAATAAGTGCTACTAGTTATATAAGTATCCTGGCTTGGTGGAGACAAAAGAGAACATGAACTTGATAGATTAGCTTCTGCAGAAAAAAATATTATTTATTCTTCCTCTGCAACCTCTATATGGACTTCTGAAAAGTGAATCAATGAAAACCTTTGATCACACTGAGTTTTCCTCCCTATTGCATTAGCTTCAGGCAAACAAATCCCAAGAACAAGAAAGGCAATTTAAGCCTGGCATTACAAAAATGCTAATAGTGGCCAGAAGATCAGAGTGAAATCAGTAGTTTTGATCTTAAACAAGGCATTGGTTCCTCAGTAGGGCATTAGTTGATTTGATGTTTAGTCCCTGAGCATCATAACTACTTAGCATGTTTTCTACTTTAGATATTAGAGTTCAGGGTATAGAGAAATGCTACTGCTCAATACTCTTGCCTAGTAGCTATGCTTTGAATGGATCAACTAGTCTTCACCCCGGCCTATATGGAAAATTCATAATTCTAAGAAGTGTTTCAAATACAATCAGTCTTAGCTCTTTCATCCAGAATTTATACATTTTAAACAGCATATGTAAAAAGGGGCTTCTGATAGCAATTTTTGCCTTGATAAAACCATCTCTGGGTCCTTTTCTAATCAAATTTTTGCTCAGAAAACCTCTTCTTTCTTGATGATTCAATATCCCTAACTATAGTCCTGGAAGCTAATAATTATGTTTCCAAGAATATTAAAACTCTATATGTGTGCATGGTGTCTGTGTGAAAGAAAGCATGCACATTTATGTAAGTGCAGGCATACATGTGGAATTGATGCTTTTGGAGGTCAGAGGACAACATTGGGCTTTTGCCTCCCACCCTGGTTAACACAGTGTCTATAAAGGATAATCTTGCTTAACAACTAGACAAACACATACAGAACTTCAACTGAGGAATTGTCCCGATAGATAGGTCCCTGGAGACATCTGTGGGACATATTCTTGATTGCTTATTGGTGCAAGAATGCTCAACCCGCTCTAGGCAGTCTCATGCCTAGGCAGGAGGTGAGTCTTGGCTGTATAAGGAAAGTAACGGAATGCGAGCCTGGAAATGCACCAATAAGCAGTATTCTTTGGTTTCTTCTTCAGTTCCTGCTTGAATTCCTGCCCTGATTTCCTCTGAAGATGCATTGTGCACTGAAAGTATAAACCAAATAAAACTTTTCTTCCCCTAAATTGCATTTGATCAGAATGGAAAAAGAATAACAACAAGAAAAGTGACTAGAGCATGTATCTCATTCACCTCTGTATACTGCAAACTAGCTGAGCCATAAACAGTTAGCTAGTCATTCTATCTGTCTCTCATCTTGTTTCAGGAAAGCTGAGATTGCTTTACTCACTGAGCCATATGTCCAGTCCTAACCACTCCTAGCATCATGATATAATATTTATTTGATTGATAGAACTATATCATGATGACAGAATTGCCTAATTTTTAATCTGGAATTTAATTTTAGTTTATTTCATAATGACTTTGAATATGACTTAAAAGAATTTTGCTAAATTGCTATAAATGAAATAATGAGAATTCTAAATTTGGAGAGGAACCTGTTACTGTTATTTTGCTGAGGAGACATGGTTTCAAACTGCTTGTTAAACATTTATGTTTATAACCATAGACTAGTGTTACTGTCAACTTTGGTTACAGAAGCATCTGTTTATACTGGGAAATAGTTGATTCAGAGACACAATAACCTAAACATGAGCAACTGTTGAGTGTTTGGTCCTAAACCTGCTCCAAGGCTCAGAGAACATTTGGGAAGAATTGGAGGGTAGGGAGAATTGCTGTAAAACACTGGCTTCTGGAAGTGCCATTACTGTTACACCTGTGAATTCCCAGCAGCAGAGGCTACCTGCCCAAGATCTGAACAACACTGAACTCACCAAGGTTCCATCAATTCCATCAATATAGTGGAGGTGCCTATAAGCCCCAACTTCTTTCTGAGAAGGCATAGGCAGTTAATAGTTGCTGGGAGGGAGGGAGAATCATATTTCTCAGTGGTAGCCATTGTTACTTTGCCCTCACTCAAACACATAACCCTTAACTAGGCCCAATAGGCAAGCCCAATTAAATACAGAAAGGTATAAAACAAAACAAACAACTAGATACACAAAAAGTAAGATCAAAGTAGGAGAGGGGTCTTAAGAGAAAAAAGGGATTTAGTAGGAAGGGATAGGGATCAGAGGGGAACCTTGTGATCAAAAACCATTATTTATATGTAGAAAATCATGAAAGAATAAATAGTTTTAGGAAGATTTGTAATTTGTAATTCTGATAACATGTTTGAATTTAGTTCTTTCTTTGATAATCTCAACTACAGTGGATTTACTTTCTAGAAACATTTGAAAAACACCTTAACCATTAAGGGAAGGTCTGTTCATTCTAATCCAGATCCTAAAAGAAAATAATTTACCAGAAGTTTCAAAAGGAACTCTTGATGCTGATGTGCTATTTTCTTGTTTTGTTTTGTTTTGTTTTGTTTTGTTTTGTTTGCATTGATAACAATGAGATTTTATTTTTTTCTTCCCAGATTGTTTTAAATTTGAATTAGAAACAAGATTGTTTTACATGACAATCCCAGTTCCCTTCTCCCTCCCACCCTCCCCTACCAACCCCCCCAACTAAAACTCTACCTATCATATATCCCTTCTGCTCCTCTTGGATGGTGAGGTCTTCCATAGGGTATTATCAGAGTCTATCATATCCTTTGAGATAGGGTCTAGGCCCACCCCTGGGTGTCTTGGCTCAGGGAGTATTCCTCTATGTGGAATGGGCTCCCAAAGTACACACCTACACTAGGGATAAGTACTGAAATACTACAGGAGGTCCCATAGATTTCTGAGGTTTCCTCACTGAAACCCATGTTCCTGGGTTCTGGATCAGTCCCGTGCTGGTATCCCAGCTATCAGTCTGGGGAGCAAGAGTTCCCCGATGTTCAGGTCAGCTGTTTATGTAGGTTTCACCAGCCTAGTCTGGACCCCTTTGTTCTTCACTCGTCTGCATCTAGATTCCAGTTCAGTTTGGTGATTAGTTGTGGGTGTTGGCTTCTACTTCCACCAGCTGCTGGATGAGGGCTATCGGGTGGCATATAAGTCAGTTATCAATCTCATTATCTGGGGAGGACATTTAAGGTAGCCTTTCCTTGATGCTTAGATTGTTAGCTGGTGTCATCTTTGTAGATCTACAGACATTTCCCTAGTGCCTGATTTCTCTGTAAACCTAAAATGTCTCCCTCTATTATGGTATCTCCATTCTTCTTATCTTCTATTCTTCCCCTGATTCAACCTTTCTGCTCCATCATGTCCTCCTCACCCCTCCACTTCTCCCCTTCTCATTCTCCTAGCTCCCTCCCCCCCCACTTCCCATGTTCCCAATTTGCTCAGGGGATCTTGACCCTTTTCCCTTCTCCAGGGGACCATGTATGTCTCTTTAGGGTCCTCCTTGTTTACTAGTTTCTCTGGCAGTATGGATTGTAGGCTGGTAATCCTTTACTCTGTCAAAACTTGAGATGTCTCACATTATGTTCTGTGGACTGAAAGTCCGAGAGTTCTGCTCCTAGTGCATACTTCCCAACCACAGAGTATCTTTGCTATCTTCTAGAATTGGGACTACTGGAGGATAGGGTAATAGCTACAGAACTATCATTTTGATTTTTATGATATAATACGTGAAAATGATGGAGAAATCTAAAGATTAGCTTAATTTTTAAGTTCTATTTCTCAGTTTTTAAACTCCATGACTTTTTATTTATTTAGATTTGGAAGGATTGAGATGATATCTCACTGCATAGCCCAGGCTTCCCTAGAGCCCAATAAATACTTCAGGATGTCTTTGAACTTATGGATATTTTTCCTGCCTTAGTCTCCAAAGTGTTGAGATTGCAGGTGTGAGCCACCATATCCAGGTTTCTGAAGTACATATAAAACAATACTTAAAGGATGGGATTTAAACATTTTTGGTGACCCATGTTAATATATTCAAGAGAAGTTGAAAATGTGTCAGATCAGAAGGAGATGACTAATTTTCCAAAGAGCTTGCTTCACAAGAATGATTTTGATTCCTAGAACCCCAGTAAGAATGGTGTGCATGAAAGCATATGTTTGTCATCCCATCAAGGGGAGCAGAGAGAAGAAGATCTCTGGGGCTCACTCTCCAGCCAGTGTAGTCCTGTTGGTTAGATCCAATCACTGAGGGACACTCTCTCAAAGCAGGTGGATTGTGTTGTAACACAATAAATAAAAGACCCAGAGACTTATACTTGGGTTAAAGTTTCAAGATGAAGATCAGAAAAGCAAAGCAGACAACCACTAGCTCTTACCTCTAGCTCAGGCTGAAAGGAGTGATCCACTAGCTCTTCACCAAGCCTGAGATTGCTACCTCTGTCAGCATGGCTGGAGAATCCAGAGACTGAGCCTTCCTATCCTCTGTGTGACTGGAGAATGAATGATAGTTCTGATACCCTGTTCCTGTCTTACGTATCTCTTAAGAGTCCTAAGATTAAAGGCATGTGTTCTCAAGTGCTGAGATCATCTTTGTGTGAGCTATTTTTCTTTAAGTCTGTATATATTTCACATAGCTCAGTGTGACCTTGAACTAACAAAGATCTGTCTACTTCTACATCCCAAGTGGTAGGATTAAAGGTGTGTACCACCACTGCCTGATCTCTATAGCTTGGGCTAGCTTTGCTTTCTGAATCCTCAGGCAAGCTTTAATAAATCATAAATAATATATCACCACATTGTGTTCCTGAATGGATAACACTGGAGGTATCTTCTGGCTTCCATAGTAGCATGTGCACATGTACATAAATTCACACCTACACACACATATGTACCTCACATATACATATGCACCTTCATGTACATGGACACATACATTCACACTACACATGTGCATTAAAAATGTATAGAAAAGTCTCCCAGGCACATAAAAGCAATACAACAAAATGTGCCAAAATAAATCCAGAGCATCTAATCAAATACATCTCACTATTCAACTAAAATTAAATGAAGAACATAAAGATATCTGAAGCATTTAGCTGAGAATCCAAGAGCACTCTGGGCTGCAGTACAAAATATAAGGAGATATGGAACTGGCAGTATAAAGTCCAATAGGCAATAGTGTTGCTGAGCAAGAAAGGGCATTTGTCTCTAATGTCAAAGCCTCTAAGAATGTAGATGCAAAGTTGGAAAGATAATTGGCTATAAAGTAGTATCCTTCAATTGGTCATACTGGCCATAAAGAGATGCTCTAATCGCCACAGCGATTCTTCCATGCACAGGCTTTCCATTCAGAAGCAGGTCTCTCACGCATTGATACAATAAAACATGTAGGTAAGGTATTACCTCCATAAAAGAGGGAAAACATGCTGGTAAATTTAATCTCATTGACAGTTCCCATCTGTTCCAGTGGCAGATAGTTTCAGACTTAAGGAAGGTCTTGCTTACTCTGCTCTGCACAATGTCATTAATTTCTCTGGAGCATCTCTTTAGAGCTAGTCCCACAAAGTAGTGTCTGTCACAAATGTTCATTTTCCTTGTCAGCAGAAAGAGAAGCTTGAGAAGCATTTGGTGGTTAATATGTCAGAAACTATCAAACATGTTTTAAACAACAAAGACAAATGGAAAATCCAGTTGACGTATACTTGACTAATACTTCTACAGTATAATCACACGAACATGTAACACACAGAGAAACACTATGAGTTTGTGCTATTTAAAAAATACTGATTTATATGTGTAATTGGTTTGCTCTTTTTTAATTTTTATCTGCATTCCCTTTTGCTATTTGTCCTTTTGTGTTTGCTGAAACTCAGAGCCTAAGGATACTTATACTAAAAATTTGCAACTTTCTGAATTGTTCCATTAGAGATAGTCCTTCTTAAATATCTTCTATCTGCTTATAATAACTTGCTTCTTTTCTAAGCAACTAGATTGAACCAAGGACCTTGATGACTCTAGAAGAGTTTGGGGTGGCATTTTAGAGTTCAAATCTACTTGCAAAGGTAAGAGAAGCTGAGTCTACTTAGTCAAAAGTGAAAACAACCCAAGAATTATCATTAAGAAATGTACTTAGGGGTTATTTCAAATCCAACCATTGCCATTATCAAATTTTCTGTTTTCTGAAGACAGATTTAGCATTTCACCTTCCAAAGGAATAGAGCAGAAGTTAGCAGAAGTCACTGTTTCACTGCTGTTCTAAAATTCAGATGGATACTAGCTCTTGTAGCACAGAATGTTCCTTGTTGAATAGGGGATGTTTTGAAGATCTTAGTCATCTGGATTCTTGTTCTGTACTAAGCATTCTTTCCCTGTTTACAAGAAATAATCTGTGTTTACAGCAAATCAGACATGCCAGGCTATATCCTCCCTGTAGCTGATTAAGAACACAAATGTTTTATATTAAAAGGTACCTGTTCTTAGTTAATATACATTCTGTAGGCTTTTGTTAATATAATGCTTTGAAATATTGAGATTTCCCCACTTATGTTTTAAGAACCTACTTTCTTGGGTTAAAAAGTCATCAAATGTTTTGAAGAGAAGCTCTGGGGTACATCCTTTCTTCATGATCCTGTCTAACAACACTCTAAGGATTCCTGGAAATCTTTCATCTAACACTCCCTTTCACCCTCTCCAGTGGATATAGTAACAGGGCGTTTACTGCCATATTCTCCTGTGATGTCAACTCAGACCATATTGCACAGACAATCTCCAGGATTTCACATTTCCCTGGAAGCCATTTTTGACTTTGAGACTTTTCATCAGTGTGAAGAAATCTGAGAATATTTTTTTATTGTTGATTTTTAGAAAATTCTGGTTACTTTATAATTTCTCTCAATAGTGTTTGGAAATGAAAAAACAGTGCATAAGGCAATGTTGTAACAGAGAAGAAAAGGACTATCTAGAGACCATGTGAAGTTTAAAATAAATCAATGAATTTCAAAATACGGACTTCTGGAAGCAAACGGGCAGAAAGATATGGCCTTATATGCATCTGAATTTTAATATCAACTCTTTTTTGACTCTGGTTCTGTAAACTTATTTCGTTTGTTAGATGTCCCCAACTAGTGTGTTGTTTGTTATTTAATTGTTGCTATTTCTATTTTATTGTGCATATTTAAAGTACATAATTCCCTGCTATGAAATGCAAATTGACACATTAAAAGTAGGAGGAATATTATCAACATGCTCCCCATCTCACAGATAGCCACAATGATGTAGGTGTGTGGCAAGAGAAGAAATATAAACTTATTTAGCAAAAAATCTCCAATAGCATGCAATATGATTTACTAGGACTCATGGATTGTGCTTTAGACTTCTAGAATTGTTAATTCAACATATGTATATTTTGTGTTTTACAGTCGATAAAATTAAATTGTCAATTTTTAAATAAGTGAGATCTATTCATTAGCATTTTTGACCATGTGTATTATAAGGTTTGTGATTTATGAAACCTGAAGAGGTAGGGGTGTGTGTGTGTGTGTGTGTGTGTGTGTGTGTGTGTGTGTGTGTGTGTATACACATATAGAAGCCAGAGATCAATATTGGGTATTTTCCTGAATTTCTCTCCACTTTTTGGTTTGTTTGATTTCTAGAGATAATCTCTCATTGGTCTAAAACTCCCTCACCTAGGCAGTGCTGGCCTGCCTATGAACTCCCTGACATCTTCCTAGCTCTGCCTCCTAAGTGCTGGAATTTCAGGCTCACAGCACACAGCAACATACCTAGTTCTGTCTACATAAGGGGTGAAGCTCATGCTTTTGTGCTAGCATACAAGTACTTTCCTGACTGAGCCAGTTTCCCACCAAGAAATATGAAGTCTTTAAAATTTTTCCCCTTTAGCCCAAGAACCACCAGTTTTAACTTAAGGTTGGTTTGCTTTTGTCAACTGTAAGGGAGGTATGCCCTTATGAACTCACAGAGGTAGATGCAGAATGCACAGGAATACATAGGTCTGCAACAGCTGGGCTCCTAGAGCTGAAAGGAGAAGTGGACACATGCCCTGATCTCTAATCCAGAAGCAATATTTAACCTCCTGAAAAATGGAATTTTCATTTTCTTCAAGGGAGTCTCACTGGGGAAACAAAGTATTCTTAATTGTAGGCTGCCTGCCCAGTAGTAGATGGCCAACACAAAATTAACTGAACAGCACCTTTGGAGATTCGTTGTCTCATAATGTCATGTCAGGGCTTCCCCCAACTTTTTTATTTTAAATCTATCTTACTTTTATTTTGTTTCTGTCATGTATAAATACATATATTTCCAATTTTTTTTACCCTACACTTTGCATATATATTATAGCTTCCAGTTTAGTGTATTTATGGGATTCCTGTGGGTGTGAAAGAATGGGTCTCTGCATGTTTATCAGTTTCTTATGCTTTTCTTGGGCTCTTTTCCCTCTGAATGTTTGTGTTATCTTGTTTTATCATTATCTCTCAGAGGCCTGCTTGCTTTCAAATGAGAGTTTGAAAGGGGGCAGGTCCAGATGGGAGGGGAGAAGGAGTAGAACTGGGAGAAGCAGAGAAAGGGGAAAACTTTAAACAAGATATATTATGTGAGTACAAAAACCAAGCTATTTTCCATAAAAGAAAAAAGTAAAAAGACGTATGTTACTCTTGTTTCTAAACTCCTCCCTGTCTCCAGGCATTCCTCCCTTCCTGGCAGTCACTTCTCTCACCTCGTTGACAGAGTTCCCTGGCTCTTTAGTTTAGCTCAATTAAAATATAGGAGCACCAAATCACCCCAATATCATCCGCAATTAAATCCTGAATACAGCAAGAAATAAAAAAAAAACTGTTTGGTCCCTTTATTTCTATTTAAGAGTTCTCACTTTTAGAAGAAATTCTTTTGTCTTTCCTTTAAGTAGTTGTGCCTTCTCTGTGTGTGTCCATGTGAACTCTGTGACTATCAAACATCAAGAAAACCAGTATCTATTGATCAATTATCTCGGTATTTATTTTTTTCTCTAATCCAGGAGAGATCTGACAGCAAAGAAAATTGATGTCAATCAGTATATTACATATTAAAGGCCTCCACTTAATTTAACACTAATACGTAACTGAAATAAGTTCTTATTTTTCATGAATAAACTTCAATTGATAGAATGTTTTTAAAATATTTGGGAAGAGAAGAGTTTATCATTATTATCTATTTAAAAAGATATACTGCTGTAACATTGTTTTGTTAGAGACAATAAAATATTTCTATTATCTCCTTCACATTCCCTGCTTGATTAAGCCTATGCAATGTCTTTTAATACACATGGGTCCTCCGGACTGCTCCAGGCATGTGGTTGGTACTACAAGTAGTTATTTTCCTGTGTATAAATCTGTGCAATCTGCAGATTTAGCTTCAATCCCCATTGTATAGGAGGCAGGAAGAGATGATGCATTAGTGTTCAACAAAGAAGATTATGTGGAGGATCTTTGAGGTAAGAAAAACTGGGGCAGTTGACTAATTGTCTATCAAGCCCATCATACCCACCCTCCCAGAAAAAAATGCTCTGATCTTTGTAAATATGAAAAGACAGCACTTGACATCTGGGCCACCCTTGAATTGCAATGCTTTTAGAGAAAAATCACGGGAAACAATGAGAAAAGTATCTTTCTCTGCTACAAAAATGTCACAAGGTTTTACTTGCTTAAATACACATATAGAACTGTTGGTTCAGAATAGGGTAAAACACAAGGCCAAAGGAAAGCCATGTCAGACAGATATAGTTGCCAATGACCTGACCTGAAACTGATGTCAAGTTAATTTGGGGACTAATTTGTCAAAAATTGCTGCTGAACTGAAAATCTCTTAGCTTAAAATATAAAACTGTGACTGGAAAATTCCCTTAGGTAATAGAAGTTACTATTACAATGTCGGTGATGGATATGATCTGCTGCATGTTCCTTAGCTGATATCCTTTCCTCCTACCCCATTGTTTTTTTCACCATTTTAAAACAAATGTATTGTTCTGAGCTACCCATACACTTGTATAAAATAGTACCAGTGTTAGGAACCAAAAGAACTTTGAAGCCAAGAGATTGACAATTCATTAGAAGTCATTAGACATTAGAAGTAGCTGCAGTAAATGGTGTTAAGTGTACCTAAGAACAGCATTTCAATATTCAAAGGTTATATTTAATTTGCTATTTCAAACCAGCATTACTGGATTCAGAATAAGCACTGAGTATTTCTCTCTCTCTGGAATGACTCTGCTAAGTTGGAAAAAGCAGGTGGGTATGTGGACAGAAAGAACTCAAATTAAGATGAAAGGAGTAGATATTGCTATCCTTCTTTGGTTGAAACTGACACTGTCTTGAGCAGGAAACATTCCGAGTAGTTAAAAATTGCCTTTCTGTGTGAAAGAATTTGAAACACAATTTCAAATTTATAAAAAGACTGACTTCTTAAATAGATGCACTGATTTTTTTCTAAAATCTGGGATAATTCCTTGTAATTCTTTAAACCAGGATTATAGTTCTGTGTGTCTTTAATGTGGTCCATATTTGACAGAAAACAATGATGGGTTTGCTGGAAAAATCATGTGTATGTGTGTAGTTGTGTAGTTATATTTATCAATAATATAATCAATGACAAGATGCTGTTGAGCTCAGGCTATGTCTATTCCAAATTACTCCATATTGCATTAAATGGTGGATTCTCAAGCAGAGCCTTAATGTATATTGAGACTGAGTGGTACAAGCAACCTTTGATTCCATTTGAAGGGAAAGTTGACTACAGCCTTTGGGTGGACCCAGAAATTGTACCACATGTCAGGTACCACCCATACAACACAGACTGATAAAACGCTTATCCCTGGGAACAGAAAGAGGGCCATTCTAAAATTGTTTTTGGTCAGATCCTTACTGAGAGAACATAAGATACAGGTATAGGAAACCTATTGAAGACTTGTAGCATAGACCACATTTTATTCATGAAACAACAGTTGAAGTTTTCATTTAATTATTCATTCTAATCTCTAATACTCTTCTAAGTTCTTGAGGTTCAATAGTGATAGTGATATGGATGGTTTGTAAAACCCTGGTACTGATGGGGTTTACATTTCATGGTGTGAATACAAGCAGTTGTCCTGGGAGCACCATGAAATAAAAGAACACAACTATGCTTTTCTACAATGTCATAATTTGTTGAACAGCAATAAATTCTCAAAGGTTGGGATTTTAAATGACATCAATTCTAAACATCTACCTTTGTAACTTGCTTGACTGAAGTAAATGCAGGTTATTTTATTCCAATCTTAATCACTATTATTATGAACTTTCATATTACACAGTATATACACACCACACAGCAAATATATCTAAATATGTACACACACATACACACACACACACACACACACACACACACACACACACACACACACACGAATACCAGCTAAAGCAGCTGCTGCAGGGCTCAAAAGATTTTAAAGTGGGATGAGAGTGTCTAATGATTACAGACCAGATCAATGCTGGAGGAAGCTGCTGCTGGATCTACTAGAGTCCAGTTTGGAAGCAAAGCTGCTGAGTCAGCCTGCAAGATGAAAGAATCAGGGTCCAAGACAGAAAACAGTCGTTAAGACCCAGATACAGATGGGCAAACAGGCAGATAGGCAAATAGTCAAGAAGAGCATTTCAAAAATAGAAGATTGAGTTGAGCTGAAGCCCTAAAGACAGTGGGAAAGTCCTCTGTCTGTGAATTATGCACACCCCCCCACCACAGTTCTTCTACAGACATACTAGCTGTCAGATGACAGGTTGTTGTGGGGCCATTTCATCATCATATTAAGTGTCCACCATTTCATAGAGTCCAGGGAAGAAGCTATATTTTTTCTTTATAAAGCATGTCTGATAAATTATTTAACCAGATTTTGCTGTTATAATTTTAACTTAACGTGCCTGTGCATCCCTATAGTCTTTATTCACTCTAATAAACCAATAGGGTGCCTTTCTATTCCCAGGAATAAGTCATTTATAGGTGAGTTCTGGGTAGATGGTTCCTGACAGATGGTCCAGTTTCTGGGAACCTGCAAAGGCAGCATTCATCCTTCTCCCCCAAATGAATTCAAAAGCTCCTCTTACAATGGAGTAACCAAGGACCAGGCTGAGCCTGAGAAACCACTGTGTTATATAATATAGAGTAACTTGGAGTAGTGCACAGCTTGAGCTCAACAGGTAGAAAAACTAGATCAACAAAATTAACATTTCTTGGTTTTGAATATGTTATACTGAGATACTTCTTATGATAGCCAGCATTAGACTGGAAGGATAAGGCTATGTTCTGGAGAGAAAATGATCTGAGGTCATAAATATCAAAAATTTAAAAAGAAAACTAAAAAGGATATTTTGGCCCGCAAATATGGGTGAGATAATCAAGAGAAAAATTTAGTTTTAAAGGATGATTTTGGGTTAGGCCTTTATTCTCCCTGAATGAAAAAAAAACAAAATAGAAAGTGGGGAGAAAGAGATTTTATCCAAAGACTAAAATAATTTTCCTGTAAAATAAGAGGGAGTTCTGTCAAATACAGTGCCAGAGGACCAAGGTGCATATTCCAAGGAGACTTCTGAGATAAAGTGGTGTTGATAGTTTAAATTGAGATGAGAATTGAGAATTAAAGGGTAAATTAGACAGTATGAAGATCAGTAATAATACCCATGAAATATTTCAGAGAAGGGGAGAATCCTTCGTTGGAGCAGATTTAAGAAAAATGGGAAGTTAAGATTTGGTGACAGATGAGATCGGGCATGTTCAGGGTGGTATGGCCATAACACCAGTAGCACAGACACTGAGATCAACAATTAATAAATGGCACCCCCTGAAACTGAGAAGCTTCTGTAAGGCAAAGGACACAGTCAGCAAGACAAAATGGCAGCTCACAGACTGGGAAAAGATATTCACCAACCCCACATCTGACAGACGGCTGATTTCCAAAATATACAAAGAACTCAAGAAGCTAGTCTCCAAAACACCAAACAATCCAATTAAAAAGTGGGGTACAGAACTAAATAGACAATTCTCAATAGAGGAATCTAAAATGGCTGAAAGACACATAAAGTGTTCAACACCCTTAGCCATCAGGAAAATGCAAATCAAAACAACTCTGAGATCTTACTCCTGTCAGAATGGCTAAAATCAAAAACACCAATGACAGTTCATGCTGGAGAGGATGTGGAGAAAGGGGAACACTTCTCCACTGCTGTTGGGAGTGCCAACTTGTACAGCCACTTTGGAAATCAGTATGACAACTTCTCAAGAAAATGGGAATCAGTCTACCACAAGATCCAGCAATTCCACTCCTAGGCATATACCCAAAAGAAGCACATTCATACAACAAGGACATCTGTTCAACGATGTTCACAGCAGCACTATTTGTAATAGCCAGAAACTGGAAGTAGCCTAGATGCCCCTCAACCTAAGAGTGGATAGAGAAAATGTGGTACATTTACACAATGGAGTACTACTCAACAGAAAGAAATAATGGATTCTTGAAATTTTCAGGAAAATGGATGGAACTCAAAGAAACCATTCTGAGCAAGGTAACCCAATCACAAAAAGACAAACATGACATGTACTCACTCATCTGTGGATTTTAGACATAGAGTATGGGATTACCAGCCTACAATCCACACTGCCAGAGAAATTTGTAAACAAGGAAGCCACTAAAAGAGACAAACTTTGTCCCCTGGAGAAGGGGAAATGGTAATGATCCCCTGAGCAAATTGAGAGAATGGGAAGAGGGGGAGGGTCCTAAGAGAATGAGAAGGGAAGAAGAGGAAGGATGCAGAGGTCATGAGGGAGCAGAAAGCTTGAGTCAGGTGTAGATTAGAAGAAAGGATATGTGATAGGTAGGGTTTTAGTTGGGGGCATGGTAGGGAAGGAAGGGAGGGGAAGGCAACTGGGTTTGTCATGTAATTCAATCTTGTTTGTAATTCAAATAAAAAAAGAAAAAAAAAGATTTGGTGACAGTAAATGAGAAGGAATTTCAACAGAACTATTATATAATCACCCAGAAAGGAGATATCTACATGAAGAGAAGGGGAGAAGAGTTCCAAAGAAATCTAAGAACTAAAATGGTATTAGCAAGTTTCTATATGCTAATGAGAATAAACCCATACTAAATTTAAAAAATGGGTGTTATTGTCCTAATTGAAGGAGTGGCAGCAGTGATGACCTGGAGCAGGTGATTGAGATGAGATTGAGTCAAAAGTGAACATGATTTTAGAGAAAACACCAAGTATCCATTTGTGATGGTGAGATCTACATGATGTGCAAGTGTAGGCACTGGGCAAGGAAGACCCTAAAAGAGACAAACTTTTTCAGGTTGTCCTGAAAGACACAGATATTCTATTCTGATTCTTCAGTTTAAGGTGGAAGGAGACTGAGCGTCAGAATGGTGAAGGAGATGTTAAAGAAACAGGGAGAAGTTAGAGTCTTGTTTTGGAAGGGTCCAGGATCAGCCTGTGAATCACAGAATGACCTCCAAGAGAAAAGAGGCCCTCCTGAGGCCATTGGTCATGAATTATAGGTCCAAGCAACTGGCACAGTTCTTTTCACCAGCCACAATCAAACACAGAATAAACAAAATTCACATCTAGAATTGTTAACCTCACTTTTGTAATGTTTGATGTAGCTTTTTGCCATTCATATCCACTCCTTAAAATGAGGGAAAAACAAACATTGGGTTCTGTACATTTTGAGTTGTTATGGCCCTTTACGTGTTTAACAGTCCAGGTAGATCATAAAGTCCACCTGGAATAAAAATGCTCCTTAGCGGATATTATTCTGTGTTATTTGGATTTCTATAACAATAACAAAATTCCTGAGGTAATTAAGTTATTAAAAAGAAACGTTGATGGCTTTGGAGGGTCCAGTTACTGATGGAGAGGCCCTGTTTCTTAAAGCCTCTATAATTTATTTCTTTTTATTACCTTGCCCAAAGTGATGATTGGCTACAAGTCTTGCATGCAATGTTAACAGTATTGTGTAAATATCTCCAGGTAGGTATAATTGCATCAGGGGAGAACTATTCTGACCTGCATTGTGGAATTGGTCTTCAAAACAGAGATGGGAGACATACCTGCCCCTCACTCCTCACTTGGATGGAATTCTGTGTCCTTGTCTCCTGCATCTGGCCCACACCAATATTCTACCAACTACAGAGTGAAATCACATCATAGCAGTGAGAGTTGTGGATGTTTAACTGGCCTTCTGGAACCACCTGCAAGCATTCTCTTGGCAAGAGTTCCTATTGGTGAACAACTGAAATACCTACAGGTTCTTGTGGCAGTGAAAGGGGATCTTACAGCAACAGCTGGATAGAAGCATATGGACTACAGCTGGCATGAACTCATAAGATGCTGATCAGCCAGGAAGCATTAATTGGTGGTCAGTTGTCTTTAAAGAGAAAGTAGGCAATTATAACTATCAGAAGTAAATACCAACATCAACCTGGGCACAAAGGAAATATGTATGGTGGATAATTTTGGTAATCCACTTGGCACCCCTGGGAAGAAGGAATGTCAATTTAAGAATTGTTCCATTAAGATTGCCCTGTGATCATGTCTGTGGGGCATATTCTTGATCACTTTTTGATGTATGAGGGCCCAGCCAACTGTTGATAAATCTACTCTTGGGTAGATAGGCCTGGGCTATATAAGAAGGCACCTAGATAAGGCAGAATGAATAAACCTTTAAGCAGTGTTCCTCTGGTTTCTACTTCCATTCCTCCTGCATGATTCTGCCAGAGCTTCCCAAATGACAGGTTGTAACCTGTAATCCAAATAATCCCTTCCTTCTCTGAATGGTTTTTGGTCAGTGTTTTATGAAATCACTAGAGAAACAAACATTGGCAATCTGTAAGGCACAAGCACATTTGTTAGTGAAGAACGGGAGAGAGAAGAGGAATGCACTGTTCTAAGCATGCAAGGTGATTAATACACATTACTCAAATGCACATACATGTTTGCATGCACACACATGTCTTTGATGAGTGGAGTAGATATTGGAGCTTGCATCCTCTTGATGAATGACCATCAGAATTGAACTAGAGCAAGCATGGAAGGATTGCTATGTGCCCCAAATCTGGACCACATGCATGTAAGCAGTGGTTCAAAAAGAATTACTATAGCACTGAGCATTTGGATGTTTGAATTCTAAGTTCATTAATAAATTTTGTAACTCTGCTGTCTTAAACATATTCAGTCAATGACTGTCTATTATGAGGTGATTTTAAGTATCTGGAAACTTTTCAATTGTCTTTTTACAATAATACTAAAATCTTTGTATTTTAGAACTTGAGTTCTGCCAAATTGACTCCCATTTCTTCTGGAAGGTTGATGAATTTAGATAGGCCCTATTTCCTCACTGGACTACAACCATGAAAACATCTCCTTTTTAACTGTGATGTGACAATCAGGTTTTCAAAACTAAGAGTGTGCTTTTTAAAATTAACACAGTTTCCTAAAGCTCCCCCTGTGTGTGCTATATAAAATTGCCATTCCCTGAAAAGCAAATTGTAAGCAGCTGGGGATGTTGCTTCTTAGCAGGGAATTTAAAAAATGTAAATATTTGTCCTGACTCAGTTTTTGCCTATAGTTATATTAAAATCTTTTTAAAAATTGAGCAAAGATTCCATTTTGTCATTTGTAGCAATAGTCAGGGTGATACCTTTGGCTTTATTATGCTCCTTATAGATGCCATTACTACACAGAATTGTTCAAATGAAGAAGCATCTATGGCAAGGCAAAGGCTTTTGTCAGTGTTCTTTACATATCCCTACCTCTTCTAGTTTATATCCACTTTTATCCCATAAAAATTACTAATAACTAGATAGGCAGACAGACAGACAAGACGGATAGTTAGGTAGCTAGGTTAGTAGGTAGGTAAGTAGGTAGATAGATGATAGATAGATAGATAGATAGATAGATAGATAGATAGATACATAGATACATAGATAGATAGATACATAGATAGATACATAGATAGATAACCTGAAGCAAACTTCTATCTTCTTTTTAATTATTATTGAAAATACAGTCTTCACTCATACAATACCTCCCAGCCACAGTTTCCTCTTCTTCCTCCCCTCTTCCTAGCTACCCACTACTTCCCTCTCTCCCAGACTCACTCCTCCTCATTTCCTCTAGAGAAAAGAGCAGGACTCTGCCGGTGAGCGTGCCAGAGGGACAGCGAGTGACAGAATAGGAACTGAAGTTCCAGGTGTCAGCCTGCCAGTGGAAAACTCTAATGGGCCAATCTTATTTCAGCAAAGGCCATGGGACTTCAGACCCTGCACACCTCTTTGCTTCTGCTGTGCCTTTATATGTTTGCTGCATATAATTCTCTGCTATCTAGCATGGTGTGAGAGGACAGAGGGAGATCACCACTGCCTGTAATACAGTGTGTTTATCTCTTGGAAACATCTGGTTCTCCGGGGCACTTTTACCTGTGGATTGTCAAGATGACTCCTCCCTGAGCTCTACTGTCTAATTTGATAATGATAATGATAGCCTATACAGAGTTTTGATTAATAAAAATAAATACAAGGATTTGTTTCACAACCAATGCCTGTGAGTTTCACCTAAGGAGCTCACATTAATGATTAAGAAAAAAACTATTGAGTCCCAGTAGCCTACATAGTTTGAATTCTTTTAAACTTAATGTTGGGGGATGTATTCACAGATTTTGGAGTGCATCACAGCTGAAACAAATTTTTGAAAATAACAAACTTAGAGAAAGTGTTTTTGTTAAATAGCTTTGAGGTGAAAAAAAAAAAAACCCAAGAAGACAATCTAAAGTTTTAGAAAGCACATAGCTGAATGCAAACCTTTTTAATGTCAGGGAGCAAAAACAAAGCAGACTAGTTATTGGAGGATGTACCTTTCCTTCTAGGATTGCTTAATGACCAAAGATAATGATTAACTCCTTGTGACCATTTTCCCCTCAATCTCCTGATATAAAAAGCTATTGATGAATGCTTATGTAGCCTAAAGATTTAAAGTAGAGCTGACTGATTCTTTTCATATATAAAAGTTTAGGTTTGTGATTCTTTTAAGAGTCCTTATAAGATTACCTTTCAGGATAAGTAAAAAAAGCACTTATCCTGAATGGAAAGGGAATGGCACTTTCTTTGTAACTGCAAAATTCAACTTACCAGTAAAAGACCTGATAAGAATATCTTGCTTGTCCACAAAGTTAATCTATAATAAATTGCTTGGGTATTAATGCATGTGACTTCTTGAGATAACTTGTTTTCCACCTGTAGTATGCAAAGTGTTTAATCATGGAAAACATGCTTTTTTTTTTTAAAATCATAACAGAATGGTGTCAGTGAGCAGGATGATTCCATGCCCCAAGGTTCCCAGAGAAAGAGGTAAACTTGCCTCCACAGCCTGCCCTGTCTGGCCGCTGAGAGGCATCAGAGCGGCTTCCATATGCTCCCGCCATCCAGGCATTTCTGGAGTTTAGACTCGGCACTCCCAGGATGATAAAGACAAATCCAGATGAAGAAAAACCTCTAATGGTTTATACTGCGTTTAAAAATATATGTAGGCTTGTGAGAGAAGGAAGCAGAGGCAGGCAGATTTCCACAGAGAAACCCTGTCTCGGGGAACAAAGAAACAAAAGAAAGTAAAAATAAAATAATAAAAAGCCACATAAAGATGGAAAATACACAGAGAATCTGAATACTATATGCCATATTGTTGTCTTTAAATTGTTTGATTGCCGAGGAAAGAATTACTGCTGCTAAAATATACTTGATTATAAATGCTGCTAAATTAATCCAACTTATACATTTTAAAAATGCTTTGACTTCAAAATTTAAGTCTAAGGACAGGCTACTTAGAAATAAAGGTTTTGCTTGTATTTCCACAGAAAATGAAAAGCTGTGGATTCCTTCCAGACTAGTATGGTTTGATCAAGCAAGACCCCCTAAAGCTGAGATGATACAGCCTTACAGACTACAAAAACAAGGACTTGGGCAGGTTTCTATGTTTTATCATGATCCCAATGGTATGAACATTGCACCAAATCAGCAGGAAGCAGTTTAGAAAGAACGACGCCAAAATTCCCAAATATTGTTTATAAATGTTTGTTTTCATTTAAATGGGGTTAGTTATAAATGATAATGAGCATAGTCAATCTCTTTTTAAAGAAAGGAAAGGGGAATAGAATATAGGAATGAATACTTTGCATTGGTATAGATTTTCATTTATTGATACAACTTTAAGGTCAGTTTTGTGATATGTATATGTCTCCTTTTGTTTAGGTATTGTGTTTATACAGATCTTTTACCTATAATAGTCAGAACTTATAATTAGGTTAGTTAGGTTTTCTAGACACAAAGATGTATTTGAGATGGTTAGGTATTCTTCAAACCTTTCAAAGACCTACAGAAATATGGCATTTAAATGGTTTAGGGTTTTTCTTGGCAGTGAGACACAACTGCTCCTGGCACACCAATTATGTCAGAAAGGATGGGCATCGAAGAAACTGGTTATGGATTTTGCTTTCAACATGGCAAGCTCAACCATTTGGGCAAGAAACTGCTCTTGCCTGGACTGTTTGTTGCTGTATAAACTGGACATACAGGACCCACAAGAAAGTGACTGCTGAACTTACAAAACAAGATAGTACTGAAGGGTTCCTGTTGAAATGGAGAAGTGTTCCAGACACACTGTGGCCTATGGGCTGAAGATGGATGCCCCAACTTTACAGAAGAACTTTGGGTGACTGTCCAGGTAGCAAGATGTCTCTGTCAATTCTAGAGTTTATATATTATCCGTCTATGATCTTTGATAGAGTTGAAGAAAGATAGTTATGGTTATAGTTTTCCTCTTATTATAAAAGATAAGTTATCTTTATTTAGACAAAAAAGAGATGATGGGGAATGTACTGTGTATGTTTATCTTATTGACTGTTAAATAAAATACTGTTTAGCCAATGAAATGGCAAGTTAGGCAGAACTAGGAGTCAAAGATGATTCTGGGAAATGTAGTAGAGAAGTGATGATCCAGACAGGAAATGACATAGCAAGGAGACTCATATTTAAGCGAAGGAGAAACAGGAAGGGTTCTTTTTATCCTACCTCATCCAGTGTCAGGATGTGATACACTGGCAAGGAGGGACACCAATAAGGCCTCCGATAAGATAAGTCTTATAACATATATAGATTTATGATAGTTAAGACTGAGCTAACAAATGAGGAATCCTAGTCATTGGCCAAGCAGTATTTTATTTAACAGTCAATAAGATAAACATACACAGTATATTCCCCATCATGCTTGTTTTGTATTCACTGTAATTATTTGCTTAAGAAAGTGTAACTGCAATGTAAGAACTATATTGCATGAACAACTTTGTTGGGCTATATAAGCAGTATAGAAAAAAGCATATAATAGAGAAAGAATATGGAAAGAACATGAGAAAACAGACAATAAAGAAGGAAGCCATCAAGAGATTGTATTAAGGATATTTTTTCCTTAAAACCCTTCAGATAGAAAAGTCTAGTTTATGCCAAGTGTGTGGATTCCTCTCAAAGCCCTGTGCTGCTGGAGGTTGTCCCCCACCCAGACAACAGTGGGCCTCCTATATATTCTGACCATGATTTTCCATCCCCATCTAACCCCAGATCCTTTCCACTTCCATACCTTCCCACCTATTTCACACTGCTTTTTCTCTATTTAGAAAACAAACAGACAAATCAGCAAACAAAACAGAATTAAAAACAAAGACAAAGCAAAAAAAACAAAAAAAAACCCCGAAGCATAAAATCTGAAATGATAATATTCAACACAAAGATCGGTAAGATATTTTTAAGGCTAAATAAAGCAACATGAGACCAAAAAATGTTTGAAAAAATACCATTGAATTCATTATGTGTTTGCAATCTACTTCTGGGCATGGTTCCTAACCTTAAGCACAGATTATATACCCAATGAGACTTCATTGGAAAAAAAAAAACAAATATTCCTTTGCAAGTAGATGGCAGTTGGACATAGTTTCTTAGTTAGTCAAGGGAGCACTTATCTACTTCCTCTTCTCAGTACTAAGACCTCTCTGGCTTGAACCAATTTAGACCCTGTGCATGCTGCCTCAACCTCCATGAATTCATATGAGTGTCAGTCCTGTTGTGTCTCTAAGACACCATTTCCTTGGTGTCATCCATCTCTTGTAGCCCTTACAATTTTTCCACTTCCTCTTCTGTATAGTTCCCTGAGCCCTGAGGGGAGGAGTTTGATGAAGACATTTCATTTAGAAGTTACTGGTCCAAAGTCCCTGTTTGCATAGCATCCAGTTGTGGGTCTCTCTGTTAGTTCCTATCTACTGCAAGAGGAAGCTACTCTGATGATGGCTTAATGAGACACTGATCCATGTTATTAGAAGTTATGTAGCATAATGTTGTGAGGAGTCATTTTGCTGCTGGATTCCTTTAGTAGAACAATGGCTTTTGGTTTTCCTCTAAACTCAAAGACTATCAACTGACAGGGTCCTGTCCACCAAAGCAATGTCTGGCATGGGTTACATCTCCTTAAGCCTTAAATGCAATCAGAGATTTGGTTTGGTTAGGTTATTCTCCCAATGTCTGTGCCAATGTTGCATCAGCATATCATGCAGGCAGATTACCATTGTAATCTGCAGAACTTGGAGGAGCTTGGATGGTGGTTACCTTTCTCCTCTGACAATGTACAGAGTACCTCCCCATACCATGAACAGGAGCCAGTAGGGACTAAGATTCTATTTAGACACCAGCTCAAATTTATGTTCAGCAATAGGGACTTACCATCACTTTTTGGAGAGTAACCAATAACCTTGACAATATAGTGAGTTGTTTGTGGGATTTCCAGGGGACCCCTTTGAACAACAACTCAGATTTTATCTATTCCTGACACTGTAAGTTTCACTTAGTGGCAAAATATGTCTAGTTGGAGTATTGTCTCTCCCATTATTTTGTGACTCCATTTCTATTTCTTTTATGCACCTATATATTTTAAGAAGGTTCTAGAGTAATAGGTTTTTGCAAATGCCCCTTATTGTAGGTTGTCTCTTCCTTATCACTCTCTTCTCCCTCCCACTCCCCATTTAATCCTCTTATTCTAGTCACCCCTATTCTGTCTCTCCATAATTATGCATTCTTTCTCCCCTACTTTGGAGACACTTCCTGTATTGCCTTACTCTATACCAAACTTGTGTGGTTATGTGGAATTTATCATGCTGATTGAAAACTTAACAGCTAGCATTAGACATGAAAGATGTAGTAACTGTCTTTAGAGGTCTGGTGTTCCTCACTCAGGGTGATTTTTTTATAGTGCCATCCACCTACCAGCAGAATTCTTAATTTTTTGTAACATCTTAATAATACTTTATTGTGAACATGTACCATATTTTCGTTATCCAGCATCTGTGGATGGACAGATGAAATGCGAATGGCAGAGAAAAAGTGTTCACCATCCTTAGTCATCAGGGAAAAACAAATAAAAATTTTGAGATTTCATCTTATACCAGCCAAGATCAATGAAACAAATTACAGCTCATGCAGTGGAATACTCAGGGACAAAAGAAAACACACTTGACTATTGTTGGTAGGAGTACAAATTTTTAAAGCTACTATGGAAATCAAAATGGATGTTCCATGGGAAGCTTGACATCGATCAACCTCAAACCCAGCTATATTGCTTTTGGGCATAAACCCAAAGGACTCTTCATTCTGCTGGAGAGACACTTACTCATCTATGTTCACTACTTCTCTATTCAAAATAACAAGAAACTGCAAAGAGTCTAGACATCCATTAACAGATGAATGGATACTGAAAATGTATAATATTAATGACTGTTTTAGAATAGAAATATTGTGTTGCCTTTCATACCACCAGTTTTACTACAGGAGATATACTGTACAGTATGGTACAAAAGAAGGCTGCGCTTCTACTGCTGATCCTAAATGCACTTCTACACCAGTAACTTCATGCTCTAAGACCATAAGGATCACAGTCAGTTGTATGGTCACATTCTATCCAGTGTGTTTTTTCAGATACATTTATCAGCAGCAGCTTATTGCACATTGTAGAAAGAAACTGATATCTAGATAATTTTCTTCTTTTACATAAAATTAGCTTTCTTCCTAAGTATTTATTGTCTAGTATACACAAAATTGTAGTGTTCAGAATGTTTTGATGTTATGCAGGCACAGTCTACAGGGCAATGGTTCTCCAGGTAACTAAATCTACAGACATAGGAGTCCTTATGTAAAATTGTGTATTGTTTGATGTATCTGTGTACTTTCTCCTGCAAATGTTAAATCATTCTAAGATGACTTATAGAAACAGATACAGTCAATCATATACTATCAGTTATACTGTAAAAATGTATTGTTTAGGGAAGATTGGCAAAAGATTATACATATTTAGTATTGATGTGACATTTTTTTCTCATTGTGATTTCTACTTAAAATTTGAATTTGCAGAAATGGAGCACACAGAAGCAGAGGGCCTGTTGTTTTAAAGGAGAAAAGACCAATTTAAGTTCTAGCAGTATACCCTTTAAAGGATTTGACACAGTCCTGTAGGGGAAGCTGTAGCCACGCCTTCTTAGGGGCTGGCTACAAGAGTACCTGAGGGCTTGTGAGGGCGTGGTCAGAGTGAGTAGGGGGATTGGGTTTTCGGTTTCGGTTTCTCTTTGCTGCTTGCTGTACAGACTACCACGGGCTGGCTGGTTCGCTCTGTAAGTAAGGCTTTTCCCTATTAAATACCCTTATATTTCTACCTGACTCCGTACTGTTAATTTCTTACTATATCTGGTGTCAGAAGTGGGATATTGGAAACCCACACCCCATTTGGGACAGGCTGTGGGTTCCATCGGGCCCGCCGCCTAGGCCGGGAAAGCACCCTCTTTCCACAGGCGTTGCCGGCTAGCAGCTGACCCACGGCAGCTGTGCGGCTCAGTCATCCACCCAGTTTCTAGCTGCCTAGAGGTGAGTAAGTTTCGGCTTTCAGCAGAGGCTTCCCCTTGCGGCAGAACGGGAAAGCCAAAGCTGAAAAGACTCTCTAAGATAAGCGCAGGCGCTTTTGTGACCGCTCTCCACTGCTGACCGACCGCTGCCAAACGCCTCGGAATAACTAAAGGCCTGTGCTACCTGCTGGTCAAATATATTTACTGCATCTAGAGTAGAAATCAGGTAAAATCATGGCGGAATATTTATCATTTGCTGAAATTGGTAATGTTTTTGCTTATTACGTGAATTCACTGTTTGAGGAGGATGCTAATTTGCCAATTATTGGTCTATATGCTGTCATGGCAGTCAGCTTGCTGATACAAATAGTATTACTAGCCAGAGGACTCAGGAACAGGGACAGAAATAACCTCACCACCTGCTTGCAGGAAATAACAGCTTTACGCAATGAGGTTTTGGAAAACAGATTAGGTCAGACCACAATTGTGCAGCAAGTGGAACAGAAATTGGATGATAAGCTTGGCTCTGTGTCCAATACACTAAAGACAGAGCTGTCTGATGAGATACAGCGTATTTATGATAAGATAAACACAGAGAGATCCTCCATGTCTGAGGCCTTAGAGGCTAGGCTGTCAGAAGACCATGACCAGCTAAAGAATATCTGTAGCCAGCTAGAAACTCAGATAGGCAATGTTACTCATCAACTAGACGCAACGATGCAAAATACCCAACATAGGGTTAAAGAATTGGACAATGCCATTCAATCAGTTATTAAAGCATCCAAGGTAACAGATCAGAAATTTGAGTCTAGATTTAAATGTTTAGAAGATAATTTACAGTACAGGGCTGACAGATTACATAGGTCCATACGGTCGATTGCTGAGGACTCAAAATCAACAAATCATGACCTGAAATCTAGACTCCAATACCTAAAAGGCAGTTTCCATGCCATCCAGATGCTGTCTAAGGATGATTGTATGAAGTAACTTAGAAAATGCTACTCCCCCTTTCCCCATTGTTGTCAGTTAGGATAGTGTATATACCTAGTTATAAATAGCTTCCTATTGTTTATGACTTTAGGATTTAGTTAAAATAGATAGTTATCTTCTTAAGTTTTAATCCTCTTTTAGACTAAAAGGGAAATTGTAGGGGAAGCTATAGCCACGCCTTCTTAGGGGCTGGCTACAAGAGTACCTGAGGGCTTGTGAGGGCATGGTCAGAGTGAATAGGGGGATTGGGTTTACGGTTTCGGTTTCTCTTTGCTGCTTGCTATACAGACTACCACCGGCTGGCTGGTTCGCTCTGTAAGTAAGGCTTTTCCCTATTAAATACCCTTATATTTCTACCTGACTCAGTACTGTTAATTTCTTACTATACAGTCCTCAGAATAAAAATTGAAGTTCTTAATGATGTGTGTGAGGTTATCTTGAACCCAGGCTCATGATGTGCGGAAAAATTGACATCCTTGGACACCATCCTTAGAGCTGAGCTCAGAACTATGTGATGAATATGCTGTTCTATTACTACCACAGATGATAGACAACATGGATCCTCCATTTCATTGATTCCTTCTTTATTAAGGCTTCCCTCTAAGAATGGTATGTCCTCATAGAAAGCTCCACTGTATGATCAGTTTGTCAAAAAACCCACAGAAGTGAAAAATGTCAGCTGAGTCAAGGTGGATTATTCCTTTATATCCCCATATACCTCTTTATAGATCCTGCCATGATCCTAAGAGCTTTCAGCACTTACTTATTTTAATAAATGCTGGCCTATTTCTGCTGGCCCCAGTCTTTGGGAGAGATGACATGGTTGTCATATTTTTCCAATGAAGGAGAAATTTTGTTTAGATTCCATTCTGCATCAGATAAAATTAAGTGAAACTCCTTGTTCCCTTACATTGCACCACTTAGTGGTTATAAGAAACTGTGGCAGAACTGAAGTAAAATCACCTTTAAATCAAGAATGTATGCATGTGATTTTTATGTGGTGAGTGTATGAGCATGTAGGTATCTGTCTGTCTATGTCTGTCTTTGTGTGTATTTGTGTTGGCCTGAGCTCTATGAATTGTTAATTTACAAACTGAAAATAGACAAAAGATATGATTAGGAAAAAGAAAAGATCCCAATTGAATGTCATCTTTGAATAATTTGAATGACTCAGAGAAATAATTTCAAATCTAATCATTTAAGAAAAAAACATTTTAAACCTATAATAACTCCCTCTACTAAGGTATCTCTTTTCTTAAAGAGAAATGTCCAGAGATCCAAAAGGATGACCCCATCTAAGAATCTAAGCAATAGTGGAGAGGGTACCTTAAATGTCCTTCCCCTATAATGAGTTTGATGACTACATTAAATGCCATCCCAGAGTCTTCATCCAGTAGCTATTGAAAGCAGAAGGAGAGATCCATGGCTAAGCACTGAACACCGGAAATCCATTTGTAGAGAGGGAGGAGTGATGAGCAAAGGGGTCAAGACCATGCTGGGGAAATCCACAGAAACAGCTGACCTGAACAAGTGGAAGCTCACAGACCCCAGTCTGACAGCTTGGAAACAACATACAACTGAACCAAGGCTCCTGAATGTGGGTGTCAGTTAGGAGGACTCTGGCAGGGGAACCAGTATTTATCCCTAGTGTGTGAATGGAATTTGGGAGTCCATTCCCCATAGAGGGATATTCTCTCAGCCTAGATACACATAGGAGGGCCTAGGCCCTGCTCTAAATGATGTTGAGAGACTTTTTAATGATCCCCAATGGGAGGCCTCACGCATGGGGGATGGGGTCAGGGTTGGTGGGGGGCATGGGAGGATGGGAGGGAGAGGGAACTGGGATTGATTTGTAAAATAAGATTGTTTCTATATATATATATATATATATATATATATATATAAATGAAATGAAAAATGACCATTTTGAAAGTTAGACGTTGACTTACTTACTCTCAACATAGGAGCAGGGAGAGAATGGGAAAAAATGGCAGATAGGCTGATAAAGTAAGAGAGACAACATCCACAGAATAGAAGTGTCAGGTTTGGGGAGCTTTGTAGCAGATATGCTGAGGAAAGTAAGACCTTGAAAAGAAGACTGCAAGGAAGCAGCAGCAAGTTGCTTGCCTGAGGAGAGAATTTGGAAGGGGGTGGGCGTAGTTGTTATGAAGCCCAGAACTGAGACTGGATTCTCAAAGAAATTTATCAAAAATGATACACAAAATTTTTTCTTAATGACTTGGAATGACTGTTCCATGGGAATCAGAACACAGGAAACAACTGTGAGCTATCTCTTAAGACAAGCCAAAATGACAGCTTTTAGAGATCACCACTTGAGGACTGACATCCTCTTTCATGTGATTATATGATATTTTGGATAACTTGAAAGGAAAAGACCAGAAACAGCAGCATAGAATCACTAAAGCAGTCATTTGTGAATTCACCCTAGAAATTTGTACAGTTGGGGCTGCAGACTTAGGGAATATAGATGTTTCAAATGGAAGGTGAGGAAGATGGTCAATTGTAGGTTGAGTCTAGCCCTATTGGAAGCTTAGACTGATGGCTTCTGTAGTGTTGGAGGTTCATTATATGTGCCTTTGTGTGTCAAGTAAATATTAGGCATGACTTGATATCTATATAGGAACTCAGCAATTGTTCCATGGGGAAAAAATGTGAATGCATGGTATGTAAAAGGCAAGCAGCATATTTGTTAATCTATCTTCTTTAAAATCACTTTTAATTATAATTTGTTGGGATTATTATAGGGACACAGATAAGGAGGCACTGGGATTTGGTATGTTACAAATGAAAATATACCTCAAAGAATGAGTATTTTGTTATAGCTAATTTGAGACACTTTGAGATGGTAAGATTATTTCAATGCTGCCCATTGAAAAAGAAGACTTGTCCCAGTACTGTTCTTTGAGGGACTATGCAATCTTTTCTTGGGGTCCTCCTTGTTTCCTAGCTCCTCTGGCAGTGTGGATGGTAGGCTAGTGATCCTCTGCTCTATGTCTAAAATCCATATATGAGTGAGTACATACCATGTTTGTCTTTTTGTGACTGTGTTATCTTACTGCGGATGGCTTCTTCTAGTTCCATCCATTTGCCCGCGAATTTCAAGATTCCATTGATTTTTCCAACTGAGTAGTACTCCATTGTATAAATATATCACATTTTCTCTATCCGTTCTTCAGTTGAGGGGCATCTAGGTTGTTTCCAGGTTCTGGCTATTACAAATAATGCTGCTATGAACATAGTTGAACATATGTCCTTATTGTATGAGTATGCATTCTTTGTGTATATGCCCAAGAGAAGGATTACTGGATCTTGAGGTAGACTGATTCCCATTTTCCTGAGAAACCACCATACTGATTTCCAAAGTGGCTGTACAAGTTTGCACTTCCACCAGTTCCTCTTTCTCCACATCTTCTGCAGCATAGATTGTCATTGGTGTTATTGATTTTAGCCATTCTGACAGGAGTAAGATGGTATCTCAGTGTGATTTTGAGTTGCATTTCCCTAATGGTTAAGGATGTTGACTGCTTTCTCAAGTGTCTTTCAGCCATTTTGGATTCCTCTGGTGAGAATTCACTATTTATTTCTGCATTCCATCTTTTAATTGCATTGTGTGGTGTTTTGGTGGTGAGCTTCTTGAGTTCATTGTATATTTGGGTTATCAGCCCTCTGTCAGATGTGGGGTTGGTGAATATCTTTTCCCATTCTGTGGGCTGGCATTTTGTGTTGCTGACTGTGCCAGGGGAGCAGGGAGAGGAAGAATAGTTTTCATCCAGTTGCTGTTTGAAGCAGAAACAGACACCCACAGCTAAGCACTGAACCATACTACTGGAATTCAGTTGTGGAGAGGGAAGAGGGTTGAGCAAAAGAGTAAAGACGTGGATGGAGAGACCTGCAGAAACAGTGGACCTGACCTACTGATAGAATGGAGACCATAGTCATAAAGCCAGGGAAACAGCATTGGACCAAACCAAGCCCTCTGAATGTGGGTACCAGCTAGGAGTCCAAGACTGTCTATGGGTCCTCTAATGGTGGTGCCAGTCTTTATCCAGAGAGCACAAATGTACTTTGGGAGCCCACTCCCTATGGAGGGATACTATTGTAGCCCAGACATAGCAAGGAAGGCCTAGGCCCTCCCCCAAACAATATGACAGACTTTGAAGGTCCTTGGTGGAGGGCCTCACTATCCCTGGGGAGGATTTGGGGGGGGTGGGTTGGGGTCAGTTGGGTAGGGAACATGGGAGGTTGGGAGGGTGAGGGAATGGGGGGGACATATATGTAAATATGAGTAATTAAAAATAAGAAAGAGAAAGAAGACTTTTTCTTCATGGCAGAAAATATAAGTAGTGTTATAATTAACCCTGTGGTGACATATCTTTTCTTACTGAACATTAATTTGCCAGCTTAAAGGTCAGATCCTTAGAGAAAGAATAATTGACCACTTAGTGAGACTCAAATATTTCTGTTTGTTCTATTCGTCCATTTGTTCAGATACTGAATCATAGACAAGTGTTATAAGGGTCTATTTTACTTGTGGGTTGATACCATCCCTTTGCTTAGAGTAAATTCTATCAGGCCTGTGACTTGGTTTGCAGTCTTTATCATGTGAACTCATGGTTTACCTCTAAAGAATGGCATAAGTTTGTTTCTATCATACACTCTGCCTTTGTAATGAAGATATAATTGGAATAATCGACCCTTAGAAGCAAAAATGGAACTCTATCCTTTCCAGTAAGAAAATAGTTTGAAATTCTGCTTAGGCACCAGCATCTCTCTAACTGATGTTTAAAATTAGAGATATATAAATACATGTATGTTTTCTAGACTCCAACATGATAATTTCAAACTTTCTTTGAACTTAATAGTTTAAGGCTAAGAAATTTTGCTTTGTAATTTTATTGTGTTAAGAGAACCACCTAAGATTATTGGTCTTTGACTTTAGTCATCTAAATTTGAAAGTACATCATTTTGATAATTTAGATCCTCCTTGAGACTATAATGAAAATTATTGTTATATTTTTAATTGGAGATATCTTTGCATTTCTGTTGGTTAGTTATTAGAATGCTTTGATCATGATGTTTACTGAACACCATCATATGGTGAGTTACACAATGAGACTGAGTATACTCTGAGTATAAGGACATATATATAAGGAATCAGGAGCGTATAAGGAAAAGTATCATAAAGAACAGCAGAATCATATACGATTCTCCATAAATGTTGCAACTCTTTTCCCATCTCTGTAGAGGTAAAGATAAATACTATTTGGGAATGGAGGGAAGAACCAAGCAGCAATAACAGATACTTGGGAAACAAACTTATCTAGTGGGAATGGTTCCATTTTCCTCATATGCCTCATTAGAGAGGAATATTCACTCAGAGAACACAGACTCAAGAATTGAGGGTTGGCAAACAAAATGTTTACATTTTGTTAACTTTTAGGGTTCTTGGCTTTATGTTTTCTCTTTTGCTTATCTTTCAGTTCATTGACATCAAGAGTTTCTTTACTTCCACTTCTATATTCAGTCTTTTTTCAGAGGAAATTAGATTATTTATTTGGGGGATTTTAGAAGAAATATCTAGGCAGTTAGCTGAATTTTTAATAGGTTAGATAGCGTGCCCCCAAAATACCTCATTTCTACCTGGAACATGAAATGTGAAGTTAGTTAGAAATGAAGTCATTATGAATGTAATTAGTTAAGATTTCATACTGAATTAGGATGGCCTCTAAACCCATTGAATTATGCCTAATTTGTCTCTGTCATGCAGTCATCATTCTGTGTCTGTGATTGGTTAAACTGAATATAATAACATTAACATGCACTTTCAATTTCAAATCAAGAGCATTGCCTTGCTCACAATGCTGATATTTTTAACTTCATCTACATGCCTACATGGTCCACATTTAATTATATCTTAGTTGATTTTTAAATTCAGAGGGAATATCAAAGTTAATAATGCTGTTTGTTGTTCCCCCCAGTACAACACATAATGATGCACAATCAGTATATACCCAATTTATTCTTCATCCGTATATTAATTAAAACAGCTGACTCACCTAGCTTGCTGCAGAGTGGTCTATAGAAATGAGAATTAACTTGTTAAAGTTCTAGAGAGACTTAAAGGTTAGGAGTGGGTTTCTAGAAAAGTTCTTGGTGGCATCTTTTTCCAGCCTGGCAGTAGCTGATGTTGTGGAGATATTTGCTCCACAGTGAGACAAGTGATCTTGAGGTAGGAAAGTTGTTTATAAACTCAGGAAATTAATAAAGCTTCCATGTTTGAAAGTTTATGACATTTAGGAGGTACAGGAATCTTTAAAAAATTACAAGATGGGCAGGCTCTGACACATAATTGCAAAAGCAGAAAACAAGTTCTTGGGTGGAGATATTCCTTCTACTGGGGCTACCTAAATGTTAGAGATCTCCAGAAGAAGGAAGAGTTTTTGAGTCATTAAACATGTTGTGGTCTACTTTTTGGTAATGTAGCTGTCTTTGAGTCACCCATACTCATTTATCAATCCCAATAACCTCATGTCTTTGGTCTGCCATCTGTTACCCTATAACAGGTGAATAGAGGTTTCTTTGCATCTCCCTAGAGAAATTCAGTCAATGTCTGCCTTCTGCCTGCATCTTTAAGTACTGTTTCTCTAAGTGATACAAAGAGAAAGGAAAATCTT
Organism: Cricetulus griseus; assembly: GCF_003668045.3. Lineage (NCBI taxonomy): Eukaryota > Metazoa > Chordata > Mammalia > Rodentia > Cricetidae > Cricetulus > Cricetulus griseus. The sequence goes on along the minus strand of NC_048596.1, from coordinate 247,457,976 downwards.
TCTGTAGACAGCTATGGGTCTTTCATGGCCTAATTGTACTTGACTGAAGAGACCAGGATCCCAGATACTTGTGGTCAGCAAAGATTGACATTTAGCAGTGGCCTTTATGTTCATTGTCATATGCTTATGACGACTAAACATCTGAACACTAAAATGAGTGAGGAGAATGCAATGATATATTATTTATGATTTATTAAAACTTGCCTGATGATTCAGAAAGCAGTCAGCCATAAACTATAGAAGTCAGGCACACATCTTTAATCCCAGTGGCAGAAGCTAGGAGGTGATGGTATATACCTTTAACCCTAGGACTCGGGTTTAAGAGATTGACAGATCTCTGTGAGTCCAAGGCCACCTAGATCTGCACTAGATTGAATCAGTCTAAAAGAGAATTATATCTCATATCTTTATGAGGACTCATGAGAGGTATAAGTCAGTATTAGAGTTCAGTATAAGGCATTCATTCTCTAGCCACATTGCAGAGAGTTCACAGTCTGAGGTTTGGTGAGAGGTTATGGAGACAAGATCAGCACATTCAGTCTAAGGTAGAGGTAAGAAGCTAGTGAGAGACTACTCTGCTTTCCCTGATCTTCAGTTTAAACATAAATATCAGTCTCTGAGTAATTTATTTTTGTGTTATGAGACAAAATAAATTTATAAAACATAATTGAAGAAAATTTATAAGCTAAGAAAAGATTAAGAGGACTTCCATGACACAATTTAATATAGAAAGAAAGTAAATCACCCCCCCACACACACACACACACATGCCAGTGGTGGTGGATGATGCAGGTTGCCAAGGCATACCTCTGAAGGATTTCTTTATGGGGTTAAGTTTGAATAATGAGTTAACGTTATTAATTGACCAATTTAGAAGACCCCAAATTAAATGTATGCTCTTCTAGTTCAAATGGAGAGAGAAATGTTCTCTCTTACCTGTCAGATTGGAAATGAGTGAAGTCCCCCTTGACCATTTCTGACTCTAACTTCATTAGTGATTGACTTTCAATATCTGATGGACATTATTCTATACCTAGTGCTCCTATCTTCAATCTCCAACCTTGCAGGTGTCTCAAATTCTATTTAAGTTAAACTCTTGTTTTCACATTTATTAAAAATAACTATAGTTGCTTTTAATTTTATTCAACCCCTTGTCTACAATATGGTTTGAGGATTCTTTTTTGAAGCAAAAGAATGCTTCTTAGAAACTATAAGGATTTTTAAAAGAGCAATGGTGTCTGGCATATGTCTCTCCAGTTGCAGAGAGTTCTAATATGAGAGAGCTAACAAGTCAGCTAGCAGTTTCTTGCTTCCCAAAATGTTTTTAGCTATCTTGTCCCCAGCTAGCTGCAAGCTTCTTTTGTTCTTGGCCCTCATATTCCTGGCCTTACTGTTGGAACCCTAACATTCATTTAAACCCTAAACTTCATTCTCTGTGTAGCACAGGTGAGCCATATTATGATTTTTATCATAATCCTTTTGCTTACTACCTAAAGTTATCTAGCTCCTAGATCAATCTGATTCTGTGTCCTCTTCTTAAAGGACATGAGATGTATTGGATTAACTTCCCACCTTGTGATGTCATTTATCTCAGTTACATTCTCAATAGAGCCACATTTGTAGAAAGAACATCAAGGTAAGAAAGGGAATGGGGTAATGCAATGAAGTTCATAAAAACTCACTTGATTTCTATTTTCTAAACTGTCCAAAAATAGTGCAGTATTCTTAAAAACACATGATTTTTAAAAGTTCCTTTTGGCTCTCTCTCAGACCTCACAATTACTTTCTCCCCAGGTCTTCTTGAACACCGGCTGTTAGTAAACAAATCTTTTTATGTTCTTTCTTTAAAGGAACTGAAATCATTATTTTTGTCTCAACAACCTTCCACAGCTTTATAAGTTTTCTAAATATGACTTTACCTGACTGAGGAATACCTTATAAAACAGCAGAGCACTTCAAAAGTCCATGTTTTGTGGTTCTTCTCCTGCTGGCCAGCTTCTCTCTCTCTCTCTCTCTCTCTCTCTCTCTCTCTCTCTCTCTCTCTCTCTCTCTCTCTTCTCCTCTTTATTATAATACCCTACATTTCCCCCTTTTGCTTTTCTATGGTTGTACATCAACCATGTACTGCAATTCACTTTTAAGAAGAAAGCTTTACAGGTTAGTCTCCTTGCAAGGCTTCATAATATTCACCTTAATTATCTTAATTTACTCTAATAATGATTTGATAATTTCCCGAAATATAATTAGTAATTAACATTTGCTACATGAAAGCATTTAAGAGGCAATAGCAAGGGTTACAATACACACAAACTATGTTCAAACAGCAGTGGACATGTTTTCACTAAAACAGAGCAGAAAGTGTATTCTGAAAAGCAACACTGTGGTTTGATTGTTTTCTTGCTTTAATTGTTTTGTATTCCTTTTTCCAATTGATGGGACTGGATAATAGTGCTCATGATGACTTATAAAGGAAGGCGGTATAAAAAAGACAGAAAGAAGAGGGAGGGAAGGAAGGAGGGAGGGAGGAAAATAAGGGAAGAAGACAGAGAGCAGGAGGAAGAAAGAGAGGGAGCAGATAAGGAGCAAGGAAGGAAGGGTGTGAAAAACTTGAAGAATATACAGCTGTGGCTCCCAGAAATGACTGTGCACTGCCTCCTCCTCTGGTAGGAAAAGGCATGGCAACAGCAGCACAAAGAAGCCATCAGCATATCATAAACCACAAATTGCTGGTATTTCAAGCTGGCATTGTGAATACCATGTTTTCTGTGCTCTGTCTTCTCTTCCGTTCTCTAGTTTTGTTAATGGTAAAGACCAAACCAAAAAGAAAATGAGGGAGATAATCTTAAAGTATATGTGATGGAATTACATAAGCTTTACATAAAATAAAATTTATACAAAAATAAATATATTTTTAATGAAATGTTTGTAAATATATCATAAATATATTAAATAATATATTCATGTTTGTAATAGAAGTTGTTATTTGACATCAATAACTGTATCTGTGGCAAGAAATGCTCCACTATTCTGGTTCATGCAATTATAAATAAAAAGTGCATCAGTTGAAACAGTACAGAAATTAACTCTGCCTTAACCTAGGACCAGATACTGTCTCATGATTACTTTGCATCTGATTAGCATTTACAAATATTAATGAAAGCACAACATCTTGTCTCAAAAGTTGAGTCTAACAAACTATGCAATAAAATAATTATTTTGTAAATTATAGCAGAAGAATAAATTTATGATATCACAGTTCTATATTTAACCATTGTTGCTTCCAGATCTTCTGACATTAGATGACTTTAGAGTTGTGGAATAGAATCCAATATCTCTCCCTACTAAGTCCCCACAACTTAAACACCAGTTAGATATAGATAAGGCATGGATCACCGCAGCACTGCTCAGATGTAATAGCCCATTTTAAAAGCTTATAAATCTCATATGATTTCCACTAAGAGTATATTGTAAACTCAATCCTGCCTGACTATTGAGGTATAGAATTACAGAGGATATCATTCCAGTTAAACTATTTCTGTCTACTTGGTTTGACCTAAAATGTATTTATTTATGAAGGACAAATGGGGAAGGCTAAAATTAAAGTGATTTTTAGCCATATACTCCTGTTCAAAGAAAGGAAGTTACTGTACAGATGCAACTGAGGGAACCCATTTTCTGAAAAGAAAATCCATTTCCAAAATAGATAAATATTTAAATAGGAGTGTTCCATGAGAAAGGAAGTGCCAACATGAGCCCACAAAGGCTATTCTTACTAATTTTTCCAGAAAGCATAGATTGACCACAGTCATCTGGTATTATTTCCACAGAAATGGACTGTTCTGCATCCCAAGAGCCAGTCCGAGTGTGCATTGAGACAGTAATAAGCATCATGGGACAAGGAGGCTGTTTGGGGTTGAGAGCACAGGATACTTATTTTTCAGCCTGGAGTTGTTGCAATCCAAAGAAAAACTATTATTAGCTATCTACGGGCATATAGGCTAGGGAAAACATGGGAACTGGTGACATCAGAATTCCTGATCTAAACCCAGACATCACAGGGTATAGAAGATCTCTGTAAGACACCAATAGAAATTGCACACACTGTTGCTAAAAGGTAAGCACCTAACATCAGCAGTTAGGCCTCAAAGCTATGGGATTTTACTCAAAAGATTAGGAGTTGAGGAGAGTTAAATACAAGCCAGTAGTTCCAACTATACACTTAAGACAATAGTGTGTCTGTTAGTCTTCATTGCCAGTTTAACTGGATTCAAAATCAAAATAGAAACATACCTCTCCCTGTCTGATCCTGGAAAATTTAACTAATGAGGGAAGAACCTTACACAGAATGTAAATAACATCATCCCATATTCTGGGTTCCCAGATTGAAAAAAAAATAGAAAGTGAATGAACCACCAGTATACATCACTCTCTATTTCCTGATTGTGGACTTCCATGCCATCCCTAATACAATAGACCGTATCTCCTCAATCTTCGAGCAAAAATAAATCCTTCTGTCTATAAATTATTTTCATCAGATATTTTGTCACAATGAACAAATATAGACAGGCAGTTAATGTTTCTGTTATTGGTAAAAATGAAATAAAATATATAAAGCATTTAGCACTGTACTTGATATATATAAATTATCAATTAATTCTATAAAATCATATATTCATCACTATGATTATAATTATCTTAAGTCTTAAATCAAGTTATTTCTTTGATAATAGTTTAATTATAAGCAAATATACGGTATGAAATAAAATATTTTTTCTATGACTTCAAGAGCTATTAGCAGGATTCTCTGTAAAATCAAGAGAAAGAAAGGACCAAGAAATTAACAATCAGTAAAATCCAGGTACAGGTATAAAATCCTTCAGATTATAATTCAAACCCTTCTTCAGTTCTATGGGATTGAACCTCCTCCCTGGCGACTTCACCATTGTTTGTCAACCATATCACATGTTAAGCATGAGGATTCAGAGACAAAATCCATATGAGCCTTGGAATAAAAACTCCTAACATCACATCTTTCATTTTGTCTTGTAAAACCTATATGAGTAAAAGGATAGATATTGCCAAACCTTTGTCACGTGGTAGTTTTTGTTTGTGACAGGAAGGACTTAACAGCTACAAAATTGTGATCAATGAATATATTGGGCTCAGATTAAAATCATGCAGAGGTTCCCATAAGCTTCATTCCCAACACACAGTTCCAAAGAAAAGTGTGGCAGAAATGAGGTTTTGCGTCAATCCTGTGGAAAGCTAACCCCATAGGCAAGCCAGAAAGAAAAAGGCCCTTTGTTTTTGCCATGGATCAATTTTATTCAAAGCCCTAGCAGTGATCCAGGTTTCCTTTAACCTTGAGATCTACCACTCATACATCTGATTTGTGAACTTATGACTCCCTTTCCCTTTTCAGTTATGCCTTGTTCTCAGCTTGAACTTCAGCATCTTTGCTAATGGTGTCCCTCTTTGATATTTATCGCATTTGGAAAAGTCTAGTGTATCCCCAGCACAGAAATTTTTGCCATGAATAATATCTTAGAGTTTATTAATTGTAATAAATTTTACTAATGATTATAGGTTTTTGTGTTTGACTAGACTGGACACTGCACCATGTATATATTTCATTGTTCATTTATTTAATATTCTTAAGAAGCAATCTATTGCCTAATAAACTTGTCTCAGCTGCCATGAGTGACTTTGTAAGTAGCTCAAACTTTCTAGCAAGTACTTGAGAACATACACCCCCTGACCTGCACTGAAGACAGATACACAAGATATTATGAAAGGAACCAGATCACATGGAAGCTTTATTTTAGGGATATTCTGGGTAAAGCTTCCAACTTTAAACTTGAGTTCTGAATCTGTTAATACAGATACGACCATTGCAAAAACTCCTCTCTAACATATTTCCTAAAGGAGACTTGTTATGATCTTACACTTCAGTTCCCCAGAAAGCTCAGGATCCTTTAATCTTAGCAGCATCAATAATGTCATAATCTTATACTACATTATCTGTAATCATGAGAGTCTTCACATTGAAGTTATAAGATAGCTTACTCTCTAGTCAGCTGAATGCAAAAGATATTTATTAGTAGGTAAGCATGTTTTTGACTGATTGTTTCTTTCTATATCATAGGATAGAGCACTATTTTAATATATTGTGATCATTTAATATCTTATTGTATTATTTTTTCTTGTAAATGTAAGAAAAATACTTGACAAAAAGTTTAGGGAAGGAAGTATTTATTGTATCTCACAGTCTGAAGTGCAACAATTAATCCTGGTAGGGAAGGCATACCTAAAGCATCCCTAGGTGTGAGGCAGGAACATGAAGCAGCTGCTCAAATGGGTACCACAGCCACAATGCTAAGGAGAGCAAATGCAGGCATTCAGCTTGCTTTCTCCTCTTCATTCATTCTGGACTCTTACCCAACAAAAGGTTACACTCAAATTCAGAGTGCATCTTCCCACCTCAAATAGTCCTCCTTGTTGGAAATAACTTCACAGAATAAACATAATACTTGAGTTCTAAGACACAATCAATCTTAGTAAGGCGAGGACCATCATTGATTTAATATTAGATTCACAGATGTAAAAAACCTACTAGACATATCTCATTCACCCTAGCTATTTCTTAGTCTATCTGTGCAGAACACATATGGCTCCAGCACTCTATCTTTGTCATTAAATATACTTTCCAAACAACTGCCCTCCACATTGACCAAAAGAGACTGACTTCTGTTGTATTTCATTTTCTTTGACAGTATTAGTCAAGGTTCCATTTTTGTCACCCAGTCTATTTTTTGTGTAGATTACAGTCTAACAGAGACTTCATTGAAATCAGCAAGTCTCCAGTGAATAAGAATCGTTGAGTATAGAGAAAGAGAAAAATCAACTAAAACTAAAAGTTTTGTACTTGGAATCTAAGTCTGCATCCTGGATAAAGGCATTGAAAACCACCTGCCAGTTGTTAATTTCCTGGGTTAGAGCACAGTAAGAAACTCTATCAAATAAGATATTATATCTGAAAGCAGAATATATGAGATATATAAAGGAAGACCTGAGAAGATCCATTGATGATTCCTTAATGCATAACTGCCACAGAACAAATACTTATTTCTCAATGTTAACACTGCCTTCCTTCATGTTCACCTTTTGATGGAGAACAGTGATTCCTTTAATCACAGTATCATTTTGCAAAGGACTCCTGTGCTTATTGTCACTTTTGCTTTGATTGCTACCCACACCTGGGCTTGCTTTTCTTTTGTCTGTGTCAAAATACCATTGTGATTTTTTAAAGCTATAATATTACCTTTAAACTTGGCTGTGCTTTCATTTTATCTTACTATATTTTAAAGTAAGTTTTCACTCAAGTTTTACACTATTTATGCATTGTTGGAATTCTGATATCTATTTGAAACAGGGTCAACCTGTGTCAGAACATTATACTTATACTCTGCTTTCTGAATTGGAGACACTAGTAATTCCTGTCATACAAATAGTATTTCTGTGTTGATTAATTTAAACCATTCATTTTTCATGGATAAAAATGAGAGTGGATAATATTTACACTTTTGCTTTTATCCTTCAGGCTTCTCTCACATTTTTATTACATATACATTAGTTACTTTTCTTGTATCTGTAACCAAATATTGGACAAGAATCAACTTAAGAAGGAAGGTTTTTTGTGGATTTCAATTCTGATGAAGCAGGAGCATGAGTAGTTACTTAGTTGCTTGTTCACATATACACATATGAGGAGAGAAGGAGGGACGGAGGGAGAGAGAGAGACAGAGACAGACAGACAGAGAGAGGGAGGGATGTATCACTCAACACCATATTCCCAATAATTAACTTCCTTCAACTAGGAACTACTGTCAACTAGTCCACTGATCAGAGTACTCAGTATTGACTTGATCTATATTCAAAAGTAGCTGTCTCATGATACCTTGTCTAGCCTAGACACAGGTGTGGGGGTGAAGAGATGCCTTTGTCCTGCCTCATCTAGATGATGGGGCAGACTTAATAGACTTCCTAGGGAAGCCCTTACCCTCTCCCAGGACAGATGAGAGGAGGGGGTAGTGGGAAGACTGGGAAGAGGGAGGGAGAAATGAAGTTAGATGGTAAAAAATAAATTAATAAAAAAAGTAGCTCTCTCATGATCCCTTAATCCACTTATTTCAGTAGCACCACCATCTAGGAAACAAGAATGAAATCTTGAGTCTCATGTGAAAACTTCATATTCAAACCAATGATCATGACTGAAATATCAATAAATGAATATCAGTGACAAGAAAGCCCATACATAATATAAGGTGAATGTGTAAGGGATTGTTTTCTAATGAAGGAGAATAGTAGAAAATTCAGAATGGAGATTAAAAGGTTGCCATCTAGGGTTCAAAGATATGAGACCAAAGAATGTTGGCAAAAATCACAAATTCCAAATGAGAAGGCTATAGAATAAAACCACATTTTGATGGAAAAGTCCAACTCCAGTTGGAAGAACAGAGAAGGTAGACATAAAGCAGAAATCACAAATGAAGGAGAATCTAGTGGTTTGAATGTGGCATACCTGTCATGGATTCATGCCTGTGAATACTGGTCCTTAACTACTGGTGCTTGTTTAGGAGGTTTTAGAATTTTTAGGAGAGGGAGCCTCACTAGAGATGGGCTTTGGGTTTGAGAGAAAGTACTATTACCTGTCTGCTCTCTTCCTCGTAACTGCAGATAAACATGGCCAACTGCCTCACACTCCTGATACCATTCCTTCCTCATCATGAAGAACTGTATTACTTCTTAAGCCATGAGTCTAAATAAACCCTTTCTTTCTTTAAATTGCATCTGTCAAATATGTTGTCGCCCTAACAAGAAATGTAGCTAATATGGTAAATATTGATCAGAGCATTCCAAAGGTGCCTGAGGTGTGTTTTCCGGGTGGTACTGAGTCATGGTGTTAAGCAAAAGAAGGTTTATGCCACTGTGTAAAGGAATGTAGAGTATAGGTGACTAGAACAGTTCAAATACACACAAAAAGACAATAACAAATTTTGACAGGATAGATGGCTCAACAGTTAGGTGGACTTGTTCTTGCAGAGAAACTGGGTTTGGTTCCCAGCAGCCATATGGTGGCTCATGGCTCTTTGTAATACCAGTTCCAGAGAATTTGACCCCATCTTCTAATCTCCACAATCATTATACAAATGTGGTGTACACACACACACACACACACACACACACACACACACACACACACACACACACACACACACACGCATGCACACACGCGCTCCATAAATATTTTAAAAGATAGCCAATTTAAATGAGAGTAAACAAAAATTTCCACAAACTTACAAATTTTGTTACAATATTTGTTATTTATTTTAGAAAAGCCATCTTGTGCTTGAGAAACTACAATTCTACATGACAGAGTACTTTGCAGCCTGATTTCACTAGCTTTGGTGACAGACTCTGAGTGTGAGTTATTCATACACTGCCAATTCTCTTTATTTCAGCATAAGTAAGTGCCTATGAGTTAAGCACAGACATCTAATGGTCCATCCAATCATAGAATATGAAAGGAAGTAATTGTCAATTTAAAATTTACAACCCATAAACACTACTATCCATGTATGCCTGTAGTGACAGTCTTTGGCACTTTCTTAATCAACACCTTATACATTGGGCTACATTACTCAATGTTCTATGGATAACAACCAAAAGTTATAGCTGCTAGCCACATTATCACAGAAAGTCATCCCGTTTCTCCCCTGCTACGTATAGGAGATACACAGTTCTGTTTAAAATACAGCCATCTCATGACTTTATTTGATTCAGTTCCTGATGCACTTACTGATGGAAAAATAAGATTATGCCAATTTTGTTTCAGGTTTAAAGTACTTTGAAGACTTGTTAAGGGTATCTGTAAATAATCTCCCTACACTATGCCATGTATGTAAGGTCTTTCCTACAGAAATGGATGAAGCTTTCACTGTGGATAATGTGAAATGAGCAAAGGGACAGATTTAAAGTTAAGAAGATATTAGCTATAAACAAAAGAGCTTTGCTTTGCTAACCTGAATGGAGACTCAGGATTGTGGCAGTCATACAGATTCTATTTTTCATGGAAATAGTTTGCCTCAGGTAGATCCAGTCAGAGTATTGGGCTTTCTGTAGAGTATGTTACGTTTCTTTTCATTTGAAAATTATGTTCATGCAGATGTTATGTTTCTTATGATGGAGAGTCTTCCAAAGGGGGAAAGTGGTTTTCTTTGTGTCAAGTGTAATAAACACAAAGTAAGGAATGTAGCCTTGCAGCCTGAAATCCTATTTGCTTGCATTAGGCTGACTTTCTCATATATCTTTCAGCAAGAAAAGCAGACCATATATCCATTCAGGATGTAGAAATGGAACATTTTTTTCAGTGTAGGATCACATGGGAACTTCTACCCGATCCTTTTACTGTTCCTTTCTTCTTCTTTTTTTTTCCTGCTGTGATTTTGGAAGGCTGAATTCTCCTCCTGTTAAAATGATTAGTGCTTTAAGCGAATGAGATCACTTACTGAAATAAAAATACAGCCAAGCCATATTCTCATACTGTGATCTCATACAAGCTCAGCCTCCTGAAAGGCCCCGGGAGAGAGTTTGCAAAATTGTTCATCCAATTGTATTCAGTCCCAGCACAGAGAGGAAGCACGTTTGACAAAATCTTGTTTTGCTTTATTTTGTTTAGTTTCTTAAAGCAGGGATGTAGATGCCAAAAACAATATAAACCCACATGTGCCTTAATATAGACTGCTGTCTTCCAAAATAATCTCTCTCTGTTGTCCATGTAAAAGCCACAGTGCATGAAACAAGCACCTGAATCCTCATGCAACCCTCACGTTCTTTATCAAGAGATATGTAAGATGTTCAGACTGGAGTCTGCCTATGTGCCTACAATTATGGGGCATCTGGGAAATGACTTCCTCTCAGCTTTGCTTGGCCTCAGTGCCTTCGGACTGCTGCCCTTCTGACTTACATGTATTTTGATTTCCCAACCACAAACTGAAACTAGGAGCAGTCACTACTGAGTATGACTTCAATTTGAACTACTTCCAAAATCATCTCAACATTGAGCAGCAAAGTGATTGTGTTTGGCTCTTCTGCAGAGTTAATGTAAAAACCCCGCTGACTATTTTTTTAGTTTGTTTCCATGGTCCTCCCTTCTTTCCTTTCCAGTTTTGATTTTCATAAATTTCTCTCTCTACTATTTTCCCGTGTTCTCACTTCCTCCCCCAAATCCTTCCCCAACAACACATGTACTTTTTAAGAATCATTTTAAATCCTTTACAGATACACACATGTGCATATTTGTGCATTTATCAGAGGACAACCACAGCTGTCATTCTCATGTTGTCAACGTATTCTATTTGAAACTGGATCTCTCTTTGCCCTAACTTTTGCCAAGTGGGCTGGACTGGCTGGCCAGTGAACCCCTGGATTTTGTCTCTACTTCATCAACAGGGATTATATGCATGGATCACCATACCTACTGTTTTCTAAAGTGATTTCTAGAGGTGGAACTCAAGTCCTTGTGTTTGCAAAACAACCAATTTATGTCTCCAAAGCTAAAACTCACTTTTGAGTGAAGTGAGATTTGGAAAAAGTAAAATGTATAAATCTTAAGTATGAAATTCCACAAAACTGGATAAAACATGCCCTTGTAACTACTATTTTGAGACAGAATATCTCAGGCTCTCAAAAAATGACAACGTCCCTTTACAAAGAACTTTGTCTTTTGCTGCAAGCGCTGCTTTTATTTTTTTAAACTTCTTTATTGAATCTTTAGGAGTTTCACATCATGCATCCCAATTCTGTTCACCTCCCGGTCCTCCCATATTTCTCCCTCATCCCTGTTGCACCCCCCCACCACAAAACAAAACAAAACAATCAGGCAAACAAAAGCACAAACCAAAAAAACAAAAAACCAATAAACCAAACAGAACAAAACCACACCTGAAACAGAAAGATCTCTGCTTCTCCCTCTCTCCTGACTCTCCATCACCTCTTCATCTGTCCTGATGGCATTGGAGGCATCAGTATGCCATACAGTATACCCTTTGTCCTATAAGCTTGATTGGCAACTGTTCACTGCAATGAGTCATTTGTCTAGTTCAAGGCCTCTGATTTTTGATACACCATCCTCACTGGATCTCTTCAGGGGTATCCTGTGTGTTGGAGATCTCGGGGATACCGTTTGGCAGGACCAGTCCCTCCATGAGCTCCAGCAGGACCTAGATGGGGTAGATGCTAGTATGTGTCAAAAGCCCAGTTGTTAGCCAGGCCCGGCAGATCAAGCCACTGGGGCCACCCGCCTTGTGTGCTGTGGTGGAGTCAGCTCCCCTACATGATGTCCTCAGGTAGGTTCATCTTTACCTGTGGTAAGGAGTGGGGGCCCTTTCTCCTGAGTGCAGAGACTGGCTCTCTTACTGTAGTGGGCAGCGAGCGATAAGACCAGCTTTCCCAGGGAACTGAAAGGCAAGACTAGTTCAGTATAGCACACTACTTTCATCTTACATGTTTCCTAAGGTCTCCTGAGGCACCATTGGCCACAGATATCAACACAGAACACAACTTCAGCTGGACCATGGACCCAGACATGTCCCTAGGCAGCAGCTTAGGCCCGGATGACATCCTGGGTCTGGGTGGAAGGAACTGCCACCCAGATGGGAGTGGTTCCCATAGCCATGTAGTCGCTGTACACCACCAAGGACTCAGGTTGTAGTACCAATACCGGGCCTCTATGTGACCATTAGTGGCAATGCAGGACCCGGATCTCAGGACAGACCCCTAGCCAAGATAAGACCATGGATGGCAACATAGTCCTCAGCAACAGCTGGGTCTGGATATCACCACTGGCCCCGGCGGCAGTATGACCCTGAGAGACTAATGTATCCCTTGATCTTGAATGTCTGCCTGGCCTTGAATGGCAACAGTAGCATTGAACAGCAGCACAGACCATGGCTGTTGTGGGGCCACAGACCCTGACATGGAGCTCAGCTGCAAGTCAGGCCCAGATGTCGCCATGTCATCTGGCCACTCAGATATGGATGCCTCCTGGTCCTCGGATACCAACTGGGATTCAGGTCGCTGCTTTGACCCAGGGCTTCTTCATGGCTCAATGGTAACCTAAGCCAGGTATGTCAATCCAGATCTTGGCTGCACTGGCCCCAAGGGGTAGCGCAGGCTACCCATATCTGTATGGACTCTACTGTGGTGTGCCTCCCACCCCCAACATCACCCAAGTCACAGGCTCTGGCCCAGATCTCAGGCCTCTGTATAGACCATAGTGGCAACTTGTGCCACAGAGTTAAACACAGACCCCACCTTCAGCTGGGTCACAGACTCAGACATGATCTCAGACAGCAGTTCAGCCTACTCGACTTCCTTGTTCTGAGTGGTAGCTCTAGGTATTCAGATCAGGATGGCTCATTCCATTTTTCTTTGCTGGGTCATTAGCCATCAACATTGTTGGCTTCAGCGTTATGTCTGACCCAGGCTACATAGTATACATTCTTTAATTCAGTGGTTCTCACACTTCCTAATGCTGTAACATTTTAACATACAGCATTATTTGTTGGTGACCCCCCCAACATAAAATTATTTTCATTGTTACTTCATAAGTATATGCTCTGTTAATAATAATGTAAATATCTGGTATGCAGGATATCTGATTGGCAATCCCTGTGAAAAAGTCATTTGACACCTAAAGGGCCACTATCCACAGGTTGAGAATGACTGTTTAGACACCCCACCCCCAAAAGAATGATATAAAATAGTCAATAACAACATGAAAGAGGTTCGTTATCACTTTCCACTTGGAAAATACAAACTAAAACCACAATGAGAAACTGGTATATGCTTATGAGTATGACTAAAGTCAAATACAAAGGAATGGCAAAACATTTTAACAAATGTACCATATGTGGCTGATAGGAATGTAAAGACATAGAGTCACTTTGGAAAATACTTCAGTGGTTTCTATGGAGTTATAGATAACCTTATTATAGCTCAGCATATATGTGTGCAGTTAACTGAAAATAAGGACAGCAGCAGATTTATGGTAAAGTAACTACAAGGACAGAGCGAGCACTTTTTGGGTGGTAGAAGCTGTCCATATTTTAACTGTAGTTCTGGTTATTCCATTAATATCTTCATTTGATCAAACTCATTGAACTGTATAATTTGTAATGGATAGATATTATTATCTGCATAATGATGACTTAAAATATATACTCCAAAGATTGTAGACTATGCATCCCAAGGAACAGATTAAGCAGCAAAACAATCATACCAACAATAAAGAAAGGGGAATTTTTGGATACTAGACTTGTGATCTTGGCTTACTTCACCAGAATCAGCAACACAACAAAGTAGTCTTAAGATCTACCTGTTTTAGCCAGGCATTGGTGGCGCACGCCTTTAATCCCAGCACTCGAGAGGCAGAGGCAGGCAGATCTCTGTGAGTTTGAGGCCAGCCTGGTCTCCAGAGCGAGTGCCAAGATAGGCTCCAAAGCTACACAGAGAAACCTTGTCTCAAAAAAAAAAAAGAAAGAAAAAAAGGTCTACCTGTTTTAAAGACATGTGAATTGTAAAAGAATTTTAACAAGCTGGGTAAGGTGGGTACAGGAGTAAGTATGGAAGGTTACATGTCTGTGGTTGGCATGGAGCCTTGATGGTAAAATGTCAGAGATATTAGGGAGTTCACGAAGAAAGTCAGAACTACACCTGGCCCAGAGAGACATTGCCATGGGGTGGCCAAAAACGTGGCAGGAGAGAGAATTGTACTTTTGTTACCACTGTGAACATTCTCTGCTCCTGAGTGGTATCTGTTAATACAATAATCCATTGTCCAATGTTAATGTACCCTATATGTGAGAACCTTTCACAGGAAGGTATGGGGTTCAGATTTATGACTAGAGACAAATTAGTTAGTGATGTCTTGTAAGAGAAACATATTTGAAGCTCCAATTTTATAGCAATAGATTATATCTATAGTCTGGCAATGGTCAATGTTTTCACTAAATACAATCAAATGACAAAAAATGACTTACATATGTACCACAGGGCAGTTGTACATGCAAACCCATTGCAGTTATGATAACACACAAGGCATGTGTAATCACAAAGCAGATGAAATTTCAGCATAGAGGATGAGGACATGAGGTCTGAACCCTGTCTGAAGAGCTACTGGCAATTCATATCTGCTGGGAAAGGTAGCATTAGTTTTCTTTAACAATGTAGCCCCAGTATATCAACCACAAATTGGACTTGATAGGTTTTTATAAAAGAACAAAAGTTTTGGTGGGTAGGAAAAGATGGTAGAACCAAGATAAATTGGGACTAGGGATTGATCATGATCGAAATATATTGCACAAAATTTTCAAAACAGAGAGAGATAAAAGGAACTTAAATTATTTAGACATCAAAATTTAGTCAAATTCCAGAAAGCTGAGACAGGAAGAATGTTAATGAATTTGCCACTGATCCTTTAGTTCATGTTAGAGTTGGGGTGAAATTCTAGAATATTTTGCACTTGGTATAATGCTTATCCTGTTGTACTAATAATATGATTCACAATAACAAAAACACTGTAGTGATCTGAACTATCTGGTAGTTGCAGATATACTCTACAATATCGAGTGCTAGCTCATTTGGTATAGTCTGTATCATAGGCAATAAAGGAGGATTATGAAAAGAAACCTGTTTCCAATAAGGACACTGAAAGCATATTCAAACATGGCTGCCTCTTTATTCCCAACTTTGATGAGCCACATCGTAGTCTAACTTAAAACAGACACCAAACCACACCAAATCTACCTACCTTCTTTACTATAAGCATGAAGATTCCTTATTCATGCTCTAGTAGAGAAAGAATTGTAATATGGGAGTGACTAGAACTGGCTTTCTGAGATATCTGATATAGATTTTTTAACTAGATACTTATTAATATGAAACTATAATTTACTTTTTTAGCTTAGAGCAAATATAACTGTAAGATAACATTGCCTTTAATATAACACTTATCTCCAACTGGATGCCGTTAATTTGAGGGCAGGGTCACAACCTTGTTGGATGTTGAATGGATATTTCACAAGGGTTACCTAAGATCATCTGAAAATGCAGATACCTAATTATAATTCATAGCAGTGGCAAAATAACAGTTATAAAGTAGCAACAAAAATAATTTTATGGTTGGTGGTCACTACAACATGAGGAACCATATTAAAGGGTGACAGCATTAGGAAGGTTGAGGACCACCATCCTAATGGGAGAGGGGAAAGGACAAACGATGCAAACATTATATGCACTGCACAGAAATAGCTAAAATATCCTTGCAAATATATCTAGAAACATGAATTTGTGGTCAGGGTCATGATGTAAGAAAATTACTATTAGATAGCTACCTTCTCCTGGTCTTTACCAAGGCCCTGCTATTTCCTGAGCTTAGCAATTAAAATCCCCAGATCACTACTGAATTATGATACTACATATATTGATGTGAAGATACAACAATTGTTGAGGGGCAATGGTTCATGAATTTCGATAAGGAATTGTTGGCAACACTTTCAGATTATTATCCAATTGCCAATGTTATCAAATATCTTTATTACAAATGAAAACAGAAAAAAAGATTTGGCATCTCTATATGAGAATTTTCAGATGATTATTTCAAACATGATGACAAGCTCTTTAAGACCTCTCTCTGTTCATGTGGCACTAGTACCCTCACAGTGACTTTTCCATAGGCCCTTTGTCCTGATCACATGATTTAAGTTAGGACAACTGTTTAATTATCTCACTCACATTGCTTCTTTTGCTTGCTAATGAGATTTATTTTTCCTCTTTGTACCAAAAGCTTATAATTCTGGTAAATATCAGGTGCTCAAAGTATATTTGTTGAATGCAAGAGAAACGCACTGACAGACAGGTCTGGCAGATGTACAGGGCACAGGTTAGGAGGCACAGATGAATTTTTGCTTAGTTGCATGTGTTTTTCCCTCAAAAATAGAAAACATGAAAGTATATTAATCTTTCCATCATGAGCATTTGACACGTGTCACATTCAAGATAGCTGAGAAAGCATGTTTAGAAAATGAATTTATTTTCAAATATAATTTCAGTTCTTGCACACTTGCTAGAGCTCACTGTAAGAGAAAACATAATGAACTGATATTCCTGAAAGAGGATTCATTTCTCAAGAGATGAACAAAAGGATGAGGCTGCTACAGCAGATTCTGTAGTCTAACAGTCCTACAGGTGAGCCTGTGAAGGTTGTAGACATGTTTTCCTTCCTTTCAACTCCAACTTAAAGTAGATAAGGCAACCAGAGACTCTGATCTCAGTGGAAGTACTTTAAAATATACTCTCTCAAAATCCAGCTCAACACATTCCCTCTCGCCTCCTAAGTTATTCAACCTTGTTCTATTGGTATAAGGAAATTTAACTATTGATGAATCTTTATAAAATGATATAAGTGAAGTTAAACAAAATGACCTTCTGGTGTTATTATCATCACATATTGAAATCAAACATAGGATGACTTAAAGGGAAGTAATGATTTCTAGAAAAGAAAATCAAATCAACCAGCCAAACAAAAACTGTATCATCAAAGCCCTATTCCAATGGGTAAACACATTTGTTTGCCCATTCTGACAAAATCATTAGAAGTGTCCTTTGTATCATCAAAACAATCCTAGTTGGAACAGTAACCTGGGACCAATCTGTAGCATGGAAAATAAAATACCCAGAGACTGATGTTGGGGTTCAAAATTGTCACAGCAACAAAAAGCAAAGTAGAACAGAACTAATTTCTTCATAGCTAGCCCAGGCTGCCCTCAAATTCATTTTGCAGATGGAAAACTTTTGAAAACAATAGAACTGAAGTTTTAGTCAGGTCTGACTTTGAGATTGAACCACATCAGAGCCCATCTGCAAAGCTGCCTTCCTCTAACAACAGGTTTCATGTCTTATATAGCACACATTTACTGTCTTACAGTTTAGAGCTCAGGAGTCAGACAGGCAGTTTCCTTGGGCTAAGATGGTGCCAAGACTGGCTCCTCTTACACTTCTACACCAAGAAAAGTGAGGTGCTACTAAGACCGTCCTTGAAACTTTAAGATTCAGAATTCAAACCATTGATATCTCAGGGCTAATGAGCTGTTCTGTGGGAGTCTAAAAGATACAAATACTGAGAGCAATGCAGACACAATGCAGATATTTGCAATAATGGGAGCATGGCTTGTGACATTTCAAAGGAAGGTTTGTGAGTCCCTCAAAGACTCTATTGTGCCACCGTTTTAATACATTTGAATTAATAATCTGTGGAGATGAAACCATTGTTGCTTTACTGTGACAATGGATGTTGGTTAGCGAGGGTTGAGAAGTCAGCTGTCAATAATAAGAGATCAGCATTATTCTAAGGCAAAATCTTCTGGAAAGTATTGTCTTGGAATCAACATAGAGAAGCTGAGTTCAAGGGAGCCAGTTTGTATCCTGAGCAGAAGTCAAACTTGGCAACACTTAAGGGTTTTCTACATGATGCTGGGTTTTAAATCATGAAAGATGCAGGACTGTGAGGTTAATGAAATCTGGATCCTTGTGGCAGGGCTGCAGTCCCCAAGCAATGACAAGGAGACCCCAAGATATTAGCGATGCCAGAACTATGGAGCAGGGCTGGTCTGAAGCTCTGGGGAAAGTTGTGTTTTCTCACAGATGGCAGAACCAGAGAAATTGGACTGCCCAAACCCTTTGGAACCCAAAAGATCACAACTAAGTCCTTTGTGTCAGACATTGAACTACAAGACTTTGGAACTACACTGCTAGACTTTGATCTTTGCTTAAATATGATTGCTTAAGCAAGTCATTTTTGTTTTGCTCGAGTATATAGTGATATTTGCAATATAGAAAACTAAGCTGGGCATGGTAACTTATACCTGCAATCCTTTCCAGAAGGTTTGTATCTTATTAACCATTTTTTTCATATTTCTTACAGTTATCAAATCACTTTTAAGGATGAAATATGAATTACCAAACTGATAACCATAATCGACAATATGTCAATCCCTGTTAAGTTGGCTTCATTCATTCATTTTTCCTCCTTTTCAAGCCACCCATTTTAGTACTATACAGAATCCTAACTCCCTACATTGTAAGAATATTCCCCATTCTTAACGAAGGAAAGATTCTTTTGTTTTAATGAAACTTTATTTCCTCCTTAAGAATTCCTGGAAGTTTCACCAGATCTGCTGACTTTTCAGTTTGTCCATAACAGCAGAGGTAGTGGGTGTGGGACTGTACATGGTCAGCCAGTTGCAAGTGCTGGCACTCAACTGTGCAGGGGTAGGGAAGCCACAATCTATCTGGGCAGTAGTGCTAGCACAGTGAGATTAGCTGTTGTGCTGCACGGCCAAGCTGAGGGTACCTGTAGCTTGTTGCATGCAGCCAGGGGCTGAGGACAAAGGCAATACATGTGTTTTTGTGGCACCAGCAGCAGAAAGTCTGAGGCAGGCCTATTGGTGGCTAGGGGAGTGGACTCAGGTAAAGCCCATGACCCATGGGGAAGGACAGCAAGCCACCTGTGAATCAGACAAAGGATGAGGAGGCAGGAGAAGTCTGCATTACATAAGACAGAGCACAGGGAATTCCTGAATGATAGAGTCAGTGGTGGGTAGCTGCAACTCCCTGCAGCTGCAGAGCCAGCCACTTCAGTAACAGCCTTCTAATACTATTTTGGATGCCAGATGAAATGTGTGTCTAAATTATCCTATTACTAACAAAAATTCAGGAGTGAGATATTGGGATAAAAACCTGATATATCAAAAAAGCAGTGGAGGAATAACCAGCTGACCATCTTTCCATTCTTCCCAGATCAAAAAGGCCCATGAACTCTTCTAGCCCCTTCCTAATTCTTCTTGTGCCTCTTTATCATATCTTGGGTCATCTAAAATCTCAATGGATAATTCCAGTCAGCTAGCTGCCCTTTGATTCAAGGTTAACTTTATTAAGAGACTCAGAGTGTCACAGTGTATTCAAATATCCAGCCACAAGTATTTTCTCACAACAGAAAAGTAACTGATACAAATGTTGACTTTGCCTAGGTTTTTTCTTATATGTTTTCCCTCCACCAATTTCCTTCCTTAACCAAGTCTCTATCCTCTCCTGAGGTAGCTAATTTTCAACACTTTTTGATGCATTTATAAAAAATCACTGTGACTGCATTTTCAGTAATACCTATGCTATATTGTTCTATGGAAATTTGGAGGCAAGACAATTCCACAGCTTTCCAATTTTCATAACAAATACTTAAGATAATATTATACAGGGAAAGCCATTGTCTATTGTTTATCATACCTCTGAAAGTTTCCACCTATGATCTGTTTGTTTATTGAACCTGTCATGCATCATGTTAGGAAGTACATAGTAAAGTAAAACTACTCACTTCCTAAAAGGGCGCTAAAGAGAGAGGAAATGGGCTGCCTAGTTTACTCACTGTCTTGGGGATCCATTACCAACATCTAGATATCTAGATATTGATGTTTTTCCTGCTCACTTGGTTCCCTTCTTTATTCATTTATTTGTTAAGTCTGATGATAAATAAGAACATATCATGAGATGCTAAGTAAATTCCAGATCTAAAATTTAATTCTTGGTTTAGGCATCTATTTTAAAACAGATGTAAAACATTATTTTAAATTCCACCAAAATGAAATCTTGAGAAGAAATGCATCTGTGAGAAAAACACAGGATGTTGATGCTTATACAATTATATCAGGAATAAGAGAAAAACACAGGATGTTGATGCCTACCCAATTATATCAGGAATCATGTGCCCAAACTGTGAAAACCATATAAAGCCTGTATAAACTACAGGATATTATTCCATGGTAATATACTCAGGTATATGAATTCACTTGTAGCTCCTTATTGGGATATTTTTCGAACTATACACCTATAAAAGAATAGTTATCTTCTTAACTCTAACAATATGGGAATGTTCACCCTGTTTACCCTTGTTTACATGAGTGTCATCACCACTAGATGCAAAAAATTATGCTTGGTAAAAGGGTAGAATGAAATGGACCACAAAGCAAGGTCCAATTTGTTCCATGTCTTAGAATTTTATTTTAACAAATATTGGTGGAAGCAACTATATTTAAACAAATATTTTCTCTCTTTTTTTTTCTTTTTTTTTCTTTTGGTTTTTCGAGACAGGGTTTCTCTGTGTAGCTTTGGAGACTATCCTGGCACTCACTCTGGAAACCAGGCTGGCCTCAAACTCACAGAGATCCTCCTGCCTCTGACTCCTGAGTGCTGGGATTAAAGGCATGTGCCACCAACGCCCAGCTAAACAAATATTTTTTAATGTGATGTTGTATCATAAAGTTGTCTTATGTTCCAGAGTTTCCCTTTGGTTCTCAAACATTTAAATAACAAAGCTTAAATACATGAAAGAATGGACATATCACACTGGCTTTTATTCATCCTTGGTACAGAATTGCACAGATGGTTTGAAGTTTTTAGATGACAGTTATTTACAGAAGTCTTTGACATTCCTGCTGATCTTTGTTACCTCTATTTCCATTTTAACTTAGCAAATCAGTCCAGAATACATGGCTAAAATGTTCCTCCCA
Source organism: Cricetulus griseus (assembly GCF_003668045.3). NCBI lineage: Eukaryota > Metazoa > Chordata > Mammalia > Rodentia > Cricetidae > Cricetulus > Cricetulus griseus. The sequence goes on along the minus strand of NC_048596.1, from coordinate 247,436,296 downwards.
CACGACATTGTCAAGATCAGAGTTCTGGATTTTTTTTAAAGCAAACAATAGGGATCTACTTTACATTCAGCCTGTGTTAAAGGACCACGATAATCTCTTTCTCTAGTGTTTTTTCCAATTAATATTGAATATCAGCTGAAGATGGGAAAGTATTTGTACTTAAGTCATAAATGATATATTAAATACTTAACTGTATCTTATCCATATTTTTAGAAAGTAATATTAACATTTAATATTTCATATGCACTTCCCCTTGCTTTCTTAAGCATTTTTCTTCCTTATGTTTCAATAAGATATCTAAGTATTTTTTTAATTTTTATTGATTCTTTGTAAATTTCACATCTTGCACCCTAATCCCATTCATTTTCTCATCCTTCCATATCCACCCTCCACCCTTGAAACCTTCCTTCAAAAAAAACAAACATCAAAAATTTGTCCTTGGAAACTGTGGTGTATCATGGTGTGTGACTGTGTATACCTTTTTGCCTAAATATCTTTTCTCGAAAATATTCATTTCAATGAGTCATTGGTCTGCTTCAAGGCCTCTGGCTTCTGCTACACTCTAAATACTGGATCCTTACCCAAACTCTTCTCAGATACCCTGCTGTTGTCCTGTGTTATGGAGCTCCTGAAGCTTTGTATCTGCAGGACCAACCCCTTCATATGCTTCAACGGTTCTTAGATGTGGTAGATGTTGGGGTGAGCCAACTCAAAGCCCTGGATCTAGGCCTGGGGTAGTTAAGTTGGTCAGCCCTGTTCCCCCTACACCTACACCACAAGGGACAACTCTCCTGCTGTGCCAAAGTGAGGGGAGTGGCAAGCTCTCCTGCCTACTGCATCTGGCAAGGGGCAGTACTTTATCTCCTGCACTCATGCCTTCAAAGCCAGCTCTCTTGCACCCATATCACCAGGGCCAGCTCTATTGTGCTGCCCAGGCAAGGTGCTGGGGTGGGTCTCCCACTTTCAAGGCCAACTCTTCTACCTACCGAACATGGTAAGGGGTGGACACACACACATACACACACACACACACACACACACACACACACACACACACACACACACACACACACACACTATGCTATGAGAGTGGGAACAGCTCTCCTGAGTGCCACGGCCAGTAAGGGGAGGGACAAGCTCATGCATCAACATGGCCCTAGGAAGCAGCAGCCCAGATAAGGGGTGTCCACACAACCCTTGTTGGTAGCATCAACCCAGATCTCTGCTACTGGAGGGCCATGAACTTAGACATGACCAACACTGGTTGTTGAACAGCTCCATGGTCTCAAATGTTAACACTGGCTACTCTCATCAGGCTGTTCCTTGCCATCCTCACATCTTTTGTTCTGCCTCTCTTTATAGTACTAAAACCATTCATTTCACTTTCTCTAGCATCTCTCTATGACATACTTGCTTAATGTAGTTCCCCCACCCTGCCCACATTACATGGCTGTGGCTGTGGGCTTCTCCAGTGTCTGTTAAACCCTGCCCTCCTCTATGAAGTACTGGAAGCCAAAGCTGAACTTAAGTCTGTATCCAAAACAGCTTTTCTTCAAGGCAGTGGGTCTCCTTTTTGATATGAAGTCAATTCTCCTTATCATTATTTCCACTTTGAGGTTTGGCTTCACCAGGTGACTTCAAGATCCATGAGAACAGGAAACTGTGACTGCCATGTTCCCCAATGTGAAGAAGAGTGTTTTGCCCAGAGCCAACACCAGTCATCTCCATCATGTCTCTGGTTCTGCCTCTCTCAATAGACTACACTGCTGTATTTTCCTATCTCTCCCACCTCACCTTTTCAATTTGTTCTTTGTAGTGGTATCCTGTGACCTGTGAGGGTGATGCTTATGTATATTTTTAAAGTCTGATTTTTCTCTCTTAAAAGTAATCAAAGAAAATAACTGGCTGATTTAGGGAATGTAGTTACAAGCAAGAAAATGTGATTATTTGAAGAGCATAGGAAGTACAACTAGCAAATAAGTCTGTACACACTGAAGCTGGTGTGTGCTGCTTGGACTTGAGCTTGGACTGCTTGGATGTGAACCAACTGTGTACTCCAACTTAGAACAGGGACTCCAGTTTTTCCTAGGCCAAAATTTTAATAGAGGGAGATGATCACCCCCTAAAACTAATTTCACCCCAGATTTCTAGGAAATGGTCTAACCTCGAAGGCACAGGAAACAGCCTAGTTGCAAGAGTTCTACCTTCCATTGAATGGTTGGCACTAAACTGGGGTAGAACCTCAAACCTCAAAGGGTCCCTGATAAGCTGAGTATTCACCACCCTGGAAAGTCCTTAGCCATGTCTTCCTGTGCTCTGGTATAATTGGTTACGGTTATGGCATTATCACATTGTGGATTTTCCCTTTAAATAGCTTGTTCTTCTCCAAGAAGAACTTACTTGTATTTTGTAGCTTTACCTCTCAAATTTATTGAAGATGTGGTTTGGATCCCAACACTGTCCACCTCCCTGACAGGTCAGCCTTTTTAAGTAAATTTTATTTTTGCTCAAGAGCAGTATTCCTGGTGGTTTATTCCCATATTGGAAGCTAAGTTTAATCTTCAAGCAAAGTGTTCCTTCATAATGAAATATTTTTATGGTTTCTTAATTATACATTGTTTGTGTATTTCATACCTTAACTCACCTTAGTGTTGGATAGGTTATCCACTTAACGTATATTTTTTAGTTTCATATGTCTCATTCCAGACTTTTACAACAAACAGAATAATATCAGATACATCATCACTAATAGTAATCAATAATGTATAGGAGGCAAGGAAAAGGCAATGGGAAGAGCTAATGACCTTCCCTCTGACCTAACTACCTTACTCCTCTACTGTAAAACATTTGGTGGGAGAAAGGCCATAAAGAAATGCAGAGGGATGCCAAATAGTACATGCTTGACCTTAGACCTTGAATATGTGTACATTATAGCACATTATAAAATCTGGTCTTAAAACAGCTTTAGTAATGAACACAAAATTTAACTATTTCAATAAGTCTTCAAAGGATTAATGTGTTTAAAATACATAAAACCTGAAGGCGTTTTATGAGTCCTAAAGGAATAAATATAACTGAGTTGAGACCTATGAAAGGCTGTTTTGCACTGAGGGTAACACTCTTGTGGTTATCAGGTATATCACTTTTACAAGTATATTTTTCACTTACTTATATTTTGTAACTTTATCTCTCAAATTTATTGAAGTAAATTATTATTTTAATAGCTCTGCAAAGAGAGAAATCAAGTAGAATTTTATGAGTTGAAAGTGATTTTTCTTTAACAGCTTTATATTTGTGAAAAAATAACTTTTCTGTAATTCAAGGATGAAATTGGGCTTGCTGACACCCTTGGGTTAATATAAGGAAACCCTATATGTACACATTCAAAATTAAAATAACCACTGTCTGTGTTTTCCTCAGGCTAAATTGGGTAGTCTTTTCATACCCACATTCTATCAAGAATGTGCTAAAGATTAGTTGAATATTTTAAATAAGAGTAGATAAAATCTTTAAGTACTTGTGTTGCAAGAGAAATGCACACAGTGCTATCAAGTGAAAATGTTATTACTCAGCCACTTATAGTAGGACATCACCTGAGTGCCATCATTTCAGATAATTACTACAATGTTCTGCCTGTAAACTTCAGCTTCAATGCCTAAGAAAGAAATCAAAGCTTTGTATGAATTGATTCTGCTTCAACCAGTACTCCTTAATATTAATGAACAACCGCCTAGCATATATTACTTGAATTTCATTAGCTGATGAATAGAAACTTAGAAAACTCTCATTTGTATCTTCAGATTTGGCTCTCAAATGCAATATTTGTCTTCCACATATGTATGTATTAATTGCTGTGATAGGTTGATTCTAAGTCACTTTTTATACACAGCTACACAAATTAATAAAACATGCTATCTACATTAGTTTCCATTATATAAACTTGCCACATAGCAATCAAGTAGCCCAAATTTACTTAAAATCCTGATTTATTTCTATTAAATTCTGGTCATTCATCTTGTACGTATTGCTATTAGTATTGTGTCTTTTCAGATCAGCTTCTATATGAGTCACAAACCGATCTTAAGAGAGAGGAAATTGGCCAATGAGTAGTTCTTAGGCTTGTTTGGAAGTCTGAATTTGTGCATCTTTGTGAACAAAAAGTATATCATATACAGAGATACCCATGAATCTCAGTCTTCCTTCTCTCTGCATATCAATATTTTTTCAGTAAATATCATGGAATAAATCAAGTAGGTACATATGTGCTTCATAACACAGAAAATGATGAGCCAAAGAGTGGTAGAAAATAAATAAAAATAATTTAAAAGCGTACAGTAAAAATAAGAGATAGGCTGAATATTAAAGATGACATAAGACAATAGGAAATGAATAACATTTTAAATGAGCTATTTTATGCTTAGAAACTCAAAGAAACACTGAAACTTTTGGCCCAATAACTACAATGGGAGCCATAAGATAAGGGAGGTGGAGAATATAATCCCCAATTAAAACAAGAAAAGGAACAAAGTTCAGAAAGTTGCTTGAAAATTAATAAAAGTAAGTAAGATGATATTTAGGATGGTGCTAGCTATGAATAAAGTGGTGCTATATAAAAAGTAATCCAACAAGACACTATAAATAATTTAGGATAAAAATATATTGATTTAGTGAGAGATACTAAATTCAATGGAGGTTGTTTGCTTGATGTGTTAACTGAAAGACCCATAGTAAGTATACTAATTTATGTCCTTAAAATTTTGTACTGTATTCTATAGGAAATTTTATTCACTGAAATAAACTGTATGGGAGAAACATGTTGTTGCTTAATTTATTACTCTTTAATGAAGACTAGGCTGCAGATTCATGACAAGTCAATAATCCTGTCTTAAGTCCTCTCATGGTCAATGGAGCTAATTGATTTACTCATTAGCTATAGTCGTGTTTGGTATTCAGAAAGAATGCCTATTTGTAACTTTCTCTCATAATTTCTTCAAGCCAGAAAACACAGCAAACATGCCTACCAATGTTACTTAGAAACAATTTATGCACTTATAATTCATTTCGCAGTGCCTATTAGCCTCCCAAAATTCCGGGAAAGCCGTTAGCATGCAATATTAAAACACAAGAAAAGTTTGGAGTTAAGTAGCATAAGACAAATCACAGTGGAGAACTATTACCCCAGTCTTGATATACATAATATAGCATACTGTTTATGTTTCTCATCACTATCATGAAACTGTTGAAAGAAAACTTATTAGAAAAAGGTTTATTTTTGGCTCATGATTTCAGAATACTATGTTCATAATGTTAGGGAACTCATGGCCAGTTGTGAAAGTGATGCCAACTTTTCAATGAAGCAGGAAATTTGAAGATCTAGTCTGCCTTGTACTAGCAAATTTTGTCAGTTGTTTTCTTCTGTGTCCTGTGTAATGTCTGGAAGTTTATTCGATGAAGCAGAAACCCTGAAGGACCATCCCATCTTGTTTTGGCAAGTACAGCAGTCACTTTCCTGTGTGTCTTGCATGTCCAGTTTAAACAGCATACAGTGACAGTTTCTTGCACAAATGACTAGTTTTGCCATATTGAAGGCAAATTCCATAAGGAAATTCTTTGATGCCCATCATCCTCTTGAAGTAATTGGTGCTGCCAGGATCAGGCATATCTCAATATCAAGAAAATTCTAAGTTCTTATAACATTATAAATGCCGTATTCTGTAGGTATTTGAAGATTACCTATCCATCTGAAATATATCTCTGTGTATCTAGAAAACCTAACATGACTAATAGTTTGACTATTATAGATGACTATTAAATTGTATTTTAATTATATATTACATTTTAAATGAGCTGGATAAACAAAATACCTTAAAGAAGAGTAGAAGTGTGTATCTAGTTTAACAAATTGACCTTAATTTTATATCAATAAACCAAAATAAATAGCAATGTAAGGTAGTCATTTCTATATTACATACCCTTAACATCCCATTTTTTTAGCTCATAGAACCAATGTTATATCACTAATCTAGGTTGCTCAACTTCCTCAGTAAAATTTTAGCAACCCAATGACAATTATTTGAATTAACAATGGGAAAATGATGAGAAAGTCTGAAAAGCATCAGAGGGTTGACTGATTTCCAGTTTCGGAGCTGTATTCAATTTTGTATACACTTTACTCAGGTTGTTTGTTGACTATTTATACTGTATAATTTACCTTTTGAAAAGTGATACCCATTAACATTTAGTAAATGACTAGATAGAAATCTAGCTTTCAATGCTTTGATATCATTGTTTCACTTGCTGAATGGAAGAAGATAAATATGGAAGTCTAGTACTTAAATATATCTATGAGGACACAGAAGGAAAATACTATAAGTATAGGTAAATAGAGTTCAAATGTAATACATATTGTGACAACGTTTAAAAAGTATTGTTTTTTATTTTAATTAATAAGAAAATTATTTTACATGTCAATCCCAGGTCCCTTTCCTTCTACTCCTCCCCTACTCTCCCCCCAACTAACAATCTACCTATCCCATACCCTTTCTGCTCCCATGGAGGGTGAGGCCTTCCATAGGGGGTCTTCAAAGCCTATCATATTCTTTGGGATAGAGTCTAGGCCATCTCCCTTGTGTCTAGGATCAGGTAGTATCCCTCCATGTGGGATGGGCTCCCAAAGTCCATTCCTATGTAAGGGATAAGTACTGATCCACTACAAGAGGTCCCATAGATTTCCAAGATCTCCTCACTGACACCCACATTCAGGGGGTCTGGATCAGATCCATGCTGGTTTCCCAGGTATCAGTCTGGGACCAAGAGCTCTCCCTTGTTCAGGTCAGCTGTTTCTGTGGGCTTCACCAGCCTGGTGTGGACCCCTTTCCTCAACAGTCCTCCTTCTCTGCAACTGGATTCCAGTTCATTTCAAGGTTTAGCTGTGTGTGTTCTTCTACCAGGTATTAGATGAAGGCTATACGATGTCATATGAATTAGTCATTAATCTGATTATCAAGAGAGGGCATTTAAGGTAGTCTCTCCTCTGTTGCTTAGATTTTTAGTTGGTGTCATCTTTGTAGCTCTCCAGACATTTCCCTAGTGCCTCATTTCTCTTTAAACCTATGTGTCCCTCTATTATAGTATCTCTTATCTTGCTCTCTTCTGTTCTTCCCTCAATTCAACCTCCCTGCCCCACCATGCCTTCCTCACCCCCCTTTTTGTGTCATCATGATGGCTGCACCTGAATCTATTGCTGTTTCAGACAGTAATTGCAGTTCTGTGGTTACTAAAGGTCCTCAGAAAACAGTACAGTGAGATTTTACATCCCTCCAGATCTGTCTCTTCCTGTTGCCAACAAGTATAGTTTTTAACTAAATCCTCTATCATTCTATTAATTAATAAGGCCCAAGAGCCAAAGGCTAGAGTAAAAACCTGCTAGCTCAAAGAGGCAGAGGAACAACTGGCCATCCCTCTTTTCTGACAGTTTGGCAAAATGCTTCTTTTATGATCTCTTCTGGACTTTTGCTTAATCTACTGAATCTGTTATATCCTTCATTATATCCAGAGCAGTGTTTTTTTTATAACAACATGCATTAATTATTTCAAATATTCTGTGGACAAGTTTCTCCAGTGTGGACAGGGAATAATTGGATAAATTTGAGATTGGAGTCTGCAAGAGGCCCCCTAAGGTTTTTCTAAATGGCATAGGGTTACCTTATCTGTTCCTTGTTGATCTGCATTTATTATTCCAATGGTGGCCTTTTCTATACCTTCTGAATATTTCAGAATGCTGGGGCCTTCTGTTTGGATTATATCTAGGCAAAAAAACATTGTTCATATAAATACCTATTCAAATCATCTTGTTTATTACAATTAAAACATCTGACATTTTGATTCTTCTTAAATTTTCTAGAAATCATATCTCTTACCAAATATAAGTATGAGATACAATATCAGCTGTATATCTATTTCTTCATCTATTGCTGCCGCTATTGCTTTTAAAGACCTAATCACACATTTACATTATGGGTTATCATTTTCAAAATCCAAAGATTCAATTAATGTTAGTGTGACATTTGGATCTTATACTATTTCATTTATAGCTGAAGTCATTCTTTGTGAAAAATCCATGATTGCTTCTTTTGGGGCTTTTATCATTTTATTAAATGACTCATACTGTTTTCCTGATTCTTCAACCCTGTTCCAAGCATTTAAGTCTACTAAACAACACAGGACCAAGGTATGGTCATCAAATTTCAGCTGTCTTTGTAACTCAGTATATTGATATTCACCTAGCAGTTGCTCTAAAAAATATTAATTCCTCTGTCCATATTTTGTTGTTCTATGACCCTAGCTTTCTTTGTCCACCATGTTTGCCATTGCATTGGAGGACCAGCTTCCAATATTCCTGTAGTAAATATTCCCAGTGTTGAAGGATAATTCTATTCTGAGTTGTCCATGAATTTTACATTTGGTTCACATAGGGTAAATGCCTTCTATATGAAATAACTGCTTCCTTCAATTTCCTCAAATATAATAATTCTATAGGACTCCATTTTACTTCTGCATAGCCTTGGGCTGCCTATCATCTTCTGGCCATTCTTTTATAGTAACAGGATAACAGGTTTGTTTTCTTTGGGTTGCCCATTTTCAGTTTCATCTCACAGTGACAGTAGGCTCTTGTTGATCTTCCTCTGTCTGTGTCTGAGTATTTTTTCATTAGTAGATCTTTCTAAGGCCTGGATCTAATCAGTAGTAAGTATTTCTAAAACTTGTACCTTATCAATAAGAAGTATTTCTAAGGCTTGTGCCTTATCAATAGTATGTTTTCCAATGCTTGTATCTTATTCTTATTTGGCTCAGTTATCAAACCACGTCTTTTTCAAGATTTTAAAAATTGATTTATTGTAAAAGAATTTCACGAATAACCAGTTAAATTCTTATCTGCATGCTACCCACTACAGCCAGGAAGCATTAAACACTTTTACATCAGCAAGGACAAACAAGAAAGATGACATTGAGGCCTTCATTCAGGGAAGGGAAGGGTGCAAAGATCCCCACCCACAGTCAGCACAAAGGCTAGAGAGCTGTCAGGGGCTGATGGACACTGGGGTTTTACCAAGCAAAGGATCCCCAGGGAAGGAAAATGGCACACCTCATTTTGTGTGCAAGCTTAAGCGACTCAAAGTTTAGGAACAACTTCTTTACTGGTAGCAGGATGTGAGCTAAGTCTTTACTGAAGAGAAAGAAGTTCATAAAAACTTTGCTATCATGGCCCCACTAATCCCACCAGCTTGCCTTCCCACCCTCCCACCACACTAGAACTCATCAGCCCAAACAGAGGATGCAGTCTTACTCAATGGTTTGCTGGCAAATTGCAGGCACTCACCAGTGCCCTATGGTCTGTACACTCACCACACACTATTGAGTTAGAATAGAATTTCATTTTTGTTCTAAAGTAAATCCTCCTGGTGGTGGCCATTTCCCTAGACCGAATTCAAGAGTGAATCTTCAGCTAGTGTCTTAGTAAAAGCCTTAGGGTCGATGGCTACAAATGACTATGAATCATCATGTATAATACACTGATTGCATTTTCTGAGCACTCAAAGTACTGAATAAAACTTTTCTACTTCCATTCCCATGCTACACTAAATCGAAGTGCCAATAGATTTGCACCTCCCTAAACTGAGGGTTCCCACCGCAGCTTTAGCAAGGGAAAGAATGGTTTGTTTGTCTGCTCATTTTAACCCTTGAAAATAAGGGATTCTTCTAAAAGCATTCAAAAAGACCCTTAAATGACAGAGGTGCTAGCTGGTGCCACTACAATTTATATCCAACTATTACACATCATAGCTTATACTGAAAAGTTAATTCTTGTTTATTTTGTTCCTTTAAAAAATACTCTTTGGAGGCCATCATTACTCCTGAAGACATATGCTCTAGCAGTCTCTCTTCTTGTAAAAATAAAGGCATACTCATGCTTATCCCTATCTCTTTGATAAATTCAAATACCCCCACACATTTACCAGTGTGATCACTTTACCAGCCAACCCATGACCTCACTCCTTATACACACTACCCCAGGGTCCATTTGGCAGAAAAGTGTGAACAGGATTTGTAAGAATGATCTTGTAGGTAACACTCAGTCTGTCTTCATTGTGACAACATTCGATGAGAACTCAAGTACCTGAGTTCACATCCAAAACTGAGGTGAAGGCAAAAGGCAAGCCTGCCTTTGAAGCTCACTCCTGCTCAGTGACTGTCCAATACGAATTGGTCCGAGGGGAAGTGTGGCCGCTTGTTTGCTTCCTTCCTGGTCAAAGTGTACAGAGGGCAAGAGAGCTCCTCTAGGCTTTACCACAACAGAGCCCTTTCTAGAACACTGCCCCACCTTGAACACCTGCAGGTTTCCAACAGGAATTTAAACTATTTATTTGTGTAACAAAAACTACTAGTCATGTATTCTAAATGCATATGTTCAAGGCTACCATTTAAAAAATAAACTGGAAAGGAAGGAAACCTTTAAAAAGATACATTGTGCTATCACACTACCGTAGACATTATAACCATGTGTACATATGTAGAAAGGAGATAACCAAGATTTAAATAAGATGATAAAAAGCCAGGAAATACATATTTCCTGCCCCCAGAACTGTACTGCCCGCCCAAGCTATAGCCACAAACAACTATACTAATTTGCCTATGTTCCAACAAAACCAATTACCTAAGGAAGAAAGAAAGGAAGAGAGAGAGAGAGAGAGAGAGAGAGAGAGAGAGAGAGAGAGAGAGAGAGAGGGGAAGGAAGGGAGGGAGGGAGAAAGGGAGGGAGGGAGGGAAGGAGAGAAGGAGGGAGGAAGGAAGACCAACCAGCACCCACAAAAATACTCACTCAAACCTAGCCTAGAGTATGTGGCAATAATTAATATATTTCTATGAAAACTATCTCATGACTTATAAGCTTCTAAAAATAAAATCTAGGCCCCCATGTGACTAACGGTATCACCAGGAGAAGAAATAAAATGTTCACCAGTCCTTGAGCTCTCCTGATCGGCACTGAGTACTTAAGATCAGATGCCATGTTTTTTGGCTTGTTGGACCAGAGCACCAAAGGCAATAGAAGAAACCACCTCTTGAACAAATGCTCTGACATGAAGCATTTCAGTTCCCAGTCTGACTGTTCAGTTAAAATTATGGGTGAAGACACCACTGGGCAAAATGAAGAACACCCATCACCCAAACAGGATATTCCCCAGAAACCCCAGAGAATAGTAGTTATTAGAGCAAAAGTAAACAAAGGGGTTTTGGTGTGGTTCTGATTCTTTAGGGCAGGCTGTGAACAGGTCAGCAACATTAACAGCAGCGATGGACAGAGAAGAGAACAGTGGATGGAAGATCCCTGCTGGACTTTTGTTCATCTGTTTCCTGTAATAGCCAAATACTCGACCACTGGCTTATCTGAATTTCAGGGGTGCACATCTTAGGCTCCATGGATCCTTTAGACTCAGAGAATGGCTTCCTGGCAACTCTATAACCATGTGAGAAAGCTTTCTTTATTTAGCTTGGTGGCAGCCAACATGTCATTGAGGATGTCGGAACTCAGTGCTTCCTGCAGGCTGGACATCATCTCCTCTCAAATCACTTCTTAAAGGACAAGATACGAATTACCAAAATGACAGCAATTACAACCAACATTATGTCAATTCCAACTAAGTTGTTTATTCACTCTTATTGTTTTCCATTTCCAAGTCATCCATAGTAGCACTATACAGAGTCCTAACTCCTTTCATTGAGATATTTCCAATTCTTACATGGTTTTCTTTTTAATATTGCTTCACTGTCTCCTTAAAAACTTTCCAGTTATATCATCAGATGTGCTGATTTCTCAGTTTGTCTACAGCAGCAGTACTGGCAGTGAGCTCAGACCACTTCTGCCAAGCATGAGCTCAGTTTCTGAATGCTCCATGGACAGTGATTGCTGTGGTTCTCATGTGGGTGGTCATGCTTTTCCACCACCACGATAGTTGCACCTGAATATATTCCTATTTCAATCAGTCATTGTGTCTTTGAAGTTACAGTCCCACTTCTCAGGCAATGGCTTAATGCAATTTTATGTCCCACCTGATCTGGCTCCTGCTGATACCACAAAATTTAGTTTTTAACTGAACCTCTATTGTTCTTTTTATCAATAAGACTTGGGAATCAGAGGCGAGGGTGAAATCCTGATAGCTTAGAGAGGTTGAGAAACAGCTAGCTGACCTTCCTTCTTCACCAGTGTCTAAAAAAGAGAGGATCCTTCTGCTTTTCCCCAATAAAACCAAAAATGACAATCTCACACCCATTCCCTCCCTTATACTTCCTGTCTCTCTGTCTACTAGACTCTATGATTCCTTCCTCTCATCTACTCTCTTGTTCTGCCTCCTGAATCAAGGTTGATTTTATTTAGTTAATGCAAATACAAACTTGGAACTCACAGTATAACCAAATATCCTGCAACAAAATATATGTAAGCATATTCTCTTAAAGAATACTATAGGAAATCTTTGTGTGGTAGAATTCACCTGCAGCCCCAACACTTGACTGATGGAAGCAAGATGGTCAGAGAGTCAAGACAATCTTGAGCCACATGGACTACCTGAGACCCCGCCTCAGTAAAACCCAAAGCAGGGACAGAAAGATGGCAAGGTGAGTAAAAGTGACAATTATGCTGACCTAAAGACACAAATTGGCTCCTAAAATTCACATAAGACTGGTTAGATGTGTCAGTAATTCCAGCACTCCTAAGGCATAGCAGGAGGTAGAGACAGGAGAAGCTTTTGGAAGCTCTTTGTCTAGATAGTCCAGAACTGAAATGCACAGCAGCAGGAACAGGCAGAAGGACCTCTCCCCAACAAGGTGGAAGGCAAGATGGAACCCAAAAGTTATCCTCCTACTTTCTCATGGGCTCTGTAGCAAGCATGTTTCTGTATTCTCAACACGCATTCACTCATGCATGCAAATAAAATAAACCAAAAAGAAACAATGAACAAATACTTAGAAAAAAAAAACAGAAAAACAAGATAAAAATTGGTATCATGAATACCAGTTTTGTAACATCTGTTTGGGGTGAAAACTGATGATTTTTGCTTAAGACATCCTTGTGTGTGTCACTCCAGTTGTGTCACAATTCCCAAGCCTTGCATGTGAATACTTAGAGTGGTGTCTTAACACTGCTGTCCTTGAGAGCATGCACTATGTAGATAGTTTAGTCCACCAAAATGTTCCAATGAAAGATTTAGTCAAACTCTTATTTCTAATCAATAAAACAAATCTAGATCTAAAAATAATTTTATGGTTCATATGACCTAGTGTGTGTTGCTTAAACTCTGAACATCTAGCTAAGTGTGTAAAATCTAAACAAATACCTAGCTGATTAAAGCGCTGGTGTTTCTTTCCAGTCTACAATAAGATTATGTGATGTGCACCCTTTGATTTTCCTTCTCCTCCCAGTCTACTCTCCACATTGCTGACTGGGGCCCTGTATTTGAATCTTATGAATCCCTTGCTTCTTTGTTATCTTTAATTATAGAGCCATCAATCACCGAACCCATAAAACGGGGGAATTTGAAAACATTCTCCATTTGTATTGTACTAGTGAATGCACTGTAGGCTTTTTCACATAGCCAAAGGAGACAGCTTTAAATGAACTTCTCACAGGGAAAAAATAGGTAAGTGTTTAACAGAGGAAAGGAATTGACAGATATATAATTATTTAAGTGTCTCCATTTTGTTTCTTTCTTCCTCTTTGTAGTTTGCTTTCTCTATGGTGTCTCCAGTATATTCCCTTATGTCACACAAAATGACTCTGTTTAATGTTCCTTTACCTCCTGATAAAGGCACCTGGTGAAGTTTTCCTCTCCAGGTGAAACCTGAGGAAGGGAGCTTCAGAAGATGGACAATTCAAACCTTCAAAAAACTGGATGATTCTGTTCCATGGTAAGATCATCTGGGAGAATTCATTGAAATCATCAGCCACATAAAGGCAAGTGAAGTTCTGGAAATGGGTGGCACCTTGGGCGCCTTCTAACATCTGTAACAATCATGACTCCAAAAGTGGTAAAAAGAAGACGGTAGAGGTAATACACCAAAACTACTTTTGCAAACCAAAATGGAGAAGGCAGGCATAGAATTCACAAAGAAAATGAAACGAATTACAGCCATAGATGTAAAACAGCTATGTTTAAAACTTCAGTTACACAGAAGGACAATGAAAATCTAAGGCATGTTATACTACTATTTGTTTTAAGGCCATAACCTACTTTGTATTGTGTTGTCTCATTTTCAAAAGTGCATTCACTTTCTTAAATTTCATCACAAAAAGAATTAAACAAATCATGAATCTTTGACAACCAAATGTTCATATTTTGAAAGGATTTATACATTTTAATGTAAATAAATTTACACAAAATCAATTCTATATAATATTAAAGTTTGATTTCACATATGTATATATCTTATTATAAATTGTTTGCCTCTCTCTCTCTCTCTCTCTTATATATATATATATATATATATATATATATATATATAAAACATAAGACAATGCCATCATTATGTATTATAAAATGCATTTTGGCTCATTTTATAAAAATGAAGGGATGGTGGAATATGGCATGAACTAGGATTATTATCATCTTTACATAAGGAATTTATGCCTGGTGTTTCTCTTTGACATATCACACACATTCCATAATTATGATAGACATTAAGTCAGGATGGATTATATCTATCAAGTTCTACCTGGCCAACTACTATATGATCTTTAGTGACACTGGTTGGATTAGGGGAAATAATACCTCATTAGTAGGACATATAAAATAGCACAGCTTGACACATTATCTAATTCTTTATAATCATTGAAACTATGACAATTTTATCTGAAGCAAAAAAGATATGACCTGATTCTCAGAATAAGAATTTCAACATTATCACTTACTATTGGATTTTAACTAATTAAAGAAACAGACTTCACTTTTCTTCATAGAAATTATGGTCTCTATTTTGTCACATTTCACTTTTGAAAAGCTGATAATTCATCATATTTGGTTTTGAAATTAGTTGTTTTTAATGGTTTATTTTATCCAGTTGTAATTTATGTGTATTTGTGTGTATTTGCACATAGATGCTGTGCATGTGTGATTACAACATGGAAGAGATACTTAGGATTTGGAAGAGGTTTAAATGTAATTGAAACCAATGGTATAGGATGAGAATGTTTTAAAAACAAAACTAAAGAAGTAGAGGATGTGCTTTTGAAAGGAATGTTAGATTTCTATCTGCTTTCTTGTGGAGATGAAATGAGTGGTTTTGCTCCAATACATGATTCTACTTGATTTTGTGCTGCCTCATCACAAGGCCTATAACCAATAAAACCAATTGACTGTTAGAACAACAGAAAACTAACTGATATTATATATATATATATATATATATATATATATATATATATATGTTGTTTTTCCTTCTATATACTCTATTCTCTTCATATTTTGGCTGCCATGGGTAGTTCTGCAATGAACTCATCCTTCAATTTATTGAAATGTACACATTTTCTATTTCTGGAAACTGTTAGCAATTTAGGACATTCTAATACCACCATTATAATTGAATTATAAAGAGATTTATTGAACACAACAGTAAAACATGAACAAAGCAGAGGTCACAAGTTGGAAAATATTTCAAAAACAAAATATTTGCAAAATTTAACCTGAACTAGATCTAGGCATATCTCAGCATATCATACGGGATTCACACATTGCTACTAAATGTAGACAAGGTTATGTGCAATGTCATACGAATTCTTTCTAAGCTGCAAATAATACAGATCCTTGTTTATACAACTGAATATTTTCATTTTTACATTAAGCACAGGGAACTTCAATATACTGCCTTGGATATCTCTAGCAATACACATTCATTTGTCTACTCCCAGCTTCAGACTTTTGGACACTATTTCAGCATTCCAGGTGTAATAATAATACCATCACAGCATTTTATTTTGTTTTTTATTATTTTGAAATATTCTTTTATTTTTCCTTTCTTTAAGAGACTTCAAGTATGTAAATGTCCTACTGAATATCTAAATTTGTAATTTCATCTTCCTTTTACTCAGTATGTGTTTTTTTCTTGAAACAGTGTAGATGAGGCTGGCCTCAAACTCACAGAGATCTGCCTGTCCCTATCTCAAAAGTGCTGAGATTATTGGCTTGTAGTACCATGCCTGGCTAATTATATCTTCTTTTTTTGATTTTATCACATTAAATTTCCTATACATTATGATCATAACATTATCTCTCTACAATGTTTCCTATATCCTACCTGACATCAATTACTGTTTATAGTAATCTATCTGTAAATTATCTATTGTTTATCATCTAAGATCTATCAGCTTGCCATCTATCATTCCTATCATATGTCATCTATCTTGTTGTCTGTATATCATCATCTATCAACTACATATATATTCACTTATCAATCTATCCATTTCTATCTTTATCCTTTATGCCAGATTACTATGAGAGCATTTGCATCCTTATGTTTTCAGATTCCAGACAGCATCTTTTTGGAAATAATAATGGTAACTGATAAAAGGACAAGAATTTGATGGCCCCTTATTATAAACTTTATTTTAAAATATAAAATTATTTGCAGATGACAATCTTACATTTTAATTACAATTTTGTATTTAAGAACACAAAGTTAAGTACAATCCAGCACCATAAACACTAGTCCACAGGTTTAAAGGCTCTATCTAGGCACCAGTTCATATTTTCCATGTTCAGTAATTTATGTAGATTTTTTCAAAAAAGGGGGGCCTTACTGTTGGTTTGTGGAGAGCAACCAATAGCCTGAGAAAACCTTGAGTTGTTTGGAGGTTTCATGGAGCCCTTTTGACAATAGCTCAATTTTATGTAAACCATTCCTGACACAAAAGATATTCTCCATGCTACCAGAGAAGAAAGATAAGCATTAACCTAGCTACAAACCTTTGATCATCAATGGGGACTGACCTGCATGCAATTTATGTTGGTATACTAGTCAGGGGAAGAATAGAGGAGAGCAAGAAAAGAGATTCCATAATAGAGGGAGCCATTATAGGTTTAAATAGAATTCTGGCACTAGGGAAATGTCCAGAGATCTACAAGTTTGACCCCTGATAACAATCTAAGCAATAGTTGAGAGGCCACCTTAAATGCCCTTCTCCAATAATGAGATTGATAACTACCTCATATGCCATCCTAGAGCCTTCATCCAATAGCTGATGGAAGCAGAAGCAGACACCCACAGCTAAACACTGAACTGAACTCTGTAATACAGTTACAGAAAGGGAGGAATGATGAGCAAAGGGGTCAAGACCAGGCTGGAGAAACCCAAAGAAACAGCTGGTCTGAACAAGGGGTTGCTCATGAACCCCAGATTGATAGCTGGGAAACCAGCATTGGACTGTTCCGGACCCTCTGAATGAGGATGTCAGTTTGGAGGTCTGAGCAATTTATGGGGCCTCTGGTAGTGGATCAGTATTTATCCCTAGCATAAGAATGGACATTGGGAGCCCAGTACACATAGAGGGATACTCTCTCAGCCTAAACACATGGGGGAGGGTCTAGGCCCTGCTCCAAATGATATGACAGACTTTGAAGATCCTCTATGGAAGGCCTCATGCTCCCTGGTGAGCAGAAAGGGGTTCATATAGGGGGTGGGGGAAGAGTGGAAGAGGGGAGGGAAAGGGAACAGGGATTGACATGTAAAACAAGCTTGTTTCTAATAAAAATATAAAAAAATAAAAGTTATGAGTAACCAACTAATAGCTGTTTGGATTTAAGACCTACTTCATGAGATGGAATCCATCCCCAACACTGCAAGGGTAGCTAAAAACCTAAGACTAGACAGGCCAGGGATCTAGCAGAAAACTAATAATGACTGTTCTGCTAAAGCAATGTAGTGATAAATGACTATTAGTGACATTCTGCTATACTCATAGATCAGTGTCTTGCTCAGCCATCATCAAAGAAACATCCTCCTGCAGTAGAAGAGAGCAAACACAAACCCACAACCAGGCAATGTGCAGAGTATTGGAGTCTTTGAATTACTCAGTTTTAAATGGGATGTCTTTATTAGATCTCTCCCATCATGGCTCAGCAACATTGCAGAAGAGGAGGCGGAAGATGGTAAGAACCATTGGGGATGGAAGACACCAAGAAAACAAGGCCTTCTAGACATAATTAGATTGATACATACATGAAATAACAGAGACTGTGGTAGCATGTGCAAGGCTCACATGGGTCTAAGACAGATAGAGTTCCAATGCTGAGAGGGGAAGTGAACAGAGACTCTCATCCTTACCCCAACTGATAACCACTTTCAAAGGAAAATTCAGTTTTATCCGACACATTCTCACTGGGTATACAAACCACACTTAAGGGCAGGACTCATGCCCAACAGAAGTTGGTCAATACCCCATGAACTCAGCATTAAGTCCATGGTGGGATACCATTCTAAGCCTTAATGAAAGGAAAGAGGCTTGGTCCTGCCTCAACTTAATGGGCCAGGCTTTATTGACCCCCCCCCCATGTGAGCCTTATCCTTTGGCAGGAGTGGATGAAGAGTGGTCTGGGGGAAGTAAGGAGGGAACAGGAGGAGGGGGTGGGAGGGAGAAATGTGATTGAAATATAAAATGAAATTTAAATAAATAAATAAATAAATAAAATAAAAAGCAAAACAAAATAGAAGTTTTGGAAGTGTTTTTTGTTTGTTTTGTTTTGAAAAATGCTCTGCCTAGGCATTCATTTTATTATTATCATTTTTAACCTCACAAGTCTTTTCCATATATATATGACCATAATGAAAATAGAGATCTGGAAAGTTTAGAAAACAGAAAATAGAATAAATATTGTCTAACAATAACCCCATCTACCCTAAGAATATGATAACCAAACTGTGAATATCAAATCCCAAGAAGGTTTACAGGATTAAATTCAGGAATAATGATTATATTCTATTCAGGAATATTGATTCAGGAATAATGATTATGGCATATTTTTACTAAGAACTAAAGACTCAAGATAATGTTAGAGTAAGATTAGTAAAATTTTGAAATAGTTTGTCTTAACAAGAGTCCTATGTCCCAACATTTCTTTTGCTCCTCATAAGACACAAGTGTTCTGTCTGTACACAACCAACAGTCATTGTCTTTGTTGTAGCAAGTTACCCTTAAGATTAAATTCCTTTCCTCCTTGGTCTCTGCAGACTACACTGAAGAATGTCCATGACTGCAAGTCTGCAAATGTTAGAACTAGGAAGAAGTTGAGAATCCCCTTCTCTCCAGCTCCATCTTTATTTCAGTTAAGTGGCAGGAAACTGAGCTCTAGATGCAGGATATGGTTTCATCTTGACTCTATTGCAAACTGAAAATAAGAATTCCTTCCCTGCTTGCCTCTGGGAGCTCTTATCGTACTCAAGGCATCTAATGCATGCCACCTAAGAGTATGGTGAAAATTGTTAAGAAGAATGGAATTAGTAGCGATTAAAAGATAACATTTAGTAAATGTGATTTATATAGCCAAACTCACAGTGCATATCACACTAGCAAAGAGCTGTACTTATTATTTCAGTTGAAAATTAAGAAATCTGAGCATGATGTGCTCTGTAATAGTGTGGGATTCGACAGGGAGTTCATACAGCAAATTCAACAGGGAAGTTTCCACACAGGGGCACTGTTTGAGATTGTTCATGTTGGATCACAATTTTCTTACTCATAATTGAGTGCTGTTCCAATTATGAATTAATTGCAAATGGTCTTTTGGAAGGAAGAAAACAGAATCTGAGTATTGTTTCTTATTTTGAATTTTG
This sequence comes from Cricetulus griseus, assembly GCF_003668045.3. Classification (NCBI taxonomy): domain Eukaryota; kingdom Metazoa; phylum Chordata; class Mammalia; order Rodentia; family Cricetidae; genus Cricetulus; species Cricetulus griseus. Next base: position 247,416,421 of record NC_048596.1, on the reverse strand, counting down.
AATTTTGATGTTCTCCTTACTCAATGGGATTTTGATTAGGAACTGTGAGGAGGATATGTTGAGAGGGTTCACAGATGTGTTCAGCCCAGGCTCTTGCTTTCCCGCTGGAACTATGATTTTCTGGCAGGACCTCTGAGTATCCCATGACATCCCATCTAAGTAAATCTCTTAGCACCTTGGGTTCTCCTTTCTTGCTTCCACAAGCATGAAGCTGTAAACTATCAGGAATGTAGACAACAACCCAAAGGGCCTGGCCTTGCCATTCCTGCCTGTGCTGCCATGTTAAGCTGCTGCCACCTTCTGCTTAGCCCATGCACTGCTAATGGAATTCATCCCTGAAGTTGCCCTGCATCTCCCTGATGATCTGTACCCATCTTGACCTGCAGTCCTGCAATACATAAAATGTCAAGTCAAATAGGAACCCTGCCCAAACGTCTCCACAGGCTCAGCTTTTGTATGACAGTATTTGAAGAGACAGCTACTGTCATCCCACTATAGTGTGCTCAGTGGTTTCGGCAGTGAATTATCTAACTAGCAGTTTCAGTATTCAGGTTTTTTTGTTTGTTTGTTTGTTTGTTTGTTTGTTTTTTCCGAGACAGGGTTTCTCTGTGTAGCTTTGGAGTCAGGAGTATGTTTTAATGGAGGATTCAAGGAAGGGAAAATAAGCAGGATGCAGATAAGGATAACTTTCCATTGGTCACATAGCCTAGACTTCCTCTGGGCTTTTTCTTTGGCATTCGACGAGTTCAGGCTTAAATCCAGGAATATTTTTAAAAGACATATTATTATTATTATTATTATTATTATTATTATTATTATTTTTAAGTGTGTGTGTGTGTGTGTATGTGTGTGTGTATGTGTGTGTGTGTGTGTGTGTAAGTACACAAATGTGAATGCAGATTCCCATGATGGCCAAAGGAATCACATACGCTGGATTTACAGGTGATTGTGAGCTACTTGAGATGGGCACTGAGAACTCAGTTGGGATCTTCTTGTAAGTAGCGCATGTGCCTAGTCACCAAGCCATGTCCCTGATTCTTCCAGGAACATTTCTGCAGAGATTTTCATGATACACAAACAAACAAAAAAGAAAAACTAAAAAACAGTCTAAGCAAGGTCTGAATTCATGTTCTAGCCCATGCCTTGTTCTCTAGCTCTGGGAATGCCCTGAAGGACTAGCTTGGGCTTGACACAGGGAGCTGAGGCAATCTTGCTTAGCAGAAGTCAACTATAGTTCTCCCCAGAGCAGAAACCCTATAAGAGTCTCTGGAACATTAGAGGGATTCCAGTGTCCCTGAGCTTGCCAGCATGAAATCCCACTTCTTGCTTTTCCACACAAAGTATGGCAGAGCTTCATTTTAACAAAGTCTCGAAGCTCCCCAAAATGAAGTTTTCCCAGAACCATTTTAATGACTACTGACACGTGTTCACCTCATCTACAAAGAGACGCGGGGATCATATTAGCACAAGGCCAAAACTGTTTAGTAAATCTGTGAAGTGGGGATGTAAGATACTCCAAGACCAAAATGTTCTAAATTTTACTTCCTAATAATATCATGGTATATTTCCTACAATAATTCTCAAATCGTTTGATTCTCATGTTTCCAAAAAAAGGATGTTTTTTAAACTCATTATAAGATGGAAGAAACTAGGATAAAGACTCACATACTAATTTGAAATCTATAGAAAGAAGCCCACCCATTCTCCCAATTGTCCTTGATAGAAAAAATAGTAGCACTCTGGCTGTCCTAATTCACTTTGCTTCCTTTATACACCACTGCTCTAGAACTACTGCAAGATCTTTTGAGAGTGTAGCACACCATACATGTCTAATGTACTCAGAGTTCATATTACTGACCCTAGACAGTGTACGTTCTGCAATTAGTTATTTAGTGGTACCTAATTGTCAATCCAGATGAATAAATCAGACTTACAGATTTGGGGGAGAATCGTGCTCAAGGAAAATGATTATCAGATTATTAGGATACAGAATATGAGATTCCTATGCTGAGTGCAAGCCCTTTCCCAACCATGGTCCAAAGGATGTCAGCAGAGGTCCTTTTAGCACAGAGTCCCTCATTTTTTAAGGATTCCTGTCCCAGAGTCACACAGTTCCAGTTTTCTAGACAGAAAAAACTGACCTTGAATTCAGAAACGTCAGTGGATCTAATGCTGCAGCAGGGTAGTCGTATGTATTTCTCCACACTTTGCTGCCAGGCACCCAATCTTTTGTAGCAACAGTTTCAATGTCTTCTTCTTCTTCTTCTTCTTCTTCTTCTTCTTCTTCTTCTTCTTCTTCTTCTTCTTCTTCTTCTTCTTCTTCTTCTTCTTCTTCTTCTCCTCCTCCTCCTCCTCCTCCTCCTCCTCCTCCTCCTCTTCTTCTTCTTCTTCTTCTTCTTCTTCTTCTTCTTCTTCTTCTTGTCAAGCATAAACAAGTACAACATCCCAGTGACTTTGCATATACACATTTTAACAATAATTTCTGTCTTCTAATAATATCCACTCAACCTTTTCCACCTGGTTTAAAAGACAAAAAAAAAAAAAAAAAAAAAAAGACAATCCATATAACACTCTCCCCTTAGACACAGTCACACATTTGAGAACCTCAGACTCTCCCTGTTGAAATCCCCTCTTTTTGATATGGGGTGTCACTATATAGCCCTGGCTGACCTGGGACTCACTGCATAAAACAGTTTGGCCTTGAACTCACAGAAATCTGCCTACCTCTGTCTCCAAGTGCTGAGATTAAGGGTGTGCACCACCACACCTAGCTCTGCTTTGAAATTTTGCACAGAACTTAAATTATATGATCCAAAGTGAAGGTGTGAAGACAGTATTTATCAGAACTCAAGGCAGGAAGGTAGGAGCTGTATGTAAATCATATCCATGAGAAAAATCTACCCTCCAAGTTTGACTGGGCAATGCAAGCCTTATGCTATACAACCCCTCCACTGAAGAAACTGGGATGCAAACATCCAGTTTTGAGGTTTTGAGGACCCAGCTTGTGTAGTTAAGAAAAATCTGCTGTGAGATTCAACTTATAATATCTCTTCTCTCGTACAAAAGTAGCAGCAGTTGTAGGATGTCAGGGTGCATCACAGTAATCTAGAATATGGTGACAGGGCAAACACAGGGTCATTTACAAAAGAGAAGGTTTTGAGCCCCAGAAGAAATCTGGAAGTCCTGTTTCTTATGAGTTTTCCAGGAGCATGTGATACTGGTGGCTTGTTCAGTGAGCTTGACATAGTCCTAAACTACCACTAGTTACTTCATATTTAATATGCAGAGAAAGGCTTTGGGAAGCTAATCTGAGAAGTTCCTCAAATATCTAATCAAAGGGCACCAAAGTTGACCTAGTTTTAAGTCACCTATTATTCCTGCTTTCCCATAACCAGAGTGTCAGTCTTGCCTGTGGGTGAGAGAGAGAGAGAGACCCAAACAACAACAGTGTCATCAATTCATAACAACCCTGGCCTGCATATTCACTAACAGCCTCTTCCCAGTGGGTAGAGAAGGGGCCCCAAGCCTCTCTTTCCTGAAAGTTCCTCTCAAACTTTCAAAGCTCCTTTCTAAAAGGGGCGCTCATTTATAAATCAGGCTAAACCGCATAAGGAATGCCTTTGACAGCTATCAGCATAAAGTTCAGCTCCTCCATATCTCTCCCTCACACACAAAGGCACAAGCCTGAAATTTAAATAAATTGGTAAGTTCTAGGAATGGGCTTGAGAGTCCTCATTTAAAAGTTTTCCACTCCAGAGGCTATGCTACTTTCCTGCCGAATCTTTACAGCTCCTATAAACTACCACAAACAGTGGCATGCGATGTATTAGTCCTCAGCCATGGACATACCTTCTTTCAATAGAATCATTAGTCAGTGCCCCACCTCCACACACAGTGGTCTAACTACGAAGTCCCTTGCACCAGACAACAAGAGTAAAAGTAAAATGGAAGTGTTTCTTCTTTCATCTTCTGCCCTGAGAATCTGGGGCTGCTTTTTCTGAACAGTGGAAGAAAATACAGACTCAGCTTGCTGCCGGCACACCGGCCCTACAGCCACCATTGCTGCTAGTCTCTGTCAGCCGGATTCAGGCCTTGGTCGCTTTATGGAAGAGAAAAGGGAGCGCTTAAGGCCTATTGAGATGGAGCGTGGCATCTGCTGCACACTGAGGGGAGAGGTCAGAGGTCACTGCTTGATTTTGATAAAGCAGGCCAGATTAATTGTCTTTGGTAATCCTGTTTGTCACGCTAGATATGCAAGGGTGTCTTTGTGGCACAGGCTGACATATGGGCCGGCCTGCTGTTTGCCTATTCAGGGGCCCAGCACATGTTCTCCCCCGTTGGACAAGTTCCCAGAGCCCTGTTTGCCAAAGGAGTGGGGCCTCCTGCTCCTATTCAGCCATCCCCCCATCTCCACCAACAGGCTTTCTTCTAGTCTTCAAGCCTGCCTGGGCTATTGAGAGAAGCTGAATTATCCAAGGGGGGGCTAGAGAGAGAAAGGGGGAGAAGGGGCTCACGAGAAGAGAAAGAGGGGGCTGAATGGGAGAGCCAGACAACCATCAGAGGCGGGAGAGGGAGACTCTTACAGATGGGGGTGTGGGATGGGGCAGAGAAATATAATTACAAAAAATCGCAGCCATGTCCTTCAGGCAGAACCCTTTAGGGCTGATTATAGCTGCTCTCCAAATCTGAATCTATCACCAAATTATACCCTGCCTCTTTTGTAAAATAAATGTTAATAAGAGGTAATTTTGGCCCTGCTGATTGTTAAGCTCAATGGAGATAGATTTTTCCCCCTTCCTCTGTGTGTGTGTTTATTGTAATATCTGGAGGGCTTTTTCTTGCCTCTTTTTTTTGTTCCACCCAGAATTTATATTCAACTACACACAGAGACAAAAAAAAAATGTTCAGTGGTCCAACACAAGAGCCAGAAAAACAAATGGCTTGAGCATTATAGTAATGGCAGAATGTATAGATGGGCAATTGACCACTAATGGTTTTCTGTAGAATATTCTAGAAGTACAGTCCCTAAGATTTAGATAAGAGGAGAGAAAGAAGGAATGTAGTTCTTTTTTAGTGGAAGAGGAGGGGTCCTTGCTCTAAATAGCTTTGCCTTTCTTTAGTTTAAAAGCAAGACCCCCCTTCATTTACATAATCATTATTTTGAGTTGCTGCCAATTCTTTTGGGGGCTTTTACATTTAAAAGCACAAAAACTAGAGACAATCCTGTGACAGATCTTTTGAAAATGTTCCTATGATGTGTATTTATGAACAGATCCAGAAATGGAGCAATTAGAAACAATGAATAATAATCTTTGGAGCAGACAAAGCATGGTGAGATTCAGATATGAATCCCTGATCTGAAAAGCCCTGAAGTCGACCTCCCTGGGTCTTTACAGTAGGTGCTGAATGGACACAGAGTAATGATGAAGGTCTAGATGAGTACAGACTGGACTGCCTAACCCAGTGGCATCCGATGGTGGAAGCTGATTGTGTATGTTTCTGAATAAACACTGGCTGCTATTGTTATGATACTCTTCTGACTAGAGACAACACAATTGTCATTGATTTTCAAGGGAATTCACTTTCAAACTTTAAGATATTGAACTAAGACATCTGTAAACTATTACCTTATTCTAGGTAATAGGAAAATAGATAGCAGAAAAATATTTTTGTTTAGTTATCCCCAAATAGCTGGCCAAATACACATTTTTCTCCATAAAAATATAATAAATACCACTACATGGGCATTTATTCATTTCAGAAAAAATTAAAATGGAAACTTTTGGAGATCTATAAATTACTTACATATTTTGTGACATGGTGCTTTAAGAATGGCCAGAAATAATTTGAATGGGGAGTTGGAGATAGGACAAATATGTTATATTCAAATAAGGACACTGTTAAGCAAGAGGCACCAGACTATGCCCAGAGGGCTGCAGCTTGCATAAAAAGGATTCAGAGGCAGATAAGCAGTCTATCTTGCTTTCTGTCCAGGCTAGACATCTACTGAAATTATTTCAGGGTCTTCCAGATCTTTCAGAAGCTGGCTCCAGGAAATAACCAGTAAAGAGAACAGAACATGGTTAACCTGCAACTAGAACTCCCCCTTTTTCTTTAGGATATACTGAGTCAAATCTCTTACATCTACATGATCAGACTCTGTGGGAGTCCAGTACTATCTGTTCACCAGGCAAACAAAGACAATGCCTGCTGGCCTGCTGTTCACACATTATGCAAGTATCACCCATTGTCTTGTTTTTATTTTGCTGTTTTATGTTGTATGCACTTGTGTGTACATTTCATATGTGTATGCACATGTGCATATGGGTGTGGAGGCCCAATGTTGACATCAGGTATCCTCCCAAGTTGTTCTCTATCTTATTTTTGCATCAAATTTTCTCATTAAACCTCAAGCTTACTTACTCGGCTAAGATAGCTAGCTGTCCAGTGAGACTATGGGATTCATCTCTACCTCCATAGTGCTGAAATTATAGGTGGGTACTGGGTACCCAAACTCAGGTTTTCACACTTATTCTTCATCAACTGGACCATCTCTCTATCCTCTATTTAATTTTTATTGACTATATTGGCTTGTCTTATGTCTCAATTTCTTTTCCTACGCTATCCAAAATGCCTCTTCATATACATTGTTTCCAGGAGTCAATTCAGCATCAGAAGATGCTTTACACACATACTGTGGAAAGGCAGCAAGAGGTCTTTCATGTTATCCATGCTCTGTCAAGCTTATGTCTTAGTTTGCTTCCCTGCTGCTGTAATAAAACACTGACCAAAAGTAACTTGGGGAAGAAAAGCTTTATTTGATTTACAGGTTATAGTTCATTGCCAAGGCAAACCATGGGAGGAACTCAAGGCAGAAATTGAAGCAGAACCACGGGCAATGCCGTTTACTGGCTTACTTACTTTGCCCACTCAGGTACTTTTTCTGATACATCCCAGGTCCAGCTGTTTAAGGAGGAGTCTGCCCACAGTGGTTCATGCTAACCACTGAACTAACAATTATAAAAATGTCTCATAGACAAGTCCCCAGGCCAGATTAATGAAGGAAATTCCTCAGTTGAAGTCCTCTCTTATAAGGTGACTTTAGTTTGTGCCAAGTTGACCAACACTAACCAGCATATTGACCCCTTGTCAAATACTGTTTAGTTACAATCATTTCTTTCTTGCTTGTCCTACAAGATCTCATGTTAATGTCACAATCTAAAACATAATGCAACTTTAAAACACCACGGTGTTTAAAATTTTGGTCTCTTTAAAAGTCCAAAGTCTTTCAATTGTTGGCTCTAGTCAAATAAAAAGAAATTAGATGCTTCTTAGTCTAAGAGGAAAGACATCTCTAATTCCATGTCTGTGCCATCTCTAGCACACAGCTTGCTTGGTAGGCTGAGGCCAGCTTCCCTGCATATCTGCTTCTGTCCTGTTCAGTCATCCCATGGTCATGAAATCTCCAACAAACTGGGGTCTCCACTGCTACTCAGACTTCATCTTTACCCATGGACATTTCTAGCTTTTCACAGCACCAGGCTTCAGCTATTTGGGTGATGTCTTCAATTCTGCAGCTTTATTGCCACCAAACCAGTACCATGTGGGAGAATCATACATTACCAAGTTGTTCTGCATCTTAAGATGCAGTGTTGAACTCTCTGGAGCACTTTCTTCTCATATGTTACAAGCCGGACTTCCATTGTCTGTATTTCTTTCAACCATTATCTTCACCTTTTAACTCTGAGCACTCAATGTCTTTTCCAGTTCAAATTCCTCCACATTTCTCACACAAAGCAGTCTAAGGCATAAAAAACACAAGATTAGGTCCATCACAGCAGCACCTTATCTTACCAGTAACAATTTCTTTCCTAATTTCCTTTCCTACTGATGTGATAAAACACTGATCAAAAGAAACTTGGGGAAGAAAGGATAAATTTAGCTTCTGGTTATAGTCTATCACCAAAGGAACCCAGGGAAGGAGTTCAAAGTAAGAACCTGGAGGCAGAATCTGAAGTAGAATCATGGGTAATACTGCTTGCAGACTTGCTTCCTCTGCTTAAGAATGACACTACCCCAGGGGTCTGCATCCTACCACATAAATTAGCAATTAAGAAAATTCCCATGGACATGTCCACAAGGTCAGCTTGATGGATATTGTTACTTGAGGTTCTGTAACCAACATGACTTAAATGCAACTTCTCACACTACTTTAGCTCTGCTACAGAAACAGTCTGGCTCACAATGATCTTGCCAAAGTATACCAAGTCAAGTTGTGAGATGATGAAGGCACTCTCAGATAGCATTCAAAGAGGGACATGTTTTATGCAAAGGGATGCTTTCTCTAAGTCAAGAGTGATTCCTTTTAGAGATTCATATAATGTTGAAGCTGAGAGAGAAAACTTTGCTCATCGATTTTTAGCTCTCCCCAGTGGGCTAAGGACTCTTATGCTGGTTCTTAAGCTTATGCCAATTCAACAACCCTCCAGCTGCTAATGGACACTCATGCTTCAGGTTAGGATGGCACAGAATTCTGTACTCTGACTACTTATGTAAGATCCAGTGCAATTGGTTATCCTAAGATGATGCTGATGAACAATCACTTCCACACTTCCATTTGTACCTTGTATCTCTCTTCAGGAAAAAGATAATCACTTATTCTTAACTCTCTTAAAATCCCTTGGTTGTAAGCCTATCTGAAAGCAGTTTCCTACAGTGCTTTTTCAGTGAGCTGACATTTTGGAAAAGACTGGAAAGATAAGAAGTTATGGATTTCCTTAGCTTTGTGAACAACTTCTCTCTCTCTCTCTCTCTCTCTCTCTCTCTCTCTCTCTCTCTCTCTCTCTCTCTCTCTGTGTATGTGTGTGTGTGTGTGTGTGTGCACATGGAAGCTAGAGGTTTGCATCAGGTGACTTCCACTACTGCTCTCCACCTTATCCTCTAGACACTGACTATTACTGAACCCAGAGCTCACTAATTAGCTCACCTGAATTGTCAGCAAGATCCAGGGATCTTCATGTTTCTATCCTATAGCACACCCCAGTTATAGATATGTAGAATCACACCTGGATTCTGTGGGTGCTACAAGTTCTTGTGCATTTGTGGGAGATATATTTCAAATAGAACCACCTCTCACATGAAAACTTTTTTGAATAATCAGAATTTCTCATATTTTTGAATTAATTTGTTTCCAAGTCCATCTTTTATTGGCATGCTTATCTAAAGAATCCTCAGTCATTTCCACTGACAGTAGTAGGCTTTTGGGGAGTGGATATTCATGCTCAATTTGTTATCCACCTCACTTAATATCAACTGCAGATACTACAGGTAGATAGAATTCCTCTTCCATTGCAGAGGAAGAGGTTGAGGGTTGGGGAATATCTATACTTGTTCAAGCTGCCACAAATTATCATATGGAAGTCTGACTATAAATCTGTTTCTAATTATAGTACAGCAGAGAGACACAGAATCAGTTAAGAAATACTTACAGGAGATGTAAGAAAGACTATTAAACACTAAACATTTGTAGATGTAAATCAAAACGTATAGCGTCTTTTCTCTGGTCCCCGTGAGACTCAGGATGCAAAGATGATACAAAAGCAAAAAAAAAAAAAAAATTCAACCATTGATGAAAAGCTCCACATAGTGGTAGATGCCTACATCCCAGTAGTCAGGAAGCTGGATTAACATGATTGTGGACTTGAAGTCAACCTGGGACGTATAGCAAGACTATTTTAAAAATATTTTGAGAAGGGAATTGATTAAAAAAAATAGAGGAGAAAAATATCCCTCAAGTCTCAAGGGAATTTTTCTGATGTGCCAGCAGATGAGAAGTTTCTTGAAGTTCAGGTACTTAAGTCAGATTACCTAGGTTCTAACAACACAGACAACAGAATCAGTGAAAGACATGTATGGTCAGGTTGAAAATTTCACATTATTCTTGCCATCTATTCACAGAAATATCTGAATGTGTTATTGTATCTTTAAATTGACCTGTGTGTACATTTCTGTTCCTAGTCTTAGTACTGGCTAATGTAACTTGTAATAATGCCACTAACAGCTTGTTCTCCTGAATTCCAAACAATTTGCCATTGTGTTTGTAGAAATCCAAGGTTGTAAAATTGATTTTGAGAAAAAAAAACATGCAGTGTTTACCTTTCTAGAACTGAATAACCTCTGTCAAGATGATTGTTTTTTGCTGCATTCATTTATCTGCAGATTTCACAATTTCATTTTCATCACAGTTTGTTAATAGTCTGCTGTATAAATGTACTGTGTTTTTATATCCATTCTTTAATCCGTGAGCATCTAGGCTCTTTCCAATTTCTGGACATTATGAATAAAAAGCAATAAACATGGGTGACCAAGTATCTTTGTCATAATATGTAGACTTCTCTGGGCATCTGCCCAAGACTGGTATAGCTGGATCTTTAGGTAGATGAATTCTCAGCTTCCTGAGTACCTGCCACACTAGTTTGCACAGTGGCTATACCAATTTACATTTCCACAAGCAAGCAATGCATATGTGTCCTTCTTTCCTCAAATCCTCTCCATCATCAGCCATCACATGTGTCTATGTTCCAATGGTCTTATATTAGCTGTGAAGCATTGTTAATGGCCAGATCACTGTGACAAATAATGTTGGTCTTGGTGCCTATACATAAAGTCTTGTTTAAAAAGTCCTTTCCTACTCCTATGAGTTCAAGCCTATTCCCCACTTTTTCTTCTATCAAATTCATTGTATTTGGTCTTATATTGAGTCCCCTGTTACATCTGGAGTTGAGTTTTGTTCAGGGTTATAGATATGAATATATTTCCATTGGTCTACTTGAAGCCATCCAGTTTGACCAGCACCATTTGTTGAAGATGTTATCTTTTCTTCAGTGTGTAGTTTTTATGTCTTTGTGAAAAAATTAGATGTTCATAACTTTTGAACTATTTCTAGGTCTTCACTTTCTTTCTGTTGATCAATATGTTTGTTTCTTATGCCAATACTTTTATGAGTTTATTTCTATAGCTCTGTAGTACAACTTGAAATCTAGAATGGTGATACTCTAGTAATTATTGTCTTACTCAGGATTTGTATCAGGGTTCTCCCCTTAAGGGTCACAAATATATGCAGAAAAGAAAGTATATAAATTGTAAGAGTTAAAGGTGGTGGATGAATTAATTCTAGGAAGCAGTGTCTTCTTAACCCAACAGGAGTGATACTATAAACTCACAGAGACTATGATACCATGGATATGACCTTTACAAATTCAAGCCAGACAAAATCCCAGCCAGGCAAAGAAGTGGGCACAAGGTTCCATCCCTGAACAAGAAACGATTTGTTATTGATGACTTCTAGGAGAAGGAAAAATTGGTTTTCTCCACAGTTATTGACAATGGATATATTAACCACACTCCAGGGAGCATTTATGCTTGAGTAGTTGGATAACACAAAATGGACCCTGTGTCTTATTGAGTGCCTCTGTTGTAATTACTATGATTTGTTGTTTTCTGTCTTTTTAGTTTTTGTTTTCTTGTTTTTCTTTTTCCTTTTGAGAGAAAGACATAGCATGATGTTGGATGGGTAAGAAGGTGAGTAGGATCTAGAAGAATTGAGGAGAAGGGGAAGGGTACAATCAAAATTTATTGCATGAAAATTTAAAAAATAAAAAATAACAAAATTTTTAAAATGGCAGTTAAACCTATTCACTATTTTCTGAGAAAAAATGAAATAAGAAGACAGCACTTGTAATGATTAAAAAGTAACAAATGTTAGTGTGTCCACTTGCAGTGCCTTTTAAGGGTTCCCATGTTGTAATCGATTTCTCTCTCACAACAGCTTTCCAGATTCAAAGTCTGACTGGGTTAATCAGGCAGTCCCTAATCAAGTTACTCTTTACTCCTTTACTTGTCACATGAATTTGGCCATTAATAATGGCTTCACAGCTAACATCAGACCAATACAACATAGACATATGTGGTTGTTCCCATTTAAGTGTGGGTCCATGTGCTTTCAATGCCTGTTTCTCAAGGTCATTTTCATTTCCATTTTTAAATCTGGTTAATATCCATATGGCAAGAGTCCCTTCTACAATACATACACAGACACATTCATGAAAACATACATGCAAATACACATAATAAAGGCAATGGACCTCCATGCTAAAGAAAATAAAACCACAAGATAAAAGGATCTCACTTGAGGAACAGCCACTCAATCATGAGACATCCTTGAATTTCATAGGAAACAAAATAATGTTTTATTTTGATAAGCCACTGAAACTTTGATATTTATCTCTTATAACAGCAGTCTTATCTTAAGATATACAGTATTATTATTACTATTTCTTGTATTTAATAGATGGGTGAGATTCATGGATGATATGATTGGAATCTAGATAATCTGACTCCACTGCCCAAATAAAAATTTATTATACTAAGCTGAAATTTAATGAATGACAGGAATTCCCTTTCAAATTTCAATTCAGTTATACTTCTGTATAAAACAAACAGCAATAATACTGTGTAAAAATATTCACCATTGTACTTTTTTCTCTTAAATAAAAACCAAATCACTTGAGGCAAGTGAGATGTGAAGCAGTAATTACAAGTTGCAGAGAGGACATTTCAATTTCCATTTGCTTCCTTGGCTTCTGTGCAGAGGGTCCTTATTACTTTGTGTCAGCTTTCTCCTAATAGTCAATCTTGATGCAGATGCAAAATTAGTGTCCCCAAGACATTCATAGAGCTGTTCATTAGGCTCTATGCACTGTGAGCCAGTGCAGGAAAACCTAATGAACCAACCAATTAGCAACCACTAGAAGAATACAGCAAAACTTTCTCAAGGTACCATTGTTTCTGATCCTTTTTAAATCATTTACATTATTTATTTATTTATATCTTCAGTGTGTTTGTGTGTATATACAAGCATGTATGCATATGTGCATATGCCATGCTATCGGTGTGGATATCTGAGGACAACTCAAAAGAGTTGGTTCTCTTTCCACCATGTAGGTCATCAGGTCATCAGGTTTGGCTCAAGTGCTTTTACCTGATGATTCATCTCAAAGTGAGCAGTTTAGAGTTCTTTCTAAGTTTCTGTAAGAAAATTAACAGAAGTGTGATGATACACCTAGGACAGAGTGCCAGAGAGCATTCAACTAGAGGTACTATTCTAGATATCCTTTCTGAAGATGATTATTGCAAGACAGAGTCTCTATGGCCAAAAAAGGCTCTTTCATGCCTTTCTTTTTTATCACCAACTCAACTTCTTAGTTCCCCATTAATTTCCATGTATTTTATTTATTTTCCACAATCATATCTTCCTTCTATATTACACAAGGTTCTCAGTGACTGGGCAATTGTGCATATTCTGATGCCTTAGACTGTCTAAGTGTGGTTTGCTATAAATAAACTGTTCAGGGACAGTTGCTAAGTAGAATAACTTAGTGTTCTCTCCTGTGGCTCTAGCTCACTGTCCCAGTCTTTCATCATATACAGCACAAAGGAGTTATACTTTCTAGAAATTGATTTTGGTAAGATAATCACTAGCTTTCCAAACAGCCAATTCTATACCTAGAGACTCAATTTTAGGTCTATAACCCATATTTATAATATCAAAACTAGTTTTTGTTGTTGTTTCTATATCCTGACCAACACTTCCCTTCACTCCTCTCCTCTCAGTCATTCCCTCCAAATATTCCTCCTCTGTTTCTCTCAGAAAAGTTCAGATCTCCCATGAATATTAGCCAACCATGAAATATCACATTGTGGTGACAATATGCATCTCTTCTTCTACTAAGACTGCACAAGGAAATCTGGTAGGAGGAAAGGGACCCAAAAGCAGGAAACAGAATCAGAGATAGCCCCTGCTCCTACTGATCAGAGTCCCACAAGAAGACCAAGTTACACACTATGACATATATGCAAAGGGCCAAGTCAGTCCCATGCAGGCTGCCTGTTTGTTGCCCTGTCTCTATAAGCTTCTATAAACCAAGGTTAGCTGGTTCTGTGGGAAATCTCATGGTTTTCTTGACCCCACAGTTTCCTACAATCCTGCCTCTCCCTCTTTGTCAGGATTCCCTGAATTCTAACTAATGTTTGCCTGTTGATCTCTGCATCTGTTTCCATCAATTGATGGATGAAGCCTCCCTGATGAAAGTGAGCTAGGAACCAAGCTACGAGTATAGAGGAATCATTTCACTGATTTTCTTCAGTTTTGTTCCACTCTAACCTGGGTTTCTTGGCTATCTTTCATCTGGGTCCTGGCCCTCAGGGATAAGCATCCTCTCATGGTATGGATCTCAATCGAGGCCAGTCATTGGTTGGTCACTCCCACATTTCTGCAACACCTTTACCCCAACACTTCTTGTATGCAGGACAAACTGTGGATTGAAGGTTTTGTGGCTGGGTTGATGTTCCTCTCCCTCCACTGGAAGTCTTGCCTGGTTACAGGAGATGGCCAGTCCAGGATCCATACCTGCTTTGCCGTGTGTGTGTGTGTGTGTGTGTGTGTGTGTGTGTGTGTGTGTGTGTGTAAATTTAAAATAGAAGTGATCTTATTTTACATATCAATCCCAGACTCTTCTCCCTCCCATCATCCAATTCCCCCCAACGATCCCCCATCCCATGCCCCATCCACTCCCAAGGGAGGGTGATGACGTCCATGAGGGACCATTAAAATCTGTCAAGTCATTTGTTGGCAGGGCCTATGCCCTCCCCTGTGTATCTAGGCTAAGAGAGTATCCCTCCATAGGAAATGGGCTCCCAAAGTCTGTTCATGCACTAGGCATATATCCTGGTTGCACAGCCAGAGGCCGCATAAACTGCCCAGTGCTCCTAACTGACACTCATGTTCAGGGAGCCTGGTTTGGTCCTAAGTTGGTTCCCCAGCTATCAGACTGGGCCCCATGAAATCCCACTTGTTCAGGTTAAGTGGGTTTTACCAGTTTGGTCTTGACCAGATTTTTTTGTCACCCCTCCCTCTTTGAAATTGGATTCCAGGAGTTTGGCTCAGTGCTTGGCTGTGGATCTCTGTTTCTGCTTCCATCAACTACTGGAGGAAGGCTCTAGGATGATGGCATTTAAGGTAGTCATCATTCTAATTATAAGGTACAGGCATTTAAGGTAGCCTCTCTACTATTTCTTAGGGTCCTAGTTGGGGTCATTCTTTTGGATCTCTGTGTAATTCCCTAGTACCAGATTTCTCTTTAAACCTATAGAGGTTCCCTCTATTGATGTATTTCTTTTCTTGCTCTCCTCTATTCCTCTCCACACTTAATCTTCCTGATCGCTCATGTTCTCCTTCCTCCTCCTCTTCTCCCCTTCTCTTTCTTCTACCTCCCTCTCCCTTCCCCTCAAACTCCTCATATTTTCAGGGGTTCTTGTACATTTCTGCTTCACTGGGGGCCCAAGTATGTCTCTTTTATGGTCCTCATTGTTTCCTAGATTCTCTGGTGGTATAGATTATAGACAGGTAAAAAATTTGCTCTATGTCTAATAGCTATATGTGAGTGAGTACATACCATGCTTGTCTTACTGTCACTGGGTTACCTCACTTAGGATTGTTTCTTCTAGTTCCTACAAATTTCACAATTCCATTGTTTTTTCCAACTGAGTAGTAATCTATTGAGTGAATGTACCACATTTTCTGTATCCATTCTTTGGTTGAAGGGCATCTAGGTTGCTTCCAGGTTCTGGCTATTACAAATAATGCTGTGAACATAGTTGAACAGATGTATTTGTTGTAAGAATTTACATCCTTTGGATATATGCCTTGGAGTGGAATTGCTGGATCTTGAGGTAGACTTGTTCCCACTTCCCAGGGAACCCACCATACTGATTTCCAAAGTGGCTGCACAAGTTTGCAAACCCACCAGCAATGGAGAAGCATTCCCCTTTATCCACACCTGCAAGCATATACTGTAGTTGGTGTGTTTGATTTTAGCCATTCTGACAGGTATAAGATGATATCTCAGAGTTGTTTTGATTTGCATTTCCCTGATGGTCAAGGAATTTGAGCACTTTCTTAAGTCTCTTTCAGCCATTTTAGATTCTTCTATTGAGAATTATCTCTTTAGTTTTGTACTCCCACTTTTTAATTGGATTATTTGGTGTTTTGGAGACTAACTTCTTGAGTTCTTTGTATATTTTGGAAATCAGCCCTGTCTCATGTGGTGTTGGTGAATATATTTTCCCCTTCTGTGGGCTGCTGTTTTGTCTAGTTGACTGTGTCCTTTCCCTTACAGGAGCTTCTCAGTTTTAGGAGGTCCCTTTTATTAATTGTCAATATCAGTGTCTGTGCCACTGGTGTTATGTTCATGAAGTGGTCTCCTCTGCCAATTTGTTCAAGGGTATTTCCCACTTTCTCTTCTAATAGGTTCACTGTGGCTGGATTTATGTTGAGGTCTTTGATCCATTTGGACTTAAGTTTTGTGCATGGCCATAGGTATAGGCCTATCTGCAATCTTCTACATGTCTGCATCCAGTTATGCCAGCACCATTTGTCAAAGATACATTTTCCCTATTGTATAGTTTTAGCTTCTTTGCCAAAGATCAGGTGTTCATAGGTGTGTGGGTCTTCAGATAGAGTCTATTGGTCTACCTGTCTATTTTTGTGCCAATACCAAGCTGTTTTCATTAATATACTTCTATAGTAGAACTTTAAGTCAGGGATGGTGATGCCTCCTGAAGTTCCTTTATTGTACAGTGTTGCTTTGGCTTTCCTGGGACATTTGATTTTCCATATAAAGTTGAGAATTGTCTTTTCAAGGTCTGTGAAGAATTGTGCTAGGATTTTGATAGGAATTACATTGAATCTGTAGATGGCTTTTTGGTAAGATTGCCATTTTTTACTATGTGATCCTACCTATCCAAGAACATGGGAAATCTTTCCATTTTCTGGTATCTTCTTTAATTTCTTTCTTTAATGACTCAAAGTTCTTGATATACAGGTCTTTCACCTGTTTAGTTAGAGTTACCCCAATATATTTCATGTTGTTTTTGGCTAACATAAAGTGTTATGTTTTTCTGATTTCTTTCTCAGCCCCTGTATTGTCTGTATATAGTACAGCTACAGAATTCTTTTCTTTTCTTTCTTTTTTTTTAGTTAATCTTGTATCCTGCCACTTTGCTGAAAGTGTTTATCAACTGTAGGAGTTCCCTGGTAGACTTCTTCAGATCTTTAATATAAACTATCATATCATCTGCAATGGTGAAATGAAAGTTTTGCTTCTTCCTTTCCAATTTGTATCCCATTTATCACCTTTTGTTGTCTTATTCCTCTAGCTAGAACTTCAAGTACAATTTTGAAGAGATATGGAGAGAGTGGACAGTCTTTTCTTTTTCCTGATTTCAAAGGAACCACCTGGAATTTCTCTCCATTTGGTTTGATGTTCAATGTCAGTTTGCTATATATTGCCTTTATTATGGTTAGGTATGTTCCAGTTTTCCCTGATTTCTCCAAGGCCTTTATCATCAAGGGGTGTTGAATTTTGTCAAATGATTTTTCAGCATCTAGTGAGATGATCAAATGGTTTTTCTTTCTTAGATTGTTTATATGGTGGATTACATTGATGGATTTTTCATATGATGAATCATCCCGGCAGGCCTGGGATGAAGCCTACTTGATCATGATGTATGGTTTCTCTGATGTGTTCTTGGATTTGATATGCCAATATTTTATTGCGTATTTTTGCATCAATGTCCAAGAGGGAGATTGGTCTGCAGTTCTCTATCTTAGTTGTGTCTTTGTGTGGTTTGGGTACCAAAGTAATTATAGCCTCAAAAAAAGGGTTTGGCAATGACCCTTCTGCTTCTATTGTGTGGAACAATTTGAAGAGTATTGGTATTAGCTGTTCTTTGAATTTCTGGTAGAATTCTGCACTGAAACCAACTGGCCCTGGACTTTTTTTCTTTGGAAGACTTTTGAAGACTGCTTCTATTTTGTTAGGGATTATAGGTCTATTTAAATTGCTTATCTGTTCTTTATTTAATTCGGTAAGTGATATTTATCCAGAAAATCATCCATTTCCTTTAACTTTTCCAATTTTGTGGAGTTCAGGTGTTCAAAGTATGACCTGATGATTCTCTGAATTTCCCTGTGTCTATTGTTATGTCCCCTTTTCATTTCTGATTTTGCTAATTTGCATGTTCTCTCTCTGCCTTTTGGCTAGGTTTTGTCTATCTTGTTGATTTTCTTAAAACACAACTCTTTGTTGCATTGATTCTTTGTATTGTTTTCTTTGTTTCTACTCTATTGATTTCAGCTCTCAATTTGATTATTTCTTGGCATCTACTCCGCCTGGGTAAGTTTGCTTCTTTTTGTTCTAGAGATTTCAGGTGTTCTGTTAATTCTCTAGTGTGGCCATTATCCAATTTCTTCATGTGGGCACTACCTGCTATGAACTTTCCTCTTAGCACTGTTTTCAGAGTGTGCCCTAGGTTTGGGTATGTTGTGCCTTCATTTTCATTTAATTCTAGGAAGTCTTTGATTTCTTTCTTTCTTTCTTCCTTTGCCCAAAAATGATGCCGTTGAGCATTGTTCAATTTCCATGAGTTTATGGAGTTTGTGCAATTTGTGTTGTTGTTTAATTCTAACTTTAAGGCATTATGTTCTGATAAGATACAGAGGGTTATTCCAATTTTTTGTACCTGTTCATGTTTGCTATGTTGCCAAGTATGTGGTCAATTTTAGAGAAGGTTCCATGTGGCTCTGAGAAGGAGGTATATTACTTTGTGTTTGGATGAAATGTTCTATAGATGTCTTTTAAACCCAACTGGTTCATAACTTTTGTTAGTTCCTTTGTTTCTTTTTTAATTTTCTGTCTGGTATTCCTGTTCAGCGGTGAGATTGGGGTATTGAAATCTTCCACTGTAAGTTTGTGGGTTTAATGTCTGATTTGAATTTTAGTAATGTTTCTTTTAGGAATCCCAGTACCTTTGTATTTGGTGTACAGATGTCCAGAATTGAAACTTCATCTTGATGGATTTTTCCTGTGATGAATATGAAATTACCTTCTTTATCTCTTTTGATTCATTTTAGTTTGAAGTCTAATTTGTTAGTTATTATGATAGCTTCTTAGGGCCATTTGATTGGAAAAATATTTTCCCAACCCTTAATTCTGAGGTAATATCTGTCTCTGTTAAGGTGATCTGTGTTTCTTGTATGCAGCAGAAGGATAAATTCTGTCTTCATATCCATTCTGTTAGCCTGTGTCTTTTTATAGGTGAATTAGTATCAGTGTTATTGAGGGATATTAATGACCATTGATTATTGATTCTTATTTGTTTTGGGTTTGCTGTCTCTTTGTTAAGTTTCTGTCTGATGGTCCTATCTAGTGGTGAGAGTGGGGTGTTGAAGTTTCCCACTATAAGTGTGTGTTGGGGACCAAAATAGTTCTGTTATGGAACATTTTGAGGTCCAGCCTCCAGTTTCGCTAAATAAGAGCAACTGGGAGCTCCGGACCACTATTGTATTCTAATTTGAGCAAGTCTGCTATGGCTTAGCATACTCTCCTAGTTTGCATCTCTACAGAACTAAGGTGCTAGGTGTGTAAATAACAAGTGAGGACAGAGAGTTAGGAGCCATCTAGCAGATAGGAGTCAAGAGAAGGACAGAAATGGCCTCTTCGTAGCCATAGAAGCATGGTTAAGAAACAGCCAAGAACATGCTAAATAAACAAGAGTCTCTAGTTTTACATCATGGAACTGAGAGCTCTCTAAAGATGACAAGATGCCTGTGTTTGGTCTTTATCACCATTGGGTTGCTAGGAGTTTCCAAGGCCACACTCCCCCATCAGGCCTAACCTCATGGCTGTTGTGGCTTGGTGCTGAGACCAGCCGGGCTATGACAAGTGTGTGAGGTTGTATGTGTGATTTGAGCTTTAGCAATGTTTCTTTTATGAATGTGGGTGCCTGTGTATTTGGGACATATATGTTCATGATTGAGACTTCATCTTGATGGACTTTTTCTGTGATAAGTGTGAAATGCCCTTCTTCATCTCTGTTGATTGATTTTTAGTTTGAAGTCTAATTTATTAGATATTAGGATTGCTACACCAGCTTTTTTCTTAGGTCCATTTGATTGAAAAATCTTTTCCCAACCCTTTACTCTGAGGTACCATCTGTCTTTGAAGTTGAGATGTGTTTCTTGTATGCAGCAGAATGATGGATTCTGTCTTCATATGCATTTTGTTAGCCTGTATCTTTTTATAGGCAAGTTAAGATCATTGACATTGAGGGATATTAATAGCCATTGATTGTTGATTCTTGTTTGTTTTGGATTTGGTGGTGGTGGTGTGACTGTGTGTGTATTAACCTACTTTTTTGGGTGTTTGGTAAAATGGGATTATCTATTGCCTATGGTTTTTTGAGCACAGTTATCTTCATTGCATTGGAGTTTTCCTTCCAGAACTTTCGGCAGGGCTGGTTTTGTGGATATGTATCCTATAAATCTGGTTTTGTCATGGAATATCTTGTTTTCTCCACCTATGGTGATTGAGAGGTTTGCAGGGTATCGTAGTCTGGGCTGGCATCCATGGTCTCTTAATGTTTGTAGAACATCTGTCCAGCAACCTCTGGCTATCAAAGTTTCCATGGAGATTTCAGTTATAATTCTGATAGGTCTGCTTTTATATGTTACTTGGCCTTTTTCCTTCACTGCTCTTAATATTCTTTCTGTATTCTGTTGTTTGGTGTTTTATTATGTGGCAAAGGGACTTTGGGGGGGCAGTATATTTGGTGTTCAAGAAGCTTCTTATACTTTTCATTGGAATGTCCTTCAGGTTGGGAAAGTTTTCTTGTATGATTTTGTTCAATATGTCTTCTGCACCTTTGAGCTGGGCTTCTTTGCCTTCTTCTATACCTATCACTCTTAGGTTTGGTCTTTTCATGGTGTCCCATGTTTCCTGAATATTTTGTGTTAAGGATTTGTTCGATTTAAGATTTTCTTTGGTCAATGAATCTGTTTCCTCTAGTTTATCTTCAGCTCCTGAGATTCTGTCTTCCATGACTTGCATTCTGTTGGTTATGCTTGCATCTGTAGTTCCTGGTCATTTACCCAGCTTTTCTATTTCCTGCATTCCCTCAGTTTGTGTTTTCTTTATTGTCTCTAGTTCAGTTTTCAGGGATTGAACTGTTTGAGTTGTTTCCTTCATCTGTTCAACTGTTTTTTTCTTGGATTTCCTCGCTTTCTTAAAGAGATTTGTTATTTCTGGCATTTTTTGGTTTGCTTTTTCTTTATTTCTTTAAGGAAATTCTCAAGTCCTCTTTGAGGACCTCTATCATTTTCATGAAGTTGTTTTTAAGGTCATTCTCTGCTGTTTCATCTGCATTAAGTTATTCAGGTCTTGCTGGTGTAGAGTTCCTGGACTCTGGTTGCGTCATATAAGTCTTTCTGTTGTTGGATATGTCCTCATACTGTTGTATGCATGGTATTGGCATCAAAAGAAGCAGGGGGATAAATGGATTCAGATCAAAGACCCGGATATAAATCTACACACAAAGAGACACCTAATTTTTTATAAAGAAGCCAACATTATACAATATAAAAAAGAAAGCATCTTCAACAACTTTTACTGGTCAGACTGGATGCTGGCAAGTAAAACAATGACATATATATATATATATATATATATATATATATATATATATATCCTTACAGAAAACTCAAATCCACATGGACCAATGACCTCAACATAAAACCAGATACACTCAATCTAATAGAAGAAACCCTTTCTGCCCTTCCCCATATCCTGACTATATAAGCTAGCCTGAGAAAAGTAAAGTTTTCCACTTGATCAGAATCCTGTCTTGTGGTCGTTCTTTCTGTGTCTCTTGTCCCCATTCCCTATCCCTGACTCTCTTGCCCCAGGTTGATATCCTGCAGGTTGGGACACAGTCAGAATGGCTTCAGATCAAAAACAAAAGTGATGGCTCATATTGATGAGGATATGGAACAAGAGGAGCACTCCCCCAATGCTGAAGGGAGTACAAACTTGTACATGCACTTTGGGAATCAATCTAGTGGTTTCTCAGAAAATCAGGAATAGATTTACTTCAAGACCCAACTATAACACTCCTGGGTATATACCTGAAGGATGCTTCATCCTATAACAAGGACACTTGCTCAAACTATGTTTGTAACAGCATTATTCATAATATACAGAAACTAGATACAACCTAAATGTCCCTTAACCAAAGAATGAATAAAGAAAATATGATACATTTACACAATGGAGTAGTACTCAGCTCTTTAAAAAAAAAAACAATGACATCATGAGTTTGCTGGCAAATGGATGGAACTACAAAAGATCATCCTGAGAGAGGTAACATAGAGGTAACATAGAAAGACAAACATGGTATGTACTTACTTATAAGTGAATATTAGCCATAACATGAAGGATAAGCATGATACAAATCCCAGACCCAGAGAACCTATGTAACAAGAAGGGATTGAGGTAGGATGAAAGGCTCTCCATGGGAAGGAAAACTAGAATAGATTTCAAGGGTGGACTGGTGGTGGCTGGGGTTGGAAATGGGAGAGATCAGGAGTATAGAGAGAGAAGAAGAAAATACTAGGAGAAGTAACAGGAAACCTAATTTTTAACCTTTGCATTTCAGACTGGTAAATGGAAAGTTTGGCACACCAATCTAAAAAATAAAAAGCAGCACAAAAGATATACAAAATTAATTATATCCCAAATCTAGTGGAATCCAGAACTGCTGCAGTATAGTTAACAGTGGTATGATGCTTATGATGCCATTCTGATAATGTACTCTAAAAAATGTGACTTTGAGAGGAAGCTGGGTGACACACATAACAGACATCTCTGAAAATCAGTTGAAACTTTGTATAAGTCATAACCATTTTAAAATAGAAAGCTAGTTAATTACTGTTAATTTGTATCAGTGATCTGAGATACCAGAGAATATACATTTATCTTTAAAATAGTCAATATTCATTTTGGGTTTAATGAAGGGCAGTTGGGGCATTTTTTGCCTTGGTATTCTAAATAATGTGTGATATTGGATATGCTAAGAAAACATTTTTGATAACAAATCTTATTTGGTTTGGACTTCTGAGTGGGTTATCTCTATAAGACCAGTTCATGTGTTGGTTTTATGCAAGCTGTTACCTGTCTTGCATTAGACTCAGAGCTATTTGAGGTTTTCAGATTCATGTCTTAAATGAGCCCTTGCTGATTAGCTCTAGAGATTTCCATCATCCCTGTGCTGATGATTTCATTTTATGTCTCTGATCTGATTCATTAAAAACATGTTACACAAAGAGGCTGAATCAATCTAGTCAAATCCATCAGACATGACACACAGACCCCCACATACAAAGAGACACATTCAATGCACACACATTCAGAGACACATTCACACATACACACACACACACACACACACACACACACACACACACACACACACAATCGGCCTTGACCTCAGATGTATCCCATGATGAAAGGTGGCATTCAATACTTGTCACCACCATTTTGGATAACTGGTAGCATTTCTTTACTTTCTTGTGCCACATGCTGAGAAGAACTTGAACTTAATCTGTCAGCACTAGGGCCATCTTTATTCTTTGACATCAGCTATTGTGAGCAGCATCTGTGGGGCTACTTTCAGGAAGAAGGGATTGTCCTGGTTAAATTTTGTCAGTTTGACCCAAGATAGGTTCATTTTGGAAGAAGGAACTTAACTAAGAAAATGTCTCAAATCAGATTGGCATATGTGCTTTTCTGGGGGTGGGGGGTGTTAAACAATGATTGATGTGGGAGAGTCCAGCCTACTCTGGGAGGTGTTCCCAAGGTGTGTGAAAAAGCAAGCTGAGAAAGTCATAGAGTATAACAGAGTAAGCAAAATTCCCCAGTGGTTCTGTTTTAGTTTCTGCCTGTGGAAGCACCTGCCTTAGTTTTCCTCCATGATGTACTGTGACCTTGAAGCCAAATATACCCTTTTTTCCTCCACATTGTTTTGGCCAATATTCTTCACAGAAAACAGAAACCTAATTGAAACAGGGTTGTTCTCAGAAACTTTTCTTTGCTAAAAGTTATGCCAAAAATTATGTCAAAAGTGTTATCTTGGATCTTTCCCTGTAATGATTTGCTACCCTAATCCCAACAACACACAGAGACCTGAGTATTCCTGGGACCCTTCTGTGTTCCTGTGTGTGCTCTTCTATGATGATAATCTTCTTGTTCTTTAATTCTGCTTAAGACAACTTTTTCCTTATCCTTCCATTTGAATCAGCAATGGCAAAAAAGCAGCATAGAATTCTGCCCATTCTCTTAAATATTTTGTCATGCTGCCTGGCTAGCTCAGTCAGCAGATTGTGAGATACTTAAATGTTTTGTCAGTTTCTAGAATTCAGTTCTTTTACTGATCCAGGTCCTTTTTTTTCCTCTGATGAATTTACATCTGTACTGACATAACCTGTGTAGTTTGCTTTCATTGTAAGAGTGAGGGCTTGGGTGCCATTACCTAGATGAGGATTTAAAATGATTTGAAGTCTTTGTTGAAATCTCAAGTTACTTACATGCAGTGCTTTAAAATGGGGGATTGATCAATGAATATGTGCTTTACAAGTACAGGTGAGGGAAGTAATTCAGTCTCCTCTGCACCAGCATGCTGTACAGGAAGGAGTAAGGAATAGACTTCTAGAGAAGTACACTTGGGTCAGTGGAGGAAACACTATGTGAGAGTATAACTCCCTAAAACGTGAGCAGGCCTACTCGAAAAACAATAGATTTCAGTCCACTGCAAGAGTCTAAATAAAGAAGTCAGGGAATAAATAGAGGTGTATGAACCACTTGAATGTTTCTTGGGAGATGGAACTCATATCTCAATGACTTGATGATCATGTGCTACTGCAGAAAGAGCAAGTTTTATAAAGGAAGCCAAAAGAAAAGCCACACACGGCTCATATATATATATATATATATATATATATATATATATATATATCAAATGTAGCCTCTGTGCTTATTTCATTCACCATTTTTAACACTAACTTCAACACCACAGGGTAGCTGGAACAAACACAAATATTTTGAACTTGCCCAATCAAGAACATTGTAATTTGTAAGGGGTTTCTGGATTCTGGATGACTTTAAATTGGTCTACCTTGTAATCATCCACCTGCCTGATAAATATCACCATAGGTCCTGGTACTATCTGTCTCTGATCACTTGTCTGGGTACATGACTGGATCTCACATGCAGAGATAAAACTGGTTCTGTCTGCATATGTGATATAAACTAGAAATCATTATTTTGCAATAGTTAGTAGAAGTCAGTAGACTGCACTGTTTACAGCTACTACTTTCCTCTGGAAGTACCACCTTATCTCTTTGTTCCACATAGACCCTAGGAAGTAAGACAAACAAAGATCACACAGATCATGTCACACTTTTCTACTTCATTAAATATGTTTAGTTATCTGAGACAGGATCACACATAACCCAGGATAGCTTCAAACTTACTATGCAGATAAAATGTCTTGAGCTCCCAATCCACCTGCTTCCACCTGCTGAGTGTTGAGACTACAGCATGTGCTGATGAATTTAACTTTAGTTTGACTTGGGGAGGGATTAACTAACAGCCTTTGCAACTTACTCTGTCATTGAGCCTTCTCTTAAATGATAAGTGGGTACTGCTGCTCATCTGACCCCACAACCCTCAAGCTCTGGGCTTTACTTCCTCTTGAGCCACCTTGGTAGAATAATTGTTCTTCTGCCATATGGAAAATTGCTCTGATGGCTCATAGAAGAAACTGAAAGGAGTGACTCACAGTATATGCCATGTAGTATGCAATGTGAACAACATCCAGGGAAACATAAATAACATGATCCATACTTCTGAATTCTGGGTGATACACAGTCCTCCTGTTCTCTCCCTCTCTCTGTCTCCTCCTCTGTGACATAAGCCTTCTACAATGATGATGCATGGATGAGGACTGAGCTTTCTCATGGCAGTCCCATAAAAGATGCGCACCTTGGGACAGTACAGACACACACCAATTCCACCAGAAAGACTCAGAAGTCAGTGTACTTCATGACTTTCCACATGGCTGGAGTTTCTTATCCAAATGTCTACATGGATGGAAAGAAATCATATCACCAGTTTGTGTCTGGTTTTAGGCTATCTTGTTCACATACTGAAATTGATGTCAGCCTGGGCTATAGGAAAACTAGTTTCAAACAAACAAACAACAATAACAACAACAAAATCCCACAATCTCAAGTGCACAGTGAGAGATTTTGTTGGGGGGGGTGTTTGAGACATGGTTTCTCTGTGTAGCCTTGGAGCCTATCCTGGCACTCACTCTGGAGACCAGGCTGGCCTTGAACTCACAGAGATCCACCTGCCTCTGCCTCCCAAGTGCTGGGATTAAGGGCATGTGCCACCAATGCCCGGCTGTGAGTAATTATTTGTAATATGGTAAGCATGACATCCATTATCATGTGATTATGATTTAATATGAGTAAATAATTGAGCCCCACTATATCTGATAGTCTACTACTCTGTAAATAAGATGCTACTGTGGTCTATCAAATTCCTAACTTTTGATTTTTGACATTCAAACTCTATCAAATTTTACATAGTTGTACTACATTAATCCATTGTCTGCAGAGTTGAACAGAGACCTTATATATTGTTGAATTTTGCAGTTTGCCTTTAGTGGGATAGCCAATGTAGTTTAGTTCTCAAGGGAATTACAGAATAACAAGCTTAAAGCAAAACTAGACTCATTCATCCATCCTGAAACATACAATCAGATATATGTTTACATTACCTTTTTTAAAACCCTGTTCCAATTATTAGATTCATACCATTAGAAGGCTTTGAATCAAGGGTATCAATAGAAAAAATTCTTAGATTTTAAAAAAAAGATAGGGTTCAAATTTTATAATATCAATAATGTATCAATAGATACCAATCTTTTAACTAACAAATTCTTTCTCAAATTTAATTGTATATGCATATAAAATATTTTATTTTAATTGAGTAAATGTGTGTGTTCATGTGTATGTGTATATATGTGCACATGAGCGCAGGAGCCTGTG
Organism: Cricetulus griseus; assembly: GCF_003668045.3. Taxonomy (NCBI): domain Eukaryota; kingdom Metazoa; phylum Chordata; class Mammalia; order Rodentia; family Cricetidae; genus Cricetulus; species Cricetulus griseus. Next base: position 247,389,357 of record NC_048596.1, on the reverse strand, counting down.
GAAGCCAGAAGCCAGAAGGCATTGAATCCCTTGGAAGTGAGCTGCCTGATGTGTGTTCTAGGAAGTGTGTTCTTAAGCTTTGAGCCATCTCTCTAGCCTCCATTGTGTACAATTGTGAGGCAGAAAATATGCCTAAGAAGTTAGCTAGTATGAAAAGAAAAAGAAAGAGAGAGAAAAGCTCTCCAAAAATGTTGAGTCAGGAAGGGAATGGAAGAAGGAGGGAAGGAAAGAAAGATGGGAGCGGGAGACGGAGGGAGGGAGGGAGACAGAGAGGGAGGAAGAAAGAAAGAAAAGATAGTAGATAGCACTTAACAGGAAGCTAGACCAAGTGACTCTCTAGCAATGGCCATAACACAAGCAGGAAGCATTGCTTCTTGGTAATTACCTGCTAGTGCACCAACCTGGGTGAATTCTGCCTACATGTTGACTTTACTTCTGATTTTACATGTTATCTAGCATTCTTTAAACATAAAAACATGCCACAGCAAGTCATGATTATCTATTTATAGATGACATCCATGGAAGTTACTGTTAGTAAGTCCTCTAATTGAACATGATGCCATACCATCATCTTTTCATCAACATGACTTCCAACTGCAATCTTTTTCTGAGTTGTGAGTCCCATCTTTATTCCATGACAGCCAGGTGACTAGAAGCCTTCCCTTCTCTATGCTGCAACTCTGCATTGTTTCTGGTATGATACTCTCCGAAGTTCTTCTGTTCCATGAAATTCTAGCTGCATAATACTTAGGCTATTTATGGAATGCACAGTCAAAAGTTTTACTCCATGCTAGTGTAGACTGTCTGCTCCTATAAAGTCTCTGTGGTCCATGACTCATGCACCTAATTGTGTCTATGACTCCAGAACACTTTCAGTTCTTGACAGAAATTCTGTAGTTACATACATGACCATGAATTTAACTAATACTTCAAATTTACCATGCATTACAGTTTCCTTTAAGAAGGCAAACATGGTAATTGTTTGACTGACAGATAAATGCTAGTTTTGACTGACAGTAGTTCATTTGGATAAATTAAAACATAATAAAAGTAACCCATCATTGAGAGTCTAAGCACACTCATAAACACATTGTTGCACTTCTAGAATGAAACTTTATACATTTAGTTTTAGCTCCAAGCAGAGTTTGAAACTTTTATTTCACTTTTGTACTTTTTGAGGCATGGTCTTGTGTGGAGTGATCAGTCAGTTGTCAACAGGGCCAAGGTTTCTTTATTCTGATACACCAGCCAAGCGCAAGCCAAAGTGTGCCAGGGCAGCCAGACCAGAGCGAGGAGGAGGGAGCACGTGTCCAGGGTCCCTTAAGAAGCCTTCCTACGTCACCTTAAACTTCCCCTCACCATGCCCTCACGGGCATGTTCCGGCACACCTGTCCGGGCTACTAAGAGGCAGGGATACAGTGTCTCCCTACAATTCCCCTTTTAGTCTAAAAGACGATTAAAACTTAATAGTGTAAAACATCCAAAATTAGCAATCATAAAGGTGAAATATAAGAAGATACAATAATCTGCTATTGCACATCCTAACTATGTCTATTCCAGCTAAGCCCTAAAGTCATGTGGAAAGGGTGTCTAACTTGAACACCTCCTTCCAATCCCAACTCTAAACAATAAGAAAGTTATTCCTAACTACACTTACATTACCCTAATAAACAATAATGGGGAACAGGGGCGTAGCATCTTCTAAGTTACTTCATGCTGAAATGGAATGATGGTAACCCTGAGGGGTCCTGTGGAAAAAAAATGTTAGCAAAGGAAAGTCTCTGTTGGGTTATCTCCAGTCCATGTTAGATGGGTTTTGCTTGATTGAAGATCTAGGTTGAAATCCTCAACTTGATTGAAGTCAGTACTCAAGGCTCTGGTCAGAGTGTCAGTTGAAATGGAGTAAGTTGTATCCAGTACAGTCTACATGTCCAGGATACTAAGAGGCGGGGCTACAGTGTCTCCCTACAGTCTCATGTATCCCAGACTGTCTATATGGGTAAAGATGACCTTGAACTTCTGATCTTCCTGCCACCAAACCCAGTTTAAGTGGTGCTGGGGACTGAACTTAGGGTGTCATGCATGTGAGGTAAGCATTCTACCAACTAAAGGATGCACTTAGCAAAGAATGATTTTGAAGCCATAAAAACATCATTGGTTGAGTAGTCATACAAAACTTTGTTTTGAGGTCAGACATGTCTTCCTGAAATGATACATGAAGAGAATGAAGCATTTGGTGTGTATACTTGCTTTTGATGAATAGTTCCTAATCACATCCAATCCTACAGTGATCCAGGGGTCTGTCTGAAACTAAAAAATGGGAAACAAGGTCTCCACATACCTAAATCCTGTTTAAGTCAAGTGTATTGGTATTATTTAAATCATCTAATAAAATCTCCACATGTAGACAGAGTAAGCTTCTGGATGCTGCAAAATGCAAATCCTCTCTCAAGAAAACAAGCAAGTTGAAGTGCTTTTGTAGCTGTGGATCATGCTGTCAGGATTTTAATGTTCTAATAACCCAATTCTAATGAGTTCTTATGATTTATTCAGTAAGGACTAAATGCTTTTTTAATCATGACTTTGATAGCTAATACAGCAAGATATGTGTCCCAGTAATTATACAACTCTACAGAGACATTCCACTTAGCTCTCATAATTCAATAACTAAAAAATTCTAAATACAATACTTTCTTTTAAAATTTCACCATTATAAAAATTATTTTATTTTTTAAACTGAGCAATCTTTTAACATTTTCCAGAATAGTCTGTAATGCAGTGTCTCTCATCAGGCAGATGAAAATCATTTTAGTTGTAAAAATGATCATGCAGATGAAGTCATGGTTATAGATTCCATTTGTGTGGACAGAATTATGTTGATGGATGAAGATGGAGAATTTAACATTAAATCCTTCACTATCAGTCTCAGCTTCCCATATTTTCTGGGGATGGCTATGTCTGTACAATCATTTTCCCCTTCTCTAATAGTGTGATTTTATGACTGCCCAAAGCATTTACATAGCAGGCTGCCTTTTAATGCTAATTTAAGCATATCTACTCTAATAAATAAAGATTATAATTACTCTAATCGACTCATATGACTAGTAAGAGATAGTTGCACAGAAATATAATTAGTGTGAGATGGACTATTGGGTTATGAGCCAATGAGATATAGGAGTTGCAGTTTATATAAGAGAATATTAATTCCTCCGGTAAAAGTTAGATACTTGTGAAACTTTTAGAGATGATGTAATGTAGGTGTTATTTTTATTGACGTACTTTGTTAGTATCACATCCAAATGTGTGTCTGGATCACTTTTGTTCACATTCTCACCTAAGAATTTTAATGGGCATCTGAAATGTTGATATATAAGCTCTTCAAAGATGTTTTAAAGTTAATTCATGATTGAAAGGGAAGCTCAGGACCTGCTCAGATGCTGAATGCTTCTAAGTCTGACAAGGGAGGTTTGTGAAGCTATAGATATGATTTCAGATGTCTGCTCTAGGAAGAGATAGAAAACAAGGATGCATCTGTCATAATATTCTGACCGGCTTCTATCCACTTAACTGTCGTATACCTACATTGTCCTTTTAGGAGATATTAAAATTGTGTATTTAATGTAATATATATATATATATATATATATATATATATATATGAATAGTATGACACATATATAAACTGTTACATAATGAGATAGTACACACAATATTTGAGATATACTTACAAACATTAGTAGCTTTATAATCAGAGCATCATTTGTCTATGAAACTATTCCTCATATATCTGTCTGATGCAACAAGGTTTGTACAGTGCCTCACTGATAGTCACTTTTCACCTTGGGTCATTTCATTTTGTACAACATTTTCTATTTGTGTACTTTAAAATTCTTTTTATGAATCAGACTGGAAAGATAGCAGTTACAAGCAGTCATTGCTCTTGTCTAGAGGAGCCAGGTTTGGTTCTCAGCATCCACATGGTATCACTCAATTTGTAACTCCAGGGGATCCATCTCTTTTTCTGACCTCTGAGGACTTCTACTTATGACACACACACACACACACACACATACACACACACACACACACACACACACACACACACACACACACACACACACACATATATATATATATATATATATATATATGTCAGGCATGCATGCACACTCACACATGCAAATAAATATTTTGCACTTTTTTCATATAATATATATCCTAATTATAGTTTTCCCTCCTTCTACTCCTCTCTCTCATCACCTCCAATTCCATCCACATTCACTCCCTTTCTGTCTCTTATTAGGAAACAAACAAGATTTTAAGGTATGATGTTTAGAATATGTATGGCCCCCATAGACTCATGTGTTTGAGTACTTGGCCCATAGGGAGTGGCACTGTTGGGAGGTATAACCTTGTTGGAGTAAGTGTGGCCTTGTGGGAAGAAGTGTGTTACTGTGCAGGTAGATTTGAGGCCTCATATATGCTTAAGCCATGCTGAGTACACAGTCTCCCTCTGCTGTCTATGATCAAGATATAGAACTCACAGCTACTTCTCTAGCACCATGTCTGCCTGCACACTGCCACAACAATAATGAACTGAATCCCTGGAACTGTGAGCCAGCATCACTTAAATATTTTCCCTTATAATGTATCTCTTCACAGCAATAGAAACCCTAAGATATAAAGGATAATATTAAGTAAGATATGACTATATAAAATGTAATAAGATTTAACAAAAGTTGAGAATTTGACAAAACAAACAGAAGGAAAAGAGCCCAACAGAAGTCAGAAACCCACTCATTCGTACAACCAGAAATCTCATAAAAACATTAAACTGGAAGCCATGATATATATGCAGAAGACTTGGTATAGCTCTGTGAAGGCACTATTCATACTGCCTCAGGTTCTCTGATTTTGTGTGAGCTTTGGTCATGATGATTTAGGGACCTAACACATTGGATTATGACAAAACAAAGTATAAGGAAAAGAGCTCAAGAACAGGCACAAGAAATATACATCAACACAGAGTGATCCAATGATTTGTACACTCAGTAATCCTGCAAGAATACATAATACATATGAAAAGGATATGTATGTCTAAAAAAGAGAAAATATATAAATAAGATAAAAGTGATATTTAAAAAACTGATGAAATATGAGACAAGGAACCCCAAAGTAATTTGGTTGAGTTCATTTTCTGTTGTCCATTTATTGCTAGGCATGCAGCATATCCTTAGGAGCAGTTTGTTTGCACACTGAGACCCTTTTGGAGAAAGCTATATTCTTATTTCCAAATGTTTATCAAATGGACATAGCTTCTGGGTTAGAGATGTGGAAGTGTGTCCACTTCTGCTTTCAACTTTAGAACTCCATCTGGTGCAGGCCAGTGTGGTTTTGTGCATGCTGCCTTAGTCTCTGTGTCTCTGTGTCAATTCTGTTGAGGTAAAGGGCCTTGTACCTTGGTGTCCTCACTCCCTTTTAGCTCCTGCATTCTTTCTGCCTTGTTTTCTCCAGGGTTCCCTGAGTTCCAATAAGAAGGATTTGATGGAGTCATTCCATTTATGGCTTAATGTTCCAAGGTCTCTCTCACTTTTTACATATTGTCTTGCTGTGGGTCTCTGTATTTTTTCCCATCTGCTGCAAGAGGAAGCTTCTTTGATGACGGTGGTACAAGGTATTAATCTATGAGTATAGCTGCCTTAGTTAGGGTTTTTATTTCTGTGAAGAGAAACCATGACCATGGCAACTCTCATAAAGGAAAACATTTAATTGGGACTAGCTTACTGGTTTAGAGGTATCGTCCATTATCACCATGGTGGGAAACACAACAGCACAGAGGCAGGCATGGTGCTGGAGGAGCCAAGAGTTCTACATCTTAATCCAAAAGCAGGAGAAAAAGAACATAATAGTGGGCCAGGCTTGAGCTTCTGAAACCCCAAAGCCTACCCTCCTAGTGACAGCTCTTCCAACAAAGAACGTAGCTACTAAAACAAGGTCATCAATACCTCCAAAAATCCCATTCCCTGTGAGTCTGTAGGGGACATTTTCATTGAAACCACCACAATAATAGAATGTCATTATGAGTCATTTTATTGCTACTTTTTTTTTTCAGGACAGGAAGTAGTATTTGGTTTTCCCCTAGTTCCCTGGGCTATATGGTCTTAGGTTCTTGGTAACCTAAGCAGTGTCAGGTGCTGTGTGTGGCAGTGTCAGTGTCAAGTTCCATGTTGTAGAGTGGACCTTGAGACCTGCTTATGCTAATTTCTTGATGAAATAGTTGGGTATAATAGTGTTAAAGTTCAGTATTAACAAAATCTCTAAGAAAGAAAACATGAGAAACTAATACTATCAAGTCAAGGCTCAATTTTCTAAATATTTATCGATGTAAAATCTGTGATTAAATGAGAAAATTTTTCAAATGCCTCAATAAAGCAAAGATTCAAATATGTGCTGTGATTCTATGAACTATTGCCTGGTACACTTTTAAATTATAGTGAAGTATTGATGTTTTCTCATGTGTAGAATGCTTTGTCATTAGACTGTACACTAAAATCATCTCCTTTGATTAGTGTTCACCCACTTTCAATCAGTTTAACATAATTTCTATTAATTTATTTGTGTAAAATTTGTTTTTTATTTTATTCTTTCTTCTCTGGGTTGTGTTTTTATTTCTGTGAAACTATTTTCTTTAAGTTTATCAGGGTAATTTAGTGAAAAACTCTAAGTTTGGGACTCATTTTTAAATGTCTTTGCACATAGAAACTCTATTAAATTTACTAGTCTGTTTTTTTATTAATGAAGTAGCTGCAGGGCTTTATTTTTTATAACATCTTACCTTAACTATTTATGAGTTTTCCATGTTAAACTTGCACATACTTTGAATAATGGTAGGGTTCAGGAAAATATTCCTTTATTATAGAATATATCCCTATCTTTCATAATATGTATTTGGTAAAATTGAGAATTATGGAGACAAAATCTTATTTTTAAAACTTTAAAATATGTATGTTTCTATTTTTAATTGTGTGTGTGTGTGTGTGTGTGTGTGTGTGTGTGTGTGTGTGTGTGTGTGCGCGCGCGCGCGCGCGCACGGGTGTCCTCAGAGGCCAGAAAAAAGGATTTGTTTTCTCTGGAGCAGATGTTTCAGGCTATTCTGAGTGGTCTAACACAGGTTCTGGGAAACAAACATGGGTCTTTGTTTTTTGTTTTTTTTTTTTTTCCAACTTTTTTTATTTGAATTAGAAACAGGATTGATTTACATGACAATCCCAGTTCCCTTCTTTCACCCATCCTCTCCTACCCCCCCCAACTAAAACCCTATCTATCACATATTCTTTCTACTCCCCCTGGAATATGAGGCCTTCCATAGGGTGTCATCAGTGTCTATTGTATCCTTTGGGATAGGGCTTAGGCCCACTCCCATGTGTGTGTTGGCTCAGGGAGTATTCCTCTATATGGAATGGGCTCCCAAAGTCCACACCTATGCTAGGGATAAGTACTGAACTTCTACAGGAGGTCCCGCAGATTTCCGAGGTTTCCTCACAGAAACCCATGTTCCTGGGTTCTCCAGCATGGGACTGACCCAAACATGGGTCTTTGGCAAGAACAATGAATGCTCTTAACCACTGAATAATCTTTCCAGTCCCTTAAGTCTCTTTTTAAAATAATGAGAATGCTAGATTCCGGGGCAGCCAATAACAGTTTAAAGAAAATATAATCCTTTCTGAACCTCTGAAATTATTTATTATTTGTCACTTCAATGCAAACACATTAACTGACCAAGTTGCATACACCATGATTATTTCTCTTGGGAAGGAAACTAGTGCCAATCATGTTCTTTTCCATAAAATCAGGATTAATACCTCAGTTTACACAGTTTTGTTCATTTCTTTTCTGTATGACCATTAAAACTTTTAAGTCTTCATCATAAATTAATTAAGAATGGTCTTGAAATTAAAACTAAGAGTTAAAGTACAAACTTTAGTGCCAGGTGTCTGATAAGGATAGTCGATGTGCAATACTTCTCTTCAAGTTCCTGAACCAGTTAAAAGATTTTTCAAGAGTACTTGTTATTGTCTGGTTCAATATGCTAAGTTAGGAAGAACAACCTCACTATGGATTTACTGCCAGAAATTTTATGCCCACTTTTCCAAACCCTAGTACTCAGACAGCTTCAACCAAAATAAACCAAGAAAACATTGACTCAAATGAATAGTTTCAGCCTTTTGTATGTTTTCTGTAATGCAAAGAAAGCCTTCACTATGCCACCTTCCACTACAAAAGTGGCAAAGTCAGGAGAGAATTTAGATATTATGTCTCCACTTCTCATTCTCCAGGGAAGAAATTCACATGCATAGTTACAGTAGGAATAAGTGAAAGGTAGCAAAACACATTAACTTGGTGGTTGAAGAATAAAAACTTGTTGGCCACCACACACCTCTCATGTATTCTTTGACTGCCACATGAACTAAAAGTCTTAACTTTCTAGTGGATGAGAATTAGATAACATTCCATTTTAGTGAGTTCTCAGGATACATCAATCCCTACCATCCACAGATGGAAAACATATGGGTGTCCAAGAGGACTCTGTGGAGTTAAAATTGGTCTTGATGACACACAATTGATATTCTGCAAATTGTTTTGGTTGAGAAATTGTCATGTGAAAAGTTTGTGCATGTTTAGTAGAGATGTCGTTGCTTTTTTCCTGAGCATTTCTGTGTGTTTGGTTGAATCCATGGAACATGGAGAGGTATTCTTCTTCCCTTATCTCCTATGTTTGGGTTTGACTATTTACATGTCTCTCTAAAAATAAGTAAGGCTGCTGCTATGATGGTATGCAGATCTCTTAAGAAGCCTGGCATGGTTTGCTTTTTCTGTGTTACCTAGAATGTTACTGTAAGTCACCATAATAAAAATGTGTTTTGCCTGGATTGTTTATTCATCTTAGGATAACATAGGATAATTAAGGGTAGGTAAAGAAATCTGATTTTACCAACAACCTTTAATGTTAGAAAATTAGTCTCACAGTCATATTGGTGTACTTAGTGAGACTCATTGAATTGAAAGAATTATCAGAAATTATCAGTCTTAAACCTGGCCAGAAGAATGAATTAAACTTGAGTTTAATTTTTTTCAATGTCTTCCTAGGAATATGAGTCAATTTATCTGCTTCCATGTCTACATTTACAGGTATAATATATATAATATATATTTGCATAGGTGTGAATGCACCTGTGTGACTATGTATGTGCTCCTATGTGTAGAAGCCCAAGGATGACATCAGGCCCCTTCCTCAATAATTTCTCCACTTTGTTTGTTTGTAGGCTTGTGTATAATGGGATCAGAGCTTAGGGCTTCATGATTGCTTGATAAACAGTTTCACTGACTGAGCCCACTCTCCAGCCCTGGAGTTTGGTTTTGGTTTTGTTTTTATCTTGAAGCTCTTAGTCTTTGATCTTGCAAACAATTTTATTATTGTTGCTTTAGAATATAGACATGATTATTTGATAACTCTAGTTTGCTTAATTTATTTCCAATGTTCTCAAAAGAAAATACACTTTAATAAAGAATTGCAAGAAACCTAAAGAAAATTCCTACATCTCCTTAGGAATATAATTATTTTCCACTTTTAACTACTAAACAAAATCTAAAAAAAACCCATGTTACATATGAATAAAAACTATTTAGACTATACTGAAAAACTTTATTTTCTAACTTACATTGTAGATGATATACTCATCTAATAAATATAAGCTTCACTATTGCTTTGTAGATATTTATTTTAAGCTAAGATATATTGTGGGTAGTTCACATTGTTTCAAGATTCTTTGGGGAAATATGAAAGATGCAGTATGAGGGTTTGTGGCTAATCTTATTGTAACTTGTTATGCCATGTTTGGTTGATATTCCTGAGATGCCTGCTTTTTTCTGAAGGGAAACAGAGGAGAAGTGGATTTGGGTTAGAGGTGGAGGTGGGGGAAACTAGGAGGAGTAGATGGATGGAAACCTGTGTGAGAATGTTATGTATAAGAAAAGAATACTTAAAATAAAAATAAATAAATATATTTTTAAAAAGAAAACATAACTAGACTACAACTATTTTTATGAAGTGGATTTTTCTCATATAAATGGATTTCTGTTATGAAGCAGGATTTAATTTATTGATCAAAAGTCATTGTGTGTTCATTCTGACCATACATCTCTAGGTGTATTTGAGTTATTAACCGCTAGAGTGGACAATGATGAGCTAGTATTACATGTACTTTCACATATTCATTCAACACATTTTGTGACTTTAGATCATTATGAAGCCTGGAAGATAAAATCAACAAGAAAAGCATAACTTAACCGTTGGCCAGGAAGTTGAGCCTGTGAATAGTTGCAAGGGTGGGAAGTAGGAGGGATGCGAGCATTATTGCTGCCCTGAGGAAGGAACTAAGTGCTTTCACATGTGAATGTCCCAGTTAAAGGCTGAAGTGAGAACAACAGTGGGTGACACAGAAATTAGAGGTTGATAAAGGGAACTTAAACCCCACACCAGAAAGAAACTAAAGCATAAGACTGACCTTGTATTCTCTGAAGGTCAACTATTTGCACTGCGGACACAAAGCAAATCAGCCATCCTCAGCCCTGCACAACACTGAATTATAGTCTCAAAAAGCAGTTTATCTAGAAAAAAAAAAAACTCTTCCCTCATCCTGCAGCTAAGGAACCCCCCACTTTACTTATACTAAATTACAAACCCTTCCCACCCAGTCAAGCCATGCATTGTGTATTCTCTTGGATTCCAGTCGCAGCCCCTTGGGCCTGGAGTTGCCAGCTCTTAGGTTTTCATCTGAAAGTCTGCCCTTGCTGTGGAAGTCAGTCTGAATTTTCATCCTTTATTTTTTTTCTTCAAATTTAATTCTTACAGAATGGTTCTGGACACTTTCATTAGCTCATCTGAAATGGCAAAGAACCCAGTGTGAGCAGCAAACCCCTGAGAGCTGGACAACATAGTTAATACTCAGGATTATGTGTAGAAAACAGCTGCAATTAATCTTAAGTGAGAGCAAAGGGACAGGTAATACTCTAACAGGCATCAATCCTCACTCCCTCCCCTTTAACTGGTATCTAAAGATATCATTTACCCCAGGCTTTTTGCCTGAATCAGAAAACATACTGTTCGAGGGAAGCTGAGAAGGACTGAAATAGACAGTTTCTTAAAAGGCTGATTGATGCTATCTATTCAAATGGTTTATTGTGTCCCTTGTGTCCCGTCTAGGCACTAGATTTCAACAGGTACCACAATGTATTAAAAGAAACAGTTGTGTCTACTTGGAGAAATAAAAAACCAACAGTTGAAGATGCTTCACACAGAGATACATAACATTAGAATGCTATACTCAGAAAACTGAAGCGAACAAAGAAAAGTGGCTCAGGTTTTTGTTTGCAGGAATATAAATACCCACCATTTGTGTGTGGCATAATGCAGAAGTTCTCTCCAATGAGCATGTATGATTTTAATAAACAGGAAGATAATATAACCTTTTGAAGACTTTATTTCATTTTCAAATACATTTACTCCATTTGTATCAGTGCCCTTGGGATATTTGGAGAAGAAACCCACTTCTCTTGCAATCTAATCTCAGTGCTTTATATTATCACACTGAGTTCATTTTGCGTGTTTAGGAAAAGAGAGACCTCCTGAAATGCTGGGTATATGTAAAGTGGGAGAGAGAGAAAAAAATAAACAAAAACAAAGCTCAATTCCATTGAGCAGATCCTAGTAGAAAGATATACTACTGAGCAATTTATAACTATTATCTTGTTTAATCCCTCACCAAATCAAGAGCAGCTACACAAGAAAGATGATGCATGTCTTCTATTTCCAATGAACAAGCTCGACTTCAGAGATGTCAAGTGACTCTCTGAAGGTAAGGCTGCATGTATGTGATAGGATCAGAACCTGTGATGCAGAAGTGAATATCTACAAGCTAAACAAATGTACGGAATGGAATGTGTGATGCCAACCATCTCAATTAGGAAGAAGCTGGAGATCTTAATCAGGAAGCTGTGCAGTGACCATGAATTGATCATGGCTCATCTGTCCTCTGATGAAGCAGCTGCTTGTTTTCAGAGCTCCACTGTCTGGTGTTGAAGTCCAAGGTTCAACCTGACCCAGCCCGAGCCCCAGCCAAACAGTGTGTTCTGTTCTCATCCTTCCAGGTGCTGGCAACTGCTCAGTTTAAAGGAACTACCTAATGGAAGACTGTTACGATAAATCTTTCCACCAAAAGCCACCCAAGCCCTACCGCCATGTGGGCACTTTCTGCCAGCTGCCCGAGTTCTGCCTGCCGAGTTAGGGCCCCAAATAATACACAGAGTCTTATATTAGGTACAAATACTGTTTGGCCAATGACTAGGATTTCTCATCTCTTAGCTCAGTCTTAATTATCATAAATCTATATATTTTATAAGAATTAAGTCATTTAAGATGCTTTCCATTGGTGTCTTCATCCCAGGATCACATGGTGACTCTGGAGGAAGAGTGAAGGGGGCCCACTACCTTCCTGCCCTTGTTTTTATATGAGTCTCCCTTCAATGCCACTTCCTGTGGATCACCATTTCTTTATTACATTTCCCGGGATCATCCTTGACTCCTAGTCCCACCTCACTTGCTGCCTCATTGGCCAAACAATACTTTATCATCCAATAAGACAAACACATATAAAGAAGTACTTCCCCCATCAGAAGACTGCTGCTCATGTTTTTCCCATTAATCTTCCTAAATCTATAACTCTAAAATATTAGTTCTTACTGCTCTGCAGAACACTGCTTTCTTTTGCTTATACTATAGTGCTTCACTGGATCTAACCTGTAAGTTCTCATTGACTTCTTTAATTCTGATTGGGCATCTCCACATTGTAATATGATATCATCTTGTTTCTCGGGCATCCTTACCTTCTCATACTCTAATCAATGTAATCAATCTAATCAATGTCAGCAATCTTGACTTAAGTGTAACCAAATTGATTTATGAGAAGCAAATCAAATTAAACCCCGATTTTCTTAGTTTTGATTAAACATGCTGTCAGTCAATCTGTAGCCCTGGCTGGCCTAGAATCAGCTAAGAAGACCAGGCTAGTCTCCAACTTGTTGTCATCCAACTGCCTCTGTCTTCCAAGTACTGAGACTACTGGTATGTACTTCCATGCCCAGAAAAACAAAGAAAAGTTTTCAATAAAGAAAAAACCAACAGCAAAAACTCAAGAGCATCTTGTCTAGGTGATTGGAAATAAAACAACAGCAGCTACAACAACAGCAGTATCACCTGTCAGGTTCCCAATTATATTCTTCTCCAGTTCACCCAAGAAGCAACGCATGCAGAGAAAAGGTGACAACAGCACATGTCCAGCAAGTAGAAACAGCAAATTTCCTCTGCTTTTGTGATTATAGGAGCATTCATAACTCTGTCATCATTGAGGTAGAGCCAGCCGTTACTCAGCCTGTATTAGTGTAGAGTATCATAACTGAGTCTCTGAACAGCTTTCTGGGGGTGCCAATAGCTATAAATAAGCCTGCAAAATGTGCTGTGGCAACTGGCTTAGGCAACATAAACATTGACCATCATCATAATAATTGTACTTTATTCTGGCATAAAGGCCCTCCTTATAAAGCATTTAATAGAGCTGAATATTTCCCTCGAATCTGTCCTGATTCCATGATATCCATGAGTGGTACTTAACTCTGGCTCATTACAAGAAAATAAAAGGTATAACTTGTATTTGAAGACACAAAGTTCCATTAACTCCTTAGAAATGTAAACATTGTATAGACCTTTAAGGAAATAACTTGGCAAGTATTTCAAATAGGTGCATTACATGCTAGGCATGAGTCATGTTTGAATGTGACATGTCCCCCACTGTCTCACATGTTTGGACACTTGGTTTCCATCCAGTAGTGCTGTTTGGGAAGTATGTGGAACTTTTAGGTGGGGGGGGAACTTTTTTCTGGAAGAAATGGGTCACTGAGATCAGGCCTTAATGTGTCATAGCTCCACCCTATTTCTGCCTGTTCTCTGACTGCAGATGCTATGTACCAGCTGCCTTCTGCTCCCACAGTCACACCACCCCTTCTACGATGGATGGTATCCCCTGAACTGTGGGCCAAAAATAAACATTAACCTCCTCAATTTGCTTCTTGTCCAACATAATATTTTGTCATAGTAAAAATAAAGAAATTCAGTAAGCAACAAAATATTTTCATTTTCCTATTTAAGTAGGCATAGCTATTATCCTCTTAGTATAGCATTCTATTTGTTATTTGAACCCTAATTTTATTTGTAAATATCACACTATGCTATTGTTCCTTTTCATGATTCTCTTTCTTACACTTATCTCAAAATTTTAAATTCAATTATACTACAAAATAATTGACTACAGAGCTGTCTTTATACAGAATTCTAAATGGAGTGTTTCTACATGGTCACCACACAAATACTTCTGTGTTAGGCTTATGCTCTTGAATCTGAGCATCTGTATTACTTCTCTTTCTCTATTGGATAGCTCCCATCAATATAAGCAGGTCATTGTATTTCTCATCATAAAACATGTTAACCAAACATGACTCTGGGGTTCTGCCCTGAAATACCAATTCCTTATTTGCAGAAGAGTTTCAAATGAATGTCCTTAACTTGCAGTCTCTCTTCCATATCTTTTAGCTCCTCTATTTTTCCCCATTGTGCCATTGTCTTTCCATGAAGACTAACAATGTCCATGACAAAGAAATTATATAGTTCATTATGATGGTTGCACAGGGTCTTTTTGTAGCCTTTTCCATTATAAAGGATGTGGTACACAGCTCTCTTTGGTCTTCTATAATAACCTTCTTTCTTGGTTTTCCTTCTTTCTCTTGGACACTTCCTTTTCTATCTCCTAAATTGAAAGGAGGGTTCTACTATATGTCTTCTCTTACATTCTGTATCTCAATGCCCACTTAGAGAATAATCTATTATCCCATGGTTTTAAGACCACCTGAACAGTCTTCTGACTTCTAATTATTTCTTTCCATCTCTGTCATCTGAGTTTCAGATTCACTTCTCCTACCATTGACAAGTACTCCTGAGTGTCCTGTAAACAAGATGGAGTGTAACTTACATAATTGGACATAAAAGCTTGCTGCATCATCACAATTCCACCCAAGTATGGGTGGTGATTCACAAAAACTCTATCCTTGGAGCCCCAGGACCTATATGCATCATTCCAGTGCATACTTTCCCCATCCTCCAGGAATTGCTTATAGTTTACATAACTTGAGAGGCCTTGTGAATCAAGTAACTTCCTAAAGCTTTTAAGTTTCATGAACTTCCTGAGGCTGGGATGTTTTATTAGCTTCTAGGGTCTACTAAGGACAAAATGCTTCAATTCAAAGGAAATAATCATACAATTTTCTTCATCAAGTTAAACTTCCCGCAACTCATTTTTCTTGTAGACCTACAGGCTTTTAAAACAATGTACAGACCAGAGCTTCCCATAATAATTCTTTTCCACCATGTCTTTTAACTTTAGAATAAATCAAAAAGTACCCCACGTGGTATAAAACCTGAGCCCTGTGATCTTCTTGCTGTATATTGCACAAAGCTCCCCACTTATCTAGCTATTCAGTCCTCCACATTTCTTTTGTGTCAATCAGCACATCAAGGCCTTTTATATTAAGGAGTCTGCTCCCTATATACTCTTCCTATAGTACTTTATCTCTTGTATCACCTCACAAGCAACCTGCATAGAAAGTAGTTCACTAACTGTAATATCTAAAATGTACACTCATCACGCCACTATGTGTGGTTACTAATTTACCATAGTTCAACTACAATTCTACAATCTTGTCAAGGTACAAAAACAGTGAGAGTTCAACAGAAATTGTACTTAGAATTTTGACTTCCTCCCAGGACAACATTGGAGTCTCTTTGTGACACCTCCAGTAAGATACAAGATCATAGGTTTAAACAGTTTACATTGTAGTTTATTGTATGATTAAGCTGTGAAGCTTTGTAGGTTACACTTACTAAACACATTTTCTTTTCTTTTCTTTTTTTTGGGGGGTCAGGGTTTGAGGCAGGGTTTCTCTGTAGCTTTGGAGCCTAGCTCTTGTAGACCAAGCTGGTCTCAAACTCACAGAGATCTGCCTGCCTCTGCCTCCAAAGTGCTGGGATTACAGGCATACACCACCACCACCTGGCCTAAATATATTTTCAACTTAGTATTTTTAACTTACTATGGGTTTCTTTCTATGTAATTCAAGAGGACACTATTCTATTTCTTTCTTTTACATCACTTTTTTGTCCTATGGTGTAATTTTCTTGGTATGTGTTTAATTAGCATATTGATTTACAGTAGGAGTACCTATTATGACCTTTGCCAGAGTAGACACCATCTCGCCTACTTTCTGAAAGATTCTATTATTAAAGTTATTTTCAAGCAATATATTTTGATATATTACCTGTCTTTGTTTCTATTCCAAATAATAGCATGCTTGGGCCTATTAGAGAAATATGCCAGTCTATAGTATCAACTCCATTTTAGGTACTGTTATATTGTGTGAAAAGAGAACACGACCAAGGCAACTCTCATAGAAGAAACCACTTCACTGGGGCTTGCTTACAGATTCAGGGGATTAGTCCACTATTATCACGGCAGGAACAAAAAGACATGGAGCAAAAGCTGAGAGCTTTATATCCTGATATCCTGAAATATCCTGATCCACAGGCAGCAGGCATCGAGAGAGACAGACAGAGAGAGCGAGAGAGAGCGAGAGAGAGAGAGAGAGAGAGAGAGAGAGAGAGAGAGAGAGAGAGAGAATTTGGCATGGGCTTTTGAAACCTCAAAGCCCATCCAGAGAGACACATCTCCTCCAACAAGGCAACACCTCCGAATCTTTGCAAACAATTCATAAACTAGGAACAAAGCAATCAAGTACATGAGCCTATACGTATGTGTGTGTTCTGGGGCTTCTCATTCAAACCACCACATCACCCTTATATTAATACCCAAACCTAGAAAAGTGCCTGGCACTTAGCAGCTGCTCAATCAGCATTCACTGAATATTGAGATTAATATTTCATATATAAACTTTGAATAACTCACTGTATGTAGCAATCAATAAGAAATGAATAGTGAGTTATTCCTAGGTTTCTAACATAGACAGTAATCTGCAACCCATACGTGGAAACATCCATTTTGCCTATTGCTTTAGAAATTAAGTATTGTCAAAATAAAATCACATTTCTCCATCAACATGTAATCTATGGCTGTTGTGCTACAAAATTCAATTTCGCCTTTTTGCAACAGAGGGTACCTTTACTCGCCTATGTCTGAAACCATTATCATTTATTCCCTTACAGAAGACAACTTAGGGACACCATAAAAAGATTTGATAATTGCCTCAAAAGAAAATTCTCATTAGTTGAGTTTATAAGACTAACAGTCCAGAAAGATAATCTAAAGATAGTTGAACAGATCTCACCCATGATAACATCAATGTTTGCTCCATCTTGATTCTTCCATGTGTACTCAGAAGTCTTGAGTGAAGTAGAGACTCAACTATTAACATTTTAACCCGCACTGAGTCCTCAGTATTTTTCAATTTCAATTCTATTATCTGTGAGATAAGAAGAGAAATATTTGGTTTGATTAATTGACTAAATTCTTGCAAGTGAAGTGTGAAATGTCACATACCTGTAGTTTCACTTTGTTTTAGACTCTACCAACAAAGCTTTTGATCAATACCCCTTTTTCTGTTTTGTCTTCAACACCCCTGTTCTCTGCTTCTCTGCTGGGAAGGCTGTCTAGCAGAGAGATTATTAGTTCAGGTTTAGAATCTGAATGTGTGGCTTTAAATTGCAACTCCAGCATATAAAAGTTTTTGATCTTGATAAATTGGGTGACCTCTTCAAATCTCAGGTCCATATTAATGAAATAAAAGATAACTTACTGCACAGTTTCTGTACCATTAGACACATTGGCTTTATGCTCCAGACAATGTAATGAAGTCACAGTCAGTCACTACCATCATTGTACCATCCACTTTTTGAATAAGGAAACAGACACACAGAGAAGTAAACAAACCATTCTAAGCAAGCAACTGTTTTCTTATGATTGAGTATTCTACAATTCAGGAATTCATACAGGTCAGAGCAGGATCACCTGACCGAGTTCCACAGTGTCTGTGGCCTCTAGACAGCCAAACTTAATTTCTGTGTCTCACTAATGACAGAATCATCTAGAAACTTCTATATCTTTCTGGTCCCTTGTGGGATTGAGTTGAATTCTTAGTTCAGTTGATGTTATGGCTCATAGTACCTACATATTAAGCAAAGTTAATACTTCAAGCTACTAAAATATGCCTCTCACTAACTCAATGTATAGGAAAATAGGTATTGTTTTAGTAGTTTAGAAATTACATATGTTTGCTTCTGAAAACCATCCTAAAGAGAATAAAACTTACATTAAGACACTTGAAAGTAATCTAGACAATAGCTGAGGCAAAGGTGTTTTATTTAACCACAGCACAACTTGGGTTAAGGTTATGTTAACATTGATTGTGAAAATAAATTCAACCACATATACAATACATAATATTTCTATTCCCTTTTTAATGAAAAACTTAAGACAGTTGTCTCCTCAAACCATTTTTATGGTCATGCCTTTAAGAAACAATAAGTTTGTGTATTTATATATGTCATAGAAATCTCTTACTAAATAAAAGTTTTAGATATTCATCTATAAAAAATTACTTTATCATTTAAAGCAACATGTGTTGGCATGCTTGCTCAGTCCTTTATTTTGGTAATTGCAGTGTCTGAAACTGGAAAGTGATGGCAATTATATAGTCAAAATCATATTTTTAAAATTTTAAGTACAATTAACAATAGATGCATTGGTTTAATTTATTTTCTATGAATAAAGAAAAGTTGCATTAGGAAAACTAGGTACTTCCCTATGATTTTTTTTAATGAATGGAGAACAGTAAATCTAGGACACAGTCAGTGAAACTTCTTCTTTTTTCTCTTTGATTTTCTGTTTGATTACTCAAGAAAAAATAATCTATTCTTTTTGTTTTTTTCAAATTCCCATGTAGTTGATAGAAGGGAAAAGAAAAAAGAATGAATGAATGAATGAATGAATGAATGAATGGCTCTTTAATTCTTCTGACTGACTTCATCATATGTACAAACTAATGTAAATAGCATTAGCATCTAAACCTTCTAGACTTTTTTCTACTTTAAAATACCATTGCATTCTGGAATGTTTCACTGAGCAAAATTCTTTTATACCAAGTATTCTAAAGCATTAATTTTAATGACCAAATGAGAAAAGTAAATAAACAAAAAGCCACCTTCCTTGTGGTTACAAAGAATATTGTATTCAGAGAGAGAGGTATCAGTAAGAGAAGGGAACTCTGAATGCTAAATCAAATTACACCTTCTCCTGGTGGGATTACAACATCTGCCTCCATGTAGATTGATTAGAATAAAGCAGGCCATCAGAGGCCCTTTGTCTGTGTCTGAGTGGGTGAAACAGCTGACAAGAGGCCATCAGATTCCCCACAGAGAGGCTTCTGTGAGCTAGGAGTTTGACAGCTGACTTCATTATAATTCCTGGGCTGCACACTGCAATGGATTAGTCCTTTAATTGAGCTGAGCCAGAAAACTGCCCAGAGAGAAAATAGAAAGAAAAATGCATACAAATTGTTCAGGAGAAAAGGAGGCATGTGGATCCCACTCCATGAAAGAGTAGATAGTATCAGGCAATCCTGGGAAGCAGTACTTAGATGTTGGGTCTTCAATCACTTTCATTGAAATTGCTCTGTCATTTGATTTAGCATTTCTTCTCCTCTTGCTACCACAGAGTTTTCTAAACCCTAATAGTATGGAAAAGTTTGTTTGTTAGGACTTTTCCTGGACTTTATCAAGCAATTTTTGCTCTAAAAAGTAGTCTGCTTATCACTTGTGTTACCACTTACCTTTCAATGCTATGTAGCAACTGTAGCTTGTCTAAGGAATGTACGAGCAATAGATGTTAGGTATGGGAAAGCGAAAAAGGGCTGTGGAAATTGAGTTCATCCCAAGAACTCATGAAAATGTGGACAGAAGGAACTGTCTGCAAAGACTGTTTTGGTGATCCCTGCATATAGGCTATTTCACAAGGACACCTTTTATGCATCATGTAATATGTATATTTTATATAAATAATATATAGAGTATATATATATATATATATATATATATATATATATACTCTAAACATATATAGATAGATACAAATACACATATTTGTATGCAAACATGTATATGGAGAGAGAGAACATGAATTGATGCTGGTGGCTTGTAAAATGACTCAGTGGATAAGATTTCTTGCAGCCAAGACTGATAACCTCAGTTTGATCCATGGACCCCACAGTGGAGAGAATGGAATTCCCAATACAGTATATCTACTCATAAACACACATACAGAATACATAAACAAATGTTATGGAAAAACACATTTAAAAAGAGACAGAATCCAAACAGTAGATTTGTTCTGTCAATAAGTTTGGACAGACAAGTGGCTACTGAGTTCAGTGGTTTTCTATGACTCCCTGTGGATAGATATATTCAAAATACACAATTGCATGGTGCCAAACTTTGCTGAACAAAACCTTGCATACTGAAATGCTGAGATGGTTGGATCTAATAAAAGCTATATTTTAAAAATGGTTACTTGTCTACATCAAAAGAAAGATAATTTAAAACTAGGTGCCCTGTGAATAGATTATAGTTTTCATTTAGCAAAAGTGTTTTAATATAATAGAATTTGCATTTAAATATGTCCTTTTACAATCTGTCTATATTTATTTTAAATAAAGTTTTCTATCTTTTTATAACAGTTGGACAGAAATAATGAGTAAGGATAAACATTGATCGTAGGTAAATCAGTGCACATGATTCAGCGGCATATTATAAGCACTGTGGGGTATCTCTATTTGCATTATTATTCTATTTATCATTTTTTTGCTATTTAGGCTAATTAACAAACCTGACATCGATGTTGCAGTCATTACTTTTCCAGGATATCTACTATTTCCTTTCCTGTGTAAATTTTTAAATCACTACTAGGCCAATTTGTGTTATCTCATAGAATTACAGAGTGAAATTCAAATATTTAATAATCAAAAAATAATTTCTTTTTGGAAGTCAAAATCAAGATGGAGATGGGCCTTATATCCAAACTTGTAATCTGTTAGCACAGACTTTCTGAACAGAGGAATCTTAAGTTTCATTTACTCAGGGTAGTAGTTGAATATCATTGCCTAGCTCTCCACAGAGCAATACTTAAGAACCAAGGCTCTGAACTCCAAGCTACTGTATACTGCTCTTGTTGTCTTGTTCTCTTGGGCATGCCATATTTAATCTCTTTGGGCCTCAATTGTTTCACAAGTATATTCAGTAGGACAACACTGAGGCTGACATTATCTGTTTTTTAACATTTCAAAGGTGAAAATGAGAGACAGATGAATGGACAGAGAGAGAGAGAGAGAGAGAGAGAGAGAGAGAGAGAGAGAGAGAGAGAGAGAGAGCAACTGAGTTTAGTATGTGTATACTGAGAATATATATAGAGAGATGAGAGTAAAGCTAGTATTGAAGGCAGTGGTAAGTACAGGGCAGTTTTCCCTCCATCCCATTTAGCACATTGCATTTCATGTTAATATCTTAGGATGTTTAACCAAATTAATAACACAAAATCCTCTTTAATGGAAGCAAAGTAGAGGACTAAATTTTCCCAAATCATCTGCATTTATTTTGTGGACCAATTAGCATTGAGGAAACACAATTTCTATGTGAAAGAACCATCATCATGCATCCTGGTTTCCTTTTCTTGAGATAGTGTTTCAATGGTTGCTCTTTCCATGTGATAGTTTTTTCTACTACTATATGATGGGGAAATATCCTTGTGAATATATGTTTCTCTTACTGGTTGATGAATAAAATACTGATTGGCCAGTAGCCAGGCAGGAAGTATAGGCAGGGCAACCAGACAGGGAGAATTCTGGAGAAGAGCCAGAAAAGAGCCACCAAGGAGACACCATGAAGCTGCTGGGAAGATAGGATGCCAGTCATTCTTCAGTAAGATAATGCCATGTAGAAATACATGGGTTAGCAGTTATGGGTTAATAATTAAGAGAAAGCTAGTCAGTAAGAAGCCTAAGCCAGTCAAGCAGTTTATAATTAATATAATCTTTGTGTGTTTATTTGGAGCTAAATGGCTGTGGGACCAGGTAGGACAGAAACTCTATACAACTATAGAGTCCTCTATAAAGGGGAAAATGTGGATAGGGACACTTAATAAAGTTTGCCAATCTAATAAAATGATATAGCTGGTATCACCATAGAAACAAATTATCACATAAGCAAGTGTGGCTCTGTTTCTGACATTTAGTTGAATTTTGGTCATAGAATTTTGATGCTACCTGGATTTTTTATTATCTCCAACCAATATTATTTTTAAATAATCCTTTTTTTTCTGTTAGCTCCAACGTTCTTAATCAAATATAATTTGCTAGTATGAAAGAAAAAATGTTAACATTGTTTCTCTGGACATTATTCATAATTAATACATTTAACTCCAATGAATAATTTGATGTTAATAGCTATGTCACTTTGTCCCTTTTTCTCAGACAAGAGTAATCACCTAAAAGTCTCACTATAATTGGTCATCAAGTAATAATATAGATAATCCCATGCCATAATTCACATGAAACAATTCAGCACATAGAGTTACATTTTTCTATAAACTCCAAATCACTAATAATACTTTTACAAAATAAATACATCTATTGTAAAATGGGCTTCAATTAGTTTGCATGAATGCCACATTTTGCACTTTTTTCTTTTCTTTTTGGTTTTTCAATATAGTTTTTTTCTATGTAAGAGTCCTGGCTGTCCTGGAACTCACTTTGTAGACCAGGAAGGTCTCAGACTCAGAGATCCACCTGCCTCTTATGGACTATGGAGTTTAAAAATCAACTCAGTTGGTTGTTTTTCCTTTGTCTGTAGCATGGAATGGTTGTCTTCATCTACTTTGTGTTAATATAATAAAATTCTTAATGCTGAATAATATAAAAAGAACAGTGGTTTGTTTGACACACAAGAAGTGTTACTGGTAATTGCATTTTGTGACAGCCACTGTGTGGGTCACAGCATGGTTGTTGAATATCATATAGAAGAGCATGCAAGAATTCACTAGGGGAGAGAAATATTAAGAGCAAAGAGGGATGGGTTTTCCTGTTTACAAAACCTGCTCTCAATCCCCTGCTTTAAGACCAACCAGCGTAAATTACTCCCTTCACAAGGATGTCATGACAAGTCATGTCATAACTTTCCAGGAGATTGTAAAGATTCTACTGAATCCCAAAATTACTGCACTGAAGATCTAGCTTCCAAAAAATGAAACTTTCAGATATAAACCATATTGAAACAGTGGTATTGATCATTCTTTCATTTTAAAAATGAATATACAGTTAAAACTTTGAGAATTCTGGCTATGAATTAATCGATAGTCTACCAATTTTGATAAGCAGAAACATCATTAAATTTAAAATATTGTTTATGGTTTCTTCTTTGAAACCTAAACTATTAATAAGTACATTATTTGACTAGAAGCTGTTCATAGTTTTCTTAGCTATGCTTTTGACGTTTTTCCATTTAAACTCTTGTGGGGAAAATACACTTTATACAATTTAGTATTTTAATTTATTGGAATTTGATTCATATCACTACAGATGGACCATCTGTGTAAACACAATCACTAGAATAATACATTTTCCACATAATTGTTGGATGTGTTGTTCAGTCAAGGTGATTGACAAGGTTGCTGATGTAATCTGTCTAGTGATCTTTTAGACCAGGTGTTCAATCAACCAAGAAGACAGTGGTGTTAAAATCTCTAACTGTAATTGTGACATTACTGCCAGTCTTGTTATTTGGCATCAGAATGTGTATGATTGTACTTGCCCTTGACGAACTGAACAGTTTGTCATTAGGAATCTCCCTTGTCTTGAGGTATCGCTCCATGGTACAGTGTTTTTCTACTGATATTTTCAGGTTATCTCTGTCTTTATTGTAGGAAGCCCTGACTGACTGAAATCCTGAATGAATGAATATGTGCTCTGGATATGTTTTTGATATCTTTAAGGACCCCCAAACCTCAGACACATGGAGAAATAGCCAAATCTTCTCCACAAGCTGAAGTTCAGAGGTATGGCAAGGTCTTTCTTGTAGATCACATAGGAATATTGATAGTGTGTGTGGAATATATATATATATATATATATATATATATATATATATATATATATATCCATCACCTAAGAATATACACAATGTTCTTCCAGATTTGAGCACCATTTTATTAGGCTCAAGTATATCTTTAATATTTCTTTAATTGCAGGTCTCCTAGAGAAGCAAGACATTCAAATTTTTCTTCTCTACTTCTAAATGCTTTATTTGACTTTCTTTTTTAGCAGGAAAGAGTAACTTTTGAGAAAGGTCTCATGTGGTTCAGACTAGCCTCAAACTTACTTTGTGGTTCTGGAGGTTGGCCTTGAACTTCTGATCCTACAACCTCAACTTTCCAAGTGCTGAGATTATAGGTACATATTAACACATCTGCTTGATTTTCATTCTAAAATGACTTTACCATTCACAATTTCTAAAATTACTTTAAAGACATATGTTCACTGCTCTCTCCTTATAGCTTTTCTGATAAAAAAAATCAAAGTTAAGTTAAACTGCTATAATATACTTTTTTTTCTTAGGTCTGCTTCAAATATCTCCCTCCAATTTAGAACTTTAGTTTTCAGGGCAACCTTGCAAGCATGGCTTCCTTACATTGCTTGATCCTGGAAAATTGTAATGACTGTTAAAATTCGGTATTTTACTATATTACAAAATATGTTGGACATTATTTATTCAAATATTGATTATTTGTTTCTTATTCTTTTTGTATTATTCTGGTGGTTTTGTCACATGTATATTAAATAATTTAATGAAGATCCACACATTATTTATTTTTACATCTAGATATTTATTCGTTTATTGTGTGTAGATGTGTGGGCACATACATATTGCAGTGTGTTTATGGAATCCAGGGGACAGCTTTTAGGCATCGGTTCCCTCCTTCCCTTTTGTGGGTTCTAAGAATTGAACTCAGGTTGTCAAGCTTGGTGATGAGTGTACTTACATTATGAGCCATCTCAATGACTCGTTCCACACACTCTTTATGTTTTGTTTAAAGTAATTTTGTTTCTGTTCATATCTTGGTTTATATCCAAATTCACTAACTAACCCACAGGTTCTAGGAAAGTATACCACCTCTGACACCACGGATTCTGTTAGATAACCTATGGCTTTTGAAAGGAAAGGAATATTATTCTCTGACTCTTAGCATAGTGGGTTTACCTTGGAGTATCCATGAATTCCAGGAACCCAGAAATGGGTCATTGCAAATAAAGGAAAGAAAAACAGTCTCTTGTTTTAATGTAATAATTTTTAAAAAATCTCTTGGCAGAATTAGTGAGAATGTGTGGGGATGTTATACTTAGAGAATTTTGTGATTAAATTTCTTCTTTCCATCTTCCAACATTACCTGGTAAATATCATAAGACTCTTGTCCCACAGAAGACATAACAGGCTTTATAAGGGAAAGACTGAACTTTCATAAGGAAAATCATGAGTCATGTTGTCTAACAAAATTATTCTTAGTTGAACATCCACAGCACTGTGCTGAGCCATTTCACCAATATTAAAATCTTCAGATTAGATTGTTAAAACTAAAAAATTAAAGTAGTATAGAAAATAAAATTATAATTGGGGTAAAGGAATTAAATGGCTTTGTTGGTTTATAAATCTTTTAGCCATCTCTATATAAAACCCTTTTTAAATACATGAGCTATCAATATCTTAGGACTTGATTAAAGAAAGTTAGAGACATATTATTATTATTATTATTATTATTATTATTATTATTATTATTTGGTTTTTTGAGACAGGGGTTCTCAGTATTGCTTTGGAGCCTGTCCTGGAACTCTGTAGACCAGGCTTGCTTCGAACTCACAGAGATCCACATGCCCCTGCCTCTGGAGTGCTGGGATTAAAGGCTTGTGCCACCAAAGCCCGGCTGAGGCATTATTTGAATAATAAAAATGCAAGTATAAAGAACACAATACATTGGACATGATGGTGTGTGTGTGTGTGTGTGTGTGTGTGTGTGTGTGTGTGTGTGTGTATGCAACTGGGACACTGAATATTGACACTAGAGTCTTATACATGCTAGTTTAATGATCAATGACTGAGCTACAGCCTTTTCTTTTCTTGTTTTCTCAATTTAAATTAGAAAAATCTTACTTTACCTATCAATCCCAGTTTCCTCTCCCTCCCATGCTCCCATGTCCCCTAGTGATCCAATCCCATCCCTCTTCTGCTCCATAGAAAGAGTAAAGCCTTCCATGGGGATCATCAAAGTCTGTCACATCATTTGGGGCAGGGCCTAGGCCCTCCCCTGTGTGTACAGCCTTTTCTTTTAGTCCACTATTTCAAAAGCTAGATTTCTAGTGGAAACACAGTCTTATTAACGCCATTAGTTTTCTGAAGCTTCTTAAATAATCATGGCATTATAATCGACCAAATGTGTTGAAAAGTTTAAGGACTAAGACTAAGTTTCTTGCTATCACATTTAATTTTACTATTTAATCAAATGTGATGTTTAATTAGAATCCTAACACTGGCTTCTCTGCATTTCTTAATGCATTTTCATCAGTGTGGAGCATTGCACTGCTACCAGATTGGTAAGCAAAACACATGCTGGCTACTAAATGTCTCTTCTGGTTTTCTTTATGTTGCTGTGATAAACACCATAAGCAAAATCAACTTTTGAAGAAGAGTTTATTTCCTCTTATAGCTTGTATTACATCTTAAAGAGAGGCCAGGGAAGAGCTCATGACATGAATCTGGAGACAGGAACTAAAGCACAGACTAAAATATTGCTTAACGGCTTGGTCTCCATGGCTTGCTCAGCTACTTTTCTTAAAGATCACAAATCCATTTGCATAATGATACCATCACCCACAGTAAGCTGGGCCCTCCATCTTACATCAATTAATAATTAGTAACATGCCTGCACTGATAGATCCACAAATCAATTTAATGGAGAAAATTTCTCATTGAGCTTCCCTCTTACTAGGTGACTTTTACAAACTAAGACTAGAGCAATGGAAGAGTGATTAAGAGCACCTGGCTACTTTTCCAGAAATCCCAGGTTTAATTCCCAACCACAAGATGAGTCATAACCATATGTAACTCCAGTTCCAGAGGAGTGCATAAACTGGTATTTAAGAGCCCATTTCTTAAAAAGGGATACCTTGCTCAGCCTCAATACAAGGGGAGGTGCTTGGTCCTGCCTCAACTTCATATGCCAGTCTTTGTTGACTCCTAATGGGAAGCCTTACTCTTTTTGAGGAGTGGAGAGATTAAGAGGAGGAGAAGAGGGTTGGTATATAAAATTAAAAAAAAACATTTAAATTAATAAAAAAAAGCTGAGAAAAAAATAAAATCCTTTGTGTTTTCTACATAAAACAAATTGTAACTTTAAAGACAGGTACCAACTTAGAGTAAAAGGATGAACAAAAGTGCTCAAATAAAATGGGAAAAGGCAGCCACCAGGTATGACTATTCTCATATCTGACAAGACAGATTTCAAAGCAATTAGAAGAGAAACTAAAAGGGACATTTCATTCTAATCAAAGGAACAGTTAATTAAGAAGATATTGCTGTATTAAACAAATATGCACCAAACTATGTTGCTCCTAATTTCATAAAAATAAATAAAAATATAACAACTAGAATTAAAGGCACAGATTAAAATCAACCCATTAATAGTGGGTGATTTCAATACCCCACTTTGTCCAATAGAAAGGCCATCTGGACAAAACATAAAGGAGAAAAATAACAGAATTAAATAACATCATACATTGAACACACTTTACAGATATCTACATACTGTTCTAACCACCCAAACACCAAACAACAATATATATTCTGCTCAGAAACATACAGAAGCTTTTCTACAATAGACCACATCCTGGGACACAGAAAAAAACTTTACAAATCCAGAAAGATTGGAATAATTCCTCATTTTCTATCTAGCCATAATTTAATAAAATTTAAAAACAATAGCAAACAAATTTCTGTCAAGTACACAAATTCATAGACATTAAAGGGCTCATTGCTGAATGCATCAAGGAAGAAATCAAGAAAAAAGTGAAAAATTTCTTGGGGGTAATTGAAAATAAAAATACAAACAATGAAATCTCTTGGAAATATTAAAGCAGCCCCATGAGAGAATTTTGTATCTTGAAGTGCCTGCATGTAAAAATTAGAAAGAGCAGAAATAAATTTCTTAATGATGAAACTCAAAAATCCGGAAAAAAAGAAACCAAATCCAAACTTACTTGACAACTAAATCCAAACTTAGTTGACAGCAAGAAATAATCAAAACCAAATTTAATGAAATAGAAACAATAACAACAGCAAGCAATACAATGAAAATAAAAGTTTGTCCTTCAACAATATAAACAAAATTGATGGACACTTGACCAAGCTAATGAAAAAGGAAAGAAAGGAAGGAAGGAAAGAAGGAAGGAAGGAAGGATGGAAGGAAGGAAGGAAGGAAGGAAAGAAAAAAAGAGCGAGGAAGGGAGGAAGAAAAAAGAAAGAAATGAGGGAAGGAAAGACCTATGTTAATATAACCAGAATTGAAAAGGGAAACATAGCAAAAACCAAAGAAATTCAGATTATTTTAAAACTTATTTAAAACCATGAACTCCATAAAGCTGGAAAACCTAATGGAATGGAAGAATTTCTGGATTCAGCCAAACCACCAAAATTAAATCAAGAAAAGATTAACAACCAAAAATGAGGAGATTGAAATAGTAATGTTCCAAAACAAAGTCCAGGACTAGAGAGATTCACAGCAGATTTCTGCCAGATTTTCAAAGATCTACAGCCAATACTTCTTAAGAAAAAGAAAAAGAAGACACAAAGAAAAGAAAAGATAAAACACAGAAGGAGTACTCTCAGACTCGTGCTCTAAAGCCAATACAATTCTAATCCCTAAACCAGGTTGAGAAAGAACATAAAATAAAGAAAATTCGGGCCAATATCTCTAAGAACATGGATTTTAAAATATTCAAATACTAGCAAACAAATGTGCGCGCGCACACACACACACACACACACACACACACACACACACACACACACACATATATATATATATATATATATATATATATATATATATATCCATCATGACCAAATTTCCATTATTCCTGAGAAGTAGACATTATTCCATTTATCCTAGTCAATAAATGAAATAAACCACATAATCAGACTTAAAGACATGCATTACAAGATCATCTTAGTAGATGCAGAGAGAGTCTTTGAAAGAATTCAACATTCCTTTATAACAAATGTCTTGGACTTCCCCTGTCCCCCATTAGCCACCCAGCCCTTCCCCTTTCTACTACCCATGGAAGGTGAAGCCCTCCATGGGGGATCTTCAAAGACTGCCATATCATTTGGAGCAGGGACTTGGCCCTCCCCCATGTGTCTAGGCTGAGAGAGTATCCCTCTAAGTGGAATGGGCTACCAAAATCCATTCATATGCTACAGATAAATACTGACATACTACCACATGCCCTATAGATTGCCAAGGCCTCCTCACTGACACTGACATTCAGGGGGTCTGGATCAGTCCTATGCTAGTTTCTCAGCTATCAATCTGGGCTCCATGAGGTCACACTTGTTCAGGTCTGCTTTTTCTGTGGGTTTCACCAGCCTGGTCTTGACCCCTTTGCTCTTCACTCCTTCCTCTCTGCAACTGGATTCCAGGAGTTCAGTGTTTAGCTGTGGGTGTCTGCTCCTGCTTCCATCAGCTACTGGATGAAGGCTCTAGGATGGCATATCAGGTAGTTATCAAACTCAATATTGGAGAAAGGCATTTAAGGTAGCCTTTCCACTATTGTTTAGATTGTTAGTTGGTGTCATCCTTGTAGATCTCTGTATATTTCCCTAGTACCATATTTCTCTTTAAACATAAAATGTCTCCCTCTATTATGGTATTTCTTTTCTTGCTTTCCTCTATTCTTCCCCTAACTCAACCCTCCTGCTCCCTCACGTCCTCCTCTCCCCTCCTTTTCACCCTTTCTCTTTCTCCTAGCTCCCTCTAACATCTTTTAACATAATAAAAAGTATATATGTGAAATCCAAAGCCAGGATCCTTCTAAATAGAGAAAAACATTAAACAATACCACTGAAGTCAGGAATGAGATAAGACTGTCCCCTATGCTCATTCCTTTTTAATATGGAGGCAAAAACACTAGTGGGAGCAATTCAGCAATTAGGGGACAATTAAAGAGCTACAAATAGGAAATTAATAAAAATATCCCTACTTGCAGATGATGTGATATTATACATAGGAGGTCCCCAAAATTATACCATAAAACATCCAGAAGTAACAATTTCAGTAACGTGGCTGGATACAGAATCAACTTGCACAAATCAATAGCTTTACTCTACACCAGCATCAAACACACAACACAAAGAGACAGAGATAATGGATACACTGATTGACAATAGCCTTGAAAAAACATCTAGGATCAAACTTAATCAAGTAGGTGAAGGACCTCTACAATGAAAACCCATGAGTAAAAAGGTACACACTAGGAGTGGAAAGAAATTCCATGTTCATGGATCAGTCAAATTAATATTATAAAAATGAGCATTCTACCAGAATCTATTTGCAGATCCAGTGCAATTCCAATCAAGACCTCCATTTCATTATTCACAGAAATTGAAAAATTTATCCTAACATATATATGAAACTGTAAAAGAACTAGGACAAGAAAGATCTCCTGATCCTGGGGGGGGAGGGTGCTAGGAGAATGAGAAGGGGAGAAGAAGAGGGGTAAGGAGGACATGAGGGAGCAGAAAGGTTGAGTAGGGGGAAGAATAGAAAAAAACAAGAAAGGAGATACCATAATAGAGGGAGGTATTTTAGGTTTACAGAGAAATCAGGCACTAGGGAAATGTCTGGAGATCTACAAAGATGACACCAACTAAAAATCTAAACAACACAGGAGAGGCTACCTTAAATGCCCTCCCCTGATAGTGAGATTGATATCTATCTTGTATGCCATCCTGTAGCCTTCATTCAGCAGCTGCTGGAAGTAGAAGCAGACACCCACAATTAATCACTGAACTGAAGTGGAATCCAGTTGCAGAGAAGAATGAGTGATGGGCAAAGGGGTCCAGACCAAGCCGATGAAACCCACAGAAACAGCTGACCTGAACAACAGGGAGCTCTTGCTCCCCGGACTGACAGCTGGGATACCAGCATGGAACTGATCCAGACCCCAGGGATGTGGGTTTCAATGAGGAGACCTCAGAAATCTACGGGACCTCCTGTAATAGTTCAGTACTTATCCCTAGCATATGTGTGGTCTATGGGAGTCCAATCCTCATACAGGGATACTCCCTCAGTCAAGAGACACGGGGGTGGGCCTAGGCCTTATCCCAAAAGATGTTATAGACTCTGATGACCCCCTATGGAAGGTCTCACCCTCCCTGGGGAGCAAAAAGGATATGTGATAGGTAGGGTATTAGTTGGGGAGGGGTGATAGGGGAGGAGGGGAGGAAGTGGGAACCAGGATTGACATGTAAAACAATCTTGTTTCTAATTCAAATAAATAAAATAAAATAAAAGATCTGCTACAAGCCCATGGGGGAAATTGTTGACTCAACTGTTCTGGCTGATATCATGCTCAATGTTATATGATGCCTTCCAGAAACCTCAGAAAATGCATCCTATGCACATACCATTCTACATTTCAACACACACACACACACACACACACACACACACACACACACACACACACACACACACACAATAATACAAGCTAACATTTTTCTTTATGATTCTAGGCAGAAATCTCCTATCTGTATAGACTATATTGCTAAATTTCAAGTCTGAATCACAGAAACTTTACAGGTCACAGGTGAGGTGGGCATCCTGCTACCTAGTTTAAATACAGCTTCTAATGTGTTATTCTTCCTGTATTAGTGCTGACTGATACTAAATGCAAAACCCTTGTGTAATAGAATATCCATGATAGTTCAGGCATATCCTTGATGAAAGCAGGGCACACCTTCATTTCTTTGAAAGACAAAACCAAAGGTAGAACTAAAGATCACCCTCTATTCCAAGGTATTTTAGAAGTCAGCTTGATTTGGCTCTAATTCACAACAACACAAGTTCTTTCGTAAAAGTAGTAATATAAAAGCACAGAAAATCAGAATAAATATTTCAACCATTGTCTTAATGACTCATTCACATATCCTTCATGGTTTTGTTACAAAAATGTTAGTAAACACCCATTTATATACATTCAAAAGAACATTTAGAATGGCTCAGTCAAAAGACCCTATTTCCATTCCAAGCACCCATATTGAGAAGCTCAGAACAGCAGTAACTCCAGCTCAATGGGAATTGATGCTGTCTTCTGGCCTCTATAGATATTGCACACACACACACACACACCACACACACACACACACACACACACACACCACACACACACACACACACACGAGAGCGAGAGAGAGAGAGAGAGAGAGAGAGAGAGAGAGAGAGAGAGAGAGGTGGGGGAGGGAGAAAGAAAGGAAGAGGGAGGGGAGGATTGAGGGAGAGAGAGAGACTCCTAAATAAAAATAAATATACCTCTAAAAGTAAAAGATTCATCTTTTTTGAGACAGGGTTTCTCTGTGGCTTTGGAGGCTGTCCTGCAACTAGTTCTTGTAAACCAGACTGGTCTTGAACTCACAGAGTTCCACCTGCCTCTGCCTCCTGAGTCCTGGGATTAAAGGTGTGCACCACCACTGCCTGGCTAAAAGTAAGAGATTCTTGACAATAAAATCTACATGTAACTCTAATGCACTCTTTTATTGCATGCCTCTCATTCTCTGTATTGAAATAAACATACAAAATATATTTCTAGTTTTTTCTTACTTTTGAATTTATGTAGCTTCATTGAGCTATAATTGGTATAAAATGAAATGCATACATTTAAAGCATATAATTCAAGGTTTTTTTATTTATAGATACAAATGTACCAGTACATATAATCATCAACATAACATGATAAATGAACCCTCCAAAAAGTTTGTCATACACTTTGATACATGTCAATCCCCTTTTCTTCTCTCTTCTATCTCCTCCTCTCTTGGGTAATCACTGATCTGTTTGTGATGTCTATAGACACTTGTTCATTTTCTAGGATTTAATGTAAAATGAAGCATGCACAATACAGTATTGGTTTCCTTTGAGTCCTTTTACTTGAAAAGATGCTTTGGTGATTCCCCCACTGTGTGTGAATCCTTTTATCACTGAGTCTCATTCCAGTATATAAGTTGTCTCCCATTTGTTTTTCTACTCATGTGGTGGGTATTTGAGTCATTGTTAGTTCTCTGCTGCTACAATTCCTGATACATACTTTTGTGCCAAGTGTTTGCATGCTCATAGGCTTTCATTTCTCCTGAGAATTTTTCAGAAGCAGAATATGTAGCTCATATGAGTGATGTCATTTTTAAGGAATCTTCGAAAGGATGTTCCAAAATGTGAGGATCATTTTCCATCACCAAGAGAATTGTATGAGACTTGCCATTAACACATCTTTGTCAGGTCTTGAGATAGTATTTGTTAAATGTAGAGAGTCTGGTATTTTTACAATGATACAGCATGTGTTTGTAATTTGTTTTTCTAACAACTGTCTGGTGTTCAACATCTTCTTGTATTTATTTGCCATTGTAACAGCTTTAGAGAAATCTTTTGTCAGATATTTTCCCATTTCTTTAAATGGGAAACTCTTTATTCTCTTGACAATTCTTAAAAATAATTCCATATATATATTCTATTTACCATCAGATTTCGTTTTCTTGATACTGTTTTTACAATTTAATTTGCTTTTAATTCTAATTAACATAATAGGCATTTTGTGGTATTATTTTGTGATATTTATATACATATTGACTTCAGAGTTCCTTTGGAAACGAGTTATTATTATTACATGCATTTGTATTGTACACATATGTGCACATGAGTGCAGATACCCACGGAGGCTAGGAGTAGTTGTCACATCCACTTGGAACAAGAGCTGAAGGTGATTGTTAGTGCTGGAAACCAAACTTAGGTGCTGGTAACTATCCTTAAATTGTATGTGCTCCTAACTGTGGTACCATCTCTCTAGCCCCAGTTTTGCAAGTCCTTCATAATGATGTTTAATCAATGCCTAGGCTTTTGGTTGTACATGTGTATGTTTAAATAATGTGTATTCTATCTCAACATTTTCTTCTATTTCTCTTTCAGAGGTGTTATGTGCTTACTTTCATGTTTATGCTATAAACCCAAATCCAAATCACTTAAAAATGGATATCCATTTTTCAGGCACCATTTAAAAATTGAAATAAAATTTCCTTTTGACAGAAGTCAATTTTCCATATAAATTTTGGTTCATTTTCTATTATTTCCCATTGTGTTA
The DNA here is from genome assembly GCF_003668045.3 of Cricetulus griseus. Lineage (NCBI taxonomy): Eukaryota > Metazoa > Chordata > Mammalia > Rodentia > Cricetidae > Cricetulus > Cricetulus griseus. Next base: position 247,354,689 of record NC_048596.1, on the reverse strand, counting down.
TTTGTCTGTCTGGGCGAGACTACAACATCCATATGATTACCTTAAGTTTATATTAATACTCAAAATCTGAAATTGTTAGTCTTCTAATAATGTTTATTTTTCTTTTAAAGTTGTTTTAGTATTCCTAGTATTTTTGAATTTTCATGTGAAATTTACAATCTGCTTTCCAAATTCTTTAAAAATAGATATTGCTGGTTGTTTGATATATTTTTCTTCATCTTGAGAACCCCAGGTAGGTCAGTTCACAAATTAGCAATGCTGAATTCCTTGCTGAGGAATACAGGTGTCTGTTTCATGCTTTACTTTATTCATCATTTTTTGGCAAGGTGTGGATAGGTCACACTTCTTCCAGATTTGTTGATGTATAGTTCATATACAGCAGCGTTTGAAAGCATTTAAGTGTAGTTTATAAGTTAAAGTTCTGACTTTTACTTGGTGTTCTGATGCTAGAAAAAAAGCATCATTTCTTCAGCAAATAGAACCTTAAATGAAGATTCCCCATCAATACCCTAGCATGGTGGAAATTCCCTGTTATAGCTGGTTTGCCAAACTATGTTTCAAGAACAAATGTTGAGTTTCTTGCAGTGTTTTTCTGGATCATGTTCAATGGACCACATTCATTTTATTTGTGTCTGCTATACAGAGACTGATGTTGATTTATTTTCAATATTAAATGAACCCTGTATTTCTGGGATAATTACTGTACAAAATAATAGTTATTTAAAGCCATTTCTTTACATATTAATTCAGCAAATTTTATTTCAAAATGTATTTGAAATTTTATACCCCCTCTTTCATACACATACACACACATCCCATTTTTTAAATAAAAATTATCAAACTGTATAAAGACTAAGTTTCTAGCAATGGCTTTATTTTTATTTTTCTTCTCTATTTGGTAAAACATAACATTGTACATTTCTGGGACTGATGGTAGGTTTTAAGCTATATGTATATAATGTAATTCCTGCATTACAAAGGGTGATATTCAGATTATTATTTTCATCAATAGATGTGTTCTGAGTGTTTGCTTATTTCATGATAAAAGTTGTTTCCCTTCACCATTTTAAATTTATTTGCTTCAAAATACTCATAAAATTACCTCATTACTCATTTAGTATGTTAGAATCTGTAATGGTAGCATTTTTATTTCCTTTTTCTTTTTTTTTGGTTTTTCAAGACAGGGTTTCTCTGTGGCTTTGGAGGCTGTCCTGGAACTAGCTCTTGTAGACCAGGCTGGTCTCCAACTCACAGAGTTCTGCCTGCCTCTGCCTCCTGATTTTTATTTCTAATGATGCTCATTTTAAACCTTTCTCTGACTTAGATTGTTAGAATTTATTGTCCTTTTTAGCTGTCTTTGATTAAGGTTATGATATAAAATGTTTTTCCATTGGTTAAAATTAATTTAGCATTCATTTTAAATACAGATTTCTTGAAGATATCCATTAGAATGATTATCACTATTTTAAATAATCTGATAATCTCTTCCTTTAATTTAAAACACTCATCATTTGCTTTTGTTTAATTTGAATACTGTTTTAGAAAGTATTTTAGTAAGTTCAATTGTCTCTTTTCCATGTATGGCTTGTGGTTTGGGTGTATAATGTAAGAATTTTTTGATAGACCCTTGATACTGAAGACAGTCTTCTGAAAGTTTTATAGTTTTGTATTTTCTTCTTTAGTCCATTTTGCTTTAGCATCCTTTCTTTAAAAAAGCTTATTATTGTCTTTAGAATTTCATTTACACCTTTCATGTGAATAAATTGGACTGTGCATTTGGCATAGATACAGATTCATGAAACAAAACAGGAAGCCTGGAATGAAACCCACACAGCTACAGCCAACTATAGCAAAGACACTAAGAATGCTCATTGAAAAATAACATTGTTTCTGATAAATGCTTCTGGGGAAACTATATAAATGCAGAAAAATGAAACTAGGTCCATGTTTCTCAAATATTCCAAAATATCAACTCAAAATGGACATATGCATACCTTGAACTTAAAGACTATCAGAAGAAAATATAAGATAGAGACTTTAGGGCAGTGCCATGCACAAGATGTTTTTGGCCATTACCATGAAAAGACAGGAAAGAAAGGAAAAACTAAAATCACATCAAGCTAAAAAGCTATCTGTGTTTTGAGAACACATGGTTGAGTACTGATAGTCTAGCCTGAGAAACTAAATATGGTCAATGCTTTTACAATCAGTGTGTTAGTGAAGTCACTAATTAGTAAGTCACTAATAGCTACCAAGTTAAGAAAGTTGATCAGTGATAGGAACAAGGGCATTTCTTCCACTATTCATTCATTGATTTGCTCATTAATTCATGCACTCACTAATCTATTCATGAACTGAACTCCACAAATATTGTTTTTTTCTACTTTTGCCTAGAAGTGCAACAAAGTATGCAACATGGAAAGCTTTCCTGAGCATAGTGATTGATTCATGCTGGACTTTCACTGGGCTTTACTAAGTTTATGTCTCACCATTACTGCAGATACAATAGATTGCCTTTTGCTTTTACATTTAGTCGGAGACATGTTTAACATGAAAATTCAAGATTTATGTATTTTGAAAAGTGTGTATATAGTAGGAATATAGCTCAGAAGCATAGTGTGTGTCCAGCAGGTGTGTTATCTTGGTAATAATTTCTAGCATTGAATAGAATAACTAAATTAAATTAAAATTAATACAACATACAAATGTACCAGAAAAATAAATTTAGAGAGGAAAAAATTGTACCATAATCAAGTATAATGTCCTTACTTTATGATGTGTTAGGTTTCAGGTGATTTCAGAAAAGTAGACAATATGGTTAACTTCGGTATCTCCACAGACAACTGATTCCTCTAAACCTCATCTGTAACATGGACATATGTTGTTGGAGCTTTGATACTCAATAGAATGTGAACACACAGTAAATGAACAAAAGCCCTAGTTACTGGATTAGGATAGTGGTATGATTTGAACTCACTTCTCTGAAACTGCTTCAAGGGAAAAATTTTATTTCCAATTCTTTGGAAACATAATGCAATATGAACTCAAAACATTCTATATTATAGGCAAATTTTAAATTAATTAACAGTTTTCATTTGTACTTTCCCTTTCTTGTGAAAGAATTAGGTCTTGACACATGGTGGTCAGCTTTGACACTATGACATGCTGTGACAATTGGACAGTGAATGACCCTGGACTTACAGCTTTCCCCTAAAATCCTGAAGAGTCAATGTTCCCTCGTATGATGGGGTAAGTCCTTCTGTGTATATATTTCTCTTATTGGTTGATAAATAAAGCACTGTTGGCCATTAGGAAAGCAAGATAGGTGGGGCTACGAGTCAAGGAGGATTCTGGGAAATATAGTAAAGGCAGAGTTGCCATATGATCCCGGGAAGAGGATGCATTCTGCCAACATCCTCGATAAGTCATAATAAAATATATAAATTAATGGTTATGGTTGATAATTAAGACTGAACTAGAAGATAAGAAATCCTAGTCATTGGCCAGCAGCACTGTAAATAATATAAGACTCTGTGTGTTATTTGGGCACCCTAACGAAGCGATGAAAGTGGGCAGCTAGCAGAAAGAGTTATCGTTACACTCCTGTTTCTCTCCTGTATTTGTAAGACCAGCATAACTCAGCAGAAGAGAAACCTATGCCTTCAGACTGAGGAAGGGAACCCCAACTACCCCATGATGACACATACAGTAGTCAAGAAGTGCTATTGTTTGATGAGTTTTCCTAGGTTTGTTTGAGCCACTGGCATAGTTGTACTCCAAGTCTGAAAACTGAAGAGACCACAGGACTATTATTATTCTAAGATCTCGTAGGAGTCCACATGGGGCAGGCTGACATTGGTGTCCCCACATAGAATTTCAGTCTGTCTCAGATTTCTTCCTTACTTAACTGTTATTCTTATTAGGTCCTCAACTGATTAGATAAGGCTCACCATCTCAAGGAAGGACAGCCTGCTGTGTTCAGAGTACAGATTCAGTTCTTCACTTCATCCAAACACCTCACAAATACACACAGAAGCAAATGTTCAGTAAATATCTGAACATCTAGTTTTCTAATTCAGTTGACAGGTGAAATAATTTCTTTCTAATGTAGCAACATCCAAAACATTTTGCCAACTCTATTTTGGGTACTTTACATTTTATTTGGAAATTGGATTTGTGAAGTGCTGATCCCTTGGATTCAATGGAAACTATGAATGACTAATTTTGTTTCCCACTTTTCAGCCCAGATGCTTGGCAACATACACAGAAGACAGAATGTAAATGCTTTCAAAGTGAATTAGTTTAGATTTAAAATTCTTCAGGGAAAGCTTTTAAAAAACAAGAAGGGTAAGAGTCATCTTCTGTAGACCAGCATCCTGTTCCTTTCCTAAGGATTTTCTTATTTTTCACTTGATCAGAAGACAGGTTTAATCAGTGTTAACTGGATAGAAATAAATACCAGTTACATTGTAGCTGCCAACAAAAATACATGGTCTGTAGATTTTATATCACTACATATTATTTAATTCAAAAGACACACTGGATATATTATTCACAAGAGTGTCTTAATATATGAACACTGAAAGACTTTTGTTATGAAACAATAATTAGAAATGATCAAGGTCTTTACAATGTTCCAACAGAGTAATTAGTTTTTCAGCAATGCTTTTTAAGGGTCTTCCTTCTTTCTGTCCCCTTCCTTCTTTCTTCTGCTGTACTGACTGAAGATGGAAGAGACTGGAAAGACAGAGAAACATTGAGGAGGTTCCAGCATCACATTGGAATCAAAGATTCCAAGATAAGATTTTTAGTTTTACATACAGTTTTATATAGATTTAATACTAAGCAACATTTATCAACAATCCATTCAAGTTAGATTTTTTTTCCAGTCTGCCTGAATTTCATTCAAGTTGAAAAACAAGGAAAGGCTCTAAATTTTCTTGGTGTTATCTATTGGTAAACATGAGGTCAGGTTTGTGATGAGCAAAATGCTCCACCACAGTCTTATATCCCCAGCTCTAAGTGGTGAGTACTCTGCTCTTAACACATCAACAGCCATTGCATGAAGAAAAGAAAGCAGGAAGTAAAAGAGAATGTGCTTTGTAATTTTAATCACATTATTGTTATTTTGGGGAATAAAGAACATTGTTAAAGGCAACAAGGTAGATCATCTGAGAAAAGGTATTAAAGAACATACCACAATGAGATAAATTTAACTAGAATGGAGGATGAGCTAAATTATATACAGAGGAACCTATCTTGTATTGAAAACAACCACAGAAAAAGACATTTTGACTGTCAATTGTAACACAATAGAGAAAGAACAGGACCTGAGTTTTTCCAGAAAGAAGTTGTTTTCTAAATTGCTAAACAAGTATCAAAGAGAATGAGAAACACTAAATGAAAGAAAGAGAATGTATCAAATCTATGGAGTCTATGACTGAGAGGATGATGGATTGAGAAGTGAGGTAGGATCCTGTTGGTGAAGAATGAGCTCAGGATAGACCTCTGACTGCAACAGGGGGATGGATTCCAATAGGGCTTATTATTACTGAAAATGTGGGGAAACAAATAGTTTTTGTAGGGAGCTTTAACTCATGCTAGGAATCCTCTGGAGATGCAGAACCAAAGCACACATTGAACAAGTGATGAGCCAGGACAGGAGAAAAGCAACACAACTTACAGTTGGCTTCCATGGCTGCACAAACAGTGATGCTAAGCTATGCACAACTCTGTTGTTGTTTGAAACCTTTGGGCAAGCAACTGCATATCTGTGGATTTCATGGGTCTCATTGTTCTAAAACATACCAACATCATATTTACATGGATTATTTTTATGATTTGAAAAACTATATTTAAAAACATCATCAAAAATCCAATTTTATACCTTTTTATTTAAATTAGAAATGAGCCTGATTCACATGTCAATCCCAGCTCCCTCTCTCTCCCCTCCTCCCCTGTCCCCACCCGCCTCCCACCTCATCCCTCCTCTGCTCCTCAGGGAGGAGAGGCCCTTGATTGGGGATCCCCAATGTCTGTCATATCATCCAGGGAAGGGCCTAGGCCCTCCTCCATATGTCCTGGCTGAGAGAGCATCCCTTCACTTGGAATGGGCTCCCAAAGTCCATTCCTGCACCAAGGATAAGTACTGATATAGAGGTCGCCTCACTTACACTCACATTCAGAGTGTCAGGATCAGTCCCATGCTGGCCTCCCAGCCATCCATCTGGGGTCCATGAACAACCCCTTTTTCAGGTCAGCTGTTTCTGTGGGTTTCTTCAGCCTGGTCTTGACCCCTTTGCTCATCACTCCTCCCTCTCTGCAACTGGATTCCAGGAGTTCAGCCCAGTAGTTAGCTGTGTTAGCTGCCTCTGCTTCCATCAGCCACTGGATGAAGGCTCTAGGAAGTCATATCAGGCGAGGGCATTTAAGGTAGCCTCTCCACTACTGCTTAGATTGCCAGTTGGTGTCATCATTGTAGATCTCTGGAAATCTCCCTGGTGCCAGATCTTTCCTCAAATCTATAATGGCTCCCTCTATTATGATATCTCTCATTCTGTTCTCCATTCTTCCCCCAACTCAACCTTCTTGCTCCCCCATTTCCTCCTCTTCCCCTCTTCTTCTCCCCCTCTCTTTCTCTTAGCTTTCTCCCCTCTCTGCATGTTCGCAATTAGCTCAGGAGATCCTGTCCCCTTCCACTTCTCTGGGGTACCATGCATGTCTATCTCAGGGTACTCCCTGTTTCCCAGCCTCTCTGTCGGTCTGGATTATAGGCTGGCCCTCCTCTGCTCCATGTCTAAAATCCATATATGAGTGACTACATACTATGTTTGTCTTTTTGTGACTGTGTTACCACACTCAGGATAGTTTCTTCTAGTGCCATTCATTTGCCTGTGATTTTCAAGATTCCATTGCTTTTTTCTGCTGAGTAGTACTCCATTGTATAAAAGTACAAATATACCACAAGATCCAACAATTCCACTCTTAGGTATATACCCAAAAGATGCACATTCATGCAACAAAGACATCTGTTCAACTATGTTCATAGCATTATTTGAAATAGCCAGAACCTGGAAGCAACCTAGATGCCCCTCATCTGAAGAATGGATAGAGACAGAGACAAAAATCCAATTTGTAAGCAGGTTTTCTAGATATATATCAGCCTTGTTAGAGTAAAGTAAATGAGAAAACAACAATGGTTTAGGGGTGTAGCTCATAGATCTATAAACCTCAGTATTACCCCATCATAGAATAAACACATTCTAAATTCTGAGTATGTTCAGAGTGTAGTTTTAAGAGGTCCACATAAGTTGAAACAGGTTCATGGAAGGAAAAAAAGGAGAGAGGGAGGGAGTGAAATAAAGAAGGTTTGACAAAAAGAAGAAAGGAATGGAAACAGAAATGTGTATTTTTATGAGAGAGAAATGACAGAGAGATAGAGAGATTGACAATGTATAGATAGATTATGGATAGATAGATAGATAGATAGATAGATAGATAGATAGATAGATAGATAGATCGACAGACATACATATCTGTGTTTTTAGGAAGCTTACTTTGTAACAGGAGCAAAATGGGGTATCATAAAACGAAATGAATGCTAAATAGTATAACTATAATGGAAATGCTAAAGTTATATAATTGAAACAGTCAGCAAGAGATAAGCCATGAGAATTTTATTGTAAAATGAATTTTGTTTTGGTTTGTTTTGGTTTGGTTGTTGTAGCATCAGCCACACTAAGAAAGTCACAGCTGACTTCAGAATGAAGACTTTAACCATTGGATGACTTTGGGTAAAAGGTGGTGAGAAGATTCTGTAACCAGCAATCACTGACAGAACAGAGCAAGAAAACCAAGATGATTTTCTTGGAGGGCACAGACAAGAGGGAGGGGATGTCATCAAAAAGGTAAAAATTGGATCAGGCATTGTTTCTCATGATGAGGGCTGCTTGGAAGGCTTTACACAGAAGAAAGGAATATTCTTTCTCAGGCTTCATAAATATCTTTCTACCCTTTGTTTGTAAAGGGTTTTGTAAAAATGCATTGGGGAAAGAGGCTGGCAAAAAAGTCATGACAATGAAGGCAAGATGTGCCAACAGGCCAGTTGAATTTTGGAAGGGAAAAGGCCATGTTAAGAACTTCACTCTTTGGGAAGAGCTGTTGGAAGATAAAGAAACATTGATAAAAGAAGCCAGTAAATGAAGTAGGTTTCTGTAGGGGCACAGCTATAACACAGTTTCAATGGCTTCATTTTTAGCTGTCAAATAGAGTCCAGGGAATATGCAGCATAGGCAATGCTGGCAGCCTCTATATAAACACACACCCAGTCTTGTAAGAATGTGAAAGGAAAGGACAGCCTAGGCACGTGTATGTGGAGAGGATTCATCAACTCTAATTCTGAATAGTCTCCCAGATGTTTTACTTGTTTTAATGCCTTATGATGGAATAGAAATAGATCAGGGTATCAAAAAATCTGATCCAGAAGGAACTTAAATGGCTTATTTCATTCAAACCCCAATCCGGACACCGTTCAAAATGCTATAATATTGTCCGAGGATTTACAGCATTTTTGTTTGTTTGATCATTTGGTTTGGTTTATAATTTTTTATTTTAGATACAACGTCTCATATTGCAGATAATGCTAACCCTAAAGTCAGAACAACCCTCCTATCTCAGCCTCTTTCTGTGCAGATTGAGTCACTATTCCAGGTACTGATGCCCACAGGATTGAGTCACTATTTCTGGTACTTATGCCTATTACATTTTTATTTATGTACACTAGTGTTTTGCCTTCATTTAGGTCTGACTAAGTGTGCTAGGTAACCTGAAACTGGAGTTACTCACAGTTGTGAGTTGCCATGTGAGTACTGGGCATTTAACCCCAGACCTTTGGAAGATCAGCCATTATTCTTGACCACTGAGCCATCTCTCCAGCCCTATTATTTTGTTTTTAAAATAAGTCATATTTGAAAACCTCTATGAAATCCCAATACAATTTATATGTCAACTTTGTTATGTTTCAATATAGAACATTTCTAAAATTCCAGTGTCACAAAGCAATCATAAATAAGCTAGAGCAAAAGGCCTTTCCCATGCTTCCTTTATTCCATGAATAGTCATGTTAGTCAAGTCCATGGTGATTGATGGGTAGGTTCATAGGTTGGAAAATTATTCTGGCCATTCAGGGACCTTGGTGTGGAAGGACAACTTGAAATATGTTTGTGATGTTTCCTCTTACGGTCTCTTTGAGATTATACTATAATTAAATCATTTGTATAATCAGTTATATAATTTCTTGGCTATTTTATCAGTAAAATTTACAGATCTATAAAGGAAAAGCAGCAGATCTCCTTCCCTGACACCTAAGTGATTCAAATTCAGCTATAAAGTTGCTTTATAGTGCCTCTATGCTGCCCAGACAAGTGCTTCAGGTGGTAACACAGTCAAATATGAGGCAACCTCCTATTTTATATTATTAGTTATCTTACAATTCTACAGATACACAAGCTTCAGAGCTCATAAACACCAAGGTCTTGAAGACTTTACCTTCCTATAAAGTACCATTTGAAAAGGGATACTGCCTCCAACCTATAAATATACTGTTACCCTTGAGGGAGTCAAGAATTATCTCTTCTCAATTTATAAGCAAATCCACTGTTAACCTACCTCACCTCTTCACCAATAACAAGCTGTTTATGATTGATGTTCAATGAGTCTATTGGAGGCAATTGCAACTAAAACTAAGAAACGAATGCAGATAGAAGCTAATAAATTCTTGCAATGTTTAGTAGAGGAAATGAAATCAGCTGTATAGTGCACAGCACCCATCTTGCTATATGTCTGTGATGAGAATGGGATGTAAGTTAGACATTATCCTTTCAATCAAGCACTCCAAAGGAGTTTCTCCAACAAGCCCAGTGAATACCTGTTTGTAAACAGTTATTTGTTCATTGTTGCTTTCATTTCTTTCAACATTTTTACTCACATTAATTATTTTATTATCATATTTTAATTGTTGCACAGTACTCAGTTTCATATAAGTTTATAATGTGCCTTGGCCATTCCCAAAACTCTAAACCTTTATTCTCTCTACCCCCTCACTTTCACATTCATCATCTCTGCTCTCTCAGAGTTTTCCTTGTACTCTCAAGGCATATAGGCATATGCTCTTGATGACAATTTTATAAAATTCAGGAACCCTAAATGAGAGAAACATGACACAAGTGCTTCTATGTCTCACTTAAGTCCTCAGTATCACAGTTTAAAGTTTTATCCACTTTATACAGATATCATTATTTCATTTTTCTTTATGGTTGAACAAGTATGAATTTTATTTACAGAGTAAAAGCATTAAAAGAAAAACAAAACAAAAAGGCACATGCCTGAAGTCTGAACATTTGTGTCCCCCAAATTGAAATTGGAGCCTCATCCCTAAATATGAGGTGGTAAGGTGCTTTGGAAAAACTAAGGCCATGAGTGTGTGTTCTCTATGGACATGACTGATTCCTTTATATAAAAGACCCAAGGGAGCTCTTTTGGCCTTTACTATCAAAAGAAGCTCTAGGCAGAAGGTGCCATCTATGAACCAGAGCACAGTGGGATCTCAGCACATGCACACCTGCCAGACCTCCCCATTGGATTTGTGAGACTCCAGAACTATGAGAAATCTTCCTGCTCAATAACTCACTCAATTTAGTGAGCATTATTATAGTGTCAAAAAGAACACACACACACACACACACACACACACACACACACACACACACACACACAATGTGTAGACACTGAAAGCTTGAAGGGTAAATGACATTCACTATAGTGTCCTTCAATACTATTTCAAAGCTCAAACTAAAACTCTCTTCTGGGAATCATCAAACCATTGCAGCTTTGGAATTTTTGTAAAGTATGTTTGAAAATATATACTGTAATATTTCATTCCCCCTTTTTTCTGTTAAACTGTTTAAAATATTGTGTTTCAATTACTTTCATCTCATATAAGGATAATTAGGGATACAGACAACACATGAACCTTTCTTCTTTAAACTGGAAAATAATGTTAAGAGGTTTCCTACATTAATCAGGTAAGTGTATCATTAACAAATAAAAACAGGGCATGAGACAGGGAGATGATTTATTCAGTGAACTTCTTCCTATGTAGACATGTGGCCTTGAGGTGTATCCTCAGCACCTAAATAAACATCTGGACACAAAGGTACACATTTGTAATCCCATCACTGTGGAATGAGAAACAGATGGATTATTGGGCTCTAGAATTCCAGTCAGCTTCAGGTTCAATAAAAGGCTTTTGTCTCAAAAAATATGGTGGACAGTGACTGAAGAAGACACTTAATGTCACAACTTCTGGCTTCTACAAACACACACACACAAAGCTGTGCAAAAGAAGAAAAAAAGAAAACAAGGAAGGAATGAAGGACTAAAGCCTGATTGAATTAAACAATAGGAATTTATTTTAGCCTATTTCAGCCTCATTAAAAAGTTTTCATCAAATACAATCATGTGTTGAAGTAATCAACTACAACTTTAACATAGATCTCAATGCAGTTACAAAGATTTTTGTTAGTATGTTTTGTTTACTGCTATCAGTCCTTATTTCAGAAAACATTCTATTTCCCCAATGTTCCTTCAGGTTGCCCAAGGTTAGACTTATCATTCTTGTCTCTGAATTTTCTACACATAGATATTAAAATAGAAGATTTTGGGAAAGGTCGTACAACAGTCACAATAATTTTCAATATGCTCACAATCTGTTTCAGTTTATTTTCCTGTAAAAGCAGCCTCTCTCTAGAGGCATAGGTTATCATCTCGGCCATTTCTAACAAGCACTCCTCCCAGAGTTGTCTGTTCTTCTTCAACAGTAGATCATTAATTGTGAAATGGTACTTTGCATCCTGGGCAATGCCCAACATAGGAGCTGAAACTTTTCTCATGAGCCATCTACAGTAGAAATGTGTTCAATCTTTTATGAAAATAGCACTTTGCCACACCCTAGCACAGAAACAAGGGAGGGCGGGCTGCTCAAGACTTCTGCATGCCTTCAACAGCCACGTGACAATATCAATACTGTATCAAGGGCCTAAGAGCATTCAGCTCACACCTGAAAGTCCTGTAAGTGAGATTTAAAGGCATACCAGAAGATTAATTACACAGGTTTTGACTACATGGTAGTTGGCTAAACATTGACATACAGCATTCCTCAGCTCCTAGTTCCTTTAATATTTCTGTTTCTTTCTAATGTAGCAATTTTTTTAAGATAAGAAACACTCTCATTCTGTGGTACTGACAGAATCTGAGATCCAAGCATTATTTACTGTCTACAACATTTATGTTTATAGAATTATCAATACCCTGATATTTCATCTTCGTAAGAAAGGCCTTAGTTTGTTTACATCTGCCAAAACTTACCCATGAGCATAACTATTATTTTTGAGACACAATACTCTGATCAATAATTTTATGATTGTTTTGTGAGAAAATCATCAGCATTTTCTTCTTGACAAACTCACAGCTTTACAAATCACACATCCAATATAATATTAAGACATACTGTATGCCATATGGCTATTAATCAGGGCAGCATGGTGATCATTCATACATAAAGGACATTTACTTCTCTTAACATAAAATAATCTATGGAAATAAAAAAATCATGCATTCTAGCAAATAGTCCCCAGAAAAGCTTTTTATGATACATGATCCTAATATGCCAAAGAAAACTTCAGAAAAATACTGTAGTATCGAGAATTAAAAATACACATGAAATTTAAAGTTAAATATATTTTGCATATTCTGATATGCTATTGCTCTTGCCTCATTTGCATGTAAATGGGGTTCAATAACTGCTTTAATTTCTATATTCTCCCCAAAAGCATAGAGGAAGACTCAAAATATATGTATTATTTTGTATAGGGAAGAATGTTCATATTTACCAAGTAATTACCTGATTTCCATAGTGATTAGATGTGTCTACAACAAAGCACATTTTATAAATATACAGAAGCCATAGTGAAATTTGACAAGTGAAATAATAAGCAAATCTAATAAGGAAATTGTGTGCAGGTGAAAGACTTCTAGTATATTACTCTTAATATGACTTTATTATTGATGTCAGATAATAAGTCAAGTCCTTAAGTATTCTGTGCATCATATTTTGTAAGTAAGAGGGGGAAAGAAAACATAATATAGTTAAAAATATTGAACATGATCAAATACATCTAGACGGGATGGATTCCTTGGGGAAGCATTTCCACCTACATAATTTCAAGTGGAGTAATCTATTTTATAATTAGCAGGGGAAAAATTCCTGGCATATGACCTTGAATTCTAAGATAGTAACTCAGGGGGAATATTTACAATGCAAAGGCTCGGGTGCATAATGAAAATACGAACATGACTTTTACTGTTGTTAATGTTCTTTTAAAATCATCCTCGGGAATGATGAGCCAATGTTGACTGACATTTATAGTGTGGAAAATTGACTGAATGTAAATGCAATACTGTTTGAAATTAGAAAGCATCTTTGCAAGGAGGCATGTTTGTGGTATGCAGAGTCTTTTCTCTTTTCGGGTCCCTTACTTTGGCTCATTTTGATCAAGCTATATTCTAAATGAGACTTACATGTTTGTAAGTATTTCCATTATCAGCTTCCATCCACCCAACACTTTTTATGTAGTTTTATTCATTCCAGAGAAAGATACTTTTCAGCTTTCAACATTATAAATGAGATGAGGGAGAATATAAGAATTTAAGATTGGAAGATTTGTGAGAAAAATATCTAAGTGAACAAGTATGTGCTTGTGTCAGTGAATGAGTGAGCAGATGATCCTCATTGCATGTTCTGTTTCTGGTGATCTGAAGCAATATGTTCACAACAAAGAATGAAGGTGGAAATGGTCATAAAGAAGGAGCAGACTTGGTTAAGTGTTCACTTCATAAATCTATATCTCCAGCAAAACCTGGGACTAGACAGTGATCTTGGGCTTCTTGAAGAGTAGTGAAGAACTGTCCATATTGAATCAACATTGAACTTGTCTGACACAGAGCACTATGATGACAAACATCCACATTTTGGTATCTCAGAGTATTTTGATTTACATTTCCCTGATGGCTAAGGATGCTGTTTACTTTCTTAAGTGTCTTTCAGCCATTTTAGATTCCTGTATTGAGAATTCTCTATTTAGTTCTGTATCCCACTTTTTAATTGGGTTATTTGGTGTTTTGGTGATTAGTTTCTTGAGTTCTTTGTATATTTTGGAAATCAGCCCTCTGTCAGATGTGGGGTTGGTGAAGATCTTTTCCCATTATGTTGCTTGCTGTTTTGTCTTGTTGACTGTGTCCTTTGCCTTGCAGAATCTTCTCAGTTTCAGAAGGTCCCACTTATTAACTGTTGATTGCAGTGTCTGTGCTACTGGTGTTATGTTCAGGAAGCAGTCCCCTGTACCAATTCATTCAAGAGTACCTCTTACTTTCTCTTCTAAGAAGTTCAGTGTGGCTGGATTTATGTTGAGGCCTTTGATCCATTTGAACTTATGTTTTGTGCATGGTGATAGATATGTATCTATCTGCAATCTTCTACATGCCAGAATCCAGTTATGCCAGTGTCATTTGTTGAAGATGCTTTCTTTTTTCCATTGTATAATTTTAGCTTCTTTGTCAAAAATCAGGTGTTCGTAAGCATGTGTGTCCATATCAGGGTTTTTAACTCAATTCCATTGGTTTACCTGTCTATTTTTGTGCCAATACAAAGCTATTTACAGAACTATAGCTCTATAATAGAGTTTGAAGTCAGGGATAGTGATGCCTCTGGAAGTTCCTTTATTGTACAGGGTTGTTTTAGCTATCCTGGGTCTTACTCCAGTCAGAGTGGCTAAACTCAAAAATACCAAGGAAAAGTTTATGCATGAGAGGATGTGAAGAAAGGGGAACACTCCCCAACTGCTGGTAGGAGTGCAAACTCATATAGCCACTTTGGAAATCAATATGGTAGTTCCTCAGGAAAGTGGGAATCAGTCTACCTCAAGTTCCATCAATTCAACTCTTAGGCATATACCCAAAAGAAGCACATTCATACAACAAGGACATCTGTTCAACTATGTTCATAGCAGCATTATTTGTAATAGCCAGAACCTGGAAGCAACCTAGATGCCCCTCAACTGAAGAATGGATAGAAAAAATGTGGTACATTTACACAATGGAGTACTACTGGGGGGGGGGGAGACAATGGACACTTGAAATTCCCAGACAAATGGATGGAACGAAAAGAAACAATTCTGAGTGAGGTAACCCAGTCACAAAAAGACAAAAATGGTATGTACTCACTCATACATGGATTTTAGATCTACAGCAAAGAATTGGCAACCTACAATCCATACCACCAGAGAAGCTAGGAAACAAGGAGGGCCCTAAGATTAAAGACATACATGGTCTCCAGAGAAGGGAAAAGGGACAAGACCTCCTGAGGTAATTGGGAGTAGGGCTGGAGGGGAGAGGGAGTTAGGAAAAAGAGAAGGAGAGAAGAGAGGATGACATGAGGAAGCAGGAAGATTGAGTCAGGGAAGAATAGAGGAGAGCATAAAAAGAGATACCATAATAGAGGGAGCCATTATACATTTAAAGAGAAATCTGGCACTAGGAAAATGTACAGAGATCTACAAGGATAACCCCAATTAACAATCAAAGCAATAATGGAGATGCTACCTTAAATGCCCTTCCCTGATAATGAGATTGATGACTACCTTATATGCCATCCTAGAGCCTTCAACCAGTAGCTGATAGAAGCAGAAACAGACACCCTGAATTCCTGGAATCCAGTTGCAGACAGGGAGGAGTGATGAGCAAAGGGGTCAAGACCAGGCTGGAGATACCCACAGAAACAGCTGACCTGAACAAAGGGGAGCTCATGGACACCAGACTGAGAGCTTGGAAACCAGCATAGGACTGATCCAGACACCTTGCATGTGGGTATCTATTAGGAGGTTTGGGCTATCTAAGGGGTTTCTGGTAGTGGATCAGTATTTATCCCTAGTATATGAATGGTTGGGAGCCCATTCCACACAGAGGGATACTCTCTCAGCTGAGACACACAGGAGAGGGCCTAGGCCCTGCTCCAAATGATATGATAGTCTTTGAAGATCCCCCACGGAAGGCTTCAACCTCCCTGAGGAGCAGAAAAGGGATAGAATAGGAGGTCAGTGGGGGGCAGGCAGAGAAGGAGGGGACAGAGAGGGAACTGGCACTGACATGTACAAGAAGCTTGTTTCTAATTTAAATAAAACAATTTTTAAAAATACCCACATTTTGGAGTTATATGTCGGTGCTCCTCTCCCACATTCTCTGAGTCTGTGACACTGTTATTCTTATGTGTAAGACATTGTGGGAGCCAAAGAGGAGTGGAAAGAGTCTTTCTCTTTTGATTCATTGTGATGATTACAGAAGATAATAAATGTACATGAAGTCTATGGAACATGGCCAACCTAATAAGCAATGGCAAATGTGAAGGGATGGCAGATGAGTTGACTTCTGAGAGAGTTCTTCCTTCAGCACTTGCATCTGCAGATCTTATTGGAGGTAAAGATTCATTATTTGTCCATGTTTATGTCCACTTTTACATAAAAGTGGATATTCAACATCCACAATGGCTGGGATGTAGCTCATCAGTAGTATACTTGTCAATCATGTTCAAGGATATGAGGGAGGGAGAAAAAGAGTGAGGGTGGGAGGGAGCTAGGTAACTATATAAACATGCACAACAGCATAGATCACATGACCATAATATAAGACATGGCATACTTTGTATTTTCTAGTAGTAATGAGCATGTACTCACCTGTCCCTGAGACAATGTGACCTCTATTGTAAAGTCTTTCCTTCCTTCCTTCCTACCTACCTTCCTTCCTTCCTTCCTTCCTTCCTTCCCTAGTTTGAGAGTTTTCATGCATGCATATAATATCTTCTGATAAAATCCACCATCCATTGCTGTATTCCAATCCTTTCACTTTCATCTAAAATACTATTCCCTCCCAATTTCATAGATCCTACTTATTGATGCCCCTGTGTATATGGCTGTTGGGCCATTTATTGGGGCGTGGATGGCCTCCCTGAAGAAAGATGACCCTTTCCACTTCCCAGCATCCCTCAGTTTTTAATAACTCCTCGCATATTGGTAGACTTTGTCCAGTTTGATTTTGCCCAGGTCTTTTGCATGGAATCACAAGTGCTGAGTTTGCTACATTGTCCTATCCAGAAAACACTTCCAATGTTGTCATCCACTACCTGTGACTCTTAACAATCTTCTGCCTCCTTTCCCACAATTATTCCACATGTGAAGTTTTATTGTATTTGACATCAAATTGCACTGAATCTTGGAAGGGTGGCCTCTTTGTGGAAAATGTAACAAACATCTGTGGACTTCAGTGTAATGATTTATATTGCTAAGGAAGAAATATGACACCCTTCCCCCCAAAAAAAACAATCCTCTGTAAATTTAACCAGGGACTCAACTATTGGGCTCCATCCAAATAATTCTACAAGACTTTTATATTCTTATTATCAAAACCAAGAAAAGAACAGTCCAGGTCAAACAAAATATTGACAAGTTTAATGAGCCCTTATATCCATTGAGTCCAAGTCAAATTTCTACAGAGGAGATAATGGGTGCTTAGCATTAGGAAACCTTTAATTCTGGCTTCTGTTTTACAAGATTAAAGAAGAAAATATATTGGTACATGAAAAGCACCAGATAGATTCCAATGCCGATACACAATGAGAATTCTTTATATGCTGACACGATAAGAGAAGCTTTCTAACTGAAACCTGGGTAAAGGGGGGATCCATTCAATGAACTGTGTTACAACAATGTTTGTCCCTTCAAATTGTATTTTGACAGGTCCACGTATTTGTTATTATATAATTATTTGACATGAAATTTGGAACATAATTCATAAATTGGGAATGCCTTGAAATAATCTCCATAACAGAATGGTGACCCACCCTGCCCAACTTAATGAGATAAATTCAATGAAAGGAAGAAAAAGCTAATGTCTCTCAGTGTGAGCAGGTCACATGAACACTGGGAAGGGCCATCATCTGATGCTCTTACGTGTTCTTATGAAAGCTACAGTCAAGACAGACAGCAGAGCTATAGCTGTCTTCCTTCAGACTGGTAGAACAACCAGTAGCCACAGCACCACATAGGACTTTATTAGCTATCTACAATTGTGGTCACAGGCCACTCTGGCCTGCTCAGATCCTGCATCTTAATGAACTTTCAAGTCATCTATCTTCTCTGTGTAACACAGGAGAAACCTTCCTTTAGGCTGCCACTCTGCCTGCCTTCAGGAACTCTGAAAACAAGAACCCTCACCAATTTGCTTTGGGAACACAGTACAAGTATTTGTCGATGTTTCAGAAGTTTTCTTTGCTTTATCTGGAGATGTGTGGATCTGTCAGCAAGTTTCTCCCCAAGGGTAGCAAAACAGAAAACAATTGAAGTATATAACTGTATAATACAGTGGACTAAGTATTGGATCCTTTTGTCCATTTCACTCCTCTAATTTCTCTGTATAGAGAAGAAAAGAAAACACTTAGGTTCTGTGTGAGTTACCAGAAATGGAAGCTATTAAAGCAGGGTCAGCTTTGGAGCCAAGAAGTCTTATTTCTTGGCCTATAGTACTAATGCCTTGTATAGACTGTGTGATAAAATCGATGTTGTCTTAAGTTTCATTTTATTTTCTAAAACAGAGCCTCATTCCTGCACCAGCCTCCTAAGCAGTAGTGAATATAGGCAGGTCTGTAACATCTACCAGATTGCCTCATTTCCTTATTCTTAGCTCAAAGTGATCATGATATTTTTGTGCATGTACTAATAAACTCTGCAATATTTGATTGCTTAAATATATTAATTTAATGTGTATATGTACTCTTATGTATTAAAACGCCTGAAAACTTTGTGTATTTTATTTCTTCATTTTACACATGATGAACTTTTTAATCCTCTTAGAGATGAAACAGAAAAAAGCCCAAGAGTCATTAGATTTGCTGATAAGAAATTAGATACTAAAGACTGAAAACCAATAAAATTATCAAGAGGGGATAGACCCTGCAGAGCTATGACAGCATTGTGCCTCTTTCTCAGAATTTTCTTCCTCATATTCTCTTGAGAAGCTATATAAAATAACAGTTCCTACTGTTCATATTAAGGGTAAGAATTCCTCAAAAATAATTTAAAAACTCTTTCCAACTCAATTTCCTGTGTCTATTTCCTTGGCCGTAGAACCTTCTAAGAAACTAAGTGTATCTGAAGAAAGATTGCTGAATGTTTTAGAAAACACATGATAGAGGTAAAGGTCACCAGAAGATATCATTAATTATTTGAACATGCATTACACTTGCAATATAATGGAGACCATGTAGATATTTTTTGACATTTT
The DNA here is from genome assembly GCF_003668045.3 of Cricetulus griseus. Taxonomy (NCBI): domain Eukaryota; kingdom Metazoa; phylum Chordata; class Mammalia; order Rodentia; family Cricetidae; genus Cricetulus; species Cricetulus griseus. The sequence goes on along the minus strand of NC_048596.1, from coordinate 247,335,246 downwards.
ATTGTAGCCAGATGGAAGAGAGAAAAATAAAGATGTGGAGGTAATGTTAATAATCTATTTTATTTAACTCAATATGTAAAGCATGTTTTCACTTAAATTTAATCAATTTTAAAATTAATTAATGAGTTATATAAGTTTTATATTGTAAACTGGAAATTGGAGCATGTTTGTGGCTAGGTATCTGCAGCAAAAGTGACCACATCAGTGTGTTAGATAACTCAGTGATAAAAATGTCTACTTTCCAGACAGAGAAAAATCAGGTTATAGTGTTTTTCAAATTTCCTAACAGTGAGACCCAACCCTTTAATACAGTTCTTCATATCATGGTGACCCCTAAGCATAAAATTATTTCATTGCTACTTCATAACTTTAATTGCGCTACTGTTATGAACAGTATTGTAAATATTTTATATGTTAAGATATCTGTTAGGTGACCCTAAAGATGTCAAGACCCACAGGTGGAGAAACATTAGAACAGATAGGTCAATCATCTAAACACCAAAAGAACCATCCATCAATACATCATCATTCATGCACACTGCCCCATTGTCCCATTGTCCCCATCGTGTGCAGAATGCTAACACTGAATGACATCTTCTTGAATCCTGCCATTAAATGATACACAATGTTTTCACACTGATGCATATTTCATATCATCTTATAATTATAATTTCATTCCATTAAAACCTATTACTAAAGGGATCCAATAATTGCACATTACTTCATATGGATTTTATTGTTGCAAAAAAAAACCTGGCAAATAACACTTAGTATGCTTTTTTTCATACAACAATCAGTATTTGATGAAGTCTACTATAGAATTCAGTGTATATATATCTAATTAGGCTTATGCATGAGTAATATCTTCTGTGACATGACAAATTGTTTTCTAAAACAATACTACAATTTAGATGTTTCCCACACTTCTCAGCCCAACCCCATCATATTTGATAAACAATGCTTAGCACTTTAAGTGTTCACATGTTTTCCAATAGTTATCTCTTTTAAATTGTTGGCTAGAAGGAGAAAAAGTGAGAGGATGAATATAGGAAATCTGCATTTCTTTTCATGCACTTGTTTTAAAAGTAGAAAAATTATTTTTATGTAGGGAAAGTATTTGAAAATATTTCCTAATCATAATAAATATGTGAATTTGTGGTATTTTCAATTATGTGGTTGTTTATATCAATATTTTCTCAAAACTGAAAGTATACTACTTCACTTTTATATTTTAAAATGATTTTTCCCTATTCATAATGGTGCTCATCTACATTCTTCACTTTTTATTGTTGCTGTTGTCTATATGAATTTGTTAACTCACATTAAATTTATGTTTTGAGAAATTATGAAAATGAAACGTAATTTAAACCTTTCTAAATGTTTGTTAGATTCTTTCAGGTGTTTAAAAGTTGGTTAATTGCCTTTTGGTTCCATGTAAAAAGATATTTAGTCATGTTAAAAACAATGACTTCAATGTTTTATGTACTGAGCTGTATTTCACAGTTGAGTGAGATCGTTTCCTAAATCAGGAACAGATGATGTAAGAAGTGTGAGGATGAGAATTAATATAGTATTTTATTTACTTGGTCAGTCTCAGCTAGTTGGAAAAGCAGGCAATGAAAGTAGGACTCCTAACTTAATACAAGGCACATTCGGTGGTGCGTTTTTATGCTGAAGCTTTTCTCTGTTCTCATACAGGCTCATCCATTTTCTTTTCTTTTCTTTTTTTGGCATACTTTTCCTCTTCCACAGTCAGACATAGTATAAAGTCTGTGTTTGCCTGGGATGAAGAACTAAACCAGTGTGAACAGATGGTATGTACCTCCATGGATGTATCCTAAACCAGATTGTTTCTCAATGGGGCTCAGTTTCCACCATGAGAACTCAGTTCCAGTACCTCCAACCTAACTGCTTATCCCATGATCTTTCATAACCCAACACACAAACACACACACACACACACACACACACACACACACACACACACACACTTGAAACTTTTAAATACTACTTTGTTGAAAAGTATCCTTAGCATTCTGTTTGTGTTCCCTTACATTGGCATTTCTCTTAAAAACAGTTACAGTCCGTTCTTCTGTTCAGTGGTGTTTCAAAGACATGAATTCATAAGGAAGGCCTTCACAATTCTGTCATATGCATGTCCCTCCTTTTGTTTCAAAAGCTTGTCTTTATGTTTTTATCTAATCGAAACTTTTCTTTGGAAATCTGTCTGTGAAGAAGTTAAAAGTGGCTATTAACATAGATGTCATATTATTAATTAAAGGATGGAGAATCTTCACCAAACTACCCATGCTGTTAATGCATCACAAGTCAGCATTTGCTTGTGCTAAATGCATGCTTGTCAGAAAAGAGTGGAAAATGTATCTCAAGCAAATACCCATCATCATGTTTGCAAGTGGGACTTCACAGCATAGAAAGGGTCAATCTATTTCACCAGCTGTCAGCAGCATTGTCAGCATAAGGAGAAAAGTGTTAATATATGAAATGCTTTGTTTGCATGCATAGAAGGCTTAAGCATTCTCTGTCAGTAGCCAAGCATTTTGCACATATTTTTCAGTAAAGTTATGGAAGCCTTCATTTAAAAGGCCAGCTGATGGAGTAATACCTGATTTTATTGAGACTATGATGATGAAAAGGCCATTTCTTCTTGGTACCATCCCTGGGGTTATGCTGCATATCTCTCCTCCAATAATTGTACAGAGCAATAACAAGCTGATGGCTGTGCACAGTAATTGGCACCTCCTCACTGCATTTGTGGGTAGTCGATCTGAGAATTACTGAAATCGAACAACAGCCACAGTGACTGCAAGACTGAGGCCCATATTGATCTAGAAGGAATAGGATGGATCTGTCAGGTCTGGGTAGAATATATCATTCTCTTGGTGAGAGAATTCTTCCTGCAAAAAAGGAAATAATTATTCTCTCCAATGTTACACTTCAAACAAAAGCATGCACACTTATAAAGGAGCCTTTGATGTAGAAAAGAAATACCATTTTAAAAATAATTTTCTCTTGTAGCTCTTGCTTGAACAATCATTGCTCTGAAATCTGCTACATTTTTCTGAGCTTCCTCTAGTCGATTAGGGCATTGAAAATGTTTAATCAGTATATTAAGATTTCAAATCCCATTTAACTAGCCTTCAGTTGAAACGGAAAGATGCAGACCCATTTGGTATGCACAAAGTAGGCAATAATCACATTAGAAACCCCCAAAATACAAATCAGAACCAGCTGTTACCAAGCAAGTATGGAGAGCTGTGCTCTGGACTTTCCATGGCCTGCAGCAGCAATGTTATACAAACAGCAAGTCCCCAAGGTGTCTCAGCAGCTACTCATGCAGTGGAAAAAATTAGATATCAAGCTAAAGGTTTACCAGATGGATATTTAATCAGTGCTTTTGTGAAAACTTCTCTATCTAGACTGAATATTGAAGAATAGCTGCATTCAACTTAAACAATGAACCATGTTTTTATTTTGGTTTGCAGTTGCTTTATTTTGTTTTGGTTTTTCCTACCATCATCCCTGACATAAACAGTGAGCACTAAGAAGACTAAGGAGAAAAATGTGTTTTACATAAAGCATAAGAGACATGCAAAAACAACTCACCAAGTATAACCTGAAAATAGCCAATTGAGAGCAACTCATAAGTAGATTATTCAAACATACACAAAAACATTCTTAAATTAATTTGCCTGGCTCAAGATTTAAGATACCAAGTTGTTTCCTGAATAAGAAACAGTCTTGTATATACATCATTGTCTTACCAAAGGATTCTGCCATTTTTAATAGAAGAATCATAGTATGGATTCTCAGGTAGAAGTTCTCAAAGTCTGTAATCCATTGTGTATTGAATCCTGGCCTTTCAAATTTTCTAGGTACTTAAACCCCACCAATACTTTTTTCATCACTTAAAGTGCTTTATGTTTTCAGTTTTATGAGCCATTGATTCTTCAGTGTATTCAGAACTGTCCCAGACTTATAGGGTCACTCTCTGGCCAGCATCCTTCAAAGCCAATCCAGTACTCAGTGATTTCTCGTCTTATATGAAATCTTTCACTCCTAGAACAGCATTTGTATTCATTAGGTTTGGGAGAAAAATAAGCATTCTCAGTTTATATGTTGTAAGACTCAGGGTAGAAGAGAAATTCCATTTAATGTGTGAATAAAGGCACTGGGGAGAAATGGGGAATAACGTAAGTAAACTACTGATTCTTTTGGATGGAGGCATTTCTTGGTACATTTTGAGTGCATTAAAATTAGAAGAGTAGGTTGGTTCGAAAGCTGTTTGTTGAATGTTTTCAGAGCTTCTTGATTGGATAAGCTCGCTCAGGCTCATGCCTGCTGAATTCTACTTGCAAATGGGAATATCAATATCTAGTTTCTATGAGCACAGACTTTGCTTTGTAGATTAAGGATGACATTGTACTAAATCACACAGAGAAGAAAGATTGAGAGAGACAAAGATTCATGAGAAAGTTGCCCATACTATTCTCTAAGGATGAGAGATTCTGTGGCCTCAATGACCCCCACTGATAACAGTCTTCCAAGTTATAGAGGAAGAGTATAGTTCTGACTAGGCAGTCAAAAAGACCACTCATTACACATCAAAATATGAAATAAAATTGACAATTTTAGAAATGGCTTAGGAGCAAGTATTACACTTACAGAGGGCCAGAGTTCAATTCCAAGAATTCACACAACATGGCTCACAATTGTCTGTAACTGAGCTCTAAAGAACCATTGCCCTATTCCAGCCTCTGCAGGAACCTATACTTTTGTACACACACACACACACACACACACACACACACACACACACACACACACACACAAAGAGAAAGATAATTAGAAATAAAATCTTCAAAAATAAATTAAGTACTTCTTTAGTTTTATTTATTGTGTTGTATTATTATACATAATGTATGCATGTACATTATATATGTTACATATATGTTACTATGTGTTTCTATGTATGCACATGTTAGAGGAGAATGTTAGATGTCTTTCTCCATCAGTCTCCTCTTTGTTCCTTTGAGGTAGGGTCTCTCCCTGAAACTCAAGTTTGCATTTTTTTTCAGTTTGGCTGGTGGACAGCAAGCCCCTGCAATCCTTTTGCTATCTACCTCTTTAGTACTGGGGTTACAATGTGTTTGGGACCACACCAAGCTTTTATTATGTTATAGAATCTTAACTTCAGTTCCTATGCTTGTGTAACAAGATTCTAGAGAAAGCAGTCTTAACAACTCAGCTTCCAAATCAGAACTTCTTGCATGAGTGACCAAAGTAATGTGAAGCATAATTTAAATTGCATGGAACACAAAGTTGGAAAGAAAATTAGAAGAGTCACTTAATAGTCCAAAGTTTGTATATCTTCGCTCAAAATAGACTTTAATACCATCTGATAGCCTAACACTTTGACATCATGTTCAAAACACAGTGTTCAGCATCCAACTGTATGTAAAAAATTACAAGTATGCTTTCTAATTGGCTCCAAAAAGCAAAAAGAAGTGAATATGAAAGTACCGGAACCAGTCATACCATCAATAAATAAAGAATCAACACCAAAGGAAAGTTTGGTAGGTATTTAAAAGTGATTATGTTCAGCTATAAGAATGGGTCAAATAGCCAACATGGAAATGTGGGAAAACATCAAAGGCAAAAATTTATTGTTCTTTCCAGGGCAATGAGGGTTGAACGTATAGTTATATCTAATATCATAAAGATTTTGTCAATTCAACCAACACCTGTCCCTCTTCTACCTTTGAGACTACTGTATTATTCAGTGACAGTTTCTTAAAATGAAAAAAGATCAACCACACATTTTTTTTTTGTTAAAAATCAATTACCCAACAGGAAAGAGATGGATTACCATTGATTGCTTCCTGCTGGTGTTAGAGGTGATGGATGACCACAGCCATGGCATTGATCTTGAGGGGCAGCTTTGCACTGGTTTTGCATTGCTTATTATAGAGCCTCCTACTCAGAAGATGCCTGCATGCACAATGCATTCCACACTTCATCTTCCATCACCTTCTTCCAGCTATTCTTTGGTTCCAACTACTTTGACTGTGTTTATAAATGTATAAATTTAGCATTGTTACTTGTGTTAACACTTTATTCAGGTATGGTGGATATAAAGGACTTCCAGGCACACAGCACAGTCATAGAATAAGACAGCAGCCATTTAAATAAACTATTACAGTGAGTATAGTTTGTTGGTATAAGAAATAACCACAAAGCCATCTTGTAACTCACAGAACTTTACATTTTCAAATAATGGTGGAAAGTTACATGCTTGTTCTAATCTGTATTTTGGGGATGCTGAATATTTGCTGTTTGGGTAAATTTATCCATTCTATAAAATACTGCATATTTATTTGTATGTGTATGTATGTAAATGTTGATCTATGGTGACTGCTTTACTGAATAAAATGGAGGATGACTTATGGAAAACTGGGTTTGATACACTTATTCTACTGCACATCCCTCTTGACAGCCATCTCTACTTCAGTGTTATCTGTTCTCCCCAAAATCACAGAACCTAACCTTTGACTGACAGCCAGAGCCATTGGCTATGCCTCTTCTTTCCTCAGTGACTTGCTGCCTGATGTAATATCCTCCTAATTCAGGTTTATGGGGTGCTGACTGAGTGAGTTTCAGCAATTTCAAAGGCCAATGTTCATTTTTCTCCTTTCATAACCATACAGATTGAGCACTCACTCCCAGAGCATGCAGGTTCAGAACTGGATGAGACCTGATAACTATGAAACCTTTTTCTCTGTTATGAACTCAGCTAAGTCATTTTGACCCTTTGACTAATATCAGGGGACAATTTTATTTTGTTGTTTATTATGTATGTGTTCTGAAAGTCTCCAGGATCAAAGGAAGAAAATGAATGTGTCATAAAGACAGACACTTATTGAATATTTTATCCAATCTAGTAATGCTCATTGATTTAAAAAACCCTCATAATAATTATGTTAGTTACATTGCAATTTGAAGTGTTAACACTAGGCATGGATTGTGGAATTGCATCTCAAATAAATGCTGTTGCATAGGCAAAACAATTATAACAGAGAACACTGGTCAGTTCTATGGCAAGGATGAGTATTAGGTAGTATAGCTATGTGTCACATTTATTCATTTTAATTTGATGGGAACATTTAACATTAAATTGCTGTACCTAGTTGCATACTATGCATCATAGATCCAAGCTGAGTTTTCTACTTGGGAGTATTAATAACTCACTCCAGTTTTGCCAACTTGCTTCCCACCTCAACATCACCAGGGACACATCTCTAAACCCAGGAAAAGGAAATCTCTTCATCTTGACATTAGACTCTGCCCTTGTGTGTCACCTCTACCTTATTTGTTAATGACATCTATATCTAAAGGAAGGACAAGTGCTGTCCAACCTTAAAATATGAACCTCTTGTTTAGCAGTGCTCATAGAATCTTTCCAGCAACTGACACCAAGAGGAAGGCAGAAAGGCTACAGTCACCTTCCAACCTGGTATGCAGGGTGATAACTCACACATCACTCCTTTATGAATGAACCCTGCTGCCTATCTATTTAACACACAATCTTCTGTCTTAGTTTGAGGTCTATCACTGTGGTCAAACATTTACCAACAACAATTTATTTACAGGTATATAATCCATTGACAAGAGAAGCCAGAACAGAAACAAAAGGCAGTAATCTGGAATCAGGAACTATAACAAATCATGAAGGGTGCTGCTTACTGGTTTGGTTTGATTTTCAGCCTGCTCTTTTGTCCAACCCAAGACCACCACATAGAGTGTCACTGTCCAAAGTGGGCTTTGCTCTTCCAATCAATCATAAATCAAGGAAATGATCTACAGACATGCCTACAAGCCAGTTTTATGGAGACCATTCCACAACTGAAGCTCCCTCTTCTCATGTGACTTTAGTTTATGTCAAGTTGACAAAAACTAATCAGTACACATTCTTTAAGACACAGGAAAATCTTCACATGGTTCCATACTCAAAGAAAAAACATTCTGCTCTCCTTGGATTTCATTGTTTGTTTTGTTTTTAGTCCATTTTATGCTTAGTATTTTGAGCCTTACATTTTCAGAATAGGCAACACTTATGACATAATGGAATTGCAAGGAAGACAGAGTATTGACAAAGATACACTTTCATGAAATACCAGGGTTTGGTTTTGTTCTGTATGTTTTTTCCTGTTTCATGTAAGAATTTCTGATGTCACTAGTGAGAATATCATAGTAAACAGAAAGGATGGTGAACTCAGAATTCTGAATGAGTATTATGAGATTATCTAGTACTATAGTCATCATATCCACAGAAGCTGACATGCAGACCAGTATTTTGTCAAGTAAAAGGTAGATTATTTATGCTAGCTATTGTCACACAAAAGTCACCATGATAAAAATAGGAATTTCAGCAAGCAAACTTGTCCATAAAGAATGGAAGAGAATACAGAGCATCTTTGGAAAGCTAAGGTGAGTTATGACATATATTACATCCTTACTGCAGCAGAATGTTCTGTGGATGGTGTGCTAGCTACATTACTCATTATTATGACCAAAAAGCTGAAAGAAACAACTCCAGGGAACAAAGGTTTACTTTGGCTCACAGTTTCAGAAGATACAGTCCAAAGCCAGAAAGATCTGGTAATTAAGGTAACTAAGTATTTTGTTGTGGGAGCATGAGGACATGGTACTCAAGAAGCAGAGAGCTATCCTAGACCCAAAGGCCAATATAGCTTTCAAAGACAGAATGTCTGTGATCTATACATACCAACTAGGCTCCACTTTCCAAAGATTCCACAATGGTCCAAAACAGTGCCACTTGCTGGGGATCAAGTTTTCAAACACACGAGCCTATGGGAGACATTTCACTTTCAAACCACAAGAAATAACAAGACACTGTGGCTCAAGGTGAACATAACAACTTATGCAGTAAACAATTATTTTGTAAAATTCAATCCATATTTTTTTACATATGGGGTGGGAAACACCTGCATTTCTCCATGAAAATACAATAATTGTTGAATTTATATCACATAAACCAAATTACAGCCAAATTTTCCTAAGTAGGGTCCTAAAATGATATCTCTTACTATTACAGAAAACAACACTCATTGAAAGGCAGAGTTGTGGAACCCATCCCAATGGATACATCTATACACCCTTCACACCAAAGAAGGGGGATAAAAGATCATAAGAGCCAGAGGATCGAGGAGTTTGCTGTGAGCTTATCTCTAATAACACCAGATGTTACACTCATAAAGTCTCATCAGCATGACTGCCTAAATTTAAGCTGAACAAGGAAGACACCAATGAATTGTTACGATAAATATTTCTGTCAAAAGCCGCCTGAGCCCCATTGCCGTGTGTAAGCTTTACAACAGCTGCCTGCCTGAGTTAGGCCCAACTGAATACACAGAGAGACTTGTATTAGTTACAATGCAGCTTGGCCAAAGACTAGGATTCTCATCTGTTAGTTCAGTCTTAATTATCATACATCTATATATTTTATAAGGCTTATCTTATCGGACCCCTTATTGGCGTCCCTCTTAGCTGGTGGATCATATCGTGCCAATGGAGCAGGAGCCGAGGGGAAAAGAGGGCCCTTCCTGTTTCTCTTTTGCTTAAATATCAGTCCTTGCTATGTCATTTCCTGCCTGGATCAGACTTCTCTACTACAATGAATAATGTAACACTAGACTAGGAAAAGCCCACATGGCCTCAACCCTACAAAAAGAAGTGTAGGCAATTGGAGAAAGCTGGAAGTGGGAGAGGTCTTCCACCTCAGGAAAGAGCACAGCTGCTTGTTGTCTAGTGCTAAATGGTCAGCCATGAAAACATGCACATGAGTAATGTAATATAGACTGAACAGTTTATATTATAAATATATATAATATATATATATACATATATATATATATATATATGTGTGTGTGTGTGTGTGTGTGTGTATATATATATTTTTAGTGAAAAAGGAAGCCATAATTTGAAGGAGAGCTTGGGGAGGGACACAGCAGTGTTTGTAGAGAGGAAAGAGGAGTAAAAATGTAATTATATTATAATCTTAAAAGAAGCATCTGTTTCCAGACGTTTATAATATACTGGTTGGTTCTTTGTACAAAATCTCACCATTTTGTCATCTTTATGCTATTTTTGTATCCTTGAAAAATATAAAAGTTGCACAACTTTATCCTCAAAGTATTACCTTTAATTTGACTGCTATGAGTTAGTGTTGTTAGTGTCCCTGCACATTAAAGTGGTTTGTCTGGATTCTATTGGATAACCAAGAAGGACTGTATTGCAGCCTTCACAGAGTTTATCATTGCCTAGAAACTGATCCAAATCTATCTCTTGGTGAACAACTAGTATAAATATTTCAGCCTTTACATTCACCATGCTCATATTTGGTGGTTTCTTTACTCTGGAAATGAAGAGAGTTCACACTAAGTTGTATTTTAATTGATATAGAGAGATGAGTTCAGCAGAGTGGTTAATAGTGTAAGAGGCTAATTAACAAGTGTGAGTCTACCCACACAGAAGAACCTTTACAATGGTTTTACTGGAGAAGTAAGAAATGGCCACTCAGCATTCCAATCTGGTCCTCCCTGTAAAAATACTTGCCAATAGTCAGTTATAACTACATAGTGGCTAATTGGAAGCACTTAGTCCCAGTGCTGGCTCCTTGCTGTGATAAATATTTAATCACAGAGGTCCAAGCTCCTTTCTGAAAGCAAACCATAGCCTGTGACTCTTCAAAGCAGAACAAAGAACTATGTCACCGAGAATGAGCCTTCTCCCTCTAATACAGGGTGGAGAAAGGTGCCCCTAATTACCTTTGCTGAGAAACAGTCTTTTACCTCACTCTGTCTGACATTTAGATGGTCCTCCTCTCACCTCTTCCTGTCTGTGTAAAAAGGAGCTGAACACAAAAGGAGAGTCCACTATGCTAGCACATGTCCTCCCCATCACAATGCTAAGCCATGGTGATGTGGTATGTCACTCTAACAGTGTCATTTTTCTTTCCAATTAAAAATAATAGATGATATTGGCCTGTCAGTACCTGGGGTTCCTGAAGGAAGAAGACTAGTTGGTATATAGAAAGACCCACTGTCCACTAATTTGAAGTTCAAGAATTGATGGTAGGCCATTTCTGAGTCTCTTTTCCACCTGTGTGTCCCCGAGAATTGGTGCTTCCCAGGGTGATACTCTGACAAACACCTTTGAAACTTCCCCCCTTATCCTAAAACAATTTTCAAGCAGCCTAGAATTGAAGTATAAGGTCTCTACCTTTGTTGCTCTGCTGTGTCTCTTGTTAAAATGTCCTGGTCAGAAGCTGCTTAGTCACCAGGATGTTAACATATCATATTCACCAATTTCCCATAACAATTTCATTTTGAATAAAATTCAACAAAATGAATCTCCTCACATGTCAATCATCAGAATAGAATAGAGACAACATTCAGTGGATGAAGAATACTATTTATTTTACTTATTTATGCCTTTTCATTTTCACAAATCAATCCCCATTCAGAGGTGGACATTTAAGACTTTTTATTTGCTCTTTTTCAGAAGAGTAGATGACCAATTTTTAGTGGAAAAAATCATAAACTAAATATTGGATAGAGTAGTCTAGGAAGTTCATACTATGTTCAATTAAATCTTTTAAACAGAAATAAATTTTAATAGATTAAAAAATTCCCCCTCATCAGTTAATACTATCCAGCCTTCACATTCTCTTCTTCAAAAGGAGATGCAGCTACTGATAGAGATTTTCTTACAGACATGACACAAAGGATTATAACTGGAGACAATTTTAATTAATTTTTGAAAACCAACACTATATTCTCATCTCTAAAATAGCAAAATTATATAAAAGGAAAATAAAAAATACTATTAAATCCAAAAAGAAAGAAAAAAAAACATTAACACTAGCATCACTAGACTACAGTAAATGTATAGCATTGTGAAGGAGAAATTGCTTACTGTGTTTAGGTAAGTGCAATAAGATTGTTAACCATTATGTTGGGCATTATTTTTGTACTGTTTCTCTAGGCAGTTTTTCAGGTGCTTCCAGCTATTAGCTACAATATCTTTAAGTAAGAAACATAATTAAAGTAAATTTTTAAGAAATAAAAAATGTCACCATCCAATATAAATATTATTTAAATGTAATTTGGACATTTAAATGTCCAAAAATATATTTATTATATTTATAAAATTATAGCAAACTATTCAGACAGTTGTACCTTGCTTCAACTTATTTAAAGATTATATTTTTAACTTGTCACAATCCTAGGGCTCCTTACATTTATTTTAAGCATTTTGTAACAGTTCACTTTGCCTTAATCATTCATTTCCATTTTTCACAAGTCTCTTGTCACAGACTGTCTGTATTAGCCCCACACTGCAGGGCCATATGTTGTGGACTGGTGTCTTCGGTGCTACTACTGGGACAAGCTGACCTGCCCTGGGTCAGTTCCTGAGTGGGGGAGTGTGGATGAGGGAAAGCTAGCTATAAATATTAAAGGAAAGACAGAAACATAGGATAGTGTCAGGAGGGTGGTTTCAGTCCATACTGAATGCCCCCAGTTTATTAATCCATCATCTTAAGTAACCAACCAAAGATGGGGACAATGGCAGAAGACTTCTATTATCATGTATAAAGGGCAAATAGCAATTACTTCCCTTAATCCTAAAGACACTCCATAGCAGCACATACCACTTGACCTTCAGGTACTATTTAGCTGCACATATCACCTAGCCTCCAGGGTGAGCATAAACTCAGTTGGAACTAGGTCTATTGTTCTTTAGATAGGAGCCATTCATCACCAGGTTAGGGCATCCTACAGCCATTAAGCTAATATCCTAAAGACAATAGGAGTTGAGGATCTCTGATCTCAAAGACAAATGAAGTCAAGGATCTCTGAACTCATTCATGGCAGGATTAAATAGATTTCCAAACTACAGGCCCCGACAGTCTCTTTAACTTTATAGTGAATGTTAATATATCAGTGTCAGTGTCACATATATTTTCAAAAAATCATAGAAATTCAGGTTGGTATTATAATATATAGACTAGTAAATTCAAAATATATATTTTTCTTTGTTTTTAACGACTGAGAAAAATACTTCTTTGGAGACTAGAGGCTTAATGCCTAGCTAATACTTCTGAGAAAATATTTAAAAGTGTGACTTGATAAGAAGAGGACAATAGGTGGAACAATTGCTTAGAATTTTTTGTTGCTGTTGTTTTGTTTTTTACTGATTTCAATAGTTATAATTAGAAAATATCCTGGGTGAGATCAAGCAACATTTCAAATCATTCATGTTTTTTATGAATTCCATGATGGCTTTTGTCATCTTGACTGGAATCAAGAAAAGACACACCTCAAGACATGAGGTTGTTTCTATAAAGGTTTAACTGAGGTAGAAATACCCATCCTGATGTTGGCAGCATTATCACATGGGCTGGAGTTATAGCTGAATGAAAATGCTAAATGAGCAGAACACCTCCTCTCTCTCTCTCTCTCTCTCTCTCTCTCTCTCTCTCTCTCTCTCTCCCTCTCTCTCCTCTCTCTCTCTCTCTGTCTCTCTCTCTCTCTCCCTCTCTCCCTCTCTCTTCCCCTTTCTCTCTCTGATTGTACATGCAGACTGACCAGCTGCCACCTGCTCCTTCCATAATTCCTTCACTGTGTGATGAACTATACCCTCAAAATGTAGGGGAAGCTGAGCCATACCTGCTTAGGGGCTGGATAAAGATGTGCCTGACCATGCCTGCAAGAATGTGGTTCCGGTGATGTAGAGTGAGAGACGGTCAGGTGGCTGGGCACTTTCAGTTTCACTTTTGGCTTGCTGCACAGGCTGCTGCCCACCGGCTGACTAGGTCACTCTCTAAGTAAGGCTTTTTCCCTGTTAAAATCCCTTGTATTTCTACTTGGCTCTGTATTGGTAATTTGCCCCCGCCCCCCATATCTGGTGTCAGGAACAGGATCTTGGCTCCAATTGGGACAGCCTTCGGGGCCCACCAGGACTGTAGGCCTAGGCTGGGAAAGTGCCCTCTCTCCACAGGTGCTCCCGGCTCACAGCTGACCTGCTGCCCCACACAAGCACGTTCCAGCTGCCACTGAGCTGTTCAGAACAGCCTGCCCATCTGGGAGATTTCCACAGACCTCCCCATGGTTACTGTCGAAGTTTGTAGCTGCAGGCAGTGGACCGACCCAGACTGTGGCCTACCCACACTCTAAGGCCTCCTGGCCTAGATCCCAGTAGGCCTTGGCTTTCAGCAGTGGCTTCCCCTGACCTCTGCAGCAGTAAAGGCACATATCTTTCAGTGGTTGTGGGCACAAGGCTGTACACTAAGATAAGCGCAGCCACTTTTGTGACCTTTCTCCACTGCTGTCACCATCTTGCCTTACGGAACACTGCCAAACACTGTGCTGAGTAGCTGAATGCCTGTGCCACATGCTGGTCAAAGATCGTTACTGCATCTAGAGTAGAAATCCAGTAAAATTATGGCGGAATACCAACTAAAACTGGTAATATTTTTGCTTATTATGTGAATTCAATGTTTGAGGAGGATGCTAATCTGCCAATTACCGGCCTATATGTCATAATGGCAGTTAGCTTGCTGGTACAAATAACATTACTATCCAGAGGACTCAGGAACAGGGATAAGAATAACTTCACCACCTACTTACAGGAAATAACAGCAATGAGGTTTTGGAGAACAGATTAGGTCAGACCACAATTGTGCAGCAAGTGGAACAGAAATTGGATGACAAGTTTGGCTCTGTGTTCAATATGCTAAAGACAGAGCTGTCTGTTACCCAACATTAGATGCAGCATATTTATAAGATAAACACAGAGAGATCATCCATGTCTGAGGCCTTAGAGGCTAGGCTATCAGAAGAACGTGATAAGCTAAAGAATATCTGTAGACAGCTAGAAACTCAGATAGGCACTGTTACCCAGAAACTAGATGCAAAGGTGCAAAATACCCAGGATAGGGTTGAAGAATTGGACAATACCATTCAATCAATTATCGAAGCATCTAAGGTAGCAGATCACAAATTTGAGTCTAGATTCGAATGTTTGGAAGATAATTTACAGTACAGGGATGACAGATTACATGGGTCTATATGGTCGTTTGCTGAGGACTCAAAATCAGCAAATCATGATCTCGAATCTATACTCCAATACTTAGAAGGCAGTTTCCATACCATTCAGATGCTGCCTAAGGACAACCATATTAAAGACCTAGAAAAACATGTAGAGGAGCAGTTAGAGCAAATTACAGATTACCTAACATGCTTTGAATCTTTTATGATTAAGGAGATTGAAAATTTTCATTAGGATATCATTACTAGGCTTAAAGATCATTGGGATGCCTAAGAGGCAAAATCACTCCAATTCGAGGCACATACTCCACCTGGGTTCATGACTATTCTTCTAAGGTTGTTACTCATATACCATTAGTCTACCCAGCTACCATGGTAGAAAAGCCAGCTTCTAAGAAACACCCTCAGGGACAGATGGCTTATGTATGGGAACCTATACATTTGAAGGATCTTAAGAATATTAAAGAATCAGTTGTCCCATATGGTTTCCATAGCCCATATGTAAAACAGCTATTACATTCATGGGCAACCTTTAACAGACTGGGAAAGACTGGTAGCAGCTGTACTTGAGAATTCATGTCAAATCCAATAGAGGGCATTGTTCAGGGAAGGAGCGAAGCTCCTTGAGCATCAAGGCATAAAGAAAGATTTTGAAGGCCCCCTAGATAAGATTCTTGGTGAGGGTATTTATGCTAACCCACGGGCTCAGGCTGAATATGACAACTATATACTGTCCCTATCCAGGAAAGCAGTATTAAATGCCTGGGATAAGGTTCGTGAGCCAGGAGAATGTCTAGAATCTTATACCAGAATAAAATCGGGACCTATAGAACAATTTCAGGACTTCTTACAAAGGTTAACTAGGGCAGTAGAATTACAGGTAACAGGTCCGGAAACAAGACAATCAATTATATATACAATAGCTTATGAAAATGCAAACCCAATATGCAAAAGAACACTTTTCCCTTTAAAGATCAAATCAGGTACGCTAGAAGAATGGATTTTGCATGCAGCCAACATTGACTATAATGTGCAAGATTCTGGAGCTTGGGAGGGAGAAGAAATCTCGAAAGGTTCAAAAAGCAACAGGAAATTAAAAGTTCTAGAGGTGAGGATGCAAGAGCTTGGGAAGGAGAAGCACCTTACAGAGGTCAACATAGGTACCAAGAAGCTAGAAGTTACTACTACTATGAATCAGATCCTTGGGTAGGAAGAGCCTTCCTCAGGAGACCAGGAAGGTGCCAGGAACCTAGATGTTTCAGCTGTGGTAGAATGGGATATGTTAAAAGAAATTGTAGACAAACAAATTCTAACAATGCCTCATACAGAAGGCGACTGCCTTCTGGATGTGTAGAAGATGTGGTAAGGGCAGACACTGGACCAATGAATGTAGGTCGACCAGGGACATGCAAGGAAACTCATTAAGGCTGGGAAACCCCAAGCGGGGATTCAAGAAGTCCCCCACATTGAGAAAGTTCTGGTCATTCCCAATAGAAGTAGGAGGCAATCTCTCACAGAACGAATAGATATTTCTTTGTCTATTGTGAAAAATGATACTCCTCTAGATGGTAGCTTGAATAGTGATGAAGAATCAAATGTGACTGGACAAAATGAGAAACGCATATTTTGTCAAACTTCTATTAATGATAAAAGACCTCAGTTAAAAGTGAAAATTAATAATAAAGTTATTTCTGGCTTAGTAGACACTGGGGCAGATGTGACTATTATTACCTAAAAGTCTTGGCTTCAGAAATGGCCTCTTAGAGAGGCAAATGTACAATTTTTAGGAATTGGAACTCTATCTAGAGTTCAACAGAGTGTTAACTCGATTGTCTGCATTGAACCAGAAGGATAAAAAGGGAGTCTGAAACCATACTTGGCAGATATAGCTATAAATCTCTGGGGTTGTGATCTTTTACAGCAAAGGAATACTCAGATTAATATTCCTCTAGTGTTGGATACAAATTATGTACAATCTTTAGATAGTCGAAAATATCTGGTAAGATGCTATGGAAAACAGTTACCAACCATCCATGCTGTACAGAAAGTAGGAACAAATGATGGATCTTCAGAGGAACCAAAGGCCCTGCCATTGAAGTGGCTTACAGATGAACCAGTTTGGGTAGGACAATGGTGTTATGATAAATCTTTCCACCAAAAGCTGCTAAGCCCCACTGCCACATGTGTGTTTTATGCCAGCTGTCTGCCTGAGTTAGGGCCCCAATTAATGCACAGAGAGACTTGTATTAGGTAAAATGCTGCTTGTCCAATGACTAGGATTCTTATCTTCTAGCTCAGTCTTAATTATCATAAATCTATATATTTTATAAGACTTATCTTATAAAGCATGCCTTCCCTGGCACCCACTCTTGCTAGTGGCTCACATGGCGCCACTGGAGGAAGACCAGAGGGGGAAAGGGACACTTTCTGTTTCTCCTTGATTAAATATGAGTCTCCTTGCTATGTCACTTCTGGCCTGGATCACCACTTCTCTACTACATTTCCCAGAATCCTCTTTGATCCTAGTCCTGTCTAACATGCTGTTTCATTGGCCAAACAGTATTTTATTTAGCATCCAGACAAACACACAGAAGGATTTCCCCATCATCTCTTCTTTTCTGTCTAAATAAAAAGGATAACTTACCTTTAAAATAACTGAAGAAAACTATAACCATATCTATCTGTCTTCAACTTTGTCAAAGACCACAAAAGGATAATAAATAAACTAGGATTGACAGAGACATCTGGCTACCTGGACAGTCACCCAAAGTTCTTCTGTAACGTTGGGGCATCCATCTTAAGCCCATAGGCCACAGTGTGTCTGGCACACTTCTCCATTTCAACAGGAACCCTTCAGTACTGTCTTGTTTTATAAGTTCAGCAGTCATTTTCTTGTGGGTCCTGCATGTCCAGTTTATACAGCAGCAAACATCGAGGCAAGAGCAGTTTCTTGCCCAAATGGCTAATCTTGCCATGTTTAAAGCAAACTCCATAACGAGTTTCTTCAATGCCCAACCTCCTTTCTGACAAAATTGGTGTGCCAGGAGCAGTTGTGTCTCACTGCCAAGAAAAACCCTAAACCATTTAAATGCCATATTTCTGTAGGTCTTTGAAAGGTTTGAAGAATACCTAACCATCTCAAATACATCTCTGTATATCTAGAAAACCTAACTAACCTAATTATAAGTTCTGACTATTATAGGTGATTATATAACCTATATTTAATTATGCATATGATTTTAAAAGATCTGTATAAACACAACACCAAAACAAGAGGAGACATACATATCACAAAATTGACCTTAAAGTTGTATCACTAAATGAAAATCCATGCCAATGCAAAGCATTCTTTTCTATATCCTATTCCCCCTTTTCTTTCTTTAAAAAGAGATCGACTATGCTCATTATCATTTATAACCAACCAAATTTAAATGAAAACAAACATTTATAAACAATATTTGGGTATTTTGGAGTCATTCCTTCTAAACTGCTTCCTGCTGATTGGGGGCGATGTTCATATACCATGGGGATCATGATAAAACATAGAAACCTGACCAGGTCCTTGTTTTGTAGTCTGTAAGGCTGTAGCATCTCAGCTTCAGGGGGTTTTGCTTGATAAAACCATATTAGTTTGGAAGGAATCCACAGCTTTTGATTTTCTATGGCAACACAAAACAAAACTTTATTTACAAGTAGCCTGTCCTTAGGCTTAAATTTTGAAGTCAAAGCATTTTTAGAAAGTATAAGTTGGATTAATTTAGCAGCATTTATAATCAAATGTATTTTCACAGCAGTAAGTCTTTCCTCGGGAATCAAACAATCTAAAGACAACAATATGGCACATAGTGTCCAGATTCTCTATGTATTTTCCATCTTTATGTGGCTTTTTTATTATTTCATTTTTACTTTCTTTTGTTTCTTTCTTCATGAGACAGGGTTTCTCTATTGAAATCAGCCTGCCTCTGCTTCCTTTAGCAAATCTTACCAGCATGCGCCACCACAACCGGCTACTCTATTTCCTCCTGTTTTTTTTTTTTTTTTTTCAATCACAAGCCTACATATATTTTTAAACTCAGTGTAAACCTTTATAGGTTTTTCATTATCTGGATCTGTCTTTATCATCTTGGGAGTGCTGAGTCTACACCCCAAGAGTACTGGGATGGCTCAAGCATATTGAAGCTGCTCCAATGCTTCTCAGCAGACCGACAGGGCAGGCTATGGCAGCAGGTTTCCCTCTTTCTCTGGGAACTTTAGGGCATGGGGTCATCGCACTCACTGATACCATTCTGTTACCATAAATCTTTCTGTCAAAAGCCGCCAAGCTGCATCGCCACCTGTGAGTTTTACACCAGCCACCCACCTGAGTTAGGGCCAATGCTGTTGGCCAATGACTAGGATTCTTATCTGCTTGCTCAGTCTTAATTATCATAAATCTGTATATTTTATAAGACTTATGTTATAGAGGATGCCTTCCATTGGCACCCACTCTTGCTGGTGGCTCACATGGCTCCCCTGCAGGAAGAGCGGAGGGGGAAAGGGACACTTTCTGTTTCTCCTTGATTAAATATGAGTCTCCTTGCTATGTCACTTCTGGCCTGGATCACCACTTCTCTACTAAATTTCCCAGAATCCTTATTGACTCCCAGTCCTGTCTAACTTATTATTTCATTGGCCAAACAGTATTTTATTTATCATCCAGTAAGACAAACACACAAAAGCACTTGCCCCATCACAATGGCCTATAGGTTCTAATGGGCTACTGCTCTTAGCTCTGAAAAAGCTGATTCTGTTATTACACACCTGCTAGAGGTGATGGCAGTCATGGGTATACCTGCACAAATAAAAACTGACAATACTTCAGCAAATATCTCCACAAAATTGGAACAGTTTTTCAAATATTATAACAAAGCATGTCACTGTTATACCACACAATCCTGCGGGACAAGCAGTGGTTGAGAGATCTAATAGAATACTAAAGGAGATGCTCAATAGACAGACTTGGAAGACTAAAACCCCAAACATAGGCTGCATAATGCTTTATTAACACTAAACTTTCTTAATGCCAATGAGAAAGGACAAAAAACTGCAGAAAGACACTGGACTATGGAGAAAACTGTTGAACTGAATCAGCTGGTATACTTCAAAGATGTAATAACTTCTGTATGGAAACCAAGATATGTGTTACAATGGACTAGGGGGCTTTTAATTGGTTTCCACAGGAAAAGAAAAACTTTGGATACCATCAAAGTTGATCAAGATTCGAATGGAAAAGGAAAAACCTCTCAATTCGGACAAATGACAAGTATTCTACTAAGGTATATCTTATAAACTAAATAGAAACCTCCCAAAGGAACGGGAAGTGTTTCGCTTTTATCTTCACAGGAAAACTCATCTCCAGAAGGCAAAGGACACTGCATGGGTATATACCTAAAAAGAGAAGGTAGCTATAACCATCAAACAAAAGGAACGTGCCATACAGTAAACTTTACAGCTGTCTCTCAGAGAACTCTATTTCTCTTTTTCTAGTCCCTATTCAATTAAAACAATGCTGGATTTAGAGTTTGATTTGGCTTTCCTCCTCTAAATTCCAAGCACATTGTTTAACTAAACTTGAAGAATTTGGGGACTGCCTTTGTCTTTTCTTGGCTCTTTCTTTCAAAGGATATACCATCTCATAATCATTATTTTCCCATGGTTGCCTTTCTCAGCATGCATACATACACAAGCAAACATTTTTCTGCTAACTGTTTATGTTTGAGTCCCACACAGCCAATGAAGACCTGCATGACAGTATTCCCTGAACACCCTGGAAAGAAAATGGGCCACACCTCCTTGACTGCACTGGATCCAAATTGCTCCATTTCAACTGACACTTCAGCCAAAGCTTCAGGTACTGACTTCAATCAAGTTGAGGATTTCAAGGGAGATCTTCAATCAAGCGAATCCCATCTAACATGGACTGGATACAATCCATTCAAGACTTTCACTATATTAACATTTTCTTCCTACAGGACCCCACAAGGCTATCATCGTCCCATTTCAGCAAGAAGTACCTTGGAGGATGCTACACTCCCTTTCCCCCATTGTTGTCACTTAGGATAGTGTATATACCTAGTTAGAGATAGCTTCCTATTATTTATGGTTGGGATTGGAAGGTGTTCAGGCTTGGACACCTATTTCAGATGACTTTAGGATTCAGTTAAAATAGATAGGATATGAGATAAGCAGATTGTTGTATCTTCTTATATTTCACTTTTATGATTGTTAATTTTGCATACTTTACACTGTTAAGTTTTAATCCTCTTTTAGACTAAAAGGGGAATTGTAGGGGAAGCTGTATCCACACCTTTTTACAGGCTGGCTAAATTTGTGCCTGACAATGCCTGTGAGGGCATGGTCAGGGTGATGTAGAGTGAGAGGTGGTCAGGTGGCTGGTTACTTTTGGTTTCACTTTCGGCTTGTTGTACAGACTGCTACCACACCGGCTGGCTCGGTGGCACTGTAAGTGAGGCTTTTCCCCTATTAAATACCTTTGTATTTCTACCTGGCTCTGTATTGGTAATTTCCTGCCATACTTCTCTGTGTGATGACCTATACCCTCAAACAGCAAGCCTGAATGAACCTTTCCTTCTTCCAGTTTCCTTGGCTGGTTATTTTGCCACAGCAACAAGAAAATTAACCTTGCAAGTACCATATTTAGGATATACACATGAAATAATCAGCAATATCCTGTGATAGTAAACTCTCTACCTTGGTTGTATCATTCTAAATTAAGATCCAGTGTAAGGAAGAGCCTTATTAGAAATTTGTATATAGTAGGGCTACTGAATTTTTGAGTTAATCATATATCCTGCCACGTTGCTGAATGTGTTTATCGGCTGTAAGAGCTCCCAGGCAGAGTTTTTCAGGTCACTTATGTAAACTATCATATTATCTGCAAATAGTGAAAGTTTGACTTCTTCCTTTCCAATTTGTATACCCTTGATCTACATTTGTTATCTTATTGCTCTAGCTAGCACTTCAAGCACAATATTGAAGACATATGGAGACATATTGTCTTGTTCCCTATTTTAGAGAAATCTGAGTTTCTCTCCACTTAGTTTGATATTGGCTATTGATTTTTATTATGTTGTTTTTATTATGTTGATGTATGTTACTGTTATCCCTGATCGCTCCAGGACCTTTATCATGAAGGGGTGTTGGATGTTGTCAAAGGCTTTTTCAGCATCTAGTGAGATGATCATGTTTTTTTTTTCCTTTTCATTTCGTTTATATGGTGAATTACATTTATGAATTTTCATATGATGAACCAACGCTGCATCCCTGGGATGTAGCCTACTTGAGCATGGTGGATGATTTTTCTGATATATTCTCGGATTTGGTTTGCCAATATTTTATTGAGTATTTTTGCAGCAATGTTCATGAGGGATATTGGTCTGTAGTTCCCTTTCTTAGTTGTGTCTTTGGGTACCAGAACACAAGAAGGTAGTGTCCAAAACACCAAATAATCCAAGTGAAAAGTCGGGTACAGAACTAAATAGAAAATTCTCAATAGAGGAATCTAAAATGGCTGAAAGTCACATAAGAAAGTGGTGAACATCCTTAGCCATCAGGGAAATGCAAATCAAAACAACTGTGAGATACCATCTTACTCCAGTAAGAATGACTAAAATAAAAAACACCAGTCATAACTCATGTTGAAGAGGATGTGGAGAAAGGGTAACACTCCTCTACTGCTGGTATGAGTGCAAACATGTACAGCCACATTGGAAATTAGTGTGGTGATTTCTCAGGAAATTGGGAGTCAGACTATCTCAAGATCCAGAAATTCCACTCTTAGGCAGATACCTAAAAGAAACACATTCATACAACAAGGACATCTGTTCAACTATGTTCATAGTAGCATTATTTGTAATAGCCAGAACATGGAAGCAACCTAGATGCCCCTCAACTGAAGAATGGACAGAGCAAATGTGATACATTTACACAATGGAGTACTTACTACTCAGCAGAAAAAAAACAATGGGATCTTGAAATTCACAGGCAAATGGATGGAACTAGAAGAAACCATTCTGTGTGAGGCAACCCAGTCGAAAAAAGACAAACATGGTAAACACGCATATATGTGTTTTACACATAAAGAAAAGGATTACCAGCCTAAAATCCACTACACCAGAGAATCTAGGCAGCAAGGAGGACTCTAAGAAAAAATACATGTTTCCACAGAGAAGGGGAAAGGGACAAGACCTCCTGCGAAAATTGGAAGCATCCGGGGAGGGTAGAGGGAGCTAGGAGACTGAGAAGTGGAGAAGAAAGGGGAGAGGAGGACATAAGGGAGCAGGAAGTTTGGGTACAGGGAAGAATAGAGGAGAGCAAAATGAGAGATACCTTCAGAGAGGAAGCCAGTATAGGTTTAAAGAGAAATCAGGCACTATGGAAATATCTAGATATCTACAAAAATGACATCGACTATCTAAGCAACAGTGGAGATGATACTTTAAATGCCCTCCACTGATAATGAGATTGACGACTAACTTAAATGCCATCCTAGTACCTTCATCCAGCAGCAGAAGGAAGTAGAAGCAGATACCCACAGCCTAACACTGAACTGAACTGGAACCCAGTGGCAGAGAAGGAGGAGCAAAGGGGTCAAGACCAGGCTGGTGGTGAAAGGTTCAGGCATTATTCTGGCCTGCCCCTGTTACCTGGTGGAACAGGCAGTACCCTGGTCAGCCCAAGGTTCCATGGGAATTAAGTCTGCACACAGGTGCAGAGGACCCCTTTAAAAGACAGATTCCCGCCAATCTACACTCTCTGCTTCCTCTCTACTCTCTCATCTATGCACTCTCTCTGCCTCTCTATGGTGACCGGCCATGGCGGTCAGCCATTATCCTGTTCCTCTCCTCTTTTTAGTCTCCCTACTCTGACAGGCCTTATAATAAACTTATAGTCAACATGTCTCATGTCTCAGCATTTCTCTTCTTTTTAAACAAAAGAATAACAATTGGCACCCGACTTGCTTTAGGCTCTCTCCGTAAACTCTCTCCCGAAGCTTGCTGTTGGGATAGGTTCCTCTCTAACCTCTCCTGCCAGGGGCACGGGAAATTTCAGAGTTCCTAAAATCTGAACTCATAACCTACTTCCATCTCGGCTTTTCCTGGCACTTTCTCCTACCTGCAGCAGACTTCAACTCGCTTGTTTTCCAACTAAGGATCTCTGGAACTCACTTATCTGCCTGTTCGATGCCATCTGGTAAGATACCCATAACTTTTCCCATGGGGCAAACCCAGCACTGCATTTTGGAGTTCACTCTGGGTCCATTTTTTGATTTGGACTGCTGAGCTTCTTTCAGGCTTTCTGCCGGGTGCTCTCAAACAGAGTAATCTGTGCCATTTTTGGCCTTGCCCATGGGAAATATATTTTACAGGAACTTTTGGTTACTGCCAGCGAGTAGGTAAATGAGCAGAGTTCTGCCTTCCAGTGGGAACTTTCTTTCACCTGGGAATGTCCCTCATTGTTCTGTTTGTTCTCTGATTGTGTTTCTTCTTGGTTGGCAATGTCTGCTTGAGATGCTCTGAGAGTTTTTTGTTTGTTTGCTGGTTTTCATTTTTCCACATGAATGAGGTTTGAAACTTTTCTGGCAATTGAGAATGTGCTTACAGGGGCCACCATCTCGGCCATGTGGGCTAACCTGGGGGCCGCCATCTTGGTCATGTGCCATCCTAACCAGGTGACCTAGCTTAGGCCTGCACACTCAGTTCAGTGACTTGCACACGCAAGCATGGCTACCAAACATTTTGCTTTTTATTTCTTCTTTCACTTGTTGGGTGCATTTCCTGAAGGTCAGGTGTGGGGTCCCGCTCCAGGAGTGGTGCTTTTTTGCTTTTTCAGTTCAGAACTATGGGTCCTTTTCCAGTTTCGGGACAGCTGTGGCCCCTTTGGGGCCAGACCCCTGGCTTCTCCCACAGGCAGACATGCATCTGGAGAGGAGCCTTTTGCAGGTTTTCCACTTGCCTCACCCATGGGAAATGCATAAAGGAGCCTTTCTGGTTTCAGCCAACAAGCAGATAAACAGACAAAACAACAGCTTATGGTCACAGCCATCTTGTTCATGTGACCTACCTGTAGTCACGCCCACTCCAGCGGCCTGTACCAGCAAACCTGTCTGCTGGACTTTTGATTTCTGCCAGATCTTTTTGCTTTTTATTTTATTTTACTTTTGTCTGTGATTTCTTCTTTCACTGGCTCTGTTGTTCATGGCTTGTTTACTAAATACTGTGCCTTTCCAGGGCTCTCTGTTTAAGTCTACTGTGTTCCTTTAAATCTCCTGTCTGTTTGCTACAATGTACAGATCAGAGATTACATTCTGGTTCCCCCTTTTACTGTTATCCAGTCCTGCTTGTCTCTGTACCTGTAATTTAACTTTATACTTATCTAGCTCTATATTCAACTTAAATTAAACTGTGCTAAGTCTCATATTTCTAAATTGCTATGTATCTTTAAATGATGGTAAACATTAAAGTCATAAAGGTCTAATTAAACTATACTTAAGCTATGTCTATACAACTTAAACTTAACTCATGTATCTTTAAATGATGATGAAAGTTTAAAATCATAAAGGTCTATTTCAAACTAACAAAATATTTATACAACTCAATCTATCCTGTAAGCCATTTACAAAGGTACAGCTTTTATTACAAAAAGGGATTTTTCTCTAATTAAGGCAAACTTTTAACTGCTAAGATACTAAACAGACAGCCCTCAAATGCTCAGAGATGTAGAGAATATGGCATTTAAAATGTTTTGTTAAAAAACTTTTTATAACAGAGAGATAGGCCAGCTGCTGGCCCCACACCATTTCCTCCAAGAAGACTAATGGGCACTGAAGAAACTTCATCTCCAGTCAGTGACAATGCTAGTCACTGAGCAACCCTGCCTTTTACCTCAACTTCTACAAAGTATTCCAGACCATGGACAAGAGGACAGTGGAATCGACTTTCCCTGCATTGCTTGAGCCAACGGTAGGTAAGTCTTCCTATAGTCTGTAATTCACAGGTCACATGCTATCAGCAAGAAGGCAGTTGTCCTGCAGTCTGATACTATGGATGGAGGACCTTGGGGATGGCTGTCCATGCAGCCTGCTGGCAAGTCTCTGTTATTCTTTAATCATTGATTCAGGTAAAATCTTATTCTTCTCAAGAACTCTGATGCTTTTGAAGACTGGTAGTCTTGCCAGCTTAAAGAAAAACATGAACAGGTATTTTAGGGTTTATCTATGTGAAGATAGGAAAGTGTAAGATGTATGAAGGTCTGAGAATGTAGTTACAAAGGTCTGCAGATGGAAAGGTCTAACATGATAGATAAATGCAAGTTATGAAGGTCTGAGAAAGGAAGGTATGAAGGTCTGAAAATGGAAGGTATGAAGGACTGAAAATGGAAGGTCTAAGATGGTAATGTAAAGTGTATGAATTGAAGTTATGAAGGTCTGAGGATAAAAAGGCTTAATTGATGATAAAGTGAGTTGAGACATTAAAAAGAATGAAATATGTTCTGGATTTCTCTATTTCTCATGCTACTGTTCATAGTCAGTTCTACAATACCACTATGCAATCATAACTACAAGGTAGAGATTAATATGCTTTTCATTGTCCTAAAAATATCTGTCAATTTTAAAATGGTAATGCTTTCAGCCAAGTTGCTTCTAACATGAATATGCTGCTAACATGTCTAATACTTATGTTTCCACAAACTAAGGATTCTTGTAAGTTCCAGGGAGCTGAATTGGATCCAGACAAACAGGTCAGATTCACTCCAGTTATTCACTCTTTCCCTGATCCCAGGACTCCCTTCCTTCATGTTGAAACTCCTCAGGAACCCCTCCCTCATCTTACAATCTTCCTCTCAAGTGACAGGACCTAAGAAAAAAATTTTTTTCTAAACATAACCTTGTCCTCTGCTCTGTCAACATCTTGCCAGGTCTAAGAAGCACCAGGGAGTTTCATACAGCCTGGACTGCAATGAAACAGCTAGCTACCCCAGGACTTGGCAGCACCCCAACCTTCTCGGGTCCCCCAAAGATGGTCAATGCCCCCCACTTCAGCAGGAAGCAGTCTTGAGAATTCGACACCCTTATTCCTTAATCTACCATGTCTAACACCCCACTTTTTAAAATAATAAGTGGAAGTGGGAATGAAAGGTTCAGGCATTATGCTGGCCTGCCCCTGTTACCTGGTGGAACAGGCAGTACCCTGGTCAGCCCAAGGTTCCATGGGAACTAAGTCTGCAAGCAGGTGCAGAGGACCCCTTTAAAAGACAGATTCCCACCCATCTATGCTCTCTCCTTCCTCTCTACTCTCTCTCTCACCTATGTGCTCTCTCTGCCTCTCTATGGCGACCGGCCATGGTGGTCAGCCATTATCCCTGTTCCTCTCCTCTTCTTAGTCTCCCTACTCTGCCAGGCCTTATAATAAACTTATAGTCACAATGTCTCATGTCTCAGCATTTCTCTTTTCTTCTTTCTAAACAAATGAATATCAGGTGGAACTCACAGAAACAGCTGACCTGAACAAGGGAGAGCTCTTGGACCCCAGACTGATCACTGGGAAACCAGCATGGGACTGATCCAGACCCCATGAATGTAGGTGTCAGTGAGGAGGCCTTGGAAATCTATGGGGCCTCTTGTAGTAGAACAGTACTTATCCCTAGCATAGGGAATGGACTCTGGGAGCCCATTTCAAATATAGGGATACTCCCTCAGCCTAGACACAAGGGGGGGGTCTAGGCCCTATCCCAAAGGATATGACAGATGCTGAAGATCCCCATAGAAGGCCTCATTCTCCTTGGGGAGCAGAAATGGTATTGGATAGGTAGGGTCTTAGTGGGGGGCAGGGGAGGAGGGCAGGGAGAGGGAACTGTGATTGACATGTAAAACAATCTTGATTATAATTTAAATAAAAAATGGAGAAAAAAATTTGTTTCAGGATTCCCAGTTCATTAGTCTTTTGGCCTAGAATATGTTTCTTTATAAATATGGTCAAATAAATTAATTTCTTGGAAGAAGTACTACATTTTTAATTGTTCTTAGAAGAATGTGAAGATCAGTCCTTAAACTAAATATTTAATGTAACACTATTTTAGAGCATGAAACAATGACACAACAGTTACACTGGAAGTGGAATAGATCAGCATTGGAGTTCCTAATAGATCTTTGAGTGTATCCAAGGAAAGGGAATGAAGGGAGTAACAAATTTTTCTTAGTATTTGAGAAAACTAAGCCATTAATCAGTCAGGAAAGGATAAACTGCCTGAATGATGGTACCTCTTGGAGTTGATTTGAAGTGTAAAAGAAGATGCTGCAAAAGAAGTACAGCAGTCCTATCTCACTACAAAAAGGAGAATAGGATGGGGTTTTAAAGTGGACCAGTTAGAACTTAACTGAGACAAAGAATACAATGTAATGCATTTGAAACACAACCTCACATTATTTTAATGCGCTGTGAAAATGTTTTCCCAGGAGATTGGGGAAATGCAAAAAGATAGAGGCAATATCTGTCTGGAGCATTAATGTTGATGTCTACATAAAGATAAGTTACTGAAATCTAAATTCCTCTCCAGTCTTATAATACAGATTTTCAGGGGAAGAAATTGCAAAACCTTCAGGCTAAGCACGTCTCTCTTAAGATAAGACTTCACACATTTAAACAAAGAGCAATAAATCATATGTAGAATCCATACAAAGTCAGTTAATTCAAATAGAAGCACAGTGGCCTCTCTTCCTCTGGAAACCAGTTAGAACAGAACCAGAAAGGAATTTAATGTAGAAATTGAGAAACAGATACAAGAAAAATGACTTTTAGAATGTGTTGATTTTCGTGATACACATATTTAGTGGATAGATCAATAACAACAACAAAAATGCACTTC
This sequence comes from Cricetulus griseus, assembly GCF_003668045.3. NCBI lineage: Eukaryota > Metazoa > Chordata > Mammalia > Rodentia > Cricetidae > Cricetulus > Cricetulus griseus. Next base: position 247,306,174 of record NC_048596.1, on the reverse strand, counting down.
GGAAATACAATTAATCTTACTTTAGTAAATTGTGGTATTGTGGTTTTTTAAAATTTTGTAAAAAAAGAAAAAAATCATTAAACTTTTCTTTTAGAATCAGACTCTATTTTTTCTAGAGTAAATCAAATTTACGTGACATTCTACATGCTGTCGATCTGCACATTTTTTTTTTTGGTTTTTCGAGACAGGGTTTCTCTGTGTAGCTTTGGAGCCTATCCTAGCACTTGCTCTGTAGACCAGGCTGGCCTCGAACTCACAGCGATCCGCCTGCCTCAGCCTCCCAAGTGCTGGGATTAAAGGCATGCGCCATCAACACAAAGGGTCATAGCAATTTAAATATGTGGAGGGAAGGCATTGGTGACATGATGCTGTCTTATTCAAACACTTTTTGCTTCTTTCCTCAGCTTCTGATGGGGGCTTATTATTTAATATTTCCCCTTGGAAGAGCAATGGTATAATCCTGGTGCTTCTCAAATGTGTTACTCTGATCTATTTTAATGTACCCTATTTTTTTCATCAAGTACCTCTCTGATTACATTGACAGATACTGGAAAATCCAAGATAATCAGCCTCAGATACAGTAATTATAAATTTCAAATCCATTTGTAATTTCCAGTGACCTGCATACATAACAGACACTTCTCTTTCTTTCAACAGAAAAGGAGTAAAAGTCAATGGCTTATGACTCAGGGATGTTTCCCTTTGATTGCTTGAGCCTTATAGGGACTTTGTGACATAGCAGTGGCTCTTTATGACACCTGGGAAGCAGTCTTATTTGTACTGACTTCAGGATGAATTAAAAAATGATAGTGTGGACAAGATGACAAATGGGCAAGATTTCTGTATAGTACTTTTGCAGCAATGAATGAATCAAGGTATTTGGCATGATAGGAAAATGGTTCCATATGAAGAAAAAGGTCATCAGGTCTCCATGAATTAATTTATCCATGCTCAGCACAAAGAGCCCAAAAAGAAAGACATCTGGGTTCAATTAAAGGGTTATGAAGCATCACTTAAGCTGTAGTCTCTTCGAATAAGTGACCAAGGTGTGATTCATGGCAGAAGAACTATAGAGAAATAAATATTTTTGCAGAGATAAAAAATAATGAAATTGTTTTTGTATGTGGTTTTCTTTTTTGTTTTATTGGTTATTCCTTAGGACTGATCTGCTTTACTGTGTGGATTGAAAGGAAATCTTTAAGCAACTCTATAAATGAATTTTAGTTGACTATCTACCTCATGTCACATGGGACATTGTTAAGTTTGGATCTTATGGGATCCAAGATTATTCACTGACAAATCACAGAGAATCTGACAAAGGCAAATGTCAAATTTGAATTTTCTGGAAGGAGACTTAACCAAATATTCAGATGCTGAGTGCTCTCTAATTAGTTTATTAAAACTGGAATTAGGTATGTTGGCTAATGACTGAAAGGAATCTCAACATGTGGGAGACAGACATGAGGATGTCTATGAATTCAAAAAACAATGTCTGCTACAGAGTGAGTCTATGTCTCAAAATAAAACAACAAAACAGCTAGGCTTTGAAGAAAAAATGGTGTGTTGTACAGAAGACTATAGGAAGTGTGCACAATGCCAGAATGTCACACATGACAATTGTTAGTATCCTGAATTCCAGATTCAGATGTATCATCCACATCATCCAGCAGTTGCTATAGAAGCAGTACAGCCATTAAGAAATGCCTGCAGGCACTAGGAAACTAGGTAGATTTATGTTCAGAAATTTCTGTACTTCTATCTTGTACTTCTAAGGAAAGGATGCAGTAATGCCTGACAGTTTGGGTGTACCCTTATTTTATTACCTGCAAGGGAGATACAGTTCCTATAGTGAACTAGACTTATTTCCCAGTATTTATTTCCCATATTCTTCTCATCATTTTTTAAAATGCCTAGCATGTTTGTAGGGTGACTAATGTGTGATGCTTTGTATAAACATCAGCAACAAAAGCTGATACTGAAAAGATTTTGACATAAAATGTAGTGAATTTGAACATTACAGTGTTCAGATAAATGTCACATATATGTTCCATGATAACATGAACATGATATATTTTTCCTAATTATGAAGTTTAAATCCTTGCACAAACATTAAATTAATTAATCCCACTGATACTTACCATCATATTTTCTCAGATGGTTGGATGCTAATGTTTCCTTATTCTTGTTCCTGTTCCTGTTCCTGTTGTCGTTGTTGTTGTTATTGTTGTTGTTGTTGTTGTTGTTCTTCTTCTTCTTCTTCTTCTTCTTCTTCTTCTTCTTCTTCTTCTTCTTCTTCTTCTTCCTCTTCCTCTTCCGTCTCTCTCTTTGTATACATATATCTTTATTTCTTTCTTTGTTTCCTTCCTTCCTTTCTTCTTTCCTTCTTTATATGATAACATCATTCAAGTGACTGCTTTGACCTCAGAGCCATAGCAAAATACAGCAACACTATATTTACAAAATTTTGTTTTCTTTAACATATAATGAAAATGCATTGACATTTAAAGCAAGAAAAATTGATAAACATTAACAGTGACTTTAACATTTAACATTTTCTGAAGTTTATAATGTTTTTCTTAAATTTACTGAAAGGAATCTTAAATCAGTGCTTTCCACTTTCTAAACACAAAGGCTCCTCTTCTTTTAATAAAAGGTGTAATTAATCTTATTGAAAGTTAGTGAAGGACCAGATGTAATCTGTATATTTCCTACTGAATAGCAAATTGTTCATTACCTCCGCACCCAGAACATTAAGGATGCAACTGTAAGGATTGTGAATGATATTTAACTATATCTTCATCACTCATGGCTTTATATTTGTAAGAAAATAATCCTTAAAATCTTATGCATTGATACTTACATCAAGTCTGAGCAGGTATTGTGGACTAGAGCAAATGGAAGTAGGAGGGTCTCAGAGCAGGACCCCTCAGCCAGAAGAATAATGACATGGTGAAATGCAAACACACTCACATTGTGTTCAGAGACCATATAATCAACCATATGATCTCTGAACACGATGTGAGCCTTGTTGTCCACATTTTAAATGTCAGTGTGTTGATCAATCACACTTACTGCATTTGCATTGAAGTTCCCACCACCTAACTATGAAGACAGAATAATATGATACCATACTGTGTTCTAATTTGGGAATATTAGAGAATGTGGAGATAGAAAAATGGAGAGAAAGTGAGATTGAGAGAGATAACTGTGTTCTAATTTGGGAATATTAGAGAATGTGCAGATAGAAAAATGGAGAGAAAGTGAGATTGAGAGAGATAATTGAGATAAAGTTCAAAATGTAATCAATGGATCCTCATAATTTAGAGTTGTCAGGTCATATACCAGCATTTAGTTAAATCTTACCAGTTGAAGGAATATTTCTGACTAGCTAAAGATAACTTCTTTTCTGGAGGTACAGGGATAACTTTTTTTTAACACATCTGGTGTTCTTTGAGGTATAGGAGTGCTTTTCTGGAAGGATGTCTAATATATAAAAAACTTGGGTGGGCAATTATTTATTTTACAGTTCTGGGAGTACAAGGCAAATGATTTATCATTGAGTTATACCCCCAAGCATGGGTTTTGAAAATATGTACATTGATATAGGGAACTATCTTTACAGGCAATTTAAATTGTGTTTTTGGATGACAATTGAATCTACCTGTAGGTATGGTGGAATACAGCAGTGTTGGGACCCAGCCCCCATGGGGGTCTCTAAGAGTTGTTTTCCAGCATAACCACAGGTACCTCCTGTTTTCCTGACTTCACCCCACTAGGATTGATATCTTGTTGTGAACCCTTTGATCTGGGGTTTTTATAAGTTTGTATATAAGGCTGCTCCACAATAAAGGTGAGAGACATTCTCTGAGAAAATGGACCAGGCGTCTCGTTGTTCATCCAAACCTCCAGGCTTTCACCCAATACTCATATTTAGTGGTGGCCAAGAGCAGCTACACTGCAGTAACTCCAGTAGAGAATGAGGCAAGAAAATCTCAGGGAATGTGTTTGAGGCCATCTTGGGATACAAAGAAAGATAATACCATGTTTATAAATGGCTTAGTAAAGAATGTAGACGATTTAAAACTGAGCTTGCAAATTATTTGAAGTATTTTAAACACTGAGAAGAGTTCAAAAACCACTGAACTGTATTCTTTTCTATTTTACATATCAGTCCCAGTTCTCACTGCCTCCCTTCCTCCTGCTCCCTCCACCTTTCTCCCACAGCCCCATCCACTCCTCAGAGAGGATGAGGCTCCCCATAGGGAGTTAACAACATCTGGCACATCACTCTAAGCAGGACCAAGGCCTTTCCCTCAATATCTAGGCTAAGCAAGGTATTCTTCCAAAGAAAATGGGCTCCAAAAAGCCAATTCAAGCACTAAGGATAAATCCTGGTTCCACTGCCAGTGGCCCCAAAGACTGTTCAAGCCACACAACTGTCACCCACAATCAGAGGGCCTAGTTTGGTCCTATGCAGGATCCCCTGCTGTCAATCCAGAGTCAGTGAGATCTCACTAGCTCAGGTCAGCTGTTTCTGTGGGTATCCCCAAAAATTTATTCTTTATTAAGCTATCTGTCTGTATAATACCCTTGGCATCTTTGAAGTTAGTGCAATAATGCTTAGTTGTTGACCATGATATGCTTAGATTCAGCTATATAAAAAAGTCTTAACTTTACAACAACCTTGAAATAGTACCACATAGCAAAGGGAAACAAGATGCAAATGCTTTTTCCCAGATCTGGTGAGAGCCATGTGTATCCCCACAAGAGGTTTCTTGGCCAGCACAAAGAACACGTGAAGTAAGTATGCTGATAAATTTACCTGGACTTTAAGCCTTTTATGGGAAAACCATTTTTTTAAACCTATACTGATCTTGTTTAGCTTTTACAGTCAACCAAAAATCCACAGGATAACTGCCCACTAATTCCTATGTGTGTTTTCCTGGGTCCAAATGGCCTAGGGAAATATGCTATAAGAAATACTATGCTGTTAAAATACATGAATCAAAAAGGTTCTCTTATTCTCCTACTCTACAAATGGAGAAAAAAATGGTGTCTTTGGTATGAACACACTCTTACTATGCCATTGTTCCTAGACCACCTTGTAGAAAAGATGCAAGAAAGGTTCATTTGCTATGAGATTACAGCAATACCAGACTTAAATGGCTTTTCTGTGTTATTGCATTCACAGCAGATTTCTTACTGTGTGATATAACATGATACATTCAAGCGAAGAAAAGAATTCCCAGCCTGGCTTATCTGTTCTCTCGAACGTTAAGCTGTATTATGTTTTACTGCTTGTCTTGGCTTTTTATTGTTTTGATACACTTCAATGGAAATGGTGTGCTATTGTTCATTCCTGGCTTGTTTTTTAATCTTAACCCAAAGTAAAAGGAATAGTGGTCATTTATAAGCCTTATCAGAACCACTCAGCCAATTCAAATGGATTTTGAAGGCATTCGTTCATTTCCATACTCTTTATTACATGGTCTGTGCTATTCTGACTCTTTATTACAAATGAAATTAAATCTAGAAAAATGTTTTGGGAATGTATCATTTATCCATGAATCAGTTGAGAAATGCTTGTGAATATTTCATTGAAATTACTGCTCTTTTCAAAATAAAAACAACATAAACTATCAAATATAATTTTATACTTACTAAAATATTTGTCTCAAGCTAAACTGTCAACTTCATTTTAGATCTTTGATGAAAAAGCATTGTTAAAAAGCACATTTAGTTTAAATCAACACAGGACACATTGGTATTGGAAACAATTTCAATGAAGGTGATCAATAGTACATAACCCTCAATAAAACTTTAGTGAAAATCCTGTTTCCATGATATATTTTTAAACTTTAATTATTGTCTCAATTTTTCACCCTATTTTGATTGTATGGAGGGGCCAAGAGTAATTGTGCTAATAAAAATATCAGGCTGTTGCAGTCCTCTGCAGTGGGTTTGCTTATATAAGTAAGTCCAGAAATGCTGGGCTCGGGGAATTAGCACTACGAGCCATCAGTCTTCAAGTGGAAACAACTGACAGAACAATGCCCCCTCCCCAGGGCCTTGAATCAGTAATCTTGTGTAGGAGGGTGGTACTCCACCACTCTGCCTATGAAAAACCTCTGCAGCAGAGCTGAGTGGCTGGAAATGATGAAGTAGGAGCTGCTGCCTCCATACACAAGCATTTTTCATTTTCAAGGGATCATAAAATATGGTGCATGATTTTCAGCAATGGGCAATGGGAATTTATCCTAGTGCTCTGCATGCAATGATAGCCAGGAAGTAACAAATCATTTGAAGAATTCTGACTAAACCATAGTTCTTAGACCCCTACTAAATGTCTTCAAATATTACATTGCCAATATTACATTGGCTTTGAAGAAGGATAGAAATGAAGTCTTTTGAACTGGTATAAGTGTGGTTGTGCAGACTCATGCCTGGTGTCTGCCTATCAGATTACTCAGCCTAGTGGGGTTGTTGAGTAAAATAGGTGGATAGTTTGAAGAATGATCAAAAGATAACTAAAGATCTAAAGATGGCTAAGTGCTTATGAACATAGGCTGCTCTTCTTGGTTCAATTCGCACCCACATGGCAACTAACAACCTTCTGTAATTCAGATTGTAGGGAATCCAACACCCTTCTCATACACCTCCACAGAAACCAGGCACATAAGCAGTACACATATATACATGTGGTAAAACACTCACATGCATAAATGTAATAATAATAAATATTTTTAAAACATAATTAAATATCAAACAAATGAGTTGGCAGGCACAAAAGAGACAAAACAAAAGGAGACTCCATTCAGAAAGAATACAAGGGAAGAAGAAATCAGTAGATGAATTCAGGGCACAACAAATGAATCCTCTGTCTCAATGTCTAATGTGCAAAGGGTAAACAAACACTCAATAGGTATGTGGTTCACATGGCTGTGGGTACAGGGCAAAGATATTCTGAGTATTCTAATTAGGTGCTGGAATGGAAAAGAAGCTTTAATTTCATAAGCATGAATCAGCAGGGCTAGTTCTACTCAGGTAGCCAACCAAATGTCAAAGAGAACATGAACATCTGTCAGTGGAGACAATGGGGCTATGACTGCCCTGTCAAGTCACATAATCTTAGAGTAGGGCTGTGACTGCCCTGTCAAGTCACATAATCTTAGAGTAGGGCTATGACTGCCTTGTCAAGTAACATAGTCTTAGAGTACCCTGCCACTCCCTGCCTACCATTGTCCAATACCTACATTAGGAATATGACAAAGACAGGATTATGTTAAAGGAAGAACATGACAGAAGAATCCTTGAATGGATAGCTTGTGTACCCTACATCTTACAGTTGATTCGAAGGCAAGATTATAAGAAGCTACAGTCTCCAGGGATAGGAGTGTCAGCAAATAACTATTGAAGTTTTCCTATAACACACTGATTTTAGAATTTATCATTTGAGGACAGGGCAATTTATGACCCCTAAGTTACCAGAGATCTTGGGTCAAGCCCAGAGTCTTAATATCCAAGAACCCATAGACAAGGAAGGCATTTGTCTATCTTGTACACTGTAAAAATCTTCCTTCCTGTTGCTTAACTATGTTTCCTTTTACTATCAGTTTTAACACGTAAATTTCCTACTGTATGGAGAGTTCCCAAACTATCTCTGCTGCTTCCCTGGGCAGGTCCTGTTTCTTCTATTAAATATTTGAACACCTTATACTTATTTCAAGTGTTGTGTTCTTTGAGGAAACCTCACAAATATATCCCCAGACAGGTCTGAATCCTCTGATCTTAATTTCCCATTCCTTCTTTGTAGAGCATCTTAGAAATTTGTCTTCTGAGGATAGTCAGTATTTCATGAGAGCAAGACCAACAGAATGTTCAGAGAAGAAAGGTGTGCTATGGCTATTGAATTAGAGTTCTGGGAGTTTAGGAACTGTATTAACAGACTAGGGTGGTATGAATGGGTAAATGAAAGCTAAGGTCTGACTAGGGCAGAGTTAGAAGAAACCACATGTGATCCAGACTCCAACTCTCCTTTGCTATAACACAGAACAAGAGAAGTCAAGTGATAAAGTAACACTGGGTGACCTTCACGGTGCTCAGACTGTAAGTGTGGAGAGGATGGAGAGCTGCAGAATCTTTCACAGAGAGAAAGGATCCTCAGGCACATGTCTTCCATTTGGGGTAAGGATTCCCAAGAAATGGCTAAGCATCAAATGCATGGACAGTCTGGACTCCCGTCTACAGTAGTGTGCAGAGCCTCTTCTAAATATGCCACTGCGATACTCAGTGGGTAGTGAGGTCTTATTTTGGGTCACAGACTCCCTCTTAACTGCTTCTGTTGGCAGCTTTCAGGGTAGTGATGGTCCCATAAGCGGGAATTATTACTAGTCTATTTTATGGTCTGTCAGTTCAATGGCTGACTTCATGATTTCCAAAACACTTTACTGTGTCTTCTGTGTTAAGACCCTAAATTGAATTTGCCAGATTCCATCCAAGAGTAATAAGAAAAACATCTTTTTTATTAGTGGACTATTTTAGTCTGACAACTTGCAACCTCCCTGGGTTTTCTACCTGCTGTTTATTGTCACACACATTCTGTAACTGGGATTTTGCTCACGTACTATGAATTGCTTCCATATTCTCTCTCTGAATTTGGCTTTGCATTTGGTTATTTTGTTAAGTCTTTTGACTTGGTTTTTAATTAGATAACCCTGACTATGGCCTGGCAACCTCCCTGGCAAGCTCCTCCTGGGTTTGATCCATTAATGCTCTCTCTCTTCCAGTGACAGGAGAGTAAAAAAGCCTGCATATTCTGTCCTAGGGAAATCAGATGACCCGAGCCCATCTGTAATGCAAAACACATTTTACTTAAAGAACTCTGAATATAACAGAACACTACTGTTTTGTGGACTGAAACACATTTGTTTTCACGGCTACTAACGAATGCAACAACACAGACCATTCATCATCAAGAACAAAGCAAGAACAACAAAGCCTAGGAGGTCATTTTGTGTAGTTACTTTATATTTTTGACAGTAGGGAATGAATACAGAAATTGTGTTTGGAGACTTGACCTCTATCTTACTTCTTAATGTTACATATTTACCTGCATTTTGCTGCCATCTTTTCATGTATAGAATTTCATAGCTCATTAAGAATTTGTTATATCTACAAAAAGAAGTAAAATTCTTCTGATTTCAAATTGTTGATCCTGAAAAATCTTAAGTGGTTTAAAGAACCCACCTGTATTGGTGTCTTATATTATCTAAGGATCTAACATAAAATGATACATTGTTAACTTACTTCAGTTGTGTATTATTATTATTGAAATACATTTTGAGATCTAATGTCTGAAATCTGTTTATTCTTTAGGTATTTTAGTCTTAGCCATAACTTCCTAGAATTTTCAAGTCTGTTTATTTTACTCTTTTTCCCCAGAAGATCTGGTTCATATAGTCAAGGTTAGCCTCAAACTCATTATGTAGTCTGGGTTGGCCTTAGCCTCTTTTGTGCTGGACTAGAGGTTTAAGGTACTACAGGCAACCATTCAGGCCAATTTAGATGCTAATCTCCAGTTTTTCTTAGTTTCCAGTGCTTTCCTACTCATATGTCTCAGATGAGTCTTCAGTACTAGAAAGCAGGGCCACCTCAAGGAAAGAAATCAGTATAATTTTGTGGGTATTACAGACAATGGAAGAAATTGACTCAAAGGCTCTCTTCTCCAGGATCCTTGCCTCTTCTAATTCCAGCAGTTTATTCTTCTATGCCCACCATGTATTGGTGTGGAGAAAGGGCAAATGAGCAGTGCTATTTATGAAGGCACACTATGAACAGTTTAGAATGTAAATCCTGAAGCATCAAGAGAGGATAGTAGTTAACTCTGGAGAGTTAGATCCAGGTAGGTTTTGACAAGCTGATGCCCATTCTCAGAATACACAAATATTTTGTGGGGCTCATAGATAATATCTGGGACGACAGGTGAAGCAATTCATGAAGAAAAGAAAACATGAAGCAATTCATGTTGTAATTCTCTAGCTCTTTAGGCAAAGTTGCTACACACAGACTTGAGTATTGCCTGAAGCCACTAGCCCTTTTCTGTCATGTCATCTCCTGTCCTCTCTAGCTTCCTATGTCCTCACTTCCCATCCCATGTTTAACTTAATGCTATCTTCTGTTTCTTCCTCTCTTCTCCTTCCTCTCCTACTTTGATTTCTTTCATTTCTTTCTCTTTCTTGCTTTCTCTCTCTCTTTTTTGTTGGTATTTTCTGTTTGTGTTTGAGATATCTCTATAGTCCAGACTGAAATGAACTCATTCCATCACCCATATTTGATTCAAATTTCTGGTAATCTTGCTGCTTCAGTCACCTGACTACTGTAATTACAGGCCAAGCCATGATACTCAGGATCTATCTCTCTTTCAAAGTCTAGATGCCTCTTGAGGCCTTATAAATAGAGATGGCCAGTTGGAAATCTTGTACTTTTATCCTCTCTCAATACTGATATCACACTTCAAGTTTTCTTCCTGAACACTTGCTATTCTTCTATCATCCATGCAAGTTCTCCTGAGTCTAATGTCTGATGGAAATTTTAATGGGTGTAAAACAGACCTGTGTTATCAAGTAACTGTAAGGTACTTCTATTATCATGATTCTTCCAATGCTTAAGTAGTAATCCATCAAGATCGAACAATGAACAATGAGTTGATCTCCATAAGAAATTCATGTAATTGTTTTTAAAAAGGCATATAAACTACAATTTTAAGGTACAACATCAGCTTTCATTCTTCTTATGTATATAACTTCACTAGTTCTGAAGTCACATACCTCCAGTCAGGGATAAAGAGACACATTGGGAAAGAAAGTCCTCAGATTTGGCTGGGAATGATGTGTTCCTGGCACCCTCAGATACTTAACACATACAGAATAAAGGGGGGAAAGTTGCTTTGACAAGTTTTCAGCAAGGCACACATGGAAAAGACTCCTGATCAAGGCAGGCTGTCAGCACCATTTGTCACTGCTGCTCTCTCAGCCTATCCCATTCCTGCATGTATCATGTGATTCTCTCATTTAAGATTAAGAGTCTACAATTTGGCCAACGTTTCTACTGTGCCTCAAACTTATTTGCACAATGGTCTATAAAAAGAGTTTCTTTCAAAACAAATGCACACAGATGGGCACGGAATCACATTCATATTCAATAAACTAGTGAAGACCATAGCACATTAGTAAGATATTAGATATAATAGCTTAAAAAGTAGGTTCAAATAAAACAAGCTATTTCCCTCAGCTCAACCAGGTTCACAGTAGTCTCTCCTTCAGATAACTATCCTGTAAGAACATAATATTGTATTATAGCAATATCTTTATTAATTGATATTCCAGTAGGTATGCAATTTATCAAAAAGAATTAGAGATGATATCTAGTAGGTTGAATCTCACTAATCAAACTGGGACACGTTTGTTAAAATTATTCATCTAGAGTATGGCAAGCAAGATCTCAGATTCAATCAGATAGGTGAAGTCCAAATTTTAATGCCAAACTTTCTGGAAACTGATAAACAGATGGAATCAATCAAATAAGATTAGATATAAGTTGGATTTATTTAGATGATGAGCTCAGATGTACAGTGAAAAGTGTTTTGCATGTGAAATTAACATATACGATATAGATTAGATGTTTGATTTATTAGTTAGATGCATAATTACTTAGGGAGTCAGGTCTCTTTCCCATGATGAATCCCAGTATTCCTAACAGCAACTAGGAACCAACTTGGATATTCCAAAACTGATGAATGGATAAAGAAAATGTGGTACCTTTACACAATGGAATAATACTCAGCTGTCAAAAATAAGTACACCAGGAAATTTGAAGTCAAATAGTACTAGAAGGGTAGTACTAGAAAAAAAAATCATCTTGAAAGTGAGGTAACTCAGACCAGGAAAGACAAAAAAGTCTTGTCCTTACCCATAAATGGATATTAAATATAAAATACAGGATAACTATGCTATAGTCCAGAGACCCAAAGAGACAAGGTAACAAGGAGGGCTTATGGGGAGACACCCAGGTTCCCTAGGAAGGGGAAATAAAAGAGATGTTGTGAGTGGGATGGTTGGGGATAGGAAAATGAGCAATCAAGTTGGAGGTGGAGTGTACTAGAAAATGGGGCAGTGAGCATTTTAGGGTCAGGTAAAAACCTGATGCAAGGAAATCTCCAAAGAATCTACAAGGATGCCCCATCCAAAATTCATAGAAATAGCAGATATGTAGCCTGAACCAGCCATTTACTATGACCAGATTGGTGCCTAGCCCAATTGTCAAAAGAGAAGCTGCATCCAGTAACTGATGGAAACAGTTGCATACCTACAGCCAAACATTAGTGGATTTCCCCTGTTTCCACAAAAGAGAGGGTTGGGAGAAAGGATTGTAGGAGCCAGAGGGGACAAGGACTCCATAAGAAAATTCACAGAATCAATTAACCTGGGCTCATAGGGGCTCACAAAAACTGAACTGACAACCAGGAAGCATGCATGGAACTGGTCTAAGCACTCTGTATATATGTTACAATCATGGCTCAGTTTTATTGTGGGACTCCTAACAATGGAAACAGGGGCTGTCTCTGTCTTTTAAAGGCTATTGAGACCATACATCTTGGGTCACCTTGCCCAGCCTTAATACATGGGGAGATGCTTAATCTTACTAAAATTTGATAAGCCATGTTTAGTTGATACTCATGGGAGACATGCCATCTCCTGAACAGAAATTGAGGAGGAGTGAATTGGGAGCTGGGTACAAAGGGAGAATGGGGTAGGGACTGAGAGGAGAGGAAGGAGGGGAAACTGGCCAGGATGTAAAATTTATTTATTTATTTTTTAAAATGGTAAATAATGCCTAGAGCTTTGAAGGATTCGGGTATTATTTTTTGTTTTAAAGACTGGGTTATAAAGATCCCAGGCTGGTCTGGAGCTAACTGTGCAGTGGAGAATGAACTTGAACTTATGGTGATTCTATCTATCTCCCAAATAATAGGATTACAGGCATGTTCTACCCAATTTAGTTTATGTAGTATTGAGGGGTTGATCCCATCGTAGGCCAACCCTCAGATTACTTAGTTACATCACAACTTGAAGCTTTGAAGGGCATTGAGGATTAACTGTTTTAGCACAATTAAGTGTCTGTCATAGACTTGGTATTCGGAGGGCAAGCTTTCAATAATCATTGGAGCAAAATGAGAATTACTTCAACTGTGATACTGGGAAGTAAGTATCTTACCAGATAAAGATGAATGTGATAACATATAAAACCCAAGGAATATTGGCTCAGTTGAAGTGTGCAGAGGGTAGCCAGCCTGTGAAAGGCACTGTAGTGAATTATTGATATAGAATCTACAGACTGCCACCCCCCCCATCTTAGAACAGGTTGGTGTCTGACCAGTCTGCTAAGGGGCCAAGAAAATTTGCCAGACTCTTGCAATGTCTTATCTCAGTAACCATGAGGAAAGCACATTCAACAAGGCGGAGGCATAGGCTGCTACTCCACAGCCACACCAACTGCACTCCGCTGTCAAAAACAGTGTGTCAGTAGAGCTGTACTGAACATGAATAAATGTCAATAACAAATAGCATTAAATGCATGAGGAAACCTCAATAGTCAAGTGATAGCCACATAGAAATGAGAATTACAGAGGACGGTGCAGATTTTACCTAATTTTACAACTGAAAAATAGGGGATCTGTGGGATAGAGAATTTCAAAATATTAGAACTCAGTACTTAGAGGAAGGAAGTAGAAGCAGAACATCACAGAACATACTTTTTCTAAAGCATTTACCATGTGTTTTTGAAATTTTTCAAAGCCAGTGGTTATTTGTGGAGGAGATTTGGGGTAGAGAGGTGGAAGCTGAGAATAGGAGAGGACATTTTTACTTTGGTCTATTGGTATCCGGCTGGTTCTCCAGGACTAACCTAGCCCTGTGCTGATGGGAGGTGGCTCCCTCTGAAAGTGGGAGGCAATGTGAAAAATGAAGTCATATAATGTTCAAAAAATTTGTTCCAAATATTTGTTTATTTGTTTATTTTTGAGACATGATCTTTTGTAGCAGAGTCTGGGCTCAAACTTTCTGAGAAGCCAAGCTCGACCTTGAACCTTTGATCCTCCTGCTTCTACACAGAGAATACCAGAATTACATGTTTATGATATCATGCTTCAATTTACAGCATGTTGGAAACTGAACCTAGAACCAGATGCATGCTAATAGCATGTTGGAAACTGAACTTAGAACCAGATGCATACTAGACAAGTACTCTCCCAACTGATCTCATCCAAATCTCTTCTCAACAATTTTAAGCCATAAGATTCCATGTTGTTTTAGTTACTACTATAGTGCAAGCAGCTCCAGTTGGAGGTGGGGACAGGGCCACCATAGTGACTATGGCACCCAAGATATAAATGCTGTTCTCTGGTGCTTCAGGGATAGAAGAAATGCTACCAAAGAGTGCCATTTGCTCACAGAGCACTAAATGGTAATATACTCATACATCTACAAGCAGGCTTTAGTTTATTTGGGCCTCATTGTTTGTTTTTCATCTCAGCATTCATGGATATTATTAATATGCTGTCATATTTTCTTTGGAGTAGACCACTTGAGGATTCTGGATGAACTGACAGCTAAATATCAAAAACATCAATTAATATACTCCATGTGTCCTTGGTTGGAAAGGGTACCTATATATACACACACTTTCTAATGCAAGACTGAATTTACAACAGTATCCCCCCCCACACACACCCTTTGCTGAGCTGAGGACACGATATCACTGCATCAAAAACTGAAAGCTAATTTCTTCTGTGTCTACCTTTTATATCAGGAGACATAAAGCTTTCAAGTGGAAAAGGTAACTTTGAGTTTTGGGTCAAAGGACATAACCTAAAAAATATGTAAGAAATAGTAATCCACAGAGGCATAAGTTCCTAAAATTCTGCCAAAAATAATGGTTTTAATAAAAAATAAAAGTAATTATAGGAGGCTATCTGGGTCTACAGACCAAGCTGGTATCTTAGATTTCAAATTTTGCTCTCTCCCTTCCCGTGCTCTCCCCTCTCTCCTCTGGCTCTTCTGCCTTGTCTGCCTCCCCCATCCTCCTCCTCTTCCTCTGTCCCCTTTTTCTTTTTCTTCCCCTCCTTAGTGCTCTTCATTTTCTTCTTTGTCTATTGACAATAGTCTCTCTCTGAAAAGAAAAGAAGCTAGTGTAGGTGACTTTGAATTCACAGCCCAGAAAACAGTTTACATTTGCTTTGCAGTAGAACTGCTAAAAGCATTCTGCATTTAGACTGTTTCATTCTGCCAACCTGATTTTAAAATGAAAATCTGTCTGTAAGCCTCACAGACTTCCTAAGTACAGAAAAATGCATGCCAATTCATGGGAAATTTGAAACGCCATACATTGTTGACACAGTCCATTTTAACAAATGCTGTTAAGGTTTGCTGAAGCAGGTGTGGAGGGTTCACAGACTTAATTCCCATGTGAGTATAAACCCTCAGCAAAGATCATGGAAAATGTGGAGATGGTTCAGGAGGGTGCTGGGTAGAGCAGGGATTTTATGCTGAGATTCTTAAATCTTGCTAGTTGTTTGTAGTTCTGTTTAAGGATAAAGTCAAGATAGAATTTTCTTTCTCATTGGAAAATAAAATAGTAATATTCTCAGATAGTAGATAAGGTTCAACTCCATGAGGTTTGAAATGAGGCTGGCATTATTAATTGCTATTCTTTACATTTACAACCAGGGAGGGATATACCAATATAATTAAATATTAAAGTTTTATAAGATACATATTGTAAGCTGAGGGCAAAGCATATCTCCCATTCTCAAATTGAGTAAAGCAGCTAGCAGCTATTTTTCGATGGCCAGCCTCAAAATAATTTTTTGCCATACTATGACTGTAGCATCTCCAGGAGGAGCTGAGATTTTGGGGTGGTTAGATATGAGTTCAACTCAAATATTGTTCAACCATATGTAAATCATTCTTTGATGAAAGTATAGGAA
The DNA here is from genome assembly GCF_003668045.3 of Cricetulus griseus. Taxonomy (NCBI): domain Eukaryota; kingdom Metazoa; phylum Chordata; class Mammalia; order Rodentia; family Cricetidae; genus Cricetulus; species Cricetulus griseus. The sequence goes on along the minus strand of NC_048596.1, from coordinate 247,290,132 downwards.
CCACCAGCATAACCCTAGTGCTGATTAAATGGAATGAATTAGGTGATACCCTGACCAATGTGACTGTCAAGTATTGGCATGGCCACTAATTAGAAGGTAGTCATAGTTGCTTGCAAGGCACACAAGACAGACAGTTGAAGCAGTCATTACTAAGCTCACTACATGCTAGATGATGCTTCAGGTGCTTGAGATATAATATGAAAGTCATGGTAAAAAGAGTTATCATTTATTTAAGACCATTATGCTGATCACATTACATCACTGACTTCAGGTATCTGTACAATATTGGGGACACATGGATGAAAATATAGGCATATATCCTTTGGTTGGATAGAAAAGATGATACTCTAAACCTATTTAAGGGGCAAGAGATGTCCTCACTGAATTTTGAAAGAACACACACAAACACAAACCAAACAAACAAAGAAAATCTTACTGGTGATAACAGATATCATATGCATCCCAGAAAAAATTGGTCAGTAGGGTGTGTGTGTGTGTGTCTCTCTGTGTGTGTGTGTGTGTTTGTGTGTGTGTGTGTGTGTGTGTGTGTGTGTGTTTGTAACACAGGGAAGTAAAAACATAGAAGGCTCAGGACTGGCAATCCATGGTCTGGCTTCATAAGGAAATATTGTGATTTCTAAGTCAAATCAACACTGCTGTGAGGAGAGAAGTGCTCCTGGCTGTGGGCACAGTAACATATGCCCAGGAAGATTCTGCGAAAGACTGACTGTCCCTATAACAAATCCCAGAAAATCATTCAGCCTTGATGAAGAAGCTGATAAACAAGTGTTCACAATAGATGGTACTTCCTATCCTTGATTCATGCCTTGAGTCCATGCATGACCCCTGCCCCAAATCCTTGATAATTTGCTTGACTAAATTTGGCCAAACAGCTTGCTATGAATATAGGCTTGAAGTGTTTGGGTGCAGTTTGGCTTCTCAGTAGTTCTACCAGCCAAGAGAACAGTGTACCTCACATAGCTCCTCACACTAGGGTGAACCATATGTGGAAAACTGGAGTATTACTTGAGCTGTCCACAGATTAAGATTAATTGAGAACAGCATCCTGCATGTTGGTTCAGGAAAGTGGTTACCAGGAGAACTAGCTTTGGATCCAAACTGCCTGGGACAGAACCGGCCAACTTCCTAGCCAAAACTCTAGTTACATTTTCTTTTGCATATAAGAAAAGTAATTTTGTTATAAAGTAGTAAGGCTTAAGCTTTTGTAGCTTCTGGAAAACAGCAAACTGCTTAAAAATTAGCCTTTTTTTACATATTCATAACGTTTCTACATCAACACAGTGAAAATTTCAGAAATTTTCATCCAACTTTCATCTTTAGTCAGTTACATTTTCTAGAGTATTTGGTGTGTGTGTGTGTGTGTGTGTGTGTGTGTGTGTGTGTGTGTGTGTGTGTGTGTGTGTGTACCCTATGATTTGTATTGCCCCTGGATGGTAGTAAGAAAAAGAAGCAAGATTCCTACTGTTCCAACTGATCATCTTCATTACCTTCTCAACTCTTCTTTGGGTGAAACTTGTTGACTTAGTCATGTTTTCTACTACTTAATATTTTTGTTTATTATTTTAGACTTTCATAGATCTATAGAAGGTATTTGGGTCATATTCATTCATTAATACCTCTGTCCAACTCTCTTCAGTAGCCCCAATCCCCTTTATCTCTCAATTACATGTCCTTCATTTTGGTTGTAGTTATTAATCACCCCCTCTGAATCCAATTAGCGTGTTCCATATGGGAATGGATATGGGTTATCCACTGGGATACCAGCAGCCTAAAAGTGGTCATTTCTCTGAAAATGGAGATTTCTTTCCCACATGGTCCCACAGCCATTTAGCCCCAAATAAACACACAGATGCTATATTAATTATTAAACTGTTTGGCCGATGGCTTAGGCTCCTTACTGGCTATCTCTCTCTTAATTATTAACCTATTTCTATAAGGATTGTATTTCCACAAGGCTGTGACTTACCCATAATCCTGCATGTTACTCCTTTGGCAGCATGGTGTCTCTCCTCGCTGCCACTCTCCATCATTTTCCTCATCTTGGAGCCCTACCCATACTACCTGCCTGGCTACTGGCCAATCAGGGTTTTACTCATCCACCAATAAGAGAAACATATATATAGAAGGGCATCTCCCATCATTTCTCCAAAGGAGAAGAACTCTTATTCAACAACTATTAACTAATATTAGCTCTTAGCCATGAGTATGAACTCAGAGGCCACTCCCCCATTCATGCTTAAACTTTGAGCAGCTTGATGTTGAAAAAATATAGACATTTGGTATCTTCCTTTAATTTAGTTTGTCTGTGATGCTAAAAAATAGAAAATAAGAACTTTTTATTTTTTATCTTTTTGTTTGTTTCTTTTTTTGAGACAATGTTTCTCTATGTACCCTGGCTGTGCTGCAACTCATTTTATAGATCATGTTGGACTCAAAATCAGAGATCTTCCTTCTTCTGCCTACAGAGTGCTGGGATTAAAGGCATTCACCACTACTGCATGCCTAAAAGTATGACATTCTTTAGAAATACTACAGTAAGTACCAAACAAATGAAAGCATGTCTTATTTTATATTCATCTCATTCCAATTCATAAATTCTTCATATAATTTATGTATTGAGATTCACATTCTTTCTATGCATTAAACTAATTAGAATTATTCATAACAACTGGACAATTCCTACTAAAAGAGAAACTGTTATCAGTTGTCTACCAGAGGAATATCCACTTGCTGGGGAATGCTTGGGTTGGGAAATTTGTTCTTACTGTTAAGTGCTATCTAACTATATGCCAATAGAAATCTGTACCTATTACCCAGTACCTCATGTGGCTTTCATGTCCCAGGAATGACAGTCTGACTGCTGGTTTCCATCTGGTCTCTCAATTAGAGCTCAACAGGACAAGTGCTTTTCTGCTTTTGTATGATAAGGCAATCAGTTGTATGTTTCCATTCATCAAAACTTTACTTGATTATGAAATACTTTTATTTTATGGCCATTTTAATATGCACTGGGCTATTTGATGTTTACTATCTTTATCTCTCATGCTAGTCTCATAACCTGTAACACAAGGCTAGACACAATTTTCTGAATGATCAAATGCTAGCACAAGGAATAAATAAATACATTTGCTTTCATTGTGGGCTGAAACCAGATGCCTGAATAAACAGTGTTGAAAGAACATTGCATTTTATAATAACATAAATTGAATTTCTATACTTTAACATGAAACAAAACTACATGTTAAACATGCTAATTTGTTATAAATTACTTTTGTTTTGTAAGCTTCTTTGGACAATATTTGTAAACATCATGTAAGTTTAAGAGGTAGTTGGCAAACACAAACCAATAATTGCTGAAGGTCTACTTCATCTCCTACTATGGTCTTCACTGGACCACAAAGATATTGCCACAAGTAAAAACAAAGGAGAGAAGGAGATGTCACTGGCAATGAATGAGTATATTTTGAACAGTCATAGATCAGTCATATAACAAACTATAATCCTATCACTGAGACGATAAAGGCAGGGGGATCAGAATTTCAAGGTCATCCTCATGTACATAGCAAATTCAAGACCATTCTGGCTTGCAGTGAACTTAGTCTCAAAAAATAAGAATGAAAAATAAAAACTGTATAGCAAGAAAAAAATGATTAAACCCACTACAGAAACAAGATATTTAGTGCTTAAATACCTTTTCCTACTTTAAGGAAATTCACATTAGACTTTGAGACTGTAAGAGTCTGAAGCCTCTATCTAACAGATAAAGTGACATGAGCATAGTTAATACTTAGTAATGAGGACATAAATTGTCATTGTTCTCATTCACCCACCAGTAATACATGATCATATACTAGTGTTGAAGACACCACCAAGCATATGGGATGAACCAAGTCAGAACTATGCTATAGTCTTCTACTCTATTGTCTAATACAGTGACATAAGGTTCCATAAAGGCTGTTGGAGAAGAAAAATATCAGCAGACTTGCCCAGCTGTAAATCAAGATTACTATAATACAGATGTGCCAGGTAAGATATATCCACTGGTAGAACAATGGTACAATTGTTTTGTGTGTATCCAACCATTTCTGATTGAATTTGAGGCCCACTCCACAAGCAGAAGTTTGTACCTTGTATTCTAAACCTGAAAGAAAGCCTGTGGCTGGGGATGTCACAGTAGGGCATCATAATACTGTTAAGCTAAGAATATACGTAGTCAAGCTGTCTTTTAAATAATTACAATTATAACCTTAGACTATCATTGATGGCCTCCTTGGCCATGAAATTATTTTTTTCAGCAGCTGATGGTAAATACTTACTGAAAATGAATGACTAGTGAGTGTTCATCCCTAAAAGAGACATCCATATAGCCCTGATGGGGAATGTACTGTGTATGTTTATCTTATTGGTTGTTAAATAAAATACTATTTGGCCAATGAGACAGCAAGTTAGACAGGACTATGAGTCAAAGAGGATTCTGGGAAATATAGTAGAGAAGTGATGTTCCAGGCAGGAAGTGACATAGCAAGGAGACTCATATCTAAGCAAGGAAACAGGAAGTGACCCTTTTTCCCCTCCGCTCTTGCTCCAGCGGCAGGATGTGATCCACCTGCAAGAGAGGACACTAACAAGGCATCCGATAAGTCTTATAAAATATATAGGTTTATGATAATTAAGACTGAGCTAGCAGATGAGAGTCCTAGTCATTGGCCAAGCAGCATTTGAACCTAATACAAGTTTCTGTGTATTCATTTGGGCCCTAATTCTGGCAGGCGGCTGGCGGACAGCTCACACGTGGTGGTGGGGCTCAGCAGCCTTCAGCAGAAAGATTTATCATAACATAGCCCCTTTCAAAGATCAGAGAACATCAAAGAAAATGAGACAGAAAGAATGTAAGAGCTGGCCAGTGGGGCAGAAGTTCTGTGTGATACTGTCTTCTAGATATGACAGGGAAAATTTAATCCTGAACAGATAGCTCTTACATCTACTTACACAAAACAAAAAATGTGACATGAAAGGAGAAAGAATAAATGGAAAGGGAAAAAAGGTCTTTAGCTCTAGGAAGGGACATGAGAGGGTAAAAGAGGGTAATGGTGGGGTGGGATGTGAGTATGCCCAAAATACATTGCATACCTGTATGAAACTGTTAAAACTATAGATAAGTTAATATAAACATACAGAATTTTATTAAACTTATTCTAGCTAGCTGGCTAGAAACTCAGAATGCCTATATACAAGCATACATTTCCCCCCCTTAGGTAACTAATGCAGTTACTTCCAGAGTATAAATAGAGGTGTGTGTGTGTGTGTGTGTGTGTGTGTGTGTGTGTGTGTGTGTGTGTCTAATGAAACAAGCAAAAGCTTTCCACTGTTCATTCTTGCTCATAAAAAGTATTTTGTTAAATGAAATTAAACACATCTGTTTTAGATAACTAAGCCAATCTCTCATATGGCTTCTCAATGGAATTTGATGAGACTCAGTCAACCACAAAAATATGTTCCATGATGTCAATAGGTACTATCTTTACAGTGGATAGAATGCCCTGCTCATAGACCACTTAGACTCCCAAGTCCTGCTCAGTGTGAATCATACAGAAAGATGGTTCTCCCTGATTTATATAGTATTATGGAAAACAAGTCCATAGAGCCCAAATCAATAAGAAGCCAGATGAAATATGCACAAGAAATGGTGCAAAAATCTTGGATCCATCTTCAGGAACAAATAAAATGAAATGACACGTTGTATATAAAATCACAAATACATGTAGAGTGTAACCACAGTGAGTCCTTATAATCCATGCCATGTGCAAGTGTGTTCGAACTCAGATACGGTAAATGAAGATACTTTAACCTTCCTCAGACCTATTATGGGCTGTTTCTATAAACTGTCACTTTACCAGGATACTGACTTGCTCTACTTCCCGATTTTAAATGGAGATGTTATGTGTTTTCCAGTCAAGCCTAAAATAGGTCACACTGAAAGTTTAATGAGGTTTCTTCTCATGAGAAATCTCTCTTTAAAGATTCCAAAGCCACTCTTCAAAACAAATTGCAAGAATTGTACTTTATGTGCAATGACACAGCATCATCTTCTCAATAAATCAATTATCCAGATCTTCTCTACATGATGCCAAATATCCGGATGCTGCTACCTTTTTTATGCTTCATCTCTCATGAGCAAAGTATTTTCATAAGGCTTTGTGGGTCTAGACTTGTAAGCTGTCTCATGGTTTAAATAAACCTTTACCATTTCTTTCCCCAAGTGGAGCTTTAACAGTTTTTCTAAGTTTATGCCAATCTTTGGATCTTCTCTCTAACATTTACTGGAAGAAATTGTAAGAGGCCTAGAATTTGACTCTTTGCTTTTGGGAAAATAAAACCAACATCCTGGGCAAATCAAGTCCAAGAAAGTCATGTTCAATCATGCATGATTGCATTTAGGAAGTCTAGAATTTTAATAGTTTGAAAAGTAATGTCTGCAATCAAATAATTTTGCAAATTAACAATATCCTCTGAATTACCTCCTAAAGTAATTGTAACATTTATAATCAAATAAATTCGAGGATTTCCCATGTTGCTGTCTGATAACTATTTCAAAGTCAAAAATTGCCTATGGGAGAAGTCAGAGTCTCACAGTCTATGAGTCTTCAAGTTTCTGGTTTTACTGAAGGGAAAAAAAGAACTTAAAGATTTCATTTTTTTTGTAATTTTACTAATTGGTATTGCTCTTATTCTCTTTGCATACTTATTAGCTAATCAAATCAGAGGTGTTATAATTTAAAAAATCTTAGATGCAGTAAAGAATTAATTTAAATCTCCAGTTAAAATCATTGATAATTATTGTGGTCTTAGCATTTATTTAGCTTGATTTTTTTTCTGAACTTTGCACCTGAAAAAAGTAAAAAAAGACACTTCAGAAATACTAGGATGTTGTTTTCAGAGAATTGAGAAAACATCAACTCTGTGTTCTATAACTAACAAACTCATTCAATCAGGTGCCCAAGAATCCTTATAAAAGAGCCAATGCCAGCTACAGACATATGTGGGCTAACCAGATACTATCTGGAAATTGTATCTGAGCACATATTTTGTGCTAACTATTCTGTGGCAAACTTTCAATCACAACAGTCATACATGCCTTGGGAAATACTTCAGGTAGTGGTGTTCTAAAAGTTTGTGGCCTTTCCCTAAGACTACAAAGTCTTGTGGAACATTCTTTGCTCCCTTCAATCTTTAAATATTGAGTCTACACTTTACTCACTGTAAACTATTCCATCTGCTGTCTCTCCCTCTGCTTCAACTTCCTGATCTATAAAATGACTGGTAGCACCTATTTTGCTACAAGGACTGACTGAAATAACATGGTCCTTTGGTGCCTTAATGACTGTGACCTAATATAAATTCAAACCAATTATTCTCAGTACAGAAAACACAAAGTTCCTCTAAGAGCCTATGCTATTTTACATGTAAGGTTATTCATTACTCTTGAAGTCAAGGCCAATCTCTTCTGATGACCCATGATACTCAACTTGATCTCTCAGTCTTGAGCCCACATCTATTTTCAACATATTCTATTGGTCTAATTGTTTCAGGTATTTGGTTGGCCTTAATTATTAAAGTTGAAAAATCTGCTACTATCTCTTCACATGGAATAGTCTTCCCCAGAGAGTAACCTGAGTAACTTCTTGCCCCCATTCATCTCTTGGCTCAGTTCTCACCTTATCAATGTGACTCTGTTTAAAAATGGCAAGTCTAGAATCAGAGAGAAATGCAGGACATTAATCTCTCATATGCAGATGCTGCATTTTGATTTGCACAAATGAATGTGTGTGTTCACATATACACACATGGGAATGTATTTACATGTGTATACATGATAAAACTAGAAGAGATCATGACATAATGGGAGGTTCGTAAGTAGGGATTAAAGTATTAAAAGTAGCCTAAGGCAGGAAAATTAAAAGCAAAGCAAGAGAGAGGAGGAAGGATAGTGAAAGAGAGAATGAAGAAAAAAATGCTTGTAAAGCATTAATATAATGAATATTCACAATATTCATTAATATAATGAATAATGAAACTCACTATCTTAAAAATACTAATTTTCAAAGGGCCAAAAGAGGATAAAGCTGCCCATGAACTTCCTCTTCCTGACTATGCCATCTATCCTATTCCATTTAACTCTGCTGTACCTGGCAGCCTCAAACATATCACATCCTCTATTTCCTTCTCCGGTACTCTCTAACACACCACACCATTTCCTCACCCTGGTACTGAAACACCACATTCATTTTTTAATAATTGGTTGTTTTCTCTCTCAGACACTGTATCACATAGATGGATATTGAGCAGAAAAGGACTCTTGTTTCTTTCAGTCTAGAGAGATGTTTTGCATAATCTATAGACTTAAATTATTTGCAGAATCAAATAATTAATAAATGAAAGTGAGTTTTCCTCTTTATTTTTCCCCACTTTCCTTTTGCCTGACTTGGATTTTTTGTCATCTGTCCATCCTTCTATTGCAGGACCATTCATGGGCCAGATTAATCACTCTTCCCAAAGAAATGCAGCCTAGTTGAGAGACTAGGCAGCCTCTGGCTACTTCAGAACATGATCACTACCTTTCTCTCTGCTCCTACAAAATAGTTGCACAGCAGTATGCTTTTGAGTGAACATTCAAAAATCTCCAAAGAACACTTTTTTCTTTGTAGGATTGCTATTGGTGAACACACACACACACACACACACACACACACACACACACACACACACACACACACAAACACACACATACCTCCACCCAACTCAATCTTGACAAGTGCTACAATTTCTCTCCTTTTCATGCTCTGCAATATAGTCAGATCAAGATTCACTTTTCAGGCATTGCTGGCAGTGTTTTGCTCCCTATCCATCTATCAGACACTGGGACCATTGGCTATGTGATAAATCTTGTTAGAATGTTATGTAGTGTCCAGTTTAATTGCTGCTAATGACTTGGAAAAGAGACTTGCCACACACACACACACACACACACACACACACACACACACACACACACACACACACACAAATGCCTCCTAGTGCATTAAAAATGTTTTGAGAGGGGAACAAATAGTGAAGTTTAAGAAAAACTGTTCATATACATGTATGTAATTGTATATAACGCACATATTTACTTTCTGAAATAATGACTGCAATGTATAATTCTCTCATTTTTCTTTTTCTTATTAGTAAATATAAGGAGATCCAACAGGGTTGACAGAGAAGATAGATGGGTCCAGAGAGAAAACATGAACAATAATTGTTTGTTCTCATTTGGGCAAGATGATGTCAAAGGTTATATTACAGAATGTGTGGGCCAGGAATGTCTGCTAGCAGATGATTTATTATATTGTGCAAGCTTCTATAAAATTAAAAATAAGTGAACCCACATGGATATTATCTGGCTATTCTTTTATGAAGAATAGGGGAATAAACAAAATAACATTATTTAGGAATTCTTAAGATACTTGTTATGTTACCACTTCAATAAGTTTTAAGTTAGGATCTGTCACAGGACAGAAATTCTTGTATGTACATTGAGACTCATTTTCATAATTTGAATACTTCAATGTTTTCCATGCTTGTGTGATAGCTAGATTGGTCATCTACTTGCCTTAACCCCTGGTATCTGCTTGTTTCTGGGCGGCTCTGTTTTTTGGAAGAGGGTATGTTGAATGAGATGGGCATTTAGATCATGTGACTCAGCAAAGCAGAATGCTCTTCCCAATGTGAGTGGTCACCACCTGATATATTTGAAACCTAAATGGCATAAAGCACAGAAAGAGTGTTACTTGCTAGCTGCCTATTTGAACTAGAGCATGGCTTCCTGCATCTCCAGTTTTCTCAGAGCACGTTGTGAATCCTCTCTGTCTCCATAAACACACAAACCAAAACTCTTAATAAATTTATATAATATATATATATATATATATATATATATATATGTGTGTGTGTGTGTGTGTGTGTGTGTGTGTGTGTGTGTGTATGAACTATTAGTTCCATTTTAGATCTCTGCTTTCTACTAGGTTTCTTAAATTCAAGGTACATTTCTTATACATTTCAACTCTTTATCTAATACCCTAGGGCTTTCATTGTACAGTACTTACCACTTGTCAGTAATAAAGACGACACATTAGTGTAGGTAAGTGAATATCTACATGCATATATGTATTATAACTCTACACAATTTATAGCCTTGTTTGTTAGCATTTTGTGGGGACCTGAAATCTTTTTGGTGATCCGTGTCAGCCTGGATAATAGGCTTGATGTCTTCCAAACGCCCTTGAAAGGTTTTCAGAGCAGAATGGATACAGCAGGAGCCTTCAGTTTTCCTCCAAGCAAGCTGGATGTCCTGCTGTGATGTGTATCACAGATGTGTAGTCCTGACAACAGAGCTGTGTTGTATTTCTTGATTAGATGTTCATTAAGGGAGAATAGTGTACATGAGCTTGAGACTCATAGTTTAATTCTAATGCTTTCCAAACCCACAGGAATCTTCTTTACTTTTTTCCCTCTACTGACATTGATAGACTTGAAGTAAGCCCTTGAAAGCTAGAGCTCAGTCTTAAATCTTTTCTCACTAATGTAGAAATTTTTGTTTTGCCTCTGAGCTTGAGACAGAATGAATTCACACAACTTGCTCATATAAGTATGTGTTCATTTGCTGTGGTGATATATTATTTATAATCTAAGAAGTCACTGAGGGTCAGAATACAAAGCAGCCACAGTCATAGAAGCTGGGCTGTAGTGGCACACTCCTTTAATACCAGAATTCAGGAAACAAAGGGAGAAGGATCTCTGTGAGTTCAAGGCCACCCAGGGACACATGAGAGTGAATCAGTCTAAAAGGAAACACAGTTCACACCTTAATCCCAGAACTAGAGAATATATAAGGATCTTAGTGCAGTCTCAGAGAGCAGTCTAGGCTTGGTGGAGAGCAGTGCAGTCTGGAGATGCAATATGAGGTTCAGTTGATGGGGGATATCCTGAATATATGTTTCTCTTTTTGATGAAGAAAACACTGGTTAGGCAGTAGCCAGGCAGGTATGATAGGTAGAGTGATAAGACAAGGAGAATGCAGAGAAAAGCTACCAGGGAAACATCATGTAGCAACCAAAAGGGGTAAAATGCTTGAACATTGTGGGTGAGCCATAGCCTTGTAGCAATACATAGTTTAATAAAAATGGGTTAATAATTAAGAGAAAGCTAGCCAAAATGAAGCCTGAGCCATTTGCCAAACAGTTTATAATTAATATAAGACTCTGTGTTTATTTGGGGCTAACTGGCTGCAGAACCAGACAGAACAGGAACCACCATCATCATTCAGTGAATTGCTCCTTCAGTCTGAGCAATGGGAGAGGTAAGAATTCTCCAGTGAGCTGGGCATTGGTGGCAGACAACTTTAAACCCAGCACTTGGGAGGCAGAGGCAGGCAGATTTCTGAGTTCAAGGCCAGCCTGGTCTATAGCGAGTGCCAGGATAGTCTCTTGAAAAACCAAAACAACAACCAAAAAAAAAAAAAAAAAAAGAATTCTCCAGTGCTTGGCTGCTTTGCTTCTCTGATCTTCAGCCTGAATCCCAATATCTGACTTTGTGTTTATATTACTTTGCTGCAAATTGCCATGAACACAGGCCTACATTTCAAGAAAAATTAGTAAAATACATTGGAAAAAGACTATCTCAGCTGTCTATCCCAATGTCTTTTGGCAAGCAGGCAAGAGCTGAGGGCCCAGAGGCAAAATGTTTAATGTTCCAGGATCTTTGTTGCCCTCTTGCCTTGTAGAAATGATGAAGTGACAGCTGACACAGCCTCCTTGATTTGCAAGCCTAGATTCCAGTTATAAGCCTTAACTTAAAAAGCAAGGTGGATTGCCCCTGAGGAGTTACACCAGTGCTAAACTCAGGCCTCCATGAACCCATGCATAGCTACAGTCTCCACAGGCTCACAAAAGAGGTAGTGGATGATATTGCAGGATTATTGTGATCAACAGGTAACCATGACCTCAACATAGAAATGTATTATCCACATCATGAGTGACATGGTGATATAGCCCAAGACCTGGACTCTCTTGGGATTGTTATCACACCCTGGTGTTGTCCTTATTGCTACTAAGATCCAACTCAACAAGTCTTGACTGGGCTGAAAGCTCTTCCAGACTATCAAAATCGACTTATCACATTTGTAATGCAAAACCAATGACAAGAATTGGGTCACAGAACTTGATGTGTGTGCCAAGTGAGTCAAGTAAACTCAGAGGTCAACTTAAAAGCAGTATGGTGAGACACAGACTTGAATTTACCTGGTAGAGAAGATCAGTAGCCCTCTACTAGAGTGTCTCCTAAACTGTCTTCACAGAAAAGATCCAGGTCTACTAGTTCATGCACATTTATCACTGGAATTAAGGGAAGATTAATGAGCTGAAGATATAAATACTCTTAAGAATGAATAAAAGTTAAGCTTAGAACTGTAATCTTTCTTAATTTTGTAACACCTTAATTCTTTATTTATGACTTTTGACAACAGTTTTTTATTGAATTGAAATTTATTTTGTTCTGCAGGGCTGGAAGATGATTAGTGATGTGAGCAGTTAAATCTTATAGAAGGGATTTTTGTTGTTTGGTTTTTTTTTTTCCTGGAAGATAACCCATGATCCTGGGAAGAGATTAGAATTGAAGCCCTAGCTTCATGAACTCTTTACTGTCTAAAATGGAAAAGTTCAAAGTTCTTATTATTCCAACCTCATGTGTAAAAAAATGCGATACTAGCTCAGGTCAGCTGATTCTGTGGGTTTCCCCATTGTGGTCTTCCTTTATTCATATTATCACTCCTCCCTCACTTCAATTGTACTTCTGGAGCTCTGTCTAATGGTTAGTTGAATGCACAAACTAACTTAGTAGAGCCCATTCTATATGTAGAGATACCTTGCTCAGCCTAGCCACAGGGATGGATTAGTTGGAGGGGGGTTTCCTTTGCCCTACCTCAATGAGATGATGAGACAGACTTAGTAGGCTTCCTAGGGGAGGCCTTACCCTCTCAGAGGAGCAGATGGGAGGTGAAGTAGGGGAGGATATTGAGGGAGTGGGAGAAGAGAAGGGAGGGGGAAATGGAATTGGAATGTGAAAAAAATAATTAATGAATTAAAAAACAAGAAAAATTGAGACATAAATATTAGCATCTACCTATGCCTATGAGGATTAAGTAAGATGGGTTTGGGTCTCCATTTTGAACATTTTTTTCTGAGCAGCAATGGATTAGGGATTTTAAAATATTAAGTGGGTCTATCTAAATGTGTGATTAAATTTTTCAAAGATACAGTGTGATATTTACAGCCAGATAAGAATGCATTTTAAATTGATCCTTGATCTTATTTTCATTCTTTTAAACTTGTTCTGCCTCATTTTCTCTGTGATAATAACTGTAATTATATCCATCCCTCACCATAAAGCTGCTCCTTTATCTTTTCTGACGGTCTGCTTCTCCTGACTAATGATGGTGAAGCTATCCCTGCAATTATTTATAAAAGTCAAGAGACTGAGAGTGAATGGTACATGCAGTCCACAATACCTGCTTTATTCTAGTTTCTTCCCTCCAAGATCATTTTTTTTCTGAATGACTGTTCATGCCCATTTCAACATGTCATCTTCCCAGAATCAAGTCAAATTTTCCTGTCCAATTATGCCAATGTGTCAGCCGTTCTTAACATATCAGGGTACATCTATCACCTACTAACCTTCTCTGTTATTAAAATGTCATCTTCAAGATTTTTTTCTTTGTCTTTACTTATCTTGAAATCCTCAGTAGAGAGTTGAGTAGAAAACAAACTCTTTGGGGTCTAAATTGATGTTATAGTTGGGTGTGTTTCACTTACCCTTAATTCTAACACTTGGCAGGTAGATCTTCCTACATTTAAAACCATTATGGTCTAGAGATTCTGTCTTAAAACAAACAGGTTTGTGTGTGAGTGGGGTATATTGATTTCCTGTATACTAGTATATGTGAATGAGTACACACTCGTGCAGCCAAGCAGAGGTCAGAGGATAATATTTGGTGTCTTGTTCTGTCACTTTCTATCTTATTTCCCCGAGACAGAGCCTTTCTCCCAACATGGAGAAGAGCTGACAGCAAGCAATCCTCAGTGATGATCTTGTCTCATCCTTCCATATGCATCAAGGGCATGGCCATTCTGCATTTTCACATGTGTTCTGGGGGTTCAGGTTCATTTCCATCTGTTTGTGTAGCAAGTGTTCTCATAGCCCTTAAAATTATGGAGCTCCAGTCAATAGTCCTGTGGAAAGGTGTCTCTCCCCACTGCCTATGGAAAAACAGTCAAATCTTCATAAGGAGAGATAGCTAGGATGTAAACTGCATGTTAGAGAAAACCTTGTATCTTCTGACATCTTTCACCTGCATGCTTTTAGAACAATCCCATGTTCTTACATTTCATCAGTGCATGACTCCTAGTCAATGGCCTATGAACAGATGCCTTGACCAAGGCAACTCTTATTTAAAGAAAACATTTAATTGTGGGGCTTGCTTACAGTTTTAGAGAATTAGAGAATTATCATCATGGCAGGGAGCATGGCACCATGCAAGAAGACATGGTATTGTAAAAGTTGCCAACATTTCTACATCCTGATTTTTGTGGTGGAGAGAGAGAGACCGGGCATGGCATGACCTTTTGAAATCTCAAAGCCCACCTCCAGTGACATGCTTCCTTCGACAAGGCCACACCTCCTTACCCTTGTAACCCTTTCAAGCATTTCCACTCCTTGGTGACCAAGCATTCAAATGTATGAGCATGTGGGGGTCATTCTTATTCAAACCACAACAACGACTGTGCTGAGGGATTTTCTTTCTCTCCTTACAACCCTAAGGTTACTTTATTTGCATACTTGTCTAGTTCATGATAAACAATCCACTTTGATTCTTTCAGTTACTTCAAAGAGAAAGCCATTCCAGTAGGAAATTTTGGCATTTTTGTACACACTGAAGACTTAAAGTGTGCTTGGCCTTCATGCATTTCTTCCTTGTAGTGTTCACATCAACAAACCCTGCCCCTGCTTACTGAAAGGATTCATAGCTTTCCTTTGCAGTCTCTACTGCTAATGCATATTTTTTATATCTGATTTTCTTTAATCACATCTTCCAGTCATTGGAGATGACTACTTTAAGGATATGGATCTGTCATGCTCAATGTTGTAAATCACAGGATTTTCACTAAATGTCCATTGATATATGCTAGTTTATTTTTATTTATATTCCAATGTAAGTCTTAATACATTAGTAATATCTTTATCCTATCTTTTATTTCTCAATAATATCAATAAAATGGCAATAACTACCTCATATGTTGACAAACAAGTCTAGTTTGGGCAATGCAGGAATGGCCTAAAAATAGAACTAATAGCAAAATATAAGTATTATAGAGGTCACCTGAATCATACTTTGAAATGTTCATAATGGGCAGAGTATGGTAGCCTGTGTTTATTATCCAAGGATTAGGTAGATAAACACGGGAGGATTGGGTGTTCAAGGCCAATTTCAACTATCTATCAAATATTAGGTCATCCTGGGCTGTATAAGATACTGTCTAAGAAGCAAACAACTAGCTAAATAAAATGTTCATAATGAAATTTATTTATACTGGTCTGTATTTAAGTACCCAAGAAAGACAGGCAGAATACTAATTTAATATATTCATTCCCCAGAGAAGAGGTAGATGTAATCCACATTTGAGTTTTCACATCTGAATCTATGCTTACAAGACTGAAATATCTGGACCCTGGCTCAGCTTAGTGATATGTATTAACCTAGAAAACAATTACATCTGTTAAACTTATCTTACTTGTTTCTGCTCCCCACACACATGATGTCTTTGGTAATTCTTTATCCATTCACTCCAGGCTGCATGCCAACTGCCCAGCAAGTGTAAAACAGAGTAAAACCAGAGTGTCAGCTACAAATTGCCTTGGAACACAACAGTACTATAACTTTCAGCCCCTATATTTAGTTAAAAAGAGTTATAATGACCTACCAGGCTATACCTTAGAAAGTCTTCTTTTTTCCAGATTGCCTGACCTTATATCCTTAGATAAATTCCTGTTCCTTTTTATGCTATATGCATGATTGACTAACCTCTGACCTACAGAGACAATATAAAGGCATTGGGTCTCAGCTTTTCATTCTAAGGACAAGGTCAATGGCTTTGTCTCCCAGGAAATAAAATGCCCAGAAGTGAGTGCTGCTTAGCAGACTCTAGCACAGATTGCTTGGATCAGCTATGCTGTGTTGAATGCAGAAAGTGGTGAATCAAGCTTTCATGCATTACAGTTCAATTCCATGTAGAGACTTAAAACAGCAGACTAAGTGTAATCATGGCACCACATTGCCTTTTCCATCAGTCTTCACAGAAAATGGCAGGAGTATTGATGCACAACCTCAGAAAGACAAGATTTTGTTTTTCAACATCAAATGCATTCTGTGTTCAAAACTTTGACTGCTTAATCATTTTATTATCTTTAAAAGTATTTCATTTTTGATAAAAAGAAATGCACACTTTGAAATAAACAGTTTATCTTTCTAATCAAGCTTTGCTGCAAAAATTAAGAAAACAAAAATGCATAATAAAAACTCATCCTTTTAAAAGAAATTTTTTACCTATTTGTAAATGCATACACACATACACATTCAGGTAACATTATACAGACTGTTCCAGTTGGATCCATGTAAGTGTGTGTGTGTGTGTGTGTGTGTGTGTGTGTGTGTGTGTGTGTGTGTGTGTCTGCTTTTCACAATTAGAGAAAAAGGGGCTATGAATTTGAAAAACAACAAGAGGAGATACATGGGAGTGTTTGGTGAGAAGAAAAGAGGGAATGATATAATTATGTAATAATATCAAAAAACAACTTTCAGTAGCTTGAAGATAATTTGCTAAATTGTTTTTGCTTTCCATCAATTTCAATTGGATTTTTATATCTGTGAAAGCTACAGGCTGTGGATGGAAGCCAGAGATGGCCCCACAGCTACCACATATCTTAAGATTTATCTTCTCTGAGCTCTTTGAGGACACATAAGCACAGTTAGTAATGGAATATTCTTATACTTGCCTTTGGCTGAAATGGCATGACTCAAACAATTTAGCCAAAGCAGCTATATAATGGTAAGAGCCAATAAGTGATGGAATCTTAGGCCATTTGACACCTCCTTAGGAAACAGCATCCATTAAGAAAATGTATCACGCAGAACTTCTCTACAGACAACATTTGACACTTAAGAGTCAGCTTGAGTTTTCAGCGCAATGCTTTCTTGTTTAAAATATAAACTCTAGTTCAGAGCTTAAAAGGATGTTAAAATTCTGTGGAATATCTGTTTAGCTCATTCCCATGACGGCTGCGACCTTTAGCACAATCTAGAGAAATTCATTTTCTTTCTTTGTCTTTGTTTGGTGAATTGTACAAAGGAAATCTGCAAATTTTCATAATTATGAAAAATGTAGAACCTACTTTCAACAGTAAAATGAAAATAAATTCACTTGATAATCATGTTTTATTTCACTGTGTACCAAAATTCAAATGGAAACAAAAAGAGGAGTCTTTCAAAGTTAAACCACAAAGGACAACAAAATTAGAACAAAAACATGATATATCCTTGACTTTACATCATAAAGCATAGTCTCAAATTCAAGATTGTCATTCACAGTGACCAACAGAAAGAAAGAGAGACAGACAGAGAGAGAGAGAGAGAGAGAGAGAGAGAGAGAGAGAGAGAGAGAGAGAAGGAAAACAGAAATAGAGAAAAACAGGAAAGGAATAGTGATGCCATTCCTGAATCTTCACGTCTAGCAACAGCATGCTACATCTTCATGCCATGTTATCCCACTGAGTGTATTTTCATTGAAACTGGGGAATATGTATCTGCTACTTCTGGTGACCTGAATTTAGGAGAAACCACCATCAAGGAAATTTTTAAATGACCATGAAAGCATGTGGTGGGGCCAGAGAGAAGATGGGCGGCAGATCATCGCCAATAACTTCAATGCTTCAAATAGTACCATTATTTATTTTAACTGCTTTCTTTCCTTTATCTAGGCATGGCTACTCAGAAATTCAATGTTAGTTTCTCTTTTAGTTGCTAGAGTTTTGGAATAGACACTCCCTAATGATCTGGATGAATACCCAAACGGAGCATGAAATAGTACGAGAGTCATTGACTTGGAAACCAACAGGCATGGCTTAGACTCCAACATGATCCTACCATAATCTCAAAACTCACAAGACTTCTTAGTATTTCTCCAGGTGACAGGATAATCAAATACAAAATGACTGACAGATGTGTAGGGTTCAGCTATTCAGCTCATGCGAAAGAATTGGAAACAGCAAAGCTGTACATGTGGGTGTTAGAAACATAAATTAAAGTATAAGCATTGTCCTCCATCATCTGCCAGGTTTGTAACAAGGAAATGAAGGTTTCATTGTTGATCTTCCTTGTTCCAGTGAGCAAAATAGGTTTGAAGTATTAATGACTGAAAAGAAAATCTTCACTGAATATAGTTATTGTTTTTAAACTTAAGTCTGTGATAACTATTTGTCAAAATCGTTTTGTAGTGTGGTCTTGGGTGGATGGAAGGAAAAGCTTCAGGCCTTTCCCAGGAGTACTCTATCCAAGTTGTACCAAATGGATTGGGACTGAAGTGAGAGTTGACAATGCAAAGACTGCTAATATATTTAAGTGTGCTTCGGTGAAATGAGTCTCTGAAGGGCAGAAACCCTAGTTTCCACATCTGTACCTCTGCCTCTCCTCCTGGACACACCCTCTTAATGGTTTCCAGCAGCAGAAATCCAGGATACAGTAATCCTGTTTGGGTGGTGACTAAATGTCCTTTTATGCTGGGAGAACCAACTCTAACAGACAAACTGAATTAGGGTCTAATGTCCAAACCAGAGCACTCTCTGGACTTTAAAGAGTGGTCTAAGCCATCAATATTTCCAGCCTAATTTGTGTCTCTCTAAAGGAAAAATCACTTTGTGTCACTTCAGCTGATTATGACAAACTTTGGGGGATATAATTGACTAAAAGGGCACTGAACTTAAAATGTTTGTTGAGGCTCCTAAGAGCCAGGATCAATTCATAGTTTACATGGAAGCCATAACTAATGTATGTTTTTCACATCATCAAAAACAAGTGTTTGGGTCTGAATTGGTTTTAAATTGAATCAGAGTAATATTATGAGCTTTTGGCAGGAGATGGGGTGATGTGTCTAATCGAATAGTTAGGTTAGGAAGAATAATTATTTGTCTTGTTCAGAACCTAGCTAGAATTCCAAATTGTGAAATTTTGCTAATACTGAAGTCAGTCTGCCATGATAAACAAAAATAATAGGAGTAAATCCTTTTGGTGAATAATTTTGCAAGGAGGTTTGAAATAGGGCTTTCTGTTGCTGAGAGCTACTTGGGTTTATGAAGGATTGGTAGCCTCACGATCTGCGGCAACAGTAGGAAAATCACAAAAAGTGAACCAAGTACAGAAGACAGTGTAGGGGTAGTCAAGATACACAATTTCTGTATCCTTCCAAAGGTTTAAGTTCATTTCTTCAATTGAGTCCCAGAAAAGTTTTGGCATTTTAAGAAACAATGTCAAATGACCATATTCTCTCTGCCATTCTGAAGGTAAGGAACCCATAATATCAACTGGTATTTGGATAAAATAGATGAACTGTAAGTCACCACAGTTATTCACAGATTAAAACAAATATGTGTTTTTGTTTTGTTTTATTATTAAGATTTTAGGTTAGTGTCAAAGTAATGAGTTTCATCATGACCTTTTTTATTGTTTAAATTAGAAACAAGATTGTTTTACATGTCAATCCCAGTTCCCTCTCCCTCCCCTCCTCCCCTAACCCCAACTAACACTCTACTTATCCCATACAATTTCTGCTCCCCAGGGAGAGTAAGGTCTTCCATGGGGGTGTATTCAGAGTCTGTCATATCCTTTGGGATAGGTTCTAGGCCCTCCCTTTGTATCTAGGCTGAGGGAGTATCCCTCTATGTGAAATTGACTTCCAAAGTCCATTCCTATGGTAAGGATAAGTACTGATCTACTACAAGAGATCCCATAGAATTCCATGGCCTCCTCACTGACACCCACATTCATGAGGTGTGGATCAGTTCCATGCTGGTTTCCTAGTAATCAGTCTGGGGGCCAAGAGCTCCCCCTTGTTCAGGTAAGCTGTTTCTGTGGGTTCACCAGCCTGGTCTTGTCTACTTTACTCATCACTCCTCCTTCTCTACAACTGGGTTCCAGTTCAGTTCAGTGTTTAGCTGTGGGTATCTACTTCTACATCCATCTGCTCCTGGACGAAGGCTCTAGGATGGCATATAAGTTAGTCATCAATCTCATTATCAGGGGAGGTCATTTAAGGTAGCCTCTCCACTATTGTTTAGATGGTTAGTTGGTGTCATCCTTGTGGATCTATGGACATTTCCCTAGTGCCTGATTTCTCTTTAAACCTATACTAGCTCACTCTTTGATAGTATCTCTTATTTTGTTCTCCTCTATTCTTCCCCTGACTCAATCTTCCTGCTCCTTCATGTCCTCCTCACCCTTTCTCTTATCCCCTTCTCATGCTCCTAGCTCCCTCTCTCCTCCCCCATGCTCCCAATATGCTCAAGAAATCTTGTCCCTTTCCCCTTCTCCAGGGGACTATGTATGTCTCTCTTAGGGTACTCCTTGTTTCCTAGCTTATCTGGAAGTGTGGAATATAGGAGGGTAATCCTTTGCTCGATGTCCACTGCTAGGTTTTACCTTTCTCCTTGACATGGAGTACTATCCAGCTTTTATTCCCAAAGACCCAGAATTCCTTGGCTATTAAAAATGGTGGTATACATCTTGGCAACAATAAGCTGTTTCCATGGGTTAAAAAAGAACTAATGGATAGAGAAAAGGTACTCCATTTACACAATGGAGTACTACTCAGTGGAAAAAAACAATGGAATCTTGCAATTCGAAGGCAAATGGATGGAATAGAAGAAACCATCCTGAGTGAAGTAACCCAGTCACAAAAAGATAAACATGGTATGTACTCACTCATATATGATTTTTAGACATAAAGCAAAGGATTACAAATCTACAATCCATACTACCAGAGGAGGTAGGAAACACAGATGGACCCAAAGAAGGGGAGGCGGACAAGAACCCCTGAGAAAAGTGGGAGCATGGGGGGGTGGAGAGGAAGGAGGTGGGAAGGGAAGAAGGAGAGGGGGAGGAGAACAAGAGTACTGAGACAGGGGAGGAATAGAGAAGGGCAAGAAAGGACATGCCTTGATAGAGGGAAAGAGTACACTATGGAGAGAGGCCTAGCACAGAGGAAATGTTAGGGGATCCACAGGGTTGATATCAACTAAGAATCAAGGCAGTGGTTGAGAAGATGCTATTAGTCCCCTTCTCTTATAATGAGATTGATATCTACCTTGGTTACCATTCCCAGAGCCTCCATCCAGAAGCTGTTCAAAGCAGAAACAGGCATCCACAGCACTGAACCATACTCCTGGAATCAAGTTGTGGAGAGGGAGGAGGAATGACCAAAGGAGTCAAGATGCTGCTGTAGAAACCTGAAGAAACAGCTGACCTGACCTAGTGAGAATATGGAGACCCTAGGCATAAAGCTGGGGAAACAGCATTGGACCAAACCAAGCCTCTGAATGTGGGGTCTGGGAGGCCAAGACAGTATATGAGATATCTAACAGTGGAGCCAGTCTTTATGCCTAGAGCACAAATGGACTTTGGGAGCCCATTCCCTATGGAGGGATACTATTGCAGGCCAGATACAGCAAAGAGGGCATAGGCACTCCCCCAAATGATGTGAATGACTTTGAAGGTCCCTTGTGATGGGCCTCACTCTCAATGGGGAGGAGCTGGAAAATGGGTTGGGGGGTTGGTGGGGAACATGAACATGGGAAGATGGGAGGTTGAGGAAATGGGGCAATAGATAATTAAATATGAGTAGTAATTAAAGAATAAAAAAGGAACTAATGAAGTTAGGAGAGAAGATTTGGAGGTGAATAAGGGAGTAATTAGAGGGAGTAGCAAGTAAATTGATTAAAGCACATTACATACACTTATGAAATTCTTAAACAATGCATAAAAACACTGAAGGAAATAAAACAGAATATGTTACTTATATTGAAAAATGGTAGAACACCATTAAAACATGTTCTAAACTAATCTAATGTTCTTACTGAAACAGAAAAGAGAACAAAGCAATAAACGTGGGACTTGCATGCCCAAAGTAAGTGTTATGAGGAAGTCCTACCTTCATCTCAATAGTCCAAGAGCCACAACCATCAGCATCATACCACATGCTATTCAGAAGGTTTTATTCCCTGTCTCCAATCTTGCCAAATTCTCACCAACCTTTAAATTAACATTCCTTGTTCCTACTCGGAATACTTGCTTTATTTTTTTAAAAGACATGGGAAGTAAGATATTAAATAAGAATATTTTATCTAAGAATCACATTTATTCACAATTTGCTACTTTTCATTTAACTCCTCCATCTTTGTGAATCATTGGCCTATGATAATATGAACCCCCTAAACATTGCACGCTATTACCAATGCTGTCGTTTAGCCTCCATAACTTGAGAATAAGACCCTATTGCTGAAGACACCACATACTATGTCATCAAACATGGAAAAAACAAACTGATGCTCAACTAGAAGTTTTACCCCTACTCACTAGTGATCATATTGTTGGAAGGTACAATGCAAACTACTAAAGAAGAAAAGTAATGATCAATATAATTCATATATGATCCCTGAACAGTATGATAGCAGCTTTCATGTAAGATATGCCCACCAAGTGCAATGATAGTGGCACAAACTTATGTTGTAACCAACTACTTTTATATTAGATTTAAGGTGTAGTGAGCAATATGCATTCATACCTGACATGCTAATTAAGCCGAGAAGTTGAGATTAGATAGATCATGTGACCCTAGGATCAAACCTTCTACAATTACTCTGACAAATGAACATAGCAGTAAAATGATTCCTGAAGACATATTGCTATACCCATAAATCAATACATTGCTAAACACTCATCAGAGAAACTTTTTTCTTGAAGTAGATAGGAATTAACAGGAAAACTATTACTGAACAATATGCAGACAAGAGAAATTTTGAAATACTCAGCATAAATAAGATGTCTGTATCATACTCCTCCTGTAAGAGCTCAGGGATGTATGTGGAATAGAATCCAGGAAAAATTAAGAGCCAGAGGTGGTAAACAAGTCTGAGGAAATAGCATTTTCTGACACAACAGGCATTATTCCATTATGAACACACAGAGGCTTTGGCAGTATGCATAAGATCTGTACAAGTTCAAACCTCCCAAAATCCCATCTTAGATAAGGGGTGGTAGGCACTTCCAAATTTAGCTCCAAAGCTATTTGCCACTGATACACACTAAGAGAAGTAAAATCAGTTATCTTCAATGGAAAGTATCTGAGTATATCAACCACAATCAAATGTAGGTTCATGCTCTTGAATACTTGCCAACACTGAGTCCAGGGGTTGTTACTAATTAGTTAGCTGTGTTTTATTTGAGGGAACTTTGTTCTCTCTCTCTCTCTCTCTCTCTCTCTCTCTCTCTCTCTCTCTCTCTCTCTCTCTCTCTCTCTCACACACACACACACACACACACACACACACAAAAAAAAAAAAAAAAAACTACACACATCTGTGTGTGTGTGTGTGTGTGTGTGTGTGTGTGTGTGCTTAAATTTGGCTTTGTGTTAGTTTTCATTTTTTAAGACAGAATGAACATGGGGCCAGGTAGGCAGGAATGGCAGGATGTAGGAGAAACTAAGCAGGATAAGGAACATAACTAAAATAAGTTTTATGAAAATTTTCAAAAAAGAAAACAGGATAAATAATTAAGCATATTTCAAATGACCAGGTGTAATGTTTGCATTGTTACTTTTTGATTTTTCCACCTATTTTAGAATGTATATTTTTTTCATGCATTGACACATTAAACTAATCAGAAAACTCTGAAAGCAATTCCTTCCCTTTGGCAATGGGTGACATAAAAGTTTGGAAGAAATGAAGACAAAAGTGGAGGAATGCAATCTGAAGCTATGTCCTAGCCTCTAAGGTGAATCAAATACCTTTCTAAGTACATATGATTTAAAGATATATGACTGTCATTTATTTATCATTTCCTCTACTAAGGGACAAATCCTAAATAGTATATTTCTTGATTTATGTAATTTCTCTATATTCTCATAGGCATCTTTATCAATGTGCATATTCATGTTTGATTATGTCTTGTAGGTTCATTCTTCTGAACCTTCCCCCTCCTTAAACTACAGTGCCACTATCCAGCATTGTAGCTGCTAGACACAGGTGTTAAGAAGAAGTATTAAGATAAAATATAATATAAAACTCAATCCCTTAGTTATAATGGCTGCTTTTCACTTGTTCAATAACCATGATAGCTGCAAGATTTGGAACAGTATAAGTACTAGAAAAATTCCTATCACCACAGAAAATTTAGTCTGACAAGAGTTACCAGGAAAGTTCTGACATGCCAGTTTCACTAAATGTAGATAGCTAGTTCTTTTTTTTTTTTTAAAAAAAAAAAATTGTTTGTTTGTTTGTTTTTCAGAGACAGGATTCTTCTGTGTATCCTGGCTGTCCTAGAACTCACTTTGTAAACCAGATTGATCTCAAACTCACAGAGATCTGCTTGCCTCTGCCTCCTGACTGCTGATCAAAGATGTGTGCTACCACTGCCTGGTGACGGCTAGTTTTTAACTGACCCACTCAACAGATCTTACATCATTCTTACATGTCTAAACTTATTAAATCAAGAGTTTCATGAAATAAACCTCATGTTGAAAAAAAATAAAGGAATTTCCATCCTTTCTAAGTCAGGGTTTATTTAAATTAAAAGTTATTTGCTTCTTGTCTTTTATTACACTTCAATTTTATGCCTAAAGTTGAAATTAACTGGCAGGTAGCACTAAACATACAGCTTTACTATACAGCACAGTGAAAATTGATCACATGTATAATAAAGAATTTAGCATACATGTACTTCTCAAGAAGACAGATGAAGACCTTGCTCCACAACAATGCCTCACACAACTGGCTTCTTTCTCCTAAGGGGTGACTATGGAACATCATGTGTTTGCCTCTACTTTTATTGAACAAACAATATTTTCTTATATATTTTCTTCCATATTCTCCTCCATAAGACACTGCACACCTATAATCCCAGCACTTGGGAGGCAGAGGCAAGCTGATATCTTGTCAGTTCAAGGACAGTCTACAGAGGGAGATCCAGGATAGCCAGGGCCACACAAAGAAACTCTGTCTCAGGAAAAAAAAATGGACTGATGAAACGCATACTTTAATTGTAACTAGCAGCTGCAATTCAGAAATCAAGGCCTTGCTGTTTGATTTTTAATCTGCAATGCAGTCTCAAGCCTGCTTTCTATAAGTTTGCATCTGCAAAGCTGATGGTTCCAAAAAACTAGATAATTGACCAAAGTAGAAGAAAGTTTTAAAACTATGAGCCAATACTTCAACAGGCTAACTAGCACTTAGTTATGCCACCCATTCAAATATTCACCAGTGATAAATATGGAATAGAAACAAAAAGACATGTATTCAAGAACAACTGGAAAATATATGCTCAAATCATAGCTCACAGTCCACATATTTTTATAGGTATAAGTATAAAATGATGATTCCTGTGAATTAAAATAAATAATACTATGAGGATTCTGAGATGCTAACCAGATACAAACACATTATTGGATATGTGTCCAGTTACCTGTGCTTTACTGAGATAACTTTCTTGACAAATGAAGCAGGTCAATGGGGTGGGAGGGCACAGGAGGAAGAGGAAGAGGAAGAGGAGGAGAATAAGAAGGAAAG
Organism: Cricetulus griseus; assembly: GCF_003668045.3. Lineage (NCBI taxonomy): Eukaryota > Metazoa > Chordata > Mammalia > Rodentia > Cricetidae > Cricetulus > Cricetulus griseus. Next base: position 247,264,134 of record NC_048596.1, on the reverse strand, counting down.
GGGGAAGACGAAGAAAGAAGTGAATGGGTGTGTTATATATAGCGGTTCTAGACTCAGTGGTTTCTAGCTAATGTTCCTCACTGTTGGGCCCCAGCTTTCCCACTGCAGGCCCCATACCTTTATACTTCATTCTTTATTGGAGGAGAAACAGAAGAATAGAAACCAAAACTGCCCAGGGATAGTTGACAGCTACTCTGAGAAAAACAAATGTGAAGACTGAATTTCACCATCCAGGGTGTAACTTTATGCAACTGTACATTTCTAGCCAATAAATATGAACTATAGAGCATTACAAGGAGCCTGTAGTCTTTGAATAAAGCCTAAATGTTGGGAGAGAAAACTTCAGCTAGTGTCACATTCTGCAAATGCCTTGTGTAATTACTGAGATTCTAGAATGTTACTTACATGGTATTACTATTTAAAATGTTAAGGCTGTTCTTGAATGGGATGCCTAGATAAAAGATAATAGAACCTCAATGATTATTATGAAAATTATAAACACAATATTCTGATGTTTATTTTGTAAGAAATTAATGTCCAGTCAATGTGTGATATACATCTCATTTTTTCAATAAAATGTTGTGCTTTGTATTCATATAATGAGTTTTCTTTAAACCTATTATGCAATTTTTTGTGAATACTTATGCAATGCCCTGCAGGCAACATATTCAATAATTACATGCCACTCCACACTTCAACTCTTGCTCTTTCTTTCTTTCTTTCTTTCTTTCTTTCTTTCTTTCTTCCTTCCTTCCTTCCTTCCTTCCTTCCTTCCATTCTTTCTTCATTTATTTTTTTGTGTGTGAAAACTAAAAACCAACAATTACAATCCTGAGCAACTCTTCTTTATTTCTATTAAATAAAACTGACTTAAGTTAGCTCATTGTATTATATAAAATAAAAGATAAAAGCCATTTTGTCTTTGTAAAAATTTCTTTCAAATAATTTTTGATATTGTTATTGTTTTAAAGTAGAAAAGAATTTTAACAAAAAAGACAAAAACAATGTTCTTTGGATTTAAGAGTGTAGTTTTCCAGTTCAAATTAAACTAAACAAAATGTAAATAATGAATATTTAATGTACACATAGCAATATATGTTTTGTATTAAAATTACACTAAAAATGAAGATATATGACTTCCTTTTAAATTTTATACAACACAGCATTTGTGACTTATGTGTGTCATAATTATAAATTATTGTGGAATATGAATATATGCATGCATATGAGTAATGTTATACATATAGGACATATATGTATACATACCTATTAAATGGTACACAGTATACTTATAATTTCAACACGATGTTGCAATTGATAGAAGTTTTTTCAAAAGCTTTCAAATGAAGTATTTTTGAGAATCTGTGCTTTAAAACTGTTATGTTTGCCAGGTGTTCATCTACATAATTTGGGATGAAGCAAATGTGTTGATCTGACATGTTTATTTCATCCCAGCAGGTCTAATAAGAGAGCTGTGAAAGTTTGCAAGTCTTTGGTTTCCTCAATTTACTTTCTGTTTTTCATAGCTTGACACTGTCCTTCATTTGAAGGAGAGTTCCAGTGAAATTATCTTTCTTTTAAAATATCCTGGCATCTTAGAAAAAAAAATATTGCTATTTTTTTTAAACATCAACAACTACATAAAAATACCGTTGAGTGACTGAAATGACTTAAGCCATAATTACCCTTGACTTTCATGTTCTGGTAAAGTCACAAATTTAAATGCCTTGGAGATTTGCTCAGCTCCTAGTTTGTATTTCTCTCATTTTAAGTATCAAATGACGGCAAAGACAGTCAAGGGCAAATACAGATGTAAACTTGAAAAAAAATACAGTGGGTTTAAACAGTCCATATAACTAATGACTAAAACTGAAAGACCCACCTGCTGCATGTTTTCTCTGTGTGATATCAATAAGCATGTCCTAAATTCGAGTAGCAATAGATTGTCATTTAACATTAATTAAGCACTGAGTTGATTTTCTGAAAGGGGCATGGATTTGGTAATGCATAAATGGACGGTGTGCTTTCTGCCTGAGTGGATTGGAACTCAGCCACTATTCATCTTATTGCTACACTTATCATTATGCTTTTCCTAATTCTGGTCTAAGAGGATCTTGGTGAAACATTACAATTATAAATTCATTTTAGAGGGCTTTTAAAGTAGCCCTTAAACTCATGCCCAAACACTTCCTTCCCTGCCTCTTGTAATTCCGATCCGTCACCTGGATTAATCTTTGAGTTCTTAACACCTATGACACTGGAGCTCTGACAGTGAGGCTGGTGAAAGTTGGAAATAGAACTGGTGAAGTGGGGCTGTGAACCCAAAGTTCTGCGAATATTCCTGCTGGAAGCCAGAAATAATAAAGGGGAATTCTGGTTCCAGTTCCTGAGTACCTCTTTGCCTTCCTGGAAGTTCTGCATGAGGACAGCACTGGGACTGACAGAAGGCATTTCAACAGCTTGTTCTTGGACTAACGTGGCTGAACAGCTCCCCCATGCCTCGCCTTAGTTTCTACCGTAAGTGCACTGAGAAGTCTCCAGATTCACACCTCAGTGGTACTCCGTCCCTGGAAACCCAATCCTGCACCACAAGAGCTCTGTCTTCTTTCCCCATCTCTCTTTCTTAATTTCCCACCTACAAAACAAGCTTCTCTCTGAAACTCATCCTCTGTGATCTGTATATTTTCTTCTTCCAATTTCAGATGCAAGAAAGCCACTGGCTCTGGTAGCTACTGAAGTTTTCAGGACCCTAACCCTTTTCTAAGCTAAGTTCACCAAGACACAAGAAAAGTTCTGCTGCTCTTAAAGATACCCACAGGTTTCCATTTTCAAAGCAATCTCCCCCGGTTTCTTTGGTCTAGCATCATATGAAAATATCAATCTGTTTAAGTCAGTTTTTATCTTAACACTTTGTTAATATCTTGAGCTTTGTCTTTGAAAGCTGAATTACAATTTGAAACAAAATGTCTATTTTCTAACCATGTTTCTCACCAGGCAAAAATTTTAAGAAAAATAACATTTTTCTTAAATGGAAATATAAATTTCAAAAATGATAACAGAATACTTAAGACACATTAATTCAAATGTCAAAGTGAATCACTTTTGTTTTTTGAGACAAGTTTTCATTATGTAGTGCTGGTTGATCTCTAACTTGTTTTCTAGGTCAAAATTGCCTCAAACTCTTTAAAAAAGACAAGCACTCTACCTTGTGGGTACTGGGACTAAAGGTGAGACCCTACCAGTCTGGTGCTGTATAATAATAACTCTTTCTGCCAGGAGCCAGAGTTCTGCCGCCAAGTTAGGGCCCCCAAATAACACACAGAGTCTTATTATTTACAACGCTGCTGGCCAATGACTATGATTTCTAGTTTGCTAGCTCTGTCTTAAGTATCAACCATAACCATTAATCTATATATTTTATAAAGACTTATGGAGGACACCCGTGGCATGCATGTGTCTTCTTTTGCTGGGATCACATGGTGACTCCTGTCTTTACTACACTTCTGAGAATCCTCCTCGACTCCTAGCCCCACCTATCTTGCTTTCCTATTGGCCAACAGTGCTTTGTTTATCAACCAATAAGACAAACATATACACAGAAGGACTTCCCCCATCAGTGCTCAATCTCTTTATTTTATTCAATTTTTTTCAATTGAGCATATAAAGTAATCTTCATGTAAATGTGAGATTATACTTTTATAGTTGTTCTAGCCCTCCTGGCATGCCCTGTCTAAGCTGTTCCCACTGTCCCTACTACATGCTTCCCTTCTTGACCCCAGTTAGTACCCACTTCTTCTTTTACTTCTCCTAAATTTCATTATTCTCTGTTTCTTCCCTTTGTAAGATGCCTACCACTCTCTGTCATGATTCTTTCTAGTTTCATTGCACACACACACACACACACACACACACACACACACACACACACTGAGTTGGTCCTAAATTGGCTCCTAGGACCTCTGAAAGAGCAGTTGGTGCTCTTAACCATGGTGCTATCTCTCTAGCCCTAAAGTATAATCTTACTCATGAATGCAATAATGATTTTGTAAAAATGAGTACAATAGTGATTACTGGAGGCTATTGGGAATAAGAAGAGGAAATTTCAAATGGCTAGAAGACATTATATTGAATGTTCACATCCTAAAAAGTGATAAATGACTTTGGGGATAAATATGCTTAATAGATTTAAACATGATTCAGTTTATTTATGTATGGGGATATAGCACAGTACCCTGATAACTTGTTACTTAGTAAATATATTTTATCATCCTGAGATTCTTAATAAAATTGTCTCTATAATCTGAGTTATTCTATGACTTAAGAATACCTTCAGTTTATTTTATTTTGGCTCCATAATCCTTGGAATAATTGTCAAACACAATAATGCTTCTCTAATTATTGCAGCTAAGGTTTATTCAGCCCTTTTTTTAAGCTTTTGGTAGTTTCTACATAGCTTGAAATTCTATGCATTAACAGATTACTCTGTAGCACAGTGACTTCTGTGACGCAAAAGAAGTTAGAATAGCTGCCATGAAAACCAAAGGAAGACAATGATACATGCTCTGGAAGGATGAATTGAAAATTGAATAAAGATGAGAGAAAATAAAATCTCTGAGACCCAGAACAAATGGAAATTGATTTAACTTACTGAAAACAGTGCACCTTTACATGTGGGAACTCAAAGAATGAAACTCTTGCTGACTACCAGGAAAGGATGAATTAGAATTATAAGAATTATGTGAGGATTTGGATTCCAAATTATTATAGTACTGTTCTGGTAAATGTCCCATTTTACATAAAACAGTATATATAATATTTCAGAAAATCATGGTCCTTTCCGAAAGTAAAATTTTATTAAAATGTTTCTCTTTCATCTCTTAAAAAGATTATATTCTATCTTACAGATATACAACCACAAATTTTGATAATGATATTTGAAACACATAACCATTTTTTTTTATTTTCGTAAGTATTGTTGGTGAACCCTAAATATACTTCATTCTAGAACATGGGATTAGAGTCTTTTGGAAGCTAAGAAATGGAGCTGATCACATATTATAGGACATCTCTTCCTATTATGAAACCAATCCCAACCAAAACTTTGGTTGATAGCAGGATTGTGTCAAAGCAATCTGATTATTTAAAAAATGTAAATCAATATACAGTTTCTGTGCTGTAAAACCACCACTGGTAAATTGAAATAGATTAACACCTAAAATTCTTGATAATATAAACTTTTTATCTCATTGTAAAACACTTTCTCAAAGAAACTGCACAGGATTAAACAAAGCACAGAATACATTTAAAAGTCAGCTTCATGTCAGTGGCATAACTTCAGACAGAGTAGGACAACCATTTGGAATATGGGTTTGCTTGCATTTGAAAGTCATTTCCATGCTTGTGGGTGTGTGATGTTCCATAGGGAAGAGTTCCACATCAACCATCTTAGGATAGAATGAGGGAGTCTTAGATTTTTAAATGATGGGATCACTTCTGCCCATAGATTCTGAAGACAAGTGTCAGCACTCTGTGGTTTGTTTTTCTTATTTCCCATACATCTTTAACATTGATTTGTGAGAGTTTAGTGCAAACTGCTCCAGTACACTAGGGACCTATTTACAACCACATTGGGGCAAAGAAGTTTCTGGTAAAACAATTGGCAAGATCACAGAGAGCCTGCTGGAAAAGTCCAAAACGAAGTGGCTTGCCAGATTAGGGCATAATTTGACAATTCACTACTAGTGTAGACATTGAGAGTTTATAATAACTCTCCCCTCAAGATGACATGATAAAAGTTAGCATTTTAAATATGTGTAACTTGGAAACTTGTATAATGCATTTTTAGGGCTTATGAGAGTTTACTAATGACCATGGCTAACAGCAGATAACCAAAATGACATGTTCATATTTGAAGATTAGTGTGTCCCCTTTGAACATAGAGAACTGAAAGCAATCTATCATCTTCAAGATATTAAAACATTTGATGTTACTATAATGGGATGACCAAGTCTGAGTTACGTATTATAAAGAAAAGAGGATGACAGAGTTCATAGTTCTGAAGGGCCAAGGGCCCATATCTGGAGGTTATCTTTTTGTTGATTGAATGCAAAGTGATACACAGCATCAGATATTAAGAAACAGTAGTCTCTCTCTGTGTGTGTCTCTCTGTCTCTCTCTCTCTCTTTCTCTGTCTGCCCCCCTCTCTCTGCCTCCCCCTCTCTCCACACATGCACTTCTGTGTGTGTGTGTGTGTGTGTGTGTGTGTGTGTGTGTGTGTGTGTGTGTGTGTATTCTGATTTCTCTCTTTATAAGATACCACTATTCAATCATGGTTGTTGACTTTATTATTTCTAATAACATTCAAAAGTTTCTACCAGCAACTGTCCTAATTAATCAAGTTTCCATTCTTCTAATATCTCCTATGAGGGATTACATATCAACACAAGAACCTTTGGGGAACACATTAAACTCACATAGGAATGATAACATTCGGTAAAATGTAAATCAAAGCATACTCAGACAAAACTGCCTTGGGCCATGTGAGACAGCGCAGTAATATTAATAAAACTACTACATGTACTACATGTGAACAGAAGAGAAGGGTTAACCAAAACAAGGTTGTAAGGCAGTGGACACTGGGATTAAAATCCCAACTATTGGAAGTGCTCATCAAAAGATTGGCTCAGACACAGAAAATTTCAATTAAGATGAATCATGTTCTGATATCATTTACAATATTATTCTTGTTGAAAAAAGTACATCTGGACATCTCACACTGATCCAATTATTATTATTATTATTATTATTATTATTATTATTATTATTATTATTATTTTGGTTTTTCAAGACAGGGTTTCTCTGTGTAGCTTTGGAGCCTATCCTGGCACTCACTCTGGAGACCAGGCTGGCCTTGAACTCACAGAGATCCGCCTGCCTCTGCCTCCTGAGTGCTGGGATTAAAGGTGTGCGCCACCAACACCTGGCTCTGATACAATTATTACATACTCCACTCATTTTGTTCCTTTGGGCTCAAATATATATTCACCAGTCAATGATTTGATTATGTGTTAGTGTCTCATATTCAGTCACTTTATCTGTAATGAAGTGGTTCAGCAGGTTACAGGATTAATATTACAACTGACCATTAGCATGAATTTGGAGCCTCATGACAGTTACTTCTCTGGACAACTTTGTAGGAGTAAGGGCTTCAGTGAAGAAGACATTAACAATGTATAGAGTAGCTGCAATCATGAAGTTAAAGAATAGATGAGAACCAACATAATGTTCAAGTTAGAGAAGAAGAACAGGCAGTTCTAATAAGGGGAGTTACTGACTGATAGAAACACTGGTATGCTAGGAACAGTCATTGTCCCTTCCACATGGCATTTCTAAAGGGTGGCTGCTACTGTTTTAGTTGATGATTTTGGCCATGATGAGAAAATAATTGGTCAAGATGGTGGTTTGAATATGACCCCATTCTTGCATTTGAACACTTTTTTTCCCAGTTGGTGGCTGTTTGGGAAAGGTTAGGAGTCTGGACTTGTTGGAGGAAGTGTGTCACTGATGAGAGGCTTAAAGCTTCAAAAGCCTTCCATCATTCCCAGTCTCCCCACCCACTCCCTTTCTCTCTGCTTTCTGTGAGTGGATCTGGATGTGAGTCCTCAATTGCTGCTCTAGAACCAAGCCTGCCTGCCTGTTCCTGGACATGATGGTGATGAACTCCCACCCCTCCAGAACTGTAAGCCCCAAACAACTAGTTCTTTCTATAATTTACCTAATTCATTGTGTTTCAACACAACAATGGAAAAGTAACTAAGACAGCTACCATATTAACATAAATTTTGTCTTTCTCAAGTTATTATGTTTTATATTTGACAGCTGTTAGATTAGTGTAAATCTATTCATATGATAAATCAGAGTAAGGGCTTCAAAACATGACAGCCCCCTTATATAATAGGACTTGAATTACAAAACAGTGGAGTACTACTGAAGATAAATGCCTTAAACATTTGGTTTGTAAAATCCTTCAAAATGGTTCATATCAATTTTGTGGAAGGAAAAATCCAATAGAAATATGTTCCTAAGTATTTTTATATGCTGACACAGAATGCTACAGATTACTTATACTACTTATTGCTGCACACAACTTCAAAAATTAAGTCATAGAGTCACATTAGTCCCAAGAGAAAGAAAGAATGCAATCTTGGTCAACTAGTAATACAGTATGTCAAAATATAAAATCATAGAATTGATCATTTTCTGAGACAGTACAACTGATAAACTTTGAATGTACACGTAAATTCAATAAGGAAATAGATGGCTAAACACAATAGATAGACACTTAGATGAAACAAAAAAAAATAGTCTACCCCAGAAGAGGAATAGTAATTTATATTTACACTGTATTCTTTTCCTTTAGATATGCTTATGAAGAAGTTTTCATAACATAACTCTCTTAAAGTCAAGAGCAATAATTTATCCTGGTACTTTCAGCACAGTGGGAGATGAGGCAGGAGTACTGTCCTAGGTCTGAGTATAGCCTTAGATTTACAGTGAGTTCCATGACAGTTTGAAGTGCATAAAAAGACCCTGTCTCAAAAATAATTAAAACAAAATTATATTACAGAAATGTAATATAATATTTGGAAGACACTAGTAAGATGAATAAATATAGACATGTATGCACATAAAACTATGAATATATATATATATATATATATATATATATTGATATATATATATATATATTGATCAACCCTCTATATATTTACTAAAGTATGGAAAATGGTGAAATAATTTTGTTTAGTTATATTTCCTTCAAACTTAGTAAAGCAGTTTTACAAAATGATCTCATCCTTGCTCTGCAATCTGAGTCATTAGTTCCCATCTGCAGTGGATGAGTCTTAAAATTTAATTTTAGTCTGGCTAACTTCTGAATTTCAAAATCTCTTATTCAGCTGCCTAACACCTCCAATTGGAAGTCTAATTTGACATAACAAGCTTGACTTCTAAAATGGATATCCAGACTTTGCTCTCTCCAACTCAAGCAGCTTCTCCCAGGATCTCCTATGTCTAAATGAATGCTACTACCATTCCCTTCATAGTTCGGGCTTCCATGACTATCCTGCCATTCTTGTCTGTTTCCTTTTTGCCACAATTTACATATCATATCCTGGCTAATCCCTTGTTATGTATTCAAAATTTACTGGTAATGCAACCATATTCCTCCATCTCCAGAATCTGGCTTACTCCTGTATGGAAATGAACACTTTTGAGGAGTATTAAGTCACCTTTCCACTTGTTTTCTCAAGTGTCACCCTTCAGGGTTGCCCTAATCCTGTGATTAGGAAATCCATGTTAGTTACTATACTCATTTCTCCAACCAACCAACCAAACAAACAAACAAACCAAGAAGCAAAGGAGGGGAAGAAAACAGCTGGTTTCCCAGAAGTGGTAGTGATAAGGGCCATACTGAATTGCCAGTTTTCAAGGATGTGATGACATGGGTTGAACACCTGCTGGCATGTGTAGAAGGGTGTGCATTCAATGTTCTTACAAGTTTTTTGACTTGGAAAACAAGATTTCTACTCTTTGGAGTAGAAATTACTTACTCACAAATAATAAAACTATCGATCATAAAGTTTTTAATCAATTGTTTAAGTGATTTTAAGCTAACACAAATTAAGTTTTCCTTACATACCATTAGTTATTACATGCCAGTATTCCTAGAAAGCAAGTAAGGCCAACATGAAGAGATTAACTGTTGGTTGTTAGATACATTATCAACCTTCTAACTTCATGTGTATTGCTGTTGACACCTTTCCCTGATTATTTACATGTATCTTCACTCTCTCCCATTATCCTCTTTTTTATACAGTGGTATCTAGAAGTAAACCCCATGAGGTCACATGTGAATACAGGCTACCATACAGCCTAGGACATCTATAATAGTAAATATTAATTTCTACTTTTACAGTAATCTCTCTCTGTCTCTCTGTCTCTCTGTCTCTCTGTCTCTCTGTCTCTCTGTCTCTCTGTCTCTCTGTCTCTCTGTCTCTCTGTCTCTCTCTCTCTCTCGTGTGTGTGTGTGTGTGTGTGTGTGTGTGTGTGTGTGTTCGCGCGCGCGCGTGTGTACATATGTTTTTTATATACATCATAGTGAGGATACATGCATACGTGTATGAGTGTGCTTGTGCATATGGAAGCAAAAGGTTGACATCAGATATCTTCTTAATTGTTCTTCAACTGATTTTTTTTAAAAGGTTTCTTATTAAACATGGACCTCTTCAATTTGAACTTGAATGTCTGTCTAATGAATTTTTGGGGTCCACCTATATCTACCTCTCCTCCTACTACACATTATGTGTTCACAGATGCATACTGCCAAACCTGACTGTCACTTGGGTGCTGGGGAATCCAAATTCAGGGCCTATGCTTGCATACCAGTCACATTACTGACTGAGTTAATTCTCCAGCCACTTCATTTTTCTTTGTCTGTCTCTTACAGGTCTATTTTTTGTTGTCGTTTAATTAAATTTATTTATTCTTACCACACCTTTTAAGAATTTTCACTCTTATGCAGCTATGGAATTACAACTAAAGCTAATGTGAAGATTTATTTTCTACAGCAATTTTGAACTCTGGAAGCATTTACAAGGGTCTTTCTCTACCCCCTCCCTCTATGTAAGTCAGTTCAATGGCATTAAATACAGGTGACTTTAGAAATGGATAGTAGGATATAATTATTCATAAGTATCAGATATCGGACATAAATATGATGCATAGATTTATCGAGCTGATCATGCTGTATTGATATACCCACATATTCATATTCATTTTTGATGAAGTTCAGACAGTTAATGTCATCTAGAAGTCCATGAGAAAGGAAATAATCATCTCCAACATGTACCTAAGAAAAAATTCATCCAAGACAAGCAAGTGAAATTAGAAATGTTGAGACAAAAGCAAAATCAAGGTGTGTGCCTTTATGCTTAAAAATTAAAACACCAATAACTATGATAAGGTGGAAGATGTACTCTCATAGGGTCCCCTTTCTTTAGACAAAGAACTACAGGCAACTAACGGGTGCTGAGAACAGAGGAATTAGTTTTCTCTAGGGAAGAGCTCCTTAACTGGTTTTGTGGTCAGCCCTGAAATTGTAGATGATCCACATAAGCTCATGTATTTGGACACTTGGCCTGTAGCTAATGCTCTGCAGGATATGAAAGAGCTTTTAGGATGTACAGCCTTCCTGGAGGATGTGCTTCATTAGGGATGAATTTTGAGGGTTCATAACCTGCCCCCATTTCCTGCCTGTTCTTTCTCTGTGTTTCACATGTGCAGAGCAAATCCAATCTGACAGTTTTCAGTTCTTGCCAGCAGACCATACCTTCTTCACTGTGATGGACTTTAGCCCCCTGGAACCTTAAGCTAAAACAAACTTTTCTCTTTATAGTATTTCTTCCTTTCTGTTTTTTTCTTCTTTTTTTTCTTTTTGTCACGATGGTTTTCACAGCAACAGGGAAGTAATTAATACAAGTAGCATTTGGGATGTAAAAGAAAGGAAGGATAAAGATTTGGAGTTCTTCCTCTCTACTACATAGGGAGTTCAAAGACAACCACTGATATAAGCAAAAGAAACAAAAGAAAGAATGCTAAACTTTCTATAGTGAAGAAATAGCAGCACATGGTTTATCCACACATGTAGCGCCTCTGGATTATGTCTTAGAGAGGAAGCTAAATGAAGAGTATGTATGTGAGAGATACTCCTGTAGGGAGACACCCTAGCCCCGCCCAATAGTCCTGGGACAGGTACTAGGTGGACCCGGGACTCGCCCATAAGGGCGTGGTGAAGGAAAGCCGGGGTGACGTAAGGTAGCTTCTTAAGGGGCTGCACATGGGGACCCTGGCCTTTTTTGTTCTGGCCGCACTTGCTGGGTTCTATAACCTAGCTCTGGCCTGTGTTTTGGCTTGGTGTCTTCTTGAATAAAGAGACTTGAATCAATACATACTCCCTTGTCCTTTTCTGTAGTAAACGCCCCCATCTTTGCCCTATAAAGCCGGCAGCCTCTGAGGGGAGAGGAGAGCTGATGCACTATTTTGCAAGACCTGTCTGAATACATTTAACTTGTGCCCGAGAAATGATGCTTCTGCCAAAAAGACATTTCAAGCTGATTTAAATTTGTGTGCATGTGACTGTAATATCAACACTGTGTTATAAAGTGCATTGTATCCGGAAGCTAGAAAAAATAAAAGCTTTTCCCTTGCTGGTATAAGGAAGGTTTGGGGTGACAACAGTTTCTGGTAACCTAAAGAGGTGAAATGTGACCTTGCATGTCCACACTGCCATGGGGATTGGGGTGTTTTTTATTTGACCTCACCATTTTTGATTTGTTGTATTGTCATTTAGTCTGTGAAAATGTCCAACATAATCTCTCAAGCCTTTTCCCATGTACTGTAGTGGTATTGATCCTCCTATTCTCTTGTGGATCTTTGAAAATCATCCCTGAATGAAAAAGTACACTTTTATAGATGATCCAAAGCAATTCAATATGCTCTTAATTATAAATATCTCTTTCTAAATTTATTACTGATGTAAACATCATTCGTTGATACATACACATATATTTCCTCTCTTAGCCTTAGCTGCATGTTTATATCCAGATTTTATAGTCACATATGCCACAGATTTCTCTCCCAGATGTCTCCCTGTGATATCTGTTTTGTATGCACCCTCTAAACAACCCCAGGGCATTAAGAGACACCTGCCTATGAATGAATTGCATCATTCCTCCTGAAAGCCCAGGAAGAGCCATCTTTCCCTAAGCTGCCTTAAGTTAAAGGTAGAAGGGTGCCCTTCAGTTTCTACTGATTTAAATCGATTCAGAACACACGTCCCCATTCCCTGTGCTCTTTGTCTGTCTCCTGGCCCCATGCTCTGAACTTCTTATCTTGTGCCCTGTTGTGAATTTTCTCCTGTTCTTGTGCTCTGTGCCCTGCCCTGTATCCTGTTTCCAGTCCCTGTGTTTTGTACCCTGTCACAATGCTCTATCCCCTTGTACCATATTTACCTTCTCCTCTGTCCCTGTGCTCTAACCCTTGTAACTGTTCTGTCCCCTGCTTCTCTGTCTCCCCAGCTGTCCCCATGCCCTGTCTTCTGTCATGCCTTCTGTTCTCTGTCTCCTGTTCCCTGCAAGAAATAGCAAATCTGACACACAATCACATTGTGTCAAGGGACAAAATTGCTTCTGTATTTTTAGAGATATTTGGGTCAAGTCTCCAAGTGCCATACTATGATGCAGAAATCTTATTTCAAGAGTTTTATTCAATTTTATTAATAATGAATAGTCTTCACTCTATATTTCATGCTATTATTATTTTTAAAACTTCTCACATTCACAGAAAAGAGTGGTTGGAAAATAAGCATGAGTGTAACCACAGGAAAATACCACTAAGGTGAAATATCTCAAATCTTACTTCTGGATTCCGATTATTTTAATTTCTCACCTTCTCAAGTGATGTTCCCTTGTTAGTCAGTTACTGGGAAACAAAAGTAATTGGAATTTGGCATTTGAGGTGCAGAGTGGTAACATCAGGCCTCTTCAAAGATGCCCCTTTCTGGAACCATCATTTAAAGTTACCCCATTGCATTATCTCACTCAAGTTTGCATATGTAATTGAACACAATGTACAAGCCATCCTTCCATAGAGCTGGCCCCAAATGCTGTAGAAATACTACACAGTGTAAGCACATAGAGGAAAAACCCATCTCATTCCAATCAGATGCACATTTTCTGGTTTTGCATATCAATGAAAATGACTTTAAACTTTAAAAGGAGAATGTGTAAAGAACAAAATAAAACATAGTTTTAGAAGAGATAGATGCCCCATCCCCTTACCCTTCATCCCTCCCACCTGCAACAGGCACAGCAGAGCTGCCCAATGGTCAGAGATGGGGGTACTCAGCTCTGATGTTATGAACAAGGGAGAACTGTCCTCATTACTTGTCTGACATGTGGCATCATGGGCAGAGGAGAGATGCCCACCCCCTATCTCCAGTACATCAACACCTGAGATGGGTGGAGGATCTGGCCCTGAGGTCATAAGACCTGGAGTTCTGTCTGTACCTGTCACCAGCTGCAGGAGAGTGATCCCTGTACCTCCCCTGGGCAATACAATAGAGCTGGTCTTAATGCTGTATATATAGGAGAGCTAACCCTAAAAGAATGAAAGCAAGACAACTGGCCCCCTACCCCTTGCTCATTGCTGCAAGAGGTGAATTAGCAAAGGCAATGCTGGAGAGCTCACACTGGTGGTGAAGATGGGAGAACTGGCAGGTGGAGTAACCTTGTAGTTGCCCAGGCCCAGAACAAGGATTAGGACTTGGACCATACCAAAATCCACCCCATCTACAATCTGCTGGAGCACATGAAGGGACCTGACCTGCAGATTCAAAATTGCACCATCTCCAAATACAGGACAACAACAGGATATCCAAGAAGAGTCATAGTGAGGACCCAGCATCTATAACATCTTAGAAACCAAAGACCTTGAATCAGACCAATGACTTTGCAATGAACATTTCCAAGTAAAGATATGTGGACAAAGGAGTATTGCATGACTCACAATGTAATACTGCAGCTTCCATAATGGGATTTTTAAATTTCCATCCTTTTTCCCCTTTTTCTCTCTTAAATTTTGTTTTATTTGGGGGGATGTATTCAGGGGTGGAGGACAGATGCAAAGGGAAGGGAAAATGAATGGGATCAAGATACATGATTAAAAAAGACACACTGAATAAATAAAAAGAAAGTAAAAAGAGGAAGATCAAATTATGTTTATTTTAGGCATCCTTGTCAAGTATCAGGTGGCTATAGATAATGCACACACATGGTTTGATCTTTTCTTAGTTCCACTGAGCTACATGTCTGTTTTTGTGCCAATGCCATGGTGTTTTTATTGTTATAACTGTAATGTACCTAAAAGGCTAGTGTAGTAACCCCAACAGAATTGTTCTTTTGCTCAGATTTTTTTGTTGTTGTTGTTTTTGACTATTCGGGTTTTTGTTTGTTTGTTTGTTTCCATATGAATTATAGAACTGTTTTTATTTTTTAATTTCAGTTCAGTGAAGTATGTCATGGGGATTTTCATTTTGATTGCAATGATTCTATAAATTGCTTTGTGAAAAATGGTAACTTTCACAATATTACTGTTCCTAATTGACAAGCATTGTAAGTATTTCCAAGTTCAAATATCTTCATCAGTCTCTTTCTTCAGATTTACAGCTTTTATTTTAGAGGTCTTTCATCTCTTTTGTTACATTTATTCCTAGATATTATAATTTTGGGGTGGCTTATGAATAGGAGTGTTCCCATGATCTAATTTGGTGTGCTTGTTGTTGATGTATAGAAATGATATTGATTTTTCTTAAGTTAATTTTATATCCTGAGCCTGAAAGTGTTAATAATTTTTAGGAGCTTTCTGTTGGAATTCGGGGGAATCTCTTATGTATTAACAGCAAATAGGAATAAATTGACTTTTTTCTTTTCCTGTTAGTATCTCTTTAATTTCCTACTCTTGTCTTATTGCTCTAGCTGGTGTTCAAGCAGTGTTGAAAAGGCATGGGATAGTGGACAATTTTATCTCATTCTGATTTCAGTGGGATTATTGAAAGTTTTTCTCTATCTAAAATGATACTGGCTACATATTGATTATATGATACCTTTATTATGTTGACATCTGTTCTTTTTTGTCCTACAATCTATAGTACTTTTATTATGAAGAAATGTTGGGTATTCTCAAAAGCTTTTTCTGCATCTATTGAAATGATCATATAATATTTATCTCAAAGCCCATTTATGTGACTCATTACATGCTTTGGCTTACACATGTCAAACCACCCCTGCATATCAGTGATAGAGTGAATTTGTCACAGTCAATGGTCTGTTAGATAGACACCTGCATTGGCTTTAATTTAATTTAATTTTATCAGAAACCCTTAGAAGCTCTTCTTTCTTCTTCTTTTTAAGAAGAGATAGAAAGGGAGTGGATCTGGATGGGGGGTAAGTGGGGAAAACTAGGAGGAGTAGGGGGACAGAAGCTCTGATCAGGATATATTATGTGAGAAAAAATCTATTTTCAATAAAAGGAGGAAAAGAAAATGATTAGAAATTAAGAAAACAATAGAAAGAATGGATGAATCTAAGAGCTGTTTCTTTGAAAAGAAAAGCAAGGTGAACAACTTACATCTAGCCTAATTAACCTAGAGAAATAAGAGAGCACCCAGAGCAGAGTCAGGGATTAATGAGGAAACATTACAACAGAAATTAAAAACTCAGAATGTTATAAAAGAATACTTTATAAACATATACTCCATTAAGCTAGAAAGCCTAGATGAATTTCTAGATCCATTCAAACCAACAAAATTAAACCAAGAAGAGATCAATAACTTAAACAATTCCCACATAACCTTTCATTTAGATGTATTCAGAAACAATTCTATCAGATTTTCAAATAAATACAAGTAAATTTTCTGAAATTATTTATAAGAAGTAGAAACAGATGGAGCAATTCTTAATTGCTTCTACAAAGCTACTATTACTGTAATAAACTAAGGTGGATCGATGCATACACCATCAGCACACATTCAGAAATCCAGAATAAAGTACTTGCAAAGCCAATGCAGATGTCTATCTAAAAGACCATTGTTATTATTTAGAGCTATAAGATTTTATTTTAGAACTTCTCTTACTGTATACCAGAGGTTTTATTGAGTTATGTTTTATGTTTTACAATGATGTAAAATTTTGTGCCTTGATTTCTTCTTTATATTCAACAATGTGTTATTTAATCTCCATGATTCAAATAATTACTAAGAATATTTTGCTGTTCATTTTATAGATTATTGTATTTTAGTCAGAATGTATACATGGAATCTTTCAATTTTTTTCTGTAGTGACTGATGTTTGTGTCCTGGTAAGGGATCTCTTTTTACAGATAGCCCCATACCACTACAGATATAATTCTTCTAAGTAGAAAGCACATTCTTTAGTGTTAGATAGAATGTTTTGTAGATATTTGTTTGGTCTTTTTATATGTCTTTAATTTGTGTATTTATTTGATGAAATTTTTTCTTTATATGGCCTGTCTATTGGAGAATGTGGGGTACAGAAATTGCTCACTATTACATAGTTGGGGAAGAGCTGTATCTTGAAGAAAGTATTAGATATTTTAAAAATAAAATTATATATACCAGAGGAGTTTTCATCTGTTCTTAGGGTTGAATCTTCTTTATAAATTGTTCCCCTGATGAGAATGAAGTTTTCTTCTTTATCTGTATACTTGATTTTCAATTTAAAGTATACTTTTTTAGACAGTAGGGTATAGATGCCTGTTTGATTTCTGGTCTGATTTGCTGGGAATACATTTTCCCATCCTTCCACTCTAAGGTGATGGTGCCTGTTCTTAAAGGTAAGATGGGTTTCTTTTAAGGAAAGAAATCTCTCTGTGTACTTGATCAAACTAGACTAGGCCATTTGTGAGCTGTCAACTGAAATGGACATGTTGTCACTTTTTAATCAATGGACAGAAATAAGTCATCTAAATAAATGATAATCAGGAATGGACATCCACAGAACAGAGGTTATTGGTTAAGGGACTGAGGCAGACATAATGAAAACAAATAAATAACTAAACTAAACTAAATGCATTACAGGGTACAATGATAAATCTTTCTGGACTGTGGAATTATTTGAAAGACAGTCAGCATCATCTGAGTGATCCTTGGACCACTTTATCTTTACCTATACAGAGTCTGACAACTTCAATTTTACTTACAGGCAAGAGAAAAGGATGACAAAGTAACATCAGACAAACGAGGGCAATCCAATCAGGGCTGAGATCCCAGGCATGAGTTACTGATATAGTGAAATCCTTTCAGGTAGCTCTTTCACCTGGTAGGATTTGGGAATAAGAAATATTGTGAGATTTTTGAATCTCTTGGTTCTTCAACTTTTAAGACAACACAGTCAAGCCAAGTTACTGCAAAATCTGGTAAAACTTATTCATTGTATCCTTATGAGATGTTTCCTCACAATAAATGCTGAAAACAATCTATACACTGTTTTAAAAATAAGGGAAGAAGAGACTTTTGAGAAGATGAAAGTATTTATTGAAAAGTATAAGGATCCTATAAAAGAATGAAATTATCATCTGGGTGGTGGTGGTGCACACCTTTAATCGCAGCGCTTGGGAGACAGAAGCAGGTAGATCTCTGTGAGTTTGAGACCAGCCTGTTCTACAAGAGCTAGTTCCAGGACAGCCTCCAAAGCCACAGAGAAACCCTGTCTCTTGAAAAACCAAAAAAAGAAAGAAAAAATTTATCAACTCGTAACACAAATAAATTCAAAATATAATGTACAAACACCATACTAAAGCTGCAAAAATAGATTTAAAATGGCAGACTTCCTGCATTCCCAAGAATCAACATCTCTCTTACAATTATGATGGCTGCAAGTAATTTTAAACCTTGATGTCCTAAAGCAGCTATTTCTGCTTGTGGGTTCTTGGCTTCAAATATTTGGAAAAGATGTAAAGAAAACAGTTTCCTCTGCACTGTAACATAACCAGAGTCTTCATGGAGGTGCCAAGCCTGGAGCTAGGATGAGCTAAATGTGCACGCACTAAATTTGGTGGTTGATGGTGGCTACAGGAGGTACTGCCAGTTTCTCTCCCCATCGACCTCTAGATGACCATATCTAGGCTTCCCTTCCACATGGTGGCTGTATACCAAAGATGGGTATCTGGAGAGAAAGTGCCTAGAGGAAGCCATCTTATCTCTTCTAATGGAGTTAGAGAAGTAAGGTGTGATTTGTGCCACATTTCTTTGGAAAAGTCAGAGGCCTTCCCAGCTACAACCAAAAACAAACAAACAAAAAGAATGATGAAGATGGCTTCTGCTCTCAGTAGGGATTTGTGGAATGCTAGACGAGCATGAGAGACCAAAAAAAAAAAGTGCTTAGACATTTTGGAGAAAGAGTAAGTATTCTTAATGAGGAAACTAATAATCAGAGCCAGTGAGAAAAATTACATTCCAGGTCAATAGCTGCAATCCTTGAGACAGAAGGCCAAAGAATTTATCACTCCTCTAGCATCTTTCTCTCAGTTACACAACAATGAGGAAGTGTTGCAATGTGAGCCCCTGACAAGTAGGAGTACCCTCTGAGGAAAAGTGGCCTATTTGGTGAAATCAAATCTTAGGGGCAAAATGGACCAACTTCCTTAAGTTGCCATCTCACAAGACTGGCCTGAGGGAATT
Source organism: Cricetulus griseus (assembly GCF_003668045.3). Classification (NCBI taxonomy): domain Eukaryota; kingdom Metazoa; phylum Chordata; class Mammalia; order Rodentia; family Cricetidae; genus Cricetulus; species Cricetulus griseus. The sequence continues at coordinate 247,244,819 of NC_048596.1, read as the reverse complement.
AATTACCCTAGGAATATTATTTATAGAGTGTGTGGCCATGAAGACTTTTTCAATTATAATTTAGTTATAATTGGTCGATATTGTGTCTAAGGGCTTAGGAAATGCCAGCTTCAGTATGGATTTTTACATGTGAATATGAGAATACTTAGTAACATAGCAGCACCTAAATCATATAATAAAAGAAATATGAAGAAATATGAATTATGATTGGACAGACTGAACATTTCTGCTGTTACTCTAACATCTACTACATAAAGTTTGCTAAGTTAAATCTGACCAATAACAACCTGTTCAGCGATTTATGTGCATGGTTTTTTTTTGCAATATATAAATATAAATGTCCTATCAGTCCAACTCAAATTACTGCAAGTGAATACACCACAATGGTAGTATCTTAATTTGGAATGCCATAACTTCAGAAGGGCCAGTGATAGGAAATAATATGAACACAGAATTGCTATGAAAGGAGTGTTCATTTCTCTTTTTTTGTAATTATTTTTATTAGTTCAAATTAGGAACAAGCTTGTTTCACTCTCCTTCCCCTCCCCCCCCCCGACCTACCCCCACCCCATCTACCTTCCACTTCCCAGGCTGGATAGGGTCCTCAATTGGGGTTCCTCAAAGTCCACCACATCATCCTGGGCCCGGCCTAGGCCCTTACCCATGTGTCCAGGCCAAGAGTGCATCCCTTCATGTGGGATGGGCTCTCAAAGTCACTTCTTACACTAGGGAAAAATACTAATCCACTACCAGGAGACCCCTAGAGTGCTGGGGCCTCCTCATTGACATCCATGTTCAGGGGTCTGGATTAGTCCCATGCTGGCCTCCCAGACAGCAGTCTTGGGTCCATGTGCTCCCCTTTGTTTAGGCCAGCTGTTTCTGTGGGTTTCACCAGCGTGGTACCGACTCCTTTGATCTTCATTCCTCCCTCTCTGCAACTAAGTTCCAGAGTTCAGTTCAGTGTATATCTGTGGATGTCTGCCTCTGCTTCCATCAGCCACTGGATGAAGGCTCTAGGATGGCATAAAAAGTAGTCATCAATCTCATTATAGGGAAGGTTATCCTCTCCACCATTGCCTAGATTGTCAGTTCGTGTCAACCTTGTAGGTCTCTGGAAGTCTTCCCTAGTGTCAGATCTCTCCTTGGACCTGTAATGGCTCCCTCTAATATGGTATCTCTCATCCTGCTCTCCTCTATTCTTCCCCCAACTCAATATTTCTGCTCCTCCATTTCCTCCTCTCCTCTTCTCCTCTCATTCTGGCAGCTCCCTCTCCCCTACCCTCATGCTCCCAATTAGCTCAGGAGTTCCTGCCCCATTTCAACAAGCCATCTTAGCCTACTTATCACAATGTCTTCAGTTTGCTTATGTGTGCATGTGTTCTCAGGCAGCAAGGAAGACCCAATGGGATTAAAAAAAACTTGTAGAGAGAAAACAACAGTGCATGGGTTTAGGATGTTGCCATAGCCTCTCTATTACAATAGTTACCTAAGAAGACATCTCAGAGGGGACCACAGCCACAGGTCTATGTATAGACAATGACAAGAGGGAAGTTTCACCCTCTAAGTGACATCCCTTTTTGGGCAGGAATGGTCAAAGGTCATTTATGCTCCTTTATCCCTAGTTAGCAGAGCGTAAGAGCAAGAGCAAGTTCCCACAGTGCAATGGGATGTGCAACTTTTACAAGACTGGAGTAACTCTCCATTTCATCACTTTGCTATTTAGATGAAATTTAAATAATATAAAATACACAACTCTTAATTGTTCAGCTCAACAGTACTGACTATGCAAGGATCATAAGATCTTCAAATATGATAGGGCTTTAATACTCACTACCTAGTATTTTCTGACTTAATTTTTAATTGGAGATTTAATTTGTATCCATTTTTTAAATATAATATACATGCAATGACAAATATATGTGTTGTTGTTCATGGTTTCTTTCACTTAATACAATGCTAACTCGATCACTTTTCTGTGGGAATACTGAAATATTTGATTATTTGGTGCTTCAGTGTTGAACTGTGGTTCCCATCTCATGGCTATTACAAGTAAAAAGGCTTTAAAAATTCTCTTGCTAATTCATGAGTGTGTATGTCTATATTTATGTGTGTGTGTGTGTTTGTCAATGTATATATATATATATATATACATTTTCATTTGTACATATTTGTGTTTATGTATGTATATATATATATGTATTTGTGCATATGTTTGTGCAAATCTATATTTGTTTACATGTGTATGTTTTGTGTACATGTATATATATATATGTATATATATATATGTATGTATGTGCATGTGTGTCTATATATGCATGTGTGTGCTTATATATTTGGTAACACATAGGTAGAGATGTAATTCCTCAGGCATAAACCATGTATTTAATTCCAATACAATACTGATGAGCAGTGTTACAAAAGACAATGATCTGTGGTCTCATTGCTTGATTTACCCCTTAGCCATTATTGGACATTATTGGATGTTATTGGATTTTGCTCTTGGTTTGTTTTCCTACAAAAAATTGAGTGTTAATGAATTCTAAGTTAGGTTTGTACTTCTCTAAAGAATAATCAAAGTGAGCACTATTTTGGGGTTTTTCATATATTTTAGGAGCATTATTCAAGTTTCTATATATTTTAACTAGACTTTGTCTTCTGTCATTGTTGTGGTAGGTTTCTACAAACCATGTATTTTCATATGATATTCTATACCTTTTCCACAATGTACTTGAGGCTTCATATGACAAACCTCAGTTGTGTTCAGATGTATTTCAAGTATTCATTAGCATTTTGATTCTGGGTCCTGTGATGGATAGTACTTCCCTAGAAGGAAACAGTCTACCTTATCCTGAGAAATTTCACCTGGCATGAGAACTCCATCTATACTAACACATATTTCTTTCCTTTAGGATAATCATTTCATATAAGACTTAGGTTTCTTTTTCTTTACTTATAGTAACAAGTGCTTCCATAAATAATAGAGGAATAAAAACTGTAGATCTAACCCTCATAGGGAATAGAAAATTAAAGCAATAGTTGGGTGGTGTAGTAAGATTCAAGCACACTCAGAAACCTCAGGCAGGTTAGAAAGTTCTATATCAACCTCATGGTACAGCTTAATTCCACTTTCTCCAGTAGCTTAGGTCCACCTATATATCTAGTCTACCTTAACTCAGGAGAGAAGATTTTCTTTTTGAAGTAACCCCCCATAAGACATTAGGATAACACTTTTGGTTGTTTTGGATCACACCTATGAATGCTTCCTTTTAGAATTTCTTAATATTCTCCAAAGTGATATGTAGGCCCATACATTTTTAAATAACTTTTTCTTTGTCAGTAAAGATGTTCTTTTATCATTGTTATTATTATTATTGTTGTTGTTTAAATTAGAAACAAGCTTGTTTTACATGTCAATCCCAGTTCCCTCTCCCTCTCCTCCTCCCCTGTCCCCCACCAACTCCTTATCCCATCCCTTTCTGCTCCCCAGGGAGGGTGGGGCTTTCCATGGGGGATCTTCAAAGTCTGTCATATCATTTGGAGCAGAGCCTAGGCTCTCCCTCGTGTGTCTAGGCTGAGAAAGTATCCCTCTATGTGGAATGGACTCCCAGAGTCCATTTGTATACTAGGGATAAATACCAGAGGTCCCATAGATTTCCCAGACCTCCTAACTGACACCCATGTTCAGGGGGTCTGGATCAGTCCTGTGCTTGTTTCCCAACTATCAGTCTGGGGTTCAGGACCTCAGTCCTGATATTTTTTTAGTGAAAGATATTTCTTTATTTATTTAATTTCAATAATTATTACCAGCCTTTGCATTTTCTATCCCCATGGCTCAACTTTACTAAGTCACAAGTATTCAGAAATGTGTTCATTTCTTCCTTCTTCCAGGTTTTTAAGTTTATTGGCATATATACTGGCATATATCTTTGTTGCACAAGCTCCCAAATAATAACACAGTAGTTACTACTAAATATGAAAACTTGGCTTTAGCTTAGTCTTATTCCAGCTTGCTCTCTAAACATCAATTAACCCATTTATATTAATATACATTCTGCCATATGGCTCCTTACCTCTCCTCCATACTGCACACTTTACCTCCTCTGCATCTGGCTAACAAATTCCCCAGCCCTCAGATTCCTCCCAGAGTTCACCCAGTGTGATCAAATTTCTCCCAACATTTCCCTCCTTTTATACATAAAAAGGAAAGGTCTTGACCCTAACAAAGTAAAACTATATATAATTTAAAAAATCAGGTAAAAATTTTATTCATAATGTAAAGTCCATTTGTAATTGGCAACTTATTTTGTTATCTATCCTATCTTGGTGAATCAACAGCTTTAAACTTAAGCCACTTTTAAATCATAACATGTATTACTTAAAAATATTCTTTTACAACTTAAACCATTTTGGGGGGATTTGAAAACTTTTATTTTTCTTTTTTTCCAACTTTTTTATTTGAATTAGAAACAGGATTGTTTTACATGACAATCCCATTTCCCTTCTGCCACCCATCCTCCCCTACCCGCTGCCCCCCCCTCAATTAAAACCTTATCTGTCACATATCTTTTCTGCTCCCCCTGGATGGTGAGGCCTTCCATAGGGTGTCATCAGAGTCTTTTGTATCCTTTGGAATAGGGCCTAGGCCCACCCCCATGTATCTTGGCTCAGGGGGTATTCCTCTATATGGAATGGGCTCCCAAAGTCCACACCTATGCTAGGGATAAACAGTGGTCTTTTCTACAGGAGGTCCCATAGATTTCTGAGGTTTCCTCACAGAAACCCATGGGACTGATCCATGTCTGGTATTCCAGATATCAGACTAGGGATCAAGAGTTCCCGGATGTTCAGGTCAGCTGTTTCTGTGTGTTTCACCATCGTGGTATGGACCTCTATGCTCTTAGGTAAACAACTTAACCTTTTATGTCTCTCAACATTATCAACTTTACATCTCTTTTGTAAGTTTCTCTTCTGAATTTGTTAACAAAGAAAATGGTTTAACTATCTAGTCTTCAAACCCCATCAGAGATCTGAGTAAAGCTTTACCAGAGTAAAGCTGAATTGCAGAGCACGCAACTTCCAAAACTATAGAAATGACAGACAGGGGGCTCCCTGGACAGCCACCCAAGGTTCCTCTGCAATGTTGGGGCATCTTTGGATTACAGACTCAGAATATCTATCTGAATGGGGGTAAGTGAGCATTGGAATAGGAGGGTTCAAGTGAGCAGAAGACAGAGGGATGATGGATTTCTTCGTTTGGCTTTACACAACTATGATAAAGGCCATCTAACTTGAAAATCTTTAAGGGAAGTTCACCCTATCCTACTGAAATGATACTGGCTATCACAGAACTCCATATTGCTCAAGCTAGAGAACTTCGTAACACACAAACGGTTGGACTGAAGTTTTAGCTAAACTTATACAATGGATAAAAGAAAGCATCTTCAGCAAATGGTGTTGAATAAAGGATTCTTATACTGTGGTGTATGATCCCATATAGGTTAAGTATAATTGCATGTGTGTTTTGGTAGCAGTATGCGTTTCTGAAAGCACAATAACTGGACACAGGTTTTTCTGGCAGTGTTTATCATATTGTGTTATGCAGTTTTCCTTTGGTGATGAACACCCAACAAACACACTTCACTATAGACTCTATCATGTCACACACATTACCAATGAGTAAGTCCCGAGCCACCTCTGCTCTGATTTTATATTATTGCTTATTATTAATTGCAGAATTTATATTCTGTGTAGACATTTTTATGTTCTTACAGAAGCATGATGGTTGAAACATGAAAATAAACATTGTAAATATTGTCTTACCATTGTTCCTCACCATGTGAGTAGCTAATTAGCATATCACTGGATTATATTATGTTAGACAGATATGTTCATCCATCTCATTAGTATGCAAATTTGTTTTCAGTTTTAATAAATAGTCACATTATATGTGTACTTTTGGCATCAGCTATGCCCTACTCTAAGTTCCTCCATATAGTATAAAACAGTAAATTTTGGGGCTTGTGAAACACCCAAGGAGACTCTTTTAAAAGCAGATTTGACTCCATTTTGAAAGAGAAGGATAAATGTAGCCCTTCTATGGACTCAGAAACCTCACCATCTGTCAGTCTTCACACATCCAGCACATACACATTGTTCTGGGATATTTAGACACTGTGTGAAGATATATTGCTGTGATTGGTTAAATAAAATGATGATTGGTCAATATCTAGGCAGGAGGTATAGGTGGGACTTCCAGGCAGAGAGAAAGGAAGGAAGTGATGAATCTAGGTGCGTGAGAGATGGCAGGAGACACAGAAGAAGCAGGATGGGTTATACACAACAGAACATAGATTAATAGAAATGGGTTAATTTAAACAACACAAGCTAGTTAAAAACAAGTCTACACTAAGGCCATGCTTTCAAAATTACTAAGAAGTCTCTTTGTCACTGTTTGTGAGCTAATAGCCCAAACAAAAATCCAACTCCAACACAAATGGCTTAGTCCTGCCAATAGAAAGGGATCTATCCTTTCAGCTTATTGGGGGAAAATTGAAACTATTGGGGCATGTGAATACAAACTGATCTAAGAAAGTGGGTAACTCTTTTGCCTGGACCCATAAAGTGATGGCATGGCCCAACACCAGCCTATCATCTGATAGGCCTTGTTCAAGAGTAAAGAACCCCCTGCCCACAACTGAGTTCAGTCCCTGCTCTTGACAAAGCCTACTGGACTGCTATCCATCCACCTGTTCATTCTATCTAGACTTGATCTGACCTAATTTTTTTTTTTCTACTTGGGACCTAGTTCCTGTTCCTTATTAGTTTGGCCTTTTGACCCCACAGCTGATTTCTGCTGCTTTCCCTCAAACCTGACTCCCACCTGCTGATCCCTCCAAACACTGGCCTGGTTCATTATATTATCTCTACAAACTCTCTTATCCCCTTCTGAAGCATCTTGAACTATGTGCAAGGGTCTGGCCTGTATCAGTCCCACATACAGAGGCCATCTATTCTGGACTGATGTCTTTGGGGCTGCAATCAGAACCAGCCGAACAGCCGCAGGTCCAACCCTGAGTGGAGGAGTGTGGATCAGGAAATGCCAGCTGCATTAAGGAAGAGACAGAAACATCGTGTCATCTCAGGAGGGCTCTCAGTCCATGCTGGAGTCTGGAGTTTATTCAAGCATCCTCTTAAAAGCTTTCCAACAGTGGGGGTGATAACAGAAAACATTTATTATCATGTATAAAACTGATCTCAAATATGTCCTTTAATCCCAGAGACACCACTAAACCTGCAAGTCCTCACTGGTCCCTCACCAGTCCCTAGGCATGTTCTACCCACCCCCATGATGGGTGTGAGTCCAGCCAGGGACCTAGATCTATTGTTACACAAATTAGGAGACATTCTCCACTGTGGCCAGATCATCCAGAGGTAACCAGCTGACATCTGAAAGACAAAGGGAGATTCAAGCTCCTGGAATTGAACTGAGGTTTGCACCAAAAATACCATAATTTATATTCGGGCTCAGACAACCATGCTGTATCCTCTTGTATTCATTCTCTAAATGGTACAAACATATAGAGATATATGTAGGTGATACCTCCTGTGCATTGTGTGATGTGAGTTAATATTAGTAATTCAGAGGAACGCACATCTTAAAAATGAATAACTAGAATGATCTTCCTTCTAACTTGAGAAATGACAAGAGACTGATTAATTGAATGTCCCCACAAGATAAAAACCAAGTTCCTTCTTATTTAATCCTCCTAATTTTGAACAATTCTTTATCACATGCTCCAGAGCTGAGACAGAAAAAGTTAGTGATCCCTGTAAGTCACTATCACTTTCAAACCTCTTCTCTAACCTTTTCAGAATGGCAGCTTACATGTCTTGATGGAGCCTTCTTTTGTTTGAACATTCTCAACTTTCACTCACTGTCCTTTCCCTACCCATTTAGCCCTTGGCTTCTTTGAAACTTATTGCTCTTAAATTTTATAGGGGTAATGGCAGAATCAGGAAGAAATAGATGCACAAGTGGAGAAGCTCAATGACCACACTCTTCCAGCAAATATCTTGTGAATCCTTCTTTCCCTCTGCAAAGATGAAACATTGCAGTGGGTTAACTGCAGCTGCATGTCTCTAGGTGTTCAGGGACAGCACAGTAAATACACTGGGCATGTATGATTTGGTTGGCTTCTGTCAATGTTTTCAACCATAGTAGTTCAGGTTTTAAGTCACGGTCATCAACACTTAATTAATACTAAGGAGAATCAAGGTAACACAAGGGGTGTTGTTCCCTTGAACAGGATGACAAATGAACAACATCACGTTTTAACTTGGTTAGGAAGTTGTCATTATAAGGCTGAAAACTCTTTTGTATAATTAGTAATTGTAACCTCTCAACCACTTTTTACAAAGTACATGTTTTGAACAACCTAGAGCCACATCTGGTGAATTTGTTTCTGATTGCTAAAGTATGTTGTGCTCCACATTCTTATTTTTTTGAAGGAGCTGATTAAATGCATAACACCGCATTTTCTCTGATAAATTCTTCCCTCAATACATTTTCATATATACATACATATATATATGATTACATATACATGTGTATATATTATGTATATAATCCAATTGTGTGTTTTATAAATATTTATGCCACACTCACTTAACCTCAATCCATCAAATAAATTCAGTTTTATTTGTATAACATTTGTGGGGAAGAAGGAACTTAGCATATAACTTTTCTGGATAAAATATTAGTGGAAATAAATCTGTATTTACTTACTACATCCCAGTCATCTTTATTCGACCGCTGAAAACAAAAATGATCAGCATAAACCTCCCTTTGCCATTACTTACTATGGCTAGAAAAATGAATGCTGAAGTAAATCATAATGAAGGTGATTTTCACAGAACTACAGGGCAGAACAAAGAAAAAAATAATAGTTTTTATTTTTTGAGGAATAGTTGCAAAATTAGTTTGACTTCAAGATGCTGAACAAGCACACTTACTGTCCATGTATATTTATCACAGCCATCCCTTCACCAATACCCTGCAGTTGGAATAAATTTGGGCTTATGCTTTGCTCTTCTTGGGCTGAGCTGGGTGCATACACACACATACAAAAGGACAAGAAATTAGCTAAAACATATCAAATACTGTTGTAATGGTTTTATATGTTTTAATATTATTTAATTTGAAAAATGATTGTATTCCGCAAGCACAGATATTTCCCATTTTTAAAACATGAGGAAAGAGGAGCAAGTAGTTTAATTAGATGAGATCATTTAGTTATAACCAGGATTGAAAACTAGCTACACTTATCAACTTCAGTTCCTTCCCAGGGGACAGTACTCCTACAAAGATATTTGCCAACAGCGGCAGTGAAAAAACAACCCTATATCATATGGAAATCAAAGAAACTGTATTTTCATTCTACCACCAAGCCCGAAAAGATTCCACAGAATTCTTGTAAAAGCCCACACATTTCCTTCATTTGTTTACTCGCTACTGAAATAAAAAGTCAAATTCACATTTGACACATCTAAACGAGGATAACAATTTCTGTATCATATTTGAGTCATTAATGCTGTTTTTGAATACTGCCAGTTTACCCTGTAGAGAGATTCTGATGAAGGACTTTTCTTTTCTTTTCTGACCCCAAATGAGGCTGTGTATCCACTTACAGGAATACATAACCAACTAGAGCTGTATCTCACTTTTCTTATAGGTCCAGGCCTCAATCTATTATCACAAATAACAGACAGTATCAATGAATAACTAAAGCAGACCATTGCCTCATTCACACAAGCATATTTACCAGCATAAATACTATGCTTTTAGATATGCATCAATAAAGTTTCCATGTGAAATAACTAAGATCAAAGAACACATTTAGGGTACAAATGACAAAGGAAGTTTTTGTTTGATTTAAAACAGCAATTTACAGGTGTTTTAAAAGGATTCACAGAATTCAAGAGCGATGCTTTCCACAACATGACAATTGTCAAGTGTACATTAGCAACCATCCCTATTGATTCTTTGTTGCATTTTTCTTTTGACCCTTGTTCTCTGTCCATGCATCCTTTTTACAGTCATCTACTTCATATGCATGAAGTTACCCAACCAACTTTTTTCATGAGCCAACAACACTAGCTCTACAAAATATATGGCTTAATTTCTCCATGTTCATAGTCTAAATTCTTGGTGCAAAGGTTTGTTGAATGAAGGTTGAGTCATAAAACGATTAGTAGACTTGCCAACTTGACACAATGTAGAATTACCTGGAAAGAGAGTCTTGATGAAGGGTTGTCTAAATTGGGTGTATCTGTAGTTATGTCTATATGGAACAGTCTTAATTAAATTCATTGACATGTAGAGACCGGGACTAATATGAGCATCATCATTCCCTAGGCAAGGGGCCCTGAACTGTGTAAGAATAGAGAATTAGAGATGAGCACAAACAAGTAGCCTACTAAGCAACACAAGCATTCATTTCTCTCTGTTCTTGACTATGGATTTGATGTGACTAGTTGTTTGAAATTCCTTCCATGACTTCCCTGAAATGAAGGACTGTAATGTGGAATTGTGACCTGAAATAAACCCTTTTCTCCCCTAAGTTTCTTTGCATTGTCTACAAAGCAGAAAGCATGAAAACACATACTGTGAAAGGATAGGGCAGACAACTGTTTCAGAATAAACTGTGGGTTAGGGTGAGACTGAAGTCATGAAAGGGTAGAGAATGACTGGCATCATTCATGCATACACTCACCTAGCAAAATGACCATTTTAGGACCTTTGCCATTTTACAATGACACCAGGTTATGTGCTCACTTGCAATTTCCTCTTTCTAAAAATGCATAAAATATATGAATGTAACATGAGTTCAAATAGGTCTTAATAATAAAAACCCAGAGTCAGATATTAGGGGTGACACATAAAGATCAGAGAAGTAGAACAGCTAGCCACTAGAGCTCTTACCTCTACAAAACCCTCAGACTAAAAAGAGACAATGAGTTCCTGTCTCATCCCACCTATATTTCCCTTTCTGTCCACCCATCTCATTTCCTGTCTGTACAGACCTACGCACCTCTTTTGATAGCTAGTGACTAGCTCTCCCTTCTGATCTTCAGGCAAACTTTATTTGTTAAAATATAAACAAGATATAACCACATTTCCCATTTTTTATCAAAATATAAAAGAAGGTTATAACTAATAAAAGAAAAAACTATATACAATAAGTACAATAACTATATACAATATATACAGGTAATAAATACATTGATAATTGTCTAGTCCATTAACAATTGACAATTTCAAAGAAACTACACCATATCTATCCTATATTGGTGAGTCCAAAAGGTTGTACCTAATCATTTTAGTGAGTAGTTCTGCCCTCTTATCTTCAGGAAAGATTATTTGTTAGAGTATAAACAAGATATCATTACATTGTGCCTGTAATTGTAGAACTCAAGAGGCTGCAGCCAATTTCCCATAGGTTTGAGGGAAGTCTAGGCTGAGCAGGAAGAGGTGGTTCAGCCTGGACCAGAAAACAAGATCCTGCCACAAAACAGAAAAGAAAGAAAGCATCTAGCTTAATTGTTCACACCTGTCACTCCAGAACTTGGAAAGCAGATACAAAGGATCTGATTTTCAAGGTCATTATGAGTTAATGGGAGCTAAAGATTAGCTAGTCAATTCCTAGTTCCTGGGAAGGGAAGGGTGAATTTTCTTTAAAAGTGTAGCTCATGATAAGTCAACCAGTGGAAAGCCACACATTCAAGAATATATTTGGATTGCACAAACTGGCCTTCATGGAAGCATTGAGGACAGAAAGTTGGTTTGGAAGGACAGGGAGTCATGAGTCTGGGAAGAACTGGAAATAGAGGATGAATATGACTGATCAATTTTACAATTTCTCAAAGGACTAATTAAACACACAAAGGCTGACCTGGGCTATTCTGCTATGAGTCAGGAAAAAGACAGACAGGAAAGGAAAGGAGAGAAAGAGAAAGACCACCAACTTACTAGAAAATATAAACTATATATTTATTTGAAGATCATATGTTGCAAATAGGTGAATGAGAAGTGTTTGCTTCTATGGTTATCAAATTATCTATATGGAAGAGAAATGTACCCAAAATATCAAAATATTCCCATCATTTGAGCTCCACTTCAACTGTCATTATTCAAGAAAAGCCAATTCAGCATAATTACCTTGGAAAACATCATGTACATGTGTAAACAAAATGCAAATTCCTTTATCTACATCTTAAATTTATTTATGAGACAGGATTTCATGTAGCCCAGGCTGGACTCAAATTGTCTCTGTAGACTAGCTTGACCTTGAACCCATGATTCTTCTGCCTCAATCTCCTGAGTGATGGGGTTATTAGCATGTGTCATCTCACTAATTTATATGGCACTGAGGCTGTAATTTTTACATGCTAGGAAAAAAGCCTGCTACCTGAGCACCAACTCCTGCCTTTAGCTTTAGTTATATAGTACTAGAGATATAGGATCACAGATATGCAGATGTTTCTGCTGTACCAATTGAGCAGTGATTGATTATAAACAATAGAAAATGAAGAGATTGGCTTCCCTGCTTCTGAGTTTAAGGAAACTAGTCTTACTGCACACCCTCATCCTCCCCAAATTCATCCCCTCCTTTTTGCAGCCTCCTGAGTATTAAATTTTACCATCATGCTAAATTTCTTTACAATTTTTAATGGAAAAGTCAGAAGAATATAGTTCATAGATGGAACCTTAGGAATTTTAGGAAAAGAAAGTTCTTGAATCCCTAACACAACAACAATCTGTGTTGTTCAAATCACATTCACATGTTACAATACAGATGATCCAAAAATAATAGAAGCACTGTTCCATGTATTTGAATTATCTGAAATCTCAGCTTGATAGACCAGCCAGACAATATGTTCTCAAAAAAAAAGTGCTTCTAATTGCAATTGTGTGTCATCATCGGGTATGCAGTTTGACATTTGAGTACAGTAAGATTTTCAAGTATTTAAAAGTTTTCTTCATACTTGAGAGTGGAGAGAGTGGATCAGCACTACACTTTTCTTATTTTTGAGTTTTTAAGGACAGGCAGATCTTCACTTTGCAGAGTAATGTGATGCTGTAAAATTGCTTGTGTAATTAAAGCCATAAGATATGGTGATAATCTATGCTAACATGTGCATCTGATCTGTGACCTTTAAAACTGTCATCAACACATTTAAGAATCTCTTCCCATCACATGTAAATATACAGGGTAGTGAGAAGAAAAGCAAACTATCATATATTTGGTACACTGATGCTTCAGACATGAGAAAACTTGCTCCAAGTCCTCATGAAATATTTCTGTGCAGTCTTTGGAACAATGTTGGCTTTCTCCCACTAGAAACATTAGTAAGGACTGAACCTCTTAACATACTGCTCTGTGCCTGTCTAAATGTGAATCTGCCTTTGCTTTTCTGACGGTGTGTAATATATCTGAGGTTCATTTCCTGTCAATTTTTATATTCATGTCATTTGCTCTGAGATATTGTCCTCTTATTTTTTTAAAAAAAAATCAGAACTATCCTCCTTCTTTTATATGAGTGAGCATCCTTTCATGAAAATTCTATAGCCCCATGTCTATAGTCATGACACTTTCGATGGAGTCTAGATTTTAGGTAGCAGGGATGGCATCCCAGGATTTTCCTTTTGTGTTTGAACTGACTTGTATGCCTGATGTTATTGAGGATCTCTGGACTACCTCTGCTTTTCTGTGCCTTTGTCTTTGATGGCCAGCCTCCAAGTATTTGGTTTTCAGTGCAATGTCAATGAACTGAGATACTAGAAGGAAACCCAACCACATGCTTCACTGCCCTGGTGAATTACATCACAGTTCTGTTGGGCCAAATTAACACAGACTTTGAAAGGTAGGATTGTTCACTGGTGATAACACTCGTCTGTTTTTACATAGGTGTATGTGGGCTGATATGTCACTTATAACATATGAGCCTTACACAGTTACCTAGTCAACACACCAAGATGACTGCAATTTCAACAGGCCATCTGGGGCACTGTTGCTGTTTAATTAAAGCAGATTATCTGGAAAACTGTGTGAATAGTAACTAGTAGAGAAAGGACTGTTTTGGAGGGTGTGAGTAAGGAGAACAGGTGAATTGTTATAATGAAAATTATCAATTCTAAATGTAGAAGGAGAGAGAAATAGACAAGGACAGAGAGGAAGGAAAGAAATAAACGAGTGGAAAGAAGGGAGGGAGAGAAAAGGAATAAAGGAAGATAGTATTTTTCACGTCATCAAAAACTGTGTTTTAAGAAAAACGTATGAAAAGAAGTGAAAATATTTTTGAGCAAATCTTACATAAGTAATTGCATGCACTATGGAATTTTGTACTAGAAAATAAGGTGATGATGAGAAAGAAATATTCTACTTATCTTGAATATAATTGACAAAGAAAGACCCTTAAAAGAAATCAATCCAGCAGGCTAGACAGAAAGGACCAGGGAAAAGTCAGCCAACAGATGCACACTGAACATAAAGTCAGTTTTATAAAGGAGAATCAAGCTAGAATTTCTTCCCACAAAGCCCCTGAATTCTGATAAATGTGAATTCCGCATGTGTATATTTGGAAAACCAACCCTGTTTTCGGTGTTAGCTGCCTCTTTTGCACCAATAATTTCTTCAACAATATTCTGTTTCTACAATGTGACTGTCAGTGTAGTATAGCCATGCTTCTCTCTGACAAATCAAGTGTTAAATAATTCATTGCTGCTCCAAGGGGGAAAATATCCAGTGCACACAGCCATGGGAAATTTCCCATCAGCATAGCAGAGCAGCTAAATGTGGAAATGCAGAAGCCAAAGCCCTATGTAGGCAGATATCTTTCATTTGTCAGGACCTGATACACATGTTAAAAAGTGCTCTCTTCACTGGTCAGCACACTATTATTGTTTGTAATACTTTGCTGTTGTTATCCTTTAACTGAGATTGATGAGTGTTTAGCATTGCATGAAATATGTTTAAAAAACTGATAGCAAATATATGACTCTAAATCTGTATTTTTGAGGCTGGGGATGAATCTCAGTGTGACGGTTGCTGTTAATTGTCAACTTGACAAACTAGTATCACCTGTTGGATGGGTCTCTGAGAATGCCTGTTGAGGGATTCTCTTGATTGTGTTAATTGACCCAGTTAATACTTACCTCAATTGTAGATGGGGTTGTTTACTCACTGGGATCTAGGAAAGTATAAGATGAAGAAAGTGAGCACACTACACAACTTCATGGCTCTTTACCTCAGACTGTGTGCATAATATGATCCATGGCTTCAAGCACCACATTGCCTTCCACCTTAATATCCTATCATATGAAATGTAATCTACAATATACCCTTTCTCCCTTAAATTGCTTTTCCTTTTGTAAGGAGGGTATTTTATCATGGCAACAGGAAAATAAACTGAGACACTTAGTTGGTAGCATGCTTAATCATCATACACAAAGCATTGGGTCAATGATACTACATTATGTCACAAGGACATGTCTGTAAACTTTGTGATAGGGACGTAGAAACAGAAGGCTCAGTAAGTCAAGAAGATCACTTGATGTGTAATGAGATTGAGGCCAGCTTGACCTACAGGAGACACTGTCTCAAATATTTATTTAAAAATATATTTCCAGAGCCAACAAAAAGTTCATCAGGTAACGGTTTCTTTACTAATGCCCTGAATATGATCCCTGAGGCCCAAATGGCATAAGGAGAGAGCTTACTCCTGCAATTTGTCCTCTGAATTTTACACAGACATGATGACAAAAGAATTCATCTTTCACACAAATGATCAATAAGTAAGTTCAAAATTTTAAATGTGTTCCCCTTTTGATATGGGAACTTATTGTGTAATCTCAAAATAGATGGGAGAAGCCACAATGGTAGATAGGCATCATACTTGAACAAGTGATAACAGTAATGTATAGTATTGAGATACAATATTTGAATGTTATTTACAGAAATGAAATATATAGATGTGGAGCTATACAGTAATAAATTCAGTTATCATGTGGTCATGTGATGTGGTTAAAATGAAAATGGCCCTCATAGGCTCATAGAGTTTCATTTTTTGAAAAGATTAGGAAGTGTAGCCCTGTTAGATTGTGCCACAGGGGATGGGCTTTGAGATTTCAAATGCTCAAGCCATGCTCTCTCTCTCTCTCTCTCTCTCTCTCTCTCTCTCTCTCTCTTTCTCTCTCTCTCTCTCTCTGTCTGTCTGTCTGTCTCCTTTCTGCTTCCTAATGCAGATGTAGAACTCTCAGCTACCTCTCCAGCACTTGCCTGTGTGCTATCATGATTCCTGCCATAGTAATATGGATTAAACCTCCGAGATTATAAGCAAGACCAAATTATTACCAGATTCAGAAAAGAATTTAACTAAAGAGATATAATGTATATAAAGCTAAGAGACATAAGAAGATAATTTTAGGTTTAATGCAAGTTAGGATAGAAACTAAAGTAGGTACAACCATTTGGACTCACCAAGACAGGACTGATATGGACTATTTGGTCTGAATTTGTCAATTGCTATGGACTAGACATTGTTGATGTATGTATTGCCTGTGTATATTGTATATTGTATATAGTTATTGTACTTATTGTATATAGTTTTTTGCATGTTAGTTACAACCTTCTTTTGTATTTTTAGACAGAAAAGGGGAAATGCAGTGATATCTTGTTTACACTCTAACAAATAAAGCTTGCCTGAAGATCAGAGGGCAGAGTTAGCCAGTAGTTAACCATGGAGGTCTGGAAATCTGTACAGACAGACAGGAAGTGATATGACTGGGCAGAGAGAGGAATATAAGGCTCTAGAGGACAGGAACTCACTCTCTTTTTTGACTGGTAATTTGATGAGGTAAGGTATGGGTGTGGCTTGCTCCTTTGTCTATGATCTTTCAGCCCATACACACACTCAAACACACAAAGCTTCCTTTTGTAAGAATAGGTGATTGTCCTAGTTTCTATTCACAGAAATAGAACACTAAAATGTAATATGATACAGTTGTTTGTTTTAATTGTCTTTTTGAAAAATAAAATATTAAAGTCCAATTTTGTTATAAGCTATTACTAAGTTTGCTGGATAAATGCATACATCTTCCTTTCCCACTCAGGAGCTACAAGCAAGTTGAAGGAATAATGCATACATTCATAAGATATTTATGTTGCATAACTCTAGGGATTTTGAAGAGCTTACAAAATTCATACCATTAATTCTTTCTCTCTCTTGGTGAGAAAGGAAGCAAGCAAATACCATTAGAAAGTGCTATAAGTAATTTGAACAAATTGAGTTTCTTTGTCCAAAACTAATGTTTGAAGTGACATGGTTTCTACATTCAACATTCCTGTCTGTATTCCCACACACTAGAAACAACAAAGCAAAACAAAACAAAACAAAATTAAGGCTCTCTTAATTTTGCCTCTGATATTTATACATTTCTTAATCAGTCATTCTTCTCATGTGAATTTATCACAGTATTGTGGGATATTTTGATCGCACTCCAACACTCCCAAGACTAACAACAAAGTTTACCATGAATCTCAGGTTGGAGTGTGCTACCAGCTGACAAAAATAAGCCATAGTGGTTTTGGAGGACTCAGGACAGATAAATAAACACAGAAAGCTATAGAGAGGACCTTATAATGATGCTTAGTCTTTTGGATAAAGAGAAAAAAGAGAGAGACAGGAGGTCACTGGTAGCAGCTCTGTTGCTTCTCTGCTCAAGATTTTACTCTGATATCTGACTCCCTCTTCATCTGGCATCCAATGTGGAGCATGAGATCCCAAGGCAGCGGCTCCACACTTGCTTTGCAGCCTCAGAATCACCACCACAGTTGGCTTTCCCTTCCCACCCCAGGCCCTCCATGACAGTTTTCCTTTTACAGCCTCTCCACAACAAACTACAACTGCCACCTGTCCCTGTCCCTAAATGCCACCCACCATCAGCCAGCTCTGACATCAAGTGACCCTGTAACTTAACTTCCCATCACTTGGGCTCCTTCCACACATCCCCTTGTGTCTGCTTCTCAAGCAGCACATTCCCTCTCCCCATGAGTTGCAGTCTTCCCCTGGAGCTCCTCATCAGGCTTCTGTGATGCCAGGTCATCAACCTCAATACCCACTCAGGCTTTTACTACTGCTGTCACCACCATACAAACTCAGCCCCCAGCTACATCTGAGCAGCTGCAGCTACCCTCATCCAGGCTATGCACCTACAAGCAGTTTTTGCCCAGTGGTGTAGAGCAGTGATTGTCAGCCTCACACTTTGCTATCTCTGTCAGCAGATTTGGTGAGACACCTGGGAAATCTTAAAGTGGGCAATTAGTTTCTTTTTTTTAAGTTGTTCCCCACATTAAGAATGGAGATCAATATTATGATGCAGTGAGTTAGTTCTCTGTATGATTCCACAATAGATGGTTTGAAAACAAATTGAATGAAGAGATAATCAACTTTGCTTCAATTAACTAGTATATATTATAATCATTATCAGTTTGGGAATTCGTGTTTCATCCTTTAAAAAGTAGCTTGATATTGGTGCCAAATGCAAAGAATATGACTGGTACAACACCAACTTTAAAAGACCTACTAAAGAACCAAAAAAATATTCACACCCAGAAAAGGATTCTAGAGTAGAACCTAATTCACCATTGCATTGTGAAACTGAAGAAGAGCATCCCAAGATTATTAGAAAATCAAACTTAATTTATCTAGTTACCATTCAAGAACAACCACCAGATAATAGGCACTCCAAGGCTACACAGAAAATAACTGGGATCCTGTAGAAATGTTAGGTTTAGAGATATTTAATGAAGCAGTAGTTTTATGCTTTACCTTTTGTGAAGCAGATATTAAATTCATGGGTGATTCGGAACAGAATTACTCCACAAGACTAGAAAGATTATGCTGCAGCAATATTGGAAGCTGATCCTCAGTCATGAAAAACATGGTAGAGAGAGGAAGCTAGGATCATTGAACAATGAATTAGGGCTGGTATATGGAAATTGCTCAAGAACATCGCCAGAATGAAGACCAGTATGCTGATTTCCAAAGACAGTTTAGGATTGATGATCACACCTTGGCCCAATGCCATATAGCAGCTCTGAATGCTTGGGACAGGATTGAAGAATCAGGAAAGAGGTTAATTAATGAAATTATACAATGACAAAAAGAAGCTTTCACAGATTTTTTTCTTTACAGAGACTGATTTCAGCTGTAAAGAATGATATCAGATCAAAAAGTTAGACAAATAGTAGTTGAGTCTCTGGATTTTGGAAGTGCTAATTCAGAATGCAAGAGGGTTATTGGGCTTTTAAAGGCAAGAGAAGCACCAATAGGTAAATGTATTAGAAATACAGTTGATACTAGATCTCACATTTGTGATGATACTTGGATAGAAGTCATTTTAAAAAATTTTAAGGAAAATCAAAATGTTGAGTGTTTTAATTTGTGGTAAACCATGTCAGTTGAAAAGTGACTGCAGGCAAAGCATTTCACAAATGATGTTTTTCTACAGATAATCTAAACATATGACCCCAGGCTTCTGAAATATGCAGAAGGTATGACAAAGGACTACATTGGACTAAAGAATGCATGGGACAGGCAAGAAATCCTTTGGCATTGGGAATGACTTAGGGGGCCTCTTACAGTCCCCCATGTAAAATTTGATTTAATAATTCCCTATAAGAATTGGAGAAACCCTCAACAGAGCAATAAATGTCTGTTGTTTAAAGCTATACTTCTCTGGATGACATAACAGCTTCATAAGACAAAACACATTTTTCATGAGCTATCATAAAAAATGGTTTCGGGAAACTGCTCTAAATGACCAGACACCAAAGCAAAGAATGCAAATAAATCACAATGAAGAATGGATAAAGAAAAAGTGGTACATTTACACAATGGAGTACTACTCAGTGGAAAAAAAAATAATGGAATCTTGAAATTCACAGGCAAATGGGTGGAACTAAAAGAAACCATCCTGAGTAAGGCAACCCAGTCACAAAAAGCCAAACATGGTATGTACTCACTCATATATGGATTTTGCACATATAACAAAGAATTACCAGCCTACAATCCACACTGCCAGAGAAGCTAGTAGACAGGGAGGACCCTAAGAGAGACATACACAGTCCACCAGAGAAGGGGAAAAGGACAAGATCTCTTGAGGTAATTGGGAGCATGGGGTAAGGGGAGAAGGAGTTAGGAAAAAGAGAAGGGGAGAAAAGGAGAGGAGAGGAGGACATGAAGGAGCAGGAAGATTGAGTCTGGGGAAAAATAGAGGAAAGCAAGAAATGAGATAACATTATAAAGGGAGTCATTATGGGTTTAAAGAGAAATCTGGCACTAGCAAAATGGCCAGAGATCTACAAGACAACCCCAACTAACAACCTAACCAATAGTGGAGAAGCTACCTTAAATGCCCTTCCCCAATAATGAGATTGATGACTACATTATGTGCCATCCTGGAGCCTTCATTCAGTAGCTGATGGAAGCAGAAGAAGACACTCACAGCTTAACACTGAGCCGAATTCCTGGAATCCAGTTGCAGAGAGGAAGCAGCATGGGCATTACAATTAAAGGTAACTAAGCCACATAAAAGAATATAGATTAAAAGATATGAGTTAACACCAACAGAGAAGCAAAGAAACAATGAGGACTCTAAGAGAGACATATATGGTCCCCCAGAGAAGGGGAAAGGGACAAGACCTCCTGAGCAAATTGAGAGCATGGGAAGAGGGAAGATGGAATTTGGAGAATGAGAAGGGGAGAAGAGGAGAGGAGAGGAAGAAATGAGGGAACAGGAAGATTAAGTTGGGGGAAGAATAGAGGAAAGCAAGAAAAAAGATACCATGATAGAGGGAGCCATTATAGGTTTAAAAAGAAATCTGGCACTAGTGAAATGTCCAGAGATCTACAAGGATGACCCCAACTAACAATCAAAGCAATAGTGGAGAAGCTACCTTAAATGCCCTTCCCCAATAATGAGATCAATGACTACCTTATATGTCATCCTAGAGCCTTCATCCAGTAGTTGATGGAAGCAGAAGCAGACACCCACAGCTAAACACTGAGCTGAATTCCTGGAATCCAGTTGCAGAGAGGGAGGAGTGATGAACAAAGGGGTCAAGACCAGGCTGGAGAAACCCAAAGAAACAGCTGACCTGAACAAGGAGGAGATTATGGACCCAGACTGATAGCTGGGAAACCAGCATAGGAACAACCCAGACCCCCTGAATGTGAGTGTCAGTTAGGAGGCCTGAGCAATCTATGGGGCCTCTGGTTGTTGTGCAAATGGACTTTGGGAGCCCATTCCACACAGAGGGATATTCTCTCAGCCTAGACACACAAGGAGGGCCTACGTCCTACTCCAAATGATGACAGACTTTGAAGATGCCCCATGGAAGGCCTCACCCTCCCTAGGGAGCAGAAAGGGGATGGGATAGGAAGTTGGTGGGAGCAGAGGAGGAAGGAAGGGAGAGGTGTTAGGATAAATCTTTCTGCCACCCACTTGAGATCTGCCCGTCACATGGATGGCCAAAATAATACACAGAGACTTATATTAGGTACAAATGCTGCTTGGCCAATGACTAGGATTTCCCATCTGTTAGCTCAGTCTTAATTATCATAAATCTATATATTTTATAAGACTTATCGGATGCCTTCAACTGGCGTCCTCATCCCCGGGATCACATGTTGGCTCAGAGCAGAGAGCAGGAGGAAGAGCAAAGGGGAAAAGGACCATTTCCTGCTTGTCCCTGATTAAATATGAGTCTCCCTGCTATGTCACTTCCTGCCTGGATCACCACTTCTTTACTACATTTCCCAGAATTCTCCTTCACTCCTAGTCCTGTCTAACTTGGTGCCTCATTGGCCAAATAGTACTTTATTCAACAACCAATAAGATGATCATACACAGAAGTACATTCCCCATCAGAGAGGGAACTGGGATTGACATGTAAAACAAGCTTGTTTCTAATTTAAATAAATAAAAGGAAAAAAGGAAACTCACTGTTTTGTAGAAACAGGTACAGATGTAACAACAATTGCGTCAAAATCTTGGCATCCAGATTGGCCTCTTCAGGAGGTAAATATTCAGATTGTAGGGATTAGAACTTATCTCAGGTTAAGCAAAGTAAGATGTGGGTTAAATGTATAGGGCAGAAGTCCAGATAGGGAACTTATACCATATATGCCTAACTTAGCAATGAATTTAGGGGATATGATTTGTTACAGCAATGGGAAATGCAAATTAATATTCTTCAAATGTCAGAAATATAACATAAACTAAAGTATGTTTCTAAGAATATTAAAAGGTATTATAAAGAACAGTCAACAGCTGTTCAGGTTGTACTTAAGCAGAGCACAGTTGCTGATCTTTCAAATGTAACAACAGCCCTGTCTTTAAAATGGCTAAATGACAAACCTGTTTGAGTGGAAAAATGCTCTTTGACATCAGAAAACTTACAGGCACTACAAACACTGGTACAGGAGCAGCTAAATGCTAAACATATTGAAGATTAACTAGTCCTTGGAATTCTCCTATATTTGTCATTAAAAAGAAATCTGGAAAATGGAGAATATTAACAAATGTAAGAGCCATAATTAAGGTGCTTAAGCCAATGGGGTCTTTATAGCCTGAAATTGTCTTGTTTTCTTTATTACCTAAAGGATGGTCTATTACAGTGATTGATTTAAAAGACTGCTTTTTTAATACCTTTACAAGTACAGGTAGAAAAAAATTTACCTTCACAGTGCCTACTTGTAATAATTTCCAGCCTGTTTAAAGGTGTCAGTGGAATGTTCTTACACAAGGGATATTAAATGGCCTCACCATGTGTCAATATTTTGTAAATAGACATTGAAAATAATTCATAAATTTTCCTCAATCTATAATTTACTATTATATGGATGATATCTAACTAGCTAATTACGACACAGATACCTTTGAAAAAATGTTTGAAGAAGTAAAGAAAATTTTATCTTGTTGGGAATTACAAATTGCTCCAGAAAAACATTCAAAGAGGAGATTCTATTAATTAACTAGGAAATAAGATATGTTCACAGAAAATTCAACCATGGAAAGTAGAGATCAGGAAAGTTCAATTATGAACTACTAATAATTTTCAAATTTTGCTGGGAGATATTGATCAAATATGGACCACAATTGGATTGATGACTCAAGAATGAATTTATTTATTTCACCTTAAAAGGTGATAATGACTTAAACAGTCGAAGAAAATTATCAGATGTGGCTGAGAGAAAAATTAGCTTTCGTAGAAAAGAAATTATGGGATGCAAATGAGGATGGCTTGGAATCAGAGATTGATTTCATCCTGGTCATACTACTTTCTATGCATTCTCATACAGGAATTCTTATGCAGAGAGAAGATAATATCTTAGAATGGATATTCTTACCTCACACACTATAAAATTAAATATCTATTTAGAAAAGTTTTCTCAATAGATTCTGAAAGGAGAATTGAGACATTATCAATTAACAGGAATAGACCCAACAGGAATTGTGGTAGGCACTCTTACTAATACTGAAATTGCCTCATTATGGGCAGAAAATGAGCATTGGCAATGAGCTTGAAATAATCTTTGGTGAGCTACTAGGAACAAATATCCCCAAAGGGAAAAAATTAGCTTATAAAAATAACTAATTGGATTCCCCCACATATGATAGAAGGAATACCAATTTCTGGAGCCCCAGAAATCAGGAAAGGGAGATTATAAATCAGGAAATTTCAGCAAAGTGGCTCAAAACCCTTATGGTTCTGTTCAAAAGTCAGGATTGTATGCTATTTTCACGATAGTATTAGATTTTCCTGAGCCTGTGAATGTCATCATTGACTATGGATATGCAGAAAGAATTGTTTTACATATTGAAATTCCTGCACTTATGCTAAATGATTCGGAATTAAGATAGTTTTTTATTCATTTACAAGAAATAAGCAGAAATATAAATCATCCCTTGAATATAACTCATATCAGATCCCATACAGGTCTATGAGGCCATCTAGCACAAGGTAATGATGAAATTGATCAGCTTTTGGTAAGAAACACACTACATGCCTCAGAATTTCATAAGAAAACCATGCTAATATCAAAAGTTTGAAGAAAGATTTTTCTATCACATGGCAACAAGGCAAGGAAATTTCCTTCTTGTTCTTTGTATAACCAAACTCCATTGCCTGCATGAAGTAATCCAAAAGGTACTCAAAGAAATGAAATTTTGGCAAATAGGTGTGTTTCATTTTGATGAACTTGGAAAATCAAAATATGTACACCATACCATAGATACATATTTGGGATATCAATAGGCAACTACTTTGTATTCCACAAAGGATGATCCTGTAATTACACATGTATTAGAAGTTATGGGCATTATGGGAATAGCTGTACAAATTAAGACTGACAATGCTCCAATATAAGTCTCTAGTAAAAATGAAACATTTTTTGCATATTACAGCATAAACCATATTACAGGTATACCACACTATCCTTCCTACAGGGTAAGCAGTTATCTTTAAAAGCACTTTAAAAGATATGCTTAATAAATATAAAAGGGTAAAAAAGACCCCCAGCGATATATTACACAATGCTTTATTTACTTATTTTTAAATGCTAATGAGAAAGGAACAACAGCTGCAGAGTAGCATTGGATAGTAGAAAAACCTGCTGAGTTTAATCAGCTTGTGTACAATAACGATGTGTTGACTTCAGATGGGAAACCATAGCTATGTGTTACATTGTGGAAAAGGTTTTTCTTTTGTTTTCACTAAACAAGAAAAGCTATGGATACCATCAAAATTAAAGATTGGATTAGAACAAAAGAGACTTCTTGATTAGGAGAGGTGACAGTACATCAAACAGTGTGGCCATTCAATCTAAACTAACTTATAAGATTAACAAGTGCCTTTATTTTGATCAGATATAACATGCCAAAAATGGAAAGTTCTCAAAGTTAGGGTTGGGACAGTGTTCTATTTTGTCTTTTCAGGAGAATAAAGGCATCCAACTAAAGAATCTGAAGACCACTGAACAAATGAGACATCTGAAGAAGGGGGACAAATCATCTAGAGAAAATATCCCAAGGAAAATGATGTAGCACACTTCCAATAAGATAAAATTTCATAAATCTTCCCAAATGTTTTTCTATTATTCTCTACAGACATATAAGGCAAATGTTCTTTTTGTAGTCTCAGTTCACTTTAAACTTAAATCTGCCTTTGGAGTTGGTGCATAGCTCTCTCCTTCTCTAAACCCAAACATGCTTGTTAAAGGAAATTGCAAAATCTCTGTCTCATGTCAAAAGAGCTACCTGGTATGGGAGAGAAAAAAAAAAACAAAATTCAGGGTCTAATCTATTGCCACTATTCTCATAATCCTATGGTTTTATTTTGACCCTTTAGAACTTTTCATAAGGCATAAATATCTCAAAATGTATAAGATTAATATATGTATATTTTTCTGTTCATATGGAGATGTAATTCTAGAAATAGGCATAATCTAGTTACCCGTATGTGATTTTAGGCTTGAGCCTGAAGCATGTAACTAGGAATTGAGTTTGTGTGTCCCAGATGTATTTAATAGATTGTAGTCCTTTAACCTCTCCAAGATCTGCTGCATATGCCATCTAAAATGTTTAAGTGTTCTGAATGGCCATTCCTAACAGCAACATTTGATGTCTCCAAAAGTAGGATGGGGCTCTCAGAAGGATGATTTCACCTGGATTGTGTTAACACCATTAAGCTGACAAACACCACTCAACCATCAGCATTGGAATATAAGCTGCTCAGGACAATTTCAGGGTGGTTAGCTGAAACAATCTACCCTCACAGACTGCTCCAGCCAGGACTTCAGATAAGTCCTGCACTTTCCTATCACACCAAGACTAGACAAGAGGTATCTCTCCCAGGACTTAAACATTATCTCATTTTCTTAGGATCCCCTAAGGATTCTGTTGCCCCCAGGCAGCAGGAAGTAATTTTAAGAACATGATGCCCATGTTCCCAAGAGGTGGGCTGGGTAGTTTTGTGCCTATGTATGGATTATGGATTTTTTTATATTATTATTAACAGGGTTTGGTTGCAAGTTTTTATTGGTCACAGTCAGGGAGAAAACCAAGCAAAGGGTATTACATTCAAGGATCTCATTCTGAAAAGAAATGGGGATATAGAAATGATAGCATAAAATGGTAGAATATTGAATCTACTTTTAAACTAAAGAAGCAACTACTAATTTTCAATATTTTTTACTGGTATGGATTTTTGTATATTGACAAAAATTTAAGATTATATATGTGTGTGTGTGTGTGTGTGTGTGTGTGTGTGTGTGTATGTGTGTGTGTGTGTGTGTGTGTGTGTGTGTTTCTACTCTTGTTTAAGGTATGTTACCTATGTAGCTCATTTAACAATGTAATGCAAATTTCTAGCCCTTGAAAATTATTATTACAAACTATTTAGGATAATTAAGAAATACAGATTAGTAGGTAGTCATCTAGCAATCAAATATATGGCCATGTTAGGTATGTTTTCAAGGTCAGAGATATATATTTAGATAGACAAATAATCTTCAAACACTTCAAGACCTACAGAATATGACATTTAAGATCTTTTAATTACATAAGACTTTTCATGCTGGTGAGGTATGTCTGCTCTTGGCAGCACCAAGTTACTTTAAGAAAGAATGAAGGATATTGAATAACATCCATATGGCGTTTGCTTTCATTTTGGCAAATTCAGCCATTGGTCAAGAAACTGCACTTTTCTCAACTATTGACAATAAAGCTGTCCAAATTGAACAAGCAGGACACAAAAGAAGGTGACTGCTGAGCTTTTCCAAGACAAGGTAGGAAGAGTTCTTCAAAATTCCTACTTCACAACAAAGAATGTCAAATATTGTAGGGTTGTAAGCCAAAGATGGATGCCCCAATATTGCAGAGAAACCTTGGATGACTGTGCAGGCACCCAGACATCTCTGTCATTTCTATAGGTTTTGAAGTTGTTTGCTCTATACTTCCTATTTATGCAAGTAATGTTATATTTTTATTGGATCTTTGATAGTGTTAAAGACTGGATGGTTGTAGTTACAGATTTCCTTGCTACCAAATTCAGAAAAGAAATCACAAAAGAAGTATAAAGTGTACAAAATTAAGACACAAAAAGGTTATGTTGTTTATCTAAGAAATGTTTTGAGGTCTAAAATGATAGTTATGGGTTGTTAATACAAGTTAGGATAGGAAATTAATTAAGTACAAAACTTGGTACTCACCAAGATAGGATAGATAATGGAGTATTTTCTCTGAATTTGCCAAATGCAAATAGATTGTATATTGTGAATGCAATTCTTGCCTGATTAATTTCTCTTATTGTATATAGTTTTACTGTGTTAGAGTTAAAGCCTTCCTTTTTTATTTGGATAAAAAGAGAAAATGTTATGGGAAAATTTGATTGGAACCAGACACTCTAAAAACTGACAATAAAGTTTATCTTGAATCATAGGGCAGAGACAGCTACTAGCTGATCAAATTTAATCATAGAAATTTTAGAGGACATGGGACATATAGAGAGACACAGGAAGTAGTAGGGAGGGCCTTAAAAAACCTGGATCTTTTGGATAAAAGAGTGAGAGCATAGGTTACTGGTTGCTTATCTGATCAATCAGGTTTTTACCCCAATATCTAACTCTAGAGTTTTTATTGATAAAATAATAATTAGAAAAACACTTCTCTACAGATTAAAGTTCTTGTGAAGAATCCCATCACAGTCTATGTTGCTCTTACCATGAGAAATGGATATTGGGGCAGGATAAAGAAAAGCCTTCAGTTTTAACATGGTTTATATTTGAAATCATCTATGTTATGGCATGGGTCTTTAAAGAAAGGTATCAGTTAGCTGAACAACTAGATTCCCTTGATAATGGTGTTTTAACTGAGTTTTGAATCTACCATATAATACACAAAACTACTCATAATATTTGATGAATGTCTTTATTATGTGTATTTTAACTTGTTGAATAGTCATTCTCTCTGAGTTACAGGTAAGAGACTAGAAGCTCATGCAACTCTCCACACTCAGGGCACTCAGAAAGTTATAAGTGACTCCAGGCTCTCATGGTTACAGAAATAATGAACAGTTGCTGAGAGAGGAGTCCTTTCTGTGGCTGTCTCAGCAAGTTGCATGTAGAGTTCCAGGCATGAAATTTCATACATAGTAATGCATTTCTGGGGTGGGCTTTGTAGTAATGCAACTGCCTTAGGAGTATCCCATGTTCCTGTAAGTAACCCTAATCATCTTGTACTTCACTAATAATGACTTGGGTAGAATCTGCTTTGGTGTGGGTCTGCTGCCTTATCTAGAATAAATAGACCTTTGTTCATTTTTATCCAGTACAACTCATACAACACAGATTATAGAGCTCAAACTCATGTTTCTCTGATTTATATATGTGTTGAACACTTATCCTTGAATACTGCTAAGAATCATGCATGTTAAGTGATTCTCACCTGTACATTTTTGTTATTAACAAGTAATTTGTACAGTTCATGAGAAAAAAAGATTTTAAACTTTATGTGCTAGGGTTAACTAAAATTTGAAAACTCTCAGACATTTTCTTCTTGATCGTCATAGAATTAAAAAAAATGGCTTAGTTCAGTGTTAGCTTTGTTGTGTGTGTAGCACATAGCATATATTTATATACCTCTACTGTATTTTTATTTGCCCTGATTTCATCTTCAAGTTAAGTTATGGCAGGCTTAGGGACAGGCTTTGCTTCATCACAGTGGCTACTATGATGGTGGTGGCAAGGAACTGGAGGAGCAGTAGATGACTATGTGGCACCAGCCATCCACATGGTGACAAGGGCATAATCTATTCCTTTCCATTCCTATCATGGTCAATAAACTTACTTTCACTGAATACCCTGACCAGAAAACATTTTCAGGCTGAAAGTTTGCTTTGATTTTTCTGAAATCTTGAAGTTGAAGCTTTAATAGGTTAAGAGAATAATAGTATTGTTATATCGAAAAATAATAATGCATTTGATACTGAGGTCTCCCTCAGTACTTAAGTGGTAAATGGAGCATCAACTTACTACATTTAGGCTTTCCCTATAATTTATCTAAGTGTGCTTGCATTATTCTTGAAGCCTTAGGGGATTATTTGCAGAAATATTGTTTTGCAATGTGCAGGTAATGCCAGGGTATTAAGAACCCTTCTCTCAGAGCTTTGCATGTGTTTAAGTTCAGATAACAGGGATGTGAATGATCACAGCACAGTCAGCTCTCAGCATGCTGGTATGCAGGGCAATGAATCAAACAAGGGATAGGCAAAGGGAAAGGGGTGTTTTCACCAGCAAAGTCACTTTTCAAATACTGAGGTTTTCCAAATTAGATGTTGATGCACAACTTCTTTTTGCCCTGTCTTTGATGTTCTTCTGAACTTCAATAAGCAGTATGGTCATTGTTGGTTCTTTTGTACTCCCTTTATCAGGTAATGTTCTATTATTTGTTTACAGCTTGTTTTTTTTTCTAGGAAAACAATAAATTACCTTGTATCTGAACACATAATTTTACATAATCCAATTTATAATTTTCATGGACTTTTCTTCTAGGTGAATCTTGACCTGGGGTCATAGTTCACTGGAGGGGTAATTACATTGCATTTTTGAGACCCTGAATTCCATCCCCATATATAGGTGGATGACTGGATACCCTTGCGTAATCAGACAGCACTAGTTGAACCTCCTGAGATATTTAAAAAGAAAAAGGAAAAGAGAGCAAGCAAGTGGAAAGGTATTATTTAGTGAAGGAATGACATGGGGGAATAGGGAATAGGAGGTAGATTTGCATTTGACATATATATATATATATATATATATATGTGTGTGTGTGTGTGTGTGTGTGTGTGTGTGTGTGTGTGTGTGTGTGTGTCATATATCATGTACATCCATGTAAAATAAGAAATAAAAATATTTCAGCTAAAACTACATACAAACTTATTTCCTAATTTCTATTTTCTTCCACCCCGTGTTACTTATAAACATGAACTAATGAATAAGGGGGAAAATGTAAGTAGCAGTTTAGGTAAGACATGACAAATGCTCAATTCAAAGGAGCAAAATGTAAATGCAGAGAAGAGGGAAATGAGAGCCAAGTAGAATAGCTTCAGGGAGATGAATAACTGATTAGATGTAAAGGTGAACTTTTCTCACTGTAAACACATTACAGCAAAAGTAATGAATTCAATGTTAAGAATACTAAGTATGGAGAAAAATTAGATTAATAATTTAGATGCTAGCAAGAGCATTAAGGATGGTATGGCCATAGACTAGATTTATAATTTAGAAACCACCCATGTCATTAGACTAGATGGAAGAGTTACTAGCAGGTACCTGACAACCAAATTATTGGAGTACCTATGATATCCCAAGAGATTATTTGAGAAATAGTCACAGAGAAAGAAGGATAAAAACATATTTTAAGGAATAATGATGAGAGAAAAAGGATCAGAAACACAGAAGAGGAACAGAGAAAGCAGAAAACCACAACCAAAGCCTAGGAAAACACTAGAAGACCAAAATCTCACAACAACCAAATAAAGGTAGCTGTTGAATCAATCATAGTGGTCTCTAGCAATGAAGACTTGTGGGACTCTCAGCTCAGCAGTACTGGTGGAAGCTAGAAGTAATGGAAGATGACGTAAGATAGTGAGATCCAAAATTTTCAGAGAACAAGAGAATGCTTAGGAGAATCTTATCTATAAATGAGGAGAGATTGACTAATACAAAGAAAAATAAAAAACACGAAGCACAGCATATGATATAGAATATCACAACATAGCACTATGTAATAGAATACATAAACACAGAAAGTATAAGAGATGGCATGGATGGCATGAAGGAGCTGGAATACTTGATGATAAACTGAGCCTGGGTTACTACTGAGGAGCAGTAAATAAAGGTGGTGTGACATACAGGATAAAAATGGGTGGGTCTTCAGCAAGACCTAGATGGACTGTGGAGGGACCTTGTGAGTTTCAATCCAAAAGAGTGTCCTACTCATGACTCAGATGCTAATGTTTTCATCTAGAAAGAGTAGATAGCAGAAGTGAGAACTGTTGAACACAACATATAAATTAAAAGAGCTACTAAGAGAAGAGGCGTGAAAGCAATTAAAACAAACAAACAAACAAACAACAACAAACTCCAGCAAGACAGCCCTGGGAGCCTGGCTAGAATTCAGTTTCACTATATGCACACATAAGGGTAAGTGTAAGTCTATCTCTTCATCCATTTATCAACTTGTGGAAATATCTTACAATCCTTTCTCTCAGTTCTCTACACAGTGCATTATTATTTCCTTCAGCCTTGACATTGTGCTATAAGAAACACTTTTTAGAGATAGGGTTTCCCAGCTGATGACTGGTGACCCTCGTCTTGAAATCAAATTTGGCAGTTTACAGTTAGATTACAGTTAGACAGTATAATTACAAAGAGTTGAAAAGAAAATAATTTTATTCATGAATTTATCAAACATGAATTATGAATGAATATTAGTATGAATGATCATTTTTCTATGTGTCTTTAAATTTTGTGTGTGCCTAGAAAATATAGCCCTAGCTTTGCTGTTAAACAAAAGTGAACCAGAAACTAGGCAACAAATTCTATGAATAGCTCTTTCTAACACAGTGTGACCTGTTGTTATAGGAACCAAGGGATGGTTTGGTGAATCACAGGAGGGACCACCTTCCCAGGAATAGTCAATGAATTTCTAACTGGATAATGATTTTGAGTATGAGAGAAACTCCATGAGAAAGTAAGTAAAGAAATAGTGATTCACATTCTATTTATATGAAGATTATTACATACCAACACATGTTTATTTTTAAATGTTCAGGCTCTAAAGTCACATCTAAACATTGGGAGTGAGGTACCACAATGAGAGAGAACATGTGGTATTTGTCTTTCTGGATTGGGGTAACTAATTACACAATATTTTCTAATACAATCCATTTACCTGCAAGTTCCATGATTTCATTTTATTTACATCTGAATAGTGTTGGGGTATGTGTATGTACCACAACTGCACTGTACTTACCTTACTTGAAGAAAATTTGGGTTGCTTCCATTTCTCGATTTTGTGAATAGGCTGGTAATGGGCACAGACTGGGCAATAATCTATGCAGAAAGATCTTAAGTTCTTGGGGAATATGCCAAAGAATGTTATAACTGGGTCATGTGGCAGATTAATTTTCAGGTTTTTGAGAATTCTCCACATTGACTCTAGAGTGGCTGCGCCAGTTTGCAATGGCACTAACAAAAAACGGTGAATGAGAGTTCCCCTTTCCCCAAACCCTCAGCAGCATTTGTTGTCCATTGTTTAATTGGTCTTTGCCATTATGACTAGGAAAAGATAGAATCTCAAAGTTGTTGTGATTTACATATGCTTAATTACTAAGGATGATGAACCTTTTTGGAGATTTTTCTTATTCGCTTTTATTTCTTTTTGAGAACTCTCTGTTCAGTGTTATGGCCCACATTTGAATTGGATTTCTTTTTCTTCACTTGGGTGTTTTTTGAGTTCTTTATAAATTGTGAATATGAATCCTTGTCATCTGTAGATCAGGCAATGTTTGTTTCCCACTCTGTGGGATTCATCTTTATCTTGTTGAGTATTCCCAAAGCTGTACAGAAGCTTCAGCTTTATGTGCATATACTCTGAAGTAACCACCAAAACCAGGAAAGTAAAAAGCCACTATGGGACAGAAGAACTGCTGGACAGCAAAATAGCAAGATTCAAGTGATAGGAAGAGAGAAATGGGAATAATGGGGAGGCTTTAACTGGGTCGAAGGAGTTTAAACAATGGCAGGGAGGGGATGGAAAATAACACTAAAGATGTTTGAAAAAGCCATAAGACTCATACTATTTTTATTTGTCGAAGAGTACAAACAATATAAATTCACTTGTATACATAGATTGTATATATTATGAATGTTATATGTAAGAATTATACATATTTTTAATGAAGTTATCTCACTTGGGCTGGCAGTGCTCCACTCCAAGAGTGATAAACTAACATAACCCCCAGTACCAGGCATTCAAAGCTTCTTTTGAGTTGTTGATCAGTAACATCTAAGAGACTCTTAGAACAGACAATATAGGATGTTGCTATTGCAGGTTTTTGGTAAGTCCCTATTGCTGATGACGCCTGTTCTTAGGATGTAGAATTTAATTACATCTGACCCATGAGCCTTCTTCCTGAGGACTAGATTTCAAAGGAGTTGAATGTGACCTTAAAACAATCAAGGAAGGTGTAATGATTTGAAAGAAAATGCCCCATAAAGGGAATGGCACTATTACAGAGCATGATCTTGTTCGAGTAGATGTGGTTTTGTTGGAGGAAGTGTGTCACTCTGGAGGCAGGTTTTGAGGACTCATATATGATAAAGATACCACCCAGTGTTGCAAAACACTGCCTGTTGTCTGTGAGTCAAGAAGTAAGAACTCTCAGCTACTTCTCCAGTGCCATGTCCTCCTGCATGCTGCCTTGCTTTCTGCCATGACGACAATGAGCTAAACTTTGAAGTATAAGTGAGCCACCCCAATTAAATGTTTTTATCTTGATAGATGCCATTGTGAGATTAGGGAGAAACCCGGTGCTAGAGAAATTCTCAGGAATCCACAAGGATGACTGCAGCTAAGACTCTTAGTAATAATGTAGAGGGTGTCTGAACAGGCCTTCCCCTTTAATCAGATTAGCGACTACCCTAATTGTCATCATAGAACCTACATCCAGTAACTGATGAAAGTAGATGCAGGGACCCACAGTCAAGCTCTGAGTAAAGCTCATGGTCCTGCCTCAACTTGGCATGCCAGACTTTGTTTATTCTCCAAGGAAGGCCTTAACCCCTATGAGGAGTGAATGGGGGTGGTAAGGGTGGGAGGTGGGCAGCAGGAGAAAAGGAGGAAGGAGGAACTTGGGTTGTAAAATAAATTTTTTTAATTAAAAAAAAGAGTTGGTTTGGTCATGGTGTCTCATCACAGTAATAGAAACCCTAACTAACTAAGATATAAGGAAAATAACATTTTCTATACATAGATGCTGATAAACCACACAAATGACCAGCATAGCAAGATGCCCCTAAAGGTACAACACTGGTACTCATATATTGGCAGTAACCATAGCTGTGTAATCAGATGTATGGTTCACTCTACAGGAGGGAAAGCACCTTACTGGATACTAACCTTATGGATCCTAAAGGAGAACTCTCTACTACCTCCAACTTTCTAAACCCACATAAATCATAACTTCATTATAAAACCTTATCCTTGTATCCAGATACAAGTGAATCTCTTGGCCTAGATTAAAATTTTATTTGGAATGATAGAGACTATTACAAAAAATTATAAATAGTCAAAACGCAGAGAACAATTGATTGTGGGGTGCACAGATCAAATGGGTGTGTCAACAACATAACTCTTGCACATATGGCTCAGGGAACATTGCAGAAGAAAACAGAAAGTTTATAAAAGCCAGGGGTCCAGGAAGTCTGCTGTGAGATTGCATCTCCTGGAAACAACAGGGAAGCTATACCTATGATAGCTTCCAATATTGCTCACCAATATTGCTTCCTAAACAAGACCTGAAGAATAACATCACCAATAGACATATTAAAATGGAAGGAGGAAATTTCATGGGGTCCCAAAGTTACCCAAAGAATGACAGACAACTAAGAAATGCTGAGATTGGGAGAACTAGTCATTTCCCAGAGAGAGTTACATATACAATCAGAATAAATACATAGTAAGCTCTGAAATCGTGTACACACAAGCAACACTAAATTGACTCGGATGACTATATTGAAGTATTTATGCACTTATACACATATATAAAAATAACAAAGAGAAAGATGCCATTCATTTAAGAGCAAAAAACGAAGGAGGTATATGCAAGCAGTAAGAGTGGGGAAACAAAAGGAGGAAATTTTGCAATTGCATTTTAATATAAAATATATTTTAAAATTAAAATGAAGTCTTGAACAATGAAATTGGTAATTTTTGCAACAAGCTTCCATAAAAACAGAATGTTGTTTGGTGGCAAATGCTGACGGCATCAAAATGCCTCAGGCAGAGAGGTGTTAATGCTCTGCATGAAATGGAGAAGACCAAATAAAACCATCTGTCAAAAACACAGCTTTGTCACAATGACAATTTGTGATTGAATTTACTCAGCAGACTATCCAAGGCTTCATGTTCATCAAGGTATTTCATTTAAAGTATCATTAAAGTGAAATTAAGTTGCTATTAACCTTGTCTATTCAAATGATGCCACTGAACGAGTAAACACACTAGTCTGGCATGCGGGGAGATGACATGATGAATTGATATGTGTCGCATGGGGGTGGACGGAGCTCTTTAAGGAGTGATTACCTGTGGCATGAGTGTATCAATTGTGTTTGTGCATGTCAAATGGAGCTGGCAAGGATGGACTTGAAAAAAAATCAATCATGGAACTTGCCAGGATATCAGTCCCTCACTTTCACAGACACTAAATCATAATCTTAATGTATCTAAGGAAAATTTAGAGTTTGGGATGCACTAATCTCTGTCAGATACTATGTACTATTTGGCTTGGCAAATCATTTCCTGTCTTCTCCAAAGGTAAACATATATCGAGATTGTGATTTGTAAAGGACAACCAGTGAAATAGTCAAAGACGTACACTCTTCCAACAATCTCCATATGTGCATGATAAAGTCACTTCTTGTTTGCTTTTGTATCATTGGAAAGCCGTATTTGAAATGTGTACTGGCTAGTTTTACATCACATTGGCACAAAATAGAATCATCAGAGAGAAGGGAACCTTAATTGAGAAAATGCATCCATAACATCCAGTTGTAGGGCATTTTTTCACCTAGTGATTGATGTGGGAGGGTCTAATCCATTGTGGCTGGTGCCATCCATTGGTTGGTGGTCCTAATTTCTTTAAGAAAGCAGGCTTAGCAATCCATGGGAAGCAAGCCACTAAGCTGCACTCCTCCATGGCCTCTGCATCCTTCCTTCAGGTTCTTGCCCTGAGTTTTTGTCATGACTTCCTTCAATGATGGACATTGGTGTGGAAGCATAAACCAAATGACCCCTTTATTCCCCAAGTTGCTTTGTTCATGGTGTTTCATCACAGCAATAATAACCCTAACTAAGACAAGGTGGATGGATATTCTCATTCTTGCTTGCCTTTTATTCTCTTTCTAGAATAAAAGAAGTTATTCATTTATCTTTTTCTCCATTTGAGGCCTATCATTAAGTAGAAGTGTTGAGTAGAAAAACAGGGAAAAGATTGTTATTTTTGTAGAACTTTCTCCAGCAATTAGAACTGGATACACAGATAAACATACACATATACACAGACAATTGTGTTTACCAAACACTTTCCTATATAGTAAAGTCCAGGATCTGATAACCCTCAGGGCCTATGTGATAATATTATTGAGACATGGTGGAACTTTTAAGAGGTAGGACTTCATGAGAGGTCTTTAGGTCAATAGTTACAATGCCTTCAGGGAAATTGTGGGACTTCAGGCTCCTTCTCTTCTTCTATTTAACCTCCTGGCCATTCATTGAAAAGTTTGCTCTATTATGTATACATATACAATACATGCTTACATATCATGGTGTACTATCTTACCATAAACCCAAAAGTGACAGGGTCATTCATTGTGAACTGGAACCTCCATTACTATGAACCCAAACAAACCCTTTTCTCTATGGCGATCTTGGATATTGTAATGATGGAATGCTGACTGCTGCGGAAGAAATGGTCTCTTGTTGATGGGAGAAGTGCTTCTCTGTGTTTGTCTTACTGGATGATAAATAAAATACTGTTTGGCCATCCACGCAGCGGGCAGAACTCGGGTGGCTGGCGGAGACCGCCCACGTGGCGGTAGGGCTCTGCGGCTTTTGGCGGAAAGATTTATTGTAACATTCTGTACTTCCTTTAAAGGGAAAGAGAGAGTGATAACATCTAGATCAGCTTCACAGAGCCTTGACCAGCAATCCACTTCTAAGCAGGCCTCGTGCTATTTCTTCCACATAGTAAAACAAAGTTAGTTCAGGGACACATGGATTTATAGTAGCAACAGTGCATCATCCGCTTCATTGCTTTCATCTCATCCATCTCCAGGAAAAATAAACGTTCTCCTTTTATTAATTTAACCACAGCAGTAGTTTGAGTAAATATTTACAGAGGATCCAAAGCACTTTATCAAACCAACCAACTGCTCATCATGCCTTTTTATCCACACTGTGTGATACTATTTCCTAAATTAAAAAGAGTATCTACAAAGTGGAAGCTTTTCTGTGCTTATGTGGGAAGTGATTCTCCTATGAGGAGGCTGTCCTGGGAAGATGAGGCTGCATGGGTATTCTGCCTTACATGTGGCATGAAGTCAGGACTCTGATGAGAGTAGTGGATCCAAGTGCTCACCTCCATTCATGCAGAGTGTCCATCGTGCAAATGCCTAGGTGGGTCGAGTTAGCATGGGATGGTGAGGGATGATCTTGGAACATTTAGGAAGGGATTTTGTTAGGTCCTATGGGTCTGGCACTGAAGGAGTACTGACTCCAGACTCCCCTCCTGTTAGCCTTTGCATCTGTCATGAGGCAAACAACCTTTGTCTCCTTTGTGGTCCTACAATGACATTTCAAGGGAACTGGGACAAATGATGGTGGGATAGAAGCCTTCCAAAACTGTAAATCAGAATGAAGTTTTCCTCTTTTACAGCTAATATTCTCATTGATCTTATTACAATCACAGAAAGATAATGCAACCTTAATGACTGCTAATTTCAAAATGTGATTTTACACTTGGTATTTTTTTTCCAATATTCACTTTTAAATGGGAGGTATGACTGGCCAGACAGTGGACAGTTTGTCAGTGTAGACACATGACTTAGGTAAGGATATCCTAAAATAAATTGCATTCTATGTATTTTCTTTTTACTCCCTCATAGAGTAGTTATTTTAAATACAACTAAAATGACATTGAGGTTCTTCCTTAAGAAGAGAGAATCCAGAAAAATAGTACTTTATTGAACATCTAAGGACAGGAAAATGATAAGTATTTCTGGAGAACAGTTTCCTGTAATGTTCTCTTTAATACCACCACAAGAAGATAGAAGAACTGGATAAAATCAACTTGTTGAACTAGCTGAAGGTGTGTGGAGGCTGAATTTATTATTGAATGTTACAAAGAAGACAACTGAGCTTTTAGATGCTCAGCATCTCTCTCTTTTCTGTCATCTTAATAAATTTCATTGATCTCTAAAGATGATAGATGGAAGATGATAGCTGCTATCTTAGTGAAAAATTATTACTCTGCATTAACGTATATTCTCATAATTCTAAGGAGTGCTTAAGAGTGGGTCAAACTTTTCTACTTCAATTTTTATAAAGTGACAAAATTCATTTTTGAGAAGACAATTATGCAAATAATTTGTATGGCTTCATTTTTCCTTTGGTCAATATGTGTTCATGGTTAAGATGGGATTTGTTTTGTTCTTACCATGTACTAGAACAGTGGTAAGCAGACAATACAGTGTGAGTGTCTATCTCACTACACATTTTCAAGGTGTTTTGCAAGAGGTATAAAACTTTCTATATTGCTAAGGCTGAACTTGAACTTCTGATCTTCCCAACATCCACTGAGAGTGTACACCATCACACACAGAAACTGCAAAACAATTTGAAAGTGAAATTATTACTGAGCCATGATAGTCTTTAAGGCTTCCAGTCAGTATTATCAATCTTGTCTTGTTGGGTTAGTTCTAAAATAACAATGAAAACTGAATAAATCAAAAATAAAATGCAAATCAAGAATCTACATTGATACTGATATTCCAGAAAGTTGTACGGATAGGTATTTGCTAAGTATTCCTGGTTTCACTTTCCTTTACACTTGGGTAAGAATAACACCAGCAATATATTCTCATTAAATAATGATATATTACACAAGTAAAATGTTCATTATAGAACATTTAAGAAATGCATCGAAGCATTAAAAAAAAAAATCCCCTGTAATTCGTTGTCCACCTGACAGCTTGTGTTAACTTCCTGCATTCTTATGTGTTTCTAGTATTTTCCTCTGAATTGCTTTGACACAATCCAAAAAAAAAAAAAACTGTGGCATTCTCAGTTCCACATTATTTAAAGCAATTCAGTTAATTTTATTAAAATTATTATGATAGCATTTCTTATGCCATTGAAAAATCATATAATTCAGTATTGACTCTCAAAGAAAGAAAAAGGTTATTTGGGACAATGCTTCAGTAAGTAATGAGTTTTGAGTTGAGTATGTGTGGGTATGTGTGTGTGTGTGTGTATGTAGTATGTTACTTTCATTGTGTAGATACTGTATTCATCATAGGTTGAAGGCGAAAGTTATTTTAAGATTGGGGTCTGTAATATGCTGTCATCAGGATAAACAAATACTCTATAGTAATACATCTATGTTTATATAATATCTCATCTACATTCTATCTACAGTTTATTTCCCATCTGCAACATCCTTTTTACATGTGAATACCTGTTTTCTCATTTGAACAGCTCTGCCTTTCTCATGTCAAATTTTAAACTACATAAACTCACTATTTTTCCTTATAAGCACAAGCACTAAGCATTTCTCCTAAAATCTTATATGGGCAATTAATATTAATTCATGTCAATTTTTGTAATGGTACCCATTTTAGAGATTATCAAATAACTGTCCTGTTGAAATTCTGAACTCAATTAAGTCAGTGAAGTTTTGATCAATCTAAGGATCTGTTGCTTCTGTCTTTCCCAGTTCTCACCTAGTCCATTTCTTTCCTTGGTCTCCCCATCTTCCTTCTTCCTACCCACCTAGCACCTTATTCCTGCATGGCCTTCTTCTTACCTACAGTTTTCTGTTAATTTCTTTTCTCTTCCCAATTTTACATTTATATCAAATTTCTTTGAATTCATTGAGATGTGCAGGACACTCCTTGCCCAATCATGGTGCGATTATCTTCAACAGCAACCAAAAGGCATTTGGCTATTTCAGTAGCTTCCAGAGATCATTTTGGTCTAGAAATGAACAACACACCCATGTCTCTGTGACAAACAGAATATAAAGAGAACAAGAATAGAGCTGAAAACCTTCAGCAAGTTTGCAGAGCCAGGAAGGTGCTCATATCTGAGAATAGAGATTCCTGTCAGTTTGCATGGCAATGCAAAACAAAACAAAACAAAAAACAAAAACAAAAAAACCTTAAATGGCTTGGGAACCATCAGTCTCTTGTTTGTAAAGTATTCATGAAGGAGAATTGGGATGAACTGCTTCCATAATATGATTTCAGCTGCCTGCAGCTCTCCACACTCAGCTTGGCCTCTCTTGCTACCTTTGACATGGACATATTCTGGACATTGTAGCTATAGGAAGCATGTTTGAACCTGGGATTAAAGTTGGAAATAACAGTCACCATATTGGGTGTTGGTGGCACACCAGGCGTTGGTGGCACACACCTTCAATCCCAGCACTTGGGAGGCAGAGGCAGGCGGATCTCTGTGAGTATGAGGCCAGCCTGGTCTCCAGAGTGCCAGGATAGGCTCCAAAGCTACACAGAGAAACCTTGACTTGAAAACAAACAAACAAACAAAAAAAAAAAAAAAAAGTCACCATAATGCCTTTGCCTGTAAATGGATGGGCTGGTCGTTGAGTCCTCCTTATAACTAATCAGAATGGCCACCAAAGGTCCATTTTCAAAATAAGATCTTCAAGGATGTGAGTCATGAGGAAACAACTACAGAAGTCCGAAAGAATTGGGATCACTGCACTAGAGATTGTTCTTGAATAATGGAAGGACATCAGAAAGAGTTGCTAAAAAAGGGCCCAAAGCACTTTGCATTTGACATTGGCACATCTAATACCTTCATCCAGAAATAACAAAGTCCTTTTGCCTTTTCCCCATGGGATGAGCTGAGATAGCTGCCTGGTTTATTCCAAGCACTCTTTCCAAGCTACTCTCCTACTGCCAGCTGGCTTTTATCTTCTGTGCCCCGCCTCCAATGTAGGCAGACACATTTTTTATTTCTTTGTGCTAAATGTCAATTTTCTTTATCTCTCATGATTTTAGTGACTTTTCTTCGTGATTAACTGTTTACAAAAGGTGATGAAGTTCTAGTTGGTTGTCTATTAATTTCCCCCTCCTTCACAGCTTTTTTCTTTTTGGACAACTCCCAGTTATTTGGAATAAAAGGCACACTGGATATTTAAGACTATAATATCAATAGGAAAATACGCTCTACTTGATTCTTCTATATAGCCAAAGAAGGAGTGGAGAAAGCACAGCCATACAGCAGGTCTGATAAGTGGGTGCGCTGCCTTTCAGCTAAAGGGGCTTCTTTCTCCAGCTAATTTCTACTTAGAAACAAAAGGGTTTTCAGAGAGTAAGGAAGAGAGGGGAGTGAATGATGCTGCAATTTGCATTTTTGCTCACATAATATTCATGTTCAACTGACTAGAGAAAGGTTCTCTATTTTTCTGACTACAAATGGAAGCACCTGTTTAAAAATACTTGAATCGATTTTTATTCACAATTACTATTTTTCTCAAACTTGCCTGCAATAGTCAAAGGGATAAATGTGAAAACTTACTTAGTTTTTCTTTTTTTTGAATCCGTACTAAATAACTTGAGAGTGCAGCATATTAAGAAAGAACATTATTTCAAGTACCCTAAGGAGTAAATTCTAATGCAAGCTCTGTCATTAACTGTGTATTATTAAGCAAATCGTTTAAACTCCTTTGTCTCCATTTTTTTTGCCTTTAAAATTTCGGTTTTGTATTGGAACACTTGAAATTTCCCTTTCAAATTTAGTCTCTTACTTTCTTGCCTTTCTATCCCTCTTTTTGTTATCCTTCCTTTATTTTCTTTCTTTTAAAATCTCCATCCTCCTTCTCTTTTCCTTCTTTCTCCTCCGTCTCTTCTCATCCCCCTTGGTCTTCCCTGAGCCACACCATGTCGGGGAAGCTGGGGTAAGAATATTCTTGCTTTGTTGCCCCAGATGGAAGAGGCTTGCAGAAGCCTTACCCATCCAGCTACCATGTAGGCATCACTGCTGCTTTTAATGAATGTAAATATTTGGAATAGAGGATTCCTGATTTCTCTAGCAATTCTAAATATGTTACTGACA
The DNA here is from genome assembly GCF_003668045.3 of Cricetulus griseus. Taxonomy (NCBI): domain Eukaryota; kingdom Metazoa; phylum Chordata; class Mammalia; order Rodentia; family Cricetidae; genus Cricetulus; species Cricetulus griseus. The sequence goes on along the minus strand of NC_048596.1, from coordinate 247,202,554 downwards.
TTGCCTTACCCAACACTAAGATTGAACAACTCCCTTTTCCAATCTATGGCCCATCCTATCATGGACAGAAGACTCTTTCACAGGAATATCGAGCGCTCCTTGCTGTATTCTTCTAGCAGACAACTAGAGAGTTCTGATCATGAGAAACCTTTGGAAAAGGACTTTCATTTAAAAAGACAAGGAGGCTGGAGAGAGGGCAGAGTATTTAAGAGCACTCACTGCTTTTGAAGAGTTCCTGGGTTCAGTTCCCAACACTCACATGCTAAATAACAGTCTCCAATACCAGAGGTTATAATGCTGTCTTCATGGGTACCAGGCATGTATGTGGTGCACATACATACATGCAAACACAACCTTCATACATGTAAAAAAAAAAAAACCCAAGTAAAATCAGAAGAAACAGAAATAAAACTAGAGTCTTCCACTCTCTCTTTCTCTCTCTTCCCCCTCTCCTCTCTTCCCTTCTAATTGAACTCCAAATTTCATCCATGGCAGGCAAGTATCCAGTCACTGAGCTGTATCTCAGCACACCTTAGGCTTCTTGAAGACATGGAAACAGTTCTATTGTTTGCATCTCTTCCTGAAAAATAATTCAGTATTAGACACCAAGAAAGCATCACAGAAGTCAGTAGATGTGATAGATGCCTGGACATTAGAAACAATGTATCTTAGACTGATAGATTTATTGCTGTGAAATATTCCATTTGTCCTCTTCTCTGAGGAGAGTAGCTATGGTTTTTTTTAAGCATCTGCTTATTACTTTTATTTGACTTTTGCCCCTTTCTTCCTTTTCCTCCTTGAATAGCTTTCATTTCCCCTAGTTCTTTTTCTGTCTTTACAAAAGGAATCAGGCAAACTTACATGTACTGGACATGTTACCTATTCCTCTGCTAGGGATAACTACTGTATCTGAGTCTCAGCTCCCTTCTGCCCCGCCCCTACTCCTGCTTTCTCCTCCTTACTCAGCTCTGCCACCAGTAACTTCTAGAAGCCATGCTCCAGGACTCCAGCTGAGGTGCCTTCCTATGGGTCAGCACAGCACTGTCTTTACATTTTGCCAGTAGCACTTATCACACCTAACAGGATAACGTCCTTGTCTCTAGTATCCCCTTACTGTGAGTGCTGACAAAACAGAGAATTTTGCTGACAAGTCTTGATAGTGTATGCTCCTTCCTACCTGGTTTCTCCTCTATAAAGGACATGGTATACCATGTGTCTGCACAATGACCATGTTTGCTACTCTCCAATCTTCTGATGGCACAAACTCTCCAGGCATTCATTTGAAGCCTATGTTCTTGCTCAATCTTTTTGTCATCTGGCTCCTAGGCCTCAAGGACAGGAGAGATGCTGCTGATCTACCTGCTCTCACTGCCTCAATCACAGATGCTTTCTTGGCATCCAGTTGTCCATAACAATTAAATGCACCCTCTTGCTCATTTCCTGAGGCAGCGCTAACCTCTCTTCCACTGCATTAAAGTAATGTTCACTTTCTGTGCAAATGTACAAGACTTGTCTCCCCTACAAAGCAGCCATGTGATTCTTCACAAGGGTATATTTACATCTTTTCAACTCGGCCTGACAACCTTTCTACAGTCTCACTATGTCAGAAAATATAAATCATTACAGGTGGGGAAAACATCTCTGACTATCCAGATCATTGGTACACCAGAAGACTGTATGGAAGACTGACTGGAACTCATGGCCCTGATCATTAGTTAAAAAAGGAGCGATCTCAGGGATTTCAGGTGTACACTGTGTAGATAGATAATGGGATAAAATGTGATTGTTTTCATCTTTTACTTTTGAGTTTTCAATTTAAATTGGCTCATTTTTTTCAACTTAGTGACGGATCAGATGCATTCTCACATCTAATTTTGCTACACTAAAGCCTGAAGCTGGGAAAAAAAATTAGGATTGCTACTGGATGATTTCTGCTAACTCAAGCCTTGAGGGATTGCATAATGAATTCAATTCCAAGTACTGCCACAGTGTCTAATAAAATATACCTGTAATAGACATGAAAAATGTTTATGATAAGATATAAGCTCCACGGACCCCTTGACACTGCAAATAAAGAAAAGGTACATATTTGTGAGGATTGTAATGACTAGGTATAGAGACAATATATTTTTGTGTATATGCTAATTACCATAGTATCAATAGCCAATAATTGATTTCAAGGTGTTTTGCAGATGTTAAATATATGCAAACATGCAATCATTTAAAGGATTTAAAAACTCAATGGCTAAAGGTATAGAGGAAATCACATGTTCCAATTGTGATTGCTTTAGTAAATGAATAAGAGAAATATATTTTCTATGAAGCACTAAAGAGAAGGTGGTTTTGTTGTGTCAAATTAGATGATTCCTGAGAATATAACAATCTAATGAGAAAACTGCTTTTAATCCAAATTATGGGGGATTTGCTGGTTATGAAAGCACTGTGTCTTTTTTTTTTCTTTGGTTTTTCGAGACAGGGTTTCTCTGTGTAGCTTTGGAGCCTATCCTGGCACTTGATCTGGAGACCAGGCTGGCCTCGAACTCACAGAGATCCGCCTGCCTCTGCCTCCCCAGTGCTGGGATTAAGGCATGTGCCACCAACGCCCAGCTAGCACTGTGTCTTTTAAAAAGACAAGTCTTATTGCTTGTATGTAATGGCAAAAGTAACATAGTGTTAAAATTTATGAAATTTCCATGATGTAGAATTAAAATAAAGTTTACTCAATGACTACACAAAATTATTAATAAGTGCTTTTACTCTTGTATTTGATCTATTAAAGTCATTTTAGGCTTATCTAGCTCTAAGAATTCAAAAAGAAAAGAAACATTTGTTTATTAAGCATTGTGTGTATTTGTGTGTGTGAGTGTAGTATGTACATGTGAATGCATGTGTATGATATGTATGTGGGGTGTGTGAAGGGCTGTGTGCACGTGGAGGCCAGAGGTCCACAATGCATATCGTCCTTAATTGTTCTATATTTTACTTTTTTGGTTTTTCAACTCAGGGTTTCTCTGTAGCTTTGTAGACAAGGCTGGCCTCGAACTCACAGAGCTCTGCCTGTCTCTGCCTTCAGAGTGCTGGGATTAAAGGGGTGCGCCACCACCTCCTGGCTATAATTTGTTTTTGTTTTGTTTTTCCAGACAGGGTTTTTCTGTATTTCTCTGGAGCCTGTTCTGGAACTCTCTTTGTAGACCAGTCTAACTTTGAACTCACAGAGATCCACCTGCCTCTGCCTTGCAAGTATGGGATTAAAGGTGTGCTCTACCAACATCCAGTTTAGATAAAATCATTAAATTTGAAGACTATCAGTGCAGCTAACCCGGCTGACCAATGTGTGTCAGGACCCACCTGTCTGTCTCCCAAGGAATGAAGATGTAGACAAGTACTTCTGTAAGTGTCTTTCAGTTGGTGTTAGAGATCCAAACTCGGGTTTTCAAGATTATGCTACAAGAGTGTAAGTGACTGGGCTACTTTCCCAAACCGATAGAGTACTTTTTATAACCAATATTGTCACATAGAAAGTGATTTGTATGTGTATCCATCCATCTATCCACATTTCTAACCTCTGTTCCTTCAAGTTTGTGAGACAGGTTTGAAGCTCCCAGCAAAACAAGGGAGACTCTGCAGTGAGAAACCATCAAACCATCAAGGTCACCAAACCAAATTAAGAACTTGAACAAGCTGATTCCCAGACAATCTTGGGATCTTGGATGCTGATGGTTTAATTTGCAGTGAAGAACACAATACACCACAGTGGTCTTCTGAACCAGTGTCTTCTGCAACCAACTGCAGGTTTTTATTGGTAAGAATTAACAGTTCTGTTTGTACCTAGATCTACAACCTACCTAACATATAACAGGCCTTCCATAAATAAGTGCTGAACTTCAAGCAAAAATGCTGATTTACCTACACTGTAAACCCAACGGTTCCTCTTTATTCTAAAACACTAAACTGGAGCTGAGAGCTTTTATAAATAGACATAAAACCATGTGGAAAAATTTTTCCTATCCCTATATTGTTAAGTTAAACATTATCTGATATTAACTCAGCTCAAGGGGAACTTTTAGTTCAATATTTTTCTCTCTTAACAAGTGCAGTTTCCATTTTTCTTTTTTCTACACCCAAATACTTATTTCTCCAATAGTCAGGAAAATTTTGTTAATTTTTTCTCTATTTTTAAAACAAATGACAGATCCTAGTGAATCTTGTTGCTCTGTCCTATGTTCATAGTGTGCTACTATGCCTGAAATTCTGCATAAGTAAGTACATTATGATAGCAAAGGGTCATTTTTATCTTCCTAATCATATCTGTTAGGAAACATTTCAATTCAGAGTGAATGTTGCTGGAGTGTGCACAGAACAGAGTTGAGAGAGGTGGAAAGAGAGAGACAGAGACACAGAGAGAGAAAGAGAGATAAAGAGACACACACAAAGAGAGAGAGATACAGATAATAGGAAGAGAAACATATAGAGAGACACACAAACACACAGAGATTGAGAAAGAGATAGGAAGAGAGAGAGAGAGAGAGAGAGAGAGAGAGAGAGAGAGAGAGAGATTAAAGTGGCAGGTTCTGTATGCCTTAAGCCTCGTCAGACATATTGGAGAAAAGAATCCATTGTACTAGATTTTTTGTCCTGATATCTACAATATTTGTCTTCCCTATAGCTAGCTATCCCTGCAGGCCACTAAAATAAAGCTTCAGTTCAAGTAAAAATGATGGTAAGCCTGCCTAAGACATTTGAATCCTGACTTCCTTTGTGCTCCCCAAGTCCCCTTCTCCTCAGCCTTGTTAAACATCTTGGCAGTGGGAACAGCAGGAGCATACCACAGAGAAGACAATGGCTTCTCTCCTCTGCTTCACAAACCACCTCAATCATTTAGCAAGGTGAAAGTATCAGCCTTATAGCTTTCATGCTTGGTAATAAAAATTATAATAAAAAATAATCAGCTGGGGCTGATGTCTAAAAATGGCTTTATATCCACAATGAATGAATGGTCAGTTGTCAAACCGTGGCTTCTGGCCAATCTGGCCTCACCTCTGCTTTTGTGTGGCCTTTAAACTAGGAATGATTTTTTGTTGTTCATTTTTGTTGACTGCTTTTTAAAGGAATTAGGAAAATACAGATACAATGTGTAGCCCTGCACCTTTTACATGAACACATTTAATCTATCTTTAGTTCCAGACCTCTTTAATAGGAATTAGCATAGTTTTCTATAAAAGGTTAGACATACATTTCAAAATTTTAGTTTTTATATTAGGATATTGACCAATATAAACTTGCATATGTTGCTTTGTTTCTCTTTTAAGCCTTCAAAATGGGAAAAATGCAAAATTTAAATGATGCTGTGAACAAACAGGGCAGGCATCTATGGGACCAGTCAGCCTTAGTTTGCACACCATGAACCATCATGAGATGGTTTATCCACAAGAGAGAGTGGAAACTGAATAGAAAAATGCCTGATCATCCAAAAACCATAACTGCCTTAGTTGCATGGATTGTGACATAAACACTGGTTGAACCTGAGGACACAGTGAGGGCCTACCTCACAGTCACTAGAGAATCCTGATCAATGCAGACAGAATAGCTAAGGTGAAGCTTCCTGAAAGGTGACATATAAAGAAAAGTCTGAAGAAGCAAGAGAACCATGCAGATGTTTGCAAGATGTGCCTCCAAGACAGCAGCCTGTGAGTAACAGCACATCGCTAGTGTTTGAGGAACCACAGGTGTGTCTAGATGGAAAGAGAACATCAGGTTCTGAGCTTTGAGTGGCAACTAGATTGTATAGGATCTCACAGTCAATTGCGCTGGTTTTACCTAGACAGAACTGGGATTAGACAGGCTAGTGGTGACTTAAGTGGTGATGTGATGGAGCCCCATTGTCAAATATCACTTAGATTTACTGGAACATGAGAAAACAAAAGTATGGTGCCAGTCAGGAGATTATCACTATCACTCAAGAGAAAGATAATGGACATATGAAAGTCAAAGCCACTTGGAATATAGAATCAAGATGTTAATATCTGACGTCTCTATCCTACATTTCTGAATAGGGATAATCTTGTTGTAGAGAAGTACATTGTATTTGATGCATGAGTTTTCTGTCCTAAGTTATTTACTCATACAGAAAATGTTGATTTTTTTAAAAAATAATTTAATATCCTATATATCACATGGCATATATATGAAAGATTAATAAAATGAAAAGATAAATGTGTGGGTTCACAAGCATTATAGTAACCTCATAGTAAAGTTCCCATACTTGTGAAATGTACTGATTACCCAAATCCACACTTTAATACAGACCTCAGATAGCACAGTGTGTGTAGAATTCAGAACAACATACAGAGGTCAGTTTTCTCCTTCTACCATATGGCATCCAGGGATAGAACTAGAGTCCTCAGGCTTGGCAGGGACCACCTTTACCCACAAAGCATCCTATCAGTTCAAAGCACAGTATTGTGGGATTTTTAGTGTGATTTTTTTTTATCTTATGCCCCTGTGTGTATGTTTGTGCACCAAGGGTGTGGCAAGTGCCCATGAAGACAGAAGAGACATCAGATTCCCTGGAACTGAGTCACAGATGCTGGGACTCAAACCCTGTTCCTCTGCAACAGAAGCAAGTTCTCTTAACTACTGACCTGTCTCTGTAGTCTTCAAAGCACAGCATTTTGATGAGAGAAAAATTCAAGATCTTTAGATAATAATAAAAAACATTTATCTACAACAAACTCCTTTCTCCTTTGCTTCTTACAGTATTTACTCCTCTTCTACAATGATCCTGAGGCCTCAAGTGCAGCAGTTGTACTGTAACATATCAGTTGGCTCTAGGTTCCTCAACTTAGATGTGTGTGTGTGTGTGTGTGTGTGTGTGTGTGTGTGTGTGTGTGTGTGTGTGTGTAATAAAAAGAGAGGCCTGAATTTAAACGGAGGTATATGGGGGCATTAGGAGGGAGGAAAGGCATGGAGGAATGACATAAATATCCCATAATCTCAAAACATAAAATTTATTCTAAAAATGTCAGAAGTCTTTACAAGATTAGCACTTTAATATCAAGTGGTGTTAAAGAACATTGCTGTGTACTGACCTAGCTCCTGGGAACTCACCAACTCACCAACTCTGAAAAGCTAGAGAGGCTACACAGGACTTAGCTAGGCCTCTGCATGTGTGTGACAGTTGTAAAGCTTGGTCTGTATGTGGGGCTACTAATAATGGGATCAGGATCTGTCTCTAGCACTTGAGCTGACTTTTGGGAACCCATGCTGGGTTGCCTCATCCAACCTTGATGCAGCGGGGAGGATCTTGGCCCTTTGTCAACTTGATGCTTTGTTGACTCCCATGGAAGGTCTACCCCTTTCTGAATGGAGACAAAGAGGAGTGGATGTGGGGAGGGTGGTAGAAGAGAAATAGGAGGAGGGAACAGGAGCATAGGAGGGAGGGGAAACTCTGGTCAGTATGTAAAATAAATGAAAAAAAATAGTAAAAGAACTTTGCTGTGTAATTGAAATGTGTATCATGTGTCTTAGTTATGTGTAAGAATAATACAGTTAAATATAATTATCCTGCTTAACGTATATGATTCAAGGGAAATAACTATTAGCTTAGCATCTGTCTGTCTCCTTCTCCACTTCATCCTAATACATACTTGGGAAGGTATGCAAGCTTCTATGTTGAAAAAGAGACTGAATTATCTTATTATCCAAGACAAAATTACCAAGAAATATTGTCAAAGAGAACTGCCTATCACATAACATGAGAAGCCTTAGTTAGTTAGAGTGGGATAATGTATTTATTTTTTGTTAGGGATGATATAAAATTTGGATTTAACAAATGAATTATAGGCCATACCTTTGCCCAGGGAAGTGTATTTTTTCAAGATATATTAAAATATACAGTTGCATTTTCCATTGTTTCCACATGTTTCTTCAGCTTTCTGATAATTGGCCAGGCTTTCCAGCATTGTGCTATTTAATTCATCTGCACCTGTGGTGTTGAAGTCATACTGGGAAGAAAGCACGGACTTTTTAGAGATTAAGGAGTAAGAGGGATCTTTAGCAGGTTAAGGCAATTACTTAGTTTTCCTACTTGTGACAGATTTTCTTTGTCTCAAAACAACCCTCCATACAAAAGGGAAGCACATGTTTGTTTATTTTCCAGCTTAAGAAAGTGACTCATTTTTCCCACCCACCCTCCCAACGATCAGACAGGCACACACACCACCAATCCCCACCACACTTCCTTTAGAGACCCAGGCACCACACCAATTATAGTTTTTCAATTATCTATAGTATATAACATCAGGATATTTTTACTATAAATCGCTTTAAAGCATTGATTATTTATTGGTGATAGTTTTTCATTTAGGGAACCAAGACACAACACACACAAAAGAGAATTTCATACTAATTGACATTTACTCAACCATATGCATTGTTGCTCTATTCATAACAGACAGAAATTTGAAATAAGCTAGATGTCCTTCAACAGAAGAATGGACAAAGAAAATATGGTACACTCATAAAATGGAGTATTGCTCAGCCTTTAAAAATGAAATCATTAAATTGCTAGTATAGATGGAACTAGAAAAGAATCATGAGTGAGATATCTCAGATCAAGAAAGACAAATATGGTGTATATTTGTTAATATCATTTGTGAAGTTAGTCATAAACAAGCTACAGTCTATAGAACCACAGAGGTTTCGTATAGAGTAAGAGACTGGGGTGGGGTAGATAGCTCTCCCTAAGGAAGGGAAATAGAATAGTTATGGATGAATGGTAGAGAGGTTAGAACTGAATGGTAAAGTAGGTATGGGGAAAGTAGAGGAGAGATAATTAAAATTAAGAGTCATTTGAGGAGGTAATAAGGACTAATTACAGTAGAAGCTTACTAAAATATACACATATATGAAGACAATTAAAATGAAACCACCAAGAAATGGGAAAAACGGAGTCCCAGGGGGCCATATATTGTCACCAAATGAAATTTCTAGTACCCAGGTTGAGTTACATCTAACTGAGTCATTGGCCAAAGGAGACCCATGAGAATCCCTAAACAATGTAGGCTGTTGATAAGACTACAGGTTGCTCTCCACAAGCTGATGGTAAGGCCTCATTGTTGAAGATAATACCTACCCAACTCATTGAACATGGAAAAATCAAGCTAGTGCCTACGCAGGGACTTCACCCATACTTTCTAGAATTTTTGCATAGGAAAGTACCCTGTGAGCTACCAAAGAATAAACATAAACATTAATTCAGCCACAAAAACTTTGATCTACAAAGTTGCATTACCTGAAAGATGTGCTGGGGCAATGGTAGCACAAAGTGTGTTGGAAAAACCACTCAATATCTGATTTTACTTAAGGTTCACTCCACAGGATGGAACACATACCTGACATTTTTCAGGTGACCAAAACCCGAGACTGAACAGCTCAGGGACCTAGGATAACACCAAATACTACTAGTCTTAAAATAAAAGGGCAAAATAGCAATTAAATGACTCTTGATGACACTGCTACCCTGGGAGATGTGGGCTTTGCTCGGCTATCATCAGAGAAGCTTCCTCCTGCAGTAGATGGGAACAAATACAGAGAATGACAGCCAGATATTAAGCAGTGACTGAGAGAACTTGGAATATTCAGCCCTAAATAAGTCACTCACTCAGATTCAAGAAATCTTCTAGAAGAAGAGACAGAAGGGTAGAAGACACCAAGGAAACAAAGCCGTTTAATTTACCATGATCAAAACTCAGAGATTGAGGCAGTGGACTGGGTCCTCTGCATATATGTTTTGCCTTCCAGTTTAGTGTTTTTATAGGATTTCTGATTGTGCAAATGAGTGGGTCTCTTTGTCTTGTGCCTTCTCTTGGAATCCTTCCCTTATGTTTGTTTTGTTCAATTCTGTTGCTTTAGCTTTTGTTTTATCATTATATTATATAATTATGTTTTAATTATTGCTTAGAAGACTGCTGTGCAATGAGAGACATAAAGGAAGTGGATCCAGATGGAATGGGAGGTGGGGAGGAATTGGAAAGAGGAGAGGGAAGGGAAACTATAGTCAGGATATATTACGTGAGGAAAAAATCAATTTTCAATAAAAGGAATAATATAAATAATAACAAATTTTACCAAATGTTTCATATTCCTAGAGCTTTCCAGTAAACAATACCAATAGAATTTATTGTTTCCTTTCTAGTCTACTAAAGGAGCTTTCCTGTGTGAGTGATATTTAGAATTTAAAGATTTAAAAGACAGATAGATGAACAAGCACTAAAATAAAAACAAAAATGTAAACAAAGGGAAAAAATCAAAAAGAGGGGTTGTAAACCATTCATAAAATTATAATGAATGTGAAGGTATATTTAAAAATTAGTAGTGGGTCTTCTCTAAGATATGTTGTCAAAACAATTATTTTCTCCCTTCATTTACAGTAGTCTAGGCAGAAATTGGTGACAAATAATATATTCATTTTTACTCACTGGTTCATAACAGGGCTGTAGGTATGCTCCTGGATATAAAAGGTAGGTGTTAAAAGGTCAGTAACACAATCCAGAACAGCTCATTGTCCTGTTGCTTCTTGAAATTGGGAGAGAAAGAGTTCAGGATCTTAGATAAAATCTAATAGCTGGTGGTTTAAAAGTCGTTGTGCTGGTTAATATTTTATCAGTGTCACAGAGGTCATCTGGGAAGAGGGAATCACATTTGAAATAAAATATGTCTATCAAATTGGTCTGTAGTCAAGTATATAGGATATTTTCTTGATTAATTACAGATGCAAAATCTCTAGCCCACTGTAAGTGGTATCATTCCAAGACAGATGGTCTTGAGTTATATGAAAATGTTAAGCAGCCCAAGGGAGTAATCCAGTAAGCAGAATTCTTCTGTAACCGTGCTTCAGTTTCTGCCTCCAGGTTCCTGCCTTGAGCTCCTGATCTGAGTTTCCTCAATAATGGAGTATAATGCAAACTGAAATAAATCTGTTTCTTCCCAGGCTTATTTTGGAAGTACTGTTTTATCAAATTGATAGAAAGCAAACTGTGACTAAGATTTTATTTTATTTTTTTATTTAAATCACAAAGATTATTTTACATGTGGATCCTAATTCCCTCTCTCTCCCCTCCTCCCCTGCCCCCAAATTAACACCCTACCTATCCCATACCCTTTCTGCTCCCCAGGGAGGGTGAGGTTTTTCCATAGGGGGTCATCAGGGTCTGTCATATCCTTTGAGATGGGGCCTAGGCCCACCCCCTTGTGCTCAGGGAGTATCCCTCCATGTGGGATGAGCTCCCAAAGTCCATTCCTATGCTAGGGATAAGTACTGATCCACTACAAGGGGCCCCATAGATTTCCGAGGTCTCCTAACTGACACCCACATTCAAAGGGTCTGGATCTGTACCATGCTGATTTCCCAGCTATCAGTCTGGGGACCAAGAGCTCTCCCTTGTTCAGGTCAGCTGTTTCTGTGGGTTTCACCAGCCTGGTCTGGACCCCTTTGCTCATCAGTCCTCCTTCTCTGGAATGGGATTCCAGTTCAGTTCAAAGTTTAGATGTGGGTGTCTGCTTCTACTTCCACCAACTGCTGGATGAAGGCTCTAGGATGGCATATAAGTCAGTCATCAATCTCATTATCAGGAGAGGGCATTTAAGGTAGCCTCTCCTCTGTTGCTTAGATTGTTAGTTGGTGTCATCTTTGTAGCTCTCCAGACATTTCCCTAGTGCTTATATACTAATTTGTACACTACAGTGTGAATTTTCAGATGTACAGATTTCATACACTCCAACCAAGTAATTGTGATCTTTTCATTTCCATCTTAAAAATAGGAAAAGTTGTAAAGGGTGAGAAAAAGAGAGCACAATCAATAAGCACTAATTCTTCTAAAATAATGTGCATGAATTTAGAGACAATCCTGTTTTCTATTCATTTCACCATTGTGACTATCTATGATAGCTTTCCATAACAACAACCAATACCTAGTTAATTAATGTACAAAGAGAAAGAGCTTATTTTGGTCCACTGGTTTGGGTATTCCTGGGCATGGTAGGCATGTCTCAGGACTTTTCAGTCTGTAGTAAAGCTGCTTGTCAGGGTAAGAGTGGTGGATAAAGAACTGCTTAATTAAGTGGGAAGTTAAATGAGTAAGGTTGGGCCAGGTGTTGGTGGTGCATGTCTTTAATCCCACCACTGAGGAGGCAGAGGCTGGTGGATCTCTGTGAGTTCAAGGCCAGCCTTGTCTACAGAGTGAGATTTAGGGCAGCCAGGGCTACACAGAGAAACCCTGTCTTGAAAACAAAGAAAGAGAGAGAGGGAGAGAGAGAGAGAGAGAGAGAGAGAGAGAGAAGAGAGAGAGAGAGAGAGAGGAGAGAGAGAGAGAGAGAGAGAGAGAGAGAGAGAGAGAGAGAGAGAGAGAGAATGTGGACTAGAATCCCATAGGCCCCCAGTGACATGTGTCAAATAACTGAAATACCTGTACTGCACCCTGCCTTTCACAGGATCTACCAACTCACATTGACATCTCTCCGGATATGTCAATCTTTACTACAGGGATGTTTCATGGATACTTGGGATCTTCACTACACTAACACCAGGTCAAAATTCACTTATTATTAGACACACAACATACTTAAATATTTGAAAAAATACTTGGAAATAAAAATCATATTGTATCCACTTATTTTTTAAATAAAGAAAAGTATCTCAAAGGTACTTTTATAATGTAGGAATCCTCATTTACTCATCCATTTGGGACACGGGTGTGTGTGTGTGTGTGTGTGTGTGTGTGTGTGTGTGTGTGTGTGTGTTTCCCATGGTGCATTTCTTTGGTAGACATAAGGTAAAAGTCTTTTGCATCTCTTCTTTAAATACCAGCTTCAGCTCCGAGCCTTCAAGCTCATTAAACACCAATTCTACAAATGAGAAATTATGACAGTCTGAAAAGGAAGAGCCTAAGTGTCCTTTCAGAATGTCTCCTTTGTAACCAAGGTCTTAGTGTGGAATCACAATTACACCCAGAGCCCAAAACCATCTTCCTCAGGTGTCTTTATATAACCCTGGCCTTTCCAACTCATCCCTCTCGGACAGAGACTGAAACAACAACCCACTCTGTTTTATAAAAGCATGGATGCCATTGTAGTAACTTCCATATTCCATAAGCCAACAAGGAGCAGAATGCTCTTAAATGTATTTCCCTAGCATATATAAAAATCCATCTGTTTGCTACCAATCCTTATTCATCTTTAGGTATAAATATTTTCACAGCCTTTTATCTGCTTCTCTATGCCATAATCACTTACTCTACATCTCTAACAGTTGTGGGTCTCTGTTTTAATTGCCATCTACTATAAAAAAATAAGTGTCTATGATGAGATTTGAGACATGAACTTGTATTTGTTTGTAAAAAAATAAACCATTAGATATTGACTTAATACATGTCTTGCTAACAGAGTAATACTAGTAAGTTCATCTCTAGGGTCTATGATCTGTCAAACCACAGTAATCTTGCTGAGTATGAATTGCATCTCCAAGTGTAGTCATTAATTATAAGCAGAAGTGCTTGGTTACACTTATACCATTTGTGCCACTGTTGTAACAGTAGAATTTCTTTACAGGAAGGTCATTGTCGTAGCTTGTAGCATTCACAGATAAGATTCATTATTACTTTTCTTCTCTGGTAGCAGGCATTCTTACACTGTAAAAGCCAGAAACTTGCAAGTCAATACTTCTAAAATGTTTTTGTAGTAATTTTTTGTTTCCCTAAATATATTTTGTTAGTCTAAGGACATGATTCAATAAATATCTTAATTGGGACTGTTTTATAAGTTTACCCTTATAGGAAGATTAACTTTCAATGCTATTTTAAAGTATATAAAATACATATTTATTTATATCATTTCATTTGCTTACTTTTATGTTCTAGGACTTAGAATACAGTGTGAACAAAGTTAGGGGAACACTAAAAATAAAGTCTTTCTTCAGCCTCAGTTCTGTTCACTTACTTTCTGAGCTTCATATTTTCACCCTCAATTTATTTATATAAAATGTCTCATTTTTCAATAAAATGTTACTCAGTTATATAAAACGCATTAATTGTCCTTTCCATAGAATCAAATATTGTGGTCATTTTCATGCCTTTGATCAATAGTAACTTTTGTGATCTATTTTTCTCAGAAAAGTTACCACTAAAAATATCTCAATAAAATAAATATCTTTTTCCCTGGTAGTTATATCATGTCTTTTTATGTGTAATTACATGATAATATTCCCCATACACTGAAAAAAATGAAGAGAGAGAATACACTTCACCCCCACTACCAGTGTCGTCATAATTCTTGGCATATAATTGGTATTCAATATATTTTTACTTTATTTATATATACAACAATAATGTAATTAATCATATTCATCTATTCAGATCAGACCCTTCCATCTTTCAGAACTCATTTGAGAACTCACAGACCTATCATGTTTCAACATTTAAGTGGAATTAAATGTGCTTTATGTAAAACAAGTAATTAGCAGTTACTTTGAAAAGCACTATATGCTAATTTACAATTATATCAGCTGTAGCATAATGCACACACTGTATATGATGATCACTTACAATGTCTTGTTCACAAACATTAATTGCATGTAAGTTTCATTATGACATTTTCATACCTATAGATAATATATTCCAAACAAAAGACTATATAGAATAGTTGGGTTAGTTGAAAAGATGAACAACAGGAGTGGGAAAGTGACAAGGGAGATTTGTGGTGATGTTTATATAAGGTAAGTAACAGATCATTGGTCAAGGATGCAACTTCACAGTATAAAGCTGATTCAGAAGTTCATATATCATGTTTAATTATCTTTATGCTTATTTTCCTTTACAAGGATCCTAACTGGAAGTGGTACTGAGTATAGTACCAACTTCAAATTTGCTTTTGACTGTAAAGAATCTCTTCACTTTTACCATCATAAACTACATATACTTTGTCAGAAAATCTAGTATTGTGAGTAGTCTTTGTACAGAAAGATTACCAGTTGGTTCTCCAGAGTACATTCTGAGACAGATGTATTACAGTTATTTACAAGGGGGTGTATCTTGGACCATTGTGAGCCCACTGAAAGGAGGACAAAGATTCTAGAGTGGATAATGAAGTGATCACAGATGTAGGTCAGATGGAATAGTCTGCTCTACTGGACACTCTATAGCTTCAAGAACCTCAGTGGCTGAACTTTAATTCTTAATGGAATTGACAGATGTTGATGGCTCCAAAATATGACTTTGACAGAGATGTCTCTCTGGAATTCAAGCTATCTCTGGGGTGCTGAGTCCTAAATATTGTCTTCTTGTCACATGTGTATATCATGTCTGAAGTCCTTGACAAGGTCTGTATGCCCACCATTAATTAGTAGAGTTTCATTTTAAAATTTGCCCAATGCTAAAAAAATGGAAATGATTACTGTAATTTGTTGAATACTATTGAAATAATAAGTATATTAAAGGTGCTATGTGATTGAATACTAAGAAAAATCAATGATGTGCCAAATGTTGGATATCTGCGTTAGATATTTCTGCAACTTGAAAGATCATAGGAATGGGATCTGAAACTAGAGAGTCTGGCTATGAATACAGAACTTTTTAAACCCTGACTACTACACCTTTCCACCAAAGAGATTTCAAAGCAGAATGGAGGACAGTAAATCATCTTGAATGTCCCAAATTCATTTTTGTTCAGTGTAAATATTTTCATTTAGGAATTGGTTTTGGTGAACTACATTTTCCTTACAAAGGAAATTTTTTTCTACTTATGCTTTTGGATACAAGAGGGTGACCCTTGCAATGATAAATATTTGATGTCAAAAGATAAGATAGATGCAAATACATATTCAAGACCTCTGATAAAATAAAGCAAAACAAAAGGCAAGTAATTCAACATCTCTATCTAAAACTACTACTTGTACAATCAGGGATCTGAGGAGACTGAGATAAAGAACACTCCTGAAATAATCTTTTAAATTTGTACTTCATTATGTAACTCCAAGGAGAAAGGATACATGGTGTAAAAAGTATATAGCAATAAAAATGAATTTTAAAGATCGAAAGCCCAGTGAAATGTCAAATGTTAATCAAATAAAACATATTTCCATGGATTTTGCAGACATGCAGGAATGCCTTATAAATTTGAAAATATACTAGGCATTTATTCCTCTAGAGAATACCATGTAAAAACTCCAGCCAACATTTTTATTATATACAGTAGGAACCACTTTCTAATAATATAGAAAAGAAGACATATAAGCATTGAGAATAATTGGTTTGTTGACTCTGCTCCCCAAGGATTTGATAGATGCACCAAGATTAAAACTACAAAAAGAGGCAAGAATAGATACTAGGCATTGGAGGAAAGAGAGAATATGTTCTAATGGTTCATTTGCATTTCTGAATTCCTATAGTGAATGATAGTAAGTAAATTATTAGACAAATGTTTAAAAGATAGAAAAATAACAATTTAATGACACCACTAATCCATACACTGAAACACATTTATTTTATATTGGGGATTATCCATTTCATTATAAAAGATTTAGAAACTTAAAATGAGATTTTAAAACACAATGATCAATCTTTAAATGTGAGGTAAATATATCTAAATGCATCTTAAAGGCTCTTATGTAACTGTAATATCTCCCCCAAATTATTTCCAGTATATTCATATGCAGCTGGATTCTGCTTGCATCAGCATTATAAATACATTTTTATATCCTCATAACTCAATTTATGCTAACAATAAAATAAATAACACAACCACTACAAAGAAAATAAAATCTATGTTTAAATGCCTCAATAGTGTTTTCTGTGCAAGCAGGAGGACCAGAGTTCAGCTCTCCATCCATCATACAAATGTGGGTGTGGAACTCAGCCTGGGGACTCAGAGGCCAAATCTCTGGAACAAGTTGACTAAGGAGTCTAGATGTGTCTTCAAACGCTGTTTGATTGAGAGAAACTGCCTTAAAGAATATGATTGTAGCCTCATCAAGGAAAATATGTAACATCAACTTCAGCACCCCCACATAGATGCCTGTGGATAGACACACAAACTCTCTCTCTCTCTCTATCTCTCTCTCTCTCTCTCTCTCTCTCTCTCTCTCTCTCTCTCTCTCTCTCACACACACACACACACACACACACACACACACACACACACACAGAGGCACACATACGTGTCCATACTCACATACATGAATACTACACACATACACATGAAAAAAGGAGAGGAAAATATAAAAGCGAAATATTGGAAGTAACATAAAAGAGAACAGTAGCTACTGAACAGAGAACAGATGCGGATCCTGGGAGGTATGTAGATGTGGATGCGAATCTGCACTTCTTTTATTGTTAGAAATACTGATTTCCTGAAGAGATTGATGATGCTTTCCAAGTATTGACATCAAGTATATAGAGAAATCAAAGTGCTCAAAACATTAGTATGTTTAAAATCTATTTGTCTACCCAAGGAACTTAAATGGGAGTGTGGATATTTTGCTTTAGATTTTTCTTCAAAACCTTATACAAAATTCCTCAACAAATATCTGTTGTCACCATGTACGCTTCCTTACATTTACTAAGTCCATCATAAAAACATTGTTCTAAGAGGCACCATAGAAAACAAAGGAACTCTGGGTCTTGGAGGCTCATCACTTTTTTTCAATCACTTGTTTCCATTCCTCAGTGTGATCTGGCTGAGCCTAACTATTGCTTCTCCAGAGTCCTGGTTGTCTGTTCTCCTGTGCTTTGTGTCTTCCCACATCTGCATATTGCATAAATTCTTTCTCAATTGCATATTATCAAGAAGAAATTTGACAATCTCTTAGGGACCAATCAGAAGAAGACATTGAAGTGTGCTCTATTCCCTTTTGAGTCTCTGTCTACTAGTGACACTGGATCCCTTGTGTCTCTACATCTGTGTCCTTCAACCTAAGATTCCTGAGGATGTATTTTCTTACCTCTTTAATCCATGTTGCATTGAATTCAGCATTCATCTCTCTGTGAATAGTATGAAATGCATTAATGCTATTTCCCAATGGATCTCAATTTGGGTCTGTCTGTTTACTCAGATGTAATACATTTTTAACAGCAATTCAATAGTGAACTAAATAATTCCTTTGAGCTCAGGAAAATCCCATTTATCAATTTAGAGTGAAATACCTGTGTTTCACTTTTCTAAGGGTTCATATTTTGAGCTATATCATATGTCTCCAATCTACACCCTTGCCTAGAAAAACAACACATTCCTATTTTTAAACGCATCCAAAGACTATAAAGGAAGAGGTGTGTGATTTACAAACTACTTCTGTCTGGGTTAAGCTCTGTGGGTACCACTGCACACACCTTGCACAGCCGATAAACATCAAATGTAATTTCTATCTAAAAGGAGCCTCTGTGAGAGAGAGGGCATCTCTGAAAACTTAAAAAGAAAAGAATGATGGTAATTTCACTCAGGTAGAATTGTTCATCCCTTGACTTTCCAGTAGAGTTAACTGTCTTAACTGAATATTCTTGTCATAGATGTTCCAAGAAGCAAGGATGATGACACAGGGATCTGTGTTAATGGCAGCCATCATCAAGAAGAGTCATTTCTTTTGCAGGTGTTCAAGAACCCTGAAAATTTTAGTGTTTTGCGTTCTTTAATTCATAATTTCAAATTTTAAAGATGACCATATTTATCATATTTTGTCTCCAGTACTTTAGATAAAACCATGGATATTTGCAGCAAAAAAATTTATTAACCTACTCCTGCATGTCATTTGACTTATATTGGTAAACTCTTTATATAATTCAATCATTGTTGATGACTTTGGGAAGCTGATGTCATTTTCAGCCAGATAAAAGACCTAAGTGGAGGAGATCCCTCTCTGATAATCCGTTTAATAAGGCCCATGTTGAGCTTTTTCCTGTCAGAGGAACATTCATGCTACCATGATGAGATAGATGATGTGGATGACTGAAGTATGATGTGGAAACACACTGTACAACAAAAATATCATTATGTACATGTTTCTAGTCTTTCTTCACAATCTCTCCAGCTTTTAGTACAATGAGTACTAGAGAATACCTGGCTTGCAGGAATCACAGTCAGATGTTTTTCTCTACTTACAGAATCATACTGGATCCTAAATGATCTCGTGTGAATATTGCACTGCTTCTGAATCTTCATAGATGAGGCAAGCTTTGGTGCTCAGGACATTTGTAGAGGTGGTTTCCACAGCCACTTTGGACAACTCCACTGATGCACCCCACTAAGGACTTTGAGTTGATGCCACAGGCATTCTACCTGTTGACTTTGGTGGGAATTTTGAGAAGAGAAAATTCTGGATTGAGTTGTTAACTAGAGAATGTGGTGAGATCCACTCCCAACATTCATGCCTTCAGTGTTCTTAAGAAACCTTGATTTCCTTAGGAAAGTATAAGAAACACCTGTGTGAGTCTGATGTGCCTGTCATATTATTAAAAACATTATTATGAGCAAAACCCCTTCCAATTATCTTAGAAACAACCTATTCTAAAATGAGACAATATGAAAAGGGGAGATTATGGGAAGGAATAAGGAAATCAGACATCATTTTTCAGGGCATGTGACTACTCTATTGCTTTATTATTGGATGGCCAATTTTTATTCCTTGATTCAAAGTGTAAGATATCGGGACAGAAGACAGAAAAGTCCTCCTTTTCTTTTTGCTTTTGGAAAACTCTTTTCCAGCTTAAGAGGGAGAGATTCTAACAATGAAAATGACTTTACTTCTAGGATACATTAGTTCATACACTAACAAATGTGCTCAGTAAATGACACTACAGGAATAGGTAAATAGATGGGATTGAAAGACCTGGGAAGCCTATGCTGAGCATAGCACTTTATTTCTATGTGCACAGTGTGAAATTAATGAAGCTACTTTGGATGGCCGGGATTTCTATTAGTTTAAAATACTGTAATGTTAGGTAAGTACACAAGAGTGTGTTTTAAAACACCATTACTGGAATCCATATCTTGTCTCTTCAGGAAATAAATTCAGATTTATCTGCTTCATTAATGAGAAATCTAATTTCACTTACGGTTATACAAAGCACACTCCAATGATAAGAGTTGGGTGGCAGTTTTGTTCTGCAGATGAGATCTCCACCTCTTAAATGGAACAATACTTAAAATGCAATCTCTCTGAATTTTTTTTGGCAAATAGTTACCCAAGCATTGGCCAAGTTTATTCATCACTGCATTTAAGTAAGTTTTCTACTGTATTATGGTGTCAGGCTCCTTGTTGCCAAGAAAGGAGAACAAACCCACTGAAAACCAAACAATAAGAGTTGGGTTTTTAAATAAGTTTGGGTTTACTTAGGCTGTGTAAAATTTGGTTTGGATGAGATCAAACATTATCCAATGTATAAGAGAGAGAGAAGGATTATGTCAGAATGCTCATGTTATGAGACTTTTTATTTAGACAAGCATTTACTCTATATCTCAGGCTGGCCTAGAACTTTTAACAATCTCCCTGCTTCAGGATCTAAAGTACTGGTATCAATATGGGTGTCTTCCTCCATGTCTGCCCATATCCAGTCTTTAATTTTTTTTAAAAAAGTGATATTTAGTCTCATATGTCAATTTTTCTCTATAACAGTTTCTAATTGTAGGGTAACTTTGCAATTCAGAGGCACTAACATGCAGACGGGCTTCATTGGTCAAAGGAATGCACATCGTCCAGTGACAGTGAAACATTTTCTATACTGAGGAAATACTCTCTATTGGGAATCATTCATGAATCTCTCTGCAGTATTTAGATGTACCTGATTATATTTAAGAACCAAACATAAACACTAAAAATTGTTACACAAAGATACATTATAAAATTAAATATGTTATGAAAATTAAATATGAGAAGACAGGGTGTAAGTTTCCCACTCAAAAGTGACAGCAACTCACTACTGAATTCAGCAAATTCTCTTTGACCCATGAACCACACACCTGAAAAACACTTTGAGAAGGCCTCCAGGGCTACACCCTTTAGAAATGACACACTCTTTGTTTCTTCTTTTTTCTCAACTGCATCCATTTCTTTTCTATTTGTAAATATTAAATGCTTCGAAATGAAAGCCTAGTTTGAAACTTTGATCATCCATGGTATCATCAACTTGTGCAAACGCCCCTTCTCAGATACTTAATTCATATCTTTTAGATAGTATGGCTGGCACATTTCTTTCTATTCTGGAGAATATGATGATGAAATCATGTTCAGTACCATTCTCAATCAGTTGCGCTCTATATTTTTAGTATTATGATGAAACTACTGTTTAATCATCCCACTTCCAAGCTAACCAAGCTCAGTTCTTTTCATCTTTCCCCAGAGGTCCCATTTTGCAACTCTTTAATCATCTCTGTGGTTCTTCTTTGCAAGTTCCCAATATCCCCAAGTGACTTTAGAGTCCAAGTCTCAGTAATAATTTCTGTCTTTTTCATCTTCTGTCATGTGGTGGCTGTTGTAGGGTTGGCTTCTCCTGTGACCTAGTTTGTAGTCAAGTTTAGAATAAACATTTTTTTTCACATAAGGCATTTTAGATTATCATGCCCTTCAGAAGTATTTGCCACAGGGTACCCATCCACTTATTTTTTTCCTGTTTCATTTATTAGAGAACTCTCATTATGAGTGAGTAAAAAACACAATTGACACCATGTAAGCAATATCAGCTTGGTTTTATATTCTCCAGTACTTTCATATTTTAGTCTGCTCTATAGTTGTCCATTCTGTTCAATAGAATCTGAAAACCATTTCTATAACATGAAACAACTTTAAACTTCAATATTAGTCTTTGAGTTAACAAAAAAGATACTTGTGTATTTGAACTACTTCCTCTAAAATTGAAACACTCCCTTTTTAAAAAAAGATGGGATCTCATTAAGTAAACCTGGAGTAAACCTGACTGGCCTGGAACTTCCTCTGTAGAGGGACTGGCCTTGAAATCAGACATGCCTTCCTTCCTCTGACTCTCTAGTAGTGGGGTTAAAGATGCACACCATTGTGACAACCCTGAAAGTCATGATCTTATCAGTTTTGTCTTTGACAAAACAGAAGAGGAATAGCCAAAATGGTGACTTCTCTTTTATTTAAATATAGTTGTACTAAAAAGTAGCTATTTTGAGCACAGTACAATGAAATAACAGGAAAGGGAATAAAGAAAAACTTGGTAGCTCGTGAGTTTTAGACTCCGAGAGTATTAATGATTAGTTATAATGGAAGAAATGGTGACATGTGCATTATTTATTCCTATAATAATCTAGGAGAGCCTACAAATCAATATTGGCATATACTGTATGATTAGATCATGAAAAGAGTAAGTACAATATTTCATATGAAGAAGCGATGTGTTAAAAGTATTGAAGCATGACTAGTTATTGAAGGTAGAGCTTGGTTCATTTTGTGAGCGTATTCTCAGATTCTGAGGTAGACTTTAAGACTGTATTAGTATTAATCCATTCATTGATACTCATACAGTAACAGTATACTTATGTATGGCAGGGTTTATTCTAGATTTTGTCATGAACTGTATTGCATTTTGTCTTCATAGAAGGCCAGTTGATATTATCTTATTACTTTTAATATATTGTATATATTACATCTGCTACTAATTTATAGGTGTTGGAAGACCCTGGTGATCAGGGGTTGCAGTTTTCCATAGCCTGGCAGCTTTGTTTAAGCTCAGCAACATGGAGGACTCCTTCCCCCAAGCAAAAGTTTCCTGCTCTCTACCTCCTTATCTGGAGGATGTCTTTAGGCCCAGGATGCCTGACTTATCTCAAGGGTGACCCTTGACACAGTTCCCTGCAAGCTCTCTTCTCTTGGTAATTAAGCAAATGCTCTAGCCAATTTGATAGGACCGTATTGCCATATACTAAGCCTTGTGATAGGAGCATGTCACTTGGAAATTAGAGGTTTTCCCCAGACTTCCAAATCCTATATATTCTTTATACTCTGGAATAAAGTTGAGCTGATTTAACAAAGTTTGTCTCCCAAAGGCTGTCTCCATTCATGCTCACAGGCTGTGTACAAAACTTTGTGTTACTCTTTCTTCCTCTTTCTCCTCTCTGACTGATAGCAGACAGGCTGAGAGGAAAAGAGGACTCGCACATATAACAATATTTGTGTCTATACTTAGGAGTAATATGGTTTTATACTTTTCTTGTTTATCATCTTTTTTCTAGTTTAGTTGCCATGGCATTGCTCATCACTTGTAAAGCTGGTCTCCTTTCTACAACAGCCTGTAGCACAAATTCCAGTCAGTAGTAATAATAAAAAGCTTGAGTCACATATTCACTGGCAGGGGAAGCTGAAAGATCAGAGTAGCAAAGCAACCAGCTACTAGTTCTTACCTCTACCTCAGACCAAAGGGGCAATCCTGTCTTCAGACTGCCTCCTTAGACTGCCTCCTCAGACTACCTCCTCAAACTAACTGCTGCTCAGACTGCCCTGAGCTCCTGTCTCCTCCCACCTTATATTCCTCTCTCAGCCCAGCTATATCCCCTCCTGTCTCCACCTCCTTAGTGATGGAATTAAAAGCATGTCATCTCAAGTACTGGGATCACCTTTGTGTGAGCTCTGTTTCTCTTTTAGACTCAATCAATTTCATATAGGTCAGGGTGGCCTTAAAACTAAAAGATATCCATCTTCCTCTGTCTCCCAAGTGCTGGGATTAAAGGTGTGTGCCACCATGGCCTGGTGTCTAAGGCTAAGTAGTGTGACTAGCCTTTCACTCTGATCTTCAGACAAGCTTTATTTGTTATATCATAAACAAAATATCACCACATCAGCCCCCTTCACTTTATTCAAAAGTTGAAACCCACATTTCCTGTATGGCATTTTGCTGAAGATTCTTCTTCCTTCTTATCCCTGAATAACATCCATTTTCTACTCAGAACTCTTTCTACATGTCTTTATCAGGTTCAGCCTACTACTACTACTACTACTACTACTACTACTACTACTACTACTACTACTACTATTATCATCATTATTAGTATTATCATTAAGAACTCTGCCAAACTTCATGAATTTCCCAATTCCTAGAAATTTGATTTTTCTCCAAAAATCCTCTAACAGCCTTTAATAAGAACACTATGTATATTGATTTTATCATGCCCTACTATAAATCAGACCATTACCAAATTCTTTAAACTTGCCCTTTAGCTCATAAATGCTAATTTCCACCAAGAAGTTAAAGTTTAATGTAAGTGAGAAAACACTTAAGCTGTGGTCTTAGACTTAAAGGAATGATGGAAAATCTTGATACTAGAAAGGTCAGAGGGTCAGAGTTTCTTTTTCCTTACCAAAGGGATATATTTCCATATGATGTCCAACACAATATTGGTTCAAAGCAATTAGAATTCTTCAAAAGTCTTAAGGAAGAGAGGGATTAAGTCATATCCAGGAAATGGATGGTAAAGATAGAAAAGTAAATAGAAAGGGGAAGGACAGCAGTGGGTGTGGAGAGGACAAGGGGTACTGGGTTGTGACGGTGATCAAAGAATATTTTTGTATGAAAACATCATAAGAAAATATTATTTTATGCAATTAGTATATGTTGATAAAAGATAGAGAAAGAAAGGGAGAGGGAAGAAGAAAAAGAGGAGGGGAAGAAGAAGAAGAAGAAGAAGAAGAAGAAGAAGAAGAAGAAGAAGAAGAAGAAGAAGAAGAAGAAGAAGAAGAAGGAGAGGAGGAGGAGGAGGAGGAGGAGGAGGAGGAGGAGGAGGGAGGAGGAGGAGGAGGAGGAAAGATAATCACAAATTGCATTTCGGAAAATATCACTTTCAGGCCTAGCTCATCCCTGAAATTGACACGTTGCTACCTCCTTTACCTAAATATCAGGGAAGTATATAATGACCACTGTTTCTATCTGCCAAGTGAGATGTACAAGAAGAAGGAATGGAAGATTTGAGAAAAATATCATTATGTCAGTGTGGACTGTAGGTTGGGGATGCCATCACTCCAGTTTACGGATTCCATCAAATCACAGATTCCACTTTGGGAACCAGAGGAGAGATCCATAGTCCAGCAGTTGCCTAATGTGCACAAGGCTTTGAGTTCAATGCTCAAACACCAATAACAATAGCAACTAAAAATAACTAAGAGTAGTACAATGCCAACCTAAAGTACTGATGCTGTTAAGTATATTGTTTTTACATTTTGCATATATTGAAGAAAATATCCAAGATCCTGACTCATTTATTTTTAGCAGAGCCAAACTGTCAGGTGCAGAACTCATCCAGCTTATGCCTGCTAACTTGCTCTTCCTGGAAGGGAAAATGACAGAGAGTGAAACTATTAGAGACACCAGTTGCCAAGGTAACTAGTTCTTATTGGGAAGGAGACAGTTCTGGGTCTGACCCGAGTGAAGACAGTCATCTAAACTTCCATTCTCTCACCTGCTTGGGAATAATAGGGAAGCAGTCATAGAAGGCAGGAAGCTTACTACTGAAGACAGGCCCCAGAGCAGATGATGAGTAACAGGTCAAGTATTCCTTTGAAAGCAGTGCACAGGCACGTAAAGCAACACACTAATATCTAATATATCATAATAAACACATGGCAGTTTGAAACACTTCGAGCCTCTCTCATTCCTACAGTTTCTGAGGAACTAAAAATCCACCCATCACTGTCCCCCCATCCCACTCTAAAAGCTCCTCTAGTTGGAAACCCACTTCTCATTTTCTAGTACCTTTTCCCCATACCTTCTTCCCCCTCTTCTCATTCCTACTCCCATTTGCTATAACCTAGAGCTTGCTTTATGAACATCAACAGATTTCTGGTCTTCTTCATAATCTTTCTTTTTAATTTCCAGTAGGTTTAAATGGAATTAGGTAACATACATAAAGCGCTTACAATACCGCCTATGTTGAATTAATGCCAGTCATTACTGCCATCATTCAATTAAGCAAACAAATCAGTTACTATTTCCTGAAATAGGAAAAAATAACCATGTACTGTTCTGGAACATATAATGAGCTTTTGGTCACCTACAAGTCTAGTGCCTAATGAGAGTCTCATAAAATTATAAGGCAGCCGGTATTCTGGAGTAGTGTATTTCTCACACCCTATGGTGCTGCAGGGATGAATAGCCTTCAACATGGCCAGTCTGTGGGTAGCAAATCCTGCTTTATAATGCTGCTACATAACGAACTGCTGATAAATGAATTCACTATGCTGTGAGTTATTAGAGTATGCATCTACCACTAATAAAGTGAGTTTGGAACAAAAAAGGCTGGTGTGTTGGCAGCAGGCTTCTTTGAGTCTTGCTTACTGCTTGTCTAACCTGGAACAACGGGCCAATGTCATCTAGGACTGTATAAGTACACTATGTGATGGTCACAAAATGACAAAATCACCCTAGGATGTGTTTTGCGGAGTTCATTCCATCATTTACATGATTTGATATTGTAAATATACACATATATGCAAATAAAAAACATACTTATATTTTTAAGATTGGTATGAATGCATCTATATTATAGATATATACACACAGAGAGAATCTTAACTGAAATACATTGACGGGACTTAGGAAGGTACAATCTAATGAAATATATATACATCTACATGTATACACATGCTGACTTTTATACATGAATGGCCCCTCAATACAAGCTTCAGATTAAAACTCTGACTAGAACCTGAGTTTCAGTCACAGACACAACTCACACACATACACTTCAGTTCCACATTCAAGCTCAAGTCCCAAGTGGCTTCTGGTTTCAGTCAATAGCTCTGCTCTGCATACTAGGTAGTCTGTGATCAAACCTGCTTACCACCCTACCCTGATTTCAGATTTCTCCCATCACACCTACCTTCCCATTGCTTCGCTTGTTCTTTTAGCCATCCCTACACATGGAGCCACTGGCTGTTCTGCAGTCCTCGCACTGGCCCTTCTTTGAGAACCTAGGTCACGTTACTCCCACCTTCTCATGGGAACTCTATGATTTCAGTCTAGACTTATTTTGCTATTTCTCTTTTCTCAAGACAAGTACCACCTGTACTAGGAATATGAAGTCATTACAATGTATGGGCTAACGATAGGATGGGAACAATGTGTAAGTAGCCACATTAGACTAAACAGTTGGAAGTGAATAAAGACAAAGAATGAATGACCATTTGTGCAAAACCTAATAAGCCACTGCTGCCTGGTAACTAGACTGGGCTAGATAGAACTTTCTGTGCATGTGGAACTCCATATGTAATGAAGTATCTAAGAAACACTGAGAGTTTTCTGTGAATCTTGAATTGTGGTAACATCTGGTAAAGTGCACTCCATAATTCTCAAATTTTATACTATTTTATACCAATTTAGCAGGTGAGAAAGCTGAGTTATAATAAATAACTAAACCAAAGTCATGTGTCTCAGCCTAGGATAGAGTGGGGACTAGAGTAGGTGGGGACTAAGACTTTATGATGCTTCCATTCAAAACTCCAGGACTTTGATTCTGGACCCTGTTTATTTAACTACACCAGATACAAAAATCAGAGCAAAACTCCTTCCTAGTCCTATTTTTTCTTTTACTGAAAGTTGAATAATTGATCTTTTCCGTTATCACAAAGGTATTTTGTGGCCAGGCTGTTTCTTCAGAGATATCCTGGGCTGCTTACTTAGGGCATTCCCAACACCCATCAACTCTAGTGACACAATTGTGGCATTCTTTGTTTCCTCCATAGAAGTTCCTTTATCAACATGTAATATCCTGCTTAGCAGAGATGCCTCTTCCAAGAGGTTTTGGTTCATTCGTTTGGGGAATTTCTGTGACATTCACTAGTTTCTGATCTGAGGTATAAAGAGCAATTAAAGGAACTGTTGTATCAAAATTTCAATTAATGCCCAAATTATGATAAAACTAGTTCATTGTGGAATGTGTTCAAATTCACAAAACCTTCAGGGATTAATGGATAAAAATCACAAATATTTGAATAGAGAATAAGAGAAATGCAGGACTCAGCCTCTGGGAACAGTTAGAGCAAGATAGGATGGTACTGTCAGGGTTTTGTTTGTTAGGATTTATAACATGCATAGCTAGGTAGTAACATAAGCCTTGAGGTAGTATGGGACCATTGAGGCCTTTTCCTGTTTAAGTAACAGTAGAGAGGAATTGGGGTGGAAAACTAGAATCACTGGTGCATGTTGAACATAGAAACCAGGTCTACTTTGTATAATATTTACATTAAAACATTCTCTACAATGTGCCTCTCACTTCCTGCACTGGAATGGCCAAATCCTTGCTATATCATTTCATATATCACTGCCCATTAAATTCTATAAATTGGAACCTCAATATCATGCTCCATGATTGTTTTGTGAAGCTAGTCCATATTTTCTCTATGATAATGGTGCACCCAGTATAGCATACATACAGCAGACAGGACTCAATACAGGTGGCAACTTAAAGGCATGGGATTTCTATAGTATAGTACAGCATTGTATAGTATAGTATATATTGATTTGAGTAACAGTCTTAGAAATAATTCCCAACTTGTATTCTTGAGTTAATGATTCAAGAGTCTAGTCTTCCCTTCGCAGTGCTATCATTGAGTTTTCTTTTTTTTTTAACCCTGGAAGGCCTGGAAACATTGCTGACAAGGAAGAGGGTAAGTGAGGCACAACTGTTACAAGAAAAGGCTAGTTGTATGTTTCTCAGGGACTCTAGGAAGACAGTAGGTGCCCATAGCAACACTCCTACCCATGGTCTGCTTCTGATCAAAATTAATGAGTTGTGATCAAGCCAGATAAGTGAGTAGCTAACAAATTTAAAAGAGGTTAAAAAAAGGGAAGGTGTGGTTCACAGTTCTTCCCAAGTTAGAAAATGCATCGAATTAAATGACTGCAACATTGCCCAAGAAACTGTCAGCAAGGATTATTAGGCCAGCCTCTCAAAACTTGACCCATTGCCCAGGAGTCCAAAGACGACCTTGATCTCCCTGGTAAGGCAATATCTATAAATAATGCATTAATCATTTTTGCATGTGGGCCAAGTAACAGATTCATATCTGCTTATGAATTTGAGTTGTTCTTTAGACTGCTGCTTCAGTTTTCTGTATGGCAACCTTTAAATGATGATTGCAGGCTTTGCTGGAAATGGGAGACAGTGCCTGCCTGTGCATTCCAGCAGGGAGCCCAGGACTGTGGTTGGGACTGGGCTGCAACATCTAATTTAAGTTTGACAAGCTTATTTTGGTATAAGCAGTTTATGTTTTTACTGCTTTATTAGCAGCATGAATAATTCTCCATAGGAGAGAGTCTTCTTTTGAAAGTTGACCTCTGATAGGATGATCTGGGCGTCTGGATGAGTTGCCTGAGAGTATTTCACAGAAACCAAACTGGTCTTTTTCCACCTCATCAATAGAAATCTAAATTTTACACGAACAGTGCAAGGGGCCTAGTTGTTTTAGGAGCCTTGGGTTTGTTTTATAGTTTTGTCTCGAGTATCTTACTCACTGTTAATGAGCAATACACACAAAGCTCTGAGTTTGCATCTGACTGTCGAGTGTCTAGGAAATTCAGATTAATGTTGAATAAAGGCATAGTCAATCTGCTAGCAAAGCACAAGATTTGAGGAAACAGGCAACTGGCCTAGCTGGATTTCCCCGACTCCAACTCCTTCCAAAATACATTTTTATCCGCTCATTTAAGCTTAGACTTTGGGTCCCCAAAACCTTTTCTGGTAATTACACTATGTCAGAAAAAGAATAACAAAGAAATCAGTCAGAGCCCTTCCCCCACACCAAAGAAACCCCACCATGCCTGAAGTTTTCAATATTGTTTAAAATATTTATTTCTTGATCAGTTTTAATTGTGTATTACCTTTTCTGAATGAGTCTTGTACAAAATAAAAGGATTTTATTTGCATGTTTTATTCGCTATTGCTATGGACAAAAAAAGATTATGCCAGAGGAGGAAGGGGGAGGGGAAACAAAAAGGGACTCTGAAACTGAGCTACTACTGCCATCTAGTGTATAGTGCAGCTGGCCAGGGAAGGGGATGAGACAATACAATTTGAGACTGCAGAGGTTAGAGTCTGGGATGAGAACACTTCTCCCAAGAAATACCCTCCAAGCTAGTGCCTTCACTGTGTAATGAATTATTGTGCTGTAGAGCTATTAGTATGTAGTGGAACAGTACAAAGCACTCTATTTCTTCCAACAAAACTGGAAAAAAAAACAGTCAATTCTAAAGGCAATTTCTTTATGAGAAGTTATGTCCTAGCTGCAGAGGTTGTTAAGCAAGGAAAAACGATCTATTCAGATGCCTAGAACCTTTGAAATGGATCCAGATAGCCAACTGTCCTCTGTCTTCTGCAAGGAAAGCCTCCTTAACAAGGACAAGCAGGTGGCTTTAATAGCATCTTTTATTAGTCCCATTTGAATCTGTGATTATAAGCAATGCAAATAATATTTGCTGCTCATGACCCTAATTTATCTGTTGCTGGCTGAAATCTTACATGCCTGAGCCTCATTGTGTAGGATTCTAACCATTAAACCTCTTCACAGGACCAGAGGCCAAGCAGCACCTTCACAAGGTGTTTCATATATTTCTGCTTCATGTGGTGCAATTATAGACAACCCACAAAGGTCCTTCCCTCCCGAAGTTCTTGCCAATTGTGGTATGGATTCATTCTGGTACTGGCTAATGGCTTTGTGGCTGAAATAAAATCAAACATGGCTTCTTCTGCTCACCTCAGAGCAATGCTATATTCACTGACTGTAAATCTCAGCTAATACTAATATCCACACACCTTCCCATCCAGCAAGGTTTTGTTAACCTTATAAGCAAAGAACCCTGGTGCCCTGGTTAAATTTGTAACCCATCACTCTCAAAACTCAAAAGGCAGAAACCTGCTGAGATAATGAAACCTAATTTAGAGAATCATAAGCACAAAAATCTAAGCTCAGAGGAATTTTTAGTTATTACCTATGTCAGAGTAACCTAGAACTGCAGGCTGTTTTTTTGCTGGTTTCAAATGTGGCCTGCAGCTCAAGGTGCCTAGATTGAAAATTTTTCTCTGTTTCACAAGGGTACCACTGAAGGACAAATGTGCCACTTGCTATATCCATGATGGAAGAAGAAGTACTGACCTCAACTAGAAGGGCAAGATCTCCAAATTTCCAGGGAACCTTTAGAAGGAAAAAAAAACTGTTCATGACAGCCAAGGACATGGCTCAGTGACATACTCAGTGGACAAAGTGCTTGCCACAAAAATCAAGTATGAAGAGCAGAGTTTGAATCCCTAGAACATACTTAAAAGCCTGGCAGGCATGATGGCACTTGCTATCCCCATAGTGGGAGGCAGAGATGGGATTCTGGAGATGAGCTAGGTAGCTAAATTGGCAGAATCTGTGACTTCTGGATTCATCCAGAGACCTTGCTTCAGTGAATAGATGAAGAGCGAGGAAGATACCAGATATCATCTTTGAGGCCTCCACACGGGCAAATATACCTGTCCATATACCACACACATATACATAAACACACATGAGCCCACACACATGCAAACACTGTACCTAAGCATGCATTTGTACTCACACAGCACTCAGCTTGTGGGAGGGGGCAGAAAGATGTCTATGAGATTATCTGTAGAGCCCTCAGGATTTTGCAGCTATCTGTGTTTGAGACCAATGTTCACATGAATTTTCTACTCTTGTTTTCTTTGCCTGAAAACTGGAAAAGCAAGAGGGGTTAACATGTATTTGATAGCATGGTTAAAAGCTGGGGATTGCATTGAATAGTTCTGAGTCTTATTAATGAGTACATTTTAAAGATTACATTGCTTCTCATTTACTAAGGAAGCAGAAGAAAAATTAATTTGACTTTAAGTCTTAGGTGCATATAAGCCAGAGGCCTGCCCATTGTTTAGATTTAATGTGCTGTGCAGTGAAAAGAGAAATACAAGGGTGAATCTATTGATTCATCATTAAGCATGGTTCAGAAGTGAGTAACATTTTCATCTTAGTTTCTGTGGGATTAATGTCTGCTTCCCTCATCAAAGACCCTAGAAAGGAAAACCAAGCCCCCCAGCCTGAAAAATGTGCCCTTCTTCCTAAGCCCATAAGCCCTGGAGCCCTGACTCCCCAGTCACCTGGCCTCATTTTTCCTGCTGCTCTAGATTTGTCCTTCTGTATCCCACCTGAGTAATGCAGCCATGTGGAGAAAGCACAGCCCTCTGGTAAGGCATTCACCCAACTTCTCTAGGATTAATCACAGGCTAAACCACTAAATAACATACTGATATATTAACTCCATTAAAATCTAATTCAGTGGCAATAACTTCTAGAAAGCCAACAAAGGGCTTATGAAGAACAAAGTGAAAAAAGATCCCCCAAAAGGTAAATCAATGCACTCACTGAAAGTAAATCAGAGTTAAAGACAAGGGTATGAATCAAAGGAGACCATGCTGAAGTCCTTGCCCTAGCTACAAACTACCCTTGAATCTAGATATAGACAGAGTGGAATGCTGGTTCAGACTTCAGGGAAGCTGCTGAGGCAATGTGGCTGAGCAGATAATCAGTCAGTAAGTGCTTGCTTTGCAAGAATGAAGACCTGAGTTCAACCCCCAGAACCTACGGAAGGAAGGAAGGAAGGAAGGAAGGAAGGAAGGAAGGAAGGAAGGAAGGAAGGAAGGAAGGAAGGAAGGAAGGTGAAAGCAAGAGAGTGGACAAGGTGTTGTACACCTGCAGTCCCAGTACATAAGAGACAGAGAATGGCAGATCCTAAGAATTTTATTTGCACTTTCAGTGACATCTACCCAAGATAGTGATTGTGGATATTCATGAGACTGTTCCTTAAACCCTCTCTTGATAAAGCAACAAAAGACTGAGAATATTAACTCATGGACTTATAGTTGGAAAACCTGAAAGGAACAAAAATATGCAGATCCATTTGAAAGATACCAACAGAAGATAATGTAGAAAGAAGACTGACTTCTGCCAGCCAGAGAGAGCAGCCAAGACAATTCCTTCACTCGACATCCCCAGAGGGTATAAACATTCTGCAGCAGTGGTCTGCTGACTCCTTGGTCTAAGCTGTCTAGCCTTTATAACCATGAAACAACAAATTTCTGCTGTTTAAGTCCCATACTTTGTGTCTTCTTACTATGACAGCCTTCACTTCTGCAGACTCTGGATCTGCACTGTAGCTGATCTGGTGTCTGGACACGAGCAGTTAATGGAAAGGCAGGGCAGGAGACTAGCAAATCTCTAAGCTAGCCAGACACAGTACTGGGCATTCTTGTACACTCAGATTTTCTGGAATAAACCCTAATTTCAGACAAAGTGAAAAATAAAGGAACACTTTCAACCCCAAATCATTTTCTAAGGGAGCTCAGATGGTTTATTTTCTTCATTCCTGCATGCCACCCTCAACAAGCTACCCACATAGGGAAGACTTTAAATAGGCAAAATGCAGCATTTGATTTTTCTGGGTTTTGTTTTGTTTTTGTTTTTGTTTTTGAGACAGGGTTTCTCTGTGTTGTTTTGGAGGCTGTCCTGGAACTCACTCTGTAAACCAGGCTGGCCTCAAACTCACAGAGATCCGCCTTCCTCTGCCTCCCGAGTGCTGGAATTAAAGGCAGGCACCACCAATGCCCTGGCAAAAAAAAATGGCGTTTGGAAGAACATAGAACATAAATGAAAACAAAAATGACAAAATAACAGAGCAAGAAAATAATTTATTCTTTTAATTATAAACACCTCTTTATTCTGAATAAGTTCATGTGTGTATACAATGAAATATGGTATCTACCCTCTCTCTTTCCTTTCCTCAATTACCCCATATCCTCCTATATATATAATCTTCTAAGTTCAATTAGTGCTACCTATATGTGCATATGTGCACATGTAGAAGACTCTCCACTGGATCATGGAAAAATTATTAGTGGCAACACAGTAAAGAAAATAATTATTCATCCCTCAGCAATTGTCTCTGTGCTGCCAATAGCTCCTCAGGAAGGTATGGGGTCTGGAAAGCACCACACTCACCTATTATAGCACTTTGTTTGGTTTGGTCTTATGCAGATGTTGTACAGATAAAAGACCTTTCTTAGATCCAGTAAGTTGAACAGTATTGATTTTACTGAACTTCCATTTATGCTCCAGTATTCCATCAAAAAATAATATTAATGTGTATATTAGATATAGCAAAGGACTAAAAGTATTGAAATGTTTCCTCCATAAATCTCTTGGCTCAAGCATGTGAATGCTTGAGGACATAACTGTGGCCAAGTGTGGTGTGTTTAACCCTGCACTTGTCTTCCATGGTCTGGTTTAGTCTGGGGCACTGCCACGTGCTAGCTTGTGAACCTGACACAGAACACAGAGAGAGCCTTTGTGTGAGACTCAAACATGGAGATTCAAGATGTGACTGCCTGTAACTAGTGCTGAGGATTTGCTTCAGTTCTTCCTTCTGAACATCAATCCTTTCATGGACACAAATGTGAATTTTGAATCCCTGTACTATATATCTGAAAAGTTTATTATGGAGTCTGTTGGAACACCATTCAACTCCAGTCCAGGCTGGGCCACACATACTATGCTCCAGCCCAGTCTGTTAGCCTCTGGTTTTTATGGAAGAAGCTTCTTTCTGCAACAGATGGATATTGTTACAGAGATTCCCAACTGGTCAAAATATAAAGCACAAGTAACTGTACAGTGTCCAACCCCAAATGACACATCTGTAATACAACCACTATTACTAGGGTACAGGGACAATTATATTAGAGGGAGTATAAAGATTGTAAACCCAAGAGACCGGTAGTATGCTGTGAGATAGGGTCCCTTAGATGTTACAGAAAAGTACACCCATGAACTACCAGCAATATGGTTGCCTGAATGAATAAGGCCAGTATAATGACTAGTTGTCATGCCAATGTGGACAGGAGAAATTTGGCACAATGCCACCTCTAGGTGAAGAGCTACAGGTGGTAAACAGTTGCTGACAGAGGAATCATCTCTCTCCTGCAGACAGGAACTCCCACATAGGTACTCTAAATCCAAGTGGTTAGTCCCAAACACATGTACATAGGAGCAAAGCCAAATCAACTCAGTGGGTGCATATACACATTTATATATACACATATATATGCATATGTATGTAACAATAGTGGCTAGAGGAGAGATTATAAATTGTCGGACACTGGAGGAGTTGGAGGGGGATGGAGGGGTGGAGTGATGTTGATTGGGTACTCATGCATTATGAAGTACTCAAAAAATAAAATTATTAAATTAAAAATATTTATAGTGAATATAATCTAGAAATCAGTAAAGTGACCACAAGAGGAAAAAAGAAGTGTTCAGGCAGACTCTGGGATGGCAATAGGGTGCATGTGACAGGAGAGTAGACAAGGGCTGTGAGAGGAGTAGAAGTATACAAAGACAGATGAGGGAGATGATATGTAAATAGAATCAACAAAACAATTTGTTTGAAAATGCCATAATGGCACCTAATACTGTTTGCACTACTTAAAAACCTATACAGTAAGATAATAGAGTTTACAGAAGTAGATTGATTAGATTGAACTGTTTGGCAATAGTGCTGTGAGAATATAGATAAGAGGTCATCCCGCTGATGCACTTTAGAAGCACACTTTAAAATACTATCAATTTCAGTTTTGAAGGAACAGCTGGCTTCTCTACCCTTCTTGCTGGTGGTATACTGATCTCTGTGTTCTTCAGAACCTTCTAGAAAGTAAAGTAAAAGGCAGTATCCAAGTATACACACTGTTCAATGCAGGAATAGATTGGTTTTATGCAAATATCAATAATATACATATTATACTGAATGAAACAGCCCATACACCAAGACACTCGGCTAATGGCACAGCAATCTGCAAATTGGTGAAAAAACAAATCTAGAATCTATGACTTGAGTAATCAGAAAGCAATTATAAATAAACCACAGAATCTTATTGGCTTTTCAGGAAGCTGTAGAGAAGGAAAGGATTGCACTGAATATCAATATAGGGTGATTTTAGCTTCTCATTTTACTCATTGGTTTCTTGATAAATCACTCATGTTCTCCATCAGGGACTGGCACTGTTAGATGTTTGTCAGGATTACAAACATGGTAGATCTCCTTGGGGTGTTCTTGGTTTTCTCACCTCATGATTCAACTTGAGAGTCATCTTGCAGGACACCATGATATGTACCAGAAGAGCTGAGAGCCCACAGAAGATATTCCTATTGCCCAGGTTTCTATAATTATTAGGGAACCATTGTGATATATATTATATCCTAACGTGACTCTAAGGAAGAGAAGGAATCTCCTTCATGGAACCTTTTGCTGGTGGAATAGCGTATGGTCCTGATAACACCCAGCTCTATAGAGACGGCAATGTGATGAGGAAGACAGGAGCTAGGGAGATGGTTGAGTGACTAACGTGCTTATTGTATAAACACAAAGATGAGGATCAGTTTCCCTGAACCCACATAGAAGCTATACATGTTGGCACACGTCTGTGATCTCAACACTAGAAGGTGGACTAACTGAAGTGGCAAGCTACAGAATTAGGAAGAGGCCCTGCCTCAAAAGAAAAGAGGTAGGACAGGTATGGTGGCACACACATTTAATCACAGCATTTAGGGACAGAAGCAGGTAGACCAGAACGATCTACTTAGTGAGTTCCAGACTATCCAGGGCTATATAATGAAGCCCTGCCTCAAAAACAAAACAAATGTCAACAGAAAAACAAAGTGGAAAGCAAGCCAGTATCAACCACTGGCTGTCACATACAGCTGCATGGTATGTATACACACACACACACACACACACACACACACACACACACACACACACACACAAAGGATGAAGAATTCTTAAAGACAGGACAATGTATATTGCACTGGAAAAATTGAGACACTTAAAAAGAGCTGAGTAGGACCATACTGTGAATGTCCCAAGGTATGACTTCCTTTGTTTAACTCAGATAAGTTGAGGGTTATTGATATAAATGCTCATGTAACATTATTATATGTAAAGAGGAGCAGAGTGTTAAACACAAGCCCAGGATAGCAAGTTCTGGGCCAGATTAAGCTTTATGAGGCCATCAGTCAATTATCAGTCAATGAGTAAATTGTATGAGAGTCTTGGGTGCCCTGGGATATACTTGGTTTCTTTTGTGTCATTGTACAAATACAGAGAATGAAATAAGATAAAAATACTGGAAGAGAGAAGTCAGGGTGAGGGGTATGAAAGGACAGCCTGAGCATACATAGGCTATGGGGAGGAGCTCTGCAGAGACTGGTGAGATAAGCTAAAAGAACATTAGCCAGAGAGGATATGATCTAGCCCCCACTCTCAGATAGGAAGCACACCAGCATCCCCTAAGGATCCTGCTCTCTTCTAGAAGTAATTACCCTGGATGCACTTGAATGAGTTGCCTGTTGATTGGTACTACATCTACAGATGGCCCTGATATGGGCTTCTGATCTCAGTGGCAGCTCAATCACTAATGCAAGCAAATGGGAATGATGTCACCTTTTTCTTAGTGTTATCTTTAAACATGACATATACAGAGAAGCATTAGAAAGAGGTAGCAGGTGAACCAAGTGAGTTCACCTGCTAAAGGCAGAGGTGTGAGTTCAACAAGTGAATTGGATGGTGTTAAAAGGAACTACAAAATCCACAGAGCTACCCCCCCCCACCTATCTAACCTGTATGATAAATGGAGAAACATAACTAAGTTTGACTAACTGCCTGGTGTCCAATCCCTGATGTAAGATTTATCATTCTTTAGCCAATTAAAAAGAAGGCCCAAACTTTGTTCTGTTTGATTGTCCTCTTTGCTGAAAAGGACACAAATGTGTGTCAGAGCTAGAGAGGTGGCTCAGCAGTTGGGAGTAGTGTCTTTTGGCTTGGCAGAAGTTAAGTCTGGGGCTGAAGAGTCACAGTCTATACCGTTCTTTGATAGGACCTGAATTTGGTTTCCAACCCCCAGGGATCTTTATCTCCAGCTCCAGGGTGATAGGGTGCATCTGGGTTCTGTGAGCACCTGCACTCACATGCACACAATCCACCCCCTCACACAGTCAGACATGAAGAAAAAAAACAACACAATGAATCTTTAAAAACGGAAAAGAAGTCACTCCTGTGGAGGTCTCCCAACAGACTTGAGTGTTTTACTTCATATCCAGCCAAACCTAAGGAAAGTCTTGCCAAGTTTCTTATATCTTGGCCATTTGTTTTTCCTTTTCTTTCTATACACATGGGGTCTCATTCTCTCTGTAAGGCTGATCCCCAGTGAAGGCAGAAAGTATGGTGGGACAGTTTCCAGTCCTTTCACACATACAGTGAAGTATCAACATTCTCCAATTCCTTTCTCAGGACCAATCCAGTCTTTTGGATTTTCAGATATAGCAACTTCACTGTTCTCAGGGGCCATTGCTGTGCACATGCAAGACACAGCACTGAAAACAGCTTTTGTCCAATTCCTTTGTCACCTGGACAGGCTCTTTAGGAGAGCAAGGCTTCTCTCCAGGCTGGTAACTGTCCCCTTTTGCTGAGAAAACACATCAAAGGTAAAAATACCCCCTTCTTCAATTCATCAAGAAAATCAGAATACAAGTAGCAGGTGTGATGGAAGACTGTCATGCTCTCCAATGCCACTGCCACTGTTTGTTTGGGGGTCTCTTCTCCCAGGTCCACTAGCACAGTTTGGCCACTCTAAACTCCTTGTAGAAAACTTTTGTCTGCTTCACCACACCCTCTGCCTGCCTCTTGCTGTCCTCCTCAGCATATGAGAATATTATTTTCTTAGGGTCCTAGCTGATGCTTTCCTCACCCTTTTTTGTTTGATAAAACCTGATTTGAAAGTGCCTCCATCCATCCTCCCATTTTATCCCTCAGAAATCTGGCAGCACTTTTTTTTTTTTTTTTACATTTCTAAGCAACTCAAGCTCTTCCTGCCAACTCACAGTTGTTCTCTAAACCTTTTTAATCCTGTAGAATGCACACTAATCTACTGAGGGAAAGGCACCAGGCCCATCCTGGCAGCTGGAGCTAGGAATGTCAGAGTGGAGAAAAGGATAAACAAACTTGCCAGAGAGGAGGGAGAGCCTGGGCCAGCCTCAGCAGCAAGTAGGTTATCTCATGTGCAGAGATAAGAGGATATTCCCCGGGACCCTCAAGTGCAAACTGCATGGATATGACTTGTTCAGAAAGAGAGACAACGATTATCAATAATGTGTACAGTCTGAAGATGGCTGTGTTAGACATTGAGATAAATAAATATCCTTCAGACTACTTTTAGCTTGCCTGATGCCAGGGAAGGAGGGACACATTTAGCTAAAATGTGACCAAAAGGGGACTCAGAAAAGGTATCTTTTGGGCTCCCAACTTTTCTCTAAGACTGGTGCACGGAACAAAGCATTGAGTTTGGTTCAAATTATCAATAGAGTATTGTGAAAAGTGTCACTACCATCTCTTCATGGTTAATCAAGCTAAGTGCACAGCCTACATATTCCTACTATCCAATGAATATATGTGCACTTACTGTTATGACAAATGCATGTTCTCATTTACATAAACACATACATGCACACACCTATCTTCATACACACACAAATGCCCACGCACATACATACACATATTACACACACTGATACTGCCTCTTGTTCTTCCAATTAAGACAACATATTTGGAGATGAAATTTCTGAAAAAAGAGACTAAA
Source organism: Cricetulus griseus (assembly GCF_003668045.3). Lineage (NCBI taxonomy): Eukaryota > Metazoa > Chordata > Mammalia > Rodentia > Cricetidae > Cricetulus > Cricetulus griseus. The sequence continues at coordinate 247,162,837 of NC_048596.1, read as the reverse complement.
GAAAAATTCAAAATGCATTGGGTTTTACAAGTTTTCTGAAAGAACAAAATCTTTTCTAACATAAATTTCTGGAGGGCAGAGACAACATCAGAGTACTTAACTCTAAAACAGAAACATGGCACTACATAGCATTAGATTGTTGTAAAATTATCTGAATGACAAGGACATAAGTGACAGCATAGTTTAAATCTTTAAACCCAAATGAAATTATGACTTAGGCAATTTAATCGTTTTCTTGGAACAAAGTGAGATTGGTTGATACATAAATCGAGGATGACAGACTGAGTGCCAGGAACTAGTCTGTCAGGCACCACAGAAATACTGAATTTAAAGAAGAAAACCAGTCTTACCTTTCCCATCCAGAGATGGACCAAACAGCAAGGATGCTGCACAAAATCAGAGATCCTGGATGATTGTACTTCCTTCTTCACAGACAGCTATGACAACCATATAATTAATTTTTAAAAAAATCAGTTAAAGTAATCATCATTTCTTTAAACTATTAGATTCATATGAAATGAATTTAAAGTGTACCACCTAATTTTGCATATACATATTTTTCTTCACAGAAAAAAACATGTCTTCTGAAGCTTTCAACCCAGTGAGGAAGTTTTACAGAGCATTTTCCAATATTTGAAATATTAGTCCTGAGTAGATATTTCCATTCAATAATGGTTTCTTTTACATTGAGGTAAACTGTTTTCGATGTTTTCAGCACAAATATAAAAAATTGTTTGTATTAGACTTCACATTTTTCTTCTGAAAAGCAAGCTGAACAAGCCAAATGGCCACAGAAGAGACTGCCAACACCTGATGCACTGTGGTAATTATTACAAACTCTAGAGCCAAATGTTGGTTGTGTCCAAGATCTTTCCAGAGCTTTCCATAATGTCTGTTCTTTCAAAAGATAAGCTACACTGATAAAAAATTATAGTGGCTCCTAGTAAGAGGGAAAGAAATATTAAATATAGAAAAACAGATTAACTCAACAGAACACTATGCCACAAGTTTGTAGTATTCTCCAAATAAGCCTTAGTTTTTAGTTACTGAAAAGAAGATTCATCTTTAGAGTTAAACAATTACTCACATTCTTAACTTTTCTTGTTTGCTTTGTTTTATTTCTGTGCTTGCTAGTTTTATGTCGACTTGAAACAAGCTGAAGCCATGTGGGAGACAGGAACCTCAATTGAGAAAATTCCTCTATTAGATCAGGCTGTAGGAAAGCCTGCAGGGAATTTTTTAAATTGGTGATTGATGGGGGAGGACTCAGCCAATTGTGAGTGAAGCTACCCCTGGACTGGTGGTCCTAGGTTCTCTATCAAAATGATCTGGAAGTGTAAACTAAAGAGAATTTTTTTTCTTTTCAAGTTTCTTTTGTCATGGTGTTTCATCACAGCAATAATAACCATAACTAAGACAATTCTGTGGATTTAATGTAGATAAGACTGTTCTTTAACTGGCTATGTACCCAAGTATTATCTTGGATTATTAATTCTCTGACCTCCTTTTCCAAAATGTTGTGATTACAGGTGAAAATCACAACCAATTTCTGTGATGCTGAAGATGTAACCCAGGTCTCTGTAGATTCTGAGCAAGCACTCTACAAGTTGAGCTAATTCCATCCCTGTCTATCTTATCCTAATGATATTTTGTTCATTATAATCCAGAAGAGATGAACTTCATCCTACAATATGTAGAAGTCTGACATCTAAAGTTGTACATGCCAATATTCCTCAAGTAATCCTTGAAAGAGAAACTAAAGAAACATTTTCAATTTGTTTTTATGAAGTTATTATTACCCTGGTACTATAACCACCACACAAAAATTCAGCAACAACAACAAAAAAGAAAATTAAAGACCAATATCCACTATGAACATAGATGCAGAAATAATAAAATACAAGTAAACTCAATTCAACAACACATCTAAAAGATTACCCACCATGATCAAGTTGGCTACATCTCAGAGATGCAAGGGCAGTTGAACACATATAAATCTATAAATAGAATATACTACATAAACTTACTAAGAGATTGAAGAAACCACATGATCATCTTATTAAATACAGAAACAGTATTTTGGCAAAAATCTAGCATCCATTTATAATAAATCTCTTAGAGAGACTAGGGACATATCTCAACATAATAAAAGCAATTAGAGCAAGCCCACAATCAACATCATTTTAAATGGAAAAAAACTCAAATCATTTCCACTAAAATTGGGAACAAAACCAAGAAAGTCTACTCTTTCCACACTTAGCTAGAGCAATCTATCTTTCTGTTTTTCTGTGTCTTTCTCTCTATCTTTCTTTAACCAAACAAGTGAATAAAAACTTTAAGACATTGAAGAAAGAAACTGAGTAAGATATTAGAAAATGGAATGATCTGTTCTCAAGGATCAGTAAGATTAACATGGTGAAAGGTCATCTAACCAAACTGATCTATAGATTGAATGCAATTCTCATCAAAATCCTAACACAATTCATCATAGAAATTGAAAAAAATCTTAAAGTTCATAAGGAAACATTAAGAAATAAGACACATTATTTAAACAACCCTGGAAACACAAAAAACCTACTGGAGCATTACCATCTCAGATTTCAAGTTTAATTACAGTGCTATATTAATACAATATGATATTAGCATAAAAACATACATATTGGTCAATGGAAGAGAACTGTAGATCTGGACACAGGATCATATGCCTACAGACACCTAATTTTTGACAAAAAAAAGCAAAAAATACACATTGGATGAAAGGCAGCATGGTGCATTCAATATGGTTCTGTCAAACTTGTTGTCTCATATAGAAGAATTAAGTTGCTCTATATCTACCAGCCTGTACAAACTTCTACTCCAAATGCATCAAGGACCTCAGCATGGACCAAATACCCTGAATCAGTTAAAAAGCAAGAGTGGAAAATGTGTTTGAGCTAATTGGCAGAAAAAGGACTTTCTAAAAAGAAGATATTTATAGATAGTACAGGTACTAATGCCAATGATTGATAAATGGAATTTTATGAAGCTAAAAATGTCCTGTACAGCAAAGGCTGCCATATTAGAGGCAGCCTACAGAAGGAGAAAAAGCTTTAACAATTACATATCTGAAGACCTGTATCTGTAATAAAAAATAACTCAGAACAAAATGAACATCAAGACAAAAAATAACTCAATTAAAAATGGGATACAGAGCTAAGCAGACTTCTCAAAAGATGAAACTCAATGTCTGACAAATATTCAAAGGAAGTTTATCATCGTTGGCTATCAGGAAAATTCAAATTAAAACTATTTTGAAAATTCATCTGATCTCACTCAGAAAGTCCAAAATCAAGAAAACAATTGATGGCAGATGCTGGCAAGGGAACAGGAATCACTTATTCTTTGTTGAAGGGAGTACAGACAGGTATGGCTACTATGGAAATAAGTGTGGAGGTTCCTCAAAAAGCTGAAAGTAGATCTGCCACAAGATCCATCTCTACTACTATTAGACATATACTCAAAGGGACTTACATATATATATTTCACATAGATACTTGTTCATTCATGTTTGTTGATGTTTCATTCATAAAAGCCAGAAATTAGAAACAATTTTTCTATCTACCTACTCATGAATGGGCAATCAAAATTGTTATATTTACACAACTGAATACTATTCAACTATTAAGAAAAATTAAATTTGCAAATAAATGGGTGGAGATAGAAACAGTCATACTGAGTGATGCAACCTAGACTCCAAAACCAAACATTACAAGTTTTGTCTTATATTATGTGGGTGTTAGCTTTTAAGCTTTAGATTACATGTTTTATTTAGAATAACCACAGAGGCTGGGTAGCTAGTAATGGACCAGGAGCAAAGAGAGACTTTTCCAAGGAAGTGGAAATAGAGTACAGTTTTGTAAATGGATAAAGGGGACATTAGAACATGAGAATTAGTAGGTGAGATATGGTAGGGAGAACTAAAAGAGAGACTGTGAGACAGAATAACTAACATGAAAGACATTTTGGAAAGATGAATGGAGACCTATACTGCAGAAGCTTCCTAAAATACATGAGTATTTTCAAAGAATTTAAATAAAGTTGCAACAAAGGAGACATTGTTCCAACTAGACATAGCATGCTACTAAGTATAATCCAAGAAATGTTACCAGTAATGGGTTACATACTTTGAGGCACTGGCCAAGGAGATTCCACATACAGCTACCCAGACAAGATAGGCTATTACCAATACTATTTGTTATCCTCCACATCCTGTAAGTAATAACTTATTGCTGAAGATATCACATACTTATATCATCAACCATGGAGAAATAAAAACTAGTACCCAGCTAGAAGTTTTACTCCTACTGAATAGTGACCATAGTGCTGGAAGTTACAAAACTTCCTACTATGGGAGAAAAGCATTCATCAATTTCACCCCGCTACTATCTCTCTGTACAATAGTAGCCTGTTTGGAAGATATATTGGGACACAGTGACACAAATATTATGGAAGTAATCACTTTTTGATAGGATGTTGGAACCTATATCTGACAATGAAGCAAAGAATTTGAGACTAGCTTGGTCTCATATACTAGAGAAAAATCTACTTCCACTATTCTGCTAAATGAACATTACAGTTAAACAACTGCTAAACGATATGTTGCTACAGCCATAATTCAATCCTCATCAGAGAAGATTCTTCTTGCAGTAGATGGGAATTAAGAGAGATGTACAACTGGAAAATTTGCAGACAGTGAGACAGGAGCATTCAGGCCTAAAAAGTACTTCTGTATCACATTCCTTACCTCAAGACTCAGGAATCTATGCAGAAGAAGAGAAGAAAAGATTGCAAGCTCTAAATTTGGTGGATGACTCTAAGGAAGCTGTGTCTTCCAGACAATACCAGGTTGATGTACCTGCGAACTTACAAAGACTGTGAGAGCATGCACAAGTTGAAACCAAACTAAATCCAGAGAAGGGTGATGGGGGAGGTCCTTCTGTGTATATGTTTTTGTCTTATTGGTTGATAAATAAAACAGTGTTGGCCAATAGGGAACCAAGTTAGGTGGGACTAAGAGAGAAGTAGGATTCTGGGAAATGTAGTAAAGAGGTGAGTCGCCACGTGATCCTGGGGAAGAGAGGACAAATGCTGCTGGTGTCTTCGACAAGATAAGTACTTATAAAATATATAGATTATTAGTTATGGTTGATACTTAAGACAGACCTAGTAAATAAAATATCTTAGTCATTGCCCAGCAGCATTGTAACTAATATTAATCTCTGTGTGTTATTTTGGGGCCCTAAAGCCACAGCAGAACCCAACCAGCTGGCAGAAAGAGTTATCATTATAGAAGGATTAATGGGCACAAAATCCCACAACTTAAAGAAGGAGCTATCTGCAATTAATAAATGCTAGGAGAAAGAACATTAGTCTTGTTATTGTTTTTGTTGTTGTTACTTTTTAATGGAGTATCACTGGGTGTATCCACCACACTTTATGTCAGGCCTCATTATGAGGACCAACCAAAATGGTCTCCATGTTTTTTCCCTTTTATTAAACATATATTCTTTTCTCATTCAATATAATATGAATACAATTCCTCCCTACCTCCTTTCTCATCTGAATCCACTACCTTTCTGTCTCTCACTAGAAAAGAACAGGCTTCTAAGAGACAACAACAAATATAACAAAATAAAATATAATAAGAAAATCATTATATTGAAGTTTCAGGAGACAAGCCAACAGAAAAAATAAAAGAACCCAAGGGAAAGCACAAGAATCAGAGACCCACTCATTTACACATCCAGGGATCTCACAAACAAATGAAAGCTGTAGTATATGTGCATTGTACCTGGTGGAGATGCCTGTAGACCCTGCGATTGCTGCTTCAGTCTTTTTGAGTTTATATGAGTTTTGCTCAGTTTTTGTACAAGGCCTGCTCTCTTAGTGTCCTCTGTTTTCCCTGTCTTCCCAACTCCTTATGCTTCCTCTCCCATAGGGTTCTCTGAGCTCTGAAGGGAGGTATTTGATGGAGACACCTCTTTTAGAGCTGTGGGTCCTAAGGTTGTTCTCTCTGCATAATGTCTGGCTGTGGGTGTCTGAATATGTTCCTATCTCCTGCAGGAGGAAGTCTAACTGGTGATGGTTGAGTATCAAGGCTCTGATCTACAAGTATAGTAGAATATCATTAGGAATCTTTTTGTTACACTTTTTTAGACCAGAAGTACTTGTTTTACCCTAGGTATCTGGGCTATTTAGTCTTTGGTTCCTGGTCCCCCACCAAGTATCATGTATAGGTTCCACCTCATTGAGTGTACCTTAAGTCAAATCCCTATTACTCTGAACACATCTGATTTCATTTTGGTCACATGTCTTCTACGTGCTTATTGGGTGGGGTATATTAGGTTTATTTTCTTTCTTTCCTTTTTTCTGAAAGAGAAAGAGCCTGACTTCAAGTGTAGGAAAGAGGGAGCACTTCAAATGCATTGGGGAAGGAAAGAATATCAGTAAAATATCATGTATAAAAAGCTTTTAAAACTATTTTTAATGGTAGGTGTCACCTACCAGGACAATACTTCAGGTTTTCTTATTGCCTCTACATGCATCCAAACATAAGCACAAAAGCATAAACACGCGCGCGCGCGCACGCACACACACACACACACACACACACACACACACACACACACACACACACAAATACACACAAAGTATCTGGAGAAATAACACATTCATCAAACTCAATCAGACTTGAGTACTCAGAAACCCTAAAGGAAATCTTACAAACATAATTGTACAAAAGTGATTTAAAATCATTGTCAGTGCTCAGGTACATGTCTAGTTCAATAGTATTCATATATCTAAATAAAACATATTAATCTTTACTCTAATTTACCTCAGAAATATTGTTTGAAAGTAAACCATAGAAATGCATTTCAGTCTATGTTATTTGAATTTCATATCAGTCTTTTCTCACTGAAATAAAAGAATTCAAAGTCATCAGTAAAATTTATCTACCTGGATGTAAAGCATAAAACTCCACAGAAAGATTGTAGGGGAAGCTGTAGCCACGCTTACTTAGGGGCTGGCTACAGGTGTGCCTGACCACGCTTGCTAGGGCGTGGTCAGGGTGACTTAGAGCTAGACTTGAAGGGGACTGCGTCTCTCTTTCAGTTTCACTTTTGGGCTTGCGTACAGACCGCTGCCACACCGGCTGGCTTAGGTTGCTCTGTAAGTAAGGCTTTCCCCTATTAAATACCCTTATATTTCCACTTGGCTCCATATTGGTATTTTCCCACTATAAAAGATAGCATGCTTTCTGGACATTCAAGACTGACACTAGGAGTATTACATACTGTTGATCAATGATTACACTTGAAAATAATGTTTTGGTATCTACTTGTTTCAGATTTACATTGTGAAGACTGTAGTTTATTCCATGTTCATCAAAATGTTATGACCAACAAAATGTGAACAAATAAATAAAAGGGGGCTGGAGAGATACCTCAGTGGCTAAGCTCTTGCTGCTCTACCAGTGGAACTGAGTTCAGTTCCCAGCACAGGTAAAAACTTCAGTTGCAAGGGCTTAAATGCCTCTGACCTCTGTGATTACCTGAACTCACCTGGATATATACCCACAATCACACAAAAAATAAATAAACACAGCTAAAAGCAATAAACATAAATATTTAAAATTAATAAATAAGAAAGAGAAAACAATGAGATAAACCATTATCTTTTTATCATTTTTTAAATTGAATTAGAACAAGATTGATTTACATGACAATCCCAGTTCCCTTCTCCCTCCCATTTTCCCCTACCACCCCATCCCCCCAACTAAAACCCTACCTATCACATACCCTTTCTTCTATTCTTCACCTGACTCAACCTTTATGCTCCCTCATGACCTTTGCATCCTTCCTTTTCTTCCCTTCTCATTCTCGTGGCTCCCTCCCCCCTCTTCCCATGCTCTCAATTTGCTCAAGGGATCATGACCTTATCCCCTTCTCCAGGGGACAATGTTTGTCTCTTTTAAAGTCCTCCTTGTTTATTAGTTTCTCTGGCAGTGTAGATTGTAGGCTGGTAATCCTTTACTCTATGTCTAAAAACCACATATGGGTGAGTACATATCATGTTTGTCTTTTTGTGATTGGGTTACCTTGTTCAGAATGGTTTCTTCGAGTTCCATCCATTTTCCTGCAAATTTCAAGATTCCATTTTTTTTTCTGCTGAATAGTACTCCATTGTGTAAATGTACCACATTTTCTCTATCCATTCTTTGGTTGAGGGGCATTTAGGCTGCTTCCAGTTTCTGGCTATTACAAATAGTGCTGCTATGAACATAGATGAACAGATGTCCTTGTTGTATGAATGTGCTTCTTTTGGGTATATGCCTAGGAGTAGAATTGCTAGATCTTGTGGTAGACTCATTCCCATTTTCTTGAGGAATTGCCATACTGATTTCCAAAGTGGCTGTACAAGTTGGCACTCCCACCAACAGTGGAGAGGTGTTCCCCTTTCTCCACATCTTCTCCAGTACAGACTGTAATTGGTGAATAAACCAGTATCTTAATGCACTAAAGTTTTATTTTAACAACATGGATGGAACTGTAGGCTTATTTCTATTAAAACAAACCTTTCCTTGAATAAACTTGACTGATCTAAGTTGTCCACCAGAATTGGTTGAGAATCACCTAAAGACTAATAATGTTCTCTGTATGTCACCTCCAAGGGAGTGAAACCTCTAAAACCATGAGCAAATGCAAATCTCTCCTCTTTTGTGATTTTCTTTTGGTATTCGTCAGAGAGATGAAAAGTCTATCATAGTAAGACACAAATTGTGATATATCAAAGCAGTGTTAATTCATGAAGAATATGAACTTGCAAAAAATCTACTGTAGCAACCATGGCAATACACTAGGATTAGAAGGTTGTAAATTTCACTGAGATTCCTGAAACAATCATCTATGAAACCTGAGATTATACTGAAAAAAGCAATTCCCCTCAACTTGGCATCCAGTCATTAAGAAAACATATGATTCTGGTCCACATAATAGAGAAAGCAACAATAACCATCTTCAGGGAATTTATAACTTTTCTAAGATCCATGAGGACATAATGATAATCATTGTCAGCTGGAGGCATGGGTCGATAACTCAAAGGTCATTTTCCACAACGAGATAATTGGACAGTCACAACTATCATTTTCCTCAATCACCATCTCATTTCTGACCCAGACTAGAAATCTCTCATTTTCTGTCCACTCTCACATAAATAAATAGGTCATTTTAGATGAAAAGGCCATCTTTACTAACATATATCCAAATGGTTTTTTAAAGGGCTATGCCTCCTTTGTAGGTGTATAATAACCCTGCATGTTATTTTGTTATTAAACTACACAGACCCCAGAAGGAACATGCTGGAGATTTAAGGAGAAATAGTAATATGGGAAGTTATTTCATTAAGTACTATGTGAAATGCTAAAACACATCTTGTATGAATGACAATAGCATGACTACCTGGGGCATGGACGTGCCACTGAGAGTTTATCACAGCTACTTTGGGTGTTGAGCTAGGCTGGTAAAGTTGTACAATTCCTTTTGTCTATATTTGGCTTTTCAGTATTGTTTCCCCATGTGTGTCTTCCTTTTGGAAATTCACTCCATTCTTGAAAAAGAAACAATATATTGTGTAGGAATTAGACATCATTTGTGTTCATATAGGAATAGCAGTATGCATTAAACTGTGGATTTTTCTGAGTATTTTATAGTACCTAAATGTGGATAAGAGTTTTCCCTTCCTTATCCTGAATCTTAGACACTTCCTGTCTCTCCCATTGATAATGATGCTGTGTGATAGTTATAGATGCTCTTGAACACATGGAAGAAACTACCCTTTACACTTGCTTTATCAAGAATTTTCAAATGCTGAAACACATTGGAATTTGTCAGATATTTTATCTGCATCTACTGTGGTTCTGTCTTTCCATCCCGTTGCAGATGGCTAAGGGTGATCTTACCTTGACTTCTGCCAGAATCTTATTTAGTTTTAAGAAAGCACTGAGAAGCATTAAATAGCTTAGTCTCACAGACCATTCATAGGTCAATCCTGATTCAAATTGAATCTGACAGTGAGGTTGAAGACCAATATTTAATGGGCATGGCCAGTTATAAAATACAATTATTACTTGCCCCAAATTAACTCAAATCTTTCTCAATGCTCATTTCTGAAGATTGTATGTTATAATCTTTTTAAAAAGCAGTTAAGACAAATTTGGCTGTCAAGCAGATCACATATCTTAATTTGTGTCCTATTGCTCCTCTTCCATTTTCTTAGAGACGATACCACAGCCTTATTTACCTATGAGGATGACTGATGATTGGAAGATCATACCAAGTCACTGCGTAAGAGTTTAGAGAGCCTTGTTTTGCTACTTTTGTTTTCCTCCAATACTTTTTGTTCATTTCATACCTGTTTTTTTTGTGTATATGGCTCAACATGACATATTAAAAAGATTCCTATTTCTAAAAAGCAAGTATTAATAAATAGTAAAGATGAAAGAGAGATGGATAAAAGGTTAAAAGAACTTTCTGATCTTGAAGAGGACAAAAGTTTAATTACCAGAATCTACACGGTGGCTCAAAGACATCTGTAACTCCAATTCTAGGGATCTAAGAGGGCCACTCCCAGTTTCTATAGGCACCAGGCATCCATGTGGTATGTGTGTGTTTGTGTGTGTGTGTGTGTGTCTGTGTGTGAACCTTTTTCAAAAGATAAATATTAGAAAATTGATGTAGTTCTCTGAAAGGCTAGACAGCTATTAAATGGCAGCAACAACAACAAATACAGGATTTAAATTTGGAGTATCCTAAAGGAACTGCTGAAAGAAATCAGAGGAAATCTAATTACTTATACATTACTTTGTGTTCATGGATTGGAAGTTAAAGAATTTTTGAGATATAATTCTTTATGCTTGATTAAACCACAAATACACAAAATTGGAAGGTAAAAGAGATTATCTCATGCCTGGGTTAAGAATGACATGCAGATATTTGAAGCATTTCATGACTTTGTAACCTGGGTTATAATGGGACAATCATTTTTGTAATATTCTGTATTCTGTTTTTTTTTTTTTTTTTTTTTTTTTTTTTTAAACAAGGCTTCTTTGTAGCATTGGGTGTTCTGGAGCTGAATCTGTAGACCAAGCTAACTTCAAACTCATACAGCTGCATCTGCATCTGCCTATTGAGTGCTGGATTTAGTGGAGTATGCCACCACTGTCTGTCTCATTTCTGTACCATTCTTTTCAAAACACTTTGGTCATATCATCTTAGAGTCCAACTCTATTTGCACACTAAAAAGATCAAAACCAGCCTGGTAATCATGGAAGTGAGCCAATGCTTCAAATACCCTGAGGTTTTCTTTTCCTTGAAACAATTATCTAAAATTTAAATGAGAGACTATAACATTTAATACCCTTTTGGTTGTTGGTCAGGGGAGTTCAAAAGAGTCACAAAGCAATATAATCAATTGATGTTGCTCTTGGATGCCTCCTAGAAGCTGAAGGCAAGTCATGATTTTCCACGCAACTTGCACATTGAATTTGGAGAATTATAGCTTAATACTATGCTAAAGTCTCCTCTTTGGAACCTAGCTTCCACAATGCTAGAAGGTGTTATGAAAACTGCCAAGGATAGAAATCATTTAATAGTTTGTTATGATAAATCTTTTTGCCAAAAGCCGCCTGAGCACCACCGCCACGTGTGAGCTTTACGCCAGCCGCCCACCCGAGTTAGGCCCAAATGAATACATAGAGAGACTTGTATTAGTTACAAAGCTGCTTGGCCAATGACTAGGATTCTCTTTTGTTAGCTCAGTCTCAATTACCATATATCTATATATTTTATGGGACTTATCTTATCAGACACCTTATTGGTGTCGCTCCTTGCTGGTGAATCACATCATGCTGCTGGAGCAAGAGCCCAGGGGAAAAGAAAAGAGAGCGACACTTCCTTTTTCCTCTTCTTAAATATGAGTCTCCTTGCTATGTCACTTCCTGTCTGGAACACCACTTCTCTACTACATTTCCCAGAATCCTCTTTGACTCCTAGTCCAGCCTAAGCTGCTGTCTCATTGGCCAAGCAAATACTTTATTTAAAAACATACACAGAAGTATTTCCCCCATCAATAGTTGTACTCAGTAATGATGGGTACAAACCACAAACAAATGACCAGCACATAAAGATATCCCTAAAGATGCAATAGTGGCACACATATTTTTACAGTAAGCAACAAATGTCTAATTGGGACTTAGGACCCACTCAAAAAGATGAAAATCTTACCTGATAACAGAAACTGACCCAAACACTTTAGCTAGAGAGGTCATGGGTCCTAGAGGAGAACTAACTAAAGCCACTTACCCAAACCGATATAATTCCTAAATGCATTGTAAAAACTTATCTTTATCCCACATCAAAAAATTTTTTTTTGCATCAGAGACTGCCTTAGCTCCTTTTCTATTGCTCCAAAGATACACCATGAACAGGACAACTTACAATTTTCATTGGGACTTGGTTACAGTTTCAGAAAGTAAGACCATGATCATTATGGAGGGAAGCATGGCATTAAGCAAATAAGAATGTTGCTGGCAAAGTGGGGTCAGCGGGACATCTTAAAATAGCAAATGTTGGAGAAAGGGAGCAGAAGGGACTCTCCTTCCTTGCAGGTAATAATTCACAACATTATCCATGCTTCAGAAAGCGGTACAGTTTCCACTTCTTACAAAGCTAAATGCTCATATTATTTAATACAGGAACTATTTCTCTAGATCCCCTTCACCCTTTCTCCCCCCCCCATCCATCTCTCTGACCTCTTCTCTCCCTGTCTCCCATGTTTTTCTGTCTGTTTAGATGTACATGTGTGTGCAGGTACTTGTTCTCATGTGTGTGTGTATGCCATGTGCATGTGGAAACCAAACAATAGACTTTGGTGTTGACCCTCAGGATCTGCCCACCTTGTGTTTGAGACATGCTCTCTCTCTTCTTGGCCCGCACCCACTGCACATATTACTTTCTCCCTAACCCCCTTTGCTTAAACAACTTTGGGGCCTGTGTACTTACATGGGAAAAATACAACTCAGTAAATATAAATATGTGTTCAGATATACTTGCAAATTTCAATGACTGGAAGCAATCAAGATGGATAACAAATGGATAAGTTGACTCATACACTGAAACCCTGCATAGGAATAAGCCACAAGGCCACAAAAAAGACACAAATGGCTTAGATGAGTAATGGTCCATAAATGAAGCCAATGTGTTCAAGCAAATATTTAAAGTTGGTAGAAATTGATCATTGTTTGTGAATATGTACAGATGGGGATATATGACTGTATAGCATTCAAAGGATTCTAGAGCAATAAAGGCATTCTATATAATGTTATAGTGCCCAACACCACAAACTATGAATTTGTAAAAATCATCATAGTCTACTGTGCAAATACTAAATGGATAAAAACAACCAGAGCCTCTTGAAGAAATGGATGATTGAAAGGACAAGACAGACAAAACACAAGTCCAGCCTGAAGCATTGGGCACCTAGTCAAGATTGTGTTCAACAAACCCCATGGAGTATGTTTGTAAGTAACCTAAAATGTACCACAAAATAAAACAAAGTATCATAGTAAAACTCAAGTTATATAGTAAATATTTATGAATCTGTGGTGATATAAATCAAATATAGGACTGAAGATACAGCTCAACAGTTAAGGGTGTTTGCAGCTTTTGAAGAGGTCCTGAATTCAGTATCCAGAATCTATGTCAGGTAACTCCCAATCATCTGTAACTCCTGCTCCAGGGATATCTGACGCTGTCACCTGTCATTCAAGGATGCCTACATACATGTATAAACAAGTAAATCCAGGATATATAAATGAAAGAAAATAAACAAATCTCCCATACAGAGAAACTCTATATGCATCTTGAATGCTCCTCTAAGTGCTAGCACACATCCTCTCCCCTCTGTGTGAGCTGTACATGGAAAATACTCCCACAGAGGACAGTATGAAAAAGGAGGTTAAAGTAACTATTCAACATGGAGAAAGCTGACAAGCATCTCTTCCACCAACCGATGAAGATTAGAGTGTTGATGACAAGCTCCACTGACAGGATGTAAGGAAGGACTCGCTTCTGTGACCTTCCCCTTACACCTTACCACAGTATCAAACCAATTAAGCATGAGACTATCAGGCAAGACCTGCCTGAGGGACATTCCACAAGACACCTATCTCAAAGCTGTGCAGGAGTCAAAAACCAAGTTAGGCATGAACACTTTTCACTATGGAAGAACCAGAGGAAATATGATGCCTCAATGTTAGAGGCAGACTGGAAAAGAAAATGGTCAAAGTAGGAAAAATGGTGGCATTTGATGTAGATGATTGTGTAGATCATATGCACATCATTAACTCTGACTTACCAATATAGCACCAGTGTCATATTAAGGAAAGAAATAAAAGCATTTCCCTTTAGTGTCATTTAGTCAAGAGTGATTCCAGATTCGAATCTCTGCTTCATACTCCCTGTGTCTGTCTGTTGTATGAGTCTGAATCTGTACCTGTCTAAAGGCTATCTTATGAACCTGTCCCTGTGTTGTGTTCTGTTTGTGTATCTAACCCCAACAAAGGATGTCGTTCTCTCAGTTTTGAAAAACTCAGAAAACATCTTATAGAGAAGGAAGGGGATACTTCACAGAAATCCTTGTCAGAGTTTTACAAGGGACTAAGTCAGTGGCTCCAACTTATCCCAACTATTCAGACAACAAACATCATTGCTTATCAACCAATATCCATAAATTTTGCTTTCAACTATTATGATAGATTTTAGAAAGTTGCTTTCAACTTCTGTATTTACTGCTTTCCAAAAATGATACATGTTCATTATCTGGATCAAGGCCATGGGACAATACATAACTTAAGATTGTAGTTATGTGTTAGCTTAGGTTGTTAAAGGTGATCAAATGGGAAATCTAAAGCAAGTAATGTTGCTTACTACATAGTTCCCTTAAAGGCAGGCTAAACAAACAGTGTGAATGCACAGTATGATAACAGCCTTACATCCTAAGTGACTGCAAGTGTGTTATTAACTCTGGATGTGAGGTCTAGAAAAAGTTCCAGTCTGTTTTTTAGCATGTAACAGATGTTTTCATAATATTGCATCCCACAGATACCAGTTATATAATAGTGTATTGACAATGATACCTAACACTCTGGACTACAGAGAATGTGTCATTATGTATACAGAAAGTTTACAACCTTGTACTGTCACTTAAAATAAATTAACTTGACTCTATCCACTTGCTGCTTCAAAGGTGTCACCTTCATCCCTCTCAATTATTCTAGGCCATTTTTAAATTGTTATCAGTGTAGCCATCTGTATTTGTTTTACAATAAATCTAATTCTTTCTTGGGTTATGATCAGTAAATATATTTATGTATTTAATATTAGAAGAATTTTTAAATTACCAGATGAAATTTCTATTTTAACATCAAAAGTTCTAAGCACCAAGAAAATGGAAAAGCTCTCCTTATATTGCTCATTGAAACCATCCTTTGATTTGGTTCCTTTGAGAAACCTCAGAAGGAAAATTTTAATGATCTTCAACTTTCTGAAACACTGCATAGAAACTGTAACACTTGTCTTCTTACACATCCTGTCTTTTGGAGCCTTCAGAATCACAATAAAAAGGCATGAGACTATAAGATAAGAGAACACTAACCTAACAATACAAGAGAATTTCCAAACTTTCTAAACTAGGGGATACGAGGCCTCCAATAGCAAAATTGATGTTTGGTAAAAGGTGTGCCAGACTCTAGATCTCACAGCTAAGAAATTAATTTTTCACTGAGTTTAACCTCTTGACAGGCAGCTATGCTGACTAAGGAAATTGAAATGAATTAAGTGAGAATGTGAGTTTCACTTGTATCAACAAAGTCCCAAGTGACAAGAGACTTCAGGAATTGAAGTCTGAGGCTGGAGGCAGTTCAGCTGGTAAATTACACAAGCTCGAGGACCTGAGATCTGATCTCAACCACTCATGAAACATCAGGTGAACACTGGAGTAGTAGAAGCAGAAGGATCTTTGGGTAGGTGACTTGCCAGCTTAGCCAAATACATGAGCTCTGGGTTCAGTAGGAAACTATTTCAATATGTAAGGTAGAAAGCCATCAAGAGAGGCATCCAGGGTTGATCTCCAACTTCCTCACATCCCACTCATGTGAACATGTACAAATCTATATATCACACACACTCAAAAATAAACTAATGAAGAATTAAGGGAACCTGGCATGTAGTTAAGGAACACTGAATAACTGAAACATTCAATTACATTTTAGGAAGCTTGTCCCAGTATCCATTTGATGAAAGCACAAGGAAACACTGATCAGCATTGCTCAACAATTGTAAACTAAGCATTTCCGTTTAGCCTATCCAGGAAAGCTAGAAAACTGAAAGTGAACATGACCTTCCAATTTTTCCATCTATAATAAAGTGTCGAAAGTGGCACACAAGACATTATATTCTCTGTTCACCAATAAGACTATGATACTTGGTTTTTACTTTTATAGATTTTAAAATTTTTGATCATCACAATTGAAATTCTCTCTCTCTCTCTCTCTCTCTCTCTCTCTCTCTCTCTCTCTCTCTCACACACACACACACACACACACACACCTTTTCTTTTTATTCAACAACCTCCACTGCCTTCCTCCATACCTTTCACTTCTCATTGGCCTCTTAAATCCTCCCAACTAGACCCTCTTTCTACATTCAGGACACAAGTATTCCACTGCCCTCCCATGTTTGCCCTTCCCCCTCCCTTTATACAATTCTCTCCCAATTCACATTATCTTTCTAATTTCATACACATATGATATATATATTCTACACATCACACACACACACATATATATGTATAAATATAAATATATATATATATATATATATATATATATATATATATACATGTGAGGGAAAATATGTGATATTTATTCTGCTTCTGGCTTGCTTCAGTTTGAAATAAGAAGATTTCTCTGAGATCTTTTCTGCCACAGTTTATCTTTCTTTTATCACCATTTCCTCACCAGAATGGATCTTTTATTGAGTGGGGACAAGTGTGAATGGTTGCTTTGCAAACTGATTAGAAAATTCCTAGCTTACATGGTGTCTTGGATTTTCATTTCCTGGTTAGATACTTAAGATGCTTCTATTTAAACAACGCATGGCTTCCCCTTTCAAAACCATCCCTGCTTTAATGGTTATGCACCGTGAAGCCTAGATCTTGCAATAAAGGAGAATCTAATTAGAGCTTTCAATTCAGAAAGGCAGCTAAACTCTTTTGCTTCAACATAAAAATGTTCGGTAAAACCCTTTTCCCCCTTCTGTAGTGAAAATAGCAGTTATCTTTAACAGAGAAGAAAAGGCACAAATTATCCCACCTCCATTCTCAATTCAAGCATAAGTCAGAGGCAGCGGACCCAGCCTCTGCCTTTCCACATCAGAAGGAAGGTGAATTTCCAATTCTGAGGCAGCAACTGAGAGCGAGGCTGTGGAGGAAAAAGCATTGCTGCTGCTTTTAAACCCTTTACACCAACTCAAAACGCCTTCCAGTTGAAAGCATGAAAATTGCAGTACCTACTTCAATAAGCAAGTCGTTTAAATATAATTTTTGGCACGACATACATATTCACGGAGAAAATGAGTCAAGAAAGACAGTTTGTAGTTTTACAAAAAGGAAAGCATAAAATTTTAAATATTCTCACCCATGTCTATCCAGGAAAAGTAATATCAATTTTAGAAAGATGAAAAAGTAAACCGTTAAGTAGGACTTAGCATCAAGGGAACTTTGAAAGAAAGGATAGGAAATCACTCCCTTTTCCACCCCCATGGAAGGAAGCCTGTCAAGCCTACAGCCAGAAGGCACTATGGGGGTTAAGGAGGTGGGGATAATTCTAATAAGATTGTACTGAAATGGCTTGTGTCACTTCAGAGTTAAGTGACCCTGAAATGATATCCATAAATCTGATGTGCTGGATTATGGAGAGTTGAAATCTTGCTTCTTACTCTCACACAAAGCATGGCTTGCACATACACTGCAGTTATCATCCTGAGACCCTTCTCATTGTGTGTGTGTGTGTGAGTGTGTGTGTGTGTGTGTGTGTGTGTGTGTGTGTGTGTGTGTGTGTTTGTGTGTGTGTCCTCACTTAGGGAAACTAATATATTGGCCTACTAGGGGGAATTCAACAACAGTTGTGTAATAATAACCCATGCTGGTGAACAGTGGTGTCATTGTGGAGTGCTATCAGGTCACAGTATACTGGATGCTCGAATAGCAGTCTTTAAAAGTCATTCACAATTGTCTAGAAGCAATAATGGGATTTACAAGGGCATACCTCAGTTTCCCTATATTTCAAGGAATGTAGGAAACACACATTAGTAGAGTAAAAGGACATTCAACCATACTTTACCTTCACCACTGCATACCCTCTGTACATATAACCACCTGAAGATTTATACAAAGTCTTAAGACAAAGTCTACAACATGTGACAGTTCACAATGGCATAGGCTATAAAAGGCTCAGTTCTTGGGGAGCAGAGACATGGGCCCAGATTCCCTCAATTCTCTGTTATAATGACAGTTATTTTTTCCATGTTCATAGCAAGGGGTATTCTTTTTATTATTTTATGTTTGAGATTAGAATATAATTACATCTCTCCCTTCCCTTTCATCTCTCCAAACCCTTAAAAATACCCTTCCTGTAAAGCTCATTGAGGCACACAAGTAGCCAGGCCTCTCCCCTGAGGATCTCTAACTTTCAGGTTCCACACATGGAACACTCTAACTGCTCTAATGGCTGGACCCAGTCCTCAACCTACAGAGTACAATTCCAAGATATGGACTTGAAATCCCACTGATTCCCACCCTAGAAAGCTTTAACCTGAAAAGTTCCATCCTTCCCCAAGAAATTCTATATAAACCTTGCCTTATACTCAGTTCCCTGCTGTTTCTCACCCAAGCCGAGGAAGCCACCCTCCTGTTTTTTTTTTTTTTTGTTTGTTTGTTTGTTTGTTTTTCCTTCCCAACAAATCTCTTGTGTGAGGTTTATTGTGCGGTGTGTTTTTGTGGTATTCCTTGACTCTTGATTGCCAATATACCTTTCCATCTGTGCTACAACACATTGGTGCCAAAACCCAAAACAGGATTTCCTACTGCCTGTGTTTTCCCTTGGGGGCCTAAGCTGCACTGGGACCCTATTCCTAACCTATAGTTTACCCAAAACAGATTCTCCTTATGTTCACTAATTATTCAGAACCCCATCCACCAGTGCCATTTAGGTAAATTTCCCCTTTGACTGGTGTAAACATTTCTCTGAGATTGAGGAAGAGACCATTGAAGTACCACCAGCCAGGATCTTCAAGGCTATGGTTGACCCTCTCCACCCGACCACCTCCCCACCCCCTCACCCCCACCCCCCACCCCCACATTGGAAATGCAATCCTGTGGTTTCCTTTGGTCAAACCAGGCTATTGAACCCCTTCCTGTCCTCTTTTACTCACCTTCCCTTCAGGTCCTCATGGCTTTCATGACTCTGTTCTCTAACCTTTTCCTGTGAATGAGACCCCTCCTCCTACAGCTCAGTTTTCATCCTCACCTTCTGCCATCTAGGAAAGCTCTGGTACCTGGCACCAAGTCTCTCATCTGGCTTAGTCAGGTTAAGCTCCTGACCCACATAGAGTGTAGTAATAATCCACTGCCTCATTTGGTCCTTCCTGAGTCCTAGGGATGCCCACAGCTACAGGTTGCAGGGGCATTTTCCTTTTCTCTCATCCATGGGAACAGTGTCTTCCATACTTTCTCTTCCTACATTAGGATGCCCCTTAGAAAATGTCCAGCCTCTACACCTGGCACCCTTCCTGAAGGGCCCTAAATTTATTTACTTTTGCAATAAAAATTGGCTCCAATCCTCCTTTGATTATCCATCCAAAGGGCTGCTAAATATCACCTTAGAATCTAATATTATTTGTGACCTTTACAAATACTGTGAACAACCAGGGAAGTGGAAACAGATTCTCCATTCTCTATATTTTCTTCTCTCGAAGCCCTGATGGGTTGTGTTTGTTCTCTTCCATCACCCATGGATGGTATAAATGTACTGTCTTTTAAGTCACCAGTTGATGGAACTCTAAGTCAATTGTAAAGTGGGAGTCAGGAACTGGACCTAGCAGGAGAGGGAGAAAGCAAAGGAGTAGGCCACTTTTAGGGTGCACACACCCTATAGACACTCTTCACTCTCTTCACTGACTGGTGCATCTCCCATCTACCTCCTGTAGTGCCCCCTGTCTATATCCAAGCTCAAAATTTTTCCTACTGCTAAACCTTCTTTGTTTTCAGCTTAGGTATCTTTAGCTATGAATGGCATTAGATTGTTGTTTTATGCTGTCCCATTTCATTTAAAAGCTGATTCTAGAATTGGGGTATGACTCCCACTTCTCTAGAACCAAGCATGCTTGTAGAAAGTTTCTTCCAAAATCTCTGTCCCCTGTCATGCGAGCCACCTGACTATGTGACAGAGAAAGGAAAACAAAACAAAATAAAATGGTATGACAGATTTTGATGATCCGCATGGAAGGTCTCACCCTCCCTGGGGAGCAGAAACTGAGTGGGATAGGGAGTTAGTGGGGGGCAGGGGAGGAGGAGATGGAGAGGGAACTGGAATTGACATGTAAAACAAGCTTGTTTCTAATTTAAATAATAATAAAACAATCAAAGAAAGAAAGAAAGAAAGAAAGAAAGAAAGAAAGAAAGAAAAGACAAACTATTCCCAGTGAGAACAATTGCTACTCATTTCATACTCTTTTGGTTTTAGTTTCACGCTCTAAAATTTTTGCTGATGTATAAATCTTTTCTCAAGATTTGTAAAACTATTGTGTAAACTTTCTGTACCTCAAGATTTGTAAACATATTGAGTATGATTAAAACCCTTTAAAACCTGGGGGGAGCTCAAAACACTGAGGTTGATAGTTTAAAATCTATTCATAGGTAATCTTAAAGGAAATAAGTGACTTCCTGCCATGTTAGCTCCCCACTCCTGCCCACTCAACTGTGATGTAAGCAGCCATGTGTCTGACAGCCATTTTTATAAGGTTGGAAAGGATAGATTTTGTCACATGGCTTTATTCTCATCTTGATTAAAAGTGACCACATGGCATAAGCCAACCAATGAAACACCATCTCCGCCTTGTTGTGAGGCCAAACCCAGAGGATTCTTTCCCTACTTTTGATCACACCAACAAGAGTCCCCCATATCAGCCTCAACCTCACAGTCCCTTTTTTTCCTCTCTGCTTTTCATTCCTCCCTCCTCAGTGACAGGCTGCCCACTCAGTCAGGGTTGAGGCAGTCCCAACCGGCACCCTAAATGGAATTGCAGTATCCCCAGAGGGCATCCTAGCTAGAGATCAATTTGTAACTTGCCTCCTGGCTGGTCTTCACAAGGCTACCCTTAAAGTGATAAATTATGAAAAGATCCAAGAGGTTATCCAGGACAAACATGAAAACCTGACTCAATTCCTAGACTGCCTCACAAAGATCCTCTTATAAAATATCAATCTGATCCTGAGACCACAGAGGTAAACCAACTCCTCATGACCTATTTCTTCCCAGAAGTTCCCTGATATTTGGGTCAAATTTAAGTGTCGAGAGAAAGGACCCTTGACTCTACAGGCAGACATCTTAGCTATGGCCTTAAAGTTGTACCATGGAAGAGATAAAAAAGCATGAAAGCAAAATTACTGGTTGCTAATGAAGGTCTTTCAGCTAGCCATATCAACTACCCAGGCTTTCTGGAATCCCAGAGCTCAAGAACCTCCTGGTTACTAATCAAATGTAGTCTGGAAGGTCACCAAACACAGGTCTGTCCAAACCCTTGTAAACCACCTGGACCATGTTCAAGGTACATTTGGGTGTTGACTGCCCTCATGTCCCTTGTGGTATGGGGACATCAAACCTAGATGGCTCTTCAGCTGACCTCCTTAGTCTTGCCATGAATGACTGAGATGGTTCAGACTCCTTTGACCAGACCACTGTGGTCTTTGACCAGGAGCCATGGATATACATCAAAGTAGCAGAGTGATATCTCTCTCTCCTTCTTTACACTGAGGTCACTTACTTGGTCCTGAGTGAGTTTCAGGGACCCACTTGGTTCAGGATCTCTGACTTATCAGCTCAATAGTTGTTCCCTTTCATTTCATAGTACCCAACTCCTATATTCTACTCTCTACCATCCCCTCAGAGACCTCACATTTCTCTGTCCCAGACCTCAAAGATGCCTTATTTTCCATACCTCTTGATCCCCAGTCACAAAATATTGTTACTTTACTTGGACTGACCAAGATACTCATCATTCCTTCAAACTTTCCTGAACTGTCCTACCCCAAGAATTATGGGATATCCTACGTCCATTTGACCAGGCTCTAGCCTCTGACTTACTCTCTGTCGCTTTGTAAATCCAAGCTTACACAATACATAGCTGATCTTCTGCTTTTTAGTCCATCCCTGAAAATTAGTCAGGCAAATATCTCTACCTTATTAAACTTTCTGTCCAGCTGGGGATATAGGGTCTAACCCTCTAAGGACCTACATCCATCTCTCAGGTTACTTATCTGGGATTAGCTATCACTTCAACTCACAAGACCATTACCCTTATATAGAAAACATTTAATTCAGTCATTCACAATTCTCACCACCAAAATTTAAATTCTATCCTTTCCAAGGATGGCCAGCTTCACATGCTCTTGGATTCCTTCTTTCCCTCTTCTCACCCACCCCCTATATGAGGTGGCCCTCGAACCCTCACATGAACCCCTTCTTGCACCCATTACCAAGCCATTTTTAAAATTTCTACATGTGATCCTCCAGGCTCTGGCCCTACATCTTCTAGACTGAACTCACCCCTTTTATCTCCAGGTTACAGAAAAGGAGAGACATGCCCTCAGGGTCCTTAGTCACCACTGGTACATTACTTGGCACCCATTGAATATTTATCAAAAAAAAAACCAGAACATATTGTCAAAGTATGGGCAACTTGTCTGTGTGCTCTGAGTGTACTGAACTTCTTATACATGAAGAAAAATGGTTAACCTTCCCTTTTCACCACCTTTCCCATCTCCTAAAATACAAGGGTCTCTAAACAGTACCACCTTTCAGAGTTTTCTCTCTTCAGGTAGCATTGACAGTGGATGTTCACTTATCTTTCAGCTGTACCCATGATCATCATTTCAACTTGCTGATTTAACACTCTTAAGGTACATATGGATCATTTGTTTCTGCTGGTTTCTGCCACCCACCATATTTAGTTCCAAATTCTAGAGTCTATCTCTTCAACCACTTCTTCCCTCTGCCTATTCTATATATCCAGTCTCTCTCCCCTTACTCAGTAAGTGTCTTCTTTTCTGGCTTCTGGAGCCTGCTACAACCTCTGGGTCCATCCTCTGGGTAACTCTCCGGTTACTACATTTACTTCTCTCCCTCTATTGGAATCCTTCCTGTTACCTTGCCTACTCTCCCTAGGAGCAGCCTGCTAACTCGTGAAGTTTCGTTAAGCCCTTCTGGGCTTTTTCCTCTGGTTATCTGCTGATTTGCTTTGGGCGCACCTGTAGTGACAGGGGAAAGCTCACAGTGAAAGTCACAAAACTTTGAGCATCCTTGATGCTTATGGATGTTTAAATTTAGAGACATTTGTATAGTTTCAAATTTGGTATGTAAGAAAATATTATTGTCAGGTGGTGGTAGTTCATGCCTTTAATCCCAGCACTCTGGAGTTTGAGGCCAGCCTGGTCTACATAGTGAGTTCCAGGATAGGTAGGGTTACACAGAGAAACCCTGTCTCAAAAAAAGAGAGAGAGAGAGACAATATTCTTACCCTTGAGAGTAATTACAATGGCATACCAATTTCTCATAAAACTCTCTGGCTGCCACCATCACTGCCACTGTGAAGAAACTGGTAAAACCTGTTTGTTTTCCTCACTTTGAGTCCAGGAGAAAGATTGTTGGGCCAGGTAGGAATGAGAAGAAACAATCCCAAATGATTGTGAATAGAAGGTCTTTCAATCATAAAATCGTTTTTCTTTTATCACCAAGTTTTAAGTTATCACCAAGACAGGGTTTACTTGCAGAGGAACATAAGTAGAACAAATTACTGATGACGTGCAGTCAAGCAGGAAGAGGAAGGCAGCATTCAAATGCTGGTTTCAGTGTCACCCAAAGTCATATTACAAATATAAACATTTCTACTGATTACTTCAACTGTGAGTTCAGAAAACCACTTGTGAAAAACTTGTGTTCAGCTTGTGTCCTGATGACCTTTCACTGTCTGATTGTTGTAACAGAGTCATCCGAGGGCAGAGTCCTCACCTGAGGAACTGCCTAGATAGGTTAGTCTGTGGCCAAGCTCATGAGGGATTATTTTGATGTAGGAGGGGCCAGCCCACTGTGGAGAGCACCAAGCCTTTGGCAGGAGATCCTGAATTGGATAAAAATGCTAAGTGAGTATGAGGGATCAAGAAAGCAATAACAAGTGAAAGAATGAGCCAGCAAGCAGCTCCTCCACCATTCCTGTCTTCAAATTCTACCCTGACTTCCCTGAATGATGGATTGTGACCTGGAGATATAAGTGAGATAACCATTTCCTTTTTCAGTTGCATTGTCTCAGAATGCTATTTTACAACAGAAAAGGAAACTAGGACAACATAGAATAAAAACCAAAGTCAAAGAAATTTCACCTTTGTTCTTTCAAAGTCTCCTGTGAGATCACATGGTGGAATTTCTTCAAGGATAGAGAGATAAACGCACATTCAGCATGACATACACTTCCCTGAAATAGAAAGCTAAAAGGAATATTTTGTCATCAGCCTTTATTAAAGTATAACAAACATTGTTTTGTTTGGCAAATTGTTTGGAAAACATTACAGTCCTGAACATTTTAAAAGATTTAAGTCCAAGGAAAATCCACTAGAGTAACAGAACTCGAAAAGGTCCACATCTTAGGATAAAATATAAGAAAGAAATGATGCTCAGGTAGACTACAATGTTATTTTTAAATGCAGCATCCATTCCAAAAAAGCATGAGGAAAACCTTCATATTCTTCCAGACAACACAATTTATTGTTTTACCAATACTCATGTGATCCTTGGAAAGAACCAACTTCACTATTTATCCATTTTTTAAAAAGTGCATTTCAGTGGAATTCCACAAAATTCATTATTTTCTTTCAAACAAGTAAACTGATTGCTTGATCTGGAAAGCTGAACACTAATGATGCCACAAGAGAGTTAACAGACCATCATGGGGAGGGTTAAAATGAGGGGATGGGGTAGGTGGTGAGATGATAATCAAATTGTGGCTAATGTCCAGAGAGCTATCTAGTATTGCATTTGCTTCACTTTAGACTAGTACCCTTAAAAAAATATTCCAGGAGCTTAAGAGTTAACTCAAAGGTTAGGGGCACAAATTGTTCTTGCAGAGACCCCAGGTTTACTTCCCAACACCCAAGACAGATTGCTCAAATTTGCTTATAACTTCAGCTCCAGGTAGTCTAATGCCTCTAGCCTTCACAGATACTTATACTCACATGCACACACCACACTAATGCATACATGTGCACACAATTAGAATGACTAGGTAGTAGGATTCACTATAAATTTAAGGACAGGTTATCAAGAAAGTCCAGGCTGCTGAATAGCTGAATATCTCTCTCTCTCTCTCTCTCTCTCTCTCTCTCTCTCTCTCTCTCTCTCTGTGTGTGTGTGTGTGTGTGTGTCTGCCTGTGTCACACACACACACACACACACACACACACACACAATGAGGCTGAGAAACACATTTATATTTTTAATTGGTTCAAATTTCCAAACATAGAAACAGACATTACAAAGCGCATCAGTTACCAAATGGGATAAATAAAATGAGAAACAGGCCCATGCATTGTATCTTTTAATTGAATAAAGAAAGACTACTTTAAGGCTATTAAAAGTACCTAGAGACACAAAATATGCAGGTGAAACAATGATTAGTAACCACTGATGTCTTAATTAAAATACAAGAAATGAGAATGTTATAGAAAATATCTTTATTTTATTGCCTTTTCTATTGTTGTCTTTTTAAGTATTTATTTCCATTATGTGTCTGGACGTGTGTCTCTGTTTGTATAGGCACATATGTGAAGGTACCCATAAAGAGCAGGAGAGCTAGATCCTAGGATCTGGACTTACACATGATAGTAAGTCAGTCCATGTAGGTTCTGGCAGCCAAACTATGGTCTTCTGCAAGAGCAGTGCATATTCTTGATTACTGATCCATCTCTACAGTCCCTAGAAAGGCATTTTTAAAAAGCTAAAGTAGAAAACAATTGTTAATCCAGTACTATATACCCCCAAATATTAATAATTTATCTGAATTCCACTTTCAGATATCCAAGTTGAAAGAATGTCCTGTCTACACTCCATGAAATGAAAAGTAGGTCCTAAAGCCTGAAGCAAAAAATAACTACAGGTCGATATTCAGATTAAATTGAAAGAATAAGACCACTAGACTCAACAACAACAATACAAATCATGATGAAGTATAAATATTCTATGCTTTGTCTTCACTTAAACATTTTGTTCATTAGCCTATATTCATATTCTACATGTGATCTCCAGGGAGGTTTCTCTGTTTTACTCTGAGGCATGCTACCATAAGTTGCAGTTTTCTCTGTTCTTATCTTTTTCTGCAAAATCCCATTCCTAGGCCTAAATTGAAGTTTGTTAGCATCAATGCCAGTTCAACAAACCAAACAACACACTGTGTGTAACTTACTGTGTAATTTATGCTAAGCCTCTTTATTGAGTGCAGCATGAATGTTTTGACATTTCTTTGTTTACATTTTTTTTCTAGAAATGATTAAAGACTTTCATTTTATTATTTTAAAAATGTTGTTGCAAAATCTCAAAGATGTTCATCTCCAGAATCTGTCCATGTGTAATGCTGGTTTCTATAAAAATCATTGTTTTCTAACTTAACTCAGAGAAGGCTATTTTCTCACTCATGTGGCTAACCATTGATGGGGAAAGCAGATTTCCATCCAGTTACTCCAGCAGCTGCTAAGGAGAGACCTGTGTTTTTATATTTCTAAAGGCTCCACTGGGTCATAATTTTTGTTATAGCCAATGAGAAGGAGAAAAAAATGAGAGAGGTTCATAGCAAATAATAACATCAAAATTACCAAGATACTCTAGGTCAGCATTTCCAAAATACAGCATCTCATACACACACTTCTTAAGCACTGTCAGTGCTCTCTCACTCCTAATTGCATTTGTACTTGACAGCACCCACACCTGACAGAAGAAGATGACTAATGGACAACAAGGACAGTGTCTGAAGCTGGAGAATCCCATGAACTAGGCAATGATGGGATGATTGGACCAGATCTAAGGGAGGGAGGCAAATGCTAGAAGCAATAAGTATGAACATACTGCAAAACAGTACAAGTTCAGAGAAAGGGGACTCTTTCACTGGGGTGAATATCAGCCAGAGCTTTGAAATTTGAGATTAAGGAGATCATTTTGATATGTAAAGTAGCAAGTTCACCAGCCATGTTCAGCCTTCAAACCTTGCTTTGACCATGTTTTTCTTTAGATGCTGCCCTGTTGGTAACCTTAGAATTCTTCAGGGAAACTAAGGTCTTCAAGGGCTCCATTTAAACACTACTGGCTAACAAGAAACATGCATCCATCTCAGCAGAGAATATCTTTCTGAGAATTACTATTGCTACTAACAATCTTTCCAATTTTTGGTAAAATTCTACTCTACTGATGGGCCCACCTCTAGTCTTCTAAACTTTGCTTCACAACCAAGTAGAATCCACCCATACACTTCCTAAAGGCCTTGATCACTAGTACTCCAGTGCTGAATTGTATTTTAATGGGGTCACCTCTTTTAGCAACTTTTTTTTATTCTTGTGTAAGGCACAGTGTACATTCAGTAACATTAATCTGGCAGATAGGAATTGAAATGACTAAACTGATATTCAATTGACTTTAACTGACTTAAACTGCATTGATTAAAGTTGAGTTACTACATGGAACATAGTTTAAAGAAGAGCTAGAATGAAAATAGTTTGCTTAAGAAAGATTTTCCCCTTGGGTAGAGCAGATACTGTATTGAATCTCTGGAGCTTATTTCCTGGATTATTTTAAATGGCCAGCCCTGTGTGAAGGACCCAGGTAACAAGAAGACAATCAAAAGAGCTCTTAAATCTAACTCCAGACTAGGACCCAGCTTGACCCATCATCAGTGAATTACTCAGATGATTGGATAGACTTGCATCATATTAAGATATAAGGCTTGATCTGTGTTTTGAAATTTGCGAATAGAAATATGTTTGAACTGGTGCATGAACATTCAACAATCCAGGAAGTGTTGATAAATTTGTCAAACAAGAAACATGGCTGGAATATGCTGAGAAAGAAGGAAAACTCAAGATTATAGACTATGTCAGTAACCACTGTAGAAAGGTAGAATAATATGGTGAATGGCCTTCAGAGCACTACAATACCATTGTGTTTGCCAGACACCTTTACCAACTTTCCTTTTAGAGCTTCCAACTGTCTCAAGACTTTACAATGAAGCACACAAAATGTACAAGAGTCAAAAAAGTTGATCAAGTTATTGATCTAGCACTTACAACACAAATGTGTCTATATGTCACTTATTTACATGTATTATTTATAAATTATTAGCAATATCCAGAAATATATCCAGGTAGTTATAGGTAATGAAAGATATCATTGGAGAAGTTACTTCTTCTTTTCTCTATCTACCAGTAAAAAAAAAGTAAGCAATAAGCATTAATCAACCACTTTTAATTTGGATTTCCTACTGTAGATTTGTGAGAAATAAACATGTATTAATGAAGCCACCAGAATTTGGTATTGGTTACAGCAGTTCCAAAGTGACTGAGACAATCCACTTAAAGTATAGAGGAAAATAACATTTGGGAAGATAAGATCAAGAATTGCACAAAGGTATTTCAAATTATATGTCTTAAAAGAGAGACAGAAACACAGTGAATAGCACTGAGTCATCTTTTCAAGCAAAAGTTACTATTTGTAAGATAGACATGAGCTACCAGAAAATAATTGAGTGAGCAGAGCAAGTGTGTCATGGAACTCAGTATGTATAAGATCTATACTAAACAAATGGATTTAGAATTCCATGATGTCAGGCTCAAAGACACATCCATTCAGTCCAATGACTTGATTCGATTAAGCAAAGGCATAGTAGGAAAATGTAAAGGAAAACATCACATATTTCATCCACATAACAGAAATTTTGCTTAAATTAGCCAAACTAACTCACCCCCAAATTAAAGAACATTTGAAAAATAACTGATCAATAATTATTAAAAGTGAAGGTTGTGAACAGTAAGGCTAGACTGTAGCAATCTCACTGCAGGACAGTAATGACAAAGAGCAACTTGCCTCTCATCCCAGAGTGAAACTCTAGGCAGGATCCAGTGACAGAGCATAAAGCACTGCAAAGAACACAGATGAGTCAAACATTGGAATTGGCTTAGTGAACGCTATCTTATGATGTTCATGATTTGGTTATCATAATATAAGATGTAATCACTGATGTACAATGAATAGAAGATGAAAGATATGCTCCCTGCTTCCTTTCCTTCCTTCCTTACTTATTGCTTCATAAATGAGTAAAGCATTGGAGATGGCTTGCTGAATACTATCCTATGATGGTCATGACTTGGTTATCATAATTTAAGATGTAATCACTGATGGAAGATGAGTGAGGGGGCACAGTGTAATATCTGAAACTTCCCAGAAAGGCTCTACTGGGTTAAAAGTGGGGAAAATGACTCTACATACATCACAGATGAAAGAAACATGATTTAGTTTTCCACAAATGATTTAAGAACATGCTCATATATGCCACCACAAAACAGGACAGTGAAGACCTGTTCCCTTCTTCATCTCCATCTTTCCTTCCTTGCTGCCTTCCTCCTCCTCACTCTCATCTCCTGCTTTATTGCTCTCTCTTCTATTTTACTCCTTTCTCTCTTTCTCCCTATTTCTCTCTTTTCCTCCTTCCTCATTTTACACTTGATGAGGAAACACATATGATAGCAGAGTGTCTATAAAACCAAGTAGTGTCAGAGTTCTCTGAAAGCTATCATTCTCAGAAGGAATCAGTTATTTTTTTTCTGGTTAAAATCAAACTATGGAGTAACTCATTTTTCTTTGACAGATATAGTCATCCCCCTCTTGGCCACCATCAGATTTAGTTCCACATCCCAGATTGATTGGGCTTCTGTAATCAATAACCACTACTTTGCTAAGCAGAGGAACAGAGAATGCCTAAGAACAGTTAGAGCATTGCAATGTGGACAAGATTTAAGAAGGCAAAAAAGTCAACAAAACTGCTACAATACAAAGTATCTCAAAGTGCTTTGGCTGCAATTATGGCTTATCACAAAACAAAGAATTGACAATGGCCATGCTAGGTTAGATATTCTCAAATGATTGCATCTTAAAGTGTATGATCTCAATACCTGGGGCATGCCTGGGGCATTCTCCAGGAACACAGAAAGAAGCATGGCCCTGCTTAGCACCATCGCAGACTGAGTGGGACACAGAGACCCACATGTTGAGCAAATGTATGGTGTGGTATGGGAGAAAGAGAGAGACAGCATGGTTCATGCCCAGTGGACAGAGGAATACCTGAATAGTTGAAAGAGATGAAGAGCAGGCTGAGGTAGATGGCCTTGATTACTATCCAGGGCCATGGTGATGTCTGGGCCTGAGCTGCTGCCAGGGTCCATGTCTGGATTCCTGGCCCTGTTGCAGCCATGGTGTGAGTTGATGTCCCTGGCTACTGTCTGAAGACTGAGAAGGAAGGCCTGTACAAAGTTGGTCCTTCCCCTCACTGGTTGTAATATTAGGGAGAACTGGTACTGCCTCTCAATGGGATAGTAGGACCTATATCTCACCTGTGCAGAACAATAAAGTCTGTTCACTGGGGCATGAGCAAGCTTGCCCTGAGGGAATGAGAATGGGAGAGTGGGTAATATCACCCTCATCTGCCATATGGTGGCATCGGTGAGGGAAAAATGCCCTTCCCTATACTACCACTTGCTGTGTGCAGAGGAAGGGAGAGCTGACCCAACCCTTCACCAGCGGCAGCACTCAAGAGAACTGACCCAAAACCTTGCCTAGACATTACAGCAGAGCTGACCTTATGGACTGGGATGTGGGTGAGCCAACCTTGAGGACATGAGTGTATGAGATCTAGCCCAGCCTCTTATCTGCCATATGGGGGCAGAAGCAAAAGAGTGATGCCTTCCCCTTCCTCCTGGATTTCTGTGGTGGGTGGGAGAGCTGCCCCTGAAGTTATGAGAGCAGGAGAGCCATCTCTACTCCTCACCAGCTTCAACACATGGGAAAGCAGGCCTTGCACCTCACCTGGGAGGCACAGTAGAACTGATCCTATTGGCAGGGTGGCAGGAGAGACTGGACCCACTATTCATTTGTCATGCAACCATGTTGGTGAGACAGAGAAGCCCCCCACCTTGTCCCTCACTGTCTGTGGCAGATGAGAGAGTTGACCCTCCCATTTACCAACTGTAGCATCCAGGATAGGGGGCCCTACTTCTTGCCTGGGTGGCACAGCAGAGCTGACCCTGTTGGTGGGGGCTTGGTTGAGCCATCCCTGAGGGCATGAGAGTGTGATAGCTGGGCATGCCACCCTTGTCTGTCATGTGGTAATGAGGGTGAAGGAAAGATGCCTTCCACCACCACCTGGGGGCAGTTGGGAGAGCTGGCTCTGTCCCCCACCAGCTGCAGCACTTAGCACTGGGGAGAATGACCTCTGCACCTCCGTGGGCAACATGGTAGAGCTGTCCCTGATGGTGTAGGTGTGGGTGAGCAGACTCTGATAGTATGAAAGAAGGAAATCCAGCTCCACATTTCACTCATTGCTGCTTAGAGTGAACCACACAGTGCAATGCAGGAGAGCTCACCTTGGTGACAGTGATGGGGGAGAGATGGTGTGCTCATCACCCTGCAACTATCCAGGTCCAAAATCAGGGTTATGAGTTGTCTCACCCCAACATTCATTCCATCTATGATCTGCTGGATCATGTAAGGGGGGCATGTCTGGAAGATCCAAAAACTGCAGGATCTCAACAGAAAAGCCCAGTGAGGGTCCAATATTGATGGTGTAGAGAAAATAAGAGGCTTCAAACCAGACTAATGACTCTTTGCAATGCATACTTGCAAGCAAAAAAATATGGACAAAAGCATGTACTATTTGATTCTGTGTCATGCTACAGCTTCCATGATAAGATATTTCGTTTCTTTCTAAAATTTTCTCTTAAATTTTATTTCATTTTATTTTGACCGGGAAGATACAAGATCAGAGGGCAGATACAAAGGAATGAGGAGAGGAATGGGATCTAGACACATGATATGAAAGATGCAAAGAATAAATAAAAAGAAAGTTTAAAATGTGTGATCGATAAGAAAAAACATTAACTGTTTTAACTTATTTAACATGATAAGATCTACTATTCTTACTGCATGTGGGTACATTTATGTTTTGTGAGAAATGGTGACAGACACTGAGGTCAAATATTCCAATGCCTTGTAAGATTTCAAACTGCCACTCTACCAAGCAAGACCAACCTTAAAACAATTTTATCTTCTATCTGCATCATTTCCTCATGGTGAATGCTGTAACCATGATTATATAAGCTTGAGGATCATATGGCCATTTTTCCCAAAGCAGAGAGAATCTGTTTTGTGTAGTGAATATAAAAAAGAAGACCTTCTTGACAAATGGAATATTAAGTGATGACTACTCTATCATATCATATAAGCAGTGAGAAAATCTGTGTTTTACATGAAGGCAAACAAACTATAAAAGACGGGATGGGAAGTGATTGAAAAGCCATGTTTCCCTCTGTTCAGGAAAGTATACATAGGACTCAAGATACATGAGATTCAGCATCCTGGGATGAATTAACTCTTACAAATTATTCCCCATTTAAACGTAGGATAGTCGACTGTCTTACTAAGTTTTGTCTCTGACTATAAATTTGTGCAATTTCACTAAGTCTGTGGATTAATTTGATTCTGTGTTTCATTACACATTTACTTATATAGTCCAATGCTTTCAAAAGGTTTTCATTTTGTCCATGATTTTGTTCACGTGTTTTTTCTTTCTCCCATTCTCATATTGCAGTAAAGAAATACTGTAAATTTATGTCTATAGAATACACATTTAGTACATAAAGGTATGTAATCTGAAGAATACACATTATATATTTAGAGCAGTATTCTTTATTTTTTCCATTGGTTGAGAACTTCATACATGCACATAATGTATTTGGTCAAATCCACACCCCATTTCCCCTCCAATTCCTTTTCTATTCCCCCCATACTTCCCCTCCCAACTTCATATGTTGCAGTTACATAAGTCTCAATAGGCTTCCAGTGTGTGCAAGATTGTGGACTTTCCTGGAGTATAAGCAGCCTTCTCCTACAAAGATTTGGAAATACTTGCAGAATATTGTGAGCTCCAAATAGTATATGGCTTCAATGAAATAGAGTTTTCCAGACTGAACAGGCCATTGTACACTTGGACTCAGAGGCTGTGACTGATATATAAGCCCTGCTCAGCCTGAACACAATTTTATCTCATGGTAAATTTTATCAGAGGAAAAACAGCAAGGAAACCTCATGTTAATAACTCAGTTTTAATCTGGGTAGATAAATGATCAGCTCTTGTGGTCAGTACATACCAGTGCTTAAAAATAATGATGCTAAATGTGTCCATTTCTCCCTGGCTCTTCTGATATCAGTAATTATTTGAACCAGGGAATCTGCCGATTTCCAGCCTCCCATCACTGGTTCACATTTGCTTCTCAGGGCTGTCACCTTCCTTTGGATTGGCTTATCAGGTAGAGCAAGAAGAGTTATAGAGACAACTCCCTGTGAAAGAGGCATCTATTACATCCCATCAGATGTAGGAGAGCAGAATTCTACTCATTTTGTGGGATGTCACTTCACTGAAATAACTATTTCCCTTTATAAGCAAAATCTTTTTAATTTGATGCAATCCTGTTTATAAATTTGTGCTTTAATTCTTGAGCTCTTGGAGTGTGATTCAGAAAGTTCATGCTTATGCCTGCATCTTAAACTGTTTCCTATAGGTACTTCCTTACAGTTTCAGAATGGCTAGTCATACTTTAAGGTCTTTGATCCATTTTTATGTGATTTTAGTTTGGAGAAACCTAGGGGTTAATAAACAGATGAATGGACTAGAAAAATGTGTCACATATAGCAATTGATATTTATGAAGTCATAAGGAAGAATAAAGTTGTGTTATTTGCCAGAAAATGATTGGGAGTCAAGGTCATAAAATTAAAATACATTAGTCAGAATCAGAAATCAGAAATCTGGTTCCCAGATTTTACAATATACACAATCTGCCAGTTGAGTGAATTGAATAGAGTCACAAAATTTATGAAGCCTTTTTTTTTTTTTGTGTGTGTGTGTGTGTGTGTGTGTGTGTGTGTGTGAGTGCGAGAGAGAGAAAGAGAGAGAGAGAGAGAGAGAGAGAGAGAGAGAGAGAGAGAACAGTGCTCTCAGAGGCTAGAGAAGAGGAATCCCCTTGAAGCCCCATGATGTGGGTTCTGAGAACCAAACACAGGTCCTCTGCAAAAGAAGTATGTGATCTGAATCATTGAGCCAGCTCTTCTCCTGTTGTGAAACCTTTTGATGCAATATTAAAAAATTATATGAATTATGTGTATAAAATTCTTGAAATTTTTCATTTGATTTTTACCATCAGGACACTTGAAACTTTCTACATTTAGTTAACACATAACAATATAAATATTAGTCTAAAGTATTTGTAACTGTTGACCAACTGATTTTATCTCTTAAAATAACTTATGGAGGCATTTTGATACCTGATGTTGACTGTCAACTTGACACACCAGGGAACAGGAACCTCAACAGAGGAATTACCTCCATTAGGCTAGCATGTGGGCATACCTGTGGGGCAATTGATTGCTAACTGATATTGAAGTCCCAGCCCTTTGGGTAGTGCCATCCCTGAACAGGTAGGTGGGCCTGTGCTATATAAGAAAGGTAACAGACTTTGAGTCTGGGAGTGAACCAGTCAGCAGCACTCTTTCATGGACTCTGCTTACATTCCTGCCCCCAGGTTGCTGCCCTGAGTTCATTCCTTGGATGATGGACTGTAACCTACAAAAGTTCAATAACCACCCCCTTCCCTTTTACTCAGGGTTTTTATCACAAAAGCAAAAATGTAAGACAGATATAGATCTAAATAATGTGATATCACACTATTGATGATGACAATAAAAATTTTAAACTAAATGTGAAACTGTATGAGAAAGGTTGTTTATCTTACAGTGATTTAAGTTACACATATTCTGAAAAGGATGCTCCCATGAATATTCAACCAGTTGGGTAAGACATAAAACACTCTTGAAAATATTATTATGTAAACAAACCAGCATAGAACAATGTGTTCATATCATAAATCTAATTCTATGTGTGAATACAAGAAGAAAAATGTTACAAAAATACATTGAAGTCAAAGTGGTTATTCCTTAATATTGAAATTGTTTTTCTGGTTGCATTTTTGGAATTTAATTTTTTCCTTGTATTACAATGAATGTTTACAAAATACAAAATGAAATTTGACAAACAAATGCAAGATTGTATTCTAAGAGAAAATTGTATTGGTGGTATTTGTGTTCAAAACATGTCCCATTTTTATAAATAATGGCTATTGATAGGATGAAAAAACTAGTAATATTGCTTTTATCATGAGTATTAAAATAGAATTGATGATCTAACTTGTGATGGAAGTACATGGACTTAGTTATTCTGTGACCAAGATCTGCCTTTCATTTTGATGAAATGCTCTTCCAAATGACGATACGACACTCATAACATTATATCACTAAGTCTTCAAGCCTTTGTAATGCCAAAAATAAGGAAGGTATTTGTCCTGGAACACAGCTCAGAATTAAGGACATTGCTCTAAGTGAAATAAAGTTGTGCAGAAGGAATGCTGCTTGCTGTGTGGAGCAAAGCCAGGTCAACAGGAAGTAAAAGAGATGGCAGATCTAGGGGGAGGAAGAGGAAGACATTCCCTTTTGAAGGTAAAGACTGGGAACTTTGTATAATGGAGAATTCCACAGAATGGTGCACAAGCAGGCCTCCAGTGCTAGAAATTGGTTAGTGTGGAAAATGTTTTAATGTGCTATAATTATATTTTTAAACAAGCCAATAAAATTGAAAGAATATGAGTAGGTATTGATAGACAGCAGATATAGTATTTATGTTATGTCCCATATTCCTGTTTAATTAGACACACTAAAATCCTATTTAACACAGCTGTGTATTTCATAATAAATGAGAACAGTACAGTCTGGTGCCATGAGCTCTGTAGGAAGTAAGTACCGATGAAAGGGACTACTGTTCTTGAGGCTTTAAAATAATAAGAAATTTCACACAACAGAGATAAAATTCAGATGCTTGTCTATTATACTGGTGTAAAAAGCTCAAAAGTGACTGTGTTGTGATTGGTTTTGCTTTCTTCTGTTCCTGTCACTGAAAGGATAAGCACAAAATCTAACATTAAATGATGACAAACTCCAATACTTTTAGTGAAGTGTTTTACATAGGTACATATTTCATATTTTTCCTACCACAATATAATAGGTTGTATAGGACCCCTAAGAAAACAAAATGGATCTGTTTTCCAGTTTCATTCAAGTTTCATAATAAAAAGTACTCAGGCGCAAAAATTTAGTTCTCTGAACATGAAATAGTAACAAAATAGGCTTGAATTTATTATTAAGAGTTTTCAAGCTACTTTAAGTTTACATAGTTCTTGAAACATTAATGATAACCTCTAGAGGTATTCATATACTTGTCTAAAATATAAAATCTGGACATTTCAGAATCACTCAGTGACACTGATCATATATTTCAAGAGCAGGAAAATCAAAGTATAAAGTATGAACAAAATCTGAAAGAAGCTCTGTATGCTGGCAGATGAGAAGATTTGAATTTCAGTACTGTGGAGAGATTGGAATGTTGGAAGTCCAGAGGCTAACTCCCTTATCTTGGGCTAGTTTTAGCCCTCCTAAACAACCATGCTTTGCCTGCCTCTGCCTCTGTGTCTGAATTAACATCCTGTGACTTATAAATAAAAACCTTTTGGAATCTATTGATTTAGTAGACCATTTGCCTCCACCAACCTAAAAGCTCAGATAGCATCTTGGGTCTATAGAAGAGTTTCCCCACTTACGGCTGTACCTGAATTTCTGATGTACCCACCAATATATTTTAAACTCACCTTGACTTATAACTTTCTTTGTTTTGTAAAAGTATAAAAACTTCAGTAAACTTCTTCTAGAACATGGAATTTGGGGTAAGTTAGGTGTGTTCCTAGGCCATGTTCACTCAAAACAGCTCCAGAATAAGCTGTCATATTTGAGATAAGAGCTGTGATTTTTAAGTAGACAAAGGAATACAGAAGTAGTGGCAATCCTAACCAATAGGGATAAAATAATGAGTTTATCTGATAAACAAGATACTAAGTTATCACACAGAAAGGCTTAATCTTCACTATCCTAGGAGATGCAATCTGGACAATATGTTACTGAACATCCAGAGATATGTTTGAATAAGGAAGATGCAGCATGAATGTACATTGCACTTTCTCATTGTCAGGGAGTCCTGAACTGAATTAAAAGGAGGAAAGGATAAACAAGTTTTCCCTGTGCCTCTTGATAGTAGACATCCTGTGATGGGTTGCCTCATGATGGTGCTGCCATGCCTCTCCTGATGGGACAGGTGATATCTGTGTAACTACGAGCCTAATAAAGTCTTCCAGCCTCAAGTTTTCTTTTTAGGTTTTGTCATAAACAAGAAACAAAGACACATATTGGGAAGACTTCATTTTATGAGTAAGTAGATCATAACTGATAAATACATTTTCCTATTGAAATAAATAATTTTGATTTTTTTGTTTATTTCAACAATGTTATTTCCCATTGAATGAGAAGATCCACATTAATTGCTTATTAGATGTTATGTCCTCTGTATGGAGTCATTTACATCATGTTTGGATAAGAATTCACGCACAATTGTATGAAATTTAGAGAGTAACCACTTAAGAACTGACAGAATTGAAATGTCAGAAAGATCCCATCTGTGAATCTCAGTCCCTCCAAGAGTAAACTAACAACTGTTGACCATCTCCCCTAGCAGAAAATAAGTCACCCTACCTATCATAGTAAACAAGAACTCTGATCTCTAGTCATTTTCAGTTTGCCTTTCTAATCTCTGTTTGATTTTAAAAATGACAAGTAATATTAATAATTCAGTAGAAAGCAACTGGGATACACAGGGTTGGAGAGAAAGCTCAACACTTAAGAGGACTTGATGCTGTGCCAGAAGACATGAGTTTGATTTTCATCACCCAAGTGAGGCAACTCACAACCACCTATGACTCCAGCTCAAGGGCATCCAGTGCCTGTAGTCTGTGATGCTATCTACACTCATGTGCAGACATTTACACTTTCATATAACTAAAAATAATAAAAGAAATTGGACTGCAAATCTTCTAAAATTTAAATAAGTACCTGGAATATTAAAAAAAAAACTTTCTCAGGTATGTGAAATCTTTCCTAATGAAAAAGGGGCTTACAATCTTAGGAATCACCCCAGAGCTTTTGCTAGGACAAAGACTTCAGGAAACTTACAGAGGATGATAATGGCTAAGAAGAAAATTTAATTGTAAAGAAAATTAGCAGAGTAATGTGCAATGACACTATTCACTTCACAACAGAGAATTGAGAAAACCGTTCTAAGCACCCATGAAAATCAAGGACTCCTTGTCCAGACCAAAGGCAGTGGAAAGTAAAGTGCTGTCTTCTTTAGAACCACAACTCAAAGGAAAGAAAAAAAAAACATTTTAGCTCAGGTAGGATTGACCTGAATAAGGAAGTGTCAGCCATGCAATACCAGAGCAATTAACTCTGCTCACAATAAGTAGAGCATACTGGAATAAATAGTGGTGTTGGTTGTTAAAGGTTGATAATTCAAGCAGCTACAATCAATATAAGAATGATTAAAATAGCACTACACCCTACAAAGATGAAAGAACACACTCTGGAATGAAATCAAAGAAAGGAAAAGAAAAAGTCCACAGCAGTGTCTCACATTCCAGATCAAGTTCCTAAGAACAAAAATTCAAGAGGAGTGATGATGAAAGTGGTCAAGACCAGGCTGGTGAAACCCACAGAAACAGCTGACCTGAACAAGGGGGAGCTCATGGTCCCCAGACTGATAGCTGAGAAACCAGCATGGGACTGATTCAGACCCCATGAACGTGGGTGTCAATGAGGAGGCCTCAGAAATCTATGGGGCCTCTGGTAGTAGATCAATACTTATCCCTAGCATAGGAATGGACTTTGGGAGCCCATTCCACATAGAGGGATACTCCCTCAGCCTAGACACAATGGGGTAAGGCCTAGGCCCTATCCCAAAGGCTATGACAACTCTGAAGATCCCCTATGGAAGGCCTCACCATCGCTGGGGCGTAGGAAGGGTATGGTATAGGTAGGGTGTTACTGGGGGGCAGGGGAGGAAAGGAAGGAGAGGGAACTTGGATTGACATGTAAAATTATCTTGTTTCTAATTTAAATTTAAAAAATGGAAAAAATTCAACACTGGAGAACAACAGTGAAATGATACACCTGCAGGTAATGATGGGTGTTGTTGTTGTTATTAACATTAACACCCTATGTGCATAATGTGTGTGAGTCTGTGTTCCATTGAATGCCTGTGAAGGTCAGTATAAGGGATCACTTCTCTCCTTCCAGCTTTATGTGTCTTCCAGGCATCCAACTCAAATTGCAGGCTTATGTGACAGGTACATTTTACCCACTGGGATAGCTCCCTGGCCCCAGAGTAGGAATTTTAAAGTGACAAATAATAAAGGAACAGCCCAGAATGATATAGCAATCATTAGCTCAAGTAAGACTAACACCTCCTCCATTACAAGAAACTGTCCCTAACTTTGTGACTCTGAAAAAGCTCCACAGACACTGCTTGTCTCAGGTCCTCATCTAGAATATGACCACAAATGCCATCTTTTTCACTTGTTTATTATATTAATTAATATGATTTTATTAAGCATATTGCAAAGAACAAAGAAAGAAATGGCTTCGATTGGGATGGAATTCAGCAAAATTGTTCAAAGGTGTAAGATAATCGCATGTGGTCTGAGAAAAACAGAAAATTAGTAAATGAATGTAAAATGACAGACTTTAAGGGATACATTCACTCCATTCCACAATTCACTACAATGATGACAAAGATTTCCTTTATATAAATACCCAAGAATAATGACAAGAGAAGAGTAATATTAAGAGCTGTTGGATACTGGTCTACTTATTTATGTGTGTCTAGTCATTACTAGGCAGGAGATAGATGAATACTCCTTAAGAATTATAAAATCAAGCCTAGAAAAAAATATAATGATTCTGACATTAAGTTCATCAAATACTAGGCTAAAACCACACCTGATAATGAATATCAAATATAACAAGATCATTGTCCACATTAAAGCTCTCATTCCTTTAAAATGCTCTTACATGTATATCTCTTAACCATGAGTTACTGAACTGAGAATTCCCACACATGTGAATAAAGTTTCTCATATAGAAGACAGAGAACCTAAACATAAATCCAGAATTACACATGACTTCTCAAATGGAAACTTTGAAATCCAGAAGATCCTGGATAGATGTCCTACAAACACTAAGGGAACATGGATGCCAACACAGACTACTGTACCCAGCAAAGCTTTCAATCACTATAGATGGAGAAAACAATATATCCCAAGACAAAACCAGATTTAAACAACAAATCCAACCCGACAGAAAGTTCTGGAAGGAAAACTCCAACCCAAGGAAGATAACTAAACTCACAAAAACATAGGAAATAGATAATCCAACTTTACTAAACATGAAAAGAAACAGGAGGGCGAAATCCTGAACATCTGTGCCCAAATACAAGGGCAACAACATTTGTAAAAGAAGCATTACTAAAGCTCAAACCAACATAAAACTCCACACACTTGTAGTAGGAGACTTCAACACCCCACTTTCACTACCAGACAAACAATTAGCAATAAAACAAAAGATCTAACAGAAGTTATGACCCAAATGGGATTAACAGACATAATAGAACATTACATCCAAACACAAAAGAATATACATTCTTCTCATCGCCACACAGTACTTTCTCTAAAACTGACCACATACTTGGCAACAAAATAAACCTCCACAGATACAAAAAAAATGAAATAACTCCCTGTATTTTATCAGACAACCATGCTTTAAAGTTGGAATTCAACAGCAATACAAATTGCAGAAAACCTACAAACTCATGGAAATTGAATAACACCCAATTGCACCATTCCTGGGTAGAGGAAGAAATAAAAACGAAATTAAAGACTTCCTAGAATTTAATGAAATTTCATTCTAAAGGGAATGAACAATTTTCTGGATAGGTATCACTTCACAAAATTAAATCAAGAACAGATAAGCAGTTTAAATTGACCTATAAACACTAATGAAATAGAAGCAGTCATCAAAAGCCACCCAACTACAAAAAGCACAGGACCAGATGGCTTCACTGAAGAATTCTACCAGATATTGAAACAAGAGCTAAACCAGTACTCCTCAAAGTGTTTCACACCACAGAAGCAGAAGGGACATTGCCAAACTCTTTTTATGAGGCTACAATTACTTTGATACCCAAGCCACACAAAGATACAACTAAAAAAGAGAATTATAGACCAATATCCCTCATGAACATTGATGCAAAAGTACTCAACAAAATATTGGCGAATGTAATCCAAGAACATATCAGAAAAATAATCCACCATGATCAAGTTGGTTTCATCCCAGGAATTCAGGGATGGTTCAACATATGAGAATCCATCAAGGTAATCCACCATATAAACAAACTGAAGAAGAAAAACCACATGGTCATCTCACTAGATGCTAAAAAAGCATTTGACAAAATCCAGCAACCCTTCATGATAAAGAACTTGGAGAGAACAGAAATAACATATCTAAACATGATAAAAGCAATATACAGCAAACCAACAGCCAATATCAAACTAAATGGAGAGAAACTCGAAGCGATTCCTCTAAAATCAGGCTTTCCACTCTCTCCTTATCTCATCAATATTTTACTTAAAGTTCTAGCTAGAGCAATAAGACAAGAAAAGAAGATCAAAGGGATACAAATTGGAAAGGAAGAAGTTAAACTTTTACTATTTGCAGATGATATGATAGTCTACATAAGTGACCCAAAAGACTCTACCAGGGAACTCCTACAGCTG
Source organism: Cricetulus griseus (assembly GCF_003668045.3). NCBI lineage: Eukaryota > Metazoa > Chordata > Mammalia > Rodentia > Cricetidae > Cricetulus > Cricetulus griseus. The sequence continues at coordinate 247,120,289 of NC_048596.1, read as the reverse complement.
ATAAACACCATCAAAGTAGCAGGATACAAAATTAACTAAAAAAATCAGTAGCCCTACTATATACAGATGATAAATGCAATGAGAAAGAAATAAAAAAAAAAACATCACCCTTCACAATATCCACAAGCAACATAAAACACATATCTTGGGGTAACACTAAACAAAAAAGTGAAAGAACTGTATAATAAGAACTTTGAGTCTCTAAAGAAAGAAATTAAAGAAGATATCAGAAAATGGAAAGATCTCCCATGCTCTTGGATAGGTAGAATCAACATAGTAAAAATGGCAATCTTGCCAAAAGTAATCTACAGATTCAGCGCAATCCCCATCAAAATCCCAACACAGTTCTTCACAGACCTTGAAAGAACAATACTCAACTTTACATGGAAAAACAAACAAACAAAAAACCAGGATAGCCAAAACAACTCTGTACAATAAGGATCTTCTGGAGGCATCACCATCTCTGACTTCAAGCTCTATTACAGAGCCATATTTCTGAAAACAGCTTGGTATTAGCACAAAAATTGACAGACAGAACAATGGAATCAAATTGAAAACCCTGATATTAACCCACACACCTATGAACACCTTATTTTTGACAAAGATGCTAAATCTATACAATGGAAGAAAGATAGCATCTTCAACAAATGGTGCTGGCACAACTGGATTCAGACACACAGAAGATTGCAGATAGATCCATATCTGTCACCATGCACAAAACTTAAGTGCAAATGGATCAAAGATCTCAACATAAATCCAGCCACACTGAGTCTTCTCGAAGAGAAAGTGGGAGATACCCTTGAATGAATTGGCACAGGAGACTGCTTTCTGAACATTATACCAGTAGCACAGACATTGATATCTGCAATTAATAAATGGGACCTCCTGAAACTGAGAAACTTCTGTAAGGCAAAGGATACAGTCAGTAAGGCAAAACAACAGCCCACAGAATGGGAAAAGATATTCACCAACCCCACATCTGACAGAGGGCTGATTTCCAAAATATGCAATGAACTCAAGAATCTAGCCATCAAAACACCAATCAATGAAACTATAAAGTGGGGTGCAGAACTAAATAGAGAATTCTCAACAGAGAAATCTAAAATAACTGAAAGACACATAAGAAAGTGCTCAGAATCCTTAGCCATCACAGAAATGCAACCCAAAACAACTCTGAGATACCATCTTACACTGGTCAGAATAGCTAAAATCAAAAACACCAATGAAGTCTATACTGGAAAGGATGTGGATAAAAAGGAATCCTACTCCATTGCTGGTGGGAGTGCAAACTTGTAAGAACACTTTGGAAATCAGTATGGCAGTTACTCAGGAAAATAGGAATCAGTCTACATCAAGATCCAGCAATTCCTCTCTTGAGCATATACCCAAGAATGTACAGTCATACCAAAAGGACATATTTCAACCATGATCATAGCTGCATTGCTTGTAAAAGCCAGAACCTGGAAGCAACCTAGATGCCCCTCAACTGAAGAATGGATAGAGAAAATGTGGTACATTTACACAATAGAGTACTACTCAGCGGAAAAAAGCAATGGAATCTTGAAACCCACAGGCAAATGGATGGAACTAGAAGAAACCATCCGGAGTGAGGTAACTCAGTCACAAAATACACAAACATGGTATGTACTCACACATATATGAATTTTAGACATAGAGCAAGAATTACCAGCCCACAATCTTCATCAGCAAAGGAACTAGGAAACAAGAAGGACTCTAAGAGAAAAATGCATGGACCCCAGAGAATGGGAAGGGGCAAGATTTCCTGAGCTAATTGGGAGCATGAGGGTAGGGGAGAGGGAGCTGGAAGAATGAGAGGAGGAGGAGAGGAGGGGAGATGAGGAAATGGAGGAGAAGAAAGGTTGAGTTGGAGGAAGAATAGAGGAGAGCAGGATGAGAGATACCATAATGAGGGAGCCATTATAGGTCTCAGGAACAATCTGGCACTAAGGAGATTTCCAGAGATCTACCAGAATGACACCAACTGACAACCTAAGCAGTGGTGGTGAGGATAATCTATATGCCCTTCTCCTATAATGAGACTGATGACTACTTTTTATGCCATCCTAGAGCCCTCATCCAGTGGCTGATGGAAACAGAGGCAGACACCTACAGCTATACAGTGAACTGAAATCTGGAACCCAGTTGCATAGAGGGAGAAATGAAGATCAAAGGGGTCAGGACTAGGCTGGAGAAACCCATAGAAACATCTGGTCTGAACAAGAGGGAGCACATGGACCCCAAACTGCTGTCTGGGAGGTGAGCACAGGACTAATACAGACCTCTGAAAGTGGATGTCAATGAAGAGGCCTTGGCGCTCTATTGGGCCCCTGGTAGTGGATTAGTATTTTCCCCTGGTGTAAGAAGGGAACTAGAGAGCACATCCCATATGAAGGGATGCTCTCTCGGCCTGGACCCATGGGAGTGGGCCTAGGCCCTGCCCAGGATGATGTGGTGGACTTTGGGGAGCCCCAATGGAGGGCCTTACCCTCCCTGGGGAGTGGAGGGGGAAAGGGTAGGGGGCTAGTGGGGGACTAGGGGTGAGGGGAGGGCGAGGGAGAAGGGATTGACATGTGAAACCAGCTTATTCCTAATTTGAACTAATAAAAAAGTATTAAAGAAAAAATGGGAATCAGTCTGCTACAAGATCCAGCAAATCCACACTTAGGAATATACCCAAAAGAACCACATTAATACAACAAGGATTCTATTCATTTACATTCATAGCAGTATTATTTATAATAGCCAGGCCCTGGAAGCAACCTAGATACCCCTCAACTTAAGAACGGATAGAGAAAATGTGGTACATTCACACAATTGAGTACTACTCAGCAGAAAAAACAATGGAATCTTGAAATTCTCAGGCAAATGGATGAAAGTAGAAGAAACCATTCTGAGCAAGGTAACCCAGTCACAAAAGACTAACATGACATGCACTCATTCATATGTGGATTTTAGATATAGAGCAAAGGATTACCAGCCTGCAATCCACACTGCCAGAGAAGCTAGGAAACAAGGAGGACCCTAAGAGAGATATACAGGATCCACCACAGAAGAGGAAAGGGAAAAAATCTCCTAAGTAAATTGGGAGCATGTGATTAGGGGAGAAGGAGCTAGGATAATGAGAAGGGGAGAAGAGGAGGGGTGAAGAGGACATGAGGGAGCAAGAAGGTCGAGTCGGGGGAAGAATAGAGGAGAGCAAAATAAGACATACCATAATAGAGGGGGCCATTATAGGTTTAAAAAGAAATCAGGCATAGAAAAATGTCCAGAGATCTACAAGGATAACACCAACTAACAATCTAAACAATAGTGCAGAGGCTACCTTAATTGTCCTACCCCAATATTAGATTGATGAATACCTTATATGCCATCCTGGAGCCTTCATCCAGCAGCTGATGGATGTAGAAGCAGACACCCACAGCTAAACAGTGAACTGAACAGGAATCCAGTTGCAGAAAGGGAGGAGTGATGAGCAAAGGGGTCAAGACCAGGTTGGTAAAACAGACAGAAACAGCTGACCTGAACAAGGGGTACCTCATGGTCCCCAGACTGGTAACTGGGAAACCAGGATAGGACTGATGCAAATGCCATGAACGTGGGGTGTCAGTGAGGAGGCCTCAGAAATCTATGGGGCCTCTTGTAGTGGATCAGTACTTATCCCTAGCATAGGAATTGACTTTGGGAGCCCATTCCACATTGAGGGATACTCCCTCAGCCTAGACACATGGGGGAGGGCCTAGGTCTTATCCCAAAGGTTATGACAGATTCTGAAGATCCCCCATGGATGGCCTCACCATCCCTGGGGAGTAGGAAGGGGATGGCATAAGTAAGGTGTTAGTGTGGGGCAGGGGGGAAGGGGAAGGAGAGGGAAGTTGGATGACATGTAAAACAATATTGTTTCCAATTTAGATAAAAATGGAAAAAATAAATTTATTAATTTATGTATTTTTTAAAGGAAGACAGAGAATTTTTTTCTGGTTTTTGAGATAGGATTTCTCTGTACCTCTTTGGAGCCTGTCCTGGATTCACTCTGAAAACCAGGCTGGAAGTCAGAGAATCTTAAACAAATAGAATAAAAATAATCTGTAAAAAGAAAGTACAAGTCAAATTACTTTTGATATGTTTGAAGACTTTCCAGCATTCTATCATCATCATCATTATGAGAGGGGGGGGGGGACTGACTATTCCTGAAACAAAAAGGAGAAAGTAAACTTGAGGTATCAATGAAGATCTTGAGAAATTGAAATAGCACAGGATTTGTTCTAGAAACTCCAGTTACAGGCGTTGTGGAGAATAGAACCAAGGATCTCTTAAATGAGGCAGAAAGAAGAGTGCAAACAAAACAATAAAACAGATTAAGCATCCTAGACTCTCCTCTGTCTGGCAATTAGTATTTACCTAAGAGAGCATGGGGGGGCAAACAATTTTAAGAGCTATATATTCCAATTCCATGGCATTGTAAAATTTTAGAATTCACCAATTTAATTAAAAGTTTTGAAAAGATTCTTTGGTTATATTAATGATTACAAATCATACCCACTGCACTTCTTCACTGACAAATCTATATAGAAAAATAAAAAAATCTTATAGAATTTCTCATGAAATCACTGGAATAAATGATTTATCAAAGTGAAGTAGTATCATGTTTTCTTTCCCTGCTGCTGTGATAAAATACTCAGACAAGCAACTTAGAGGAGAAGGGGTTTATTTTAGCTAGCAGTTCAAGGTATGTTCCATCAAGGAGGAGAAGTCAGGCAGTAGGAGTTTGCATCACAACCAGTCAGGAAAACATGCCAGTGCTCCATTTTGTGTGATCCAGGATTCCTTGTGCAGGTTCTGCTAAGAATGAGGATGGGTCTTCCCATGTTAATAGACATAGCCATGGAAACAAATCCCCTACAGGCATCCCAGACACCCTTTTCCTGGGAGATTGACAGCAGTAATCATCACAGGGACTAAATTTCAAATCAGTAGGAAATAGAACAACAATAAAATTTGATTCCCCAAATGAAGGAGGGATCTCTAGGTACCAGTGAAAGTGAAACCTAGATGACAACTGTGTTCTGAATGTAGGAGAGATCCAGTTGAAGGTACCTGAAACATTCTGTCTTAGGCCGTCTTTTTTAGACTACCTCACAAGGGCCAGGCTACTGGAAAACACTATGACAAAATACACACTACGAACCAACACAGAAATACTGCAAAAGACAACAGCCATAGTCTTGGGACAATTTGGTAAATGACCCTGGAAAGATGCTGACCTAAATAAAAGGCAACTGTGCTTCTGGGGGCAGATATGTTAAAAAGCCATACAAATTTAAGTCTATCGAACATAGTGTAATCATACAGAGATGCTAAGATTGGAGAAAATACACATTAATACCTTACTGAGGAAAATGGAACAGACCTTACTGAGCAATCTTTCCAAGAATGTTGATTGATCTAACTGGATGCACACGAAGACAACAAGCAACTTGTCAGCCAGGACAGTCTCAGAAAATACAATGTGTATGGCCCTTTTGCAAACAATTGTGGAGGAGGAAATGACAAGATACATGCAACCAACAGCTAAATAAAAATTAAATGTACAAAATGGAAAGATAGCAAGATAGCTCAGCTGGTGAAGGTCAAGGCTCATAATCAAAACATTAAAGGCACTGAGAAGCTGGGGGAAACCATCCATCATTGTAGCAACAGAATCATCACTAAGCAAGTTCAAGAGCAGTAGCTTTAGAATATGTTGTAAATACTGTAAATCTATTGTGTACAAGAGAACTTGTGTCCATCCGTCATTTAATATTTTTAATTTCTACTAATTGGAATTGTACAATAATTTATTTTAAAAAGTGATTTTAATTTTCTACATTTCATGATATTTCACTATACTAGAAAGACTTTATAAGAAACAGGACTTGGATGATTTTTTTAATTGGCATTATTTTGATTTTGATTTTAGGAGAATGGTTTTATTTTAATTTATTGTTTTTTATTTCTTTTGCTTTGTTTATTTTTCCCTTTTATTAAAATTGGATTCCTTTATCATATAAAGTATTCTGACTACATTTTCTCCTCCCTTTATTTCTTCTAGTCCCTCCTCAACTCCCCTTCTGAATCCACTCCCTTTCTGTCTCTTATTAGAAAATAACAGGCTTCTAAGATACAACAGCAAAACATAACAAAATAAGATATAAGATAAAAACTAAAACCATCACATCTGAGTTGGACAAGGCATCAAACAGAAGAAAAAGAGCCCAAGAAAAGGGACAAAAATCACACACTTACTTGTTCACATACTCATGAGCCCCATAAAAATGATAAACTGAAAGCTATAACATACATGCAGAGCATCTGATGTAAGCCCCTGCAAACCCTGTGCAGGCTGCCTCAGTCTCGGTGAGTTCACATGAGATTTGCTTAGTTAATTTAGAGGGCCTTTTCTCCTGATGTCCACTCTAGCTCTTTTGCTTGTTCTGCCTTTTTTTCCACGGAGTTCCCTGAGTTCTGTGGGGAGGGCCTTGACACAGATATCCTATTGAGAGCTGTGTGGAACATGGTTTTGTGACATAGTCCAGACTGCACTGTAATTCATAGCACTTATATTTAAAATAATATTTATTGTAGCAATTTTAAAAGATTTAAGAAATCTTTACTTTTGTTATTACATCTGTGATTGCTTGTGTTGTTGGCCTGGAAAAATCTGGAATCACAAAGTAAACAAGGAATATACCAATAAGGTTATGTATTATTTATGATTTATTAAGCTTGACTGAGGATTCAGAAAGCAAACTCAGCCACAATCCATAGAGGCCAGGCACACACCTTTAATCCCAACTGCCAGAAGCTAGGGGGTTTGGTACACACCTTTAGTCCCAGGACTCAGGATTAAGAGATAGATGGATCTCTGTGAGTCCAAGACCACCCAGATCTACACAAAAGTGAATGATCTAAATGAGAATTATAGCTCACACATTTAATACCAACATTAGGGAAGTATATAAGGTAGAAGCAAGGTCTCAGAGAGACATTCTTTCTCCAGTCACACTGAGGAGAGGCAGCAGTTTGAGACTTGATGAAGAGCTCATGCATGGATCAGCACTTTCAACCTGAGCAAGAAGTGAGAGATAGTGGCTGGCTACTTTGCTTGTCTGATACTCAGCTTGAAGCTCAAACCACAATATCAGTCTCTGGGTCTTTTATTTTTCATGCTATAAGGCTAGAAGTGGATGCCACTATTCCCTGGGCTTGGACCCTGGACCATAGAAAGAGAGAGCTAGGTGAGTGTGAGCGTTCATGTCCTCTGCTTCCTAGTGGTGATGCAGTATGTTGTTTCAAGATTCTGACACCTCGAATTTCTGGACATGATGGACCATGAGCCAAAATAAAACCCTTATCTCTTAAATTGCTTTAGTCAGAGAATTTTATCACAATAACAAGACAGGAAACTAAAAACAGTTTCTCTTGTAATAGCTCTGGTTTCTTTGGTTAAGAGAATTAGAAGGTGTGGTCACATAGACTTTTGGAGTCAACATTCAGGAGGTAGAGGCAGGGGTCTTTTTCAAGTTTGAGGGCAGAACAGGTTATAAAATAAATATTATTCAAGCCTTGGCTATATAACAAGACCTCTCAAAAAAAGCAAAAGCCAAGCAAGATGTCATGGTGTTAGCTTTTAATCCAAACTACTCTAAAGGCTAAGGCAAGAAGACTACAATTTTAAGCCCTACTTGAGCTATAAAGTAACCCTAAGGCCAGCCTATGTTATAGAATGAGTAAGTTCAAGGCTGGCCCTAGCAAATTAATTAGACCCTTTCTATATACTATAATATATACATATATATATATGTGTATATATATAATATATGTATATATTAAAATATCTGGATATAAGGGCTAGAGATCTGGCTCAGAAGTTAAGATTGGGTACTCACCTTACAGAGGACCCAGGTTCAGTTCCACACACCCAAATGTCCAAGGGATCTTCTGGCCTCTTTGGGCACCTGCACTCACATGCCCTCAGTGCACACACACATACACACACACATACACACACACACACACACACACACACACACACACACACACACACATACATACACAGACACACACACACAATTAAAGGTATAAAATATAAGTATTTTTAATATAAAATATGGGATCATCAGTAGAGCAGTTACAGCATGTATTGTGTATGGTGCTGACTTCAATCTCTAGTATTATATCAAACGACAGAGGAACTGAAGGTAAAAGATTTATTTTTCTAATGAATGCAGCACCATTTACTTGTATAATGTTTCTGATATTAATGTGTCCTTCTACTTAGGTAACAGAACACCTTTTCTCCCAAATCATTGTTAATTGTGGCAATTTATAGCTCCCTTCACTCTACTTTTACGTGCTCTTTGATAGAGGGATCATGAATCTTTGTCACAAAAAATTAGATCACTGTCTAAATTCTATTTTTAAAGTCTGCAGAATGTGGTGAAGAAAATAAACTGTCAGAAGTTAAAGTGTGCAGTAAAGTCTCAGGTCCCGGTTGTTTGGGGAGTGAGAGTGTTAAAATGATAAGGGAGAAACAGTGGAGTTTGAATGAAACTGAACCATTTGGAAAGAATGGCCCTGCAGTGAAGGACCCAGGATAGTGCCTGGCTGTGGTTGGGGTGTTTTGCTCAGAGCATGCCTCTGCAGCATCCGCTTTGTGCTGTTTTGAGATATGCAGAGCTTGGTGGAAACTAATTTAATAGGTCTCCACTGGCATCGGGAGCTGTCAGCACAGACCTACTCACTAGTGAGAATATTTCTGACCTTCTCTCTAGAGAATGAAATGTTTCTGGAATGGCAAAAGGGCACCTATTCCGAAAGAAGCCCTGTCAATTAGAGTCCTCCCCTGACAGTAAGAGGAAGAGTGAAACTCAAGGATGACCCTTCCCTTTATCACGAGCAACTATACCCATACTGTGAGGTCACCTCAGCCAGACAGATGAGAGACTTTAGTTCCTCATTTCCATGTGATCTCTCAGGGAGGGAGAGAAAATTGACCAACAAGACCTGAAATGTCTACCTGCCATCAATTTGAAACAAATTGCCCTTGAGTTTAGCAGTAATGAGAGGACAGAATGGAACACTCCTGAACAGAATTGTGCAGGTGAGTTTGGCATGCTGCTGCTTCCCATTATCAATTAAATGATAGCTTCTTCCTGTTGCCCAGACTGATGCAGATGAAAGGCCTCTGGGTGCTCTATGCTGAATGCCCAGACCTCTTACACAAGAAAAGCATCTACGTTCCTCTGTATTCTGTGCCCACACTGTCTTATACAAGAAATCCTCTTTACTTCTTTTCCCATCCCCCACCAAAATATTATTTTTATCAGAGAGTAGCACTATTTTGTAATATACTATGTATGCCTCCTCCACTTTCTAATGGTATCCCCTCTAGTGAGAGTGTGCTTAAATCCCGAGGACTTAGTCCTTTGTCCAGCTGAAACCTAGAATTACATGATCCATTTTCTGATCTCACACCAACTGCCAACAAACAACAGAGGTTGGATATTTGGCTCACCTTTCTGAATCCCAACACCATTGTTCCTTAACTTTATAGGGTCACCAGGTGACAGTTTCTTTCCTCATCCATAAAAAGATGTCAACAGATGGCTTCATCCACAAAAAAAGTTTCTGTTACTAAATTAGGTACTGCCTATAAGGCATTTATCTCTAGCACCTTCTCCTGATGATTTCATATGTGCTAGATGAGTTCTTCAAATAGAATTGCAAACTCCACCGTGTCAAATCTATGTCTGAGATCTAGCACAGAGGAAAGATACTGCAGACATACTAAACAAATATTGCTTCATTTGTTTTAAATACTGTGATGTTAAAAGTGTGTGCGGGGACTAGCAGGATAAAGATGGTATGAAGGGGGAGAGGCAGAAATGGTGAGAGAGGCTTTAATAGCTTGAGGAGAAGGAAGCCCATACAGAAGAGGGAAGAAAGAGTGCAGTGGTGTGATTAAGAATGGCCTCCACAGGCTCATATATTTGAATATTTGGTCATTAGGGAGTGGTGCTACTTGACAGGGATTAGGAGGTGTGGCCTTGTTGGAAGGAGTGTGTCTCTTCTCAGCAACAGAACACTGTCTAAGGGAAAAGGATAAATAAAACTAAGGATGATTGGAAAAAGCCTTAAGGAATCATAGCATTGTTTATTTACCCAAAATTACACACAAATACCCTAAATGAAGTTATTCCACTTGACAATGCTTCACACAATAGCTGTGACTATGTAACTAAAATCTCTGTACCAGACACAAGAAACCTCATGGGTTGTTACCTAGAGAACCCAAGAGACTCTCAAAATAATATAGGATATTGCTATGGCCCTGGGTTGCTTCCCAGAGGTTGAAGGTTAATCCTATTATTGAAGATACCATGAACATACCTTGGGACCCAAGACTCAGAAGATTAACAATTGGATCTGGCCTGCAAAATGTGTCCCTAAAGTCTAGCTTTCTTAATACCAGAGGTGCTATGCTAGCTACCAAGAGAGGAAAGCAATCAATAGTGGCACTCATGTTTTGGTGGCAGCCGACAGCAGCCTAACTGGACTTAAACCCTGCTAAACAAGAAGGAAATCTTGCCTGGTACTGGGAACCCAGACAACTACCCAGGACTAGTGAGGTCTTAGATCCTAGAAGAGACCCTATCACTGCCATTTTACTAAACAGTGTAATTCCTAACTGCCTTCTAAATACTTTTCAATATACTCACAGATAAGTGTAGCTTTCACCTCTCATCAAAGTAGCTTCTTTTTGAAACAGACTATTACTGAAAATCACTAGTCACAATGCAGAGAACAACTGACCACATGGTGCCCACTCTCAAGGCACACATCTACAATCAATGTCTACACCTAAGACTCAGGAAACAACCATGGAAAAGAGAGTGGAAAGATGTAAGGGTCAGAAGACCAGGAAGTCCACAGTGAGACTGTAACCTAGAAATAACAGAGAAGCTACAGCCATAATAGCACAACATCGATGCCTAAACAAGACCTCAACATTAACAACACCATGCTAAAGTAGAAGGGAGAAATCTCATGAACCCTACCTGTAGACAAAGAACTACAGGCAGCTAGTGACTGCTGCTGCTGAGAGAGGGAGAATTAGTCTCTGGGGATGAGACTTCTAATGAATTACCCAATAGCAAGTGGTCAATCCTGAAATCCTAATGGACTAACAGATTATATTCACATATTTATGTGTGTATACATAATAATCAAAGAAAAAGAGGCCATGAACTCGAGAGGAAGTAGGAGTGGATATATGAAGAGTGGAGGAAGGAAAAGGAATTATCCTTTAATTAAAATAAAGGAATTATCTTTTATTAAGATAAAAATAATTGTAGATTAGAAACGAAACATGTTTACCATGTCCAAATGGAGACTAACAATCTGTGACTTTGAAAATACCCTTGACATTCCTAGGCCGCAAAGTCTCAACTGATAAAAAGCAGAAATAGTCAAAAGTCGTAACATTTGTAGACATACCAAGTCATCTGTGAGAATTAAAGGACTGGCAACAAATCCAGAGAGGGAAGCTGACAGAATTATCATGTTATCTATTCTGTCTAAATTAAAAAGCATATGTTTCTTTTTATATACAATTGGAAAATAAGTGTATATCCTTTTTCTACTTAATAACAAAGAAAAACTAACCTCAGATAGACATGTCACCAGAACAGGTGAATGTTAGGAAGCTCAACATATGTCAAAATGTGTCTTAAAGACTGTCGAGGGGAAGCTGTACAATGTTGTGAGCTCTGATGCTCCAGGCAGCCTCTCACACAGCATGTTCAGCTTATGTGTACCTCATGCATTTTTAAGACTATGCTTCAAATGTAGGTTTATCAATAAAAATGTCACCAGAAAACATCTTTGAAATTTTAATCTCTTCCTGAAATAAAAGCTTTCCTCAAGGCAGGCCTGGCACAGATTGTGTTTGAATGCCATCCACTTTCATTACACAAGGAATTCTCCTATGGCTGCTGAGTCCTCGTTTTGCAAGGCATTAAAAAACTGCACCACTGTACCACCCTTCTTCAAAAGACACTGATTTGAGCCTTTTTTGGGTCAGCCATGAATTGTCTCTGGAAAGCACACAATGCCATAATTTCTAGATTAATAGGGATCCCTACAGCTACAGAGCAGATCATTGCAGTACAAAGCAGAGCCTAAAAAGCCAACCCATGAACCAGGGATAGAGCCTGGCAGGGTCTCACTGCTAGGAGTCCCACAAACAGACCAGGCTACACAACTGTTGCCCACATGCAGTGTAGCGATCACCCTTGACCAGCAAGAATGACGCAACACTGAGGAATCATCTTCTCACAGTTTTACTCGGGAAACTTGATTTACAGGGAGTGGCTCCGGGTCCAGGGTCCTGATATAGCCTACAACTACTAATCACCTAACCCCACGTGGCGCGCCAGGATAGGTTGTCTCCAAGCAGAATTAAGAGGATACGTGGCCTTTACCAAATTAGGAGTTGTTTACCACAGAGAGCACTCGCCGTCGGGCTGGCGGAAGGCAGAAACCGGCGCCATCTTGTAGGCGTGGTACTCTGCAGCTCCCAACAATGCAGAAGGCCTAGTTCTGTCCCATGCAGGCTCCCCAGCTGTTTGCCTAGAGTTCATGAGTTTGGATGCCTTGTTCAACCTTGGTGCAGAGGGAGGGCTTGGTCCTGCTTCAATAGAATGTGACAGGCACTGTTGACTCCCCATAGGTGGCCTTACTCTTTCTGAGGAGTGGATGGGGTAGGCTGGAGGGACAGAAAGCCTTGTTTGAGTTGATTTCTGCTCTTCAACTCATGCTCCATTCTGCTGAAAGAAAAGCTGCCCTTTAAAGATAAGTACACCCATGACACCCCCTATCCTGCCTCCCTCATAGTGTATTCTCCCTCATAGTAACCAAGTTAATATACAAGACTACGATGGTGTTTCACATCTTTCAGAGACCCTGTACTTACACTGCTGTGTGGCATCTCCTTTTCTGTGCGCCTTTATATATAGCCTGTTTCTAACCTGATAAATCTCTACTCCTACACCATTGCTGTTGTGACTCTATCAGTCACTCCAATTTCTCTCACTTTTCCATGACATTGATAGTATTGAATTAAACTGAATGGTATCTAATAATTTTTCTCACAAGTAACCACCTTTCTAAATAAATTACTCCGAGATATATGCAACTTCAAAAATTAACTAAAATTAACTACATAGAAAAAATTTTCCCGAGTTGTAGTGGCCACACATCAAGTACTTAGTATCTATGTATAGCTAATAGCTAATCAACTGAATTATGGGATATTATAAAGATAGACAGGACATAGACTTACCCTTAAGATCTGTTAGTGATTAAATGTACAAAGGAAGTATGTACATGAGCATAATAGATTCCTATCCACACAAAAATATATGGAATCTTATCATCTGCCATAATATGGATGGACCTGAATGACATCGTGGTAACTGAACTACACCACAAAGACAATTCTGAAGGAGCTCACTCATATGTAGAATAGAAAACTTGTTTCATAGAGGTTGAGAATATAATACTAGTTACCAAAATAAAAAGAGAACGAAGGTGGGGAAGGGGACAAGCTTGTTCAGTGGACTTCAGCACAGCTGGGAACATTAAATGGTGGTGAGTGCTACATACCATTAGCTATATTGTATTGTCTAAAGATGATGGCAAGATGAAGAAAGGCTCATGTTCAGTACAGATGCACTTTTTAAAAACTATTAGAATATTATTATAAATTTTTTTTAAAAAGCAAACAAACAAAAACCATCACACAGGGTAATTAACAAGACTCAAAGTCTATATATGTCTTTGGACTTCCATACAATTAAAATAGCCTTTCTGAAGCTGTGGAACCTCATATTGAATTTTATACTTTCACTATCAAATTTACTTTATACACTTTATCCACAACTACTACCCCTCAAAAATAAACCAAGAAAATCTATGACAGAGTTAAAACTAGAAAAACTATTAGCTTTATATTCTCTTTAGTGGATACATTTGTTTGTTTTTTAAGTTTTTATTATTTTTAATTACTCATATTTACATATCCATCCCCCCCATTCCCTCACCCTCCCCTCCTCCCATGTTCCCCACCCAACCCACCTGCCCTGACTCCTCTCCAGGGATAGTGAGGCCCTCTACCAAGGACCTTCAAAGTCATATTGTTTGAGGGAGGGTCTAGACCCTCCTTGCTGCATCTGAGATGCAGTAATACACCTCCATAGGGAATGGGCTCCCAAAGTCCATTTGTGCTCTAGGGATAAAGACTGGCTCTGCTGTCAGAGAAGCCATAGACTGTCTTAAGCTCCTAGCTGTTACCCACATTCAGAGTGTTTGGTTTGGTTCAATGCTGTTTCCCCAGCTTTATGACTAGGGTCTCCATTCTATCATTAGGTCAGGCCCACTGTTTCTGCAGGTCTCTCCATCCCTGTCTTGGTTTCTTTGCTCAACCCTCTTCCCTCTCCACAACTGCATTCCAGTAGTATGGTTCAGTGTTTAGCTATGGGTGTCTGTTTCTGCTTCGAACAGCCACTGGATGAAGACTCTCCTTCCTCTCCCTGTCCCCAGGCTCCAATTTGGTCAGGGGTTCTTGTCCCCATCCCCTTCTTCGAGGGACTATGCAATTTTCTATTGGGGTCCTCCTTGTTTCCTAGCTCATTTGGCAGTGTAGATTGTAGGCTAGTGATCCTTTGCTCTATGTCTAAAAATCAAAAAAACGAGTGAGGTAGTGGATACATTTTTGTGATTGTTATTTATCTCTTTTCCCAACTGGGATAGAAAAATGTCTTGGTGGCTAAGAGCACTCATACTGTTCTTCCAAATGATCCATAGTGAGTTTCCTGAGTTCAAGTCAAAAGTTACCTGCCTGTTACTCCAGCTCCAAAGGATCCAACATGGCCCTCTGTCTTCTACAGGCAACTGTTCTCATGTGCACATGCCCACACACAGACTTACAAAAATACACACATACACATGATTTTAAAAACTTATAAACAAATTTCCAATCCAATTTCAGCTGATATTGGTCAAAAGGAGCCCATGGCCTCAGAATCTCACTGTTTCTTTCCTGAGCAAATAGTTTGGCAGGAGTGTGGACCTGGGAAAATCATCTTTCTTCCCAATTCCCATGTTCAACTTGCCACTGTGTCATGTGAAAATTGATACGGTTCTTTCCAGGGAAGAGACATTTTTCCATGCTCTGAGAAATTTCTTGTCTTCCTCCCAAGCAACTTTAAACTCCCAGGTCTGCTCTGTGGCTGAAGGTGGCTTTCTAAAGCTACAGAAAATTTTAGTTTTGTTGTTGTTTCTTTGTTTTTCCCAAATGGGAATAGAGAAATGGCTCAGTGGCTAAGAGTCCTCACACGGTTCTTCCAGCTGATCCATGGGTCAGTAAGATCCATAGCTTATTGAGGTTTGCATCTTTTTGGTGGTCTTGTGGGTTGGGTGAGAGATGTCCCCCATGGGTTTGTGGGTGTGTTTGGACCCTTGGTTCCAGCTGGTGGTGCTTTTTTAGAAGGTTGGGGGTATTTTAAGAGGTGGAGACACATTGAAGATCACTGTGAGCCCATCTTAGGATTTTACAGCCCAGCCTCATACTTCCTGAAATGGATACTATGTGACTAGATGCCTCCTCGTGTTCCCACAGCCTGCCTCTCCCACCGTAATAGGGCGCATTGCTTCTTAAACTATGGACAAAATAAAGCATCCTTAAGTTGTTTTTCTCAGTTATTTTATCACAGTGATAAGAAAAGTAACTGACAGATGAAAGGAGTGTTATCCTTTCTCTCTAATTCCATATTCTTTCAAAATTTTCTTAGACTGAGTACCATCTCATAGGATGAGTTTTAGTCTCAGAGAAAGTTGTGAGATTTCGAATTCCTACACACTTACAACAGAAGTTATCCAAGCAGTCATGAAGGTGTAAAGATCCTGATTGCACTGCAATGGATATTTACCTGCTATGGAGTTAGGAAAACCCCTGTTTTTGTGTGCTAGTCCCTATTTATGCCATCAGTCCTACTTTTCTCTAAAATGTGAATTAAAACATCCACCGCATTGCTTGTTTCAGGTAAACTACACAGTAATCAGAAAGTATGAAGAATACAGTAGGTTCTTGATGTTTTCTGAGGTACTGTAGTCATTCTTGTTGTTACTGTTGTTGAAAATATAGGACCACCGAGATAACTCATCAAGTAAAGGCACTTACCATCAAGCCTGATGACTTGAGTCCAGTCTCCAGGACCAACACAGTAGAAGGAGAGAACTGACTCCTGGATGCTATCTTCTAACCTCCACTCATGTACTGGGGCAAGTCCACACACATACATCCAAGATGAAGTGTAGTCTTTAAAAAAGAAAAGAAAATTGAGACACCCACCATAGTGATCATGGAAGGAGGTGGATTTTGTAGAAATAAGAACAAAACTGTGTTTGGAAAAATAGGAAAGTCTTCTTAAGTGCATGAGGCAATGCTCTGAATGTTGTTCAATTCCAGAACACAAATATGGGAAGAATTCTAATCTCACCTTATGGATGAGCATTTCCTGAATACACCATAGCATTTAACTCATACTTCAAGCATGATAGATCTCAGAAACCCCTTCCACACAGCAAGAGAATGACATCCCCCAAAATGAAATATGCAATGAATTCATGAGGGCTTTGGGTGTGATTGGGAAATTTGAATCTCAGTTCTACCACCCACCATGTACTTTTTAATCTGTAATTGGCAGTGATATTATTGGAGCTACAGAACTCCCTAATGTTTCAACATATGTATATAGAATCTTTACAGTGTTCCGTGTGTTAGAGGCTCTCAATAAATGGCAGTACTTAAATCACTGTATTACTATACCTGATAGGGTCTACACCAGTTTATAGTCTGAGCACCAAAACTTATGTTGCTATGGTGTTCAGAATGCCATCCTCATCAGATGTTTCCTTCTGGCCAAATGAAAATCACCAGGACAACAGACACTATATGAATCTTACCACCAACTCTGCATCTGACACTTACATGGTAGATGCTAGTGTTAAAACTTTGGGGATATTTGACCATCGGTCTTTCAAAGCATGCTCTGGACAGAGAGAAGCATCCTCAGCAGTGTGGTCATAGAACAAGCTGAAATCAGCACCCTTGTGAATTTCTGTCCATCTTTCACCAGGGGCAGAATGCAGAGATTTCACAGGAAGTAACTGCACATAAATGTCAAAAAAAAGATGAGACCTGGGAGATTCATCTGGCAATGTCAGTGTATACTCTCAGGTACATTTTAGATTTGTTTATAGTCCTTTATTTCTCCCATCTTTCTTCTCTGTGCTTGGGTCTAGCTTGAAAGTTTATCACTTGCAGGACAGCAACATCATGTTTCTGCTTTCAGGGAGGTCCTATGTTCCCTTAGGCATAATTAGCAATCCCACAAAGGAAATGTCTGCTACATAATGGATCATAGGCTTGTGTCTGTGGAGCTGACTGAAAAAGAACTACATTTTAAAACCTACCATACTTGAATACCACTCCTAAATCCAGACTGCATCTTCCACCTGTGGTTCAATGGTCTCCATGGTGATAAAAAAATAAGTGCATGACTTATACGAGAGTGAGCAAGCCCAGCTTGCATGACGGTACCCATTGTGGCTCCTGTTCTGGATTAATTATTCTCCCTATTGTTTTTAAGAGTAATCAAACTATTTTGTATGACACTATTTTTAGTCCACTGCACACAGGGACGTTCATAATCAGGGCTTTTGAAACCCATTCTAACTTATCCCTGCTTCACATCAATATTTTGCCCTCTGCAGTTCCCTTGTAGACCCCCTTCCCCATTTGCGCTCCTCCTCAGTTCTGCCTGTGACATGAACACACAGGAAGACTCAGTTGCCTCCTGATGCCTCAGCATCATCTCTCTGCCCTTCATCCTGTATCCTTTCTCTATGTTCCCTTTCTATGTCCTCTATGTGGACTATTGTTCACAGCATGCTACTCTAGAAGCTCCAGTTGGTATGCAATCCAAAGCAAGTCACATGCTGCTTTGCACTGTTGCCCCACTGTGTCCTTCTGATATTTACAGATTGTCTGTAATGTGCTAATTCGTACATTTTAAACCCTTTTCTATTTCTCCCTTTTTCTCCCTTTGTGTCCTTTCTTCCTCCTCTTTTCTTTCAATCACAGTGTTGATTACTCAGCAAACACAAGCGAAGGATAAGAATAATTAGGGCATTTGAGATTATCAATTTTAGTTCCCTCGAATGAAGAATCCGGGAGGTAATTCCAAGTCCTTTCAAGGTTATCTTTCTATCTTACACATCTCAGAAAAGAGCTACTTTATAACCTTGTTCTTTCCATCTTAAATCAATGTCTTCTCAGTTTTGTAATTCTATGTTTTTTAAAACAGTTAACTAATTTAACTCTAGTGTCCATACTTTTTTATTACTACCTTTTAAGTAGATGTGATGATTTACTTAATCTTGCCCTACTGAGGAATATTTAGAATCCCAGTTTCTGCTCTTATTTTTAGTTCTTTTTCTAATGATGTAAGAAACATGCATTATCACATCACATATAATCCTGAGATCATGAAGAAGATAAACCACTGAGAATATATTCATGTTGGATGTTAGTATATATCCCCTCATATAGATACACTTTATATTTGCATTTATAGGTATGAGAGGAGCCGGTAGCATTGTGTGTGTGTGTGTGTGTGTGTGTGTGTGTGTGTGTGTGTGTGTGTGTGTGTTAGTTTTTTGAGACAAGGTTTCTCTGTAACCACACTGGTTGTCCTGGAACTTGCTCAAACTCACAGAGATCCTCATGTCCCTGCCTCCAGAGTTCTGGGATTAAAAATTTGAGCCTCCATATCCTGTGTGTGTGTATGTGTGTGTGTGTGTGTGTGTGTGTGTGTGTATTGTATCAAAGCATTTCATGTACATGGTACTGGATTATGTAAAGAGATTTTTTCATGTACTTGTCAATGTATTTCATATACATGGTACTTGATTATGTAAAGAGATTTTTTCCTATAAACTTACATTGTACTTTGAATACACTCCTCCAATATTCCCTTGCCCTCTCAATTTTCACCCCCACAACATGCATATTTTTGTATATCAATGTGTGTTACATTACATATTTATGTGGTATGTATTCATGTTGTCTGGATGCAGGGGTAGGCTGATTATTGACAACATGTGTCTTATTCTGTAGCTCTCCAACATGGGCCTCACTATTTCAGCTGTACAGGCTAGACAATAAGCTTCAGAGGCCAGCACTCAGTTTACAGACAAGCACTTCTGGCATCCAGCTTTTACTAGGAAGCTAGGCTTAAATGGCTGATAGTCTACTAAGTCATCTCTCTCATACACCTATGAGACAGAGTTTGTCTTTGGTTTCTCAGAGACCTAATGCATCAAATCCAGGTAGAGGAGACCAGCAGGCCAGGGTCACAGATAAAGTTAATGATACACACTAGCAAGCTGGTACTTTCAGCTCTCATATTATATATCCAGGCACATACTCAAATGCTTCCAGACACTGAGAAGTCTATGTCTTAGAGAAGAGAGAATGCCTGTCAGAAATTAAACTGATTGGATATTTCTTTGCATTTACATGTAGCAATTCTGATTTTTTAAATTATTTACTGAATCTTTGAGAGACTAAACAAAGATGGAAATCAAATAGCACTGGGCTGCTGAGAATGTAGGATGAAAGGAAACAAAGGAACGCAGGAGGGGGCAAAGACTGGACACAGGCATGACAGCACAGTTTTCACAGGGTGCATCTCCGGAGAGAATAATACATAATTCTTAGCAGGAAGTCCTATATTTCCAGGGCAGAGATTCTAGGAGGAGCCTGCTTTCTCCTGCTGCCAGATGGGTTTTATTATGTTTCTAACTCCTTCCCAAAAAAGGAAGAATGCATGAGCTGAAAGTATCTCTTAGGTCCATTTAGAATCAGCCCAGGATGGTCAAACAACAAATTGCCTAAATTTAAGAAAATAAGCAAACATTTCATTTCCATATTTGGAAAGCCCTGTAAAGCAAGTTTCTTGAGGAACAGCATGGGAAAGATTAATGGACATTAGGAGTAGTAGATTTCTGAGATATTTGATAATACATGAAGACAAAGCCACAGAATCTGTATCTTGGAGGGAAAAAATTAAATGATGAGAGAGGGATGAAGAAGCAGACTAAAATTTCACAGAGTGCACTGCGGTTCTAAACCCCTCACACCACCACTTCTCTGTGTTCGGTAGATGTTAGCCTGTGTTTACAGGAAAAGTGTTATGTGAAGGTGAATGAGGTCAGCTCATCTTCAAAAGGTATAAATGATTAATCTAGATCTTGCCCTGACCTATGACCGATTCAAGGTGTGGGTATGTCTGGGCATTTACCAGTGAGACCTGAGGAGACCATTCACGAAGGAGCTCATGTTAAAAATGTTCCTTCCATTCAAACCAGGTAAGTGTTTGAAGACTTTGTGCCTTCCTGCCTGTCTTTGGGCCTGACTTCGAAGATGTGATACTACACTTGATCTTAGTCAAAAAGCCAAGAAGTGATCGTTGATGCTCTGGTATTAAATTTCTCCCTTGAGAAATCTGACTTGGAACAAAGTGATTGACTCTTCTTGGCTCACACTTGCTCTAAAACAACAAAAGCCTTACTAGCAGACACCAATTCTCTGCACATGACCTTCATTGCTTTTCGATTCTCCTGGAAGAAAAGTCAGTGTTTCTCTAACCTGAAAGACCTGACATGGTCTAGACACCTGTCCCTCACACCACACCTCTCTGTACTTCTCTCATCCAATCTAGTGCATCTGGGCAAAGAACCAAGCTGTAGAGCTTCCTTCTCTCTTTTCAACATCCTGTTAGGTGTTCTTCAAATTATTACAACTAACCAGTTTTCTGTCTGTTCTTTTAAACCAGTAAGGTTTTC
The DNA here is from genome assembly GCF_003668045.3 of Cricetulus griseus. Lineage (NCBI taxonomy): Eukaryota > Metazoa > Chordata > Mammalia > Rodentia > Cricetidae > Cricetulus > Cricetulus griseus. The sequence goes on along the minus strand of NC_048596.1, from coordinate 247,099,259 downwards.
TCTTTAAAATGCATCATTTCATATCATATATATATATATATATATATATATATATATAATGTACATATATATATGTAATACATATTGTTAGATAGGTAGATAGATGAAAAAGATGATAGATTAGATAGATGATAAATAGACATATATCAGTATATATATATATATATATATATATATATATGGTATTAGTACATAATATACTCATATATATACATAGTATACATGTATACTACCAATAGGTATCAATTATTATTACATATGTATCTATTGCATGTCCTTTTTGTTCATATATATATATATATATATATATATATATATATATAGAGAGAGAGAGAGAGAGAGAGAGAGAGAGGGAAAGAGAGAGAGACAGTGTTTCATGTGTCCTAGGTTGTTCTCAACTTGCTATGTTGCAAGAGTTGTGTTTACTTCTGATTCTCCTCTCTCCACATCTTGAGTATTTTTTTACAAGTGAGCACAACCACCCTCAGTTTTATGTAGTGCTGGAGAATGAACCCAGAGTTTCATACATGTTAGACAAGGAATCTCAACTGAGTCCCACTCCTAGCCTTTTGCACACTGTAATCACACACACTCCTATGTAAAATACACAAGATCAAGGCCTTCACTCACTGGTATTTTTTTTTCCATCACCTAGAATAGTGTATGTCTTAGTAGCTACTGATTAATCTGTTGGCTGAATAAGTTCACAGGAATTATACTATCATTTTTCAAATAATTTGAGGCCAGAGTTTCCTGAGCTGTTATCTAGCTCCTGGGTACTACTGGCCAACTGATAACAACTGTCTTCCCTGCCTTGCTTCACTCATTTCTAAGAAGTGGAAGGGAGGAAGGTTGAAGGGGAAAGCTACTTAGATGATGAACCATAGTCACTGCATAGTTTCACTATAATTACTGGCTTATGGGTCAGAGAAATCTTAGGAAATTTAATTTGTGCTTTGAAGATTTGTCCACAAGTCACATATTTAACCCTCCTCCAGTATCTGTGCCTGTTCTTCTTAATCACCACTAGGTTGCCATGACCTTCTGTGGTTCAATAAGTAGACCCCAACTATATAGGCTCCTTGGTAAAGCCATTGATTCAAGTCCTCATTGATTTAATGAATTCCTGGCTTCAGATTTTACTCATATTATTTCATATGGTTTTAGCATGCAATAAAACTCAGCAGGAGTTATTGGATGAGTTCAAGAAAGGAGCTCAAATATGTCAACATGACTACTGTTCTATGATTGATGTTCAACCATGATATCAAGTTTGGAGAGACTGACCTCACCAGCTTCTTAGTGCCATATTCACTCTAGGTCCGACTGAGCAATCTCATTTGAAGACGTAATTCCCAGGACTATAAATGACAATGTGAGGATAACAGAGATTCTCAGGCAATGGCTCTTCCTGTGTGTATACATAGTCTCTGGAATCAGAACCACTCATCTGGAAAATACCAGAAGTAACTGGAAGTCTTTTTCATTAGAGTCAACAAGTATCTGCTAAGTGAGAAATCCATCCTGGAAAACTTCATCAACACATCCAAGTGATGTTAGATTTGGGTTACATGAAGTCTCTGATTAAGAGGGGATTCAAGCTCTGAGAACTCTTAAAGACCAATAAATCCCATGTTTTAGCTGTCACACAAACACACTTAACCATAAAACACTTTTCTCATGTCACATATGTAAACTACTGTTAAATCACTTTCTTGATTGTTAAAAGTTAATGTAAATAAGTTAATTACCACGTGACAGCTAAGAAGAAAGTGACTGGGGAGCTTTATAATGATTATGCCTTAGAGCTAAAGATGGTAAAGGTGAAGACATAAAACAGAAGCCTTTTCCACTGTGCAATGAAAGTAACTTTTTAAACACCTAAAATCAATCTGTATTTTGAGATCTTTATACTCTTAAAGTTCAACAACAATAGTGATTAAGGGCAAGATGGACTCCAATCACAGTTGTGCTTTAAACATTGGGGTGTTGCTTACTATATCTAAGAGGTATATTAATGTAGAAATGATGCTCATATTTCAGATGTTAGGATGCATGAAAAAATAGGTCAAGAGAAGGTCTAAGATAGGTATTTGTATAGGAAACACCCTCATGTTCTATAGACATTGCCTCAGTACAGAGTTCTAAGTTACACTAATCATTTGTTGTCCCTTTGTATCTAAGCTTGCTTATATATGTTTAACCTTTTTAATCTGCTAAGAAAGAAACATCCAAAAACTCCATGAATGTTTCTGGAGATGCCTTCATTGAAACTGCATCATTGATTGCCGTAGGCTGATGGAATCATATAAAACAGAACAAATATCTAAATTCCCGACAGAGGAAGAGTCGATGATCAATACATGTTGGTAGCTGGTAGGTTTTCACAAGCATTGCTTATTTTTAACACTGAGACTTTCAGTGGTCCTTCACAGTTCCTCAAGAGGCAGTGGGGAACTCACAGAAATGCAAGTGAAGTTTAGATGTTTTTTATGAAGAGGCTGGAGCCAACTCCACAAGATATCCCAACAATTAAATAGAATTCTTGGTTTCTTTTGATTATTAGGCTTACTATTTTCATCATTACTCCAACAGCATTCTCATGAACTTCTTACCTTGTTTGCATCTGTCATAGTATATAAATATCTTCTCAAGCTGCTCCCATCATTTTTAATGTGATTTAGGAAGGGCATAATAACTTTCACTCACATATGGTCTTACTTAACTTGTAGTCATTATTTACACAACACATTTTGTCTAACTGACAAGATTTTAAAATAACGGTTTACTGAATGCTTCAGATGCACTCAGTACTCAGTGCTAAAAAAGCTCAGTGACTTGCATTATCCTTGGGATACAATACAAAAACATAAATACATACAAATACATACATACACCTACACATTCATATATACATGTTCACACTTATACATGTACACCTACACAAATTCACATACATACATCGATATGAATATAAACACACACCTAAAAACATCTATACATATATGTCCACAGATACACACACATCTACACACACACACACACACACACACACACACACACACACAGTTCCAAGAAGGAGAATTTCAAAGAACATTGGCAGAGTAAGTAAATTTATTTTCCTTTATAAATAAGAAAATTGTTCAAGAAGATTAATTGTCTGCACCATGGACAAACCTAGGATCATGATCCAAGTGGGCCTCTGGGCTTTCAGTCTAACACTCACTCTGCTGCTTTTACACTGAGTCAAAATAACATTTAGTGCTTCCTGACACATTTATCATTTATTTATTTATTTATTTATTTATTTATTTATTTATTGGCTTTTCAAGACAGGGTTTCTCTGTGGCTTTGGAGACTGTCCTGGAACTAGCTCTTGTAGACCAGGCTGGTCTTGAACCCATAGAGATCTGCCTGCTTCTGCCTCAAAGTGCTGGGATTAAAGGCGTGTGCCACCAACGCCTGCCTTATCTTTTATTTTTTAAACTATTTTTTCACTCCCAATTATGAAGTACTATAATGGTATGGCCATCCTTTTGCCAACATAATGTTGTTTTCTGAATAAATTAATATAGTTCGTGTCTATTTGTATTTATTAAATAATTCACAGAAAAATCTGAGCACTTTTCCCCCAGAAATATTAATTATATGGATTTTACTACTGCAATATATTTTCTAGTTTGATGCTTAACATTTTTTAATTAAAAATAGTGAGAGCTTTCCAGGGAGCTTGCCTCAAGTATAAGAACTAGATTATATTTGGAGGGTGTGATTAATAATATTTTCTCTGTGGAGGCAGAAATCATGAGGGTCACAACCCAAGGGGAACACAAGACCAACAGTAAAAACTTCTCTTAATCCATTTCCAACAAATGTAAGAAAAAATATATAAACAGAGTAAGAAAAATGTATCTCACAAGAAAGGAATAAAATGAGGATTAATTAACAACTGAATTTTTGGATGTCATGTAGGAAAAAGGAAAGCAAGAAGAAAAGATGGAAACTTCTGGTTGATCTAATCTTGACTGGTTCTGTTTTTGAACAGATCACAGGTCTGTTTCCCTGAGAATCACCTTCATGAGAACTACCATGGAGAAATTGTTAACTACATCCTGTCTAACAATCGAGAGTTTGTCTGTTTCTCTTATTAAGTGGTGTATTGTCTATTGTGGCAGCTCAGGCCTTGAATCCCGGGTTGGGAAGAAGAGGTAGAGGCAAGTCAATCTAAATTTGAGACCAGGCTGAAGAAACAACTCAGCAGTTAGGAGTACATACTATTCTTGAAGAAAACTGGGATTTGGTTCCCAGAATTCATGTCAGGCAGCTCACAACCTCTTAAAACTCCAACTTCATAGGATCTATTTATTGCCTCTAACCTCCTTGGCTTTCTGCACTCACATGAACATACTCACACACTGACACATCTGAGCACAAATAATAAAATTAATAATAGTATTAGGCATTGCTCAGCCCCCTTATTTTGAGTGAACCACATAGCAGACTGAGCAAGCAGCAGAATCTGAAAGGAATTCCATAGCATTCCCTGGGATGAAGAGATCATGTATATGTAAGAAGGATGAAAAGGATGATAAATTTGTGGTTGGGCAGTTTGCCCCTTCTAAAACTCATGTGGCATTTTCTGTTGTCGCAATATGGATCCAAGGGACTTGTAGGCAGCAGTTATCACCCTCGTGGATGTAAGCAGTGAGTGACCCTTGATCTTTCATCATTTCTGTGCCCTTTCATTCTTCTGTCATGTGATAACATAGTAAGAAAGTATCCTGCAGGTGCAACTCGACACTGCTTGCACCAGTATCCATTAGCCAACACAATTTCATTGTCATTAATTAGCCATTTTTTTTTTTTTTTAGTATTCTGTAATGCATCCATAAAGCAGCACTGAGTGTCACTGTATAACCTCAGCTTGTTTCAGACATATAAACACTGGAAGACAAATACCTTGGCTTTTATTCATAACCAACTTTTATTGCCACCATTGTTTGAAGAGTTTTGTTTTGCAGTGTTGAGCAAAGCCAAGGCTCATTTGGCAGAGGGCTTATACTAAGGTCTGGGTTTGATCCTCAGAACCACACAAACTAGGTGTGGTGATACATGTCTGACTTCTTAGAATCCAGGAGGTGGAATGTCGTGAATCAAAATTTGAAAGTCATCCTCATCTTCATAGCAACTTAGAGACATCCTGGGATACATAAGCCCTATCTCAAACTTGAAAAAGAAAGAAAGCAAGAAAGGCTGGGGTGGGTGAACAGGGGAGGGAAGGAAGGAAATAAGGCATGAAGGAAGGAAGGAAGGAAGGAAGGAAGGAAGGAAGGAAGGAAGGAAGGAAGGATGGAAGGAAGGAAGGAGCACAAGGAGAGACCGACCAAGGGAAGGGAGGAAGGGACGATTGATTGGTGACACAGCATTAGGTATCTTTTAAATTTCTGTTTTAAGAACAAAAGTATGAGTTATTGCTCATGGTTCAAAATAAAGAAACAATAAATTGGGTCTTCTTTATGTTCTGTGAGATAAAGGACAATAATTAATTTGTGAATGGAACAAGATTACAGATGTATGAGATAAGGGAAAGACAAAGAGCCTGAGTGAAACATATAGACAGATTAAGATGTACATGAGAGAGCCCAGTAACTAATGAAAGCAGCCTAGAAGCAGATAGTACAAACATCTATCCAACCAACAGAGCACACCTTATACATTATTTTGCAAGTAGATTGTCTTACAAAAAGAACCGCCCCACCAAAATGGCACCCCCCTTAAACAAGCATGAAATAATAGAGCATTTGAATAAAGTTTGCTGATGAAAGTAAAAGCATGAATAGCAACATTAACAGAGCAATACCCATTTTCTTTTTAAAATTTGAATCCAGGGGGAGAGGAAGTAGCTGTGAAAAAATGGTTCAGAAAGAGCCATCCAGCTGAGAGCCAGATGGGGCAGCATTCATTTCTGGGCAGCCCTAGAGGTGCCATTTAATTACAGATCATTAGGCAAATAAAGGCTAGCTGGAGGGAATTATAATGGCAGACATTGATGGGAAGTAGTCAGACACATATCCCATCCAGAGGGATCCCTTTACTCCATCTTTCAACACGACCGTGGAGTATTGTTAAACTAGCAATTACTAGCACTCTTCTAGAAAATTCTTGGACAGAGGATAATAGTACCTGTTTCATCTACATCTTAGGCTGTAACCTGTTGGCCTAATTAAATACTTTAGAAAGTGAATTAGTGAAATATTTAAGGATGTGAGTTTCTAAAACACCAAAAAAAAAAAAAATAGGAGAGGGATCATTGGAGGGGAGGTAGAAATGTAAATTGTGGAATGTTTAGAAAACATGGCATGCAAGAGGAAGGAGGAAATACTGGAAAAGAGGAAGGAAACCAGAAATGGGGGAGGGGAGCAGAGAGGCAATGGGGGAAGGAGAAGAACAAGAATAAAGGATGATAATACCAAGTATGAAAATGCCACAGTGAAACCTGTGTCCTGCCTTAAGATAGTAATAAAACAAAATGAAAATCTGTGTTCTCATTTCATCTGCTGACTTTTGGAGACATGGCTGTTTCTAAAATGACATAATACTCAGTTTTTCACTGTCCCGGAAGCGATTTTAAAGTGTTTGTGAATGTGAACTCATAGTAGATAAGCCCCCAAGATCTGATATGCAATAAACACTGGAGAAATGATAGCTATCACTATAAAAACTCATTTCATTTATGACATCAATGCCTCAGACATTTCAGTAATTCCCTATAATACTTGGGAAATATTCAGAAACCTCGTGTCTCTCTTCTTGTATAATAGGCCAAACACGGACCACCCAGGGTCACATATTGGCAAAATTTCCTCCAGTAAGCCACGGTGTTTTTCTTTCCCTTGTTTGGTATAATAAATGCTTTCACACTCCAGTGTCTTTACACCCTCTGTTCTTCCCAAACCAATTTCTTGCCATTATTTTCTGGGGCGCTCATCCTCACCCTTCGATTCTCATCTAAATATCTTTCTCACATAGAGTCTTTGATTTACTCTGCAGCAATCTGTCCTCACATGTCACAGCTCTTCACACATTTGCCAGTTTCTAAAAATGATTTTAAGGTTTTTATGGTGGGATTATCTTTTTCATTGCATATGCCTTCTGCAAGCTAACACTTGGCTCTCTTGTGCTGAGCAGGAGTTAAGCCAGTTAGTTGAGTGACCCTTGCCCTTTGAATATCACTGAGGGGAACAGAGAGTTCTAACATTTACAGCCTGAAAGAGTTAGGGTGGCCTCCCACATCTCTGAAGATTATTCAGAACCAGGAAAAACAAAGAAGCAGCAAGACAGAATTTTATTGTTTCAAGGGACATTCCGGTCATGCAAATTATTAAAACTTAGGGTTGTATTATGTTTTGGTTTAGTAAATACTGTCAATTTTATTATCTTTCTGCCCTGATAATGTGTTTCTTTTCTCTTATATAATTTTTAGTTTTCCTTCTCAAATACACACACACAATTATATATATGCATATATATATATGCATATATATATATATATATATATATATATATTATGACTGTGTTTGAGAGGTAGTAAGAGAGAGGAGCAGGAAGGAAAGGAAAGGGGATAGGAGAGATGGAGGAAGAATTGTATACATTGAATTTTAAAAGGAACACAGATTTTAAAAGCCAGTGCTTATTTCCTGTCACATGCTTCCTCACTGACAGGTATGAAATTTCTCCTCTGTTTGCTCAGAGGACATGTTGTCTCCCATAAGCACTTACCTAATCAGCGCTGGGATCATATGGCACATGCTAGTCTATAATGGACACTCTATGGCTGCACTCTCTTTGCTTCATATAATTGACCCATTTTGAAAAGGTATCCTGACTTTCCATTACTCAACATGATATATGCTGTAATAAAGAACAGAATTTTGAACACATTTCCAGGAGGGAAGTCTCATTTTGTGTTTTTCTTCTGGTTTAGTTAATCTAAATCACAGACCAAGCTGAACAGTGTCAGTGGTCTACACTATAATTCATTAGCAATGGGAATCCAGGAGTACTGCAAGACACTTTCTTTCAAACAAAGCAGAGCTGTCACCAGGGGACAGAACAGGGCACCAGGAGAGGCAGACATGATACCCTAATAATCTCCACTCCAAGTTGTGCTCAGAGTAAAGCAGTACTCAGATTGCAGAGGAAACAATAGTTAATGGGGACAGAGAAGTGAGCAGTTCACAGGAAGATGTTCCTTAGCACAATACTGTCATAACAACCCCAAGCCCTCACCCTGGGTCAGCTTGGTTCTTGTCAAAACTGAAAATGAAGAGGGCTGTAACCTGCCTTCTCTACCTACCTCAGTGCAGTGCAGGATTGTGTCAGTAAGAATAATTCTCAAAACCCTTCATCTTTCCCAAGCATTGAGTCAGAGACAGGTTACTAGTTGTCAGGGCACAGCCCCTGCATGACCCATTCCTCTAGCATAACCACAGTGCCAGTACATTCATTCCCTCCACACTTCCATTTGGATGTCTCCAGCCACAGAATAAGCAGTGGGCTCAGTGCATAAGAGGGGCAGGCAGACATGTGGACAGATAGGAGTAGTAGTATAGATACATGTATCTGGGTATGCCTATATCTGTGTCTTAATTAAAGTTTATAAGAATCAATCTAATGGAATAGTAATAGACATACCTGTCATTGTCAGGCATGGTGACTCACACATGAAACCACAAAGTATGGGAGGCAGAGGCAGGGAGATTGCTATAGGGTTTGAGTTCAATCTGAGTTACAGAGGAAGACTAAGTTAAACACACACACACACACACACACACACACACACACACACACACACACACACACACACACCTATTCCCCAAAAATGAGAGAAAAGAAATTGGTATCAAAATAACAATTTCCAGGAGGTTTCTTGCCTCATTTGTATGCAGTGTTTACTTTAATTCCCACTTGGCAATGTGTTAGGTTCCAAAAGGCAAGGGCATATTCTGACTTCAAGCACAGATCTCTTTTTTTATTTTATCGAAAGAGACTTACTCACTTTGAAGTGGGGAGAAGTCAATCATTGCAATATCCCTGCACTCAACCAAAGCTCTGTGCGAGTATCAATTAATATTCTATCAAATTTTGTGTCCGTCTTTTATTCTACAATGGCATAAATAAATACCAGCCTGAGAATTGTGTTTCAGGATACGATTTTTTGGCAGTAATTGGATAACAAGATTAATGGATAAAACACATAAGATTATAGTTTAAGTGTAGTGACAAAAATACTAGAAAATAAGACAAAATGTGAGATTAAAAGCAAAAGTTATTTGTTGTGTAAACATGCAGAGGTGTGACAGCTGTGAATGAGAAGGCTGTAGAGAAGTGCTGTGTGATGCTCAGGTGACTGGAGAAGCACTGTGTGATGCTCAGGTAACTGGAGAAGCTCTGTGTGATGCTCAGGTAACTGGAGAAGCACTGTGTGATGCTCAGGTAACTGGAGAAGCTCTGTGTGATGCTCAGGTGACTGGGGAAGCTCTGTGTGATGCTCAGGTGACTGGGGAAGCTCTGTGTGATGCTCAGGTGACTGGGGAAGCTCTGTGTGATGCTCAGGTGACTGGGGAAGCTCTGTGTGATGCTCAGGTGACTGGGGAAGCGCTGTGTGATGCTCAGGTGACTGGGGAAGCTCTGTGTGATGCTCAGGTGACTGGGGAAGCTCTGTGTGATGCTCAGGTGACTGGGGAAGCTCTGTGTGATGCTCAGGTGACTGGGGAAGCTCTGTGTGATGCTCAGGTGACTGGAGAAGGGCTGTGTGATGCTCAGGTGACTGGGGAAGCTCTGTGTGATGCTCAGCTAACTGATCTGACAGGCAGGAAAACTAAATGTGTTTCCAACTTCACACCACACAGAATGCAACACAGGAATGCAGGCTGTGATAACACTTTACTGTGAGACTTAAAGTTGTCCATCTTTGATCAGGAGCTAGAAGAAAGAGAATTACACACATAAAAACACAGTGGACATTAGGAAATGTGTTTCTTTTCAGATAATGCCAGCAGTAACAACTAAAAAAAATGCTTCCATTTTCTGTGCTCAATTTAAAGACAGTAAAAAAGGAGAAGTTGCACTTAAGAATACACATGAATCTACACGATCAACAGATGACTACAATTCTGCACATACCAGAACTTCTCCAGATTTATAATCAATGGATAAACATCCCCCACAAGAAAAAGAAAGAAAACTGGCAAACCTAGCACAGCAGGTGGGGAAATTCTATTAACCCAAGGAAATGAAACCAGGCTTTACTTGCTAGTAATTAATCAGATACTAGCAACAATATTGAGGCACAGTGTAGTACCCACCACAACATTAGAATTTAAAACTTGAGACTGATGAGTTTTATACGACGATATGGCCCATGTTTTAAGAGAAAGTGCTTTGTGTAAATTTCTTGAGGACTGACGTCACAATATTTAGTAAACTTAAGAGTGTGTAAAATCTTTGGTTGTATAAGCCGGTGACTGCACATATATGTTAGAAGCACTCAATGTTGGCAGTGATGTGGTTTATGATTAGAAATATATAAACAGTTAAAAGTCCATGATCAGGACTGGAGAGAAGGAACAGCATTTAAAACATGGATGCTCTTTTAGAGGACTGAAGTTTAGTTTCCATCACCACTGTGTCAGTTCCCAACCATCTGTGATTCCAGTTCCAGGGGATGTGATGCCCTCTTCTGGTCTCTGCAAGTACCAGATACATGTGGTACACAGACATACATGCAGGCAAGACACCTGCATGAATACCATTAAATAAATAAATAGTCAGGCATCATTTAAAATGGGATGATTCAAGATAAGTCCATATGTGTAATATTCTCTGCTCCGTCAACCTAAGTGAGAATTTTGGTCTATTTGTACTTCCTTGTACAACGGTCTGACCCACCCTTCATATATGGCCATCCTCATTAACTTACCAAGTTCCTCATGTCTCACCCTTTCCCAGAAAGTAATGCCACCTTGATTATCAGGATGCTGTTCTATCATGTGCCAGCCATGTTCTTTTGTTCTGCTGCTACTCCTTACTCATTCCTACCTTGACCTCCATTCTGCTCCTTGGCTTTGTGGAGTCCCAAGCCAAGCCTAATCACTACCCCACTACAAATGCCTATCATTGTAGTCCCTCAACTCACTGAGATCTCTAAAACAAAGACTTCCATACTGCATTGAAAAAGCATATAGTCAGCAAGTTTTTCATTAACCAATCGTACATATATGTGCACATACAGATGTATGTAATAAAGTGCTAAACAAAACTTAAAATTAATACAACATAACTTCAAACATGACAACTAAAATTATTGAAATAAAACTTTACATAAGCATATAAGTGGTATCAAAATATGTTAGCAAAGAAAACATGGTACAAGCAATGCATGCATGTATTTGTATAAAATTTTCACAGTCTGTATTTTGACATTTTCTGCAGAGAAACAAATAGGTAAATAGGTTTGGAAATTTATCTTACTAATATTGCAGGGTGTGGGTGTCTACTTAGAAAGTAAAAGATAGGCAGGTCTGTAGAGATTGTACAGCAGTAAAGAACACTTACTGCTCTTCCAGAGAACTGGAGTTCAGTTCCCAGCACACAGGTCAGGTGACTCACAACTGCCTATAACTCCAGCTCCAGGATCTGATATCCTATATAAGACCTTTACAGACACATGTACACACATCACATGGCACACACATGCGTGTGTGCGCGTGTGCGCACACACACACACACACACACACACACACACACACACACACACACACACCTCAGTATAAATAAGACTAAACATTTAAAAATAATAATTTCAAAAAATATGTAAAGCCATAAATCTTACAGATGCTCTATATCTGAAGTGGGTTTTCACTGGCACACAGGGATTGCAAATGCTTCTGGAAACAGTCTGGTTCCTGGGAATCTCTTTTGCAACTGTTGTAAAATATTGAAGCTTGGTAGATCTGATTAGTGTGATTGTGGATGCCAATTTATTATTCTATATGTTTTCCATAAACATTAGATATTGAATATTATAAAGTGGAACTAAGGTTAAAATATAATTAAATCAATTAGATAAATGTTATAATAATATAAAAACTTCTTTATGCTATTAAACATTAAATCATTCAACTTTCATTATGCCTATCTAGCCAGGAAATGTTGTATAAAGAAATGTATCATATAAGATTGAATATAGCACTGTAGGTTTATCTTGTTTCTAGGGAAAATTAACCTTGTTGTAGTTTATCATACATATACTAGTGAAGTACTCATGACTTACTTTATCACAGAAAAATCGATTGTTGTAATGAGGCATACTCAAAATCTATGTGATAAGCTGAAAACACCAAACATAACAGGGCTGGGGAAATGACTCTGTCAAAGCACTTGCTATGCAAATATGAGAACCTGAGTTCAAATCCCCAGAATTCAAGAAGCTGAGGTAGCACAGTTTGCTGTAATCCCAGGACTCTTACAGAGAAAGCAAAGCTAGAGACTGAAGCATCCCTTGGAACTCAGCAGAAAACAATAGAGACAGGTTACAACCAAAGTGGAAGATGAAGACTGACACTCAAGATTGTCCTCAGACCTCCACAGATGTGCCATGGCAAATACATGCACACATTCATGTGTAAACTCTCTCTCTCTCTCTCTCTCTCTCTCTCTCTCTCTCTCTCTCTCTCTCTCTCTCTCTCACACACACACACACACACACACACACACACACACACACACACACACACAGAGTCTTAACAATTCTTGGTGAGCTGGAGGATAACAAATGGATCACATCGTGCTTTTAGTTAGATTCAGCCCTTCTCAACCCTCAGTAATAAACTATTAAAAACACCCCTCTCAGACCTACCTCAGCTCAACCTTTAGATGTTTTACTCATGACATCTAGATCATTCCTTTTCCATATTTTGGATCTCTTTCTACACTCCTCAGCTTTAAAATTAGTAGTCCATTTACCTCTAGCATTATTCATCAGGCATTCATAATATCAAGAATATTTTAAAAGAGCTTCTCTTGAAATGTTCACAGAAGGGGCTTTAAGACAGGTGATCACAGCTCCCCAGAAAGTAATACTCACCTGTCTTATGACAGTGCTCCAGTTTTAGTTTTCAGTTTGAATTTTTAAAGTAATCTTATGTGAGGTACTGAGTAATATCAGTTGTGTCTTTACTGTACACATATTACAAATGGGAATGCAGTGGCTCAGCAATGTTACATGACTTCCTGAAGAAAGGATGGGAGTTCAAGTGAAGAACATTTAATATTCAGTTACCAAAAGTGTTTCCTGCACATCTTATTCCTTAAAAGTAAGGAGAGGCAAACTGTTACAGCAATCCAGGGTTGTGGAAAGTCAAATGTCAAACTAATCATCAATAGATCTGTAGATAATACTAAAACATACTTTTTAAGAGTCCAGTATTTATAACATGGTACTTTCAGATATTTTCTTGTTATATCATAAGCATACACCAAATCTTAATTAAATACAGATGTTACATGAACCTAACTTAGAAATAAAAGCCTGCAAATTATTCTCACATTAAATAATTAAAAAATAAACATTTCTTCCTGAGACTATGAACATGGATGTCATTAAAACCCATCACCATTATATATGAATTGAAACATGGCCATGCTTTGGAGTTGATTAGTTTTCACATAGTAAATCTAGGGTTCATTCTCCTTGTCTGTATATTGCCTATTTTGAGCTTTTCAAGATTTGCGTGTTTTTTTCAAAATTTTAACAATTTCAAATCTTGGCCTGGATAGATCTTTCTCATGGGTTACCTTTACAAAGGGGTCAACAATTCACTTTATTAGAGGTCACCCCTCAAGCACTATGGGAATGCTCATCAAAAAGTAGAAACACTAAACACAAGGACAGACCCACATTTTGTATTTTATTCTACTTTCACTCCATTGCTGTGATAAAACACTGGCCAAGAGCAACTTGGAGATTAAGAGGTTTATTCGGCTTCCACTTCTGGATCACAATACATCACTGAGAGAAGTCAGAGGGAATGCAAGGCAAGCAACTGGAGGGATTGCTTGCCAGCTCCTTATGGCTGACACACAAGCTTAGGTTCATCTTACTTCCTTATACAGTCAGGACCAAGTTTATCTAGGGAATGGTCCTATGCACAGTGTATATCATTTAACAGCCAAGACAATCCCTCATAACCTGATGAAGAAAATCACTCAACTGAAGCTTTTTAGCAGGTGTTTCTAGACTGTATCCAGCAGAGAGCTAATGCTCATTGAATTTGTGTATCACTAAAATTCTCTCAAGAAAAGCCTGTATATTACCATTGATACTGAATTTTCAAGCAAGACGAAACATTTTTAAGCCTTATAAATTTAAGCCTTATAAAATTCAACATTTTTCAGGTCAAGATACTTGAATAAAAATGTGTATAAAAACATTCATTTTATTTGAATAAAGGACGCATAAAGTGATCTGAAGAAAATCAATCATCAAATTTTATATCAATATTTTATTAAGACAATGTATCTAAATACATGTATTGATAGAAATTTAACAGTGATATCAGATGTCCATTCCCTCTTTGTGAAGCATAAAAGGGTCCAAACACCATAAAACTTGCATATCCAATTTGTCTAGGGACCCTGACTAGCCCTGCTCTTTGGAAGTATGCTTGTTGAAAATCAAACATTGCTCTGAAATGTCTTCTTAAATGCTTTGTCTGTGCTGGGGGTGTAAGTCAGTGGTGAACATTTGTTTGGCACGATCAAGGCCCTACCTTACATCCCAGTACTGTGAAGAAAAAAATGTTTTTCCACATATCTTCCTTTAGGTAACATTCATTAGTTCTAGCTTTCCTGTGTTTTGTGAAAGTCATTGGGTTTTCATATTCATTGCTAGGTGTGGGGGATAGGACATAGATGAAATGAAAGTGGAGATGGGGTATGGTAATGGTAGAAAAGTTCAAACATGTAGTGGAGTGATAGCAATATGCTTAATCTAAATGAAGTGTACATGAAGAGACTGCTTGGATACTTATGATGCTACAGCCCAAGTTAAATATATATATGTCCAGTTAAGATCACTGGTTGGTCTTCTGGAGGACCCAGGTTGGATTCCCAGCACCTTCAGGGTGGCTCACAATTGTGAGTAACTCCCGTTCCACAGAGCTATGCCATCCTCTTCTGGCTTCCATGTGCACCAGTCATGCTTGTGCTACACAGAGATACATAAAAGCAAACACTTGCAAACATAAAATAATAAAAGTGAATTAAATATTTTTAAAAATCCTTTCCTCAAAATTTAGAAAGCTTACATTTCTATCATATTTAGAGAATGAAGAAAAAACTGCATGCTACCGCTTAATAATGCAGCATCGAATATGGATTTTTCCCTACATTTTAACAAAGTAAAACATTGTGAGATTTCAGTACAGGCATAACCGGGTTTGTCAACTTTTCCACAGGCCCACATGGGTCATTTTGTTTCCAACTTTATCTTCAGAATTTTGCTGTCTCTTGTGACTTCAGTCACATAACTCACGAAGAAAAAATTGAGCTCAATTAATCTATCTTCTAGAAATTGCTCACAAGCCATTACGTAACTGAAAAGGAAGATGGAAAAACTGAGACGTGGAACAAAGGAATAATGAGTTTTTTTTCATCATCTGAGCTCCTGTCCCACAAAGCAGAATCCAAGGGCCTCAGGCTGCGTGAAGGTTGAGAGCTTCCTATACCACACTACAAGGGTAGAAAACATCTAGCTTCCTTCAACTAAGTCATAGAAAAAAAATGTTTGTAGTCCTGAAGTAGAGAGAACTTATATATACCCTTTTTGCTATGAAAATGCCAGGGCTCTGACTTCATGAATTCCATACTATCAGCCACAGATGCTTAAGGAATTCGGCCTTGCATCTTTAAGTTTTCATTTTTTACATTAAGGTAAATCAGGTGGGGAAACATTAAAGAGACCATTTCTGACACTTACTGATTGCAGGAAACACTTTCATGTTATTTAATAGAAATGTCATCTTAAACTAGGAATTGAATACTTCAATTCCTCATCCAGAGCTCTTCTTTTGTTCGGGTCTCTACACAGAAAAGCAACAAGAACAACCAGTACTTGTGCTTAGTTTCAAATGGTAGCTATTGTTACCACTAACAAGGCTATTTAAACTCAGACCTGAGTTTGATATTTACAAGTGAATTGTCAAGAAAGTTTATCACCAAAGATCCTCGGTTCTTTGATCTGTTTCAGAATGAAGAAAATAACTAGAAAATGAAACTATTTGATTTTTACTAGAGTTTACACACAATATTTCCGTTGATTTGAAACTTGGCCAATCATGCAAAATGCCCTAAGATGACTGCGAGGGAAGTTTGTGTAGCTAACCCAAAGGGAACAAATTGTCAAGGTTGTTCCAAGCAAGTTCTTAATGTGAGTGAGGAGGAGGTGGAAATCTGGAAACTGTTAGTTGTCAGCATGGTAGTACAACCCCTAACCCTAGTGCTTGCAAGATGGAAAAAAAAGGACCAAGCTAAAAAAGCTAAATCATTTTTGGCCCTATGATAAGCTCAAGAGGCTATCCTTGGCTACATGAGTACCTTCTTAAAATGCCCCATTCCCGCTAAAACTAAACCGATGAAAGATTATGATGATACACCTAGCAAATTAGTGGGCCATTATCCTGGAATCAACACTTCACTCTGTGTTGCTGAAGTCAGAGATGTTCCTTAAGTCTCTGCCACCTTGAGCAAAGGAAAAGATAGATCCTTGATAAATGCTTGTCTTGAGGGATTGGTGTAGTAACCTGAGCCACCTACAATGGAGTCATTTCATTTATTCTTTTCCATAATCTCATAACTGTACAGCAAGAGATATCAGCTAATGTTCAGTAATACCCACATTAAAATTTGTTTAAACATTCTGTGTGTGTGTGTGTGTGTGTGTGTGTGTGTGTGTGTGTGTGTGTGTGTGGTGTCCATGTGCATAACATGGCTCCTGTGTACAGGCCAGAGGATGACTTGTTGGAGTTGGTTCTCTCACTTCCTAAAGTAGGTCCAGGATTGAACATAGGTCTTCAGGCTAGTGGCAAGCAAGCATGTTATTATCTTTATCACTGAGCTATCTCTCAGGCCTAATACCCTGCACTTGATTATGTTTCATCTCTCCCCCCCTGTCATCACCATTTACAAAGATGGCCTATGTGCTAACTCTATTTGGAATACTGCAGAAAGAACAGGTATTTTGAGAAAGTCACACATCATCAATATTGCATCTCTCAGTTATAAATTGGGGGTTCTCTCCGTATCATGGAGCACGGAAGGATGAGTTTAGAGTTACTAGTGTTAGCAGTGTGTCTCCATGTCCACCCTTATCTGGGTCACTTGCAAATATTCTTAAGTACCTTATTCCTAAGTAATTATAAAATATAAATAAAATAAAATTTCCCTTTATAATTTTGTATTATAGGCTCAAAGAATGGGTGTTCCTTTCAGTCCCCAAGTTTTGATTTCTTATAAGATATTGTTCTGTAATTATTACCCTTTATCAAAACTGTGTCCTGGGTGGGGTGTGCTGGCACAACAGGTGAGACAGGAGGATTATTGCAAGTTCTGTTAGTTGCAGCACCTTGTCTAAAAACTATTGCAAAGAAGGAAAGCAGTAAAAAAACAAACCAAGTTGTATGTCCAAAAGCAGTGGAAACTGCTTCACCATCCATCCTAACGCTACTGAAACTGTTCCAGGTTAGAGCTCAGGTCTCAGATGTGTCCATGCTTCTCTGGTTAGATGCCATTGTTAAATGGAGATAGAAGTGAATCTAAAACTCCATGGGAGCAAAAGTTTACAGAGTAGCTTGACTACTGCCATTTTTGTACAAAGTCTGAAAAAAACATTTGTTTATTTTGTTTCTTAATCAAACCTCTAGATAGAAAATCTCACACAATTTTATGACATTTCATAAAAACAAAGCTATTCTATTTAAAATTATAATTTCTAGAACTCTGTGTGGAAAACAGGAAAGATTTCTAGACATAAAAATCATCTTTATGAATGACTGATTAAAAAATGTTTATGAAACATAGGAGTAAGTAAATTCTGCCTTTTAGTCAAGCAAAGTCTAAAGTGAAGATAATCTTTCAAAAATATTAATTGAGATTTTATGAGTATTTATTAACAGTTGAGCATTAAATTAGAGCTATTATAGAAACCCTTGATAATAACACTCAGATCAAAGAAATGTAAGAAAAAAGAAATCCCAAATTTGGTGGCACCCCAGAATAATCAGTTACTAAAATGACATTTTAAACAGCACATGGAGTCTGCTCAGAAATGGAAGCAGCATTTGGAGCTAAAGGGCAACCTGCTTGCTGCAGATGCTCTGTGTGCCTCTCCTGAGAGAGCCTGGAATTAGTGCTTCCCAAAGAGACATCTGGCTTAACTTTCTTAGTTTCTGAAGACATGGTTTCTCAGTGCCAAGGGAGAGAGAAAGCAAGTTCCTAGCCTCCAGTGTCCAGCACTAGGCAAAGGTGAGAAGCAAATTGTCAGAGCAATTGCAGCAGGCTCCCGGTATTTGCTGACAGATCTGTAGCATCTTCGATCAAGGTCACAGTGAGTGGAAACAGACTTAAGAGCTGATCTTCTGAGAAGGAGCCCTGTTCCTTTTTGAGACTGCACATTGGGTCCTCATGGTGCATGCTAAAGGGTGACCTTGTTGATGTACATCACAGGTAGCTGTAGAGCAGTGACCTGTGAGTTCCCAGTATTTGCAGGAATATCAGATGGGGACTAGCACTGTAAGGACCTGGATGTGTCTAAAGGTGATGAGCCACTGCTATGACTGCTTCAGGCTCTGTCCTCCTTTATAGACACACAGAAAAATGAATAGAACTATCTCTGTCAGTCGTGTGATTGACTTCACATGCAAATGTCTGGCTCATCATCCTAATTTTTCAATAATAATCCCTGAGACACCATTGTTAAATTTGAATAGTATGTCATTTATTTTCCTTTTTACAAGCCAGAAGCCACTCTGGGCCTCCACCACTTGATGCTCTGCCCAAGTCAGCCCTGCATCATCATCATTCCTCTTTCAAACTGCAGCTGGATCCTTTATTCAAATTCAGCTGAAGACAGATCCTGAGGATATATTAGCATCATAGTGCTGGAAAGAGGCATGTGTTTGGTCTACATTTCGATGAAATGAGAATGAGCATATTAATTCTTTGAGTTAAAGAAAAAAAGAATAGATTTAGAATAACAGAAAGAAGGATATTCATCCCATAAAAGCTAATTTCTAATTACTGCTGTGTATATGCATGGGCAAACAGGCAAGCAGATAAGATTTTCAGTGACAGTCTGAGAAATAAGACAATTCTGATAAATCAGAAGACATCTGGGGAACAGCAGTCACCATTTAGAAAACATGTGTGACATTTGGTGTTTTTGCTTTTGTTAGCAATTCCAAAATACTTTAAAACATATACCTTAATTCAAACCTCAATATGTCCTAAAATCCAGGAAGACACAATGTAAAATTCCATGTCATATTCTTTGGAGTGGCCTTTACCACACAACATCTTAACCATAGTGCTGGGCAGATGGAAATATGTAAGCACCTCTAAGATGACAGGTAATATTCCCATGTTTGGAGACTGGGCTGTTTCTTTCCTTAATACTGTGACTGTTTATCTGCCAGAAGTAAGATGAGAAAGTGTTTATTCTGGCTCACAGTTTGAAGAAATAATCCATCATGCCAAGAGAAGGTGTGGGGAAGAGAGTGGCCCTTGGCTGTGACAATGGGCACAAGAGACTGTGTCCTCCAGGCTGGATGGATCAGGAAACAGAGAGAAGACAATAATCTCACAGTCACCCCACACCCCACACCCCAGACCCCCACTGCTTCATGCAAAGCTTTGCTCTCTAAATATTTTCCACCCTCCCCATACAGTATCACCAGCAGGGGATTAAATCTTCAATATACATGAGCCTGTGGGAATATTTCACAAACTATAATACAAACTATTCATAAGCTACTAGCAAACTGTAGCAGAGTCTTTTTTGCTTAGACCATGGAAGTATTTTCTTCAATGTCAGGTTGTTGCAAACTTTTTAAAATTTCTTTCCCATCTCCCTTCTTTCTTTTTCTTTCTTTCTTGATTTTTGGAGCCAGTTTAGTCTTAACTGGATTAATTTGGCCATCTTAGTGGTCAATTACTGTGCTTAGGAGTAAATATCCCCAAACACATCAAACCTCTTTACAGTGCTAAATGTGGTTACTACACTAGTTCATGTGTATTGAGTGATTGAGCAAAAACAAACCTTCTCCCAATCCTTTCTCTTGTCACACAAAAGGATTCTCAGAGAGGGACAATGCCTAGAACATAGACCTGCAAAGGAGTGGGAATCCTTGTGCTAGAGCATCACATCAAGATTTATAGAAGAAGGGAAGAGGCTCCCACACACTGTCTTCCACTGCATGTGTACTTACATAACCACACAGACATGCAAATCAATAAATGTTTTGATTTGGAAATAAAGGGTTTTCTTTTCATCAAAGTGACAGCACATTCAGAAAACGGTATTTGTTTCAAGACGATGTGTACATGTATATGTACAGTTGAGTAGGTACACATGGGTATATGTGTATATGTAGAGGTCATAGGTTGATGTTGGGTCTCCTCCCCACTAGTGGTTCTGGTGGTAAAGGTCACCAGCTCGTGCCAGAGAGAGATCCCCTAACTAGGACACCTGAAGGCCAGGATTGCAAACCCTGCACTATACTCTCCCAGCTTCTGTGTAGATGTTGGGAATCCTAACTCCAGGCCTAATCCCAGTCCTCACACATTCTTGGAGGTGCTTTATCTACTGAGCCATCTCCCAGGATTCCCAACCATAATTTTTCTAACATCAAATGCTTTTCTTTTATGGATTTAAATTCCTTAGTTGGAAACTGACTTTCAGAGACTGACCTTACAGCCTTCCTGTTTTTTTAATTTCCTATTTTTAGCATTCATTCATTCAATCTATTTAACATTCAATTACTACCCACAAAGTATTTTGAATTACTCTTCAGAATTAGTGTAGAGTAAAATATTCCTATCTTTGAAATATCACAAATTCTGTGACACTCTGTACAGTTGCCAAATTGAGAAGGAATACATTTGAATCACCAGGGAAAGAAAACAGTAAGATGTCATTTTTCACAGAATCAAATAAGTCAAATGTCCAAGGAGATAATTCACAGTGTATTTAGTTATAAGGACTGAATGCAAGGAAAGTGAAGTAGATGCATTTATAAAACTATCCAAAATGAGACAAGGAAACCAGTTGTTTGAGACAAATAAAATTAATTGTAGTCTTCTAGAAAAGTGGTTGAATTTATTAAATACATCTTCTTTGCAAAGAATTCTTCATTCACTGAGAGACTTAATAGTAGTAAGGTCTCCAGTAAACTGAGTCCCATTAGCAAAATAAACATAATTCTTTTTTAAAAGGTAACTTTAAATTCTTCCCCACATCTAACAACTTCTCCCAAATCCAAGTCATCTTAATCTTTAATGTCTACTTAAAGCGAAAAGATTTGCCACAGGGAAGTGCTAGACTGTATATGAAACGAAAGATTAATGACATAGGACTTTAAACATTTCACAGTCTATATGACTCAATAAAAGTGCAACATTGGAGAACTTACAAGGCCTGAGGTTTCTGGGTGTGGAACAATCATTATTAGTTACTGGCAAAGATTTCTCTCAGCACAGGGACATTTGAGGCACTGCTTAAAGATCTGTAGAAGGGTTTTTTCTTCTGTCATACAAATCACATAGAGCAGCACAACTGTGTAAGTTACACCCCAGATGGATATCTCACACTGAAGGAGTAGCTGTCCGTAACCTTGAAGAGAGAGAGTTATGTAAAGCTAACCCTTTTATCAAATGAATTCTCCAAACAGAGGGAGATTTGCACATCTAACTTAAACTATTCATGTTCAACAAAACTAAAGAACCCAAACCCTAGGAAAATCATGGATAAGCTGGGGCAAAGGAGAGAAGATAATTAAAGAAACCTAGGTTCTCACAGTCAGACCAGGTACTTTGATCATGCCAAGTCTGTAGTAGGAGAGATTTGCAGCCCAAGAGCCTGCAGAAACATACCTTGTAACTGTGGTGATTTAAAATGACAGATGCAGTACCTCACCATCCATTTAAAGTTCATTTCTGTTTGGTTTTGTCTCTGATTTACTTTTTGATTACAAACTATAATATAACCCAATACCAACCCCACCAAAGAATAGTCACAAGCAAAGAAACCAAAGCACAATTGTCCCAAACTAGAGTATACAAAGATACCAACTTAACATCAATCAAAAATAAAGAAACTATAACAAAACACCCATCAAGGTCACCATAGGTTGTTGTCCTTTTTAAATGACTTCATATAAGTATGCATTACAGTTTGAGGAAGAGTTTGTTTTATTTATAATTAAATAATTATACAGTTTATAATATTTATAGAATTTTCATAATTACTGTAACATAGATTTACTTTTTCTATTCTCCAAATTTAGAAACAAAGTGTGGCTAACAGCAACCTGTTATTTATTAGCTTAGCAACCCTGTCCTTCAGGGTGCTGAAGTTTCATGGCCAACAACTACCTGTAGAAGAAGCTATTCTAAACTAAGGCAGTTCTCTGGTCCTAAATCTCCCTCTCTCTCCACCTCCTCTTCATCCTTTTCTCTTTTGTCTCAGTCTTGTCTCACTCCCTCTCCCCTTCCTTGTGCATCTCAGCTGCAGAGACTTCAGTAAGTCACATTTGCAGCTGGTCATGAGACACAACAGCAGGGACTCTCCATGGGTGTGAATCATGGGCTTTAAGAATTTGTACTTGTAACACAAAAAAACTGAAAGACCCAGAGACAGATATTAGGGTTCAAACTTAAAGCTGGAGATCAGAAAAACATAGCAAGTGGCCATTAGCTCTTACTTCCAGCTCAGGTAACCCTGGCTCCACCAAACCTCAGACTGCTGCCTCTCCTCAGGGTGACTGGAGAATCCTGAGACTTCAGTATCTTCTTACCCTCAATGTAACTGGAGAATGAATGCCTGATACTGACTGGTGAAGACCCCTCTTTTATAACCCTCTTGTCCTGGGATTAAAGGTATGTGATCCCAGAAGCTGAGGTCATCTTTGTGCTATTTCTCTTTAGAACTGGATAAATCTTTTGTGAATCTGGGTGGCCTTGGATTAACAGAGATTAAAAACCCCAAATCTACAAAAAGTTGCTGGTGGCCCTGTAAAAGTTGCAGCATGTGGCAATTGAAGTTACAGAGGTTGGCCCACCAGGAATCAAAGAATTGAGGGCTTTGCCTCCAGGATGTCTCTTGCTACTGCTCTGCCTTTACATATTTACAATCTCAATTTTTCTCTGGTATCTGGTATGGTGTGAATGGGTGTGGGGAGATCCCCACTGCCTTTAATGCAGTGGGATTATATCATGGAAATATCCTGTTCTACTGGGAATTTTTGCCTGTGGAATATTATTATTATTATTATTATTATTATTATTATTATTATTGGTTTTTCAAGAAAGGTTTCTCTGTATACCTTTGGAGGCTATCCTGGCACTCACTCTGTAGACCAGGCTGGCCTTGAACTCACAGAGATTCACCTGCCTCTGCCTCCTGAGTGATGTGATTAAAGATGTGCGCCACCAATGCCCAGCCCTACGGATAATTATTAAGATAATTTTCTCTTAAGTTGTACTGTTTAACTGAAACAGTGGTTTTATATAATAATAGTGTTAGTTTAAATATGATTTAAATAGTTTAAATAGGATTGTGATGATTGAGGGTTTTTAATAAATATAATAAGGGATTATGATAGAGGTTAGTTTAGAGGAAAAACTAATATAGGTAAAAGCAAGATATGGTGTTGCTTCTGTCTATGATAAAACAGAGGCTACAAGGGATAAAAAAATAAGAACAAGGAAGTAGAACTTGTGAGTTTCTCTTGAGATGTCATGTAGACTGTGACTTGGGATAATGATTAAGGGAAGTAATCAAATCCCAGAAGCCCAGCTAGCTCAAGTTCTTTTAATTTTAACGTTGGAGATGTTGCAGGTTACCCCGCTCAGACACCCCTTGGGGGAGGGGATGAGAAGACACAGTACCAATGACTCAGGCACTGGGAATCAGTGAGAGCAGAGTGTGCTGCAGACTCCTTTATTAAAAAGTTAGACCTGTCTTTATACCTGCTCCCAAGGTCCTATTGGCTCAGGTAGCTGACTCTGCTGCATTGTCCTGTCCTCACTAGTGTGTCTGGGTCAGGTGTCTCTTG
The DNA here is from genome assembly GCF_003668045.3 of Cricetulus griseus. Lineage (NCBI taxonomy): Eukaryota > Metazoa > Chordata > Mammalia > Rodentia > Cricetidae > Cricetulus > Cricetulus griseus. The sequence continues at coordinate 247,074,870 of NC_048596.1, read as the reverse complement.
GTCAGCAGTCTCTGTGTGTAGAGGCAGGCATGGCTCATGGAGGAAGTAACTGCCACGAATGCTCATGCAGGCTGGTCTGGGCACCTGGGGAGAGTAACTGTTGCAGCTTGGGTAGACTGGCCAGCAGTTTCCCTGACAGGGAGATGTGTTCAAAGGATTTGGTGTGCTTCATAGATAAAACAAAGCTTCAAATAATGACTTAAGGTTAGGTTATGATATTTTTGTTAATAGCTTTGAGGTAAGAATATTGTCAAACAATTTAAAGGCATACCTTTAATAGCTGAGCAAGGGATTCATTGTGGTCAAAGAGCAGGAATAATGATAGCCTGGCTACTGCTGGCTGACATGCTTTTCTTGCTAGGATGGGTTGTGACCAAAAGTGATGATTAATTCCTTATACCCACTTTTGCATATATATATATATATATATATATATATATATATATATATATATATATATATGCAAAGTCCTCAGGTATGCACCTGAGGATTTAAAATAGAGCTGACTAGTTGTTTATCATATATATATATGTGTGTGTGTGTGTGTGTGTGTGTGTGTGTGTGTGTGTGTGATTCCTTTAAGATTTCTTATAATATTACCTTTTGAAATAAATAATAAAATGATTGGTCCTTTCTTTGTAACCAAAAAATGCAGTCTGTAAGCAAAAGGATGGACTGAGAAAAATTACTTGCTTGCTCACACTCTGTTAATCTCTAACAAATTTCCCGGGTGTAAATGTATGTGGGTTATTAGAACAACTTGTCTTTCACCTGTAATATGTAAAAGTGCTATTTGATGAGACCAAATAACTGTGGACTGAGACAAAGAGAAGTTATAAGTTAACAAAAAATAAGAAAGTTCAGAAATTCAGGAACTGAACATAAGGCAAAAGTCACTGAGTGGACGGTTGCCTGTAAAACTTCTCATTTGAAAGAAATGAGTCAGGGAAAAAGTCACCATAGAAGCAGCTTTGCACCAGATTCCTCCTGATAGAGCATTCTCTGAGAATGCCAAGTTAGAGACTCACACACATCAGATAGTTGATGCTGAAAAGGCACTGGGTGATGCCTGAAACACTCAAAGCTTGCTTGGACCTGGGTAACTTTAGCCACAGTGAAGTATGGGTCAAGCCCCCAAAGTAGAACACAGAGTGTCAAATAGAAACTCAGTGGAGTTGAGAGCAGTTGGCTTCTGAGCATGAAATTAAAAGGAAGACAATATGGGCTTTTAAAAATTGTGTTTCCTAATGTACAAATTGACTTAGTGGAACCCATTCTATGTGGAGAGATACCATGCCCAGCCTAGACACAGTAGTGTTAGGGTGGAGAGGTTCCTTGGTCCTGCCTCAACTAGATAATGAGACAGACTTAGTAGACTTCCTTTGGCAGGCCTTACCCTGTCCGTGGAGCAGATGGGAAGAGGGGGGAGTGGAGGGAGTGGGAGAAAAGGAGGGAGGGGGAACTTGGATTGGAATGTAAAAAATAAATTGATAAAAAAGAATTGTGTTTCAAAAAGCTTTATGTAACAATAGTCTAGAGGCTACCTTAAATGCCCTTCTCTGATAATGAGATTGATGACTACCTTATATGCCAACCTAGATTCTTCATCCAGTAGCTGATGGAAGCAGAAGCAAATACCCACAGCTAAACACTGAGATGAACTCTGGAATCCAGTTGCAGAGAGGGAGGAGTGATGAGCAAACGGGTCAAGATTAGGCTGGAGAAACCCACAGAAACAGTTTACCTGAACAAGGGGGGACCTCATGGACTCCAGACTGATAGCTGGGAAACCAGCATAGGACTGTTCCAGAACCTCTGAAAGAGGATCTCAGTTTGAAGGTCTGATTAATCTATAGTGCCTCTGGTAGTGGATCAGTATTTATGCCTAGTACATGAATGGACTTTGGGAGCCCACTCCACATAGAGGGATACTCTCTCAGTGTAGACACATGGGGGAGGGTCTAGGCCCTGCTCCAAATGATATAACAGACTTTGAAGATTTCCCCCATGGAAGGTCTCACCCTTCTGGGGAGCAGAAAGGGGATGGGATAGGGGGTCAGTGGGGGACAAGGAGGAAGGGAAGGAGAGGGAACTGGTATGGACATGTAAAACAAGCTTGTTTCTAATTTAATTATTTTAAAAGGAAAAAAAAGAAGCAGAAAAAAGCTTTATGTAAGCTGCTGACACAAAACTGTCTAGGAATGGATCAGAAACCTACTGAGTATCTAAGCAAAAATACATTACTTTTGCCAACAAAATATCAACAATCCTTGTTAAAAAGAAAAAGTCATTTTGAGGGCTTGAAAACTGAAATCACCACTAGACTGCCCAAAGTCCACAATGGGAAAACAAGCTGAGAAACTTGTATAACTTGTGGGATGATCAGAATCACATGTTGCCTGGGAAGATGATAAAAAAGGAAGAGCACCTGGGAGGGCAGATCCAGGGGTGCCTTGCTACAGGATGAACAGGGAGCATGTACAGACAGATGAAAAGGATATGACATAGTGCTTCCCTTACCAAGAAAGGCTCTTCATATTACAGTTGAATGGGATTGGTAATTGCCATCTCACTCTTCCCAGTGTGAGTTCTACTACAATTCTCAGCTGTGTTTAACACTAGTCTCAGGGGTGGGCATTGGTGTTCTAGTTTCATTGCCATTAGTGTGATGAAATTCCCCCAATACAACTAGGGGTGTTTATTTGCCTTATGATTCCAGGGTAGAGTTTATCATTACCAAAAAGTCACAGAGGCCAGAGCTTATGACAGATGTCCATACAACACAGTCAAGGACAGAAAGACACAAGGACACCTACGCTGTCTGCTTGCAGTGTGAATCTTGAAACAACAAGAATGAAAGAATCACACTTAGCTATTGAATTTCCTCACTGAAGTGAGAGCTTCCACCATCTGCCTATCTCTTATCTACCCAATTATTCCATGTATCTGTATTTCATTCAGACCTTAGTCAAAGACCAAATCTTTGTGAAGCCTGACAATCTCAGTCATGTATGAGTTGATACTGTACATTGCTAGAGTGAAAACTTGACAATGGACGGATGTGTAATTCTATTCCTCACACCCTTTCCCCTTAGAAGGATTTGACCTCCTGCTCAAGTTCCCCACAGGATCATTTAGTCTAAACCAAGAGAAGGAAACTCCAGCTAGGCAATTAAAAACCTATTCATGACAGGATATTGAGTAGCATGTGGGTGACCTTAGAGGAGACAGGGAACAAGTGTGGAAGCAGTGCAGCCAGGAATAATGACTACATTGCGGCTATGACCTTAAGCAGAGACCCCTGGGTTTCTATTGCGAAGACAGACAATCACAGGCAAATAGAGGTGCAACTGGAGGCTGCTGCTGTGGAATTCAGTTATAGCTGCCATGACTTGGAAAGTGCCTAGTTTCTGAATTCACTACCTTCCTCTTCAAAATATAGTCTGCTTCATAACTAAAGAGCAAGGCAGGGGCCAAAAGGATGGCTTAGTGGGGATAGGCACTAACTGCCGAGACAAATTAACTGAATTTTTTCTCTAAACCCTCATGTGGGAAGGACAGAACTGACCCCCACAAGTTGTCCTCTAACCTCTACACAAGTCCACACATAAATACAACATAAATAAATAAATAAGTTAATAAATACTGATAAAAATAAAATAAAAACCAAAACAGGAGGCCTGGGGAGATAGTTCAACAGTTAAGAGGTCTTGCTCATCTTTTGGAAGACTTGAATTCTGTTGCTAGCATCCACCTCAGACAACTCATCACCATCTGTAATTTCAATTCCAGGAGATCAGATGCCCTTATCTATACTTTCTGGGCATTACACTCATGTGCACAAGCCTGTGCACACATGCACACACAAACAGAGCATCATATACACATAATTTAAGACTTAATAAAATAAATCTTTAAAGTAAAGCTATTTTAAAAACTGCTGAACATGATAGCACATACGTGTGTGTGTGTGTGTGTGTGTGTGTGTGTGTGTGTGTGTGTGTGTGTGTGTGTATACACCTTTGAGGCCAGTACTTGGTAGGCAGAGGCAGGTGGATCTCTGTGACCTTTTGTCCAACCTGGTCAACATAGTGAGACACCATCTCAAAAAGAAAAGGCTATTTAATAAAAGGATCAAAAGTCTACCTAGGGAAGACTTTCAAGCAAACATTCAGGAAGTTTTCTAAACACATGAAATATGTTTTGGAGCTTGATATCCAAAAGCAATGGTCAATGCCTGTCACAATCCTGGGTGCTAAGGAAATTTCTCTGTAAAATGACAGACTAGAGAAACATGAGAGAGATAGGCAAGTTTGGTTACTCCTGTTCATTGACCCAGGGTCATGTAAATGACACAGGGTACCTGTAGAATGCTGTGCCACTCCCTGGAGTCCATCACAATCATTATCTCAGTCTGTCCCAGTTTAGCAGAAGTCACAGTCAGAGTTACTGAGAATGAGCTCTGATACACACTCTCAACCTAGCCAAACAGCAGAACAAGAAGCTTAGAGCTACGTAAGATGATGAGGAAAACTGACTAGGCCTCCACTATCAAAGGGAAATGGGCAATTAGAGCAATTTCCCTGATACTCCAGGCAAAAGTAGGCAGTTTTCCAGGCTCATCCAGGCCACTGCTTCAAACTCAGTCTCATTTTGCCCATGGAGAACTGTCCTATTAGCTCCAGTTCCCAGTGAGTAACTAACTCAGCAATGTGCCCAGGGTAGAAGTAGCCTTGTTTCTAACAAGTCCCTTTTTAACTATGTCTAAGTATCCATGATTTTTTTATCTTATTGATCCAGGCTGCATTTAAAAGAATAACCTTCGGAGATGGATAACCAATGCCATACACCTTAAATTGCTATTATGTTTAAAGCAGAAGGTGTCAAACCAAATGATGAAAAATGAGCATTGGGCTCTCTCTCTGGCTCACTCACAAAAGTCCCATTGACTACAGTAGGAATGAATCACCTGCAGTGACATTTAGTTAGTGATGCCATTATGATTAATGTGTCATTTAGGCTGCTCCTTGTTATGAAGGCTTGTCACATACCCACCTGTGCCTCCGACTTCTCAGTTTTGCCCCTGTGGTTTAGTAGGCACCATTATTTGGTATAGTTAGGAGGAAAGACTGATTTACAGGGCCCAGAGGAGATGCTGAGGAGGGTTTACAAACCCATTCCTTCCTAATAGCCAGATTCTTCCTTGTATACCAGAGCAAAGTAAGGGTGGTTCAGAAGCAACATGTCTCTACAAATAAAAATAGCATTCATTTTCTTTTCACCTGTTGGAATCATATACCACTTTAAGCAATGATTTCTTTCTTCTTGGGGGATACAACCTGGAATGCCTGACTCTCCCTTTCATCCATTTGATTTTTGTTTTTGTTTTGTTTTCCTTTGTTTTCTGATGCCATCAAAAAAGCATCCCAACACTGTAGCATGGAAAGCCAAAGTACTTTGGCAAATGGCTTTTTCTTATTTAGTTAAGAGGAAAGATACAAGAAAAGCCACACATTTTCACAGCTGTATAAGGAATATTCGTGTCAATTGCTATTAAGTGAAGTTTGCTTCTGAGACTCCAACAGCACCCGGGCCTTCTAGCTCTCTGGAGAAATTATTATTTACCAAACAACCACTTGATCCATCTAGCTTAACATCTCAACCACGGAAAGCAAGAAGCCTGGAATTAAGGGATGGTTGTTTACATGCTGAAACAGAGAACAAAACCAGATCCACACATCTGTGCTGATTTGAGTTCTCTAAGTCTTGCATCTCTTCCTGAGAGCTCAGCACTATGGAAGCACTAACTGGGATAATTATACGGTGCTCTGAACACCAAGCATAAGAACACTGCGAACGTCCAAGGGTTTCAACAATTCAGACTGATTTTGAATAGCATCTAATTGACAGTGAGGGTTTAGAGAGCTGCCTTCTCTAAAGAGCAGCCTTCAGCCGTTAACTTGAGATCATTATACACAGAGACAAATATCCACAGTCAACTCTGATACAGCTAAATCAGAACATCTGCAAAAATAAAATAATGGTATTGACATTTATCTGGGATTATCCCTATAAAGGTTTTCGTTTGTCATCAAGAGAGACAGAGAAGTTAAGCTAAAGAGACCCAAGGATAAAAGTATTTGTACAATGAGAAGACTGACATGAAGACTTTAAAATATTTAAGTTGGTTCGAATATAAAAGAGAAAGGTCATCAAACGTACATGTAGGAACAAAAATAAGATCAAATACATAAACCATTAAAATGAATTGCACAGTGAGTTTTAAAAATGATTTATTTTGTATTTTGTGTATGAATGTTTGAATGAATATATAGGCATGTAGTGCTTGTACCCAGGGAGGCCAGAAGACAGTGTCAGCTCCCTGGGAGCTGGAGTTAAAGATGGCTGTGAGCACCCACTACAAGCACTAGGAACTAAGCTCTGGTGCTATGGAAGAGCAGAAAGCACTCTACACTACTAAACTGTCTCTCCAGATCAATTTAAATGAGTGTGTGAGTCAACTGTTTATAGGCCAGTCCAAAAGAGAACATGATGAAGATTTGATTCATTTTCTTTTGTGTATCTGTGTATGTATGTGCTTACATGTAGATCAGATGACAACTTGCAGTGTCAGTTCTCTCCAGACATCTGACTCGGATCATTAGGCGTGGTGGCAGACACTTTTAACTCCTGAGCCATTACACTGGCCCAAAGTTAATATTCTTAAAGTTTCATTTTAGTAAAATTCCACTCTTTTCCATTTGATATGTCTTTCAAATAAACAGCCTTTTGTTATGGGGAAAGGGCTAATTTGAAGATCCAGAGACATTGTGGTTGCAAAATATTTCCTTGTCCCCACAAAACTATTAAATTAGGGCATAAAAGAAAAAAAAGTAGTAGCAATCATTTTTTTCTAGAATGAAACATAATTTTATCTCTTTTTAAGAAAGTTTATATCAATTCTAATTTTAAATAGGAAAGCTTAAGAAGGAAGCCGAAGTTATCTTGAAAACACATTAAACAGCTCAGCATGAAACACATACTTATAATCCCAGTCCTTGGGAGGTCCAGTGGAAGAGTGTGAGTTTAAGGCTGGCCTGAGCTACATCATGAGATCCTGTCTCTGAAAGAGAGAAAAAAAGGGGGGAAAGGAAGGGAAGGACAGGAAAACAAAGTGAGAAAAAAGAGAGAGAATAAGGAAGCAGAGGAAAAGGAAAGGAAGGGGAATAAATAATATGTGAAAATTGGCAAGAAATTACAATGTGCATGTTGAAACTAGCATACTGTTACTTTTATAGATTATATTGAATGTTTCAATAATCTAGTCTTCCTAAGAAAGAAATAACTTGCCAGAAATTCTTAAATCATTTAAATGAATTTCCTTACATTTAACAATTGAAAAGATTCTTCACATGGGATTATCATTTCAGTTTAATCTAGATTAAAATTTTAGTTGCTTCTTTCTTTCTTGACCTCAAAATGACTTCCTTAAATAATACCATTATAAGTCTTAGAAATAATCTACACAAATATTTGTGCAATCAAAAGCTATTTGACAATTTCCAACATAGAATCCTGCATTGAGGTTTTTTATTGGAGATTACTCATAGAGCAATGGAAGACCACAGATATTTGCATGGAGCCTCTCCTCTGAAACAGCCTCAGCCTTCCTCACTAAGCCCTTTTTTAAATAATATTTTTTCATTTATTTTACATACAACTGCCGTTTCTCCTCCCTCTTCCAGTCCCTCCCCTTCCCACGTACCCACCTCCACATCCACTCCTCCTCCATCTACAGTCAGAAAGGGACAGGCCTTCCACGGGCTAGAACAAAGCATGGCACATCAAGTTGAGGCAGGACAAGCTCCTCTCCTTGTGTCAAAGCTGGGAGAGGTAATCCAGCATGAGGAACAGGTTCCCAAAGCCAATTAAACTGCATGGTCTTTTTATATGATGTTGGTAATATCCCCAATGGCTACCATTCAAGAACATATGTTTAAAACTCTATCTTAAGAAGGACACGAGGGAAGTATCTGCTTTTTTTTTAATTGAAAATAGAGTCTCTCTCATACAATATATCCAGACAACAGTTTCTCCTCCCTCATAACTAGCTTCATCCCACATCCCCTTTCCCTTGACCTCTAATCTGTCTTACCTGTAGAATGTGCTGGTGCAATAATGACTCCGAACTTGTAGTTGTGTTTGCCCAATGTACAGTTTAACTTCAGGCCCATACCTCGAGAGGAAGCCAATGCTTCCAGGAAATGGAAACTGGATAGCCCAGAGACCTGGGGTAGAACCAAACATAATTGGCAAAAAAAAAAACAACAACAATGAAATAAGTCCTAATGATATTCTCCTGCACTCAGAGATCAGTGCCTTGTCAGTCACCATCAGACTTCCTCCAATAGCAGATGAGAGAAGGTGCAGAGACCCACAGCCAGACACTATGCTGAGAGAGAGTCTAAATTGGAGGTTTCTGCTGTGGCCCTCCCAGCTGAACTCAAGGAACCCCTGGGAAGAGGAAGGGGAGATTGGAGGAGTCAGAGGGGTTGGAGGGCTCCAGGACAACATGGCCCATTGAATCAACTAAATACATCTTGTATGGGCTCAAAGAGACTGAAGTGGCAAGGACAGGTCCTTGCATATATGTTATAGCTGTTAGCATAGTGGTTCTGTGGGACTCTTAACAGTGGGAGCAGATGTGTCTGGCTCTTTTACCTGCTCTTGAGGCTCTTTTCCTCCTATTGGGTTGCCTCTTGCAGCCTCCATACAAGGGCTTTTGTTTTATTGTATCTTGTTTTGTCATGTTTGGTTGTTGTCTCTTGGAGGCCTGCTTCCTTTTGGAGGGAAGTATCTTGATCTGCCTTATAAAGATCACCTTGTGGATTACGGCCCACTGACTTGTAGACACTTGCTCAACTTGTGTAAAGTGCTATATTAAGTTCCTAACAATGTCAAAAGATCCCAATTTATACCCAAGATATCCTTTAAAAATATTGTGAAAAACAATAACTAAAATGATAATTACATCCCTATCTATGTGCTTTGCTTCTTTTTGTGTAGGATTTGAGTGCTTTTACTGAATTGAAAAAACAAAACAAAACAAGAACGAAGTGTGTACCACTAACAGCTCAGTTTAGTTTCATACAGCAGAAAATAAAGTTCAGGGAACTCAGGACAGGTTGCCAGCTAGTAGAGAACAGGGAACAGCTGTCATTTATGTGTTCTATAGTTAATCAACATCCTATATCATTCTGCTATTTGTTAGCCAGCAATTAACATGGAGCTTCAACAAAAGGAAATTTATCTCATATTATTTCCCACATAGTGGGTAGTTTATTTTTCTCCTTCAAGTTCTCTGAAATGTAGCGTCCTCCACATCTTTGGAGATTGGTGAGGATCTCACCACAGAAACAAAAGGCTGGAGAGACCTAAGTTTCTTGCATAAAATGGGGTCACTTCTGCATGTAACCTGAACACACCCTCGCCTATAGTATTCATTGTCTCTGGAATTCTTACAACATCTAGTTCAAGGTAAATGCTCTATCTGTACTTGTTGTTCAGGGAGCAGTGACCAAGAAGAAATTCTACACATTCTCAGCCCAGGTGCAATTTTTTAAATAATTTAAATCCATGATTGGTTGAGTCTTGGGATACAGAACCAATTTACAGATCCATTGGACCAATGGTTGGTGTGCCAATCTGAGATGAAGCAAAGTGTGGTATACAGACAGTGAACATGCCTTTTGCAATACTGATGTAGATGGCTAGTCTACAGTTTAAAAGAATCAGAATTCCTCCTCTGGGGATTACAACCATTTCATCATCTTATTTTACATGAATATTAATCCATCAATTTGGTACCGCAAATCAAAAGGAGAGCACTTCCATCTCAACAGATTTATGACAATGGAATAGAACAGCCAAGCACTCACCAAATGTCCGTAAGAGGCTATGGTAAATGTTTTCGGCAAGTGATTTTGAAACCTATGTGAAGCAAGTGAGGAGGCAGTTAAGGCATGGAGGTGGGGAGTACCACATGTCCCTTTTCATTCCCTCGACTAGTGAGTCCCAAGGGAGGAGAGTCATTTCTTCAATGCTGTAGCCACTGATGAGTTGCCCAGACTTCAGTAAATAATCCCTCACCCTGGCTCATACCAGCAACCCTAATTAAACTCAGTGAGTCACATACACAAAGGATGGGGGGAAAATGCTGAGAAGGAAAGTTTCAAAGAGGGTCAGCAGAGGGTTTATTGAAGTGATAAAAAAGGAAGGCAATTTAGCAGAACTCAAAGAAAGTAACTCAAAGAAGACAATCTTCAAAACTATGTTTGTGAAATAAGCAATCATATCCAGAGGGCAGGGTGACTATAAGGGCCTGACTTGCCTGAAACACAAAGCAAACAGGTTTGCAGAGAAACAGCCTTTATCCTAAGATATAAAAATACACTGTCATGTACACAGTTGTCTTCCCTAAGATGAGTCATGGCTGCTGAGAAAAGAATATCCACCTTAGAAAGAAAGAAAAAAAAAACAGCATGCTTTGTCCTGAAAGGTTCTGACATATGTATTCGAAGAATATTTGGAAAAGACTTTTTTTGGAATTGTGAACTTTAAGGGAGAAGTCGAGTAGTTCTATATCCTGTATTTAGAGATGAGCATTTCATGACTGAAGTCATGCTAAGTATTAATGATCCTTCCCTTCAATGTGCTTGATACACATTGTCGTTGTGTTAATCCTGTGTACAGGTATAAAATGAAAAGCAAATTCACAGACCAACATAGGCACAGGCTAAGAAGTAAGATCATAGCATTTAGTTCAGTGAAGGTAGCAAAGAATGAGCAGGAGAGCTGGAGAATAAGAACATGTGTTTCCTTTGAATGTTGGGAAAGCTTTCAGATTTGTCCATGAAGTGCTGTCTAGTACTATTTCCTTAGACAATCTCAGCTAAGCCTCCATATTACATTTGAAAAGAACACCGAAAATAGCAACCAACTGAGTTTTAGTGAAAGCATACCTCTAGATTTTCAGAAACTTTTATTTAGAAAATACTTATGCCCTTGTATCTGATCATTTGTCATTTATCTTAATTCTAGAAGCTTACCTTACCAGCTTACATAAAAACTGCTTAGGACATGGATTTTGGATGGGTGAATGGCAAGAAATTCCATCTTCTTATGCAACAAGAACACTTTTATGCTACAAGGTAAATTAAAATCTGAATTTCAGTAAAATGAACAAATCAAAGAAGCAGTGGTGATCTCTTTTTCAATACCATTTGAACTCTCGTTTCATAAAATCTGATCCTCTCTTCTGACTTCCACAACAACAAGCATGCATGTGGTGTGCATATATACATACAGAAAACACTCATACATAAAATAAAATAAAATGATCTAAAAGTTTAGAAAATGAATATTGATAATTAGCTTAAATTTTGCAGTTGGCAGAAATACTTGGGTCTATATTTAGAAGAAATCCTGGACAATTATGTTTTTGTTCAGCAAAAATGTGTTCTCATTGGTAAATTGGAAAACAATACAAAAATTAACTAAGTTTCCATATGGATAGTTACTCTATATAAAAGGTTAATTAGCCTCTCCAAGAGATGACCCTTCTTATTGCTAATCCTAAACAAAGTGATCAGCCCTAAAGCATATATATACACCACCAACAAAAATGGACTCAGCATGCTGTATTTATATATTATGCATACAAATACATATATAGTACATATGAGTACAGTTGTGTGCATGTATGTGTGAAACAATAAAAATCAAAGGAAGAGAAAAAATAAGCTGTCAGTTTGAGAGGGTGAAGTGAGAAGTGGACTGAGAAGTGTTGGCAGGAGGGTGCCTTTGAGGGTCTAGGAGAATGAAAGAGAAGAAAAGGGGGGATATAATTCTATTTTAACTAAACTGTATTTGGGAGGTCTCTTTATTGAAAATAGGTTCTTCTCTCATACAATACATCCTAATCACAGTTTTCCCTCCCTTCACTCCTCCAAGTCCAAGTCCCCTCATCTCTCCTCTCCCCTTGATCTTATCCCTCTCCATTTCCTCTTCAGAAAAAAGCAGGCCTCCAAAAGACCACAGCCAAACAGAACAAAACAAGAAACAGTAAGACAAAGCAAAGCCCTCATGTGAAGGCTGAACAAGGCAATACAATTAGATGAAAAGAGCCCCAAGAGAAGGCAGAAGAGTCAGAGACACACCTGTTAATGCTATTAGAAGTCCCACAAACACACCAAGGTATCAGTTATAACATATATGCAGAAGACCTGATACAGAGCCATGCAAGCCCTATCCTTGCTGCTTCTGTCTTTGTGACTCATATGAGCCCTGATTAGTTGAATCACTGGGCCATGTTCTTCAGGTGTCCTATATTCCCTCTGACTCCTACAATCTTTCTTTCACTTCTCCTAAGGGGTTCCCTGATCTCTGTGGTGAAATGTCAAGAAATGTTTTGGTTGAATTTGCCTCAAAATATACATTTGAAAGGTGAAAAATGTTCAGAAGACCAACAGCTTCACCTGAAACATTCCTATATTTTTTAATAAAAGTATTTTTGAATGCTAAAACTCCTTTTTGGCATGAGGATGTTGGTTCATATTTTATGAATACTCATTGAAAAGGTTTTAGAATTCTATTATTGATTTCATATAGTCTACGATTATGTCCAAGAAGGATAACCAGACTTTTCTCAATGTTAATAGCATCATGAAATAGAGGTTTACAAAACAGAGAGAAAGAAGGCCTCATCGCATTCTACACATGCTAAAGTCAGAGTGCTATTTCCTTCTTTCACTGACTGGTCCCATATTTAAATATCTCTATCAGTAAAATATTATGTAAGACACAACAGAAGCTAAAATTCTTACTCAGACATAACCTTTTTCAGTAGTTAATATCTTAGTGAAATAATAAAAACCAAGAAAATATAATTTAAATTGAGGGGCTCATTTTTTTGTCAAAATGGATGTAAATGAGTTCTAATCACTGTCCCAGAGGATTGACAGGAGCTATTTTAATGTCTTGAGTACAGAACCGGCTGGCTTTTGGAGGCTACTGACAGATTTAAGTCAAGGTGACTTTTAGTAGAGGAGGACGAGCTTTTACCATATCTTCAAGGAAAATTTTACAGCAGAATAAACTAAAGAGAGGAGATAATAAAATGTTTGACAGCAATATCTTCCTGTGGACAGGAGAGTGGCTGACCTTCCCTCTCAAGGACTGAGTCATTTTCAGAATAACCATGGGCCAACTTTGAGGCAGATCTGCTGGAAGCCACCTATCATGCTGCTTTTCTTGAATCTATCTTCCCCAAGACTTAGAGAGTGAGGCAGACTAAAGGAAAGATTCAACCCAATCAAGTTTAGGAATCCAAGTGTTTACTATGGCACCTTACAAGAACATTGGTGGAGGCTCCTTACAGGAGCATAGGTAATGGATTCTTATAGGAGCATGGTGGGTTTTGGCTACTGTAGAATCTAAAAGCCTAACCTTGTCAGGGTAGACTAGCAAACTTACAGGCAACACACCACTGAAGATTCTGCTCTCTCTCAGGAGTTGTTTGCTCTTTAAACACCTGTGTGTCTTGTGAGATTTGTCATCCCTGTGAGCCTATCCTAACCCTTGATGAAGGAATATTAATTGACCCAATCCTATGGAGGTCTCATGTATGTAATCATAGTTGCTCTGATAGCCATGGTAATATCCAACCCAGAGGAAATAGCTATAAACCCAGTGGCCCCCATTAAAAGCCAGAACAAGGAAAAGGGAAAGGAAAAAGAGCACTCTAGCAAGTGATCCTTTGGATACTGCCTTAGTTCTCCTGAGTCATTTGAAGAGCTTAGTCAATCCTCTAGAAATATTCTGTCTTTAGATTCTCCAACAGACTGTATCTTTCACATTTTTCCTACAAGGATAGCAACAGCTAAAATCCATCCCTTGGCATCCTTGACACTATCCAGATTGCTAATACAAAGTGGAAGTTCCAATGGCAAGTCTTGATTGAAATACTCTACTCAGAAACAAAGTATATGAAAACTCTTTGGACAAGTTGGGAGAAAAAAAATCAACCCATCGGATTTTCTTTCTTATTTTAGACTACCCTGTAGGGAGACAATATAACCACGCCTCCTAAGGGCTGGCAACAGGTGTGCCTGACCATGCCTGTCAGGATGTGGTCAAGGTGATGTCAGGATGATGCGTGATAGGTTTTTTAGGGGCTGCAGGGCACATGTGGTCCCTTCTCTCTGGCCTTCCTGCCTTGCTGTCCCTGGCATGCTCTGGCTTGTGTTTGGCTGCTGTTTTTCTGAAGAAAGATATCTTAACCTTAAGGACTATAGGTCATCTCAAAATACTACCCCTTTATACTATGATCCTACATTGGAGGGCACATCTCAGAGGCAACTCTGGAGCTGATTTTGAAGTACATGCAAAGGGAAACTACATGATTTAGTGAGAAATTCAGTGTGGAGATGTTCATGTGCAAAGGCACAATAAGTCTGAAATCACAGAGATCATCTGGTAGGCAATTTGGACTGTGGGGAGGCTGGAAGGGTAATGGCAACAGAAGTCACTCTGGAGTTGTCCTAATATCCTAGAGCTGGGCTTTCTCCAGAGACTTTAGAGGTTTTGTGAAAGATATAACCAGGAGGAGTTACAAACAACCTTCATCAAGATCATGAAAGCCCTAATAAATATTGGCATTGAAGTCATTTTGAATAAATTAGTGAATGATAAAAGCTGTACCTAAGCCAGTGACAACAGACAAGCAATGAAAATAATAAAAGTATGTATTTATGAACCTTAAAAAAAACTGAGTGTAGGTTGGTGAGCTAGAGAAGTCAAACACATTTATATGAGAAAGCAAACAAAACAACCACCCTGGGCTTCTCGCTGCAGCTTTGCAACCATTTCACCCATGAGAATGAACTTTTGAGTATGCACTTGACGATGCTTTTCTCCCATCTATGGTGTTTATTGGAGCACCAGGGAGACAGTGGGTATGTGGGATTTGTTTAATATAACCTAGAGAGGACTCCTGCCACTTTTTGGATAGAGTTCCTCATTAAAATCAGGCCCTTAAAATTTATAGAAAAATTGGCATACTGTCTCAGCAAAAACAGCTGCTTTGACTCAAACAAGTTCATATAAAAACAGCAATTCAAGTTTCACCATGACACGAAAGTAAGAAGAAAAACCACAAGCATCCCACAAATGATAAAACAAGCTCCTTTGTGTTTTTTAAATTGTGTTTTAATAGCAATAGCAACACATGTTTAAGCAAATATTATTCATGTTCCTGAGTTACTTTCAAATGCAAATTTGTAAAAACACTGAGGCAAGTCTTGGGAGTCTCTCAACTTAATAAACTCAAGCTGGCAAAGGAAGGTTTGAGTTTGCACTGCTTTATGGAACCTCCTCTGATCTAAGGTAGGACTGAATGTGATAGAAGGACTCTAAGAGGGTTTGGGGAAAGGGAGGGTAAAGTACTTAAAATTGCTTTAGTTCATTTGGAGAACAGCCACACAAGACTCTGATGCTGTCATACCAGTGAACTCTGAGCAATCTTCTCACTGAATTTTTGAAAAGTAGGGCAAAAAAAGAAAACTCCTAACATAATCCACTTTTAATCTTGGAGGAGATGGGATAACAACAGGTTTAATTAGTGTTTAAACTGTTTTTAAGTATGTAACTGTTAATATGGAAAGTTGGCCAGATTTCTTGTAAGGAAGTGCAGAATATTAAATCTGTATGTAGGATAAATACAAATTATATCCTGTCAGAGAAACACTGTAATGTTCACAGACAGATTTCTGTGCTCTTCAGTCATACCCCTTGTTTGTCTTGTTCATATTTTCTGTTTCTGGAAACTTTACAGTTTGAAATGAGGTTATATTTACATAACATTACAAAAATGCCACAGGGAGTTCCCTAAAGTCCATCAGATTGCTTCACAGGATGCTGGCTTTCATATAACAATAGCAAAACTAGTAAGAAGCAAATCGTATTGCTACAGTTACTAGATTGCAATCCTTTTAAGCCTTCACCAAATTTTCCAATAATGTCTTTTTCTGATCCTGGTATCTCATTTTGCCTTCATTTGTAAGAATCATCAGTACAATATGTCAACATTAGGTTTAATGATGCACTGAAACACAGTATTTTCCTGTGATGTTCTTGACAAGATGCATAACTCCTATCCAACTGTGAGACAGCATCCATCTAACCATGGCTGAGGCACAGATGAATCAGTAACTCACCAGTTGTCTTCAAAGGCACTGAGGTCATGACACTGTAAATAGCTGTTTAAACTGGATGACACTGAGAGGGAAAGGACACACTCTTTTGCCATTGTTACTGTTGTTTTTATTCTTCTGGCATTGTAGTAAAGGGAGAATAAGGAGTAATGAAGAAACTGAATGCAGCACCATCATAACAAACCAGTAGAGAGGGTCACTAAAAGAGCAGGTTTCTCTTCATCACCCTTGAGGTACCGGGATTTATGGTGACCTTCCTGACTCTCAGGAATGTACTATAGGCAGAAAAGTGCCAGTCTCTTAAAATTCACACCCCAGTCAGAGTAGCTAAGACAGTGCAGTATATTCCACCCTGGAGAGGTGGGGGAGGACCCTGGAATTCAGGATGTCCATAAAACCCCCCAGGCTCAGAAGCTCACAAAACTTAAAAGAGTTGGCGGCTTATCAAGTTGTCCCAATCATCTTGTTCTTCCCTTCAGCACATAACCAGTAAGAAAATGGGTGACACTAGGACACTGTCTTTGGTAGAACTATCTACCAATTAGAAAAGTAGCTCCAGGCACATGGTTTTGTGGAGTGAGCTTTTTGGTGCTCCAGCTGCCTTTGAGTTTCCCAGGTTCTTGTAAGTATCCCCAAATATACTCACTGGATTACCAAGCAGTAGTAGGTTACACTAGGTTGGAATTATTTCTTTTGTCCATCAGTGCCCTTTTTAGGATTAAATGGATATTTCTTCATTTTCCCAGGGGAAAAATGCATACAACTGATAGATCAGGTCAAATCACTGTGGGACTGCAGATTCTGCAGATGATTACTGAATACAAAGAAAAATAAAATGATATAGTGATTACTATTTGTGTGTGTGTGTGTGTGTGTGTGTGTGTGTGTGTGTGTGTGTCCTATAAATATTTAAATGTGGAAGAAGTCTTGGTAGTGGTATTCAAGAAATTATATGTACTTTTTAATCATTTATTTATTTATTTTCCTCAAATGGCGTTAGGTAAGGTGAGTATAGAAAAAAATGAAAGTTAAAATCAGAGTGTGTGATCAGAATATGCAGGGAAAGTAGATTTGCAGGATCCTGGGGTGGGGTAAAAGTTCAAGGTATTTAAAAAAAAAAATCGGGCTCCAAATCAGAGAGTTCCACAGGCTGTGTGTACTCACGAGTCCTCCTGTACTAGAATAACCACTAACCTAGAATATTTCCTTAGTCAGAATGTTCTGTGGCACCATCTTCCAAATGCACTTTGAAGCACAATACACTAAAATGAAGGGACTTATGTGTAGATTGAGGGGGGCAAATAATGAAGTATAGGGCATATTGTGCACGATTTTCAGTCTGAATATGTGCTCAGCTTTCTGGGTCAAGAGTTAAAGCATCCTCAGAACTCAGTAACCCACCCCAGGGAAAGAGAAGACATGAGGCATCGAGTTACACCAGACTTTTGTCAATAGAAATAAACAATTCATCTTTCCATAACCTTGTACCATAACCTTTCCAAGGGAGTTTCACATATCTTTTTACCTAATTCTGATGGAAACCTTTTTTGAACAATTAAAGATAAAAAAAATGCTCAATTTCCTTCCTGAACCACAATGTTAGCAATAGGAAATGGCAGAATGAATGGCAGCTGTATCTACAAGATCCTTAAACCTAGAAGTTTTAAACCATATCAAGCCAGTATTTGACAGTGAATATTTTGTTGCACATGAACTTTTATAAATAAAAAGAAAACACAATCCTTTTCAATATGATAAAGGGTTAGCTTCCATCGCCCTAGTAAATCTATGGAAACTGTCTGTTTACCTAGTAGCTAGGAAGTCTTTAGAAACACATTTTAGCAGTCAGTCTTAAAGAAAATTGAAAAGTTTTCATGGTTATAAATTTCCCAGCTTTCTCCTCTGAAATGCTCACATACTCCTTTGCTTCCCAAATATTCTGTCATACAATTTCCATTGCCGTAACGATTTAAGATGGACCACTAATCTCACTGAAGCTAACAAACTGACTGTGCCACTGGAGCTCTGTACATGGTTTTGCCTGCAGAGTGCTCTATTGAATTTATGTAAACTCATACATCTTCCTACTGCATCACTAAAAGCTTATAGTTATAGTGGAATGCCTTTAAAATTTGCTATAAGAATATAGTGGCCTGCCTTAAAATTCACTATATATATATATATATATATATATATATATATATATGTATATATATATATATATATATATATTTGAAGATTGATGAGATGGTAGATACAAAAGAGAAAAACTCATATATGAATTTACTGTGCAAGCTGGGACTGCTCAGTCACAAAGTCTTTCCCTATAAGCCTGAGAATGTGCATTCTATCTTCAGGAAACACCTTTTTTAAAAAAAGGTGTGTTAGACCAAGCTAGGCAGAACCCTGGGGCTCACTAGCCAGGCAACCTAATGTAGGTGGAAAGCCCCAGGCAAGTTGTCCTCTGACTTCCATATTCAGCCACACGAGTTTATCTATATGCACATAAACACACACACACACACACACACACACACACACACACACACACACACACACACACAGAGAGAGAGAGAGAGAGAGAGAGAGAGAGAGAGAGAGAGAGAGAGAGAAACGAGGAAATCAGTATGTATAATCATCTAACTTCTAAAACAAGCCAGTATTCATTTAACCAATGTTCTAATTAATAACTTCTTTGTTATAAAATTGCCTTCAGTTCAAACCCAAATTGAGAGAAGATTCTATGGTCCCTGTTATCACATCTGTAGCATTTCCCACACTATAGAACAGTGACAAGGTTCCTGCTTGATGCCATGCATTCGAAGGGGGTTTAACATACATGGAGAAGCATGTTCCCAGAAACATAATATCCCATACAATAGATTCCTTGCTAAGACACCATCACTTCCTCCTTTCCAACCTCTAATGCCCATTTTGTATGCTCTTTTGCCTTTTTCTGGAAGACATCTAGGCCGAACTTTATAGAGTAAATTCTCATTTTCCTTGGGAAGAGGCTTTTAGTTTATTCCATACTATTTCATAACTTGATACGTCCAATATTTAGGACTGGTAAATATTCCATTTCAGAATCTGCTGACCTGGCCTGTCACCTGGAAGAATGCACTCAGGCAGTACTCTGGTCAGCCCAGGTGCAAAGGGACCCCTTTAAAAAAAGACCTCCTTCCACTTATGCTCTCTTTCTCCTCTCTTTCCTGCTGGTCCCCTGGAGCAGTGAGTGCTCTTAGCAGCTGAGTCATTGCTCCAACCTAGGTTTTGCCATTTTAAAATAAAGCTGCTATAAATATCCCTGTTTAGGACTTAACCATGGCTGTACATTTTTACTCAAGTAAGTAAATACCAATAAATGTAACAGCTAGATTTTATAAAGAGGTTATGCTCGGCTTCATGAGATCTCACTTAATTCTCTACTAAAGTAGCCTTGACCATAATATCAAAGACACCAGTGCTCTAAGGTAATTAGTAATTGAAAAAAATCTAAATAATTATTTTAGCATTATAAATCATACACTGCAGTCTTTTTTCAAGTCAGAGTTTAAAATGTATGGAATGGCCAACTCCACTTTGGTAAAGTGATCTATATTAAGTTCTAGTTTTATTATATTGCTAGGATTGAGAGCATGAATTCAGGTTACCTTGGCTGTCACCTAAAATCCCACCATCCATATTGTTATGATAAAGCTTGAGAGGGACCTTGGTGGATCCCATGGCAGGCAAGGGTGACAGAAGGTGGGGGAACATGCCAGGCAGACAGAGGTTAGTGAGAAGTTATATTAGAAAGGGAGGGGGAGGAAAGAGAAAAGAGGTAAAGAGATACAGAGACACAGAGAGGACAGAAGAGAAGAGGGAGACAAGAAAGGTCCTATCTGCCCCAGGGGAACAGCAGGAAAGAGAGTAGAAAGAGCGCATAAGTGGGAGGAGGTCTTTCTTTTAAAGGGGTCCCTTTGCACCTGGGCTGACCAGGGTACTGCCTGAGTGCATTCTTCCAGGTGACAGGGGGGCAGGCCAGCATAATGCCTGAATCCTTGCACACATGATTGCAGTGTGACCCTTGCACTAGTGTACCTGTTTTGCACTTATCACAAATAATGTCAATAATATCACATTTAACTTCATGTATCAGCAGATGCCACTGTCATCAACCACCCCATTCAGTTGTCAAAATAATGACTAAATAGCCACCCATACAACTCCCATTCCTTTTCTAGTCTTAAAAAGCAGTTACTTAACAATTTAATGAATATTTACCTAAACTGTGTTCTTAGGAGCAATATTGTGATTTAACAAATGTCTTTTAAAATTATTCTTGTTATCACAAAAACTACCCAAGGTAAATATATTCCCTCCTTCTTGCAGGAATTTGTCACAGAAAACTTCCTGCTTGATCATGTATGTGGCTTTAGCTTCCTGAGAACTCCAAGTGTCTTACAGGTCAACAGGGATGTATGGTTTCCTGGAAAGCAAGATACTTTCGTTGTGGACAAGCATCATTTCCCATATTAAGCTGATGATAATCTTAATATCAGGTTTCTACTTTTCCTTGTTTAGAAGTAATATTTTAAACTCTATCATGTTTCACTGCTAGGACTAGAGAAAGCTTCTGTACCATTCCCAGTTGTGTGCCACTCAAGATTGAGTAACATCATCCTAATGAAAGAAACATTAACTTCTTGTAATTCTCTGCAACTGAGAGAAACAATGGCAACCATTCCCAGGAGCTCAAATTTAACAAGCTGACTGTGGCTGAATTGTTTCCCAATCAGCCGCTTGGCACATAGAGAGTTTAAGCATCACAGCTGAGTTCTCTAAGTACTGCTGTCATTTGTGTAAACCTTCCCCATACAAAGCAGAACCACTATCAACAGCCAATGTGTGTTTTTACCAAATGCATCAGCCCCACCCAATCTTGGTCATTCACCACAACCCAGTTTTTTAAGCACTGCTTAGACTCCTGCTTCAACCTCGTGTTCTCATTTTGGCTGACTTCTCCAACAATTAAAGAATGTCTGGAGGCAACAAGCAAGTAAACTTGGATACCCACAGACCACTATCCCAAGTCTAAATTACCCTGTCTGTTTACTTCACCTCAAGTGAGAGCAAAGCCATCAATATCCCTAATGCGGGCATCCAATCCCCACCATGCTGGGAATGCGCTGTGTTATGTGCTAACACATGCAAAACACACATTCCAAATGTGAGGATGCTGACATGAGGTGAAGATAAAGCGGGCTATAGGAATATGGGCACTGTTATGCCATGTTTAAAAGTTCTTCATCAGCTTCAAGTTCTAACCTGCTTTTGCCTTTCTTGGACAACCTGGGATAGATAGAAATGATGAGATGGAAACATGAGATTCATGGCTTTGCTCTCCTTTAAATGAGACTTGAAGCAAATACAAGAGAAGTGGCATAGACACAGACCCAGGTTAAATGTTTAGGACCTCAGAACAGAGGACCTTAGATCAGAAAAGTGTATTCCATCTCTCTGTACTATTTTAGACTTCATAGAATCCTCTGGGAGCAAGTGGAGAACATCTTGCTTTGCTGTGGTGTAGAACACTGTAATTGGCACAGTTTACATCTCAAACTAATTCACACACATCAGCTGCTCCCTCTGACTCCATTACATAGCCAAGTTTAGAAAGCTCAACTCCAGGTTCAATCTTTCCTCTTGAATTATCACCATGCCTCAGAAACTTCAAGTTAGTTGCTAAAATGGCTACATGCCTTATACACCCCAGTTTCTAACAATACGGTTAAGTGAAGAATTTGCATTCATAACAAGCCAGTAGAGTACATCAAGGTTGCTGATCTATGGACTATACTTAAAGGACCAGAATGCCAAGGAATTCTAGGCTCCCCTAAAGGCCCATAGAGAAGACTTCAACTTAGACCTCATTGTCAACAGTTAAGATGCTAGGATTTCTGTATGAAGAGAAGCAGTATACTAAACCACTTTACCAAAAAAATATCATGCATAAACTGTCCCAAAAAAATTATATCCTACATGTGAAAAAAAGCAGGAAGAGGGGAGAGCCAGGAAGTTAACACTTTCCAGCACATCTCATTAGTGTCAGGTGAAGACAAAACGATAGTATACTATTCCTCCTTATTCATCAGTTTCTGTCATTTTAGTTGTATACTGTCAACCATGGAAAATGAAAATTTCCAGAAACAAGCTGTTGGTAAGGTTAAAGTTGCAGGCTGTTCACAGTAGGATGCATTCTTTCAGTGTCCAACTGTTGTTCATAGGGGTGTCAATGATCCATTTCTCTAGTATATCTAAGTAATACATGTTAGTCATCCTTTACACACTTGGGAGTTATATTTTTATCATATCAATTGCCATGGTATCTTGCTGTTTCTCTTCAAGCAGACCTTATTTTACTTAATATGGGTCCTTAAAGCTTAAGAGCTGTGGGAGGCCCAGGGAGAAGCTGTGAAGTTTTTAAAGGATGGGCTTGGTACTATTCATGATGTCAGGCAGCCACTGGGAATATAGAATAGACCCCCAGTGATAAGAAGCAGCTGTAATATGATCTTTACACTGAAGGCTAGGTGGAAGACATTATCTGGCTGAATGCCTCAGCCACTGCACTGTTGGTGCAACCTGAGAGTAGAAAGGAGACAAGCCTAGAGGCCTTAGCAGGTTCTGCTGCAGACAAGAGTCAAAGAAGGTTACTATTATCTCATTATATTGAGATTACATTCTCTAAAGAATAGAAAAGTTTCATGTCAGCAACTCCACCCAGAGTTTGTTAAGTGGGCACAAGCATGTGAGCTCAACAAACTTTCTTCAGGGGGTCCTCAGTAAGTTATCTGTGACAAAGGGAGACAGGCATAAGTTAGGACTCTCATTGCATCTGTCTTGAGCCTTTCTTTCTCAAATGTCAATTCCTTCTGACTTTTTCCCTGTGACAAGATCTCACACAATTCTTGGCTCTCACATGAGCTTTAGGGTTTAGAATTACTGCCAGTAGATTAGCTGAGTGACTGACTGAGGGAGCGCATACCAGCATAAAGTGCTCTAATACCCCTAATTCTCCTCTTGCCTTCTGCACACTGTGCCCATTTGGAATGATTGTAGTGCTTCCCATTTTTGTAATGGTTAGTTCTGAAAGGGAAGCGAGCCCTGAAACGCCTTGGTGCAGAGCAATTTGAAAAGATTTGAAAGCTTTTTCCTTGAAGCTGCAAAGTACGCTGAAAGCTTCTGATGGCTGGACTCTATTCCATCCCATATGGGCATCACCAAGCTCATACTCTGTCAGCTACCCAGAAACAGAGAAATATCTGTCTATAATCATGAAGTCATTCCTACCACTTCAAATGACTCTATTGCACCTGTAAAAGCTGAAATTATTTTCACTTGAGGAAGTTCAGGCCTGTGATTTCTTCTACTAAAACACTGGAGGCCACCAGTAAAATATTTCCTAAAAGCATTGGTTTGCATCTAAAAATGTGTCTTGTTGTATATAAATAAAATGTGAGGCCTTAATATATGTATTTATATGTGTATGTGCATTTTATATGTATATATGTATGTGTACACATACACATATATGTATATATACATATATATGGGTTTTTTGTTTGTGAACAAAAACAAAAGGTACAGCAGTCACCACAATCTTGAGGACAATATTGCTTTTGTCTCTAAATAATAGTGGAATGGGGTCCTGTGGTGGGTGCTGGAGACTCAGGTGGGTCTGGGCTGAGTCTGGGTGCTGCCCTGCTGCCCAACCTCCCCCATAAACCCCTGCTTCATTCTGCCTAAGCCCACCTGGGCAAGAGTGGACCTGCTCAGACCGGGAAGGCCCACCCTGAGTCTGGTCACACCCCACCCTTATCCACCCACCACCCACTGCCATCCTGCTGCCACCAGAGGCTGAGCTCTCTGCCTGCCACAGGAGAGAGGGAGAGACCCCACCTGCACTCACTGGAAGAAGGGATGGGAAGAAGACAGAGTAAGAACACACTCAACAACAGAAAAATCAATATGACACCACCAGAATCTAGGGACTCCACACCAGCAAGATCTGAAAAGCCCAACACAGAGGATGAAGAAGAGATGGACCTCAAAAATTATCTTAGGAAGATGGTAGAGACATTTAAAGAGGAAACAAGAAAATCCCTTAAAGAAATAGAATAAAAAAAAACAAGCAAAAAATTACATGAAAAGGAGGAAAAGACAGAATAAAAAAATTCAAGAAGTAAAAAAATCTCTTAAAGAATCTAAAGAAAGCCAAGAAAAAACAACGAAACAAGTGAAGGAAGTACTTGAAACAGTTCAAGGCATGAAAGCTGACACAATAAATAAACACAATAAAGAAAACACAAAAAGAGGGGATGCTGGACATAGAAAGGCTGGATAAATGATCAGATGTGAGCATAACCAATAGAATTCAAGAGATGGAAGAGAGAATCTCATTTGTTGAAGACTCGCTAGAGGATATACAGTCATCGACCAAAGAAAATCTCAAGTCCAACAAATCCCTAACACAAAATATCAAGGAAAAATGGGACACTGTGAAAAGGCAGAATCTAAGAATAATAGGTATAGAAGAATGTGAAGAAATGCAGCTCAAGGGTACAGAAAACATATTCAACAAAATCATAGGAGAAAACTTCTCCAGCCTACAGAAGGATATGCCTATGAAAGTACAAGAAGCTTACAGAACACCAAACAGACTGGACCACAAAAGAAGTCCCTTTGACACATATTAGTCAAAATACCAAACCTACAGAATAAAGAGAAAATATTAATATCAGGAAAGGAAAAAGGCCAAAAGGAAGACCTATCAGAATCACACCTGACTTCTCAATGGAAGCTTTGAAAGCCAGAGGGTCCTGGATAGATATCCTACAAACACTAAGGGAGCATGGATGCCAGCCCAGACTACTGTGCCCAGAAAAACTTTCAATCACTATAGACAGAGAAAACAAGATATTCCATGACAAAACCAGACTTAAACAATGCATATCCATAAATCCAGCACTACAGAAAGTTCTGGAAGGAAAACTCCAACCTAACGAAGATAACTACACTCACAAAAACATAGGCAATAGATAATCCAAATTTACAAAGCACAAAAAGAAACAGGAGGGTGAAATACACACACAATGACACCACCAACAATAGATCCAAAACAAACAAGAACCAACAATCAATGGACATTAATATCCCTCAATGTCAATGGTCTTAACCTGCCCATATAAAGATACAGGCTAACAGAATGGATATGAAGAGAGAATTCATCCTTCTGCTGTATACAAGAAACACACCCCAACTTCAAAGACAGGCGTTACCTCAGAGTAAAGTGTTGGGAAAAGATTTTCCAAGCAAATGGGCCCAAGAAACAAGCTGGTGTAGCAATCCTAATATCTAACAAATTAGACTTCAAACTAAAATCAATCAAAAGAAATGAAGAAGGGCATTTCATACTCATCACAGGAAAAGTCCATCAAGATGAATCTCAATCCTGAACATCTATGCCCCAAATACAAAGGCACCCACATTTGTAAAAGAAATGTTACTAAAGTTCAAACCACACATAAAACCATACACACTAACAGTAGGAGAGACTTCAACACCCTGCTTTCACCACTAGACAGGACCACTAGAGAGAAACTTAAAAAGAAACAAAGGATCTAACTGGAGTTATTACCCAACTGGGTTTAACAGATATCTATAGAACATTCCATCCAAACGCAAAAGAATATACCTTCTTCTCAGCGCCACATGGAACCTTCTCTAAAATTGATCACATAGTTGGCAACAAAGCAAACCTCCACAGATACAAAAGAATTGAAATAACCTCCTGAATCTTATCAGATCACCATGCTTTAAAGCTAGAATTCAACAGCAATACAAATTGCAGAAAACCTACAAACTCGTGGAAATTGAATAACACCCAATTGCACCATTCCTGGGTTGAGGAAGAAATAATAAAAGAAATTAAAGACTTCCTAGAATTTAATGAGAATGTAGACACAGCATACCCAAATTTATGGGACACTCTGAACGCAGTGCTAAGAGGAAAGTTCATAGCAATAAGTGCCCACATGAAGAAACTGGAGAAAAGTCACCCTAGAGAATTGGTAGAACAACTGAAAGCTTCAGAGCAAAAAGAAGCAAACTCACCACGGAGGAGTAGACACCAGGAAATAATCAAACTGATATCTGAAATCACTAAAGTAGAAACTAGAAAAACATTACAAAGAATCAATGAAACAAAGAGTTGGTTCTTTGAGAAGATCAACAAGATAAACAAAATTTTATCCAAACTTGCCAAACAGCAGAGGGAGAACATGCAAATTAACAAAATCAGAAATGAAAGGGGATATAACAACAGACACAGAAGAAATCCAGAGAATCATCAGGTCATACTTTGAAAACATGTACTTCACAAAATTCAAAAATCTAAAGGAAATGGACAATTTTCTGGATAGATATCACTTAACAAAATTTAATCAAGAACAGATAAGCATTTTAAATTGAACTATCACCCCTAATGAAATAGAAGCAGTCATCAAAAGCCTCCCAACCAAAAAAAAGCCCAGGGCCAGATGGCTTCACTGCAGAATTCTACCAGAAATTCACAAAGAGCTAATACCATTACTCCTCAAATTGTTCTACACAATAGAAGTAGAAGAGACATTGTCAAACTCTTTTTACGAGGCTACAATCACATTAATACCCAAGCCACACAAAGATCTTGCTAGATGCTGAAAAAGCCTTTGACAAAATCCAACACCCTTTTATGATAAAGGTCTTGGAGACATCGGGAATAACAAGAACATACCTAAACATGATAAAAGCAACATGCAGCAAACAAACAGCCAACATCAAACTAAATGGAGAGAAACTCAAGGTTATTCCTCTAAAAGCAGGAACAAGACAAGGCTGTCCACTCTCTCCATATCTCTTCAATATTGTACTTGAAGTTCTAGCTAGAACAATAAGACAAGAAAAGCAGATCAAAGGGATACAAATTGGAAAGGAAGAAGTCAAACTTTCACTATTTGCAGATGGTCTACATGAGTGACCTGAAAAACTCTACCAGGGAAATCTTACAGCTGATAAACACCTTCAGCAAAGTAGCAGGATACAAAATTAACTCAAACAAATCAGTAGCCCTACTTTATACAGATGATAAATGCAATGAGAAAGAAATCAGAGAAACAACATCCTTCACAATATCCACAAGCAACAGAAAATATCTTGGGGTAACACTAAACAAAAAAGTGAAAGAACTGTACAGTAAGAACTTTGAGTCTTTAAAGAAAGAAATTAAAGAAGATATCAGAAAATGGAAAGATCTCCCATGCTCTTGGATAGGTAGAATCAACATAGTAAAAATGGCAATCTTGCCAAAAGTAATCTACAGATTCAATGCAATCCCCATCAAAATCCCAACACAGTTCTTCACAGACCTTGAAAGAACAATACTCAACTTTACATGGAAAAATAAAAAACCAGGATAGCCAAAACAACTCTGCACAATAAGGATCTTCTGGAGGCATCACCATCCCTGACTTCAAGCTCTATTACAGAGCCATATTTCTGAAAACAGCTTGGCATTAGCACAAAAATTGATAGATAGAACAATGGAATCAAATTGAAAACCCTGATATTAACCCACACACCTATGAACACCTTATTTTTTACAAAGATGCTAAATCTATACAATGGAAGAAAGATAGCATTTTCAACAAATGGTGCTGGCACAACTGGATTCAGACACAGAGAAGATTGCAGATAGATCCATATCTGTCACGATGCACAAAACTTAAGTGCAAATGGATCAAAGATCTCAACATAAATCCAGCCACACTGAGTCTTCTCGAAGAGAAAGTGGGAGATACCCTTGAATGAATTGGCACAGGAGACTGCTTTCTGAACATTACACCAGTATCACAGACATTGATATCTGCAATTAATAAATGGGACCTCCTGAAACTGAGAAATTTCTGTAAGGCAAAGGACAGTCAGTAAGAGAAAACTGCAGCCCACAGAATGGGAAAAGATCTTCACCAACCCCACATCTGACAGAGGGCTGATTTCCAAAATATACAATGAACTCAAGAAGCTAGTCACCAAAACCCGAACAATGAAATTAAAAAGTGGGGTACAGAACTAAATAGAGAATTCTCAACAGATGAATCTGAAATGGCTGAAAGAAACTTAGAAAGTGCTCAAAATCCTTGGCCATCAGAGATATGCAACTCAAACAACTCTGAGATACCACCTCACACCTGTCAGAATAGCTAAAATCAAAAACACCAATGAGAATCTATGCTGGAGAGGATGTGGAGATCCTCTGTGCTGGTGGGAGCGCAAACTTGTAAGACCACTTTGGAAATCAGTATGGTGGTTGCTCAGAAAAATGTGAATCAGTCTACCTCAAGAACCAGCAATTCCTCTCTTGGGCATATACCCAAATAATGCATGTCCATACAACAAGGACATATGTTCAACCATGTTCATAACAGCATTGTTTGTAATAGCCAGAACTTAGAAGCAACCTACATGGCCCTCAACTGAAGAATGAATAGAGAAAATGAGGTACATTTATACAATGGAGTAATACTCAGCAGAAAAAAAAATGGAATCTTGAAATTCACAGGCAAATGGATGGAACTAGAAGATAGCACCCTCAATGAGGTAACCCAGTCACTAAAAGACAAACATGGTATGCACTTATTCATATATGAATTTTAGACAGAGCAAAGGATTACCAACCTACACTCCTCTTCACCAAAGAAATTAGGAAACAAGAAAGACTCTAAGGGAAAAATGCATGGACCCCAGGAAGGGGAAGGGGCAGGAACTCCTGAGATAATTGGGAACATGAGGGTAGGGGAGAGGGAGCTGCCAGAATGAGAGGAAAAGAAGAAGAGAGGAGAGGAGGAAATGGAGGAGCAGAAATATTGATTTTGGGGAAGAATAGAGGAGAGCAGGATGAGAGACACCATATTAGAGGGAGCCATTATAGGTTTGAGGAGAGATCTGGCACTAGGGAGATTTCCAGAGACCTACAAGAATGACAGGAACTGCCAATCTAGGCAGTGGTGGAGATGATAGCCTAAATGCTCTTCCCCTATAATGAGACTGATAGCTACTTTTTATGCCATCCTAGAGCCCTCATCCAGTGGCTGATAGAAGCAGAGGCAGATGCCCACAGTATCTAATATACACTGAACTGAACTCTGGAACTTTGTTGCAGATAGGGAGGAATGAAGATCAAAGGGGTCGGTACCAGGCTGGTGAAACCCACAGAATCAACTGGCCTGTATAATGAGGAGCACATGGATCCCAGACTGCTGTCTGGGAGGCCAGTACAAGACTGATCCCAACCCCTGAACATGGATGTCAATTAGGAGGCCTCAGTACTCTAGGGGTCCACTGGTAGTGGATTAGTATTTTTCCCTGGTGTAAGAAGGGACTTTGAGAGCCCATCCCATGTGAAGGGATGCACTCTCGGCCTGGACACATAGGGGAGGGCCTAGGCCCTGCCCAGGATGATGTGGTGGACTTTGGTGAGCCCCAGTAGAGGGCCCTACCCTGCCTGGGGATTGGAGGGTGAATGGGATGGGGAGTAGGTTGGGGTAGGGAAGTAGGGGTGAGGGGGAGGGGTGGGAGAGTGAGAAGGGATTAACATGTGAAACAAGCTTGTTCCTAATTTGAACTAATAAAACAAATTACAAAATGAAAGAGGGGAATGGTTATTGTTGAGATGAGGGATGATAGACAGCCACAATAAACACTCACTACCCTTTGGTATAAGATAGTAGCTGCAATTTCTTTGTTGCTCTGCCTTCTAAAGCCTTTATTCAGAATCATTCATCCTGGTTGTGACTTCATCTACATATGTTCATATATCTGCTGTGGTCTCTAAGTCATGAATTTTAGGATAATTATTTGAAAAGAGTGCACACTGTATTGCCCTCCTTATGTTGTAAAGCTCAAGTTGAAATTTGTCTTTTGTTCTCCATGAATTAGTCTAATGCTTGGATATACATTGTAATATACATGTAATACAGACATTCCATATTACATCTGTGACCTAATAATTGTTATAGAGAACATTGTATGATTTCAGCTAGAACCGTTTTCCATTAATTCATTTAGCAGCCACTCTGGAACATTGTTGACCATCCACTGCATGTTGGGCTCTGTGATCATTGAAGTGGATATAATATCAAACAAAGTAGCCATAGCTTCATGCTTCTATGAACTAACATCTATCCAGTAGATTGACTTTCAGACAGCATATCTGATCATCTACATTTCTTAATTAGACTCTCCTGCTAATGTGATTATTTTTTCAGTTATTATCTAACTTTGGTGATGAAGGTTAAGCAATTAGAAATTCTTTCTTTAGTATCCAGGATGTGCCCCCTCCTCTAAGTCTTCTTTGCTTTGTCCTTATTTATTATGTAGATTTAGTATTTCTTCACTTTTTGACATTTGGTCACAAACCAACAAATGTAGCAAATATCAGTTGTTTATTTATTCTTATCCTCTCAGTATGTTGAGAGTTCTGCTCTTGAGCACAGATAAACGGGTTTTCATGTGAAATGAAATGGTATTCCTACCTATGCACTTATCAAGTGCAGAGATGTCTGCAATATATTAAAGCATGATGGATAGATGGGTGGATGGAGTGACAGATGAGTAAATAGAAAGATTGATAGAAAATAGGTTTGTGGAGGAATGGAGGTAGTCTTGCTAAAACAACAAAACAAAACAAAAAATAAAATGCTACTACACTCTCACTTTATTAATATCACTGGCACAGCTTAGTGTGTATGGTGTCCTAATGAGTCTAAACTGATCTACACTTCCATTAATGAAGTGTTTCAGTCAAGACAGAGCATGTGTTCCCTGTTTCAATCCACAGAGGATTCGAGGTAGGGGATACTTTTCTATGAAGGAAAACTTGTCTATCATAGAATCTAGAAAGCATCTCAGGAAACATTCAGTTTACTTCATGCTTTTCAAAGAAGTCATCATGAGAAATAAAATATTTTCCAAGCATTCTTTGAACCTATCCCAGACCTCCTTCACATGTGCAGTAGGGATCACATTTATAAATAAGAAAACATAAGGGAACATGATGAACTTCTTTGATAATTAGCTAAATATACCAGTGGGAAGATGGTTCTCCAGATCTCTTGGAGGCAGGCCAATGGTCTGGAAAGATTAGTGGAGCACCTTGAATTTATATTTCTTAAGAGGCTGGAGAATGCTTCTCCAGAACATGTGCCTGATGCTGCATTTCCCCACCTGCCTTGGACTGAGATTATGCAGCCAGCCTCAACACAAGAACTTCAGTGTATTAGGAGAAAAAAATTAAAATAATCAACAAAATACCAAGATCTGGGAACATCCAACATGTTACTGGAACCATCAAAGATGCCTAACTTGTAAAATAAGTGTAATATGTAAAGTAGCATAGCACCAGGGGACAGGTTAAATAGTGCCAAAAAGCATTGTAGAGAAGTAATGCATGCTAAAGGAGTGATTGTCTCTTTTCTTACTTCAATCAGTGTTGAAATTGTGTTTTTCCTTTCTCTAGACAAGTACCACATATAGGTAAATGAGTTTATATGATTTTAGAAGCAAAGTGACTCTTCTTCATGACCTAAAATTCATAGATACTAATTGCAATATAAGGATTGTATAAATCTGGTTTGGCATATTCTATAGGTTTGCTATTTCTTTCCTCAGAAAATTATTAGATTTCCTTAAAAGAATCTCTAAATTAAGCTGTCTTCATGAATCTGTGTTCATCTTAGTTATGATCTTCATAAGATAAAGAGTGATATAAGCTTCAAGTGTAGTTTGCTTCTTACTGTTTCTGGGTAGAGCATGACATTTAGGGAACAGAAAATCTAAACTTCCATCATAAACTAAAACTGACTTAACTTTCTTCAAGTCATTCAGTTTCTCAGAACACTGGAGGTAACTCTTCTCAAACAGGAGTATTAATGCCTTACCTGACTTAATGCTAAGAAATGAATAAGATGCTCTTCCCTAGTCCCTATAGACTGAAAAGCTCTGTGATTCTTTGGGAAAAGTCAACAAATAACACTTGAGAATGACATGATAATAATCCTGTGATATTTCAAAATGTTAGCATTAACATAAATGGACGACTGGTCTATTCATTGAGAGTAAACAAATTGTCACTGCAACACAAGCCAGAAGAAGGGCATCTTTCACTCAAAATTCCATATTTTGTGTCTCAATCAATCATTGCATATTGGTGAGATTAGATTGAATGAGAATGTTTATGAGATACATGAGTTTATAAGGAACAAGGTATAGATATTCGTAGCTCTAAATAATTATACACAAACAATTATACTCTACAAATGCATTAGATATTTAATATGAATATGCAGGGACATTGTTATCAACTTGATTATGCTGTTAAAAAAAACTGATTTTTTTAACTGATTATTAAGTTGTTTGTTTTGTTGTGTTAAACATATATTTAACATTAGGAGCTGTTCTAATAGCCATGATTTTAAAATCATTTATTTTGTTTATTTATTTTTTAAAACAGAAGCTTCTAGATAGAGAAGACTAAAGACAAAAGAATAAATGAGTCTGCTCAGGAATGAGTCTACTGAAAGTATTTGCACTAAACGCTGACCCATAGAAGGGGATTATGCAGATAAGCTTTCACTCATACATGGATATCTATGGATTCTATCAGCTTCAAAGAGTAATGGGGATATTTTCATGGCAGTACAAAGTAAGGTATAACTGTGTTACATAAACACACACAGGGAAACTGCAGATTTGGGCATCCTCTGTGTATTCACAATAGTGACAGCTAACAATTCCCAGGGTAATGAAGAACAGAACAATAAGAAAAGATATAGACTATAGAGGAAGTCCTACATTTTAAGAGTTAGGTGGAAAAGGAGTTAGGAAAAATAAAAAAAAAATATGATCCAACAGATACAAAAAGAATCAGAAGGAATGCCCTTTCCAGCATGAAGAGAGTTTGAAAATTGAATCACTTTACATAAAAATATCTGGTAGATTAATTACATTAATTATTGGGAGCTACCATTCAAGTGGCTCTTGCCTTGTTATAGTAGTTATCATACTGGTGGCCATTCTAAGAGGATCACAGTAAAAGAGGCCATCACAGCCTTCTAAGACCAGTGGATTTACTGTACTACACATAATGGAAGGAATGAGGCAGTGATTTTGCTAGCAAAGTCATAAAGTGCATGACTGCTTCTCACACAGAACCTTTGGCACACTTGAAAATAAGCCATATGAATTTTGCTGCTGGATAGAGCCTAAGAAGGTAGAGAAATGTTCTCCCCTATGTCAATATGAAACTGCCCTTGTACCTTTTCTATGGGCCTTGTTTGTGGCAGTTTAGAGGCCAGCTATACCACTAGGAAAGAGGGAACAAGAGGTGTTTTTCTGACAATAGATTGTCTGTATCACAAAGATGCCCAATTATTACTATCCCTGTATATAAACTTCTCATACGGTAAAATATATTCATCCTTATAACAAAAATCCCATGTAGTTACTTTATGTTATAGAAGTTTTATATTATTAATGGATATTTCAACCCCCTCTACTTGACTATAGTTCCCAATATACAAAACTGGTTCAATAAAATCATCCTTTCAAAGAAACTGAGTAAGGAAAATTGCAATAGGTTAATGAGACATTTCAATCCTGAGGAGCAGGGTTCACAAACAATCCCTGCACATCTGTGATTCATGGTGGCCTGATAGGCAGCCTTGGGAAAGGTTCTGAAGATAAATAGTGGTGCTTAACAGTTTGGTGAAAACATCATAGCCTTTTTCCAGCATGTAGAACTCTTAAATTGTACATGCTCTTGATTTTTTTATACCAAGCCACAAAATCATGGCTTGACTTTTTCTTTCTTATATTTCCTTCATATAATCCACAAGTGTGTGCTACCAACAGAACATGAAGCTTTACTAGAGCCAAGGTATTGAACTACTATCTACCATCTAAGTTATTGAAGAGGATTTTCTTAAATAATATATCACAGAAGTCACCACCCTTGTAGCCTGTCATGTGTGTGTCCTTAACTAATAGCTAGTTAAGGACATTGCTAGGAGGTTTGTTGCACCATTTTAAATCTCATCTTCTCAGTTTTCTTATTAGTCCTAGTACCTATCAATTGCTCCACAAAAGACATTGCAAATTAATCTAGTACATTAAGAAAGTTAGAAGTCTATTTTTATCACAATAACTAAACACAAAATTCCTAAGTGAGTGGTAGGTCTATTCCATGCAGAAAGTGATGAATGTGGGTAGTATCCAATTTGTACCTCTGCACTCAAAATACCTTAGATAAATAACTTGCATTGTTTATATCAATAAGCCAAACATATTTGTTTAGCCCTTCTCCCTTTGGCCTTAGATGAGACAGCTCATCATGGTAGGGAGCACATGGTGGAGCAAAAATGCCCATCTCATGGAGGCCAGGAAGCTAAAGGACAAAGGAAGAAGACACTGTCAGCACAGAATTGTTTTCAAAGGCATAGCCCAATAACCTCATTTCCTCCCACTGGGTCCTGGTATTCTCTATGGACAAAAGTTTCTATTCTGCCCTGTTCTCCAGCCATTCAGTCCAAAATAAACTGTTTGGCCTATTGCTCAGGCTTATTACTATCAAGCTCTTACAACTTAAATTAGCCCATAATTCCTATCTATGGTTAGCCATGTGGCTTGGTACCTTTTCTTAGTAAGGAATTCTTATCATGCTTCCTCTGCATCTGGCTGGCAACTGCATCTAAGTCCTTCCTCTTCACAGAATTTTCTTAGTTTGACAGCCCCACCTATACTCCCTGATTGGCTAGTGGCCAATCAGCATTTTATTAAACCAATATGAATGACAAATATCTACAATGTACAAGAGTATTTTCCCACATCACTTCCTAGTCAACCAGCATACATTAAAAAAGTCTCTAGAACTGGGTGGGACTTTAGAGCATGCATAATCCAAAATACAACAAAGACCTGCAAATTCATATAACTATGAAGCTGAAATTCCACCTGAAGGCATTGGACACACATAGCCACCATACGAGGACTGTTACAGGATCCTACTTGACACTGAAATCTATAGATATTCCAGTCTTACCTAAAAAGATGAAGCATTTGCATATAAGCTACAACAATCCTCTGCAATACTCTAATCTCTCTTAGATTCCTTATACTATCTAACACAATGTAAATACCATGAGCATAGTTATTAGGTCATATACTGTTTGGGTATTAGGGCAAGAAAAGAATATCTTTGCAAATTCAATGCAATTGCAATATTCCCAGGATTTTTATTCCTTTCTTGGGAAAGAGTTCCTATATTGCCCAGGGTATCACCTGTTTGTTCTTCAGTTTCCTTATTTCTTACAAACTCATAGCCCACCCTAATTAGCTGCTTTTTTTCTTCTGTGAAGAAAAATGACAGTTTCTCATGTATGCTCTGCAGCCCTCCCTACTACAGAACACACAAAATTTGATTAGTAGAAGAGGTAAGAAGTAGAGTCATGGCAAAGCTTCATAATGATTAGCAATGCTTAGTTCACAGCTCCATAAAATGGATTCAAGTCATTCTGTTAGTATAAGGGTGATATTTATATTCTTTGTGAACATCCTTACTTCCTGTTTCATTCATAGAGGTATTTTTAATGTATTTCCCGGGGTGGGGGGCTAGGCAATGAATATAACCAACACCGGTGGAGGAAAGATCAAATTGTTATCTATAAAAGCAGAGGGTAAAGGAGAGAGAATCAAAATGAACAGTTGTGTAACCAGCAGAGTGTTTCTGTGTGGTTTGAGCACAGGCTGACTTTCCCAGATCTGTCTGAGAGGAGAGCTGCAATAGGAGACGGACATACTTAGCGCTCTATCCTTTCTACAAGCACAACATGCAGCTGTCGCATCCACTCTCCTGTATATTAAATTTGGCTCTGAATTCTGTTTTGTCCTTTGAGAAGAAATAGTCAACTTACTTGGGGCATTTCATGAGAAGGAATAAAGGTGACTTGATTTTTCTTTCAATGAACAATTCCTTATATGTGAGATGGGATCCCACCATGCTTCACTCACGTAGGCTCTCCTTACATGGCTACGAATGGGTGATACTCTCACTTCCCTCTGCTTGCCATGAGGGCTTCCTTGCTATGAGTCAGCTAACAGTAGTTTGGGCTTCAGTTCATTCTTTTTGGGTTGAGTAATCATGACTTTATCTTGTGTGACATAGAAACCTGGTTTGGGAACAAGGTGGTCTTTCACACTTGGGCCTCCTAAGGTCACCTCAACTCAGTATCTGCCAAGCTCAATGCTTTTCTCCACCACCCCAACATACAACTAGAACATTCAAACTCTACTGCCATGCTTTAAGTTAGATACTCGGTTTCTCAACACAATGTCTCCTATCCTGGAATCTTCAAACAGAAGTCTTAATATACTTAGTGACCTGCAAACATATGAATTTGGTCCTAGAGGATCATATATCTACATCCTTTCTGCCATCAGTACTGAATGTTGTACCTAAGGCTCCACACATGCAAGACAAACATGCTTCACCCTTGTCTCTCTTTAAATTATTTCTAAATTCAAGAAAGGTTCTGCCAAAATTGCTCCCACTGACACACCTTGCACTAACTTTACAACCCAAAAAGGTATAGATATTTAGATCCTCCAGTCTCAAGTTCCCAAGTAGATGGGATTATAGGCTAGTAGCACCTGGCCCAATATGTTGAGAACTCTTAACTATCATAACAAAATATATATAACATATACACATCTGCTTAAATTAAATTAAATTAAACTTGAACATAATATGCAACATTTTCCTTCTCACATATTTGAAAAGACAG
This sequence comes from Cricetulus griseus, assembly GCF_003668045.3. Lineage (NCBI taxonomy): Eukaryota > Metazoa > Chordata > Mammalia > Rodentia > Cricetidae > Cricetulus > Cricetulus griseus. The sequence goes on along the minus strand of NC_048596.1, from coordinate 247,037,681 downwards.
TGTCACATTCAACAGTGCATCAAAGCCATCGAAGTACACTTCTAATGCAAAACTGATGTTAAAATTAAAAATCCAGAAGATAAAAATACTAAAACTATAAATATGATCCTCAGACGAGGCTGTGGAAGTCACACAGCCTAAGCTTTTCTCGTTTGTTTTCCATTCTTCACCTGCTGTATAACATGTTCACACTTCCAATTTTAGTCTTTATTTTAAATTCATTTTCTCTATCTTGTAACACGTGGTTTTTCTCAGATAATTTTTATCCACATTAATCAATCAATTAATCAACCAATCAATCAGTGGATCTCTTTACAAAGTTTCAGCTTTTAAATAGGGCATCACAGGACAGAAACCACTATACCCCAGAAACACTACTCCTACACTCAAGATGTGCTTTAGGTTGTTGGAGAGTTCAGTTATAAACACACCACTGTCTCATGTCTCACCCACATACTGCAGATGCTCAAGAAATTCGTATTGTATGATAAAAATTTTACTGACAAATAATGACAGCAGAAACATTTATGCTAGTGGTGAAATGCCCATGGTGGTATCTCCTAGTCTGTGCTTCTCACAGAGTTATAGACCTTACCATAAGGAAGAATTTATCTGGGTGATTTCACCTGGGCTGCAGATAATCCGTAATTCTCTCCCTGCCTATTTAAAAACAGCTCTACTTCCCTCTATACTGTTGATATGTCAAAGAAACCATTAGCAGGTTTTAGCTCCTTTCCCATAAGCTAGCCAAAGCTCTTGCTTGGGAAACAACCTGAACAACTGTATATGGCACCTTTGAGTGTGAAGAAACTTAAGGCTACAAAGGTACTTAGAAGTTCTCTGATTAATGTTTGATTTTTCAAGTTCCATGCCTTTCCTACCACAGTCATAGCTCTGTCTTACTTAGAAAATTATATCCATTCATGGTTAGATCTATCCTATATGTGACCCAATAATAAGCTTTACAATTTATTTTTTATTTTGATGTTATCTTTTGCCTTATCTTTTTTTTTCTTTTGCATCCATGATTTAAACAGCAAATGTCTTGACAGAAGAATATACCATAAACCGGCTATCAGGGAGCAAGCCTGTAATCCAAGCTCTTGGAAGGCAAAGGCAGAAGGCTAGTCTCCACTTCAGAGAGAATGAAGGCTAGCCTGATCTACATGAACTACTGCCTCAAAAGAATCACAAGAGCACAGAATCATCGTAAACATGTGTGCTCAGAGGCCTTTTCTGACTGCATCCATGGTCAGCATTCTCTTCCTCAATCTTTGCTGTTGTTTGTTTGTTTCTTTGAGACAGAGTTTCTCTGTCTTAGTCTTAACAACCCTGTGTTGGCTAGAAAAGACTAAGAATTCTGCTTTACATGTGAGAAAGGTATGAACATATATTGTCACATACCTTGGCTTTTGCAGTATGAAAACCAGGCCTGGATTTGAATGTCAAGCCTCTACATTCAAATTCCTGAATAAAAATAAATTGTTTCCTGTCTTCACTTTCAACCTCCCAGTTCTTAAGGTATTCATCAAATAAATATTGAATGAAAATGCAATTCATTTTGAACTTATTCTGAGGAACTGCCATGAGAGATATGTAACCACAGATGCTATAGAGATGTGAGAAAAACTAACTCTCCCCAAAACTCGTATAGCTTGAGCTCTAGAAGGGAGATAGGCAGCCAGAGAATCAATATGAGTGATGGTTAATTTTGATTGATACTTTAATTAGATTAATAAACTCCTAGGGGATTAGTCAGGCCAGTCTCTGGGAGGATCTTGGGGAGTGTTTCCATAGAGGATTAACCCTATTGAGGAAGACCTGGCATGAATATGAGCAATCCTGATTGGGGACCTAATAAAAGGGGGTAGGGAGTTCTGCACACCCACCTACCTACCCAACCAACCACATGCATGTAATCACAGACCACATGCACAACTATTTAGGCTTCTTTGATGAAGTTTCTCATATCCTAGCCTGACCTAGAACTTGCAATGTAACTAAGGAGAACCTTGAACTTCCAATTTGTTTTTCTCTGAAATGTTCTGTGTGGTGGATAAATATATTTTAATTTCCCTCCTATGGAAAGACTGAACAGTGCTTTTGAAAGAATGTGGTTGTGTATATTCTTATTTCTTTATTAAGGTGACATGCTGGAGTTTGAGAATTCAGTGTCTAACCACTCTGTTTATTTACCTTAGCTTTCCTAAACATTGTCTGAAAAAAGGATATTTGGGTGTTCACATGGTCACTAATAGATAGCATACTAAAACATGAAATTATTGGTGTAGAAAGAATTTCAGTGAACATGTAATACAATGTTTCTCAATTACTTTTAATCCACAACAGTGTCATGGCTAAGTCATGATTATGTGACCTGGGAGATGAAGAGCACTTTCTTTTTTTCCCCCATTTTTTATTTGAATTAGAAACAAGATTGTTTTACATGTCAATCCCAGATTACTCTCCATATCCTCCCCCCATGTCCCCCGCAACTAACACCCTACCTATCCCATATCCTTTCTGCTCCCCAGGGAGAGTGAGGCCTTCCATAGTGGGTCTTCAGAGTCTGGAAGAGCACTTTCTTTTTTTATTTTTATATCTATCTATCTATTTATTTATTTATTTATTTATTTAGAAAGAAAATTGTTTTACATGTCAATCCCAGGTCCCTCTCCCTCCCCTCCTACCCTGCCACCCCCTAACTAACACCCTACCTATCCCATATCCTTTCTGCACTCCACTTTCTAAAACTACATGATTAAAAAATCCCAGCACTATAGGTTTCACTATGAAAAAAGCAATAATAAAGTAATGCAATATATTTTTCCTCAAATTGACTTTTGTTGTTACATCCATTCACTAAATCATGTATTCAAAAAAATGATAGCATATAGTACCATAGAAAGCCACAATATATATTCTTAGAGTGAAAATAGAAAAAACTAAAGTCTAGTTTTGAATCCCTCTATAGCAGGGCATACAAAATGTAAGTAAGTCAAAAACCTTCCTCTTAGGATGGTCACCCTCTAATGATGTCACACCTAAACGGTGTCAATATCACACAGAAAACAGAAATTTGAGTCTTTGCTGTTCTTCACATAGAAATGAGGGAAAATATTCATTTATGTGTCTATGTAAAAGCATGTGGTCCACCTATTCAAAGATTCAAAACATCAGTGTTTTTATACACACTTCACAAATATAGTTTCAGGAAGGAGAGATGTGTCTGTCAGTAAAGCAATTTTGATCCCCAGAACTCAGGAAAAAAAAAACATGTATCATAATTGACATTTCACTAGATTTAGAATCATCTAGAAGATAAACTTCTGGCTTTGCTTGAAAGTATTTCCAGAGACTGTTTAGCTGAGAAGGGGAGACCCACCCCCAATTAGTCTTACCGTTCCTTGGGCCAAGGTCTCAGATGAAATTCAAAGAAGGGCATGAGCTGGGTAATAGTATTCATCCCTCCTTGCTTTCTGACTAGGGACACAGTGACATTGTCACATTCTCACTGCCATGCCTTGCTTCCTGTGATGGACTGTATCCTCTTAAATCTTGAACCAAAATAAAATCTTTCTTCCTTAAGTTGGTTTTGTCAGGTATTTTGTCACGACAAAGAAAAAAATGGACTATCATGTTATCCAAACTTCTGAACCCTAAATAATTCATTTAAAAATGTAGGTCAGTGGTACATGTGTCGATTCCTAGCACTGAGGAAGTAGAAGTAGACTCAGAAGTTGAACCATTTTTAGCTATATAGCAAGACTGATTTAAGTCTAGGCTATATGAGATGATACAGTTAAAACAAAACACAGTAAGTAAGACAGACAAAAAAACCCACAATAAATAACTTCAGCATTCAACTCATCAAACAAAGATTTAAAATAAATGAATGAACACACACCTCAAGAAAGACTTTTTATTCCAGAAGTAAATGTCTACATTAACCATCCTCCCAGTAAACAATCTTTCACATAAATGCCTATTATTATCTTTCAGGCTGCAGAATGCCAGACAAGTTGCCAGTTTGTTCTTTACAAGAAGTTGGGAAGAGCTTTCCTGGCACACTGTGTACTGTCTGGAAGCTTGTGGAGGAAGAATACAATTTGACAAAGCCAAGCCAGGGAAACACTGCTCCTTGGCAAGCCAGAGGTCAGGCTACAATTTAAGCATCAGTTTGCTTGTCAAGAGCTTGAAGCAGGGAGAAAACCAATCCTCCAGAAATCTTTTCATGGAAAATTTAAGTCAGAATAGAAATAATGGACTTGATTTGATTTTCTCTTTGAGTGGCCAGAGCACCACTTTGTAATTGTGGTTCTGACTGCATAAGCTTTTTGTGACTTACCCTTCTTTTTGCTCCCTCACTCTCTCTCTCTTTCTCTCTCTCTCTCTCTCTCTCTCTCTCTCTCTCTCTCTCTCTCTCTCTCTCTCTCACTCTCTCTTCGGTCTCAAATTATATGGAAGACTGATTGAATAATAGACCTTAGAAATCTTTCTCCTGGGGGCTGCTTTGATAGTTGTTTTAATAGTTAAAAAATCAAAGACAACCTGAATAGTTTGCATACAAAATTAACACTCACAGATTCTATATAAAGATTTTATGTCAAATGCCCAGTTTTGAGTTAGGATCCAAGGACTTTGATCTGTGTATCTTTGGGAACAAGATATACTTTCAGTAAAGTACTTTATGATGATTAGAAGACAAGTGGCTAAGTGCTCTGAGTTCCCTCTCTGTTCTCTTGAAAGAGTTTAATCTTCAGTTCTAACCCATCTATGTAAAAAGAGTTCTATCTTTTGAACAAGGAAAATGTTGATTATGCATTTGTTATTAGGATGTATTCTGGTTACATTTTTTTTATAAAGTTTTCTTTATACACTACTGATCTGATGTAATTAGCCATAATTTCTAGATGTATAGAAATAATATATTATTGTTGATTTTTTAACCTGAGTTATAAAAACTATACACCCCTATGGCAAAGCAAACAACTGAGGAATAATGAACAGTATAGAAAAGACAAAACCACAGCATCAATTCTAATATGTGTTAACTAACTCTTGTCTCAATGACTGCTCCAACAGCTCCCTACCTGTCTCCCAGTCTCCTTACCTTCTCATATGTTTTTTTCTTCATGACAAAGTATCACAAGGTGGCTTCAATTTGCTCAAAACAATGGAAATCCACCTGCCCCAGCTTTCGAAGTATAAGCCACAAGTATAAGTATAAGAACTCTGGTGGCTGCTCTAACATTTTTCTGTCCTACACAGCAACCAGAGAAATCCTGTTAAATAAGAAAAAGAAATCACACCACCCAACATTTATTCTCCAAACTCACCCATGGCTTCCAGTTGCACTTAAATGGAATTTCAGCCTTTCCTAACACTGACAAGTCCTTATCCCCTCACTGCTCCAGACACTGCAACTGTTTGCCTTCCCTAGTTCGGAATTTTTGTGGTTTCTTAGGCCTTTCATGGGCATTCCCCACATGGCTAGTCTGTCCTTCCACCCTTCTACAGGCTCACCTGTAGGAAATAGCAGTTTCCTTCTCTCCCTAGTCTCTTAATTAGCTTAATATTTTTTCTAATAGCATATTATTGATGCTGAATTTTGTATCTTTTTTGCATTATGTAATCTGAATTACATAATGGGCAGAACATGTTCACAAATGTTTTCTCAAAGTGTGATTAGATTGTGTCTAACCAACAGTGAGCATTCATTATGCACCCCACAAACGGTACCACAGTGATGCCTTTAATATATAGTCTTCAATATTCCTCTATATACCCTCTACATAAAAGCAAATTATATGTCAGAAATAAAATGATTACAATAATACTGCTGTCATAATGTCACTCTTTGCATTTACATACATGCATGAACGTCTATCTGCTATTCCCACATCCTTTCTTTTTTTTAACCAGAAAACGTGTAATGTAATGTATTTCATCAATATATCCAAGCATTTATCCCATAGTTACCAGGTCTTGCTCAAATCCAAGGTCACAAAAACATCAGAGCACAATGCACAGACACTGAAGAAAGAATGGGGAATTGTTATTGTGAGTTTGGTCACTTTGTTGTTCGCAAGGTACTTGATGGTGGTGGCCAGCCAAGAGATGAGCATGCACAACACACCTTCCAGCAGCAGCAGCAGCAGCAGCAACAACAACAACAACAGCATGTGTACATATACAACACAAAAGAGCAGGGGCCTTGCGCTCAGAATAGTACTAACCAATGTCTGTTGGACACACAGTGCTGGTCTTCAGACTGATTTGCTTTGTTTTACCACCTTCGGTGAAATAGAATTGATTGTAACCCTCTTCCCCATCAGTCCTTACTTTCACTTTTTCTCAGGACAAAATCCTTGTGACCAACTCAAATACCAACACTGAATTGTTTCCCAAAGCTATATGGGTTACATTATTCTCATTCCAATTAAAAAGCCCCATGATAAAGATTCCTCCAGTTCAGACCTTGTGGACTATTGGAGTCATTTTGTGAGTCTCATTATGGAGTCCAGTTGTGAGCCTTATTTTGTGTCCTAATCACCCTATACACTCATATTTGCTTTATCCATGTTGTTCCTGTTCCCTATGGAAATGGACTCTCTTCCCTTCCTGGATGTTACACTGTAACTGGATCTCACTTCCACCATCATGTGATACTTGACTTTATTCTGTGATTATCAGTCTGTACACATTAAACATTTCTACATAAGGGCTTCCTTTGAACCCTGGGTGCTTATACATTTTCAAACTTCCCGCTACTCTGAGTGGTCCTTCAGTATGCAGAATATGGTTATATCCTTTTTGCATAGATAATACTTAAATATAGTTAACCTATAATATAGATAACATTTAAAATGTGGTACTAAGTAGGTACTTATAAATTAGTGAACTGGAAGGATCCAGCCTTGCTTCTGTTTTGTCTCTGCTTTTTAGCCTCTCCCTCCACACAGCAAACAACACCTCATTGTCAGTGCTGTCTTTGCACTCACTTCCTTTTCCTGGGTATGTTACCATTTCTGTTCCCCATATGCACTACAGTCAGCTTCATGTGGGGGACCTCTAATGCATTGAACTGCTGGTTTTCTTTTATTCACAGTACCAATAGCAAGAAAGGATCAGCCCATTGCAAATGGCAATGGGGGAAAGGATATCTTCTTGCACCACTGGTGGAAGTATGTAGTGCTTTGGTTATTGAAAGCAAGATGATAGAATCAATCCTTATTAAAATCTATCAATTCTTCAAGAAAAACATTCCATTATGTAGATCTTTGCCATAGAAACAAAAGTTACCTAAGATGTTTACATATGAGGATATTAATTACAGCATTATGTATTGGGATCATCAAAAGAAAAGACAAAAGATTTAGCAAAAACCCATACATCAACATCACAAACTCATGAAAGGATTCATCAATGAAGGAAGAAATATGTAGAAAATATTGCAGATATGCTTTTGAAGTAATACTACTCCATGTCATACCTGAATATCTAGCTTTTCTGTCATGTACATGCTCATGCTACATTTCACAGGTCATACATGAGGCTAAGTAGATGGCTATTGCAGAATCAGGCAAAGACTAGGTGTAAAAATAGCTGCACAAGTTACTGTGGTGTGAATGAAATTCCCATTGATGGAATCACAGGAAGAAAGTAGGAATGAAAGAAAAAAGAAACCTTTTGCAAAGAAAGCATATGTTTCTTGTAAAGAAATTATCATGTCCCCACGTCTAGATAAAATGAATAGCAAGCAGATCATTTTCACTGTTCAATAGTGAATCGTGACTATTCACTCAGTGTTGTTCCACTGCTCCTATATAATGAGCCTGTCTGGCAGGAATGGGCTTATTCTAAAGAGACACAGCACTCCCCTCTTTGACTAGGAGGTTACTGAAAGAATGAACCTCAAGAAATTAGAATTTTCCCCAGGAAATTCCTGTGGGAGAAGAAAAGTCTGAATCCCAGTGGACAGCCAGAGGAGAAACTTGCTTAGCCAGAAGAAGAACTTGTCTCCTGGGAAAAGATACCAGATGATCTTGTTGGAGAGAGCCGAGAAAATGGTGGGCAAGCTGGATTCCTCAGCTATACATATTTCTTGTCGTCCATTGAAATCTTACCCTCATATTGGGAGCCCCTAAGGAGGACTGATGGACGGGGTGCTGAGGAGGGCTAGTTCTCTTTGTTTCTTCCAAATACAGCATCTGCTTTTCACTAATAATTTGAATCTTTTAATTGGCTTTGTCAAGGATGGGCTACTGAATGTGTTTTTTGGGGGTACAGACTGTGATTTGTAAACTCAGTAGTGTGTGTGTGTGTGTGTGTGTGTGTGTGTGTGTGTGTGTGTGTTTGTGTGTGTGTGTGTGTGTGTGTGTGTGCGTGCGCGCACGCGTGCGTGCATGATTTCATTTTCCAGTAACTCCATGAAGTCACAAAGTGTATAATGTTATAACGCCCATTTTTTTACAGATGATAAAATTCAGACATATAGAAGTTAAGCTACCAAGTAAAGTCACATAGCAAGGAAGTAGCCACCCATATTCTAATCCAGACAGTATGACTCCAGAGACAATTCTTTTACCCATGCACTTGCTGACTCTTGGAGCACAACACCTAATAAAAGAAATTAAAAGCAGTTCTTAAACCACCAACATAGCACAGAGAGTAAAGGTGATTGCGACCAAGCCTGATCTGATTGACATCCATACAATCCACATGGTGAAAGCAGAGAAATGGCTTCCACAAGCTGTCCTATGACATCCACATGACCACTTCCCCTTGGCATGTTTTAATACATATTAAATACATACATTAAATTTGAAAACCCACTAAGCAAATAAATGTAGAGTGAAAAATTCAGTTCTTAAAATTTTACACACACTGTGATAATGGACAAGTAGAATTTCTTTTGAATTGGGCATCTTACTAAGCTAGACTAATTTCTCCCTATAATTTGAGACAATTGCATTTCTTTCAATTACTTGATTTAACTATAGTCAATGTGTGTTAACAGTACTCTAATTCCTGACTCCTGTTCTGAAGGGGTTAAATTCTGAGGCATTTAATCTGTCACACCTGAAGTGACCTGTCCCCATAGTCACCAAAACATCAAGGATCAAGGGCCTCATTTCAAGAGCTCTTGATGGAAGCGACTGTTAACTGCTTTTGCACAGGCTCTCAACGTGTGATTCTCTTCTTCAGTGAAATTAGAATCATTAAAAGGTTTCTCTACCTCTGCAATGAAAGAAGTCTCCTATGACTAGTGAGGGACACTGAGTGGGCTCCAGAGTCCTTTCCACACCACCTTTCATTTAGTGACAAGGAGCAGGTGGAGGGAATGATTCTATTTGAAATTCAAGTCAGCAAAGAGCAACAGGAAGGAAGGAAGAAAGGAAGGAAGGAAGGAAGGAAGGAAGGAAGGAAGGAAGGAAGGAAGGAAGGAAGGACTTATTATAGCAAGAAAAGAAGAAAAATATGGGTTGTGGGTGTGAGGGCAGGTTTGAGCAGACTCTGAAGTTGATCTGGGTTGAGCCTGAGACCTTCCACGAGAGTCGGCTGCATCCTGACACTGCTTGGGGCCTCATTCCTCTACCAGCCTTCAGTTCTGCTTTTCTGCTGAATTCACCTCAGCAACAGTTTCTTCCTTACCCAATAGAGTTGCTGATTATGTGAGAGGTTTGGCAGAAATGAAGATACTCAAAAACAGTGGTTCTCAACCTTCCTAATGCTGCAGCCCTTTAATACAGTTCCTCGTTGTTGTAGTGACCATAAAATCATTTTCACTGCTACTTCCTAACTGTAACTTTGCTACTATTATGAATCATAAGGTAAACATCTGTATTGCAGGATATCTGACCCCAAGGGGGTTATGACCCACAAGTTTAGAGCCACTCCTCTAAACATATACCTGTGTCTCTCAATTTTATTATCAGATATTGAAACAATGGACCCCAAAGAAATGGGATTTTTCCCAGGAACCTCATACTGAGAAAACAAAAAAGCACCAGCTAACAGGAAAATGTGTCTCCTGCTCAGAGATTTCACACAGTTAAAACAACTTCCCAAATGACCTCACAGGATGGGACTGAAGTGTGCTGAAGCATGGACAATGGTGGGGCAGTGGTGGGCAGGGCCACACCTTGACTAGGACTACTAAAATGTGTGTACTCTTCACCCTCTACTTGACTGAACTCTCACTTCAGGATCCCAAAGATGGACTTGGAGCAGGAGCTGCTCCATCCTTTTTGTCCCTATTTCCAATGTGACCACATTGAATACATGTCTTTTTGTGCTTGCCACTATTAATTTGTTCATTTTAGTTGTTTTGTTTGGAAGGGTGCAAGACCTGAATTGGGACCCTTGTTCTGACCTCTGACTTTGATCACAATTCTGTCCATCTTCCACACTCAATCCACCCTCTGACATGCTACCTTCCAAACAAGGCTTTTGTGAACCTGGCTTAAAAAAAAACACATCCGCCAAAGCTCCCATCTCCCGGAATATGCTGATAAAATAGATAATGTGGGCTCACTAAGTGGAGGAAATTCTACCGTGTTTTCTCCTAGGTCTAGCTGGGGATCCAGCCTTCCCTACCCCCACTGTGACATCTGTGAACAGTGTCTCTCAGTGAAAGGCCTCTGCCCATGAAACTGCCTGTCTTGAAAGATTCATCTGTATCTTGACATGCATCAGAATGCATATTGGGGCTTCAGAAGAGTGATGCCTGAGGTGATTCTGAGTGAGGGGACAGGAGACCAGTGCAATGAAAGGATCTTTCATTCCTAAACCGATCCCGCCTGCATTTGAATGCCTGGAGGGGAACTCTGATTGACAGAGGAGAGATAGATTGGGACAGAGGTTAAGGGTGGCAAGGGAGGTTTCAGAATAGTCAATGTAGTCATTGTCACTGAAGCATTCAGCCAAAAGAGGCCACTAAGAAATGGCGAGAAAGGGAAGGAAGCATATGGGTCAAGGACAGCCTTTCCTGAAAGAACTGGGAAGGGGTGGTAAGAGAGAGCAAAAGGGGGCGAATAGAAAAGAAGCACATGGGCGATGAATGTATGCCACCAAGGAGAAGGGCTTGCAACTAACTGAAGAGTGGATGGACTGACATTAGGTGGGAATCCATGGCTCTTAATTAATGCCACTCCAAAGAGTAAGGATAATGGGGGTAGAAAAATGAATGAGTGTAAAAACAGGGTCATTCTGACCTAAATCGTTTATGCTCCCATAGATGCTCAGGGACACTCTGCTGATCTAAAAATTAAAATGAAGAGAAAGGAAGGAAGGGAAAGGAAAATAAAAAAAGCAGAGAAAATACTGAGTCTATGAGTGGTGAGACATGCGCACAGGACAGCAGCTCCTCACTTCAAGCCAAGTAGTCCAGTTTCATAAACTAAGTAATTACTGTTACTACACATCAGGGGATGGAGGGTTAGGTAATGTGTATGCCATGACATATGATGTATAGCATGGCTCCATCCTCAACCCACACATGACATTGATCCTACAATCATATAAAAATAACTCTGTAACAGTTCAAAATTCCATAGGGCTGAAATATTAACATACCAATTTTGAAAGAAAGGTTTATCCTATTATAAAAGAGAACTAGTGAAGATTTTATTTTTAAAATCTTGCAAGTGCAAGAGATAAAAGCTAACTAGATCTTCATGAGGAACAGTCCTGAGGGGTATAAGAAATGGAAAGGAATACCAGCTTCAGACACGAGCAATGCCCATACCCTAGCAGTTTAGGGGCTCAGATGGCAATATGGGGTATATATTAATAAAATAACGACTCTGATGGTGTCATCTAAGGGTGACCATAACAAAATGAAACAAGGGAAGAGAAAAATGACACTGCCTCCAGTCATACAGTATTCTTGTTTTCTGTCATCCAAAAAGAGATGCCAGAGTGCTAAATGCCCCAGGAAGACACCATAAAGTAGGAATTCTCACTGCCCATCAGTGTTACAGTATATTCTGATATAGTATGACTTTTCTTAGGGAGATGTAAACAGACATCTCTACACCCCAGAGAGGGCACTGATGAAAAACAAGGAAATGATTTCACTAGGCTAACTTGGTGGAGTAGTGAATTTACTAGAGTTACTTAGAGAAGCATGAGGCAGCAGCATCTCCTAACCATGCATGGGTGATCACTATAAGACTGCTTCCTTGGAGTTCTCAGCATGCCTTGCAAGCAGCTCCATGCCACAGAAGGGCCACTCCCCAGCAATTGTAAGACTTTTTTTTTTTTACAACTTTGGGGAGGCATTTTATGAATAGTACAACTTTCCTGAGATTCCTCCATCTTATGGCCCCTCTTCTCCCTCTAGAGGGAAGTGGCCAAATTTAAAGGAAATAACCACATAAGCATTTTAATTTTGAAGTTCTTTTAAGGATGGTTAGAAAAGTCAATATTGGGGCTAGATAGATGGCTCATCACTTAAGCATACCTGTTGTTCATGCAGAGGACCCGAATTTGGTTCCTAGAACCCACATAGTAGCTCACAACCTCACATCCATCTGTAACTCTTATTCCAGGTGATTTGATGTCATCTTCTGGCCTCTACAGATACCATGCATGCACACAGTATCCTAATACATAAAATAAAGTAAATCTTTTCAAAAAGTAAATATTTAGTCATATAAGTTTACTAACTTAAACCTTAAATACTATTACAATATTAATATGAAAACCTGATGTAGTTTTTGTTCTCATCTCAGCATCCAGGAAGCTGAAGCAAGAGAATATCCCCTGAGTTCCAGAATGGTCTGTCTATACTGTTATTTCTGGGCCAGTCTGGACTACAATGTGAGATACTATCTCAACAAATAAACAAACTAGAATTGGATTAACTTGACTACTAACTGATGACCAAGGGAAATTTTGTTCTATGTCTCATCCTTACACTATTTTACACTCATTTCTCCTTAATAAAGTTAGTTGGTTAGTCTACACACAATTGACAAGCTGAAGGGTTGTAATATTACTTCTAGCACTTTGACAGTTGAGTATAAGCTTTAAAAAGTTGGTCGTGTGTAGAAAGTTTACCTTTCCATGGTTTTTTGACCCTTTTTCTGTTAGATTTTATGTTCATTATTTCATTTATTGACTGCTGGATTGAGCCTCACCTTTACTCAGTGTCCCCTACTGCTAAATCCTGCTTACTACCAATACTAACATGATCATCTTCTACCTTTACATATGTATAGTCAGGAAGAAGTGATCAAATTCTAAGCAGTAGATCTCATATTTCCTAGCTGAGGGCAATTATACTCTAGTAGTATAATTGCAATGAATATTAGTATTAGAAACCCTTAGTAAAGAAACTGTAAGAAAACATCAACCATGTCTTTGTCTCTATAAGATGAGCCATTATTGCAAAGAAACAACTATGTGTATTATAACATACCAAGGGCAACTCACTCTTCAGCCATGATTCTCTATTTGTCTTTGCATGATCTTCTTTTGAAGTAGACTTGGAGGTGAAGATTGTCCTGGTACAGGTTCACTTGGCCATGCAGTTTAAAATACCAGAGTAGGAGAGAGTGGAAGAGATGACTGCAGTGCAGGTTAGCCAGAGGCCTCACTGAATCCTCTGTGCAGTGCTCAGTCTGTAGAGATGCTCTTAATCCAGGGAATTCACACCACGAATGGCTTCATGCAACAGCCAATAGTCACAAGTAAGACACATGGCAGCTTTACACCTATGGTAGCTTCTGAGACTGTCTTTCTCAGACTGTCTTTCTCAGATGTTTGAGTCTCATCCCTAAGTCTTCTCCTGTAGCTTTTCCACTGTCCATTTGCCTTAACATTCATTTGGGAGATGCTATTAAATGCTCTATCCATTACTTTGGTTTCAAACCTAGTCCCTCTTGCTCTTATTGTGTACTAGCAGCCCTATCTTTTCCTAATGAGTTGTGTCAATTTAACCCATGTACATCTTTCAGAATAAGTGCCAGAAAGACTAGATTAACATTTAGCATATCTTTTTTGTACTTTTATTCATTTTTGTAGTGTGCATGTGTGTGCATATGTGTATGACTCTCTGTGTGTGTGTGTGTGTGTGTGTGTGTGTGTGTTGTGTTGTGTGTGTGTGTGTGTGTGTGTGTGTGTGTGTGTGTTGGTCCAGAACCAGAATAGACAGAATACAACAATTTAGGTTGGGCTGGCTGACCAGTAATGCCCGGCCATCACAAGCTTGTAGATTATTCATGGCTTTTTTTGCACAGGATCTGGTCCCTTGATTGTGCAGCAGGCACTTTACCAATTGAGCTAATTCTTCATCCCTTAATGTGACCCAGTGCATTGCCATAGCAAAGTTATTTCTGAGAGCCAAGACCTTCTCCTCAGAGAATAATTATTGAGACTTGAATGGGAAGGATTTCTCAAATGTATCACTAATGCAGATGAGAAACAAGGTCCTCTACTGACTCCAGATTCATAGACTCATATTGTTTACTGAGGACACAGCTCTCCCTCACCCACCCTTTCATGATCAGGCTGTCATCCCATCTATAGTACACATTCAAAATGATATTTCATCACTCTGCCAGACAAATGGCTTCCAGTTGCTTTGGTGTGTAACAGAAGCAGTGGATCACATAGTCAGCTGTCCACTGTCCCTCCTCCTTTTGTATATAGTGGATTACTTGATTCAAGGCACTTCTGTAGGATCCATTTTTAAAAGAAATTCTCACTAGTAAGGCTCTTTGAGCAGTCAACACAAATTTATATTCACAATATGGGCCAAGGTAAGTCAAGATGCAAACCTATTTCTAATGGGAAAGAGTCTAGTATCAACTGACTGCCAAATGGTTGGAGAGTCCCCTCAATAAATGATATCAACTCAGAGGCTTTATTTGCCAGCTGAGATGTTGAGGGAACCCTTGTCTTATGCCTCCCTCTCATTTAACGAGCTCTAGATGTTAAAACTGGCCTGACTTTCCACTGGTGTGGTTGCCCAAGGCTGTTTATTATCTGCCTTCTATTTCTTCTGATTTTGTGCATTAGGAATTGGTATTAGAGAGTCACTGTAAACTTTGATTTTGGAAAGGCTATGTTCTACTAAGTAGCCCCACAGGTCTCTGCAGGCCAGGGCCTCATAGATCCCAGTACAGTTTCAGTACCTCCTATGAATAACGACATCCATGTAAATGCAGTTATTCAAGACTTTGATGGTAAATACTATTACCTGCCTATTTATTTCAGGATCTTACCTTGTCCAAGAGCCTACTTCCTTTACAGCATCATCTCCTTTTATAGCAGTCAGAAAATTATCTCTGAGCCTCTGAGCTTCTTGGTAATGTTGATGTCATTTGGGGAAGTAGATTCTAAGGACCCCTCCTATGAAGCATATCCATCTGATGGATTTCCACATTGTGTGCTATTTATAAAGAGCACTTGCAGCTCCTCTCAGTCTTTTTTTTAACCTTCTACTACAACAGTACTGGACATTTTAATTTAATGATTGCTTCAGAAGTCAGTCCCATTATGTGTCCAGATTCTTTACTGGAATTCCTGTCTAGGTGTGGCTTACTTAAGATTTCTATTACTGTGAAGAGACATCATAACAATAGCAACTTTTAAAAGGAAAACAGTTAATTGAGATTGCAGGTTATATTTCAGGGGTTCAGTCCAATATCATCATGGCAGGGAGCATGGTAGCATGCAGGCAGACTTGACATTGGCTACATCTTGATCAGAGTTAACAGGAAGTTGACTGTGACTCTGAGAAGCCTGTTCATACAGTGACACACTTCCTTCAACAGGGCCGTACCTACTTCAACAAAGCCAATAGTGACACTCCCTTGAGCTTATGGGGGCCAATTATTTTCAAACTAGCATAAGACATCATCTTATCTCAAGAGAGAGGACTTGATTTGATCAGGTACATTCACCATACAACTCTACATACATTCTTCTGGCTTTTGCTGAGTTATCCTAAGTTTGTTTTGCATTTCCTTCAGAGAATTAACTTCTTAGAATAGCCCTTCATCAGCCAAAAATTAGTGACTTACCTTAGTTAATAATGTAATGGCCAAAAGTACTACAGTCCTTGGGACTGAGTCTGAATTAATTGTCATACCTTGTCCTGAATGACAATATTCTGCACTGTTATCAAACACAGAGGCACAGGCATCTTTAACAAAGAGGATTGGGCTACTTCTATTGATTTATAGGAGTCATAAATGGCTAAAGACACCAGTATTTTGTTTACTTTGAAATTTGTATTCTCATTCTAAGCCTCAGGTGACTCTTTGTAAGTTAGAATGCTCACCTTGTCGTACTGACTTTTGTGGTTTAGAATCCAGCCTTAACTAGAGCTCAGTTATCCTTTTAAGTTTGTATTGAAACTGCTTTGCAGTTTGTTTGACCTCCCACTACAGAAGATGAGGAATTTTATTTTCCACTCTGTTTTACTCTGCTCTGCATTGGTTAATCTCCCAAAGAAGGAAATGTAAGTGTAGTTACCAAATAATAGAGAAAGAATCCCAACTGGGCATCTCTCATAACCAATTTAAGCCTCCAGTTCTAGGAGCGGGTAACATCTAATTTAGTTGTTTGCAAATGGGGCCCATATTTCCAAGACTATTACTTACTTCTAACAGAATGATGGTAAGGCCTTATTCCTGAAGACAACTTACTGAACACAGAGAAGTCAAGCTGATGCCTACCTAGAGCTTTCATCACTATTGAAGAGTAATTGAGATACTGGAAGGTACTCTGTATGCTACTAAAGGAGAAAGTAAATGTTCAGCAGGCTACAATCCCTCCCATTATGGTTTCCAGTATTGTGTTGTTATGGGATTCCTTTGTGTATGATCCTGTGTGTTGCTGTATCTAAATGCTTCTTTTCTTCTCTGTTTCATACTATTCCAATTTGTTGGTTTTGTTTTATTACTACATTTTAGGCATCTGTTGCTTTCTAACAGGAGAAGATAGAAAGAGCGTGGATTTGGATGGGAGGGAATGTGGGAAGATCTGGGAAGAGGGAAAATCTATAATAAGAATGTACTGCATGAAAAATTATTTTCAATAAAAATATAAAATTTCTCTGCATACATGCTGTTCCAATGTATTAGTATGACCCAGGAACAATCATCTAATACTGTAGGTTCTACTTCCCCAGAACTGTCCAGGACTTGGAATGTCTACATGGCTGTGCATTTCTCCAAGCTTTTCATTAATGAAAGCATTTCTAATACAGCATCACCTTCCAGGGGTTATCACTTCTATGTCTGCTGAGAGTGACAGGGCCTGATGTTACCAAACTAAGGACCTACCTCAAACCCATCTTCATATTCTGCATCCTAGGACTACTTCTGACAGTAAGTGTTTTAAGTTGATGTCTTCAGAAACAAATACTAAGATGGGTATTGACCTTTAGAAAATGTAGTTGGGCTACTCTGAAAATCACAATAAACGAAAGGAGAGCCAATGTTGTAGCTGGAGTGGTTACTCAAAGCTGCAACTGTAACACAGGCCTCAGTAACTACAAAGATAGCCTGGCAGCTGAGAGAGTCTAATAGAGATGCCTGTAGTAGAGCATTCAGGCCCCAAATTAACTCCGCTCATTGAGTTGTCATTGGCTGCAGCCTGCCGCATGCTATTATAATAGCATAGAATATGCTTCCTCCTCCTTTTAGCTGAAGCAGTGCCTGGTGTGGGAGGCTTGTACTGTCACCACATACCATTGCTTAATATCTAGGAAAAGGAACATCTTAGACCTGAAGAGTAGATCTACACGGAGCAGCCATGGCACCCAATGTGTCCCAGCCTCTTAAAATGTGCAGTCATGTGACTGAATGAATTGTCACCAAAGAGCTGGCCACAGGAAAATGTTTCTGAATGTACAACCACCAAGAGTAAAGCAAAATTAAATGCATAATGACTCACTGATGTTTATGAGTGATTACCTGTGCCATACCACACACCTGAACTACAGGCTTAGTATGCACACAGGACTTGTGAACTTCTGCACTGCATGCTGTCATACCACACAATACCTTGGATAGTACATAAAATTCCACATATAGATCCAAGTCTATTTTACACTATGAATTCCAAAGCACTTGTTGTACATTTTATGTTTCTCTAGAAGCATAATGGTTTCATTGTGGAAAACAGACATAATATTTTCCTACCAGGATCCCTCATTCGAGTTACAAGTTAGTACATTTTTGGATTGGATTGTGTTAAAATATTTGGTTTTAAAAATAAATGTTTTGGTTGCCGACTAAAATTCATTTAAAAATCATTAAATTTTGGCTTGAGATTGTGATAGAATTATGAACAATTTCTGAAGTAGCCTTAGACGTACTTCTGTATTTGTGTATGCTTTTGTATTGATGCCAAATGGCAGTCTCAACAGTGATGATTTTAAAATCAAAATATCAACCAACTCTGTAAAACTTTGAAGATGTTCTCTGTCTTGCAGTATCAAATATTCATTCAATATTTAATTCCTTATGTTAAAATAAGTAAGTACATTCATCTCATTTGTATGTACATTTACTTTCATCTTAAATAACTTGTAAAATGGTAGGCCAAAGAATTGTTTTAAAACAAATTCACTTGTGACTTATTATTATGGTCAATTTTAATGTCAACATGTACAATTAGAAACACCTGAATAGAAAGCCTCATCAGAAAAACTGTCCTCACTGCTTTGATTGATGTAGGAAGACCCACCCCAATTGTGAGTGGCACCTGCAGGGAACAGCCCAGATTTAAAAGATGTGTCAGTCAGAAGGAAGATCATCTCTGCATTGGCTTTCTTGGCCTTTTCTCTTGCTGTCATGTTGATTTGTGCTATTGTTGCTGCTGCTACAGCTACTGCTGTTGCTGAACCTGATCCCTTTGCTGAGAGCAGAGCCAGTGTTTCCCAAGCTTCCATCATGGACCAGGGGACCAGCAGCTCTCCAGGAATAATCCCAGGTTTTAAGAGCCAGGTTAGAATTACAGAGGTGTCCCACCTGGGGACTTAGTAAGAAGTAGTTTTTTTGAGACTACACCAACTGTTGAGGAACCAAGGCTCAAGGACCAGGTATTTATTGGCTTCGCAGCAGCTCAGGTGTGATTTGGTTGGTTGTCCTTCCAATTTTAAATATTATATATTCACCCCCTTTGTTCTATTCCCCTAGAGAACTCTGACTAAAACACCGTTGATTAATAAATTATGACACATATGCCTTTTATATACCTAAATACAAAGATCCATTCCAGATTTCTAGGAGAAACTGGTTGTGAGCAGAAAATGTTTACAAAGTCTTGCACTTTGAAATCAAGGCAAAGGTGAGAGAATTGGGCCATCTGCCACAACTGTGCCTCACCGTGAGGATTGCAATGCAGCAGACCTGCCCTTCCTAATCATCCAGGAAAAGGTGCCTTCACCTATACCTTTCCACAGAAGATATTACCAAAAACTTGTCAGAGACACATCTATAGTCTTCCAAAGTGAAGGCCCTCCATAAAAATTAAAATCAAAACTGCATGTCACCTCCAACATGGCTCTGAGCATGCTTCTTGTACTTCTTGTACTCTGAGTTACAACAAGGTGGGTTACAGTATTCCTCAGCTCCTGCATTTTCTTTTCTTTTCTTCTTAATTTTGGATGTGAAAAGTGTCACACATCTCAAAGGTTCCAGTGAATTTGTGAATCTTCAGCAAGGCAAATGCTCCATGTGGGATGCAGTTAGGGAGAGCCTGCCTGAGGATCAGATTGAAAAAGTGTAACAGGTCCAGGGTCACTTTTGAAAGAAGACTCATTGAAATCATGAAGTCTGTGACATCCCAGGAAATTTCCAGGTTAAAACTCTGTGTTGCAAAGATGACCTAAAGTTTTATTGTTGATTTAAAAATCCCCCTCCTGTTCCATACAAGCTTCAGATATCAATTCGTGAAATCCAAAATTTGAGATTCAAATAATAGAAAGATGCTACAAGCCGTAAGATCACACAGCCACTGTATCATGAGATAACTCAGAAGAATTAAGGATTTTCCTGATGGCTGATACCAGTACAAAGTTGTACTTGGCATAATAATCTTGTGAATGAATTGACTATTTCTTTCTGTAGATTCTTCCTGTAGCTTATTCTTTTCTGTAACAAACTTGAGATTTACTTACCACAGTTTAGTATTATCTGATCATTTACTGGGAACAAATTTCTCCCATGCATGTGGAGTTTTACTGATTACACTCCCTAGGTATATGTAAAACCTGTTCTCCATTAACAGGTCCTAGTTTACTGATTACATTCCTTAGCTATGTGTGCAACCAATTTCCCATTATGAAGTCCTTGTTCCCCTATTTGTTGCAATTGCAGAGATCTGCCCTCCTGCAAATATCTTTATTGACAGGCATTTGGTCAGTGCTTAGGACCCCGGCAAAAACCTCCTATCTAAGATGTTCCTAGATATCCAAGGACAAATAATTACTACATATCCAAAGCTGTTGATTCACAGCTGCCTAGATAGATAGAAAAATAAGCATGCCCCTAGCTTTACCTCACTGACAGATAGAGAAGCATTAACCTAAACTAACCCTGTACTAAAAGATAATCAAACTTCGTGTATTAACTCAAGATTTTAGCTCAGAGATTTACTGCTGTCTCCTATATCCCCTGAGAAGATAAAGACAAAGGTAATCAGCACATTTGCACATCTTCAGGGAAAAGTAAACTTTCCTGAAGGCCTGTGTCACCACTGAGGCTAGAGCTCTGGAAGGCACCAGGTTTTGTTTCTTGTGCAAGTTAAACTTAGACCCCCTCTTTTACCTACATCCTTAAGCAATTGATCCTAAAAGTTTATCCTAGAAGTTTTAGTTTATTGCTCTGTGTGTGAATCTTATCTGCCTTGCTGACCCTGAGAACCTCAAGCCTCACATTGTATTGTAAAAAGAACTAAGAACTGTAGCTATAGACTGAAACAGAGAAAAGGAGAAACAGAGAACACCAAGAGAGATAGAGGAAAAGAAGAATAAAAGAACATGCAGAGGAGCAATTGTGTGTGAATCAATTCCTTTTTCCCTCAGATTTCAGTTCCTTCACTTATTTATAGTTCCTTTTTTTTTTTTTTTTTTTGAGCCCTGAGCAAAAACCCCAGAAGCTGGACTTCTAGAGTTTTCAATACAAAGACATACTTAACTCACCTGGCACCTGTTGCATGCTTTTTCTCATCTAAGACAGGTCATCAGTGACACAGTCAAGCCAAGCTCTGTGAACTGATGAGTTTATTGGAGTTGCTTACACAAGTGAGAGGTTAGTTATAGAAACTTGGGTGGTTCAAAGTTAGCCCCTGATTCTAGCACATTTCCTTATTTTTTTTTTTTTTTTGCATCTTCCCAGCCCCCCTCCTCTCTCCAGGAGGGCTGTCAAAATTTGGAGGAAAAAGCTACACAACATGACCTTTCTCTGAATAACAGGTAAGCAGATAAGGACAAAGCAAAATCTTTCAGACTTCAAGAGAGGGCTTTCAGGTAGGTAGCTTTCCTCACCCACAACAAGCTTGTCATCATTCTGTCACTGAAACACACACCTAAGACAAATAAACTTATAAAGAAGAAAGTTTATTTTTATTCACAGCTCTGGTAGATTTATAAAATTACAACTAGTACTATTCCTTGGGATTGTACTGGTGCATGATGGTGGGTGCGTGTACCAGACAGGGCAAGGCCATTTGCTCAAGGATGTGAATGAAGGAGAAAGGTCTCACAATCCCCTTCAAGGGTAAGCCCCCAATCACCAAGACACTTCCCATCAGGCCCCACCTCCTAAAGGTCTATCATTTCCCAATAGTGCTAATCTAGGGACTAGGCTTCAAACTGGGGGAAAGTCTAGATGCCAAGTACAGCACCCTTTCGGCCAGGTAAAATGGGAAGCCTTTGTCTTCTTAGGGCTGAAGTCTCTGCATTTCCTAGTCCCTTATATGATATGGATCTACCAAACATCATATGTGGTTGGTCTTTGTTCCTGCTTCCTAGTGTAACCAGGCTGGCAGAAATGAAGTATTCTAAAAAGACACTTGTCTTGTGCTCCTCAATATGACTAATTGAAATATTCAAACTCAAGAAAACAAAAAACAAAAACAAAAACAACACGAATTTCCTCAGGAGTCTCACGCTGAGAAAAGGGAAAGAGCTAAGCCAAAGGGAAAAGTTGTCTCCTGGAAAAACATTTCACACAGTTCTAATAACTTGCCAGACCACCTTACATCATGAGACTGAAGCCCAGTCAATGATAGACCAAAGGTGGACTTGAACCACACCTGGACCAGACATAGTTAAATGTGCATAGCTTCTGCCATCTATTTAAACTTTACTCTCACTTTGGGACCCCAAAGATGTACTTGAAGTTCTCACTGGGTCTCCTTGTCCCTCTTCCAAATGTGAACACGATGGATGAATCACCTTTTTACTGTTAATGTGACTGTTTTATGTGGCTTCTCCAGGACTGATAGCCAAATGTGGCTTCTTGGGATACAGACTGTAACTCCAAGTTCTGTTGAACTAACACAAAGTTCTGCCAAGTGCTGAGAGTGTCTTTTGTATGCTAATGATTTCACTGGCAGGTTCTTTTATGCCAGATGTGGGAATGGCTTCATGGACAGCCAGAGTATGATAAGAAAGTGGAAACTTTTATCTGCAGTTCCCAATCCAATCTGTAAACGTTTCTAATCTCAGGGTTTGCCCCCTATAAACTCCCCCCTTGGCTATTGTTTGAGTCCCATGTCTTAGATGGCTACTGCTTCATTAAACACTGTGACAAATATCTGTAACCTCCATCCTGGGTGTGCTTTTGTTTGTCAGTCAGTGGTAAGCAGTTTGTGTCCTGACTTGGTCTCCATCAGTCCATGCTACTCACTTCAGTGTGCTAGCTGCTGACCAAGGGTAGGAAGCCTTGGGAGACTAGAGAAACCACTCCTGTATAAGCCTGTCTTAAGACTCCAGGTCACATTTTCTAGCATACCATTAGTCAAAGCAAGCATGTAAAGCCCAAAGTTTGAGAACATATTTCTTCTTGGAAGTGGAGAGAGGAGGAAGTAGACACTTTAAGAAGGGTCTTATATGCTTTGTTAGTTATATATGCATGATGAGTGACATAATACGCATATTGTGATGATGAACCCATATGTCCTTGCCATAGCTTCATTGGACCTTCTCAGTGAGCCTTTCTTTCTCTGAATTCATTCTTCAATTATTCTAAATGTTCTTCTGTTTCTCTAAAGATATTTTCCCCTTCGAGTCTTTTATTCTTTTGGAATCATTTTTTCCTGAACTTTTTAGTTCTTTATTATTCTTTTCACCAATCTTTTGGTCAGTATATGAAGAGACAGTCTTTCTTGTGATGTTTTCACACACATATATGTCATTGTACTTTGTTCTTTATTTATAGTTTACCACTTACAGGTCATCTGAAAATCACCCCCTCTCTTTCAATGTCCCTTAGTATTGTGCATTTCTTAAAGACACAAAGGGAAATGGTGACTAAAGAAACAATTTAGTCATTTCCTTTCCTACTATCTCTGATTATCTGTATCCCACTGCTAGGTATAAAGTCTTGGCAGGTGAGGATGGATTCTTGTTTGTTTCTATATCACTAATGTCTTGCGGACAGTTCCTGGAGAGTCAGTAAGTATTAATTATTTCATATGTGAAAAGAATGATTAGCATAGAGAACATCAGAGTTTTAAAAGTCTTCAATGTGCCTTAAAGTATATCCCCTAACCCTCAATCTTATCTTGAGATCTGTTGGAATCCTTCATCCATCTAATTCCAAGCAATTTACAGAAATTTCTTGGTGTTATTTAATCATTCTGCTGCAAAATTGGAGGGCAGAGCAGCTGCATTATTTTGTTTTCTTGTACTGCAAAAGCAGGAAGTCTATGCTTTCACAGAACTTACAGTTAAAAATCTACTTCATAAACATCAGTCATTAAACCCATGGTATTTTTGAAAATAAGCAATATTCCTCTATGAGATAAATGAAAGGTAATATCATTTAATAAATGAATGAGAACATGAATAATAAAGAGTAGTAATGCTGAATAAGAGAATGTAAAATCAAACCAAAAACAGAGAGATCAAAACACAATTAAAAAAAAAAACAGGTTTCATATGACACAAAGATCTCTTAAAACTTATTTCAAAATCCCAGTTTAAAAATGGGCAAAATATTTCGAATTTCCCCAAAACTTAATGTGAGAGACCAAAGCACAGCTTTGAGAAACTGAGACAACATCGATAAGGACAAATGCAAACTAATAAAAATCTAACCACACACGTATGCAGTGCTCAAACTGTAGAGAAATGAAGATAAAGAAAAAGTCTGAATGAAAACTGTGTGCCATTTATATCAAGGGCAATAATTATATCTAATTCATTGAAATCACCCAAAACTTAAAAGTAAATGTTTTAGAACTAATAGAAAAACAACCAAACAAATAAAAATTTGACTTGCAATTTTATACCATGTGACTTTTTGAAGTAAGGGAGATATAAAATATTTTGGGGACAAAAGTTGAAGAGGTCTATTTCTGGGAGGATTGACAATAAAAATATCTAAAAGAAGTTCACTAAAGAAAAGACGATGCTGTGGATGAGTGTTCATATGAAGAAAGGAAGGCATGAGAGAAGGAGTGTGCAGGTGAAACACATGCATTTTTTCATTTTTGTGCTTGAACAGCAGTATGTTCATGTACAGTGTACATGTGTGTGCACATGAGGACATATATGAATAAGAACAAAGGATGGCAGCAGTGATTTATTAGATGAACAGGAAAAAACAGGAACACTTTACCAAAAGACACATTGCACACCAGAATTGTGCTATGCAAAAGTTCAATCACAGCCAATGTTTTTTTTTTTTTTTGTAGCCTCTAGACAGCCATTAACTAAATCAGGTTTTTATTTTTGTTTTGTATAACTCACACAAATAAGGGAGAGAAAATGGGATCCTATGTGTCTTAGATAGGCTTTCTATTTCTGTGAAGAAACACTATGACCACAGCAACTCTTTTCAAGGAAAACATTCAATTGGGTGGCTGATAGTTCAGAGGTTTAGTGCATTATTATCATGGTGGGACATGGTCAAGTGCACGCAGACATGTGCTGAAGAAGGAACTGATAATTCTTCATCTTTGATCCACAGGCAACAGGAAGTTATCAGAGACACAGGAAGTGGCATGCTTTCTCCAACAAGACTACACCTCCAAATAATGTCACTTACTTTGGCACTATTTTCTTTCAAACAACACATTATGAAATGTTCAACTAATACAAAAAATACAAAGAAAAGGATTATAAAAATAAAAGAAAAAGAAAAAGACAGAAACAACAGCACAGGCAACAATTAGAAAGCAGAAATGTGGTAGATATTCATCAGACAGCAGCAGCAATCACAGTGAGAGTGGTTCATGGTAGCAATTCAGAACACAAATTGTCAGACTGGACCAACAGACAGAACCCAGACATGTGCCTTCCACAACAAAACTTGACTTTAAGGACTCTGAGATTATAAGTAAATGGTTGAAGAAAAATACATGATGCCAACAATACTCACAGTAGTTCTGCTAACTTTACACAAAGCAAATTTTTAAATGAGCAACATTGTTAGGTATTAAGACACATAATGCACAAAGACAAAGGTATCTGTTCACAAGATGTAACATGATTTTGCCATGTGTGCTCAGCGACAGAACTTTTAGGTGAGCTAGATCAACCTGCGGCCATGGGTAGAGACTTCAGTGCTCTGCTATCGGGAATGGGCAGATCCATCTCTCTCCCTTCTTGACACCTTGCCCTTCCCTCCTTCCTTCCTTTCCATCAATTGCTGCTCCTACTGATAATATAGCTCCCCACAGGACCTCAGAGCTCTGTGATGGGGATTTTGACCTCCATATTACTGTGGGACAAAGAATTGGACAAGTTCAAGAAGCCTGGCACTACCCCACCCCAGGACCTCCAGGATACTCTTGCATGACACCCTCAAATCTATTCTGTTCACACAAAACCTGTCTTCAGTGTATGAATAGGGTTGTATGAATAGGGTTTCAGAGCTTGGTACCATAGACTGTTTCTGTTAGTATCTATTGCGTTAGGATCTGCTGCTGAGTGCCGTGAATCACCCAGTCTGAGAACTGAACCAGGAACCCATGAAAAGACTCAGGCAGCCAGACTCCAACTGAATGAGGATTGGAATAATGCTGCCTCCACTTCTGTAAGGAGTGAAGTCCTGTGAGTCCCTTTCTGCATCCTTTTTATGTGTTCTTCACTTCCTGCTTTGCAATCACTCAGCTTACCATCAACACACATTTCAGCCTCAGCCTTTTTTGAGCCCACCTATTCTTTATGTCCTACTTGGCACATCAGGCAGTGGTGTTAAATTGATTCTGAATTGGCAGGACATCCCAGTGGTCTCATAGTTGGAATATAGCTTTGTCTCATGGGTCTCTGGGATGCTGCATTTCCAGAAGCTTTTCAGTAACCAACTGTTTTCTGGGAAGAATGTGACCCCTTTGCCCCCCCTTCAGTGCTCTGTCATCAAAGAGCTTTTGAGTAGAAATGTCCCTTTGAAAACTGGCAATGGGGAAGAGTCAAGCCTTCTAAGTGGTTCAAGGTTCTGGCCCCTACTTTTCAACTTGTCTACCTGTGTGTATCCATTGCATGTGAGTGTAGTATTGACTATGCAGAGAGTCTATGCCTGCAGGTTTGCTTAGCTTTCAAACTTAGTCTCCCAGACTGGCTGCTCTGACAATGCACCTGAGGATCTTCTAACAGATTTTTAACAAGGGCACTAAGCAGCCTGTAGAGCCTTCGGTCTTCTCTCTGCATCATGGTTTCCTTCAATGTCAAATGCTAACATGTTTTTCACTTCACATTCACAAGAAGAAATGTGGTATTCTAGGAGTAGCTAACTTACACCAACCTCCCAAAGAATAAGGCCTGGCTTGGCATTTTGTACAAAATTATTCACAAATGTTATGCTTAAAAAATACATGCTGGGAGGCAAGTTAGTCATCAGTTCAGGTACAAAGCTTTGACTATGTTGACTTACCAGTCCATTGGGTAAAATGGTGCCATTCACTTAGAAGTGTAGGGTGTGATACTGGTGAGATAACCAAGGTGGCATGAGAGCTCTTTCAGACAGAGGAACATTTCTGCCAAGTAAGCTTAGTCTAGGCTTCACTGAATCAGGCAGTTGCTACCCTATGTCCAACAGATGGTCTAGTTATTCATAAATCTGCCCTGGGCTGACATCTTTGGCTCTTTGCTTGCTTCCTCACTTTGGAGAGTTACCTAAGATGTGTGAGCAATTATTTTGGAAACTTACTCCTTTTTGTAAAAAGTGTCACTCCAAAGCCAACAATCAGATTGAACATGTGAATCATAAATGAATGGAAAATTCTTTATAAACTATCCAACCTTACTTTATGTTGAAATCATGTAAAATGGGAACTGAATGAAAGAGAATACTGTGACACTAAGCTGTTAGAGAGGCACTTCAGATGTCCCCGATTTATATAAAGCTCTTTAAATTTGTGTGTCCTCCTCAGGTGCACAGGCAACTCAATCTACAGCTGTGTCCTCTGGTACTGTTACGATAAATCTTTTTGCCAAAAGCCGCCTGAGCCCCACCGCCACTGCGAGCTTTACGCCAGCCGCCCGCCCAAGTTGGGCCCAAATGAATACACAGAGAGACTTGTATTAGTTTCAAAGCTGCTTGGCCAATGACTAGGATTCTCATTTGTTAGCGCAGTCTCAATTACCATACATCTATATATTTTATGGGACTTATCTTATCAGACGCCTTACTGGCGTCCCTCCTTGCTGGTGAATCACATCGTGCAGGAGCCGAAGGGAAAAGAGAGCCCTTCCTGTTTCTCTTTCGCTTAAATATGAGTCTCCTTGCTATGTCACTTCCTGCCTGGATCAGCACTTCTCTACTACATTTCCCAGAATCCTCTTTGACTCTTAGTTCTGTCTAACTTGCTGTCTCATTGGCCAAACAGTATTTTATTCAATAATCAATAAGATAAACATACACAGTAGTACATTCCCCATCATGGTACCACTGAAATTACATTATTTGGTGCATCAGTAAATACTGATGGATAAAGCAAACAAGAAATAAAAACCAAAATGGTAACAATAAAAGAGTAGACAGAGTCCGAAGGTACAAAGTCAGAGTACAATTGGTTTAAACTGAATTACCTGTCAGTTGCATGTAATTAATGGCTGTGTCTCATTCACCCATTAACAACAGAAAATACCTTCTTCTCAAGCTCCCTGGGAAAAATCACCAAGGCAAGCAACATTTGACCACACACTACACTTAGACAAATTTAAAAGTGTGGAGGTCATCCTGTGTGTGATCTAGACTCCAGTGGACGGACGTGAACCAGCCAGTGAAAGAAAACTGGGCTTTCTGCACCATGTGGCGATGAGAGAACACATGTGGAAATACCACAAGGACTAGGGAAGAAGAGCCACAAACAAACAGAATGTCAGGTAAAAACATCCACTATATCTACATGTGTGAAAGTGAGTGAATGTATTAGAAAACTACGATTTTTACCATTCAAATACATAAAATAATCTTTAATTTTCAAATAATTTTAGACTATACTGAAATTTTAATCACTAATTAACAATAAAATCTTACATATACTTGCTATCCTTTCTCCTACTGCTAACTTGTTACATAACATTTCTTGGTATGTTTCTGTTAACTAAATTCTAGACTTTATAGAGAAAAAAGTGAAACATGGAAATATTAAACAAATGAAAATATCATATATTGAAATTAATATGGTTAGGCTAAAGCAGAGTGGAGAGGGAAATTTGTAGCAGCCAATTAACAGAATAGGAGAGGAAAATCCAGCATCCTCTACAAAAATAGCAAAGGAGAAGTGTTAATCCTCTCCCAAAGAAGAGAATATGAAACCCAAAAGAATCAGGATGACAGAAACAATGTTAGAAGAGACGTGAACGAGACAAGAGCAGGAGGAAAAAAGACAGTAAAAGCTGGGTCACAGAAAAATATAACAAAAATAATAAATAAAAGAATGACTCTCTAGTGATCAAGAAAAGCAGATAGAGGACATAAATTACCCACACAGCAGAGATAACTGGGGCTGTCATTACTGCTCATGTGGCCCTAACCCCAGGATAATGACTGCACACCTTTGCATCTGCATGTTTGCTAACCAAAATGAAACTGGGCAACCCTCAAAGAACACAACCTGTCAAAACTCACACAAGAATAAATGCACAATCCAGAAAACAGATATGGACCTTAAACTTTGGATCTATAATGTAGCTTTCCTAAACAGAAATCTCCAGGAAAGATGAGTTCGCCAATAGATTACATTAAACAATTGGGGTTTTGTTCATTTGTTTAGTGAGGGGTGGGGCACAGGTGCCACAGCTGTGTGTGGAGGTAAGAAGGTAGCCTGATGGAGTTGCTTCTCGCCTTCCATCATGTGGGAGGATGGACGTCAGATCGCCAGGTTTGTAGGCAAGCACCTTTACTCTCTGAGTCATCTTGCTGGTTGATATCAGATAATTAATCAGTTCTCTGTGTTCTCTTGCAAATCACACACAGATTTACTTCCCAACACATCCTCTGAGGCTCGACTTATTTTAACATCCCAAAGAAACAAACTCACTTATGATCTGCTCAGCCTAGAAACGGACTTAACTGGTGCCTAGAGTGATGAAAAACGAAGAAACAATGATAACACATATAATCAGGTGGGGTGTGTGCTCTAATGGAAGCTTACTAGCAGCAGCTTAGAAACTCAGTATGTTTAGTTTATATACTTAAATCAAGGTGACAGGCTTATTGTAAAAGCTGAATGAGGAAATTGGCTAATGTTGCTAGGAGTTCTCTGTAGGGAGGAGTCTCAGGTTGTAAACAGCAGGATTTGGAGTCCCTGGCATGGCTGTGCTCTTATCAATAACACACAGTTACTCAGGCCTCTCTTTGCTCTCCATTGTGACAATGAGAAAAGAAAACAGCAGACCAATGTCTTTTATGAAGTACAAATGAGTTTCATAAGCTGGATTTATTTTGAGTCACAGTCTTTAACTGTGGATGTGAAATAGCCTGGAAATAATAAATGTCATAAAAAGAAGTTATTTACAAACAGAGGTAGTATCGCCTGTATGCTCTGTTGTTGGCAAATAGACAACACCACCATGAGCTGACCCTCATTACTTTTTAGATGGTAACTGAGTTTTTCAGTAGCACTCTCTAACTGACTACTCCTCTTTTACTGAATTCCTTTGTAAGATGGGCACCGGAAGGTCTGCAGCTGTGCTTGGGGGTCAGAAAGCAGCTTTGTGAGTCTGTCTCCTGTGAAATGAATATAAACAGGGTTATAGAAGCTGCAGTTCTTGCACCCGGGGGCATGTACTGGGAATGCTGTAATGGCTACCACCTGATATGTGCCTAGGGAAAGCAAAAAAGAAAAATGTTCCGTATACCTCATGCCTTTTTGAAAGAAAGGGGAAAAAAAGGTGTGGGGGTATCATTTTCCCACAAGACATATGGAAACAACTGCTTTCCTGAATATGTAATGTCTCAGGGCACAGACCAAACCAGTCAGTTTGACAGATAGCAGAAAGAAGAGAAATGTATGAACATTTCTCTTTGGGCCAAGAAGCAATAATGTGTCTTACTAGAATTACAGCCTCTATTAAAACTAGATACAGGATATTAATTGTGTTACCTAGGAGTTGGGAATGAGGGCTAGAACACACTCCAAAACAGCATGGAAACTGTCACTTCTCAGCTCAGCCTTCCCTAATTAAGTCCCAATGGGGTCCCCTGTTCATTTTGGTAATGTGTACTTCTCAGGATAAATGATATTTAAATGCATAGACGAATTCCTACATTTAAATTGGTCACCAATTAAATTCTTCCCAGATAGCAGTAACTGCAAATTGCTAGCCATGCCTCCAACACCCATTTGTTTACCAGTGTGCAATGGTGAGTGGAAGGATCCTCTCCGCACCTTCAGAGCAAACCATCACTGTAGTGAACACAAGCATCCTCAAAGGGTTTCTCAGGACCAAGTGCCTAAATTCAGTATGAGGTCAGGTAATTTGACACCTATCAGCCTTCCCAGAATTCTGGAGGCAGGAGTAAGAAGATGCCTTTAAGTTCAACAATGGCCTGATTGACATAGTAACTTCCACACAAGTCAGGGTTCCATAGAGAGAACTTTCAAAAACAAAAATAGAAATTCCATCTCATGAGAACAAGATCCAGGATAGTAACTATTTTAAATCCACATCTGGAATTTTCAGTTTACATAGCTTGAAAAGGATTTCTTTGCCTTCAATATTTTCATCTGAGTTTGGCAGGGCATTGTTTGCCTTCAAATATAAAGATTTCCTATCTATAGACCCAACAAGTTATGGGCAGGTTTATTAGAAAACTCACTGTGCCTGAACTGGCAAAGCACAGTGTGGTACTTTAAATGTAATTGGCCCCCATAAGCTCATAGGGAGTGGCACTATTAGGAGATGTGGCTTTGTTTGAGTGGGTTCAGCCTTGTTGGAGGAAGTGTGTTACTGTGGGGGCAGGGTTTGATATTTCCTATATTCAAGATACTGGCCAGTGTCTCAGTTGACTTCCTGTGGCCTGCATTTCAAGATGTAGGCAGCACCAAGACTGCCTGTATGCTGCCATACTCAGCACCATGATAATTGACAGAACCTCTGAAACTGTGAAAAAAGCCATCCCAATTGAATGTTTTCTTTACAAGAGTTGCTGTGGTCATGGTGTCTCTTCACAGTAATAGAAACCCTAAGATTTTTATTTCTTGTCATTATTTCCTAAACAATACAGAGTAACAACTGTTTACATATCACTTACATTTTTTATTATATGTAATCCAGAAATAAGTTCAAAAGGATTTTCTGAAAATTTCAGCAGACCCTGCAACCAATCCCCTGTAGACCCTGAGGTTCTCCCTATAGACGAACCCCTTCAGAGAGTGAAGCCCTGTAGGCAATCTCCGACAGACCTTGAAGTCCTGCACCCAATATCCTGTATTTCCTGAGATATGGCACTTCTTAAAGCACTCCCAACCTTGACAGGCTGCTCACTACAAATAGTGTGTCCTATGGGGCTCCTTTGTCTTAGCTGAATCTGTATTCCTGTGATTTGTTACACTTCTGTTTACCTCCCATTGGGAATTTTATTTTCATCCTAAAGGTTGTAATTGCATCTTTTTCATAAAATAAAAAATTATGAATTCAGATACAGAATTAAAATTAACTAAATTATAAATAAAGGCTGTCCGTTGATGTCCATCACAGGTACACACACACACACACACACACATACACACACACACACACACACACACACACACACACACACACACACAGAGCTACAGAAACAGTAGACCCTTGATAAAACAGATATGACTTTGTAATTTTTGTGTATATTTGGGATGCTGATATGCTGTCTAACTTAAACCAGAAGAGATAACCCCCACACACAAAGCAAAGCTTCACCCAACATTAAGTTGGCCATTTTAATCCTCCAGGGCCTTGCAGGCCTTCCTGCCTTGCTATTAATAAAACAAGCAAGTCCTAAGCATACATCTATTTTATAC
Organism: Cricetulus griseus; assembly: GCF_003668045.3. Lineage (NCBI taxonomy): Eukaryota > Metazoa > Chordata > Mammalia > Rodentia > Cricetidae > Cricetulus > Cricetulus griseus. The sequence goes on along the minus strand of NC_048596.1, from coordinate 247,005,032 downwards.
GAATATTCCACAGGGTGCTGTCCTGGGTTAATAAAGCCTCATTAGCAATTGCTAGCAGAGCCCCTCAAGCTCCTAAGAATTCATTTTACAACAATGGAAAGAGACTCATCATCCCTCCCCATTCCAATTTCAAGTGCCCTAAAGTGAGGAACAAGAAGTTGGGAATACAGAAAGGTAAACAGGTCAAAAACAGTCATCCAACAGGCTACTGTTAGTAATGACAGTTACTATTAGTTACTGAGCAACATATGTGGATTCAAAGAGCTACCATGGTAAAATGCATTCTATTATTGTTGACCTGTGGAGTGCAATAGTTTGTCAAGTAGGAAGGGTCTACTGATTTTACTTCCTTTTGTTTTTTGTTCATTTGTTTATCTTTTTATCAAATTAGCTCCCTGGAAAGTTCTGGGAGTTCTCCATAGGAGCTATGAGGTTAAATTTTTAAAAATTAAGATTTCATTTTGAATTAAATACATATGTATGTGTATATAGAAATATTCACGTGAGTGCAGTGCCCAGGGAAGCCAAAAGAGGGCAAAAGATTCCAGATCCAGAGTTTTAAGGCAGTTGTGAGCCTCCTAAAAACTGAACACTGGTTCTATGAAAAAGCAGTATGAGCTCTTAACCACTAGACCATTTCTCTAGCCCTGGAGGGCTGGGATTATAGATGCTTGTGTGTTCTACAACATCCAGTTTTACATAGGTTCTGGGCATTATAACTCAGGTCATCATGTTGGCACTGCAAGCCAGTAGGTAGTTACTTCTTGAAGTCATCTAGCATAGGCATCAATGGTCATTGCTCCCTATTTTGTTTATTTTGTTGTTGCTGTAACTTTAATGCTGGGTCCTATTTATTCAGGTGAACACAATGTGATTCTGCCTGGCACTTACTTAAAGCATTTTCTTTGAGAGAGGTTTATGATTATGACTGTGTGCTCTCTCAATAATTAAGAGATAACTAGGTCATTAAGAACTCATTAATCCTCAGAATTTGTTATCCCATGGGGGTGATGTGAGATGTGCAGGGGTGGAGGTTTTGCTTTTCCATTGGAAATGAAATAAAACCAGTATGATAATGAGCCAGAAAATGTACCAAATCCAGTTTATATTTCAACTGCAAAGCTCCCTATTAATTTGAGCTCTTTCTTTTTGTTTAAAAAGATGACCATCTTATAACAGTGATCTAGGTATGAAGGTTTTTGTTGAATTTATATTGAAGTTGGCCAAGAACATTATAACTTTCCACTGTAGATTTATAGACAGTTAAGTACTAAAACTATCCTGATTTTATTATCAATTCCCCATCATTCTTTTCACATGTACATTTCTTATTCCTTCTCTTTTCTCCTGATGGAATTATTTGGTCTCCACTATATCTAAAAATTTATCTGGCTAGCTCCCATTCCTCCAAGACACAAAGCTATTCTGTTGTGTTAAAGCACAAAATTAATTTCCTTAAGGGCTGAAAGTCAAAAATGTCTTAGCATCAAGAGTGAAGACTTTTCATTGTGTGAAATAGTCACCATGGAGTGATATCTTTCTTACAGAGTTGTGAATTTCTGAATCTTATGGAAGGATCAAAGGCACTCAAAGAAACTCCCAGAATTTTCCTACACAATGTATTTAATGAAATAATAATCTTGCAAGATGTGTGCCTGACCATACAAGAGAGATTTTTTTTCTGATTAACCATGGGGTGAAAGTAGGTTGGGTCAGCAGCAGGACAACAGTTTCTACTCGTGACTTGAACAAATCAGCCAGCGCGCAAAATGAGCTGCCTCTTCTCTCTGCTGAGCAGGCAACACAGCTCTGGATAGCACCAGCTCAGAGGATGCCAGGGTTGATGAAGAGTCTAACTTGAAGCTGGAAACTCACCAGCCTGCTCCCAGGAAGCACCATTAGCCTTCAAACTCTCCATGTCTCCACCACCCTAATCAAGGCCAAATCAAAAGCATATCCAGGAGCACATTATATATTCCCAGTCATTTCTTTGGCTCAGCATCAGTAGTAAAACTACAAATCAAGTCTGCCTTATGTCATACTTACACACATACACACACACACACACACACACACACACACACACACACACACACACAGAGAGAGAGAGAGAGAGAGAGAGAGAGAGNACACACACACACACACACACACACACACACACACACACACACACACAGAGAGAGAGAGAGAGAGAGAGAGAGAGAGAGAGAGAGAGAGAGAACCTTTATCTCTTGTATTTCCTAGCTCAAGGTTGTGGGCTCACTGCTGCAGGAAACATTTCTTATAAAGACTATTTATGAATAAGTGTGATGTTTGCTTAGTACTGAACTTGTGTGGGAATCCAATGGGAAGATGTATGGTAACAGTCAAATACAAGATCAATATTTTTACAGTCAGCCATGCCACCAGCAACACTGTATACATTAGCAGTTGGCAAGATTCCAGCATTAGAGCAATTTTAATAACCCCATTGTCTAATTATTGTGAAAGTAATTGGTATTAGCAGTGTATTAGCTACTTTCTTCTTGTTGCGATAAAAAGCCATGACCAAATGCAACTTATGTAAGAAGGGGTTTAAATTGGCATATAGTTCTGGAGGGCTAAATTGTCTATCATGGAGAAGAAGTATTGCAGCAGGCAGCCAGAGCAAGAAGTTTAAAGGTCACACCTTCAACATAAGCAGGTAGCACAGAGAGAAAACTGAATGTACTCTCAAATCCCATTGCCAGTGATGTGCTTCCTCCAGTAAGGCTACACTACCTGCCCATTCAGGGTCACTAACAGGGAACCAAGTATCCATATACTTGAGCTAAGTGGGGGACATTCAAAGCACCAAAAGCATTAAGTAGCCAATGAGAATATCTCCCTTGAAAGAAAGCCCAAGTCTCTATCAGGATGCCTGACAAAACTCTTGTGTTTGTGAAAGTCATTGCAAGCCACCCAACAAAACCACCATAAATGTAGGTAAGCTTATTGCCCCTCCAAAAAATAAAAATAAAAACCCACAGCCCCCATAACCAACCATATAAGAAAAAAATGAGTTGTCCTAGTTTGCTTTTCTATTGCTATGGTAAACTACTGACCAGGAGGAAGGAGAGGTTTTATTTCATAATACAAATTATAGTACATGGTTGAGACAAGTCTGAGCAGGAGCTCAAGCAGCAACCTGGAATCAAGAACTGGAGCCAAGCCCACCAAGAATGCTGCATACTGGCTTGCTTTTGATGTTGGCTCAGCCTGTTGCCTTAGACAAATCGAAACCACCTGCCCAGGGCTGGTGCTGCCCAAAGTGGGCTGGGATCTCCAATATCCATTAACACATCAAGAAAATGCACCCACAGACCAATGCACCCACCCAAGAAAATGCAGCTCACAAGCCAATCTATGGAGGCAATATCTCAACTGAGAGTTCTTCTCCCCAGGGCACTCTAGTGTTTGTCAAAACACTAATCCACACAGGGATAGAAGGAGATTCAGAAAAGGAGTATCCTAATTTCACAAATTTTCGATTGATACGTAACTGTCTTAGGGTCACTATTGCTATGATAAAACATCATGAGCAAAAGAAACTTGGGGAGGAGGGAAACTATTTCAGCATACATTCAGGTCATACTCTGTCACTGAGGAATGTCAGGGTAAAAACTCAAGGCAGGAACGTGGACTCAAGAACTTATGCAGAGACCATGGAGGAGTGCTGTTTACTGGATTGTTCCTCATAAATTCAGTCTGCTTTTCTATGACACTCAAGACCACTAGCCTGGGGGTGGCACTCCCAAAACAGTGAGCTGGATCTTCCCATATCAAGAAAATGCACAACAAATTTGCCTACAGGCTAGTCTAGTTGGGGTATTTGCTCAACTGAGATTCCTTCTTCCAAAATGACTCAGTTTGTGTCAAGTTGACACAAAACTGGTCAACACAATGGCCATGGTGACAAGTTTATGTGGTATTTCCACAAAAGATGTTGAGATTAGAGATCATTTAATTATTGTGTGTATTTGCATCTTTTTCTACTTATAAGGAGATAATTACAGAAACATCACTCTAACCATGAGAGATCTGTTTCCTTCTCAAGAGTGCCATGTCTTGATGAGAAGTTATTTATCTTTAGAATTTAAATCTAGTAGAAGCAATTATGTAATGCATCCAAAAATCAGCTCTCATGGGCTAATTCTCACTCTATCAGAGGGAACTTAGGAACATCACCAGCTGTGAAAAAAAAAAAGGCTGACCTGTCACTGAAGAGCTAGAGGTCATCTGACCATTCTGTAGAAAAGATGTAAGAGAGAAGTTCATACTTGTTTTTCAGAAAATCATCAGCTTACAGAATCTCCTAAAACAGAGGACCTTAGAGATTAACCAGCATCTAGGTGGGGAATCTATTAATGGCTAATGTCTTCTCAGCACAAAGGGACATGGAATCCAGTGAACCTGTTAGAATAGCTAAGAACTGGCTGTAAAATGGCAAATGTGAGCTCTGAACTTCACAGGTTCTTTGACAAAGGCAGTAAGTCTAACACAGAAAAGTAGATGAAAGCCTGTGAACAGAACGGGAACACATCACAAATGTGGAAGCTGGGGCATTCATTTTCCCTCTGTGCTATCTCACCGGACCACCATTTATGTGTCCATATCTGAATCTCTGCCGCAGAAGCCCATATAGCATCTTATTTACACAGCTACCCTGGACATGAGGGCCTAACTTGGTGCTGCTAATTCATTTAGTAATCAATTTATATATGTAAGGTATGAAAATGTTGCCATGGCAGACAGTGAGCTATTTAGACAGTTACTACTAATCATTGGAGTTTATATTTCAGTGAAAGGCATAAAAGATAAGTAAACAGAATAAACATGTCAGATTTTCATCAGTGAGTACCATGAAAACAAAGATCTTTAGTAAGTTTTATTATCAGACTATCTTTGGATTTCCTGCCCCAAATAACAACATGGAGACTTATTGTTAATTATACAAGCTTTGCCTTAGCTTAGGCTTTTTCACAACTAGCTCTTATAACTTAAAATTAACCTGTTTATATCAATTTACATTCTGGCATCTGACTTGGTTTTACCTCTCCTCTGTAGCCATGCTTGACTTCTTTGATGTCTTGCTGGCATCTTTGCCTCTCTTCTTCCTAGAGTCCTCTCTTTCCTCAGAGGTCCTGCTTAGTCTCTCCTGTCTAATTATTAGCCATTCAGTACTTTATTAGACGAATCAGAAAGTGCCTTAGGTAGAGATACATCTTTGTAGTGTATACAAATATTTCACAACATTTCTCCATTTTGGTCTAAATAAAAAGGAAATAGTTCAACTCTAGCAAAGTAAATCCTTATATAGAAGGAGAAGAATTATTAGGTACAGGTATTAGGTAGGAATTATATTTACAATGTCCAGTCCATTTGTATTTGGAATATTCATAAAAATACTCTATTATCTATCCTAACTAGTTGAATCTAAAATTTTATATCTAAACCACTTTCTATCATAACTTGGGTTACCACCATAAAACATAAAACTATCTCTTTAGGCCTTAAAATATTTTCTTTTTTTTTTTGAGAAAAGCATTTGAAATGTTTATTCAAAGACCTACATAAGAACACATTTTGTGCTTGGGCTTGATGAAAAATAGGCAGCAATGTATAAATATCTTTTTGTTTTGTTTTGTTTTGTTTCCAACTTTTTAAAATTTGAATTAGAAACAGGATTGTTTTACATGACAATCGCAGTTCACTTCTCCCACTTGTCCTCCCCTACCTGCCTTCCCAACTAAAACCTTATCTGTCACATATCTTTTCTGCTCCCTCTGGATGGTGAGGCCTTCCATAGGGTGTCATCAGAGTCTTTCATATCCTTTGGGATAGGGCCTAAGGCCCACCCCCTTGTGTCTTGGCTCAGGGGGTATTCCTCTATATGGAATGGGCTCCCAAAGTCCACACCCATGCTAGGGATAAATACTGGGCTTCTACAGGAGGTCCCATAGATTTCTGAGGTTTCCTCAGAGTAACCCGTGTTCCTTGGGTCTGGATCATTCCCATGCTGGTATTCCAGCTATCAGACTGGGGATCAAGAGTTCCTGGATGTTCAGGTCAGCTGTTTCTGTGTGTTTCACCAGTGTGGCTGTTTCTGTGCGTTTCACCAGTGTGGTCTAGACTTCTGTGCTCTTCACTGGTTCTTCTCTGCATCGGGGTTCCAGTTCAGATCGGTGATTAGTTATGGGTGTCTGCTTCTACTTCCACCAGCTACTGGATGAAGGCATGTAAGTCATTCATCAATCTCATAATCAGGGGAGGGCATTTAAGGTAGCATCTCCTCCATTGCTGAGATAGTTAGCTGGTGTCATCTTTGTAGATCTCCAGACATTTCCCTAGTGCCTGATTTCTCTGTAAACCAAAAATGTCTCCCTCTATTACGATATCTCCATTCTTGTTATCGTGTATTCTTCCCCTGACTCATATTTTCTGCTCCCTCATGTCCTCAACATCCTTCTTCTTCTCCCCTTCTCATTCTCCTAGCTCCCTCCCCCCTCTTCCGGTGCTCCCAATTTGCTCAGCAGATCTTGAACCTCTCCCCTTCTCCAGGGGACCATGTATGTCTCTCTTAAGGACCTCCATGTTTATTAGCTTCTTTGGCTATGTGGATTGTAGGTTGGTAATCCTTACTCTATGTCTAAAATCCACATATGAGTGAGTACATATCATGTTTGTCTTTTTGTGATTGGGTTACCTCGCTCAGAATGGTTTCTTCTAGATCCATCCATTTTCCTGCAAATTTCAAGATTCCATTGTATTTTTCCGCTGAGTAGTACTCCATTGTGTAAATGTACCACATTTTCTCTATCCATTCTTCGGTTGAGGGGCATCTAGGCTGCCTCCAGTTTATGGCTATTACAAATAGTGCTGCTATGAACATCGTTGAACATATGTCCTTGATGTATGAATGTGCTTCTTTTGGGTTTATGCTTAGGAGTGGAATTGCTGGATCTTGTGGTAGACTGATTCCCATTTTTTTGAGGAGTCACCATATTGATTTCCAAAGTGGCTGTACAAGTTGGCACTTCCACCAGCAGTAGAGAAGTGGTCCCCATTCTCCATAGCCTCTCCAACATGAACAGTCATTGGTGTTTTTGATTTTGGCCATTCTGACAGGAGTAAGATGGTATCTTAGAGTTGTTTTGATTTGCATTTCCCTGATGGCTAAGGATCTTGAACACCTTCTTATGTGTCTTTCAGCCATTTGATATTCCTCTATTGAGAATTGTCTATTTAGTTCTGTACCCCACTTTTTAATTGGATTGTTTGGTGTTTTGGAAACTAGCTTCTTGAGTTGTTTGTATATTTTGGAGATCAGCCCTCTGTCAGATGTGAGGTTGATGAATATCTTTTCCCAGTCTGCAGGCTGCTGTTTTGTCTTGCTGACTGTCTCCTTTGCCTTACAGAAGCTTCTCAGTTTCAGGAGGTACCATTTATAAATTGTTGACCTCAGAGTCTGTGCTACTGGTGTAATGTTCAGTAAGCGGTTTCCTGTACCAATTAATTCAAGGGTATTTCCCACTTTGTCTTCTAATAGGTTCAGTGTAGCTGGATTTACTTTGAGATCTTTGATCCATTTTGACTTAAGTTTTGTGCAAGGCGATAGTGTTGGGTCTAACTGCAGTCTTCTACATGTCTGCAACCAGTTATGCCAAAACCATTTGTTGAAGATGTTCTCTTTGTTCCATCATATAAATTTGGATTGTTTGTCAAAACTCAGGTGTTCATAGGTGTGTGTGGGTAATATCAGGGTTTTCATTTCTATTCCCTTGGTCTACCAGTCTATTTTTGTGCCAATACCAAGCTGTTTTCAGGAGTATAGCTCTGTAATAGAGCTTGAATTCAGGGATGGTGCTGCCTCCAGAAGTTCCTTTATTGGGATGTTTGGGCTATCCTGGGTCTTTTGTTTCTCCATATATAGTTGAGAATTGTTCTTTCAAGGTCAGTGAAGAATTGTATTGAGATTTTGATGGGGATTGCATTGAATCTGTAGATTGCTTTTGGCAAGATTGCCATTTTTACTATGCTGATTCTACCTATCCAAGAGCATGGGAGATCTTTCCATTTTCGGGTATTTTCTTTAATTTCTTTCTTTAGAGACTCAAAATTCTTAAGGTACAGGTCTTTCAAATTTTTGGTTAGTGTTACCCCAAGGTCTTTTATGTTGTTTGTGGAAATTGTAAAGGATGATGTTTCTCTGATATTTTTCTCCACCAATGTGTCATCGGTGTAGAGTAGGGCTACGGATTTTTTGAGTAATCTTGTATCCTGACACTTTACTGAAGGTGTTTATCAGCTGTAGCAGTTCCCTGGTAGAGTTTTTTGGGTCACTAATGTAGACTATCAAATCATCTGCAAATAGTGAGAGTTTGACTTCTTCCTTTCCGATTTGTATTCCCTTGATCTCTTTTTGTTGTCTTATTGCTCTAGCTAGGACTTCAAGGACAATATTGAAGAAGTATGGAGAGAGTGGACAGCCTTGTCTTGTCCCCCATTTTAGAGGAATTGGATCGAGTTTCTCTCCATTTAATTTAATGTTGGCTGTTGGCTTACTGTATATTGCTTTTATTATGTTGAGGTATGTTCTTGTTATCCCTGATTTCTCCAAGACCTTTGTCATGAAGGGGTGTTGGATTTTGTCAAAGGCTTTTTCGGCATCTAGTGAGATGATCATGTGTTGTTTTTTTTTTTCCTAACTCTGTTTATATGGTGGATTACATTGATAGATTTTCGTATGTTGAACCATCTTTGCAACCCTGGGATGAAGCCTACTTGATCATGGTGGATGATTTCTCTGATATGATCTTGTATTCGATTTGCCAGGATTTTTATTTTATTTTATTTTATTTTATTTTATTAGTTCAAATTAGGAACAAGCTTTCTTCAGATGTCAATCCCTTCTCCCTCTCCCTCTCCCTCTCCCTCTCCCTCTCCCTCCCCTCCTGCCCCAAGCCATCTGGTCTGTAGTTCTCTTTCTTAGTTGTGTCTTTGTGTGGCTTGGGTATCAAGGTTATTGTAGCCTCGTAAAAAGAGTTTGGCAATGTCCCTTCTGCTTCTATTTTGTGGAACAATTTGAGGAATATTGGTATTAACACTTCTTTGAATTTCTGGTAGAATTCTGCAGTGAATCCATCTGGCCCCGGGATTTTTTTGGTTGGGAGACTTTTGATGACTGCTTCTATTTCCTTAGAGTTTATAGGTCTGTTTAAGTTGCTTATCTGTTCTTGATTCAGTTCTTAGATAAACAACTTAAGCTTTTGTGTCTCTTAACCTTTATATACTTTATATCTCTTTTGTGAGTTTCCTGTTTTAATTGGGTTAAAAAGAAAATGGTATAACTATCTAATTTTCAACCCCCATCAGAGACCCAAGAAGGATAAAATTTTACCTGAGGAAATAAGAAATGCTGAGCATGCAGTCTCCAAAACTGCAGAAATGACTGAAATATGATTACCTGGACAGTCACCCAAGATTCCTTTGCAACATTGTGCCATCAATCTTCAGCCTACAGACCTAGAATATCTGACAAACCTTTCTGTAAAGCAAACATTTTGAAGGACTGTCCTACCTTGTCTTGGCAGAGTTCAGAATTTGCCTTCTTTTGTGTTCTTGTCAGCAGTAGAGGCAAGGGCAGTTTCTTGCCCAGCAGGTTAATTTTCCACATTGAAAGCAAATTCTATGTGGAGATTCTTTGATGCTATCATCCTTTTTTTGAAGTAAACTGGTGATGCAAGAAGCAAACATGTCTCACTGTCATGAAAAGTCCTATGTTATTAAAACATCTTAAATGCCATAATATTTATGTCTCTGAAGTATTTAAAGACTACCTGTCTGTCTAAAATATATCTCTTTGATCTTGAAAACATAACAATTATGGTCACATATTTGATTGTTAGATGACTAATTAATAACCTGTATTTCTTAATTATCCTAAATAGTTTGTAATAATAACTTTCAAGTACTAGAAATTTAATTACATTGGTAAATGAGCTGCATAGGTACAATGCCTTAAACAAGACTAGAAACATAAAAAAAACTTAAGTTTGTATCTATATATAAAAATCCATACAATTTAAACTATTTAAGCCTAGTAGTTGCTTTTTTATTTTAAAAGTAGATTCAATAATCTTCCTTTTATCCTATCATTCCTATATCCCCTTTTTTCCTTCTTTTCAGAAAGAGATCCCTGAATCCAACCTACTTTATTTAGTTTTTTCTGAACATAACCAATAACAATTTGCATCCATAACCCACTGAATGACCAAAAACTATGCACCTCAACTCTTGGGAATATGAGCATCATGTTCTCTAGACTGCCCCCTGTTGTATGGGGGTTATAACATCTTTAGGGGACCCTGAGAAAATTGAAATGGTCAAGTCCTGGGAGACTAGCTGTAATAATACTATAATTATTATTTTAGTCTCTGTGTGATGCACATTTTAAGCCAAGTCTGGAACACTGAAAAAAAAAAAACAAAAACAAAAAACAAGACAATCAAAGGCCTGAGTGTTTCAGACACAGTAACCAGCAAATGTAAAAGCTTTAGGGACTTGTCATGTCTCTGGGATAATCATAGGCTGTATATTAATGAATGAGGTATGAATTGAGAGAGGGAAATATAGAGAAGGCCATGAGATATAAGATTCTAGACATTTTAGAGAACAACCCAAGAGTAGGTAATTTCTTTCAATTTTCAATGAAATTATAGCAAGCATGAAGGAAGAGAAATGGTAGAATCCTTTTTATTCACACACACACACACACACACACACACACACACACACACACACACACACAAATCAGAATCTCAGTTTTTGTATTCCCCGTGTGTGTGGTTGTGTCTCTTGATCTTCACTATAATTTTCTAAATATCATTCAACCTGGTCAGTCACTTATCCTGTGGACCAAGTTCTCTCTGTACTAGATTGTATCCTTATGCAAATGAAGCCAGCTCTAATATGACAGGATTCCTGGGAGCCCAAGGAGTCACTGAACAAAGAGGAACTCTGCCATCCTGTACAGTGTCTGCCTTACTGCACACAAATGTGTACTCACGTGCAACACACACACACACACACACACACACACACACACAGAGAGGGGGGGTGGGGGAGGGGCTTAAAAACACAGCAAAAAAGGGCATTAAAGTATGATACATGTTATTTCATATTTTATTATAAAAGTATCTACATATGGTACAGTCAAAGGTAGATATGAATATTAACATCAGTGTCAAAGTAGTGTTTGGGTCCCAAATAATACACAAATAGTTCAGGGCCTTTGGAATAACAAGAGCAAGCCAAGTACATATTCAGCATTTGTGTAAGTAACTGAGCTCCCCCAGACTCCTCTAGGATGCATGGCATTAGAAGGTCTGCTAATGACTATAATGGGAGAAATGGAATTTTCTAATTTACAAAGTGCTTAGTGAAATAAAAGTATTTGAAAATACTTAAGCACAGTGTAATCTTAATAAAATATAAGTGTAAGAGACCCCATTTACTGCATAGCAACTAAATATAAAACTCGTGCCAGAGTAGAACATTCAATAGTAACTCACAGAAACTCCAAACCAGATTAGAGCTGAAGGCCCATGAGATGAAATGCTCCTCCCTAAAGCCGGAATGGTGTATTGAGTGAAACAATGTACATAAAAAACCTTGATGTCTTATACCTTCCCCACAGCCAGTCAATCCTATAAGGAGTAAGTATTGACTTGCTCTTCACATCTACCTTTCTTGGCTCCTGTCAAATTTAATGAATGATGATGCAGTTATTGATTTTTCCAGCAAAGGGAAATTAACAGCACATTGTCCAGTTTGACCTTTACCTAATGAGCCATGTATACATCAAAAGCCTTTTTAGGACAAATTGTTTTTATAGAGCTTTAAAATCAGCCTAATGTGCACACACACACACACACACACACACACACACACACACACACACACACACACACACACAAAATCACATTTTTAATGCTTCCCCCAAACTCAAAACAGGGATCCATAGAAATAAAAATGGGCCCATTCTCTTGCTAGTGGAGGGTGTGAAATTCCACAATGGCAGCTTGAAAATTGTGGGAAATGGGATATGTCTACTTATAATTCAAATACAACCTTTTGCAAGGCCCTGGAGGGAGTTTAGCTAATAGCAATCTTGAGTAAAACGTCTGGCTGTGCACCTTTGTGTGGAAAGCTAAGTCTCAGAACATGATTGTTTAAATTGTGGATACTGGCAAAAGCCTAGCCTAGATATCCATGTGCTGTTGGAAAACAATTCAGTTTCCAGAGAGAGTGAGATGGCTCGGTAGGTAAAGACACTTGCTGCCAAGTCTGAGAACCTCAATTTGATACCCAGCAACAATGTGCTTGGAGATGAGAACTGACTTCTAAACGCAGTTCTCTGACCACCACATGTACACCATAGCATATGCATGCGCATCCACAAGATTAAGAACCAATTTAATTTCCCTATCACCGAATAAAACATCACAAAATAAACTGAAAACAAAACCAAGAAGATGCCCTGAATATCTACACATATTTTTCCCTGATCTGATACAGGATGCTGTGAAATGTGCTAGGTAGGCACTGGGAACTGAGCACCGGTCCTGTGCAAGAATGTTGCACTCTCTTAACTGTTTGGCCTCTGCTACAATAAGGATTTTTTAAAGTTAATAGCTTCACAAGGAAATAAAATCTTGAGGCATCATAAAATGACCCAAAATATAGAGTCATATGAAGCAATGTGAAGCAGAGCACATGCAGGAAATGGACCATAAAGTAAAAGAAGGAAAGCCAGTGTCTGCTTGGAAGAGACATGCAAATGATTTCTTTCATGACTGACTGATTTGGGTTTCTTTAAATATATAAACATAAAAATATCCCCAAAACTAAATTATAGACTGATGTCAGATAGCCATCACTCCCAGATAATACACAGCTATCAATACTAAACCCACAGCAATTTATTTCCTTAGATGAATCTATTGGTTCTGTTTTTTAGCATTTTTCTGAATGTCATGCAATGGTAGAAAGTGTGCTGGTCCATTTATAATGAATATTTGTAGTCAATCATCATAATTACACTCAAGCAAACATGGAATGAGTGTGAGCTTTCTGAAGCTTCCTTTGAAAAGTTCCTTATCCTATAGCTCATGGGCAGTCATGACTTCATTTTAAAATCTGATTTGGGGGCTGGAATGGCTTAATATTTAGGAGCCCTTGCTCCTCTTGCAGGGAGCTGAGGTTCATTTCCCTGCACTCACATCTGGCAGATTACAACCTTCTGTATCTCTGCTCCAGAGGATCTGAAACCATCTCTGTCCTTTCTGTGCATTTTTATACACACATAAATACAGATAGATATACATACTCATACAATCAAAAATTAATTTAAAACCCAAATCTGATATTTTGTCTATAATCCATATGACAAATACCAACACACTTGAAAGCAGAATGGGAGAGATGAATTCTTTTCTACTTCCTTGTGACAAAGAGAACTTTAAGATTTTGTAAGGAACTTACTGCAAATGAAAGCTTTGTCACACAAAAATGGACCTGAGTTCAGGGTCAAATACAACTTTGCTACCACCCATTTACACAGTACTAACCTTAGCTGTGCAAAGCATTGGAGGGCAGCAATTTGTAACTGATTCCAGACTCTATCTGTCATCATATTCTCTTCAGATTGAAAGGACATAATCGTGAGGCCAAAAGATATGAAGTGATAGAAGCAAATTATGGAATCAATTTTGGAATTGTTTCTACAGAGAAATAGATTGGTAATTTATATGAGATTGAGGAATCATAGTCTCCCCTGAGGCATAGAAAGGATCCTCTCAAGTCTTGAGATGGCTTCCAGTTTAGCAAGGAGTCTATAATTGTATTTCTTAAATGTGCTAGCAGCCTGTTAAGACCTTTAAGAGCTATGGGGTTAGGGATGGCTTTATTTTTACACTAATGATACATTGTAGTCACATGGTGTTCTTCCCTCAGAGGATCCTGGAGAGCTTTCTTGACATTTTCTAATTAACTTTCCTTGCAAGACTCAGAAGCACTCATGAGGCAGAGGAGATTATCAACACTGTAAGCTCAGCAAGGCAGTGAGTCTGCTCTTCCACTCATCAATGTTCAAATTAACAGAAGATTGGCTGTGCAGAACTCACTGAGAAGATAGCCACACACAATTCAGGATTTTTAGAAATGAAATGCAAAAACACTTAACATATTAAGGGCAGTTTGTCATGCCCAGTGGGTGCTAACTTATCATCTGTACCACTGTAAACTCCAAGGGGGATTCTGAAGGAAGTGTTTAGGGGAAAAACCTAAATGAAAATCCATGGATGACTGTGCATTACAATACATTCCAGAAGGATGGCAAGTTCATGATCAACCTGGGCATCATAGTAAGACACTATCCACAAACAAATAAACAAACAAAAGCACAATCCAACTTACATGTATTGTGGGTCTGTTTCAAAATTGACCTATTTTCATTTTGTTTCTTTGTTTAAAATATGCTAATCAAAAATTGACTTAAAAATGAAACAGGTTATAGTGGATCATTTCAGTGAAGTCAAGGCAGCAGGCAGTCACATTCCACCTAAAGTCAAGAGCAGAGAGAAAAGTATGCAAGGGTGCTAAGTTCTCATCTCCTACCCAGATGCCAGGTGTCAACATCACAGGATCCCTCGTGTAGTGAGAAAACAGGCTCAAAAAGTCAAACAGTTCCACGAAGAACATGCATACTTATCACAGGAGATTTAAGGTTCAATTTTATTTGGAACTCTAAAATCTAACTTAAAATTTTCAGATTATTTATCAGTGGATTTACAATCATGGAGAAATATATAACTTTAGTCATATTTCATTCCCTGTTGGAATAAAAACTTCATAAAACATAGGACAAATAAGAATGTCTCCTAACCTTTCTTTTGTGTAATTCATTTTACTCATGATTTTAATAGATAGTACAAGATTGAGGAAATATTACATCCTCGGCAGGTTAGGTTTTTCTAAAATTCAATTATGTGAGATAATGGGGATTTTTTGCATTTAATGTCACAAAGGTTTGTTTTTGTATTTTCATAGTTGTGGGAGAAGATACACACATACATATGTACACATATATATTTATAATTATATAGAGGTGACAGAGACAAAGTAAGACAAAAAGATGAAAGGGGCAGATAAGGGTTAGTAGAAAAGGGTAGACTCAATCCTGCTACAGAAAATACTCATTAACTGGATGGGGTCCTTACAATCCCTGTTCTTTACCTGGTGAGATATGAGCAGATGAGAAAGAAGGTGCAGGAAAATGGAGGAGGAGGAGGAAGAGGAGGAGGAGGAGGAGGAGGAAAGAGAAAGAAGAGGGTGAAGGAGGAGAAAGAAGTACAGGGTAAAATAGGGCATTTCTATGATGGGTACCCAGCAGATAACAATGCTTCAGCAAGCAGTAGCAGGCTCCAGTTGTGGTTGCAACAGTTGGGATCCCCAGTGTGATAGTCACATTTAGGCATTGTATACAGTGACACTTAGATGTATAGTGTTAAGGTCACAACTGTTGTTTAGTTCTGGCATCCTGAGACTGTTAGCCCTATGGTATGAATATTATAAATTTTGCTTATGCTTAGGAAGTCAGTGTTCACTAGACTTTGCTAGCAGCTTCTGTTGCCTCTTTGGGACCTAGAATATATAAGAGCTTGACCTTTGTGGCTGCAGTTGGCACCTCTATACTGACAGTGGTGGTGACACATCCCTCCTGCAGCCATTTCAGTCTTGCTATGCTATTATCTGTTGCCAATATCACTATCAATATTTCTTCTCTGTGCTAATTTATAGCTTAGCCTCAGCCTCTGTCAAGGTTCTACCTCTTCTGGAGCTTAGCTGGCCCCTCTCCTGCCATCACTCTTTCCACATAGCTTCTCCTTATCTGGAGAATTATCTGGCTCAGCCAACTTTAGTAAAGGGAAGCAAGAATGTATAACCTGAGATAAGCTTCTTGTTAGGTGCAAGGGTGAGATACCAGAAGGTCAGGACAGCTCTTAAGCAACTCCCAAGTGAGCCAAATAGCTTGGGATTCAATCAGAGAGTGGTATTTGTACCAAACACAGTGGACCCTCATGATTTTGAAAGTTGTGCTGCACCAGTCACAATAGTCTAGCAGCTGAGCTATCATGGGAAGTACTCTCCTTCTAGCCAGAGAGGAAATGGTTGTAGAAGAATTCATATACAAAGTGTTTGAAACAGTAATGGGGAGGGACTCCCTTTTAAAAACTAGGGTGTGTTTCAACAGCAAACATCTACAATTTCCATGTAGCTTCTTCAGAACATCTAGGTGTTGATATAGGCAAAAGGGTAGTCAATGTAGCTCTTTGATTAAAAGTCCCTTGATCATGGCAGTTAGGGTATCAAGAAGAGGCCAATAAATTCCAATCCATGTTGTAAGCACGGGCATTCATTGCACCCTACCTCTTGACTGCAGATGCAATGTTACTAGCTGCCTCAAGCTTCTTCTGTGACTTCACCAGAGCCTTGAACTGTGAGATGTAATAAACCCCTTTCTCACTCAAGTAACTTCTTTCAGAGGATTTTTCACAGTAACAAAGACAACATAAAAAAAATACAGACAGTTTAAATGCCAATCTTTACATTAGTAATGCTATTATTGTAAGTATTCTTTCCAATGTTTATTTTTTCTAAAAATAACCAAAAATACTAAAAAGAAAGATTCAGAGAGAGGGGAATTCTCATGCTTTGTGTATACAATCTGCCTATGGATGGCTGAGTTATGTGAGACCCATGAATGATCCAATACACATATTGTACAAACTGTAATCAATCCTAGGAAGGAAGAACAAATGAAATTTAAATTGGTTTCACTTCAAAAGGGTGAAAGTTCAGGGAAACTGAGAGTTAACAAAACAACACAAAGTTCTTCAGAGAAGCACAGTAGGTCTAGGGTTCTCATGTAGTGTGATTGGCAAAGGACAGAATTCTATCTCAAAGGACTCAAAATAATAGAGAGATGGAAGGACAAGCCATTTTGTGCAACAATATAGAACAAACATTGAATTATTAAGAGGAGGATTAAATGGTAGAATTAGCACAGTAGTAGTTATTAGTAACATAATCAAGATCATTCAACAAAATCTCACAATGGAAAATATCAGCAGGGAAATTAGAAACAATACTATCATGGGAATGGGAAAACTGAAATATATGTGGAAGAATTCACAAGATGTGATAAGGACAGGATATAGAAGACAGGGATAAATCCGTGGGTTTAAACATGATTCAACAGAAATAAAAAGTATGCAAGAATTATTTAAAAATTGCCAAATATAACTAAACACATCTTTAAGCTTGCTTTCTATTGCACCAACAAAAACCATGGCCAAAAGAAACTTGAGGAGGAAAGTGTTTATTTCATCTTACAATTTTAGATAATGGTCCATGACTGAGCAAAGTCAGGACAGAAACTCAAGAAGGGCAGGCACCTAGAGTCAGGAACTGAAGCAGAGACCACAAGGGAGTCCTGTTAACTGGCTTGCTCCTTCTAGCTTATACAGCCTGTTTTCCTGTATGGCCCAGGATCACTTGCCCAAGGTTGGCATTGCCCACACTGAGTTAGACCCTCCCCGGGTCAATCAATTAAGAAAAGACCCCCAAAGGGTTGGCAACATGCCAATCTGATGGAGACAATTGCTCAATTGATATAACTCTTCCCAGAAATGTCTAGGTTTGGTCCAAGTTGATAAAACTAATCAGACACAAAATTTAAAATTTAGTTCTTTTGTTTGTTTGGTTTTGTGTTTTTTGTTTGTAAATACCAAACAGAATAATTAATGTAAAAAATCAGATATTGGCACACTATTATCTCATGACTGTGTTTGTTTTCTTATGATTTATAAAAGTAGTCTGTTGATTTTTAAGAAGAAAAAGAATGAGGAGAAGAGGGAGAGGAGGAGGAGGAAAAGAAGAGAAGGAGGAAATGAAGAAGAAGAAGAAGAAGAAGAAGAAGAAGAAGAAGAAGAAGAAGAAGAAGAAGAAGAAGAAATTCAGCAGCTACTGTGATATTGGTTGGGATTACCTTGAATATTTAGAGAAATTTTTAAAAATATGTAATCATTTGGGGTTCTATTATATGAACAAAGCACATAAATTCACTTTCTTATATGCTCTTCTATTTTGTTTTTCAGAATTTTTCAGAATTGAGCACCAGTAAAGGTTTTTGATTGAATGTTGTGTGCAGAACTTAAACTCTTTCATATTGTTACAAACATGTTCCCACAGATAGATTTTTAAGTGTTTTTCTTTCTGTAAGAAATAAAATATTTCCGGGCAGATTAGATGGTTTAGGAGACAATGGCAAGTTAGACTTGATTTTGATCCCTACATTGTACAAATAAAAAACTGGCTCCTTAGGGTTGTCTTCTGATTTCCACTGATTTCCACATGCACTGAAACAAATGTCCTACTTTCCAAAAAATAAATGTTGAAAAAGTTATATTTCTCCTTTCCTAAATGGGTGCTTTTTATGTCTTTTCTTTATATTTTTCTTTTTAACATGGCATCCCTAATAAGATGTTGAGTGGATTGAGATCCTACTTTGTTCTAGGTTTAAGGAAAAAGAGAGGCAGTTATTCAACATTGAATATGAGGACTTTCTCTGGTGTTGGCCATAGAGTGCTTCATCAGACTAGAGTATGTCTTCTCCATTCCTGTCTTTTAAGGGCTACTGGCTTTCTCATCACCCATGGATATTGACTTTCATTAAATATTTTTCCTGGCCGGGTGTTGGTGGCACACGCCTTTAATCGCAGCACTCGGGAGGCACTGGTCTACCAGAGCTAGTTCCAGGACAGCCTCCAAAGCCACAGAGAAACCCTGTCTCGAAAGAAAAAAAAAAAAAACAATATATTTTTTCTGTCATTTTAGAATTACTTTTCCTTAGTATGCAAATATGATGAACTAGATCGATTGATTTTCACAAATTAACTGTATTTTTGGAAGTAAATTCTATTTAAACATAAGAACTTTGGTTCTTAACACCATTGTCCAGCAGCTCACAACCACCATAAACTCCAGCTCCAGGGGATCCAAAGTCCTCCATAGATAACTACATTCATACACATACACACACACACACACACACACACACACACACACACACACACACACACCACATTCATAATTTAAAATAAAACTAAGTACATAAAATGAAGTTATACTATCTACTTTTATGTTTTACTCTATAAAAACATTGTGTAGGGTTGTTGGGAGCTGCAGAGTACCGCGCCTACAAGATGGCGCCGGTTTCTGCCTTCTGCCAGCCCGATGGCGAGTGCTCTCTGTGGTAAACAACTCCTAATTTGGTAAAGGCCACATATCCTCTTAATTCTGCTTGGAGACAACCTATCCTGGTGCGCCACGTGGGGTTAGGGGTTAGGGGTTGGTAGTTGTAGGCTATATCAGGCCCCGTCTTCCTGGACCCGGGGCCACTCCCTGTAAATCAAGTTTCCTGAGTAAAACTGTGAGAAGAAGATTCCTCGGTGTTGCGTCATTCTTGCTGGTCAAGGGTGGTCGTGACATAGGGTGAGAATTATTTATTGCCAATTTTAAGTGAAATTTAAAAGTGAATTAATATGACCTAAATTTTTATTAGTTAAAGAAATAATGTATGCTACAAATCTATTTCATTGATTTAAGCCTATTTAGGCAATTTGTTTCTTCATGTGTAAGCTTTCACTTTTCATTTTTTAATGATTTGCCATTTTCATCTACACTGTGAAACCTTTCTTAATATTGTTTATGATGATCAAGTGTCATCCTTTATCATCTGTATTAACTGTAGTAACCACTTTAATTCTCAATTTTGGCTATTTATAACTTCTTCCTTTGTTGTTCTTGATTTTCCTGGAGAGCAATTTCCAATTGTATCATTTTGACAAAGTTTTCCAGCTTTGATTTTTTTCTCTGTTCTACACATTCTATTTCATTTAGGGTTAATATTACCTTTATTATTGATTCCTTCCAACATAATTTGGCTTTAATTGTTCTTCTTTTGCAAACTTATAAAGACATTATTTGAGATATTATATTGGAAATCTTTCTTCTTATCTAATATAAACATTTAGTATTTGAAATTCCCCTCAAGTCACTTCTTTGGCTATACTCTAGAAACCCTAATGTTAAATTTTCTTGTGGTTCAAAGTATTTTCTGCTGTGTTCTGACATTAATGTATATTTACATGTACACAGCATTGTATGTTTTAAATGATCTTGGTCATGCTGGTTATTTCACAGGTAATTTGTTTAATGTCTTGGTCATGGACTTTGAAACTTCTAGAAGGCTCAGAATAAATTTATATTTATTCATATGATACCCAAACTGCCTTCTGATTTCAGCTCTTTGATGCACAAAATAATGAATTTTTAAAATTAGGGACCTCTTCTTGTTGCTAGAAAATAAATATATTTTTGTAGTTGTCTATATCTTTTTATAGTAAAAGTGTCATCACCATCATTATTATCTATTGATTGGCCTTTGGATTTTGTGGTTTTTTTTTTTTTTTTTTTGAGACAGGATTTCACTGTGTAGCTCTGGCTGTCTTATAACTCACTCTGTAGACGCAGCTTGCTGGACTTCCAGAGATCTGCCTGCCTCTGCCTTCCCAGTGCTAGGACGAAAGACATGCACCACCACTACTGGGTTTATATTTTATTTTTCAATGATTTAAATTGAAATCAAATTATTTCTCTTCCCCTTACTTTTCCTTCTCCTACCCTCCCAATTACCTTCCCACAAACCCCTCTCATGTCTAAGCCTTTGATGGAAGTAGAAACCTATGCACATTGTTAGTAAGAGGACCAAACAGACCATTACAGTGCTCAGTCTTCTCTCAGATACAAGGCCTCAATTTCAGTTTTCTGAGACTAAGCAAGCAATTTCTGCCAGAAGAGCCATGAACAAAGAACAGTAAATCTCAAATCCCCCAGAAAGCAAGGACCAGGAGGTCTGGTATATGCAGTGCCAAATCCCCACAGTCAGAATTTACTAGGCCAGTCAGACTCCACAATTACTAAGCTCAAGGTAATAACCAAATAAGGACAAATCCTGTGACTTGTCCAGGCCTGCCCTTCAAAAATGGAAAACTGTAGCCCTAACCAGCCCTACCCAATTAGAAAGCACTAACATGATTGCCATGATTGCCATCAATTATAGATAAAATGACCTAACTGCTTTAGGACCTCCCCTTGGCTATGGTTAAAAGGAGCCTGTGAGCTCCTCTCCAGGTCATTGCCATTTTGCTTTATGTGGGATGGATGACCCCAGCATGGTAGAATAATAAACACTCTTGTTTATTGCATATGTGGATGTTGGCCTTCTATGGGACTTCTCTAGGACCCTAGCAGTTAGCAAACACATGTAAGCTTAGATTGTTTTCTTATTTGCAAACAAAAAATAGTTTGTCTCTTTCAATAAGAATGGGCTAAACTTAGCCTCCTGTTTTTGTGAACAAGCATGTGTCTCTGCATCTATATGTGTTTCTCATGTTTTTTCTTTGGCTCTTTTTTATCTGCTTATTCTGTCTTATTCTGATTTGTTTATTTTTGTTTTACCTTATTTATTTTATTGTTATTCCTTAGATACATGTTTATTTTCTAAGGAGGGATGAAAAGGGTGCCGATCTGTATGGGAGAGAAGATGGGGGGATTGGGGGAGGGGAAATTGTAGTTAGAATATGTTATATGAGGGAAAATCTATTTCCAATAAAAGAAGAATAAAGTCTTTTTAATCTATGGGGCCTCTGGTAGTGGATCAATATTTTATCCCTGGTACACAAAAGGACTTTGGGAGCCTACTCCACATAGAGAGATATTCTTTCAGCTTAGACACACAGGGAGGGTCTAGGCCCTGCTCCAAATGATATGAAAGACTTTGAAAATCCGCCATGGAAGGCCTTGCCCTCCCTGGAGAGCAGAAAGGGCATGGGATAGGGAGTTGGTGGGGAACAGGGGAGGAGGAGAGGGAGAAGGAACTGGGATTGACACGTAAAACAAGCTTGTTTCTAATTTAAATTTTTAAAAGGGGAGAAAGAACTGGAAATGCAGTTCAGTGTTTATCATATGCAAGACCTTATATCCAATACCTAAAATTAATAAATACAAAAATAGATAAATAAACCCTTGTGTTTGAATGCAAAAAAGAACCTCCAATACTGCATGTTCATGTTAAAAAGTAACAAACATGCAAATATGGTCAGATTATTTTCAAACTAGGATTGACACTGACTCAACTATCTCCACATAAAACTTGTCATTTTTTTCAACAACAGAATTCAGTGAATTGAAGACTGAATGGGAAAGTAGATATTATCTTCACCTCTGGAGAACAAAACAATGGTTTTCTTTTCAAGAATTTTTTATGTTTTCTTAAATCTTCAGGTACTTCTGAAACTACACCTAAAAATGATAGTGAATTGTGGTGTTAGAGTGAGAATGTCTTCCTAGGTTTGGGTATTTGAGTACCTGATCCCCAGTGGGTTGTACAGTTTGAGAAAATTTAGAGGATATGGTCTTACTGGATGAAGGAAGTCACAGGAGGTTTAGTTTGAGAGCTTAAAGCCTTGTGCTACTTCAGGTTTTCTCAGTGTGTTTCATGATTGTGATTTGAAGATTTGAGCTCTCAGCTTCATGTTCCTTCTGTCATTCCTACCACTTTCTGTCATGTTTTCCCATGTCCCATGTTTGCTTTCTGTTGCTGTGGTAAGACACTGGGCCAAAGATCCCTGGAGGAATAAAGCATTTAATCAGCTGATATATTACCAGTCATCATTGAAGGAGTCAAGGCAGAAAATCAAGGCAGGAAGCAGAGGCAGAAACTAAAGCAGAAGCATGGAGGATTACTGCTTACTGATTTGTTCCTGGGCTTGCTTGGAGGGATTTCTTATGTAAGTCAAGACTTCCTGTCAACTGGTGAGGCACTGTCCACAGTGAGATGGGTTTATTTATTAATTAGATTAGGAAAATGCCTCATAGACTTGGTTACAACCCAGTTTGATAGAGGCCATTCCTCAATTAAGTTCCTCTTTCCCAAATGACTCTAGTTTGTGTCAAGTTGGCAACATGCCTTGATGACACTTATAGTATTTTTCTTCCATGGTCACTTTTGATTATGAAATTTTTCACAGCAACAGAAAAGTAAGAAATATATCAAATTTTGGTGCCTGTAAAGATTTATTAAAGATTCCTGCCCAGGGCTTAAAGAGATATCTGTGATCTTGAGTTGACAAGTAGAAATATAGGTGCTAGCTCCCAATGGACTTTGTTTTCAGCAAATGCTCAGCAGAAGCAATCAAAGATTCAGGTCAGAAAACCTTCATAGTTCAAGCCTTTAATCATAGCACTTGGGACACTGAGGCAGGAAGATTGTTTTACATGTCAGGCAAGCAAGTACTACATCAAGGTACACAGTCACCAAAAAGAAAAAAAATATTTAAATACATGTATAATTTGCTTTGATTTCATTCCCATGCTTACTTATTCATTCCTATTCTTCCATTTATAATTCATTTTGGCAGATCCCCAGAGATAAACTGGGCTCCTATAAAGGATCAGTCATCTAAGTTAGAGATAGCAGACACCCCCTGGCAGCAAGGCCATTGAACTCCATCTGCAGTGAGTCTCCACAGAAGTCATTGTAACAATTTTCTTGAGCTTCTTGAAGGTCAGCTCTTTCTTCTGCAAGAGCCTTTTAGTCCTTATCTAGAGGGATGTACTTGGACTCCAGAAGACATTTTCACTAAAACATTATCTTCCTTACTTAGAATAATGCAAACCATTTTTGTTTATTTAATTGCTTAGTTTGGGTTTAGAGGTAGCTACTGGACCAAAGTTCTCCTGCATCCTAAGCATATATGCTACTTCACTGCATCCCCAGGTAATAAGCCAGTTTTGAATGGTGCTTTGAGACTTCATGAAAGTCTTAGCATTCATGTTCTGATTTGATTTTCAAAGCACTATGCATTAAGTCTACAAAGTATTCACCTTTCATGCATGAGGAAACATAAACACAACAGGCCGGATGTGGTCTGAAATCACTCTTGTGAGGATAATTGATTACTTGCATGTTACACAAAAGTAGAAGAGGGGTTAGGTGGGGAGAGGAAGGGACAAATAATACAGGGAAGAGGGATGGGGTGACTGAGGAAAGAGAATGAATAACAACGATGATGTGGCCCAGCTGGTGGAGCACTTCCTTAACCACGCATGAAGCCCTAGGCTTGACCCCAGCATTTGTCAAAGTAGAGTAGACTTGTGGTTCTAGCCCTCAGAAGGTAGAAGCAGGAAGATCAGAAGTTCAAGGTCATCTTTATCTACCTAGCATACATGAAACAGTTTGGGCTACATGCACAACAGAGAAGAAAGCATGCATGAAAAGATCATAATGAAACTCATCACTTTATATGTTAATATAAAAAATGATTTTAACATCAAAAATAGCAATTGCTTTCTTTGAAAAAAACACTCCTAATTCAAGCTGTATTTTTCCAAGTTCTTATTATACTGGAATCTTGATGTTAAATATTTGAAAGAATATTTCTGTCTGGAAGAAGAGTTATGGATATTACAGCTTTACACAGCTTTAATATGTGAGGTCATTAAGCCTCATTAGAACTTATCACAAACAATATGAAATTATATCATATATGTAATACATACATGTATGTATGTTTTAAATAAAAATACTATTTAGTCAATGCCATTTACCTCTCTAGAAACACAAAACATCACCTCAGAGATCCCTCCCTTCAACTGAAGGCCCCAACGTAGAGCAGATCCCATGGCCATTGAAGAATATTCTCCTCTACCCATGTGATTCCATCTCTGGCCTTTGATAAGGAGGTTGTGTTGGTTATGGTTTATTGTTGAGAAGAGACACCATGACCACATCAGCCCTTATAATGGAAAGCATTTCACTGGGGCTGGCTTACAGTTCAGAGATTTAGTGAATTATCCATTATCATCATGGCAGGAAGTATAGTGGCATGTAGATAGAGATGGTGCTGGAAAAGGAACTGGGAGTTCTTTATCTTGATCCACAGGCAGCAGGAAGAGACTACTACACTGAGCATGGCTTGAGCAACTGAAATCCCAAAGCCCACACCCAGTGACACACTTCCTCCCACAAGGCCATACCTCCAAATAGTGCGCTTTCTTATTGACCTATGGGAGCCATTTTATTCAAACCAACACAGAAGTTAAGCTTGTAAGTAGGCACAGATTTGCAAATCTTTCACAAAACTGAATCAGAACATTTTGGTTAATCAGATGGGCTCTGAAAAATCAGCAGTCTCTTACATATCACAATGTTTCGGTTTAAATTAATTCAATTATTTTATGTTTTTAGCCTCTTAAAACAAACATGCCAAGATTTAGCCCCAGAAGAGCAAGGTATGCAGTATTCTGCCACTGGTGTTTTAAGGACTTACATTTTTCCCCCATAGGGTTTGTAACTTCTAAAAAATAGCTCCCTAACCCCATTCATTGTTTTCTTTCTACCTATAAACAAGAGGTTTATAGCTAAGAAACTGGAACATACAACTGTGTGTTTTCACAGTGGTTGTTGTAGGACAGGAAACACTGCTTTTTCTGTTTCAGTGTTTATGTGTTGAATTTCTGGCAGGATAATTCTGGCATTGAAATAAAAAGAATTCCATGTATAGATATTATTTTCAGCAATTATCAGTGCTAGACATGGTTTTAAGTTACATTTTAACAGTGACGTGGGGAGCCAATGCCCCAGATGGTGAATGTAAAATGTGCCATAAATTTTAATGAAGCAAAGAAGTCACTAATAACCCCCCTGCTAACACCGCCATGTTTAGGGTAGGCCTTAATAAAGGAAAATTAAATAGGCCCATGTAACACTTCAGCCAGTACTGAAGATGCCCAGTGTGCTTTACTAATTCTGCTGTTCACACTGATTGCACAGTCCATGGTCAGCTGCTTAACTACAGTTGCTTTGTGTAAAATGAATGAATGAATGAATGAATGAATGAATAAATAAATAAATAAATAAATAAATAAATAGTTTACTGGCCACCAGATATCCCATCCTGTAATGTGTACTGGCAGATTTCAGGTCACCCGAAGTTCAAGCAGATGCCGTATTTGATAGTAACTTACTATAAACTCTTTGTGTATGTGTGTGTGTGTGTGTGTGTGTGTGTGTGTGTGTGTGTGTGTGTGTGTACTAAAGTAACAGGCATATCCTTGATTATGGTTTCTGGGAGAAGCTTTATGGGACTTGTTCATTTTTCATTAAAAACCTGGCAGAAGGTTCTTGAAGTTAAGGATCATTAAGTGTTTATGAAGCCAAACTATTAACTTGGATATGGTAAGTGAGCATCATTTTCTACATGAGATAACAGATATCTAGGAGGTCACATGACTCATCAGTAACACACAGATGAGAACCAGATATCAACTCGTTCCTCTTAGACCACATTATACAAAATGCATATAAATATATAAGGAGCTATTATACATACACATTATTAAGTTGACAAAAAGTATGAAAAGTGTGAAGGATGGGGCAAAGTGCAGTGGATATTACTGCTAAATTTTAAATCCCTTGCTGTGATAGCTGTTCTTAACTGGTATCCCACTGCATAAGATGTAGTTAATGCAAAGCTTGTCATGAATCATGGTGGATCTCAATCTATGCTTCAAATAATCTCCTTTTAATATTAATTCTAGCATGCCAATTGCTACTCAAATCTCATATCATTTTTCCCTCATCCTGGAGAAGATGATAATGAGCTCGTTGGAGCCAGACAAGTATCAGCCCCACAGTATCTTGGTTTTGACAGTGATTGTGTGATTTGTTTTATCTTTGACCCTGAATTATTCTTTAGGACCAAACCCCTTGCCCACTTCATGACTAGTTAGTTAGTTAAAAGAAGATAACAGTACTTAAAATCCAAGTTAATTAGAGCATGCAGATTACATTCTCTCAAACAGTTTTAAAGCCTTTAGGGTGAAGATAGCAAGTACAGAATCTCTGTGTGGCAGGTGCCCAGGCACCACACCTCACACACTTCTAATAAACACGGTGTGCAACAGATGGACGACACCAGGGATGTAATCTCTGAGGGTTAAGTGTTTGGTCCTGTGCCTCACCTACTTACAGCACAAGAGTGCCCAGTAGACAGAGGGTTGTCTTCTGAGCAAATACTTCACATATTATGCACATATCACTTGTTTCATTTCCTTGTTTCATAAAAATGAATACAAATTAAAAATGTATGCACTTAGCATCATCAAAATACCCATAATCCTCTATGCCAATGGTTTTCAACCTTTCTAATGCTGAGACCCTTTAAAACAGTTCCTCATGTTGTGGTAAACTCCAACCACAAATTTTTTCATTGCTACTTCATAAATGTAATTTTGCTGTTATAAATATTAATAATATAAATCTGTCTATTTTCTGGTAGTCTTAGGCAAACCCTATTAGAGGGTCTTTCAAATCCCCCAAAGGGGTCATGACCCATAGGTTGAGAACCACTGCTTTACACAATGTCTCACTTCTAACAGTATTGTCCTAATAAAGTGCTCTTGCTTCCAAACTGACATTTATGATAACTGGAAAGCTAAAGAAACTCTGTGACCCTATAAGTGCCAATACAAATAAGAACTGTGTACTCCTCAAAGCAAAGCAGAGCTTATCCAATTTTTGTCATATATACATATACATATATATTACAGTATGTATAATACATACATACATACATATTACACTGAGATTTTAGTTAGAGTCTGGAGACATGGTTCAGTGGTTACAAGCTGAGGGGTTTTTTTTTTTATTGTTCTTCTTGTTTTTTTGTTTTTTGGGTTTTTGGTTTTTTTGGTTTTTCAGGATCCTAGTTTGTTTCCCAGAGCTCATACTGGGCTCCTCAAAACCACCATCACCTGTACCTCCAGTTCCAAGGGATCCAACTCTCTTGTACCATGCCAATTCAATGTGGCATTTTTTCACTTGCCCCCCTCATATGCAAACATGCACACATACACTGAAATAAAAGCAAACATTTATAAAGAAGACATTATTTGAAACTATGGCAATCTTTGGGGGTTTTCTACCCAGTCTCCCTGAATTTTCTCCCACAATATTCCAATTAAATGCAAAGTCCTGTGTTCCTTGGGATCATATGATTACCTATTTACAGGGAGAAATGCTTATTTTCCTCTACTATACACTGGGGGAAAGTCCGAGAAAATGATTGGCTTATCTAAAATATTTATTTCAATCTCAATATTTGAGAAAATCAAAGACTACCATTTATGTTATATTTTGGTATAAAGGCAATGTTAATGTCAAAGTCATTTCAAAATAGTTTTGATGGAATTAAATTTAAATCAAGGTGAGTGGGGAGAGTCGGAGTGCAGGTTACAGGGAACACTTCGGTTTAGAGATGTAAATTTTCTCCCTCAGGGTCTCAGTAAATGAAGTAGTCTAACATTTGTCTGTCTTCTCCCTAGTCAAAGAAAACAGGGAGCACACCACGTTGTGAATCAATGCTGTACCAAGCACAGTTACATCATCTAGATTTCAGCCTCGCTGCTGTCATAGCTGCAGGAATGGGAGGGTTTAACATGCTTTTATCTACTTTTATTCATGTCTGAGTTTGGGGCCAGGTGAAGATAAATCCATGGCACTGGTAGAGAGAATGAACTCCCTTATCCATGGTTTCTCATACTTTCCCCCTAGACATGTGTAATCACCCGGGCCCTGTGGTGTTTATTTGCAAGATTTGGATACAAATGGATAAAAGGGTCTTTTCATCTCTTTTGTTATCAGCAGTGTCTCAAAGCCAAGGCAGGTGTCTGTGGGATTAAACATAATTACAAAGGGAGAGAGGAGACCAGAGCTAGATCATAATTCCCAGCAGAGCTGGGATTTGAGAGTCTGAGCAGGTGCTGTAGGAGGCCCAGCTAATTTGAGCCATGAGAGTGTGCAAGGGCCCACATACTGAACCTTGTGATGGGGAGGACACTGGCTGTCTGGGAGCAGACGGGATGCCAGGATGGGCCCTGTCAACTCCATGGCTACTGGGGTGACCAGACTCTGTTTCTCACTGCTGCCTTTGTGGGATGGCAGCCTGAGGAAACAAAGTGCTACTTCTTGCCATTGTGCAGGCACTTGCATAATCCCCTCCCTTTGGCTAATCATCATGAATTAGCAATTGCTCTATTCTTAGATGGACGAGTGGCAGCAGGTGACAGGGTCCTGCAACTCCTAGTTTATAGTTCTGAGCCTTTTCTTTGGGTTTTCAGTTTTGGATGGCCCTCTTCAGCCAGAGTATTCCTATTGTGAAGAAAATTCTATGATCTATTTTGAAAAGAAAAATGCAAATGAACGTGGTTTACTTTATAAAAGTGATTTTCTTTCTTCATTTGTACAGTATGACCCATGGTTGACTAGAGGTGTGTGTGTGTGTGTGTGTGTGTGTGTGTGTGTGTGTGCGTGTGTGTGTGTAAGTACTAAGAAATTTTGCCCTTCTTTGGCACAGAGAACACCTGGAATACAGCAAGTGCTGCAGGCTTCAGTGATCACA
Organism: Cricetulus griseus; assembly: GCF_003668045.3. Classification (NCBI taxonomy): domain Eukaryota; kingdom Metazoa; phylum Chordata; class Mammalia; order Rodentia; family Cricetidae; genus Cricetulus; species Cricetulus griseus. Next base: position 246,975,366 of record NC_048596.1, on the reverse strand, counting down.
CAACCCAGTGCTTCTGGGCCCCTCCCTCTGCAGATGGAGCTGCTGACCTGGGCTGCATCTGCAGTGAGGACCCCTTGCTGAATGGAATTCAGAAGATAATGCTACTGTTTATCTGGTCCCAGTCATGGTTCTCCAGCCATAAGGGAATGACAGGGACCAGAGATGCCTTTGTTTTTCTGATGCCACTGTGCTTTCTAAACCCAAAGAATGGAGAAGAACTTGAACAGCAAAGAAAGAATCGGATTGAATCTTAAAAGAAAGAAATTGTGTTGTTCTTCAGACCTTAGAAAGAAAGCTTTTACAACTGCATTGGTTTTCCTTAACCCCAGAACTTGCAGGAAAACAAATGGTAGCATTCTCCATTAAATTTTTAAACACAGAACAAGTTACCCAGTATGTCAGGGTATCATCTATGACATACTTGTTCATTCCAGTGTATAATGTTTATATAGCTAGAGTCTACTTTAATATATTCTGTACTGTCAAGTAGGAGAAATAAAGCTACTAGCATTCTAGATACACAAAATTATAAACGAGTCTATTGTGAAGTTACACATTTCATTTAAGTATCTAGGAAAGACTTCTCCTTATGTACCATTACCTACTTTGTAAAATACCTGGGGACAAACTCTGTTGCTACTCAAGGCACAGCAATGACTTCCCAGGATCTTTGTTTTTAGTTCTTTAATTACTACTCATATTTACATATCCATCCCCCCATTTCCTCATGTTCCCCCAACCCCTCAACCCACCCCCCAACTTCTCCCCAGGGATAATGAGTCCCTCCTCAGGGGACTGTCAAAGTCCCTTGTATCCTTTGAGAGAGACCTAGGCCTTCCTTGCTGTATCTAGGCTGCAATAGTATCCCTCCAAAATCCATCTGTGCTCTAGGGTTAAAGACTGGCTCCATTGTTAGAGGTCCCATAGACTGTCTTCGCCACCTAGCTGGCACCCACATTCAGAGGGCTTGGTTCGGTCCAATGCTGTTTCCCCAGCTTTATGATTAGGGTCTCCAAGCTCCCAGTAGGTCAGGTCAACTGTTTCTGTGGGTTTCTCCAGCACTGTCTTGGCTCCTTTGCTCATCCCTCCTCCCTCTCCACAACTGGATTCCAGGAGCATGGTTCAGGGCTTAGCTGTGGGTGCCTGTTTCTGCTTCAAACAGCAACTGGATGAAGGCTCATGTTTGTCTTTTTGTGACTGGGTTACCTCACTCAGGATGGTTTCTTCTAGTTGCATCCATTTGCCTGCAAATTTCAAGATTCTAACCTTTTTTCCCCCACTGAGTAGTACTCCATTGTGTAGTTGAGGGTCATCTAGGTTGCTTCCAGGTTCTGGCTATTACAAATGCACATTCATACAATAAGGACATATCTTCAACTATGTTTATAGCAGCATTATTTGTAATAGGCTTCCCAGGATCTTAAGACATGTGTTGATAGCAAACATTAAAAAAGCTAGAATGGAGTCTTAAAATGAACTCACAAGGACTGTGGAGACAGCTCCATTGGTAAAGTGCCTTATGTCACCCAGGAATGGTGACATGGAACTGTGAACCCACAGTTCACACAGATCATGGGTATTACCTCACTGGCAATCTATCTACCTAAACTGGAGTGTAGCGAAACATATTAAGACACATGGGACTAGGTTAAATATATGTTAATTTTATATGGGGAAAAGTCACTTACATAAGAAACTGATGAACCACAAGTTCCTGCTCCAAGTTCATGACCTGACTGGAACCAAGAGAGAGCAAGCCTGTCCCAGACCCTAGACCAAATACCACATGCTCATGTATGCACCACCATTTCGTAATGGTCAGTGCCACAGGTGAGGCTAGTTAGATCTCTCACTACACTGTAGGGCTCTACACTCAGTGCTACTTCCTGTCTCAAAATAGAAGGTCAAAGAGCAATTGAAGGAGACATCTGGATGTCTACCTCTTGCCTCCACATAAACCTACACAAGTGAGAGCAACTTCCACCCTCTACCCCATGCATACACATACACACATGCAATGAGTTCATTGTTCATATTTGACTATATCATAGTAGGTCAGGGCATGCCAGAGGAAACATAAATAAAAAGTCATCCACAAAGACAAGTTGGATACATGATTATATGGTTGCAATAATGTATGAGTGCACACCGATATATATATATATATATATATATAATATATATATATATATATATATATTTCCATGCAAGGGAAATGAACATGAAAGTTCATTAAGCTGGCATCACCTACCAATCATCTGAGTAATGGGCAAATATGGTTTCAGTTGTCTGAGGTATAACATATATACATGAATTTTACTATACTCTTTGTCAATTAAGCATGCTTAAAAGGACTGTGTTAAATTGGAAGGGATATTTAGTATGTCAGCTTGGAAGATGGAAAAACATGTGTTGTGATGCTTTTCTCTCCAGTGTTAGGTGAGATGTGGAGAGAACATTAGGCAAGATTAGGCTGCTCCTTCATGTGGATATATGCCTTATAGTGAAACAAAACCATGACAACCACAATGTGGTCAAGCACTAATCCAAAACGATTATTTGAGATATATGTTCTAAGAAAGTTCCAATTCTGTCTTTAAAAACAGATTAACTGAACTTTTAGCTATTTCCTCAAAATTGAAATACACCCTATTAGAGGGAAGCAGAAGGCTCATAAAAGCTTTCTTGCTTAGGAATTTCACAAGGCTGAAAAAAATGACAAGATTTACAAGACCCTTCCCTAAAGCAGTTGCTGGGGAGAAGGGACCCTCCAGTGGAGTTGCCTGTATATTGGACAGAGTGCTCTAGGAAGGCAGATTTCATGAATCACCATGACCTATGCTGGAGTGGACTTTTTGGTGATAGAGTTGCCTTTGGGTCACACATCATCCCTTCCAATAACCCCAAAAACTGTTGGTTCTCTAAACTAGACTTGGGTGGGATCACTTCTTTGATGTGTCATCAATGACCTCTCCCGGGTGATTACTTGTTTATTAACGCCTCCACAGGAACAACATGTATGCTAATCTTGCAAATTGTTACAAAGACACTTTTAAGAGGGACAAGGTATATGGTTCATGCTATATATAGGGACAGCATCATAAGCACAGGCTGCCCCAGGCAAATGGGCATTCCTATAGTAACAATCAGTTGCAATCCACATAGCTTGTTGGGTAGTATTTACCTCGTAAGAGTTGGAGCCAGGAAACAAGCTGTTCCATGCAACTCATATATTTACTTTTTTCCACAGCCATTGTCTGTATTATCTCTGAAGCTAGCATGCTCCCTTTCTCCATTTCCCCCCATCATTTGCATTTGTATCTACCTTAATTTATTTTTAAATTTCTTTATTCCCAGTTTTAAAATGTTAGGGATTTTTTATCTCCATATTTCCACAAATTCAATTTACTACTCCATCTCTCCAGGTATTATTTCAAGATAGGACTGAGACCCTCAGGTTGAATATTTTATCATGTGATGCATAAATTTATGTTTTAAGGAGCAGATATAAATTCAGAATCTTTCTTCCCAGGTATAAAATGAAGAGGAATATTAACAATCCCCAACTGCTTGCTATCCTAAGATCTGTATTTCTTATGGAAGAATACTTTTGGAACTAAAAAATCCTTAGAAAACATCTTTCATTGCACCAGTTTTCAATTTTTCAGTTATTATCTATAAAAATTAATGGAAAAGGAATCCAAGATTTAAGACAGCAGCTTTTAACTGATGATATGGAATATTTTGTAGCATGCTCAGTTTTGTAACATGCATTGTTTTCTTGGGATTTTTCTGTGCTTGCTATACAGAAAATCACTCACTCAGATTAGAACTAAAGCACAGTGTCAGGTATGGTGATGTGTGTCTGCAGTAGCAGCATTCAGGGTGCTGGGGCAGGATCATTGTGAGTTCAAGGCAATCCTGAGCTATATAGTGATACCTTGCCTCAACAGAAAACAACAGGCATAGTTACATGATCAGATTTCTTAATCTTTAAAATTAAAGCTAGGAGTGACATGAATGAATGGTAGAAGTGAATGGTGAAATACAGGAACATACCTGTGCAAAGTGTCAGAAAGTATGGCAGTCTATCTTTCCTACCATGGAAATTTTCTATAGCAGAGTACTTTAGCTACCCTGTGATGTGTGGTCACAATATGTTAAAGATGTCACCACCAAGGACTTCAGCATCTGTTGGTAATGTTTCTCTTTAAAGAACATAGCAGTACACACTTCACCCCAAGTACTGTGGATATGTTTTGTTCTTTTTAATGGATTAACTTTATCTGTTAATAGCTTACAAGGTCTTTAATTTTCATGCTTAATGACTCTATTTATGTAGATATCTATCATCTTTTATCAGTCATCTATTTACCATCTATCTATCTATCTATGTATCATCTATCTATCATTTTCTGTCTAGCAATGCTAGACTGTCTGTCTATCTACTATCTTACAACTGACCTATCAATTATCTGTTGCTCTATAATCTATTTGTCTATCTATCATCAATTTTTTTTCACATCCAAATCCAACTTGTGTCTTTGTTGATGTGTTAGAAATTGCCATTCTCACAAGAACTAAATGAAGTTCTGTGAAATTCAGAATGCCTGAGTTGGCTTTGATTATCACAAAGATCAATGATCTCTTTCCATCAACTACAGATAGCGCTTGCTGTAAACTGGTATATAGTCACACTGATATGTCCCACTGTTTCATAATTTAAGGATTTAATGGTGCAGTTTAGATTTACTTGTAACATTGAAAAATGAACTTGAGATGTGTGTTTCACAACATCTTGCTATTGGTAACTCATTCAACAGAGAATAGCATAATTGCACACACACACACACACACACACACACAAACACACACACACACTTTTGTTGCAGCATTCCTATCTTATCCCAACCCTGGAAAGAAAAAAATCTTTTTTCCCCAGTGAATTGCTGGTTCTTTCCATTGTAGAATATCATTCATAAGCTGCTGCACCATTTTTATGTATATTTCTGTATTTTTTGCCTTGATCCAATGTTGTTTTAATTCCTACACCAACACAAAATTATGGTAATTATAGACTTTATGGCATAGTTTATTTCTGTTAGGCTGAGATGCCCTCCACCTATTGACCGTTTTAACTTTTTAAGAAATTATTTAAGTAGCCTTGCTTTAAAATTATATTTCCAATGTATATCTTCTTTAAAAACAATTGTATTTTACCAGGATGGTATTAAATTAACTAATTTAGACAGACATATATTTCTATGAGGTTTTTCCTATCAAACAGTGTAGCTCTTTTCTCTTTCACAAGAAAAAATCTTTTTTATAATTAAATTGCACATTCCATCAAAGAAAAACAAGATTAAGAAAGATAACTACTTTTACTAATGTTGTTTATGAAAATCTAAGAATGAAGGGACTTTTTTTAACACTTTCATGCACAATGGTCACTGATGGAACTGGCACCAATTATGTGCCTTTCTTACTACTTATCATCTGCATCTTATTGTGCAGTTGTGGTTACTATTTGCCTCCTTCAACAAAAAACACCATGTTGTTCATTCCAAAGAACCACACATTAGTTTGTGCCAAAGAAAATCCACATGATTGCTTCCTTTTTAATGTACTTATGCCTACTTGAATCCATAAAAAGGGGGGGATGTGGCTTAATATTAGCTTTTCATATTTGAACTTTCCAATCTATGATCATGTGTGTTTATGTCATGTTTCAGCTCAAATGTAGAATTTTCATATAGTTTATGATAACACACATTTAGAGAATTATGAAAAAACAAATGTAATGGAATACGAATCTATATGGAAAAGAAAGGAAATAATGTCTAGGATTTAGAGTGAGTTTTGAAAAACCACTGAATTGGGACCTAAACTTTGATGAGGCTAAACAAGTAGAATAAAAGAGAGGAAATTATAGGCCAATCCTCAAACTGAACTATGTATCCTCAGATGTTCTGTATCGCATAAATCAGCACAAAATGCATGCTCACAAATAGTACCCACACTGTTTAACACTGTTGTGAATGTAGGAAGAAAAGAAATAAAAATAACATTAGTTAGCATTAGAAATTATTCTAAATAATTTTAATTACTTGACCAAAAATAAATCAATTAGATTCTTTTAAAAAAATGAGTCTTTGAGAAATTAAACCTATCTTCATAGAATTATGATTTTATGAAAGTCTGTCTAATTATCTTTTCAAATTTAGTATTGAAAAACATACTTTGTATTTATAGACACATAATACTTTAAAATACTTTAGTAGTATTAAAATAAAGAAAAATATAAACTTCACCTACATCTTGGGTAACCTAAAATATACAATATAGTCTAGAACTGATAGAATATTTTGCATCTATAAAAAGAAACAACATGAGAACTTCATCTAGAAGACAGAAGCAAGACCACCTTCCAGGGAGCTCAAAGGATACAGATAGAAGCTGCAGCAACACTTCAAGCACCCCTCATATTGGTGGCTTTATTACCAGATCTATCTGAAGATTCCAATGAACTTACTGAATGCTTTTGGTGTCTTAAAATATATTTCTATAGGATGATGGCTTTCAATAGTTCCATAATTTCACAGAGATTCTTGAAAGATATATGATAATCACAGACATTCTGACCTACTGCATGATAAGACAAACTTGGGTTAATTTTTGTTTCACCTTTCATCTGAAACTGTAAGCAAGCCTCAAGTAAATGCTTCCTTTCCTAAGAGTTGGTGTCTCTTCATAGCAGTAGAACTCTGCCTAACACATTTGACACTAAAATGTGGCAAAGTTTGGAGCATAGAAGTGGAAAGGACATGAAGGGACTCTAAAATTGAGTTGGATGACAGCTTTTGCTGCCACTTGTGTGAAGGGAGAGTTGGCTTGCTTTGTCTTTAATTTTCAAGGTGCAGCACCCTGGATTCAGGTCCTTTAGCACCCATCAGATCTTTTTCAGTGAGTCTACACACTGGGTATATATGGCAATAGCCTCCTCTGGGAGGACATTTTCAGTGTTAGATTGGATACATCAAAGTGTCTCCCTCATGAATGTCTTCCCCCGTTCATTCTTTCTGAACTCCAACTCTCTTCCACTGCTGGCTGTGTTGACTTATAACAACTTCATCCACATCACCAGCTGTAGAAGAAACAGCCACCCAGGAGCTTCTTAAACAGCTTTGTGCAATATGACAGACATCATCCCTAAAGTTAATGCATTCTTCTGTAACTTGTTGATTATCAGTTTCCTGGATGGACTGCTAAAGATAAGCCACACACTCCATTATTTATTTAAAATCCATGATCGCTGCTTTTTTCTTCTGCAGTTATCAAATACATGTATCCATGTATATGTTTACTACATTGTGGTGTGGTGATGATTATTATCAATCTGTGAGGTAGAAAGAAAGTTCAGAGATGATTCTAGTTAGGAAATTAAACACTCTCACTATCTATGAAAGCATCTTGATGAAAAACTCTTCTGCCTTGGGGAGAAGCTAAGTGGACAATCTTGCTTATTTTTCTGTTGCCGCAATAAAACAGCATGACAAAAAGCAACTTAAGGAAGAAAGAATTTATTTTGGCTTACGGTTCTGGAGGGATAAAAGCCATCATATCAGGAAAGCTTGGAAACAAGCAATAAGCACAGTTTCAGGAGCAGGAAGCTGAGAGATCAAATCTTAAAAAACAAAGGGGAAGCAGATAGAAAAAAATGGAAGTGACATGAGGCTTTAATTCCGAAAGGTTCACCCCCATTACCACATTTCCTCCAGCAAGGCTGCACATCCTAAACTCCATGCCCACACAACACCACTAACTGGAATCAAGTATTCAATCAAATTCTGAGCTTAAGGAAGAAATTTCTCATTCAGACCATTTCACAAGAGGACAGATGGATTCAGAGTTGATCTTCAATATTAGGCTGGAAATGTGCTTTTATCTCAGAGTCAAAAGTAACTCTGTGACATTTGGTGAAGATCTAGCACAGTATTTGTTCACATTTGTTCTGTTGTATACTGAAAATTGACTATGTTTGGACTAGAAAAATGTGGAAGATTGGCCAGCCATTCCTGACAAGGTCTGAAGTGTGTGTGTGTGTGTGTGTGTGTGTGTGTGTACACACACTCGTGCATGTATGCATCAGAGAACCAATGGGTAGCAATATCAGGAGACTAAACTACCTTTCCTGGTTCTATGAACTAGGAAAGTAGAACTGGCTTGTATAAGCAATAAACGTATGGCAACCTATCTCAAATGACTCCATCAAATTTACTACCATGTTTTCTTATACGATATCTAAGAATACAATTAAGAAATCAGTGAATTTTATTTTATGATAATATATAGTATAGTGCAGAAAAATAATTCTCTGAGAAAATAAAAACTCAATTTGGTAATGGGCACAACCACATCCAAAAGCTGAATGATTTTTAAAAATATAATTAAGAGTCTGATTTTATAATCAGATAATTTCACTCATTCCTAGCTGAATAATGATTCTGTTGTGAAGATAACAGTGTCTACTTTCTTTTCAGATAAACATTTCCTAACAGAACACAGGGAACTTCAAAATTAAATTATGTGCTCAAGACTTTCCTCATTAGTCATCTGCATGTTACTTTCCAAGTGAATGAGATCCAGAAAGGATAACTTATTGATCTAAGCACAGTGTTGAACTCATCATGAAGCACTGGAAATAGCCACAGAAGTAGAAACTGAATAATTAATATATTCCATTATGTATACATAAAAGAGTTCTCTTACTTGAACTCTATATTCATAAAAGTTTAACGTTCAGTAGATGAAGCTGTATTAAGACTGTAAGGATGGGAGAATAGTTATGTCCAATGAAAAGAGCTTTAAGGGAAAACATGAGGATGTGGTGCTCTTCAAGAAATGTGCATGAAAGTAGAATAATTTCAAGAAATACCAAAGTATTTTGAAAGGTACACTGACTTTTACTTGATTATTATTTTACTTGAAAATTCTGTCATTATTATTTATCATAATAATTAGGTTAATAGCTATGAAGATTTCCTTTACAGTGGTAATTAGAATTTCTAACAGTTGTCGACACCTAAATTTAATGAATTTAAATGAACCATGATGTTAGTGTGCCAAGTGGTCCCATTGCTCTGCCCACTGTCTCAACACTGGACTAAGAAACTTCAGTCCTACTTTTGGCATTTAGTGATCCTCCAGTCTTCAGCTTTAGTGTCAGGAACCACCTTCATGGTCATCCTCTATCCTCGACTTCCTGATTAATCAACAATTTTTTTCTTTAATGTAGTATCAACAACACACACACACACACACACACACACACACACACACACACACACACACACACACACACACACACCCCTACCTAAAACATCATATAATATACATGCATAAGTGTGTGTGGTGACTGTTCTTACCCCCAGTCACTTTCTATTATTCTCTTCCTTTCCCTCTGAACTTCTTCTCATGTACTCTTCCAGTGGCACAATATTGAAGAAAACAACATGCTTTTCTAGTTTGCTTCTCTGTTGCTGTGCTAAAACACTGACCAAAATCAACTTGTGGAGGGAAAGGTTTATTTTGTTTATTTGTCTTTATCACAGTACATCCTTTAGGGAAGCCAAGGCAAGAACTCAAGCAGGACAGAAATGAAAGCAAAGATCCTGGGGCAATAGCACTTAATGGCTTGCCCCAGTGGTTCATTAAGCTTACTTTTTATACAACTAAGAATCACCTGCCCAGGATTAGTACTGTCCACAGTGAGGTGGGCCCCCTACATTAACACTTAATCCAGAAAATGTTTCCACAGACCAACCCACAGGCCATTGTGATGAAAACAGTTTTTCAATGAATTCCTTTTTGTTTTCAGATGACTCTATCTTGTGTCAAGTTGTCAAAAAAAATTAACCAACATACAGGCCATCTATCCTTAATGGTCAACAGTTCCTCAGGAATTGATGACTATGATGGGTGACTCCTTTATCCATGATGGAAGATTGATGGGCCCAACCTTGTGCAGGTATCCATTGTTGCTGTGTTACAGGTCACGTTTTGTTACCAAACACTATGAGGAGTTCTCAGGGACAGCAGAATTGTTCCATCTAGGTTGAGCCTCTATAAACCTACACCTGTCCATATATTTCAACTTCTTTATCCACCATGATGATGTGGGGGGGTATAGTCACTGACCCTGGCATATGGTGGAGATGATAAATGAGTGCTCAAGTATATCTTGAAGTTACAAAACAAGATATTGGTCACAGTTGTTCAAAAATAAGTGTGGTGGATAATGGGAATGGAAAGATGGCTTGGGAGAACAAAAACCTAGTCCTTCTGGTTTTTCATACCCACCTACAGATCCTAAGTCACAAACTCCCCACAAAGCTACTCCCAGTTGATCAAGTGGTACTCATACAGAAAATGAGTAGCCCTTGGACCAACACCTGAAGGCTTGGCTGTGAGAGAAGTACAGAAGGGTCTACCCTTAGACAGAGTCTGGTGATCCTGGAGACTCTCTTCTGAATTCCCTGGTGTAAGGCTTTCTGTCTTGGAGTCTCCTCCAGTTACAGAGGAGTTTTATAGCTTTATTGCAATCTTCTTCCAACTATTAGAACAAATGGAAATAATAAAATATTCTCAATAAAATAATCATATAACACAAATAAAACTCTAGTCAAATAGTAAAAGAACATTTTCTACTGATAACATATGTCCAAAATATATTGTTAAAGAAAGACACTTTTGGGGTGAGCTGAGGAAATAGGTCAGATGGTAGAATATTTGCCTAGCAAACACAAAGCCCTAGGCTTAATCTCCAAATTAAGATAAACCAGATATAGTAGTGCATGACTGTAATTCCAACACTCAGGATATAGAAATAGGAAGACTGGAAATTCAAGGTAATTTTCAGCCATATAGTATGTTTCAGGTCAACCTGGGAATCATAAGTCTATATCTGAAAAAAAAAACAACTGAAAAAAGTACATTACTTCTCAAATAAACACTATTCTGAGTGTATTATATGTGTAAGCATGTGTTCAAGAGAAACCTTTAATGAAGTATCTCAAATTTTAAAGATGATCTTCTTCTTCTTCTTCTTCTTCTTCTTCTTCTTCTTCTTCTTCTTCTTCTTCTTCTTCTCCTTCTCCTTCTCCTTCTCCTTCCTCCTCCTCCTCCTCCTCCTCCTCATCCTCATTCTTCATGGTTGCTGTTTTAATCTTATGGTAAACATGATACTTTCAAAGTTGAAAGTAAATTCTAGGTAAAATGACTAGCAGGAGTGAAGCCTAAGCTTCCCACTATTCCATGGAACTGTACCTTTAAATACGGAGGAATGACATGCAAAGGGATTTCTCTGCTGCCTTGCTGTCTTTTTGTTAAGAGAACACCTCTACACTGTGCTTTTTCAATTTATTTTTCCCATTTCCTCTCTCCATAGCATTCTTCAATTTGTTTATTCCCAGGTACTTTGAGTTCTTTATCACCTGCCTGCTTCTTGGTACACTGTACATTAGTGTACCCTCAGGATGGATACTGTATCAAGGCTGGATCAGATTGGAGACATCATTTTCAGAGGTTCCTGGGCTGCTCTGGCACAAAGCAGCTGCTTTATGTGAAGAAAGTCCCAAGGGGTGAATACATAAAGGTTTGGAGAGAAGCAAAGAATAATGATACACTTACAAAGATCAAGGATAGTAAGGCCCAGGCACTTAAAACATCTTGCACTTATAAGACACAAAACCAAGTAGGAACTGAGCTGAAAACTCCCTCCTGCTGCCTAGTGATCTAGTGAAGATACTGTATAGGTGTAGGAAGAAAACTCCTTAAGGTTCTCATCCAGCTATAGAGCATGCTTCATCCAATTACAATCTTCCAGGCAATATGCTCACAGATGTAACAGAGGCATGACTATTCTGGGGTAACCAAGCACTTTGAAATGTATTGGAGGCCCACTTCATAGCAGAAAGCATGCAACTGGTATTAATTATAAACCTGTTTGAAAGGCTGTGGCTGGAACTCATAAGCCTAAGTTGGGATCATACTGCCATTGTTTCCTTAAATTGACAGGTTGTTGAACTTCCTTCTAATGGAGCAGAGAAGCTGCTTTGCAGAAGGCATAGTTAATGCAGAGCCTTCTATCTGAGTCAAAGTGTTGGGAATAGATGTCTTGTGTGTTCTGCTCTAAACAAGAAATCTGAACTCTCTCCCCAACCATTGCAGATTATTGCAGAAGAGGAGGCAAAAAGAACATTAGAGCTATAGGATGGTTAGGAGTGCCATGAAATGCTACCTGTTAGATACAATACAACATGAACATCACACTCATGAAAAACAGAAGCAGACAAGATTGGGCCCTTCAAAACTCTGTTACGGATAATGAAAGCACCATGAGAGGGAGGACAGATTGTAGGAGCCAGAGGGGTCAAGGACATCACAAGAAAATCCACAGAAACAGCTAACTTGGCTCATGGAAACTCACTGAGTCTGAACCAACAACCACGGAAGGACCCTGCATGAGACCATCCTAGGCCCTCTACATGTATGTGACAGTTATGTAGCTTGATCTACAGAGACTCCTAACAGTGGGAGCCTAACACTTTGGCTGGCTACTGAAAACTATTCCTCATATTGGATTGCTTTGTCCAGCCTTAATATAAGGGGAGGTACTTAGTCTTACCTCAACTTGATATTTCATGCTTTGTTGATATCTATGGGAGGCTTGCCCATTTCTTAACAGAAACGGAGGATTAGTAGATGGAGGAATAAGGGGAGAGGAAGGGAGGAAAAATAAAAAAGAAAATAACAAGATACTCTATCTCTTCCTGAAGAGTCACCAACTGTTTATAGTTACTTTGAGAAGAGTTGCCATTTTCTTCAGTGGTATAGGAACTGCAAGACTAGATGGGGAGAAGACAGGGGTCCAGAGAAAAAGGGATATATATGTATATATATATAGTAAACTATACAAAAACAAGCAAAATTATCAATAACAAAGAATGAAGGGAATGCAGTTTAAAACTATATTCTTGGTCAGCTGTATTGGGTCCTGGCATTCCAGAGAGGACTCTCATTCATGTGAGGGGCTGGGGTTCAAGGAGCACTCGGATTTAAGACAATTGGCATTCAGCCTTCGCAGGGAGCTCAGACAGAAGGCCTTTTGTTGAGTTAGCCAGCCATTGAACCTTGTGCTGAGCATGATCTGGATTAAGAGTGTGCATAGTCACTTGTCACAAATGTTTTATTGTGTGTCTGGGTAAGTCATTCTCACTTGTTAAGGAACAGCTAGGGCTTTGTTCTCCATGAGCTTAAAATAAACCAGAAAAATCAGAGAGGTTCAAGGTACTCTGGAACAGGCAGAGTGGTTCTGCTGAGAGTTTATTTTGTTTTCTTGGCTCCTTCGTTTTTGGAATCAGCAGTTTCCTAAGAATTTTAGTTTAAAAACCTCATCAGCTCTATCTTATAGTACCATTCATATTGATAATTTTTTAAAAAATTAAAATAAGAAACTGACTAACTATTTCAAGATAATTGTCATCCTTTTAAGTTTCATTGCCTGAACCAATACTACTTAACTCTGGCTATCATGCAGTGGGCCAAATGAAGACAATTGAATTGGTGAGAGGAAGCCTTTTGAGTTTAGTTTTTCTCTATTGTTTTGTTTTTTGTCCACCCCTCATTTTGACAAATGTAATAATCTAATAGATGTAAACATTTTTAAAAATTACTGACTCCATATGAAGTTGAGTATTATACTTTCAAAGACTATGAAGAATTGTGCTGGGATTTTGATGGGGACTGCATTGAATATGCATATTGCTCTTGGTAAAAATTGCCATTTTTACTATGTTGATCCTACCTATCCAAGAGCATGGGAGATTTTTCTATTTTCTGATATCTTCTTCAATTTCTCTCTTCAAAGACATAACGTTCTTGTCATACAGGTCTTTTGCTTTTTTGGTTAGAGTTAACCAAAGGTATTTTATGTTGTTTGTGGCTATTGTGAAGGGTCATGTTTCTCTGATTTCTTTTTCAGCCCCTTTATCATCTGTATCAGTCAAGAGAGGGAGGAGCGATAACATGAACAAAGCGGTCAAGACCATGATGGTGAAACCCACAGAAACAGCTGACCAGAGCTAGTGGGAGCTCGCTGACTCAAGACTGACAGCCAGGGAACCTGAATAGGACCAAACTAGGCCTTCTGAATGTGGGTAACAGCTGTGTGAATTGGGCAGTTTATGGGGACATGGGCAGTGGGACCAGGGTTTATCCCTAGTGCATAAACTGGCTTTTTGGAGTCTATTGGAGGGATACCTTGATCAGCCTAGATACATGGGGTATGGCCTTGGTCCTGCCTCAATGTGATGTGACAGACTTTGTTGATTCCCCTTAGGAAGCATCTCACCCTCTCTGAGGAATGGATGGAGAATGGGGGAGGGGATAGTGGGGAGAGGAGGAGGGGAGGTGGAACTGGGATTCGTATGTAAAATAAAAAGATTTTTTAACTAAAATAATTATTTTTTTAAAAAAATTGCTAATTCAATGAAGACATATCAAATAATGGGTAATATGCTTTCTCCCCAATTGTATCTTTTCTTTTCTTTTCTTTTTTGCCATTTTCCCAGTGTCTACCATCTATTCCGAGGACTGTATTATCTGATAGAAAACCATGAAAACTTCACATAGTCAGAGTTGCTGGGATCTGGCACTTAGAGTGGCTTAACTTTGCTGCCATATGTATTTGTATTAGGTACTTACACTCTTTGGACATCAGATTCCTCAGATGGTCTTCATGAATAATTGTCTTCTTTTCAAAAGTCTATTTTGATTGAAAGTGATAACACTAAAGATACTGTGCAGATACTTGTGTGGTCTTTAAAGAGGTGTTGAGGAAGCTAACAGACATAGTACACTGCTCAAAAATTAATAAATAAGGGAAAAGTCTTTGTGAAGGTCATTTTTGGAGGAAATCATTGTTTGCTGTGAATTCACATTTGATGTGAAAAAGAGCAGTGACCACTGACCACCTCCTTTACTTCTGAGCATAGCAGAAACAACATTTCAAGGACAACACAAAAATGTATAAAATCGTTCATGGCTTTTAGAAGAATCATGCTACCAAAGTGTGGTTCAAGCCTAGGAAGACAGACAACAGAAGGCTGTGGAAGAGGAGAGGGGTGACTCCATTGGGTTTAGTAAAATATGAAGAGGTGTTTGTCAGTAAGCAGATAGATGTAAGCAAAAAAGAAGAAAAGGCAAGGATGACAGCTAGTGCTTTCTGTGCTCCGGAGCCACTCACAAGGACAGTGTACAGGGGGCTTGTGCATGCTGGGAACTGTAATGAACTGCATTTCTATGAGCTACAAAATGACAAAGGGGCAGAACTAGGACAGAGATGCTCATTCATCCCAAGTCCTGACTAAGCTTGACTAGGAGGTCTCCAGGAATCACTATCACCAATAGCCAATGACTGCTCAAAGGAAGAGGTCAGTATTAACTACCAAGAACCGGTAGGAAAAAGGAAAACATATCACAACCAGAAGATGTTTCCCTGGCTCCTTCCTGATCCTTTCTTCTCACACTTGATATTAGAGGGATCTGGAAGTGCCAACTAGACCAAGTACCAGTGGCCAAAATCTAGCTTAGAGCTTTCAACAGAGGACTAGAAGCTACTGTTTCAAAACTGGCAGAAAGGAAGAAACTATCTCATTATCTATTAATCACTCTATCATCTATCTGTGTATCTATCTGCCTATCTACTGTGTGTGTGCATGTATGTCTGTATGAGTTTGGGTACATGTGTGTCACAGCATACTTGTAGACATCAGAGAATAACTGTGTGTCTGTCACCACATTCCATCCCGAGATGTGGACTCTTGATGTTTGCTGCCATATATGTCAAGATAGTTGGGCTACTAGCTTCCAATAATTCACTTGTCTCTACTTCTCACTTATGAACACTGGGATTACAGACGTGTATTGTTGTATTAACCCTTACATAGTTCCTGGGGAATCCGAACTCAGGTCTTCATGCTTGTACCGTAAGTACTTTTTTCCCCTAAGGACTTCTCCAGGCAGTAATCATTTGTTTTAAGGAACTGGAACACTTATAAATGTTTCAGTGAATATATTCTGTTTACAAAATCAGTGATTTGACAATGTCAAGCAATTAGTGTGTGTGCCTAAGAGAACAAAGAGAAGTGTCTGCATGGAAACTATGAGCAATTGTGCATCTGTCCATTTCACCCTTAAATAAATACATTCTTGTTTTGGAGAGATTTGCTTATTGTTTGTTGATTGAATGTAGAGGGTCAGGCTGGCCGCAAACTTGCATCAGTTCTCCTGACTCAGTTTCTAGGGTTCTGGAATCACAGCAACACACCACCATGCTTAGCTTGTGAATATGTTTTTAGATGGCTAGAAAGATGGTATGAAACTTCACCTTACTGTGTATTTTATGAACTTGACTCAGTATATTGGTAGTATATAACACACACACACACAAAAAAAAAAAAAAAAAAAAAAAAACTTGGTACATCAAGTACTCACACTTGAAAATATAAACTGTGAACCATAAAAATGCAGGTTTATTCAGAGGACAAAATTCTGAAACTCAAAACTCTTCAAAGTTGACCGTGGAACATGTATATTATACAACTATACTAAATATTGTCAGAAAAACAAAGAAAGAAAGTAAAAGAGAAGTCTCTGCCCTTGGGTTAGTTTGTAATTCAATTGTGGCTTTAGAAATGAAACAATATTTCAAGTTTTGAGTAACTGCACAAGTGTTTACTAGCATTCTAAAAATACTGTTTCAGCAAGCCTGTTGTAAGACCAGTTAGTAAAGAAACTCCACTGCCCCTTACAATGCTTGTGTTTGAGATTGTTACTTTGTCCACACTAGATGTGATAGTGTGTGATAGTGTGTATATGTCACAGTATATTTTTGTGTGTCTGTGTGTGTGCCCATATGGAAGCCAAAGGTTGATGCTTAGTGTCTTTCTCAATCACTGTCTACCTTATTTTTTGAGACCAGGTCTCTCAGTGAACTGGAAGCTTGCTATTTCATTTAAAATGGCTAGCCCATGAACTGTAGGAATTTTCCTGTCTCTGCCAGTCCAGAGCTAGGATTGCCAAATTGTGTACCATGACATACGTTTTCACATGGGTGCTAGGGACTGAACTACGTTTAGCATGAAGATGCTCACACAGTAAGGGCAAACGCTGTACTCAGTGAGCAGTCTCCACAGCCCCTTTACATTCATGTTTAATGTGGACACACTAACATGTACATCTTAACTTTACTTTGAAACTCAGACCTCATCTCATGTAAATCTCATAGCAATTGTGGGATGAACACCACTGGAGTGGAGCAGACATTTCCAGATATTTTGTAGAATGGGTATCATAAATCCCTTGTAAATATTTCTCGATCAAAATCTTATACAGAGGGGGGCCAGGAAGGTTGGCCCAATTGAGATAATGGTGAACTAATGCAAAACTGAGCTCTCTAGAACAAAGAATTGCCAGTTTATTAGAGAAAAAAAGTTACACTTTGTCATGCATTGAATCATGCTCTCTGCTGAAAATAAGGTGTTTTGTTTTGTTTTTTTTATATTGAAATCTTAGCCACCAGAAACCAAGAGTGTGGCCTCACTCGGTGACAGTGCCACTAAAGAAGTAATTAGTAATTAGTATCATTGAAGAAGTTATACTAAAGCAAAATGGGCTCTTCATCCAATATGACTGGTATCTCTGTGAAGAGAGGATTGGGATACAGAGATGTGAACAAGGACAATGTCATGTGAAGATAGGGATTTGCCATAGAGCCTATAGAGATAGCATACCCCTGCAGCTTCCAGTGAGACAACATATTGGTGTTGCTTATGCCCCTCTGGGCATGAGATCTTGTCACAGCTTCCCTAGCAAATCAATATTTTCTTAGAATCCTCTTAGAAAAAAGAACAACAATGAAATCATTTCTACATACAGTTTATGAAGGTACAGAAACAATGCCTTAAAAATACAGCAGAATCAAATCTTTCTGGAAAAGCAGGCATATTTGCCATGCATCTGTACCTCAGCCTCAGGTATCAATAGAAATTAAAATGAAAAAGCCAAAACTTCAGCTGTGGAGTTCATAACTGTTTGCAACATCACATGTTAGTGTTTTCTCCCCATCTCTCTTCTCCGGTATTCCCAAGTGCCTCAATTGGGAATTATTTATTTCTACACTCCTTGTAGCTTGCACAGGAGCCACAGCAATTCTATGAGAGTTTCACAAGAATAGCAATTATCAGTTGTTCTAGAACAAGGTAAGAGGTTCACAAACTATTGATAGCTGTTGGCTTCTGGGGAGAGAGAGTCGATTGTCTTTAAGGATATAAGTCCTGATAGGTCAACCATGCTCCACTGGGTGGCCCTGAACTCATGAGCTGACAAGCAACAAAAATTGGTGGATTATGAAAAATAAAATGTTGGGAGGGCTGGAGGTAGATCTGAGATAACATAGGAGAGAGTAAAGGATGAATATGATCAAGATTATGCATGCATGAAATTCTAAAAAATAATTAAAATATGTTTTAAATCAAAATATATTGTATACATACATAAAAAATTAAGTATAAGTAAAAAATTTTTACAAAAACAAGAAAGTAATTCATTGTTTCCAGAAAGCCAACCTACAACCAGGAATTGTTGTCTAGTCTGTGACTCCAAGCCATGCCTATGAATATTGTTATGGTCATTTAAATTGAATTTCAGATACTTAATAATCTTTGGGTGTATATGTGTCTTGGGGGTTTTGTAGCTCACCTAAGAGCAGGTGCCCATAGAGACCCAAAAAGGGTAATGGATCCATTAGAGCTAGAGTTGCAGGCCTTTGTGACCTACCTGTTGCTGGAAACCAGACTTGGGCCCTCTAAAGAGCAGTACACAGTCTTAAATGTGGAGTTATCACTCCAGCCCAAATTTCAGCTATTTTCAACTAGTATGGATTTAGTAGACCACGTTCTGGTACCAAAAACTATCATATTACTGTACTTCCTGAATAAAGTTACTTCTGACCCTAAGCTCTGACTTCAAGGTGAGATGATGGGAAGAAGGGCGATGATATTTGCTTTCTGCTTCAATGGTTGCTTGATTGACTACTTCACTCTCTGTAGTCCAGATTAACCTGAAACTTGTGAAGCTTCTTCCTCAGTCTCCATAATGTTGGGGTTTTTTGTGCTGTGCTTCTACTCGAAGTTCATATTTGGGCTTAGAGGTGTTTCATTATGTCCAGGGTGACCAAAGGTGGGGACTGCATTGCCCTACAATGAGCAGGAACATGCTCTACTTTCTATCTGTTATAATTTCCCTGGAGCTGCTCAGGAACCTGCTCCTAAATTTTCCTCAGAAGGCAAATCTGCCTCTAACATTCATTGAGTCCTGGAGCCTAGGTGTCTGGAAACCAAGGGCTGGTCACAAAACTACATTGTCCCAAGGATTTGGGCATAACTGCTCTTTCTGCCTTTCTTAGGAAAGCATCTCCAGTTCTCAGGTGTCTTCACCTTGGGAGAAGCTGCTTTGCTTACACCCTCTGAGAGCTATCCAATCCTTCCTCACCTTAGGGCACATCCCTACTCATGGCTGTAATGATGGACCATCCCTGGTGAAGATACCCAAACCCATCCCTGACATCAACTTGGAGCCCACTCCCAGTCCTCACCTTAGGTAGACCAGCATCACTCTTTACTATAGGGACCATCCTGTGGAATCTTCACAGCTCCTTACAGTCTACCAAAGATAAGTGGCTCCCTTGATAGGAAAGTCAAAAGGAAAGACTGATTCTCACTAATTATTTTATTTTTGTTGTTGATGTTAAGTCACCCTGTTACATGCTTTGTATCTATTTTAAGTTCCAAGATAACTAACATTTCACAGGCACCACATTGATTATCAGTTAATGACTCTTTAATACACCCTCATTCAATACACTGTACTTTCTCCCTGCAAAGAAGGTAAGGGGATAGGAGAGAAGGAGAGAGAAGGGAAAGGAAGAAGATAAAAGAGAGGAGTTAGGTGAAGGGAGAAAATGAAGAGGAGGGGGGAGTGGAAAGAATGGGAGGATGGGGGGGGGGAGAAGAGGAGCTGGCAGCTTGTAAGACAGGCTTCCCTTAAGAAGCCGCAGGTCTTAGAAGACCTTCCTAGGTTCCCTTCCCCATCCCAGCAGAGTGAGGAGGGTCTGTGCTTGGTTTAGGGGATTCACATGAGGAATATCATTCAAAGCCCAAACCAAAATCTGTTCGCCAGGTGTGTACTGGCCCACCTGTACCACATCCAGGTACACCCTCAGCTGCCTTGAGTTCATCTGGAGGAGGAAAAGAATCCAGGAGCACAAAACCCAAGCCTCACTTGGGGTACCATTCTCCATAGAGCATCTCTCTGCTTTTCCCTTAATGAAATACTACTTCTTAATGAAATACTACTTCAGTACTCCTTCTATGGCCTTGAACATCCTATTAACTCAAGGAAAAGACAAAATCCCTTATGATTGCTAGTATACCCAAGAGCTACTACAGAAGAAGTCAAGAACTACCTCTGGACCTGTGTGTGTGTGTGTGTGTGTGTGTGTGTGTGTGTGTGTGTGTGTGTGTGTGTGTGTATTTATACATGCCTTCATGCATAAATGCAGAAGCACCCTGCCTGGGTCTCTGGACTTATATGGGAAGAATTGGTCCCATTGACCGTTTTATTGGTGTTTGCACATTTGGTGCAGAGCTGCCGTGAAGACCTCAGTGTCTGCAGCAGCTCTGGCAATTAGCTCTGAATGAAACAGTCATAAATAGTAATTAGCCATTCCCTCAGTCATGTCCCAAAGCCTTTTAAAAAATCCACAGAGAAATCAATGCATTCTTTTCTAAAGACCTATTACAGCCACACCTCCTACTCACTATCACCAGATGTGGAGAACAGCAGCAGCAGCACGGCTGCTATTCAAAGCTTTGCGTGTGCACTTCTGACATGGGACCAGGCAGAGCAGGTGGCCGAAAGGGATGCAGAGTGGGGTGCTCGCCTGACCCAAAGTCAGAAAAATATTTCCTGAACAAGAAAGTTGAGGGCTGCAGGAACTGGGTCTATTCAATAAGACAACGTTTGAATTTTGGATTTAGCCCTCTCCCTTCACCCATCAGCAAACCCTATAACTTGAAAATGTCTAGAAAACACTTACTACTCCTTCATTGGGTGCATCCCATAAGGTCTCTTGTTAACCGAACTTCATTTGGTTTCTTAGAAAAGTGGATTGTGGAACCTTGTGTAGTTAGGGAATGTGGTATAGTGACAATTAAGCCTTGTTACCTGGAACGCAGTGGTTTTTGTGAGTGCTGTTCGTCCTGGATGCTATCTGACTCACACAGTTGCAGGTCTGTGCTTATCAGGTTTGGACCCCTGGCTTTGGCAACATCTCTTTTATTCAGTTCCCGACAGATTTATGTACACAAAAGACTGAGCTCAGCTGTTTTCCATCAACCATCAAGATTCATGTCTGATCATTCACAAGATACTTGGGGTGCTTTCAGAAATGTGACCCAGGTAGTACCCAGGCAATGACTTGCTTATTGAGTTTTCCAGGGTGCTCCAGTCTCAGGCACAAGAAATATGAACCTAATCATGTCTTGAACCTTTTTGCTCACCTTGTACCTTGTGTGCTTTGGTTAGCTAGATTGTTGTATGCATTATCTCCTCAATGTATTCATATATGTCACACACATACAACATATGGATGTGCACTGGTGAACACTCGAGCAGGTACATACACACACACACACACACACACACACACACACTTTGTTAATGATTCTCTCTTCCATTGTTCTGCCCCATCATTGTATACACAGCTATGAGCACAAACAGCCACTAGTACCATTTTTCCCCTAATCTGACACCCCTCAAGTTTACAGAACAGGCTTACAGTCAACTCTTTTTTTATAACAAATGACATCTCTACACTAGAAAACACAATTGCAAAATACATATTTAAAACAAAGGAATCAATGCTCAAACCCCACTTCTAACTCCTCAGAGCAAACTCTAGGAGGAGTATCCTGACATAGGTACTTATAGAGAACCGTTCCTTACAGCTCTCCTACGTACAGGTAAAAACTCAGTTCTACTCACCTCTGTAAGTGAGAGGTTAGAATGATTATTTCCAGAAGAGCATGGTGGCCCACCCCTGTAAAACTCCCCACCCAGGAACGCAGCATGAGTGGATGATCAGGATTTTGAAGTTAACTGGGCTGCAAAGTGAACCTTGTCTCAAAAACCAAAACCAAAACCAAAGATAGGTTTGCTTATGGAATTTTAATTCCACCTCATGACGATGACACCTGAACTGCATTAAATATCCAATTAAACCATGGTTTCTGTGGCATTACTGGATGCTGACTGAAAGCTTATGATCCCTGAAGTCTGTGGGAGTGAGTCTGCCGCCCAGGACTAGCCAGTATCTGACATAGGAAAACAAGGTCATGAATGTTCCTTCCCTTTTCTCCAGCCTCCCCAGTCATCCCATCTTCTCCACTTGGTCACATTCCACTTGTCTGTCCAGAACTCATTGCTACCGGCATCTGCATCTTAGAGTCCACAGTGTTCACACAGTGGCAGTGAAAACTCACATGATGGCCCTTCTTTTATGGCCTCACACTAGTTTCCCTCATCTGGTATTTCTGTTTCTATCTTTTCTGTCAAAATAGACATTTTCCCTCTCTAGCTTTTTTCTATCCTTCAAATAACTTAGTGTGGTGTGTAATATTTGGCAACTATTCAGAAACTATATAAGTCTTCCGCTAAGGTGTAAGAAACGCGATTCGGATTTGGGTTCAATTTGAAATGAGACAGAACCAGACCTTGAGTCAAGATTCTTAATGTGATAACAAATATTAGAGGTATATTTTTTTGGGATGAGATAATCACACTGTGAGCAGAAACACAGCAGAATCCTACATGAAAAGCTGCAATTTCTGGAGATGCAGACCCTAGTTCCATGTCAGCTTATAGTAGTTGAGACCTCCGTGGCCAGCGCAGCTTTAGAGGCTTTAGAGGCTGGTGAAGGTGAGTCCTGTGTACTGATCTACAAGCTAGATTTCTCCTGTACAGTCTGCATTTGTGACTCTATTCTTTTTAATGACAATTGTGCAAAGTCACAGTCATTGAAAACCTCCCCCTGGACACCATTATTCTCCTGAGCATGGCTGATCAAATTAAGCAGGGAGAGAAGGCAAATCTAGTTTGAACAGGAAACAGAAACAAAGAGTTTTCAACCACAGCCTCATCAGTGGGTCTCTACTGCCCTCCTCAGAGGGAATGGTGGCAGTGGGGCTCAAGGCAGAGCAGAGTGGGAGGAGAGAAAAGCGGCTCCTGCAGCCATCCTGCCAGAAGGCGACTTTACCAGGGAGGCAACTTTTGTGTGGATTGAATTACATGTTCCCAAGCTTGAAATACACTTGTGTGAGTTACGAGTGTTAATCTGAAAACTAATCAAGTAGCTCCCATAATCACTCAAACTATTATTACCAAAGCAGCACTATGCCTTATCCCAAAGTAAAAGAGAGTCCATGTAGGGGCATGGAAAGTCTGTTACTCTCCTCTAGGTGAGCTGCCCACTCCCCTACCTGGGCAACCTTCCAGTAAGTGCTTACTGTGTTAAAAAAAAAAAAAGCCACTTTGTTTTTTCTCCCCCTTGCTTTTTGCATTGCTAAAGTGCCTGCCAATGGCAGGCTGTGGAGTGCAGTGCCAGTCTTTCAGAAGCCTCACTCTCCACAGTACCAAGGCCCTTTCCTCTACTCTGCCATTCCCCCTTTATGCTTTTCTTTCTTGATGTACCTCTTGGTACAAAGATGAATCATTCACAAAATCCCACTTCAAAATTACTGCTTGGTGAGACATCTTCTACCCTTCCGATCAAAACGCATCCACAGTGGTATCACACAGGCCACCACCTACGCAAGGTTAGATACAAATGTCTTCTTCCCTTCTAGGGCCCTCTGCAAGCCAGACAAAAATGAGAGTAAGAAACAGAAAAGTAAAAACGCTCAAGGGAGAGAAGAGCTAAGACAGCCTTCTAGAAGATTCTGTCATAATGAAATAGACCAAAGAATTCTGTCTGCCTTTAGTGGAAGAAACATGGACAAGAAATGCATTTTCAAAGTTTTTCAACAGCAACAAAAGTAGACAGAAGAAATTCAAGAGAAACTATGTCAAGTAGTATAGGAAGTATAGTATAGCAGTAGATAAAATTTTTTAATTTACATTTTTTATTTATTTTACGTACCAATCAGTTTACCCTCCCATTTCCTCCCCCACCTCCTTTCTACCCCACACCAACCCCACTCTCATTCATTCCTCAGAAATGGTAAGTCCTCCTATGGGGAGTCAAAAAGTATGGCTCATTAAGTTGAGGCAGGACCAAGTTCCTCCCCCATGCATCAAGGTTGAGCAAGGAATCCCATCATAGGGAATGAGTTCCAAAAAGCTAGCTCATGCACCAGGGATACATCCTGGTCCCAGCCCCAAAAACAGACCAAGTTGCACATGCAGAGGACCTAGACTGGTCTCCCACGCAGGCTCTGGGTAAACTGTAAAGTGGGGGTGTGTGGGGGGAACAGAGGGGGGGGATGGAGGATGGGAACATGAGGGATCAGGATGGTCAGGTTTGGGAAGGGACTAAAAGGGAGAGCAATGAAAGAGATATCTTGATAGAGGGGGCCATTATGGGGTTAGGGAGAAACCTGGTGCTAGGGAAACTCCCAGGAATCCACAAGGATGACCACAGCTAAGACTCCTAGCAATAGTGGAGAGGGTGCCTGACTGGCCTTCTCCTGGAATCAGATTGGTGACTACTCTAATTGTCATCATAGAACAGTCAGTAAATGATAGAAGCAGATGTAGAGATCCACAGACAAGTTCTGGGAATCCAATGGAAGAGAAGGAACAGGGATTACATAAGCTACAGGGGTCAAGATCATGATCAGATCATGATAC
The DNA here is from genome assembly GCF_003668045.3 of Cricetulus griseus. Lineage (NCBI taxonomy): Eukaryota > Metazoa > Chordata > Mammalia > Rodentia > Cricetidae > Cricetulus > Cricetulus griseus. Next base: position 246,950,340 of record NC_048596.1, on the reverse strand, counting down.
AGAAACCCATTGAGCCAGCTGACCTAAGCTCCTGGGAGCTCACGGACTCTAGGCCTAAAGGTAGAAAAAATTCTTAATGTCTCATAACAAGATGCTTATTTTTTAATTATACTGAGAAATTAAAGTTATAACAAAAATCATATAAAAACACACATCCTAACTAAATAATTTGTTTAACATTTTCAATTGTATCACGGCTGGGCATTGGTGGTACACACCTTTAATCCCAGCACTCTGGAGGCAGAGGCAGGCAGATCTCTGTGAGTTCGAGGCCAGCCTGGTCTCCAGAGCAAGTGCCAGGATAGGCTCCAAAGCTACACAGAGAAACCCTGTCTCAAAAAACCAAAAAATCAAATTGTATCAATAAATAGCTAAACAAGCAGATATGCTAATTAACCAAACTGAAATAATTGTCTTTGAGAAGACAAATGTTGATTCTCTTTTCTATGTGCATTGATATGAGACTGTTTAAAGCTCATTTAAAGAATTTTGAATAAAATTTGAATAAATTTAAAGAATATTGAATAAAAAAGAAAACAGAATAAAGTAGAGTCAGGTATAGTAACAGGACTAGCCTCAGCTACTCAGTACACTGAGGCAGGAGCATCTTGAGTTGGAAATTATTTAGTAAATCCTGTCTAAGAAGATAAAAAGACAAGAGAAGAGGATAAAAGAAGATAAGGGAGGGGAGGAGGAGGAGGATTATCATCAATAAGCCTCTTCTGCATTTTTTTTAATTTTATTTTTAATTTTATGAATCAATCCCAGTTCCCTCTCCATCCACCTTCCCCTCATGCCGCCCCCCCCTCATCTGTTCCTCAGAGAGGGTATGGTCACCCATGGGGAGTGAAGGAAGTCTGTCCCATCACCACACTGAAGCCTGACAAAGGCACTTTCCCTGTGATTGGGTCAAGCAAGGTATCTTTCCATAGGAAAGAGACTCAAAAAAAAAAAAAAAAAAAAAAAAAAAAACAGTTCATGTACTAGGGATAGATCTTGGTCCCACTGCCAGTGGCCTCATAAACTGCTCAATCCACCCACTGTCACCTGCATTCAGGGGGGTCTAATTCAGTCCTATGCAGGTTCCACTGCTGTTGGTCCAGGGTCAGTGGGTTGTTCTTTTGTTTTAAGGAAAAGTGCTATATGGGACAAGAACACGAGAGATACATTTACTATAGAGTTTATTACAGGGCAGAAGAGGGAGATTGTGAGAGGGAGAGACAGAGAGAGGGTAAGAGTAAGAGGTAGGAAGGTAAGAGAGAGAGTAAGAGTAACATTAGCTGGGGTCAATTGTATCTGTGTGTTCCCCATCATGGTCTTAACCCCTTTGCTCATATTAATGCTTCTCCCTCTCTTAGACTGGACACTGGGAGCTTGGCCTAGTGGTTAGTTATGGATCTCTGCACCTGTTTCCATAAGTTACTGAATGAAGGTTTGATAATTACAGTAGTCTTCAACATGACTACAGGGGAAGAGGACAGTTCAGTCACCATCTCCACTATTGCCCCAGAGAAGCTAGATACCAAAGAGGTCATTAAGAGAAACATTCATGGTTCCTTCCACCTAGGAAGGAGAATTAGACAAGATCTCCTGAGTAAATTGGGAGTATGGGAGGGAGAGGGAGTGGGAGAGTGGAAACTGTTGGGACCCATAAAAAAGGCTCTGCTTCACCTTGGCTTAAGGTCAGAGAGTTCAAAACTATCCTTATTCTTCCAAGGTTAAAGTCATAAGACCTAAGGGTCTAAGACATGGCTACTGTAGGATATTTGGTCTTAGGTGAGGATGTCTTATCTAAACAACAAGAGACTTGCTCTGAGATGTGGTGACTCTTAGCCCTCAAGACCAGATAACAAGAGATTTGGTCTAAGGCCTGGTTATCAAATGCTTGGAGAATTAAGGAAAAGTTTGTTTCTTCCTTGTATCTTGATACAGAAGTCTTTTTCCATGTTAAGAATGCTGAAGAATAAACTTGGGGTGTTCAATATTCACAAGATTGCCCTCCTGACTCTATTCTGTGTCTCTATCTTTTCCTTGGTATCTTTACCTGATAGTACTCAATCCAAGTTGGCTGGATCCTACTGAAGTCCCACAAAGACAGGTTACACAGGAAAAGGAGAAGGGAGGAGGGAAGGGAAGTGGGGAGAAGAATATGAAGGAATAGGAAGGTCAAGTTGTGGGAAGGGCACAGAGGGAGAGCAAAGAAAGAAATACCTTGATAGAGAGAACCATTAAAGGATTATCGAGAAACCTGGCACTAGGGAAATCCCCATGAACATACAAGGATGACCCCAAACCTCTGAAATTTAAAGAAAGTACTTGAAATACTTTATTTTCTGCTTTTTGATTCTTTGAACTCGATTCTGTTGCAGAAACCCTGAACTATATGTGTGGATGTGTTCCTGTGCAAGAAGGAATTGTTTCTTTATCCCCATTTTGATAAACAATGGGTTGAATAAAATCTAATTTAGCTTCCAGCCCACAGGCCAGTGGGGTTGAACAGATTAAGGTTGTAAATGTACTGCTTCCATCAGCATGGATGTGTCAAGCAGCCCATTAGATAGCATTGAATGAATAAAAAAACTAAATTTTGTTGAAACTCAGAACAGCAAAGAAGCGCTATATAATGAATTCACTCTTAACACCTCCTCCTCCAAGTCTTGACCTCATAAGCACTTGAATACGCTCACTGAGGGAGACTCTTTCATGGCTGCTGTAGACCTTGGGGTTACTATTACTCTCAGTTTAGAATTCAGGGCTAAAGTGCTAAAGGTGGCAAATACAAAATGGGTAGAGAAAAGAAATGAAAGTCCTTAAAAGAAAAACTCTGGATATGTTCTAGAGGTGATATCCCTGTTACTTGAATGTTCCAAAACACAGTGTCCTAGTGAAGGGACCAGGTCCTTACCCAGCCCCCTGCTTTAGCAGCCATGGCAGGCTACAGAGAAGACCTAGAAAGACAAAGACTCCTGACTCAGCACATGTGCTTTGTTTCTGGCCTTCTGACATTGCAGGAGCTGCCCTAGGTCAGATCGCTCCATGTGACAAGGAAACAAGCAGAAGTTACAGGAAGTGTTTTAAGGTAAACATGTTGTAACAGTGACATGCAGAGCATAGCAACTGCCCTGGGAGGGACTATAGGCCATAATAACCAGTTGACCAATCAACACAGGACAGGTCATCCAAGCCTGGAAGTGCACTAATCTTGAGACTGCTGAGTATCCCTAGACACTCCCCTTGTTTTACCCAATAAATTCTCCACCTCACAGCCTGTGTTGGACAGATGAGGGAATCGAGTTAATGGAATTAACTTGCTAAACAATAAAAGACTCTTTGTTTTTGCATTGGAATGGGTCTCTTGGTGATTTGGGGGCTCAGAATTTGGGCACAACATTAGCACATTGTAAGGTTTTGTTTTCTATGTGTATGCATGTGTGTCACATGCATTCAATGGAGCCCTCAGAGTCCACAAGAGGTCATAAGTTCCCTTATAACTCACTGGTGTTACAGGAGGTTGTAAGCTGCCCTGTAGGATCCGGGTACTGAATCCAGGTCCTCTGCAAGAGCAGTAATAACTGAGCCAGCTCCCTAGTCCTTTTCCAGTTTTTGAATTTTGCAGTTATACTTAAAACATCTGGCACTGGAGTACAGTCCACTCATCTACCATAGCTAAGGATGTAACTGGTACTGTGAGACACACTGTCTCCATGCAGTACACTGACTCCCAGACTACTAAGAAAGCTCGTTTTGATCCTTGCATACACATTTTTTCAAACGTAGTGGGATGTGGACATGGAAATTTCTTTCTTAGTCCATGAGTAATTATGTGTCTTTTAAAGACAAGCTGTCTCTAAGTGCTCTCTAATAAAATCTGTAGCTTCCAGCATGAAAACATTTGCTCAGAACTGATACATAAATCCAGGCTAAAGCAAACCCCAGACTGAGATGGGAGGATTTATGTGGTGTTACAAAATGTTTTCGAGTCACCAAATAATGACTTCACAGCCAAATAAATATTTGAGTAACTGCTCAGTTGCTTTATTAATCAAACTAATGAAAACAAAACGTGTAAGCTGGAATAATTTTACTTACCAACATGGCAAATATGTGAAAAGCTGTAAGACTTCAATATCAATTTTGTGTGCAAAACCTTATAAAAAAGAAATCTGGTTAAGAAAAATTTAGAAGCAACCTGTGTTAGGAATAAAGTGCGTGGTGGACCTTGGCAGATTCCATGGCAGACAAGGATGAATGAGGTGGAGGAACAAACATGCCAGGCAGACAGAGCTTAAGAGAGACGTTTTCTTAGAAAAGGAAGGGGAGGGGAGAAGGAAATAAGAAAAGTGATTAAGGGACACAGAGACACAGAAGGATGACAGAAGAGAAGAAGGTAACAGGAAAAGTCCTGTCCGCCCCAGGGGAACAGTAGGAAAAAGATCAGGAAAGATATAGTAAGTGGGCAGGGGTCTTTCTTTTAAAGGGTCCCTTTACACCAGCTTGCAGACTAGTACTCATGGAACGCTGGGCTGACCAGAGTACTGCCTGAGTACTTTCTGCCAGGTGACAGGGGCAGGCCAGCATTAATGCCTGAATCCTTACAACCTGAACACCTATGACTAATCAGCAATATCTAAAAATGTTGATTCCATAAAATATATGTAAGTATTGCATATATAGCATTGTGGTACCGTTTCTTGGTGGTAAGATTATCACCAGTTTTTATATTTGAATGCCTTATACTTTTTACACATTGTACCATGAAAATGTGTAATTTCTTTAATTACAAAAATAAGTGGAATAATGTCACCCACTCAGAAACACTCACAACGTCAAGGACAGTACTCACTAAGAAAAAACAGATGCAAAAGGCAATTGCCTCAATTCCAGGGAGGCTTACAAGTCTGATTGAATTAGCAGTGAAAAAAATCATTACTTTTCCCCCTTCTGAGATGGTTTTTATGTATTGTGAGAATTGGGGGTAGAGTAAAAATACCATGTGGAGTGCTAAATCAACAAGAAATAGATGCACTTTTAAAAGGTGTGCTTTGAAGTGATTACAGTGAACTCATTCTCAACACATCGGGTTGCAGTAATGAAACAGCACCCTCTTTTCTCTGTACCTCCTGGTTCCCCTGCCCTGTTCTCATATCCCTGAACAGGAAAATAAATCAAATTACACCAACAAAAAGCACAGTATTCTCCAAGGACAGGTCTTGTGTCTCTCTTTTTTATTCTATTTTGTGCCTGAAGAAAACACATGGGATTTTCTCATTGAATCTGTCTATATATAAAGCCTTCGGAAACACCATGCAGAGACTCCCCTTCCCCAAGTCACGTGCAAGTCCCATTAATGTCAATAAGGGTCGCACAGAGGGACAAGGAAAAACCACTCCCCATTATGTTTTATTGCGTTTCTATTTTATGAACCCGTCTCTTAGATGATAAATCAGTGCTACTACAAAACTATAATTCTTTGTGGGAAACTTTCATGAAATACCTCTACTTTGTGCTACTCTAGCACAGTAAAAAAAAAAAAGAAAATTCCAAAGGATGAAGCGAAAGTCTGCTGTTTTCACCTGTGCTAACCGGGACAGTATTGATGACACCCCAATATGGTACCAGCTTCCTCAGTCCTAACAAGGGGCAACTGTAGGTTTGCCAAAAGACAAACATGCCTGAGATATCTACTGTTTTACAAATATCCCCTCGGCAGCTGACAAATATAAACCAAGTCAAACCATGCTCATCAATCCAACCTCAGGACCCAAAGCTTCGGAGTCAGCGCCTGCAGAAGTCCAGCCAGCCTACAGTAGCCTAGGGTCTCCCGGGGCCACAACAGGATGTGGCTGCTTTACTTCGCTCAAGATGATACCTGTAAGGATTGAGACCTGGAGTCCCTCAGGCTTTACCATGACCACATTCTTGGTCCCATACCATGAATGGATATATATATATATATATATATATATATATATATATATATATATATATATATGCCCACTCTCACTTCCGTAACTCAACTGATTCTCTAAATATTTTCTTTGTGTTCTTTTTTGTTCTGGACATTTTTCTTCACAAACTCTTTTACCGGAATATTCTATAATTTGTAACGTAGTCTCTGTTTTTCACTACTTTCCTTCTCTCCCTCTTTCTACCTTTTCCATTTCCCCTTCCTCCCTCCTTTATTTCATTTTCTCCTTCACCTCTTGCTCTAATTGCCTTCATTTCTTTTTCAAATTTCTTAGGCTTGCTTTATTTTTTTCTGTTGTTTATTTTTGAAATAATTTAATTATAATATCCCCCTCCTTTTTCTGCCTCCTTGTTCTCATCCAAATTGATGACCTTATTTTCATTGTCATCAAAAACATATATGTCCTTTCACACACACAAATATTTTCTCACATATAAACATGCTGGGTGCATATAACGTTACTTATATGTATATTTTTAGAAATGAACTTTTGGCACTGGACAACCAGTTACTGTGCTCTTCCCTAGAGTTATGACATTGGGTTAGTGTGACTAGAATATGCCTGACATGGAAAAGAAAACTCTGTTGGAGCTGAGGATGTAGTTAGGCATGTAGAATGTTGCTGAGTATGCAAAAAAAAAAAAAAAAAAAAAAAAAAAAAAACAGCTTTAGTCCAGAAATTGTGTAAATCATGTCTGTTGCCACATATCGGTAGGCCTGGAAATATGAAAGCAGAGGCAGAAAGATCAAAAGTTCAAGGTCACCTCAAGATAAAGCAATGTCAACCTGAGATGCATGAGACCTTGTTTCACAAAAGAAAAGCAAACTATCGCTATGTTTTCTGGAGTCGTTGAGCCAGATTGCAGTTCTTTCCACCGCAGATGAGGTTTCTATTCATCGACATCACCAACAGCATTTGATGTTGCCAGTGTTTAGGATTCTGGCCACCCTAATGACTCCTCCTTGCTTCAGTTTGGAATTCCCTAGAAATACACAGCATTCGGCATTTTTCTTGTGTCTATGTGCTGCATGTATATGTTCTTTGGGGAAGTAAGTACTTAGGTCTTTTGTTCATTTTTAAAATCAGGTTATTTATTCTCTTCGTTGAGCTTTAATAGTCATTCATATATTTAACCAAAAGTCTTTTATCAAACACGCCTTCTGCAAATATGTTCTCATCTTCTCATTCAATGGGTTTGGTCTTTAGTGAGGCAAAGTTTTTAATTTTAGCAAATCCCAAATTACATATTATTTCATCAGTTGTACTTTGGTGTTTTGCCGTGTCCAAAGTATCTAGTATTTTCCAGGTTATATCAGAGGAATTGCATAGCTTTGTATCTTGCTTGTACTTAGGTCTAGAGTATATTTATGGTGACTTTTAAAATTTTTTTAAATGTCTCTTCATATGCTTAGATTTTTGCAAATGAAAGTTCACTCATTCTGGTGCTATGCGCTGAAAATTAATATGTTTTCAAATTAAATTGGCTGCTCCTTTGTCAAAAATCAGTGGAGTTCATTTCTATGTGTGCTGATTTTTCGACTCAGTTCCATTTTGTCTGTTTTTCATTGGTCACAAACACTTGATTATTATTACTTCATAAAACTCTCTAGGACAGGTAGCCCTGGTCCTCTAACTGTATACTTCATGTTCTGATGAATGTTTTCTTGCCTGTGACTGTTCCATTTAAGCTTTACAAGGAATGTATCTGCTACATTTTCAGGGCTTTTGATTGGTATTGTGTTGACTCTATAGATGAAAATGAGAATATACATCTTTTTCATAGACACATTTCTTAGGGTTTTATGATTTTCTGCACATTGATTTTATATTGTCTTCAGAAGATTTATACTTTTGTATTTATTTGGAGGGTTCTAATTTGAGATTTCAGTTGTTCAATACTGAAATATAGGAAAACATTCCATGTGTGAGCATCAATCCTAAATTTTCAACATTTATGTTACTGCTTTCTAGGTCCTGGAGGCTCTTAACCAATTGTCTACATAGATAATGTCAGTTGTGTACAAGGAAAAATTTTTATCTGTATACATTTCTTCTCTATCTTATAGCATTTGCTATGACTTCCAGAGTAACGTTGAAAGCAATCATGAAAGGAACATCCAAGCTAGGCAGTGGTGCCACACACCTTTAATCCCAACATTTGGGAGGCAGAGGAAGGTGGAGCTTTGTGAGTTCAAGGCCAACCTTGTCTTCAGAGTGAACTCCAGGTAAGCCAGGGCTACACAGAGAAACCCTGTCTAGAAAAACCATATATATAAATGAAACTGGCATGCTTGCAAAGCATGTGCTAAAATCTAACAATATATTTAAAGAATATTCATGGTGTTAATCTAACCAGCATTAAAAATAAAGCTGTAGCATACAAAATATACCTTGTCTGGAATTAGACATACTTTTGCTCCAATTGTCAATTCAAGAATTTCTTGCAAAACTTTGAAAGGTTTAGCTTCCTTGCTTTCTAACACCCATTTCAACTAGCTGAACTTCAATAGCTGGGGTTGCCACTTCTAATGATAGTGATTAACAAGGGCTTAATAGGCAGTAATGGACACTGTTATCCTTGCCAAAGCTCAGTTTCTTCATGTATAAAACTGTGAGTATGGTTACCATGTTGGGTATTTTGTTGGCTAGTGGTTTGTCAACTTACCATAAGCTAAAGTCATAAACTTACCAAACTTACCATAAGCTAAGGAGATCTTGAGCTAGAAAATGCTCTCATCAAATTGACCTATAGGCAAATCTGTGGAGTATTTTCATGATTGACAATTGATATGGACAGTGCCTCCCCTGAGCAGGTGGTCCGGGGGTGTATAAGAAAGCAAACTGAGAAAGCCAGGAGGAGTAAGCTAGTAAGCAGCATTCTTCTATGGTTTCTGTTTTAGTTTCTGCCTCCAAGTTTCTGCCTTGAGTGCTTGCCCTCACTTCTCTTCATGTGGATGGGTGATCAGAAGTAGTCATAGTTTTTCATCACAGGAATAGAAAACTAACTAGGATACATTCATTTATTTGAATGTTTAGTTCCCAGGTGCTGGCACTGCCTCTGATGGTTGTGGAATTTTTAAGATCTGGGGATCCTGATATAGGATGTATATCACTAAGAGGCAGAGCTCCATGAGTACAATTGAGCCCCACTTTTGCTCAGTCTCTACATCTCTGCCTACTTGTCCACACAGATGTGACTAAGCAGCCCCATGTTTCTGCTGCCACAGCCAAATCTGCTCTTGCCATCATGACTCTTTGCAATGATGGACTGTAGGTTCAAATTATAAGCCAAAACAAACCTTTCCTCCCTTAAGATGTTTATTGTCAGGTAGCTATCACAACAAAGAGGAAAACAAACTAACAAAGGGAGTTTGTGTAAATTAAATGAGAAGGACTAGGTAGAGTATCTGACGTAATCCCTGGAAGACAAGCTGCCATCCAGTGCAACTTCCTTCTTTCTTGTCTGGCAAATGCTATGTTTCAGGTTCTGGAGTTTTGATCTATTCAATACTTACCCCTTAATGACTGCACTATCTTTAATATCTTCCGCATGGATGGAGATCGGTCTCAATGAAAACAAAATCACAATAAGTTCTAAAGGGCAACTGTATAAGTATACAGTGATACTTAATCATATTTTGAGCAAGAACATAGTAGGCATTTATAAGGGTTTCATATGATATGTCAACCTAGTAATCTTGTCATGATTTTATTTTGTATGAGCACACTCTTGATATTCATAACACAGAAAGGTGTAAGAATGTACACTCATTAAATAACTAGCAGGACATATATAAGTTGAATCAAATAGGAGAAAACATTGCATTAATGCAGAGAAAAACATGAGATTTATCCCCAGTTCTCCTACCTACTAGTTTCTATGCTTAGACACGTAATTTAATACTATCAGGCATCATTTAAATTAAATGACTTTTGAGATTCTTTTAAATATATATGCAATTGTTCTGATCTTTATATAGAAACCCATTCCAAATATACAATGTGCTCCGAATGATCTTCTTACTCTGTTAAGATTTAAACATAGAAATGTAATATACATCTAGAAACTTCTACTAATATTTTTCTATTAAAGATGCTTTTAGATCATTGAAACTTGAAGAATAAGACATTTATGTCTTGAAAGCTATTAGAAACCTTTTCTTTTACAGAAGAAAAAATTCTTAAAAGCCCCTTGAGAAAATTGAAACTTCAATTTGGTGTTCCCAAAACATGTACTTTTGTGGGAAAAAAAAGGAACACTGGATTCTGGGGTAAATAAGAAAGTACATTAAGTAAATGTCAAGAGGGAAAAATGAGACCACGGAAGGCTGAGTTACTGCATTTATTTAAAATTTATAGATAAACTGCCAAATATTTCCATACCAAAATTATTTAGCATATTAAGCATGAAACTATTTGAACTATTATACATACTTATTTTACATAGAGAATAATTAGGTTTTGTAAAATGTCAAATAAGTTACCTTTAAATTACAGTTTGTCCGCTTTTATATAGTGCCCCTATTCAAAGATTTATCTTTACATTTTGATTTTCTTTAGATATATAGTATTCCACGTTACTAACTCCTCTATGTTAAACACAATGCAGAGTTCTGAAATCATTTATCTTCTCCATATTACTGTAAATTATGTAGATAAAATAAAATCCACTGAGGGTAAAAATGCATTCATCAACTCAATCCCCGATGTCAGCGTCTCTAGCTCACTTAGTAAAGTATTTCCAATGTAAAGATATTAATTGCCTTCAGCCCACAGATATCTGTCTGCCTGAGTCTGTCTCCTGATGCTCCATGCTACCACATCCTGTGTCCCCTTTAGGTGAGAATATTAAACATACCAGCTACCTAATGATACGACACAGATGGCCCCTTTTGGTAACCAGTTTTCTATACATCACGGACTAACTAGTGCCTGCTCATTTATTAGGTTATTGCTTAGGGCACTGAAAGATGTTAAGGCAAAGTTCTAATAAATACTTAACAATGACATTCCTACCATGCCATCACAAACTGCACAACTTTATCTTTCTGAAATAATTATCATTGTTTCTTTTATTTTTATTTCAAAATAAGTTCTAATACCTTTACTACAGGGTTAGCAAATTGAGTTATGAGTAGATAAGATCAAAGAACTCATCATCTTTTGCCTGTGCCACACAAGAGAATTTGAAATCATAGGGTCAATGGGGACTTAATATTTCTACTTTTCTAAAGTACCAGAGTCAAATGCAAAACCAACTGCTCAAAATACATTGCCTCATATGAGAAAAAAGAATAAAAAGAACTATCCACCCAAAATGAGGATCTTTTTACTAAAACAACAAAAATAAAAGAAGAGTCACCTTAACTGAGAAATAACAAAACCATAAAAGCATAGGCCCTGAAAATATTTTAGTTATATGAATAATAAAGCATAAAACAGAAAATACTTAATGGATAATTCCAAATGAGTGAAATACAAGATTAAAACAGTGGGTAAAGACCAAAAAGCATGAGTCTGGAGATATGGCTCAAAAGTTAAGAGCACATACTGCTCTCATACAGGGCCCAAGTTCCACACCCAGCATGAATGTAGGAGGGTTCACATTGACCTGGAATTCCAGTTCTAGGGGAAATCTAACACCTCTGGCCTCCACAGCCACTCACATGCACAGACTTATGTGTTTTATACTTGAAACAGAAAAATGGTATCTTTGAAAATGATAAATACAGTAAATGAAGTTTAGCATTGAGTAGATAAACTTGTTGTTTATTTGATTTAGCTAAAGGGAGAATAAATAATCTGAAATTTGGGCATTGTGAGAAGTTATTCACCAAGCACCAGCAGACAAAAGGATAAAAGGGGGAATAAAAGGAGAGACTCTGAATGAAGCATAAAGCTAAAGCCAGTGTTTAACTGTTTTAAGGGAAAAAGGACCAGAGAAAATAAAGACAATATTTTTTGATATATTGCAAAACTGTGGTTTGAGAAATGACCACTAGATATTGGATAACAAATTGGGAGGCTCTTGCCTGGGCCTGGGGAAAATATTTCTCCCTCCATCAGAATTCTTCGGCTGCCTGCCAAAGATGTGTGTGTGTGTGTGTGTGTGTGTGTGTGTGTGTGTGTGTGTGTGTGTGTGTGTAGAGGAAAGTAAGTAAAGATATTGTATAATGAGTTTGGAAAACATTAATTCATAAAATCAAAAGAAACAAAAATTTAAGTAGAAGATTTTTAACAATTTTACACCCTAATACAACACCAAAAAGAATGGAGACAATGAGAAAAAGTCTAAAATATCAACTGAAATGATAAATTATCTGCACTTGTCAGAACTATTCCAACAGTTACAAGAATGCCTGTCAACCAAAGACTATACAAAAATTGTATTTTAAGAATAACATGAATATAAACTCCAAAAATATTAAAATAAAAGCTTAGTATAATAAATTCTCACTATAGGAAATTTCAAAGACACATTAAAGATGAATAGGAAGTAAAGGAAGCCAGGTGTGGTATTCAGAGAGCAAAGGGAGACAGACCTCTGTGAGTTTCTGGCCAGCCTGGTCTACATAACAAGTTTCAGGTCATCCAAGGTTAAATAATGAGAGCCTGTCTCACAAAACATGAAATCAGGAAGCCTAAAATATCACTGAATTAAAGTTGATAAGCTAGTGTGAGTTGAAAAGGAAAACAGATCTAAAATGCATGGAGATAGAAACATCTAACACAGAAAATGTAGATGAAAATAAAGACATAGAAATACATAGGCCAGGAAAACTCTGACCAGAGTATATTGTATTAATGTAGCTACAGGCACATGACTACCAGGAAGGCATAAATAAATGTGTGTTTGCATTAAAAACACAACCTAAAAATATAGCCAAAGAAAGCTGATAGGAACTGAAGAAGAAACACATACCTACAAGCATAGTGAATGATTGAATTTAACACATTTCTCTCAACAATTTGTACAGAAAGCAAAAAGGGTCATCAATAATGATAGAGATAATTGGTAGTCATAATTGACTAGAAAGACACAAAGATAAATGAAAGAAATACATTGTCTGAAAGACAACATCTTTCTTAGAAAATTATATTTATGTTCTCAGAAGATAAGAAACTTAAGAGTCTTAGCTTGGTTTCTGAATAACAAAGTCTATTCTGATATAATCTTAACCCATTGCTCCAAAAATCAAGTTTACTTCAAGAAGCTGTGGTGCTAGAATTACCTGGCAACAGAGTCCATTGCCTGCACTGCAGTATTGTCTAATTTATTCATTACAAAAATTGCTACAATGGTGTCTTCATAAAACTCATGGGCTATGTATAGTATTGTACTCTAAAAATAATGATGACATGATAATTTAAGCCTTCCAAGTTGACCCAATAGAGTGAACAGGCAGTCAGCCACAAAGAGTGAGGTGGGCACAAACAGTGCACAGACACCTCACTATGCAACACTTTTTCTACCTCAGAGGTTATCCATGGACTTCCATCTGCAATCTCATTCATTATTGCCCAAATTCCTCCCCTTCCTTTTCGATCTTTTCTATTAAGTCCATAAACCATGCTGTCTACTGATTCAGAGACCTGTTCTAATTGTTTTCAGCTAATTCACGTCCCCATCAAAGTACGAACTACCTAGGAGGCACCTGATACCTACACTTTGCTGAATATGTGTTGAGTGAGGAAGACTTTCTGTGTGACCTCTTGTCTAGCCTCTGTCAGACTGAACTTTGATGAACAAAAGCAGGCTAGGATAATATCCTCTGCCCTGAGTTGAATGCATTCATTCAAATTTTGTTTCCTAATTTAAGCTGCTTTACAGACATAGATACTGGCATGTAGAACAGCGAAGGAGTGTGTTTTCATGGGTAAATAGTGTCTTGACAGTTTTGAAGGATAGACTCATGCTATCATATGAGCATGCATGTATGTGTATCTGTATTCACATACACTCATATATGCATAAGTCTCTCTACATATTCACACTCAGACTAGTTCCTTTACTTTGTACCCTTCATCTGTAATGTAGGAATTCTGTACAAATACCAATCTGCCAATGTGGGCTTCTGCTCCCCTGGGACTAAAGGGAGACACGGGATTCCTGGATTTCTCTCACTGTGGATGCTACATGTTTACCATCTCAAACTTTTAACACACTTTAGATAAAATGCATCCACACTCTCCTGCTAACTAGTTTATCTTATATTTTGTTGCGATGGAGGTAATCATGATACAATTGCTGTCACTTAGTTTTGTTGTTTGCTACTTGTTATTTTTCTTCGTGACTCCCTGAGTAGAGGCTGAACTATATAATTCTTCTGAATTTATAATGATCCTTCTGATGGTTAGGTTTGTCAAGGTGGCATAATCTAGAATCACTTGGAAAGTGAGTCGTGATGAGGGAGTTCTCTTAAACAGGTTGGATTGTGCATTCTCTTTTGGGGACTCTCTTGATTATTAATTGGTGTGTACTGTGTGCAGTACAACTCTCTAGGAAGGTGATTCTGGATTGTTTAAGTATAGTGAGCAAGCTGAGCATGGACTATGGCTATAGTGTGACTACTTATCTCATATTCTTGGTGCCTTGACTCCTCCCACAGTAATGGACTGCAATCTGAAATTGTGTACTAAAATAAGCCCCCTTTTCCCCTAAGTTGCTTTTTGTCAGGGTATTTTTATCATAGAAACAGAAATGAAACTACAACAAGGCTCCTAATGATTTCATATTCGTTCACTTAGAGTTACTCTCTATAAAATATAGCCCCTTGTGGATTGACATCTGGTGGTTATCTCAATCCAAAATGATTGAATCTCTGAAAATATACATTTTTGCTCCATTTAATCTCTCCTCAAGAAGGCAGTATGTTCTGGTGTTCTGTGGATTTCCTTCTTTCTATGAGTGTGCGTGCATGTGTGCATGGGTGCATGCGTGTGTGTGTGTGTGTGTGTGTGTGTGTGTGTGTGTGTGTGTGTGTGTGTGTGTTTCACAGTGTTGCTTTGCTACATTTACTCAATGCTCATGAAAAATAAAACAGCAACTGCACACAACACCAACTTCCAAATCCACTCTTCCAAAGTACACCCCCCCCCGCCCTTGAGGATCTCCTGCACTGGGAAGCAGTACTTTCCCATTTCCATGTTGATGTGCCCTTCTGTTTTCTATTTGCTGCTGTGTCTTCTTCCTCCCAGCATTTGATGATTGTTCCTTTTGCTGTCTGTTCCAATAAACTAAAATAAATTCAAAACTAAAATGTAGCTCTCACTTTGAAGTTTTTTCTGGGTAGGATTGAATTTGGCTCTGGGTAGAAGACATAGGCTAACACTTTGGGATATCTGACAGTATTTTGGCTCTGTGTTTACACAACATGCTAGACTCTTCAAGGTTCCTATCTAGAATCTGAGCAAATTGTGAAGTGAGATATGAAATTAGTAAATAGAAAAATGCCCAACAAATCCCTAAATAATTTTAGAACACAAGGCCTTTTACAGTTAAAACACCTCATAATCATTGAAATGAATTGTCTTCTGCTCTACTGACAGGCATAGGTTGTAGACATGGTTTCTGTCCTTGATAAAGGTCCCTGCTGCTCTGGAATCATGGAACCTGACTCCCATACAATCACACTCTAGATGACCTAGAGAGATCTCCTGCATGTAGAAGGAGGGTGATTACAGCCAAACTGACCATGATGCAAAAGAGCATACTATATTTTGACCTTGCTGGCACTCCACTCTGTAGAGCATGTGACTGATGATAGGCAGGTCTAGGAGTTGAGGAGAATTCTGGGAAAGATAGGCAGGGAGAGACCATGAAGCATTGCCATATAGTGGAGGAAGGAGTAACAGGTCTGGGCCCTTCTCCAGTAAGATAAGACCATGTGGAAATACTTAGATCAATATAAATGAGTTAATAATTAAGACACAGCTAACCAATAAGGAGTCCTAGCCATCCACCAATAGTTTTATAATTAATATAAGTCTTCCTGTGTTATTTGGGGCAGAGAATGTCGGCAGGACCAGGCAGGACAATAAAACTACAGCAACATGTGACCTCAGAGGAGGCTGGGCCTTCTAAGCACAGCAGTCACATTCAACCTTATTCCCCCAGATCCAAATAGGGAAAGAGTAAAGCATAAAAAGGACCAGGAATATTCTAGAAAGGACTGATCCTTATATATTGAAGTAAATACCAAGAATGAAGACTATCCCTTCACATGGACCACCTCCATCCAGAGATTTTTTTTCATAGATTGGTTCCAAGGAATCTCAGCTACAAGGCACCATAAACCAAATACTTTCCTAAAAGAGGCTGCAGTGAGTTTGGGGTGCTGTTTAGGGGTCCTACCCCAGATCCATTACGTGGATGAATGACAACTTCTCTTTTCTCATGAGGGCCAAGAACTCTATTCCCCGAGCTAAATGCTCTGATCTTACCTCACCACAGTCTTAGACTCAGCTCACCACTTCAACTTTATTTTCCAGCAACCACATGACACTGCGTAGTAATATCAAATTCTGTCTCATCCAGGCCTACCGAAGCTTCACAGGCCAGGCAACTCTACTGGTCCTAGAAAAAGGATAGCATGACATGGTTAGAGAAAATGTGGAGGAAGCCAAACATTCTATGCAAAATACCGCATCTAGAGCAAGCCTTTCTGCTTTCCATTTTTTTATATGTAGAATAAATAAGTAAATACAAATCTCTGTATATATTGTACAGTTCTGTATTTTTCTAAAACTACAGTGTAAGATTTCATGCAATTTTGGTTACACAGCAATTATCAACTACAGATGATGTTAGAAACTCAAGCACATTATACAGTGCTTAGTGTTTCAGCCACTTTATCTCAATGTAATCATATACTCTGAGCTTCCTTAACCTCATCTTATTTCTACTGGCTATAACTTTTATCTTTCTGATGCTCAATTTTTATACTTGGTCCCCTGACAATCGAAATATCTCTGAAAATGTTTGCTTTCTTTTAGTAAAATATTTCCAGTCTCAGCTTTTAGGTTCTGTCTCAAGACCTGGTACTAACTATCCTCCCAGGAATTAGTGCTGCTTTGGTAAATGCTAACAGAAACTAAGGAAAAGAGGAACATGATAATAATCCCTTTTGAGCACTTTCCAAAGACATAATAACTCCAAGAAATGGTAAGGGCTCTCTTACCTTGAAGCTGTGTGCTTATATTAAACATGTTAAGCCATTTCATCTCTTCTTAGTTGGCTTTTTCTGTTTCACTTGCTGTAATGTAAAGGCTTAGAAGTATATGTTTCTATCCTTCTAACAGCAATTTTTGTTTTTATCTAACATTTATTCACCCTCCCTCTACCTGCTGCCTGCCTCTGTGTGTGTGTGTGTGTGTGTGTGTGTGTGTGTGTGTGTGTGTGTGTGTGTGTGTGTGTGTTATGTACACATGCATATGAAGGTGAATGTGACCATGTATGTATATGGGGAGACCAGAGGAGTAAGTCTGATGTCCTCTACTGCAAACTATCTTATTTTTTCAGAGACAGACTCTCGAGTAATTTGAAGTTCACCATTTTTGGCTAGATTTCATGGCCACCAAGGTCCTAGGATGGGCCTCTTTCTGCCTCTAATGGTGGAGTTAGAGGCAAGTGCTATCAGGCCCAGCTTTTTTATGTGTGTTGGAAATTTGAACCCAATTCTCTTGCTTTCTCAATGAGTGCTTTTGCCTGAACTAATGCCTGTCCCATTTGCTAAGTTTTGATAGTGTTTTCACTCATACACATTGCGAAGCTCCATGCTTTCTACAAAGCATTTCTAAATAGCTCAGTTTAGAAATGGACAGGTCAAATTGTTTTCCAAAAAGTAAAGACTTTCCAATCTTAAGATGCCATAATTTCCCCCAAATATATGTAGGTTTCCCAACTCCTCGGCACTTTTTTTCTTGGTTACAGAGCAAGCATTTTGCCAACTGAACCATCTCTCCATGCCCCAATATTCTTAACTTATTACTTCTAGATACTCTGCCACACATGCCACTCTCCCATTAAGACATGCATAGTCTTATTGTCATTGTCAACTTCCAGTTAATTCATCCTGGATTTAACTGTAAAGTGTATTGCTATGCTACGGTCATACTCTTAGTCTCATCTGAAAAAAATATCACTTCTGAGTAGCAAAGCAAATGGCATACATTCTAGCCAGAGGAAACCAGATAATTTGAAAGCAAATTGCCTCACACTGTGCAAAGATCTCGAGAGTCACTTACTGAAGAACAGAGGTCAAATTCAGAATGTTACTGACCTGCAAAATTTCTCCTATAGACTCTGCTGTCTCTGTGTTCATTGTGCTTTCCTTTTCATGGTTTGTCACTGGTATTTTAGTTACTGAACCATTCCAGTCACAACTCCAAATTTATCTTTCATTTCAGCATCAGTCACCTCCAATACAGTAATTTCAGATATGGATGCCCATCACTTGTGATCAAGCAAAAGGAATTCAAAATGAGCCAGCAGTGAAGGATTGTTGTGCAAGAGGATGGATTTTGTCATGATTCAAAACATTCACTTGGTTATGTGAGAAAAGGGGACTATATCAAAACATAACCTAACTTGTCAGAAGATGCCTGAACAGTCTGGCTATAGCATCAGATAATACAAGATGTTTCCCCTAAGTAAATATTCTCTAAAAGCCCATTCCTTTTTTCACTGAGTAATTTGCTTGTTTGGGGGAGAATCATGGAATTTCAAAATCAGAACATCTTTACCATGGTAAAAACAACTTGACAGATCCCTTTCAAAACAGAACTATTTGGAGTGCTTTGTATAACAAATGTATGCTCTGTAAAGAATAGAGCTCGTATGTATGCTTCTTACATGTGCAAACTCTTCTGGGCTTGGCCCATGGAGCAAGCATTAGCTCACTTCATCATGCACTGCCAGGTATGACACACATTGATCAGGATGTTAGGGATTATATGTGCTTAATGGTGGAGAGGTGCTGGGAAACTGGAACTTGGCACTCAACCTCCCTTTCAGCCTCTACTAATGAGTTGTACAAAACTGATTGGCTGCTCTTATCTCGCTTTTACCTGCAATACTGAGAACCTGATGTTATTGACTGGCTTCTGTCAGCACTTCCTCCCTTAACATGAGATATGGGGAGGTTTCAGGAGACATGCTACACTCCTAATACCCATGACACTTTGAGGGTTTACTAAGCATTTCAAGTCCATGTCCACCGATTATAACCATTTATCAATCCTTGGGTATTTTATAGTTGTTTAAATGGGGCTTAATAAATAGAAAAATCCCTTGTCAGTAAGCACAGCTTAAATGTGTCAAGATGGCAAAGGCAGCCTATTAGAAAAAACATTAGGTGTCATCTGGATGCTCTTTGGAAAACTCAGAATTTCCAGAGCATACACTTTTGGGTTTGTAAAAAAAAAAAATTATATATGATTTGATTTTGTGTTTGCCTGAATGAAACCTTGTTCTTCCTTCTCTTGGAAAGTGAAAACCCAGAGATCCAGTTCAGTGGCCTGAGTGTATAGCTTAGCCTTGGAGAGTACACTCAGCTTTGTGAGGTGCTGGGACTAATCTAAAAACAGAAGAAAAATAAATAAATAATAAATAAGGAAGAGGAGTGGAGGGGAGAAGGAGGAGGAGAAGGAGAGGGAAGGGGACAGGAAGAGGAAGAAAAGGGGGAGGAAGCAGAGAGAAGGGGAGAGGAGGGGAGATAAAGAGGGGTTGGAGAGCAATTTAAAGAAGAAAAACAGAACAGCAGAGGAAAAGGTGTTGCGCCTACTGAATTAAATGCAATTTCTATGGAAGTTAATGTCATACTATTCAAGATCATAATGAATATATATTTGACAGATGTTTACTTAGTGGTCTGGGTTCTGGGGTGCACTGGTAAACCACATAAGGGGAAATCTGTCTCCTCATCAAATTTACATTCCGCACTAGCACTTAGAGTTCATATGTTTCTTGTTTGACCACAGGAGTTTGTATTTTTGTTTCACTTTGCTTTCTATTTTTAGCTGATTGCAGAAAGAAAATGAGGTAGAGGTCTCATTAATTTGCTTGCTGCAGCCACTTTCTTGTTTTGCCAAGGCAGCACCTGGCTGACTGTGGTTCTCAGTATCCTAAGAACAGAGTGTATTCTGCAAACCTGCAGGTGTCCACATGATCACTGGTTTGCTGGGCCCTGATGCCAGCTCTGCCTGCAAGCCCATGACATCTACTGCTTGTCTGGACAAATAATTGAAGATCCATGTAAATCTCTAAACTTAATGGAAAGTTTTTATTGTCTCTGACTCAATTTTGTTGTTGCCCACAATCCTTGGATATGGTTTCTTATGTTTGTCCAGCATGCTGGGTCATAGAAAAGAGTGATTTCTAAGATCTTTGCTAACACAGCACCAACATTAGTGCTCTGCTTAATGCCAAAACCAAAAAGGAGTGATGATATCTCTACCAAAGAACTCTTCTAGGTCACCACCCATCTCTGAAGCTTGTCTGAGTCTGACTCCAGACAGAGAAGGTGTTAACCAATGAGACTAAGACATCAAGTGCCATTTAATTCATTCCCTAACCACAGCTGCTCTGTGCTATCAGCAGAGTCTCTCTGCTGAAAGTCCTTTCCACTATTCAGTGAGTATTTGGCTTCATACAGCTCTATGTATAAGCCTCACTTCCAGGACCACCTCTTCTGGAACAGACACCAACCTTTATTCTGTTGATAGCATTTATCATTCAGTAAACTGTGGGATAGGTGAGACCACCGTAGCTCATAAATAATATTTAGGACTCCTACTGAGATAAAACATTTTGGATAAGAACATATTTTGCATTCTCTTCACCGAGGGCAAGAATTACTGCTGAATACATCCTGTGTTACTATAGTAATTGATTTACAAAATAGCTTTTATGCAGCACATACAAATTCACTCTTTTTCCAAACAGGAAAGATTTTTAACTGCAACAGTTTGGTGGAGCAGAGAGCCTGCTGAGCTGAAAAGCCAATATAGCTATCTGATTAATTGATTCTGACCTCATAAATATTAGACTTTGGGGGCTCTAATGGAACTTCCCGAGGGCAAATTGCATGGTTCACCTCATTCATTTATATCTCTGGCTGACAGATGTACATTATAAAATGTCACTGACTGTGCTGGCAACAAATGAGCTATAACATTTGCATCTTGATTCTGTGGTGGGGTTTTCATGAAACCCTTTTGCTAAATGATTCCAACAGTAGTGAAGCATTACTAACCATACACCTCCCTTTCGACATTCATCAGTCTCTCAGCATTCATATTGATCTGCTTTACTTAGAGCTAAAATTATAAAATTTCTGCATTAATAAAAACGGTTTTTCTATTAATGTATACTATCTTTCCTGCACAGTTAGTGGTGGCTGACAATCATTAAGAATTTATGGGAATTCTGGCTGTGGCATTATTAATAAAGAATCAATAAAGAGTGAGCTAAAATTCCAAACTTCAAAATGAGGTAAAACTCAGGAAATATGTCATAAATTAATAGATTTGCTTGACATTCACAATTTTAGCTTCATAATAATGTTATCCGATTTGGACTTTCAAATACAGACCAGATGCTTACTGAGCAGAAATGGGAGGGGGTGGACCTACAAGAATCTTATAGTGCAAGTGAACACATAGACCAGGGAGATGAGTGGTCAGTAAATGCTTGCTGTGAAAGCATGAGAACTTGAGTTCAGATCCCCAGCACCCATATATAACAGGACGCATCTCTAATTCCTAGCACTAGGAACATTGAGGCAGGAGGAGTCATGAAGTTTGCTGGCCAGCCAGTCTTGCTGTTTTGGTTCACTAAGGGAGCTGTTACATGCGCACGCTCTCTCTCTCTCTCTCTCTCTCTCTCTCTCTCTCTCTCTCTCTCTCTCTCTGTGTGTGTGTGTGTGTGTGGGTGTGTGTGTAAAGCACTTGATACTGACCTCTAGCTAATACATCCACATATGACCACCACACACCCTTACACACCCTTGCATGTGAGCAAATACATTCAAAAATAATACACATACTTGCATACAAAGTAAATGACTATGGAATATAATTTCCACTTAAAGAGATGTTTAATATTGGCAAGGTGACTCAGGCCTATAATCCCAGGCCCTGAAAAGCTGAGGCGGTGGGACTGCCAAGAGTTTGAAGACAGTCTGGGCTAAAGAATAAGACTCTTAAAAAGATATTCATAAATGCTAGAGAACAAAACAAAATATGATTCTGTTGTGTAAAATAATGCAATCACATATTTTAACACAATAACAGATTTATTGAGGAAAAATCTATTTACTTTCATGTAAAATATGAAAATTTCCATTCACATTAATGTTGTAATTGGGGGATAAAGACCTGAAACCCTCAGTTTCAGGAAAAGCCTGAGCACCATTATATCTGCCAAAGAGAATAATTTAATAAAGACCAGTGGTGGGCTGCTGAGACAGCTCAGCAGGTAAAAGGCAGTTGCCATCAGGTTTATGACCTAAGTTTAATCCCCTGGAAACCACAAGGTCTGAAAGATTAGCTCTGGTTAGTTGTCCTCTGACCTACACATGAACTTCATGGTGCACACACACACCTAAGTAAGGAAATAAATAGACCTAATGTTAAAGGCTGAGGTACCATCATTCTGGTTTTGTGCTAGAGTCCTAGAACTAAAAATGACTGTTTTAAAACTCAGTTTTCAAAAGATAAATTAGAAAAGACATTCAATTCTTCCCATGTTTAAGAAGTTGGAGAATTTGAACTATAGACAAGGATTTCTTATTGTCGCCATTTTTATAAAGCTTTCATTTTCTCTATTATGTCATAGCTGCTATATACATATGTATATGTCTTCTTACAAATTGTAAGAAAAAATAATATTCTTCCAACAAGTCAGTTACAGAGGAATCAGGGAAGTTGGGCATGGAGACAAGAGGCCAGAATGTAAACTGGTTAGTGGCCAACTGCATCTCAGCCGGCCTCCTGGCTATGTGCAATGTTCCTGTATGCACTGATAGGATTCCAGAGAAATTAGTGACCACAATACTCAAAAAAAACCTATAAATTGGAAACACAAATGATTTCTAATGTTATAGGTGAATTTACATACTAAGATCCTGAGTGAAAACCCAAAATGGGCTGGAGAGATGGCTCAGTCAATAGGAACATTTGCTGCTCAACATTGAGGACCTGAAATGGACCTGGACTTCCAGGACTGAGGGTAGGGACAGAGAAAGAAGGATCACTGAGGCTTTCTGACCACCAGGCTATTAAAAAATAAAGGGGAAAGTTCCATATTTATTGAGAGAACCTGCCTTAAAGGGAAAATGCAGAGAAATGTTGTATACCTTGGGCCTCCACATGCTCATACATGGGCATGTGGATCCAAATATACATGCACACATTCATGCAGTGCATAATACATTACACACACACACACACACACACACAGAGAGAGAGAGAGAGAGAGAGAGAGAGAGAGAGAGAGAGGAGATAAGTCATTGTACAGAGACCTTTTGACCTCTAACAATATCTCTTTATATCTTCAGAACTACAAAGACCTCTGTTGCTCTGTTGCTGTTGTGAAAACATAGGGGAGATTATCTATTGCATTTGTAGGATGTGTGAAGCACAGAAGGCTAAAGATGCAGAGTGGACTAAAAGGAAAACAGAGGCCTCTTTCTAGGATCCATCCTTCCTGGTAAAAATCTTCCACCATTGAATTATCTGGAAGTCTGAATGGAACATTCATTCTAAAGAGCCTTGAGAGTTAATGAATTATAGGTCTAAGATTATAACAGTTGGCATGGGATTCTCCAGGACATTTTGTCAAATCCTGTGTTTTAGAAGAGCAAATGCTTCAAGTCTAGAATATCTCCACCATCTACAGAGGATAAGCATCTCTGTATAGTGAGAACCTCTACTGAACCAATATTAAAGTTCCTCAGTCACTCATCAGCACCCACACTATCTTAGCGTAGTTTCAGATCATCCTCTGTTTTAATTGTTGCCTGTATAGACAACTTTTTTCTTTCCTCAGGCACCATGCTCACTGGACTTCTTGATTTACATAAAGCATTTTGCCTAGTTACTACCTACAGGATTGTGTTTTCTCAATATTTAGATCTGCGCTGTGCTTCCATTCTTTTACTTCTCATTAAGTTTCCTTTATCTGGATATCACTTATGGCTAATATGGTGGTTCACACCCATAATTCCACTACTCAGGAAGCTGAGGAAGGACATTTGTGATTTGGAGTCAGCCAGGGATACATAATATCTTGTCTCAAGAAACCAAAATAATATTATATTGTTACAATAAATCTTTCTGCCAAAAGCTGCCGCGCCCCACTGCCACGTGTGCGCTTTACGCCAGCTGCCTGCCTGAGTTAGGGCCCAAATTAATACACAGAAACTTGTATTAGGTTCAAATGCTGCTTGGCCAATGACTAGGATTCTCATCTGCTAGCTCAGTCTTAATTATCATAAATCTATATATTTTATAAGACTTATCTTATAGAGGATGCCTTCCACTGGCGCCCTCTCTTGCTGGTGGCTCACATTGTGCTGCTGAAGGAGTCAAAGGGGAAAGATGGGACACTTCCTGTTTCCTTTACTTAAATATGAGTCTCCTTGCTATGTCACTTCCTGCCTGGATCACCACTTCTCTACTACATTTCCCAGAATCCTCTTTGACTCATAGTCCTGTCTAACTTGCTGTCTCATTGGCCAAACAGTATTTTATTCAACAATCAATAAGATAAGCATACACAGAAGTACATTCCCCATTATCTTCTCTTCTCTGTCTAAATAAAAAGGATAACTTATCTTTTATAATAACTGAAGAAAACTATAACCATAACTATCTGTCTTCAACTCTATCAAAGAACACAGAAGGATAATATATAAACTCTAGAATTAACAGAGACATCCGCTACCTGGACAGTAACCCAAAGTTCCTCTGTAACACTAGGGCATCCATCTTCAGCCTGTAGGCCACAGTGTGTCTGGCACACTTCTCCATTTCAACAGGAACCCTTTAGTACTGTCTTGTTTTGTAAGTTCAGTAGTCACATTTTTGTGGGTCCTGCATGTCCAGTTTATACAACAACAAACAGTTCAGGCAAGAGCAGTTTCTTGCACAAATGGCTAATCTTGCCATGTTGAAGGCAAACTCCATAACAAGTTTATTCGATGCCCTTCCTCCTTTCTGATGTAATTGGTGTGCAGGAGCAGTTGTGTCTCACTAACAAACCATTTAAATGCCATATTTCTGTAGGTCTTTGAAAGGTTTGAAGAATACCTATTTATCTCAAATACATCTCTGTATATCTAGAAAACCTAACTAACCTAATTATAAGTTCTGACTATCATAGGTGATTATATAACCTGTATTTAATTATGCATATCATTTTAAAAGATCTGTATAAACACAATACCTAAACAAGAGGAGACATACATATCACAAATTTGACCTTGAAGTTTTATCAATAAATGAAAATCTATACCAATGCCAAGTATTCATTTGACACCATTATTTTTTTTTGGATTATTGTGATGATTAACTGTGATTGTGACATAATCTATATGAAGCTCTTAAAATAATGATTAAAATGAGAACAAATAAATAAATAAAAACTATTTATCTAACATAAAAATATAATTATTGCAGATAATCAAAAAAGGAATAGGAAAAATAGAAGAGGGAAACCATGGAAAAATGGTCTTCCCATCTTAGTTATTGGTGAGCACAGATAAAAAGTAATAGCACCCCAGAGTTTTGTCTTTCTATTTTTGAATCCACCATTCTTTGACCAACTGCTCTTTCTAAATATATGTCACTTTCTGAGACTACCAGTTGTTTAATATGTTATTCCTTCTCCTGGGAACAATATAATAACCTATTTTATGAGGCACAGCTCAATTATTGGCAGGTTTCAGAAAATCTACACAGATGCACAGTTGTTTATATATGCTTTTTACCCTCCCTAGTAGATTGAACCTCCCCTGCCAAGAAACACTTTTGGGTTTCTATGGCACCTATACTCTTTGTTTAATTAGTCAAATTTCCAGTCTTGCTTTCTTTTTTTTATAGAAAGCAATTTCTATATCATGACTTTTCCTACAATTTCTCTTGCTGTTAAAAACACACACTGTTTTTCAACATCTAACATTGCATTAGGATAAGATGATGCATTTATGACTACGATAGGAAAATTCAAGCTATTGGCATAGGGTACATTTTAGAATCATGAGCAAAAGAAAGAATAAAAGTAATACAGATATTGGTCATATACTCCAGAATATATAAATTCAAATACACCTTGCTCTGCATTGCCAGTCAGTGTAGGACATATTTGCTATTAAATTTTTATTCATTATTTGAGTTTTAAGTCACAGTTTAAGATTCCATTTAATTCTGATTTTGCAGTTTGCTGAAAATCCAATCATCAAGTTTTGCTGATCTGTTTTTCATACAGTCAGCTTCAAGACTTCTTTAACCCAGAGAATGACTGGGCCTTGCCCAAGTAGGACAGGGTATTTGAGCTAAGATGCTAGACACTGATGTGATTAGGGGTTTACAAGCCAATGACACAGTTTCTCTAAGCCTGGAGATGACCACTGAAACCAAAGTAAGCAATCTGAGGAACACACTCCTGCCTGCCAAGCAAAGGATTGGTAGAAAGAGCAGGTTTTGAGGTCAGACAAAACAGAATCTGAATTCTAGGTCTACCATGTGTTTACTGTGGTCAAGCCTTCTTGCCTGCATGACCTTTAATTTCTTATATACAAAATTAGAATGGCAACCCCAGCTTTAAAGGATGGCTGTGATAACTGAGAAAACAAACATGCTTTGGCTTTCAACAATTAGCATATCAACTCTCTGCACCCCTGCATGTGACCTCTGAGAACTTTGACTTCTCATGTCAGAAAACCCTGCCAGTGATTGTTAAGAAACCACTTTACTCAGTCGCAGTACTCTCTGACCATAGAGTACTATGAAGGCAGTAAATCACAGCCTGCTCTCCATGAGTCCAAACACAGGTTTTCCTTCTGGTTGCCAGAAAATTCTCTTTATAAGGTTGCCTTTAAAAGACATAGACTTATTCATGTCCTTAGAATTCTTGGACTTGTGTCAGCTAGAAATGTTGAGATTTACTCCTTCCCACCCACACACTTATCTTCATTTATAGTCTTCCATCCTTTATCCTCGGACCTCTGGCTGTGTGCCTGGAAGAAAACTCAGGGTCATCCATTTAACCAAAATGGAGTAGGAGGTAAGTAGGCTTAAGTTAATGTAGAGGACACCAAGAAGCAACACCGTGGAAAGAAGGCTGAACTTTTCAGTACGGGACGTTCCAGACAACTATCACCGAGAGTGAACATCAATCCAGCTGAGATTAGTTCATTCAGAAAGCAAAGAGCAAACGGCTGAGTTTCAAGATTCATTACCAAAAACTGGCCCCATTCTGACCCTCCTACTTAGGGAATTTGCTCAGCTTCCAGGCAGGTCATTCTGAGTAGGTAAATGGAGTATATTCAAGTTGCTTCCTTGAGTCCTCCCCAAAGAGAAAAAAAAAATCATGAAATTGTATTATCTTCAAAACAACTCAAATCCTCAAATATCCACCATCGAAGAAGCTGTTTTGATGTGTGATCACACATGAATGCATTTCTGACAAAGTAGAGAAGGAAACGGGGTTCTCAAACGTCTTGTTCCGGTGATTTATTTCCAACACTCGATTTAACACATCTGAAATGGGAAATGAGAAAATTAAGAAATCTGAGCGAAATATAGCTAAACGGAACCGTGGAATCTGGTGTTACTCTGTGGCTGTCTGCCAAGACCTTCTCACGTCACAAATCCGCTTTCACTACAGTGCAGAAAGCACTGCTGTGCCTCACAGAAAGTATACTGGGAATGGGGCTGTTGGCTCTGCATCTGAAGCAGCGTCCCGTAGTTAGCACTGTAGACTTGCCTGTCAATTGCTTTCTCTTTCACCTTGAACTTTCTGAAAGAATGCTTTGGTTTTCTGTGATTCTTTCCTGCAATAAGAATCATTCTGGGTAATAGGAAGTATGGCAGGCATTTTTACCCTGAACTACCAGAGGCCACCTTGGAGTGAGCCACATTGAAAGGTCTGGGCTACATTGCCTTCTTCTCATTATTAAGAACGGTGAATCAACATTGTAAAAATTACAAAAAGCTCTTCTCAGTAACTTCTCTAAGATAAATCCGTGTGTGTGTGTGTGTGTGTGTGTGTGTGTGTGTGTGTGTGTCTTGTCTTGGGATGAGATCTCACTCAACTGGGCCTTGAACTTTCAGCAATCTCACTTTCTCAGTCTCCCAATTGCTGGGGTTATAGACCTGAAATAAAGTGTTTCTCCTTGCTGTGTTATATTTAACAAATGTTCAGACCTCACTCTGTTCCAGTGATTCTGCTAGGTGCTAGCAACCTGACGATATAGAACACAGACTCCCAAAGACTCCATAGCTGGAAAATGAAGGCAAATGTGCATGCCGATTATTCCAGCATTGTGTGATGTTTTCACTTCACTTTGTAGTTGTCTAGAATTTTATAAATTACATCATAGGGCCAGTAAAAGAGAAAAGAATGCAAGTCTAGCTACAGATAGAGGGGGCAGTTCCCATATAACATTTAATTGTATTGCGATGTAAGACTGTATTTGAAAAAGAAACAAATACTTGCTAGACAGAAAAAGCACAAATTATATCAGCTCAAGAAAGGTGGTGAAATAAGTAGAGTGGCGGCAGGAAGAGAAAATTAAAGGGTCAAAGGTTAGCTAACAAAAGACCAAGGACCAAGACTTCCCCTGTTCCACTAAAGAGGGTGGATTTAAAAGTGGAAAGTCTAGGTGGTAGTGGTCATGCCTTTAATGCCAGCACTCAGGAGGCAAAGGCAGGTGTATCTCTGTGAGTCCATGGCCAGACTGATCTACAGAGGGACAGCCAGAGCTGCTACATACAGAAGCCTGTCTACAAATTACCAAAGAAAAAGAGAAAGAGGGAGGAGGGGGAGGGAGGGAGGGGGAGGAGGGGGAGGGGGAGGGAGGAGGGAGGGAGGGAGGGAGGGAGGGAGAGAGGGAGGGAGGGAGGAAGGTTGTGCTGAAAATGAGAAGAATGTAGTTTGGAAGAGAGAAAACAAACAGGAAGGGAGTGGGCACAGTTATCCATAGCATGATGCTGTGATTCCAGGAATAGAAAGGAGGAGAGAATTAGGAAAGAACAGTGAGAACATACATGTACAGGTAGAAATCTACTATTTAACTTCCTCTGAGAAGTATATTACTTGAAAAATGAATGTCTAGGGAATGAAGTACTAGTGTTCAGAGACAGTAACATCTATATAACAACCATCTATTTATCTATTATGTATCTATCATCTATCTGCCTACCTATCCTCTGTCAACCTATTTATCATCTATTTGTTTGTCTATATATGTCATCTGTCATCTACCATCTATCTACTAATCATCACTGTCATCTGTTTAACATTTATCATCCTTGTACCATCTATCAGTCTATCTACCTACTTACCTACTTATCTATCTATCAATCCTATATCTATCTTCCAAATGGTGAGAGATCTCCAGATGGCATTTGGGGATGGGGATCAAGGAAGAGAAAGAACAATAAAGAAAATACAGTTTGATTCTCACCCCCCCATTCTCTGCCATTTCTTGTTGTAGAAAGTACCTGTGGGTGGGAAAATATAATTTTCAAAACCTGAGTTTAAGGCATTGTTTATTCAAACTGAAACTATTCCTCCTACATGTTCTTCATAAATCTTAGAATTAAATATATTAGAATTCATCCATAAACACTCAAATGTTATAAGTTATAATTTATTCATAATGTAAGCAACCAGTGTTTGTCACATGCTTACCACGCAAGAATACTCTTTGGTCCCTTGGTTAAAAGAATAAATATGGCATTATCATTAATATTTAAAACAAAAATGGATATAATGTAACCAAAGGAAAAATAATATACTTCCTAGATTTAGATCTGAGTTTATATGACATAAAGATCTTTATTAAAATTATCGCCATCCTGGCATTACTTCAAGTCAAGATGATTAATTTATATCCATATAATAGTCATCTCTAATTCTAAGATCTCTAGCACTCTTCTTGAAACATAAAGTAATCCCCATTTCTGTAATTTTACTCTTCATATCTTAAATGCATCATTCTTCTTTGTCCTCTGCTTTCCTTTCTTTAATAATTAGTCAGGCCTTAAGCGATAACAATGGTAACCAAAAGTCAATGAAATTTATGACATATGTAACCTTTATATGTAGCAAAATATCTGAGTATCTGTCAAAGTTAGTTTACAACTAGATTCATCTATATTTGAGGTAAAGTCAGTCCTAGTCATGAATTAGAAAATCAAGATTATTTTTTCATCCAATTTTCTTCCATTGCAATAATGCACCCCTCTCTGTTACCTTCCAGCTACTAACTGAGAGACTTCATGAGGATTTCACAAAAGGAAAGAGCTTTTATTGTGACCACTTGCTCCACTACCCCAGGCTGTTTGCCTCTTTGCTCTCCACACCCAACAAGGCCCACAATAGATTCTGAACCCTTCTATCCAGTTATTTCTGTACAGCAATGGAAATGCAGTCTTAAATCTAGGCTGTGAATCTGTCACTGTGAAGGACACTGATTCAAGTGAGACAGGAAACTTGTTAAGACATGATCAAGTAGGAGTGCTTCATCTGAGCAGTGTGCATATATGAGTGTAACTGAGCAGTGCATGTATATGAGTATGCATTTGAATATGAAGAAAAATTTTATGCAGTTTGTTGCAAATGGAGTTCTTAATTTGTCTAAACAATCAAAACCTGAAGTCAGATATAGAGGAAAATGCTGAGAGATCAGAGAGTAGAAGAAAGCCAAAGTCACCTTTACCTCATCAGCTTCCCAGTGGAAAAGAGAGTGAGTTCCTGTTTCTTCCCACTTATATCCTCTCTCCACCCAGCCATCTCATTTCCTGTTTGTCTGTACAGACCTCCAGACCTCTATGGTTAGCTAGTGGCAAGCTACCTCCTCTGATCGTCAGGCAAGCTTTATTTGTACAAGTAAGATATGACCACAGTTTGTGCTCGATGTGCATGAGTTCTATTAAACCAATTGGAGATCAAAAACTCCTAAGAAAAATTGCATTCCTACTAAATATGTACAGAATCTTTTCTGTATTTATTCCCTAAAGAGTGCAATGGTTATTTGTATAGCATTTACACTATAGTAGGCATTATAAACAATCCAGAAATAATTTAAAGTACCCGTAAATTACATGCACTATTATAACATTCTCTATTGGGGACTGGAACACTAACAGATCAAGGGGCTACTTTCTCAGTGCTATGAAACAATGATAACGTAAGACTGTATCTGTAGTTCCATGTGCATGGAGAACTTGAACTCCATCATGTGAGTAGGAAAGAAAGGAGCGTAATGAGATGGATTATTCAGATGAAATAAACATAAAAGCATTGTTTGCGCTAGGAGCTCTTCCAACAGGAGGAGGGAGCACCGAGGAATTAGGACAAAAGTGAGCACAGGTGGGTCAGGACCACGAATGTTCCTTCAGATGTTATTGTGACTGTGGTTGGAAGGAGAGTGCTTTACATCCAAGGGTTTTTATCAGGTTAACACAGAAACACTGTACAAAAGACTCCCTGTTGCTTTTTCATAACATTGGAATGGTGGCCTGTGAGTCCCAGGCCTGGCTGTAGGCACCGTCATAAATCAATGTCATCATCAGGAAAGCAAAGCCAAAGAAGCATCTTGTCACCTTGTCCCCAGCCTGTTTTCTTCACAGAGCCATGTAAACTGCTTCCTTAACTGGTGCTGACCTCTGGGATACAAGCGGCACAGAACAAAAATTAAATGATGTGGAACACATGGAGCAAAGGAGCTTAGGGAGATCCCTGAAGAACAGCGTGATATTGGCAAAGGCTTTTATTCTGGAAAGCCAGACTTTACTTTCCCCCAACTGTTTCTGGGTCTTACGTGCTCCAGGGGAAGGAGCAGAAGGAGAGGCAGAGTGAAGCCCTCTGCCCCTCATCTACTTCAATACCCCAACTCCACTCATTCTTTTAAATATTGTGATACCATTATTATTTTGCAGGTAGTAATGATGCCAATATTTTGTAATGCTATTAAAAATTGTGTGAAGAGTCGGGATTCTGGTATTATCCTTGAGATTTCATTGTTGAGTTTTTTAAAAAATATTCTTTATGTTTAGCAATTGAATTTATGTACTGAACACTAATATAAAATATTTGATATGGTTTTAAACATAATAAATGGGAATTTTTTCAGCTTATAAAATCTTTCCCCCAGAAACAAATTGTAAAATAATCACTTTTCTAAGTGGTTTATTGAGACAAATGCATTCAGTAAATAATCACATTTAATTGATCATGCCATATTGATGATGGAAAGTGAAATTAAAAAGAAAACTTTCTATGCATTCCAAAAATAATCTAATACATATTATTATTTGGGGGCAATAATTGTAAAAGTTGTCCTTTTCATTCCACTGAGACTTTATTTTCCTGCATCTTGCTTTCTACTTAAAGATAGAAGTTTATCAGATTCTTTGTCATCTGTGAAGAAGCATAGGAAAGGCCAGTGGTACCCACACACATCAAAGACCTACACAAATCCAAGAAGTATGGTACCAAATGTGATTTTTATGGCATTAAACCATGTATCAACTAACATATTAGTCACTTTCCTACCAACTGTGGCAAGACACCTGGATCAGCTTCAGAGATGGAAAGTCATTTTGGCTCACAGTTCCAGAATATATCACTGTCAGTACACCCTGACATGCGACATGGTTACTTACATTGTTAACATGGCACATGGCACACCTGGGAACTGCCTCCATTGGATTGGCCTTTGTGTGTGTCTGTTGAGCACTGTTTTAATTGCTAATCGATGGGAGGAGGAACCAATATCCTGTAGATGCCTCAGCACT
Source organism: Cricetulus griseus (assembly GCF_003668045.3). Classification (NCBI taxonomy): domain Eukaryota; kingdom Metazoa; phylum Chordata; class Mammalia; order Rodentia; family Cricetidae; genus Cricetulus; species Cricetulus griseus. The sequence goes on along the minus strand of NC_048596.1, from coordinate 246,917,344 downwards.
TAAGCAAATGGACCTGGACTCTTTAAGAAAGGTAGACAAACATGAGCCAGAGGACAAGTCAGTAATCAGTGCTCCTTTCTATATTTCACAGATTGGGGTTCCTTAACCTCTCTGAGATCTGTTGCATGTGACATTTATTCAGGTTCTCCTTCAAGTTCCTTCCTTGGGTTCCCTTGATGATGGACTGTAACTGGAAAATAAAGTAAACCCTTTTCTCAAGTTGCTTTTGGTCATAGTGTTGATCACATCAACAGAGAAATAGCTAGAATAAGAAAGAAGGCACAGCAGTACGAATGGGTCAGCCCATGATTGTGGGAGTGAGAATGGAGTTTATTATGTTGCAAAAGAAAGTCAGAACAGAGAACTCCAGCCAAGTTGAGTGGGCTAGAAGACTGCAGTCTGCCACCAGGAAGGCCACATGCACCAAAGATTCTATAACCTATGAACAGTTGTTTAAATGCATTAGCCCATGATGGACACATCCCACCAAAACCATTTTCCTTATTAAATAAAAGCTACTCTACAATAATACTAAAAGTGCGTTTTCTTTTTTCTCTCTACAGTATCAACTGTGATATAGCATACATTGAAGTTATATAGTTTACTCTGCAGTTTGGAAAACATTGTCATGCTGTTGTTGTCACCATGCATTTGTTTTAGCAGAAGAATTTAAAAAATGAAAAGGAGAATCCACAGGGCCCAGAGTTTACCTCCATGGCCAGCCACCTGGGAGGTGTCTGTCAAATAACACTGAGAAACCTTCCATGGCCCTGCTGGCTGTGTACAGACTGCTCTCTGTTAAGACTGCCTCCAAGTTCTCACCCTGAAACCAAAGTTCCATTTTGTTCCCTAAATAATCTTATGCATTTTATTTTCCATTTTGTTTGAAAGCAAGTGTATGTCACTTGGAAATCTGTCTACATTTTAATTTTAATTAGCACTTTAATTTATTTATCTTAGTTTTGGTCACCTTGAACTTTGGTTTGAGAATGCATCTATTCTTCTCTGTGAGGGATATTAATAGGAAAAGAATTCAAGGTGCCTGATACCCATCAGACCAAGGGATAATCAAGTAATTCATAAGCCAATTAGATGTATTTTCTGCGGTATTTTTATTATTTTACTTTTGGAAACAGAATCTTGATATATGGCCCTAGTTTGCTTGGAACTCACTACGTAGACAATACTAGCCTCAGAACTACCAAAAAAACCCCTGTCTCTTCCTTTCCAGAGTTGGGATTACAGGCATATACCACTCTGTCAAGTGCTGTCTTTATCTTTTTAGCTGATTTGCATGAGGTAGGGAATGGTAGTGATCAGGTGCTTTCATGATGGTGATGGATTCCACAGTCTCCAATGGTCCTTGAATGAAGCCAGCCATCTTCACCAAACTAATTTGTATCCTTCTGATGAAACTCCTCCTCTTTAACTTAATCAGCTATTATGGCTTGCAAAACAAACACACTAAAACAATAACAACAAAACCTGTTATTAAGTCTGTATTGTTAATCTGCCTCCGGTTATACCAGACTATATCTAACCGGATAAGCTGAGGAACTAATCATTCGGCCACAGCATTCAGCCATATCTCTATATTATTAGTACATGCCTATTTTATCCATGGAGATTTGTATATTTTTAAGTTTTGTCATCAAAACTATATAACAAAGTATTATTTTCTCAGTTTTACAAATAAGGTTTACACAAACTATTTAAAAGTCATATAGCAGGGAAAATTTAAATATTCAAAAATATCTCTGATTCCAAAACTGATTTTGTCCAATGTAAATACTCCATGAATTGAAATACTTGGCTGAAAGAAAGTTTTGCCTAACATCTTGATCATGACTTGAGGTTGTTGTAGTATTATTCTAGGATTAATATTATAGGGATTAGAACTGAACTGTGGTTTAGAGGATACATTTATTTATGTGGCCATATTAAGTAATATGTGGTAATATGAGTGCAAATGTTTAACATTACTGTTGTTGACAAGGTAAGAAAGGCAGATAGAAGCTAATTTTAACCATTTTACATATTTAGCTATGTTCTTGCTTTAGGGAACACTTAGAGACTAAGCTGATTAAGCATCCTTCACTTCTCAGAAGGTCAAGCAGCCTGTGTGTTTTATCAGCAGTTCTCCCAATGTGGACAACACCATGTTTGGTTACAACCTTTGGATTATTTCATTGATTTCCTACAGATGATGAAAAGTATCTGACATTTTAGGTCCCTTTTAATCTCGACTCTTGATCCTTTCTTTAATTTCTGTTTCAGAAATTGCAACTGTATGGATAAAAAGAAATCTTCAAGAAATCTAAGGAAAGCTCCTTCCCTGACCTCTAAGAATGGCAGTGATGCATGGGAAAGCTTTGTTAGTAATTTCCAAGATTGCTGGCTTACATATGTCAAATCATGTAATATGCTACAGATTTTCCAAGCATATGACAATTCCAACTTTGTAGACGACTAGTCTAGGAGTACATTATTGTGATTAAATCCATTAGAATCACTTCTTCACAGATAAAAACCACATTACAGATTATTTGCATACATATGAGGGCATATACATGAGATTTCGAAAATCTCAATCTATTCCTGCTGTCAGTAAAAAAAAAAAAATAGTTCTTACTTTAGTCACTGAGTTATTTCACTTTTTCTAATAAATTTACATTTGAAGTTCATCTACTTAATGACAAAGATTATTTCAGTTATTAGGTCATGAGCAAGGGAGGTACAGTCCCCAAATTTTAGGACTTATTTTTTTAATTTATTATTATTCTCTTATACAACACATCTTGACCACAATTTCCCCTCCCTCCGTCCCTCCCAGTTCCATCTCCTTCTTATCCACACCCAGATGAACTCCCCTTTCTCAAGATCCAAAGAAAAGGGCTTCTAATATAATACCAGAATGGCAAAATCAGAAACACAAAGTAAGAGTATTTAAAGATCTATTGGCATGCCACATGAAAGAGACATACCAGGTAGAGAAGACTCAGTTGTGTTTGAAAGTAATTACCTGTAATCCCAGCACTTAAACATAGAAGCAGGAAGACCAGAAGTTTAGGCATTACATCATTCAAGACCATCATGGTATACATGAGACTCTATTTCAAATACAAACAAACCAAACCAACAGTAACAGTAAAAAATGAAGACTATAGCAGGAAGCTAACTCAAGTTTCTCATGAATAGCTTCACTTAGAGCACAATATGGATACAGATAACTCTTCTGAGATCAACCATTTAAGAATGCTAAGCAGTGTGTTCCAAAGCAGCCATAACAGAGCTTGGAATTTTCAAATATCCTGTGCTAAGTGTAGCTAGAAAACTGGCAAATGGAAAAGGCAGTGATATTCAAAGGCAGAAACTGGACCAAAATAAGTGGCTCAGGTATTATTCTAAGTACAATAGAAAGCTGATAAAGAAGGTGGGAAGATGAGATAGATCCCTTTATGGTTACTCTCAGTATTAAGTGGAGGTAATGGTGGCAAAACACCCAGACATTGCAGTAGTTAGTACTGGCAAAAGCTGTGCTACTTCAGCTAGATGCAGGCAGCAGAGATGGAGGAAAGGAGAAGTAAGGATGGGATGGGATGGGGAAGAAATAGGCAAGGAAAGAGTCTTCAATGTCATAAGTAAAATAACTTTTGAGCAAAGTTTCATAAATAATTACTATTGTGAATTAGACAACAGAATAAAGATGTAAAAGTATATCCTAAATTTTGTTATCCTTAGTGAGATCATTTCTTATACTCAATCCCATAAAAGTATTTACAAACACCCAATGGCACACATTTAATATATCAGATGCATCCACAAGAGATGAATCCTTTCCCAGCTTCTTTTGCTCATTGTGAAAACATCTTCAAATTTACTTAATAAAATTCATTGGGATTTAATTGGTATAGGGAAATTTTTAATGTGAGTTTGTTGTGTAGGAAGATAGGTAGATAGATAGATAGATAGATAGATAGATAGATGCATATATAGATAGATAAATATGTGGTTAGACTCCCAAAAGATGCAGTTTTAAATACCTTTAATATTGACTGTTAGTTTTAGCCCTGTATTGCACATATAGAATGGAGGAAATGATGAACAGATAATTCCATATTGCTTTTTTTTTTTGATTTTTCCAAGCAGAGTTTCTCTGTAGCTTTGGAAGCTGTCCTGGAAATAGCTCTTGTACACCAGGTTGGTCTCGAGCTCACAGAGATCCGCCTGCCTCTACCACCCAAGTGCTGGGATTAGAGGCATGTGTCACCACCGCCTGGCCCATATTGCTTTGTAAAAGAGGTATAAAATTCTAATTTTATCAGTAACATATTAGAAAAAAGTTTCTCTCTGTGTCTGGACCAACTCCTATTTTTTTTTCCTTCTGGCCACTCAACCCTTCCTTGTGTCTGGAAACTCTTTATATAGAAGCCTCTGTCCTCAAAACATGGCCAAGCCAGAGTTTCCATGAAAGAGCAGTGAATGGAGCCTACATAACGCAAAGCATCTGCTCTGGAAAGTATTATCAGTGCTTCACCTAATTTGGAGAAGGAACTGTGAAAATAAATAACCCAGCAAAGTAGATTCTGGCTTTGGAGAAACTTAGTTTAAAATGAGCTTTTCACTGCCAAGGAGACAAGGCCATTACCAATGTAGATGTTTGGACTTCAGTTCTCCAAAGAAATTTCTGGATAAGATGTGATGATCAGCATATTTCCAAAGCCATAGTGAAAGATATATCAGCCTGGCAGGCAGGAGGCCCAGGTTTCCACCCCAGCACTTCATAACATGAATGTGGTACATGCTTATAGTCCCAGCACTTAGGAGGCAGAGATAGGTGGGTCAGAAATTCAAAGTCATCCCTAGTTATATTGTGAATTCCAGGTAAACCTGAGACATATAAGACCCTGTCTCAAAATAAAAGCAAAGAATTCCATTCAGTGAGGGAGTATAATAAGCTTGACTCTCTAGCCTGAAACACTAGAAGCAAGCTGTAGAGGAGAGCCTGAGGAACAGTCAGAAAAGCCACCCAGCAGACAGCACTATGCAATACAGAGACACCTGGTTTTGTTTCTTTTACCATGTTCCTTGAACAAAGCTAGTAAAGACCTGCACAATTCCAAGTGAGCCAGGTGTGGAATTTAAACTGAGGTTTATGGTGCTGGAAATGTTGAGACAAAAGTTGCATAAGAGGCCAATACCCTTATCTTGCCCCTGAAAGGAAAACTTGAATAAAGAAGGAAATCCCAAGTTATAGGGAACTTTGTCCTGTTCCATAGCAGATATGGCCCATGATATTGTGACATGACTACACTAGCCACATGGGCTTGGTTAAAATGTGACTTAAATGAGGGTAGGGGAGAGGGAGCTGGGGGAATGAGAATGAGAGAAGAGGAGGGGAGAAGAGGAAATGGAGCAGCAGGAAAGTTGAGTCGGGAGAAGAGTAGAGGAGAGCAGGATGGGAAATACCATAACAGAGGGAGCTATTATAGGTTTGAGGAGAGACCTGGCACTAGGGAGATTTCCAGAGATCTACAAGGATGACACCAACTGACAATCTAGGCAATGGTAGAGAGGCTACCCTAAATGCCCTTCCTCTATAATGAGACTGATGACTGCCTTATATACCATCCTAGAACCCTCATCCAGTGGCTGATGGAAGCAGAGTCAGACACCTACAGCTAAACACTGAACTGAACTCTGGAACCCAGTTGCAGAGAGGGAGGAGTGAAGAGCAAAGAGGGCTGGACCAGGCTGGTGAAACACACAGAAACAGTTGACCTGAACAAGAGGGAGCACATGGAACCCAGACTGATGTCTGGGAGGCCAGCATGGTACTGATCCAGCCCCTGAATGTAGTTGTGAATGAGGAGGCCTTGGCACTCTATGGGGCCACTGGCAGTGAATCAGTATTTACCCCAGGTGTAAGAAGGGACTTTGGGAGCCCATTCCACCTGGAGGGATGCTCGGTCAACCTGGACACAAGGGGGAGGGGCTAGCCCTGCCCAAGATGATATGACAGACTTTGGGGAACCCCCATGGTGGGCCTTGCCCTCCCTGGAGAACAGAGGGGATATGAGGTAGGGGGGCTGGCAGGGGGTTTGGGGAAGGGGAGAGAGAGGGAGAAGGGATTGACATGTGAAGCAGGCTTGTTTCTAATTTGAATTAATACAAAATAATCTCTTGGAAAAAAGGAATGTGACTTAAAGATTTAGCAATGTCCTTGGTACTTCTTGGACCCAGAGTGTTGGACAACATGAATTTAGTGTTTGCAGTTTGCATCAGTGATCTTGAAAGAAGATGTGGATGAATAAAAGGCACATTCAAGTCAAATGTCTAGATGAAAATTTGGGTAATGATTAAAAGATATCAGTAAGAGCTACCAGAGACAAGTCAGAAGGAAAACCTAGCCAGACACTTACCTGGTTAAACAGCTCTGCTGTACAATACATTGAGTTGTCCCAATCACCTTGTTATGCAAAATAGCTCAATAAAAAAAGGAACCTCCTGAATCTAAGAGGCTTGTGTAAGGTAAAGGACACAGTCAACAAGACAAAACAGCAGCCCACAGAATGGGAAAAGATATTCACCAACCCCAAATCTGACAGAGGCTGGTTTCCAAAATACACAAAAAACTCAAGAAGCTACACTCTAAGACACCAACTAATCCAATTAAAAAGTGTGGTACAGAAATAAATAGACAATTATCAATAGAGGAATCTAAAATGACTGAAAGACACATAAGAAAGTGCTCAACATCCTTAGCCATCAGGTAAATGCAACTCAAAAGAACTCTGAGATACCATCTTACACTGGTCAGAATAGCTAAAATCAAAAACACCAAGGACAGTTTATGCTGGAGAGGATGTGGAGAAAGGGGAACACTCCTCCACTGCTGGTGGGAGTGCCAACTTGTACAGCCACTGTGGAAATCAGTATGGGAGTCAATCTACCACAAGATGCAGCAATTCTAGTCTTAGACATATACCCAAAAGCACATTCCTACAAGGACATCTGTTCAGCCATGTTCATAGCAGCATTATTTCTAATAGCCAGAAACTGGAAGCAATGTAGATGCCCCTCAACTGAGGAATAGATGGAGAAAATGTGGTACATTTACACAATGGAGTACTACTCAATGGAAAAAAAAAAAAACAAACAATGAAATCTTGAAATTCGCAGGCAAATGGATGGAACTAGAAGAAACCATCCTGAGTGAGGTAACCCAGTTGCAAAAAGACAAAAATGGTATGTACTCACTCATATATGGATTTTCGATCTAGAGCAAAGAAGTAGCAGCCTACAATCCACACTGCCAGAGAAGCTAGGAAACAAGGAGGACCCTAAGAGAGACATACATGGTCTATTGGAGAAGGGGAAAAGGACAAGATCTCCTAAGCTAATGGGGATCATAGGGAGAGGGGAGAGGGAGATCAAAGAAAGAGAATGGGAAAAAGAGGACGGAAGAAGAAGACATGAGGGAACAGGAAGATCTAGTCAGGGGAAGTATAGAGGAGAGCAAGAAAGGAGAGACCATCATACCTTCTCTGATAATGAGACTGATTGCTACCTTACATACCATCCTAGTGCCTTCATCCAGTAGCTGATGGAATCAGAAGCAGACACCCACAGGTAAACACTGAACTAAACTCGGGAATCCAGTTGCAGAGAGGGAGGAGTGATGAGCAAAGGAGTCAAGAGCAGGCTTGAAAAACCCACAGAAACAGCTGACCTGAACAAGGGGTTGCTCATGGACCCCAGACTGATAGCTGGGAAACGAGCATAGGACAGTTCCAGACCCCCTGAAGGAGGAAGTCAGTTTGGAGGTCTGGACAATCTACGGGGCCACTGGTAGTGGATCAGTATTTACCCCTAGTACACAAATGAACTTTGGGAGCCCTCTCCACATACAGGGATACTCTCTCAGTCTAGACATACTGCGGAGGGTCTAGGCCCTTCTCCAAATGATATGACAGACTTTGGAGATCCCCCATGGATGTCCTCTCCCTCCTTGGGGAGCAGAAAGGTGATGGGATAGGGAGCAGGTAAGGAGGGGAGGGGAGAACTGAGATTGACATGTGAAAGAATCTTGTTTCTAGTTTAAATTTTAAAAAAAATTAGAAAAGTTTGGGCATATGAGACATACATTAAAAAGAAGAGATCCCATTGACAGCAGATATGAAAGATCACATACATTAAAATAGACAAAAAAAGTCATGTAAAACAAGAACTGAGCCTGCTATGTAAGTGAGTTCACACAGGTCATAGCATCTGAACCAGCCTTCATAACTGAGTTTTAAGAGGCTCACAGTGTGTGAACCTGCCTACAGAAGTTGGCTCAGACAAGGTAGCATAGGATGGACAAAGCTATAGAAGAGAATTGTGGCGGAGTCAAAGCATGTGAAACTGAGCTTCAGGGGGTGTCAAAGCATGTGGAAGTGAGATTTGGGGTGTCACAGCACATGGAAGTGAGCTCTAGGTGGTCACAGCGTGTAGAAGTCTGTGGAAGTGAACTTTGGGGAAGTTAACCCATATGTTACTGGGATTGTTGGAACAGTGGTAGAGTGCAAAGGTAGAAGAAGGTGGGGTAACATGGAGCAGACTGAAGTAGCAGGAAGGCTTCTAGGGTGTGTGCATATATGTTTTTTTACATGTTCTTTTAGGGTTGGAGTCTGAAGTATGAAGTCGTCAGTATTTTCCCAGACTTTCTGGCCCAGGAAATTGAGCATAAGCTAAAGGAAATAGGATTTATGCCCAAGTTGTTCCCTAATATATCAACCACATTTTCAAAACAAATGTTATAACAGAGCTGGCCATGCCGTGAATCTGTCAGTTGCTGACGGTAGAAATGTCAGCAAAGCCATCAGAGACAGAATGACTCAAATGCATATTAGGAGTCACCAGACTAGCATAATCAAAAACTAGTCTGGGATCCTTTTCCCTGTGAATCCCTGATTTGTGGAGCTCAATGTGTGACCAGTTTCTCTGTGGGTGGGTGAGTGGCAGGGTAGAATTTCAAGCCATTATGCAAAGGGGCCAAGAAAACTGAAATATATATATATATATATATATATATATATATATATATATATTCAAATTTATTAGGGCATTTAAAGTTTTTAAACAAGACTAGTCTAAATTTAATCCCACAACCCCATTCCCTGTGTTTGTTCCTCCTGAGGGTAATGGACATAGGAAGCCTACACAAGACTTGGTCAGCTGTGGAGAAATAGAGGGTGAGTATTGTTGCTCTCACAAAAGGGGCAAGTCAGTGAGGACATTTCTTCTTCGTTTCTGTGGAAAACCACTTTTGTTATGATAAATCTTTCTGCCAAATGCCGCCAGAGCCCCACCACCACATGTGAGCTTTACGCCAGCTGCCCGCCTGATTTAGGGCCCAAATGAATACACAGAAACTTGTATTAGGTTCAAATGATGCTGGGCCAATGACTAGGACTTCTCATATGCTAGCTCAGTCTTAATTATCATAAATCTATTTATGTTATAAGACTTACCTTATAGGACGCCTTGTTGGCATCCTCCCTTGCCGGTGGATCACATCCTGCTGCTGGAGGAGGCAAAGGGAAAAGGGGCCCTTCCTGTTTCTCCTCGCTTTAATATGAGTCTCCTTGCTATGTCACTTCCTGCCTGGATCACCACGTCTCTACTACATTTCCCAGAATCCTCTTGGACTCCTAGTACTGTCTAACTTGCTGTCTTGTTGGCCAAACAGTAGTTTATTAAACAATTAATAAGATAAACATACACAGAAGTACTTCCCCCATCATCTCCTCTTTTCTGTCTAAAATAAAAGAAGGATAACTTATCTTTTATAATACTGAAGAAAACTATAACCATAACTATCTGTCTTCAACTCTATCAAAGACCACAGAAGGATAATATATAAACTCTAGAATTGACAGGATATCTTGCTACATGGACAGTCACCCAAAGTTCCTCTGCAATGTTGGGGCATCCATCTTCAGACTATAGGCCACAGTGTGTCTGGCACACTTCTCCATTTCAACAGGAACCCTTCAGTACTGAACTTACAAAAGTAAGTTCAGCAGTCACTTTCTTGTGGGTCCTGCATGTCCAGTTTATACAGCAGCAAACAGTCCAGGCAAGAGCAGTTTCATGCCCAAATGACTAATCTTGCCATGTTGAAAGCAAACTCCATAATGACTTTCTTCGATGCCCATCCTCCTTTCTGATGTAATTGGTGTGTCAGGAGCAGTTGTGTCTCACTGCCAAGAAAAATCCTAAACCATTTAAATGCCATATTTCTGTAGGTCTTTGAAAGGTTTGAAGCATACCTAACCATCTCAAATACATCTCTGTCTATCTAGAAAATCTAACTAACCTAATTATAAGTTCTGACTATTATAGTTAAAAGATCTGTATAAGCACAATACCTAAACAAGAGGAGACATATACCTATCACAAAATTGACCTTAAAGTTGTATCAATGAATGAAAATCTATACCAATGCAAAGTATTCATTCCTATATCCTATTCCCCTTTTTTTCTTTAAAAGAATGACGATGCTCATTAACATTTATAACCAAGCCCATTTAAATGAAAACAAACATTTATAAACAATATTTGGGAATATGGGCGTCGTTCTTTCTAAACTGCTTCCTGCTGATAGGGGGCGATGTTCATACCATAGGGATCATGATAAAACATTGAAACCTGACCAAGTCCTTGTTTTTGTAGTCTGTAAAGGTGTATCGTCTCAGCTTCAGAGGGTCTTGCTTTATCAAACCTTATTAGTCTGGAAGGAATACATAGCTTTTTATTTCTGTGGAAATACAAGCAATACCTTCATTTCTAAGTAGCCTGTCCTTAAACTTAAATTTTGAAGTTAGAACATTTTTAAAATGTGTAAGTTGGATTAATTTAGCAGCATTTAAAATCAAATTTATTTTAGCAGCAGTAATTCTTTCCTTGGCAATCAAACAATTTAAAGACAACAATATGGCATATAGTATCCAGATTCTCTGTGTATTTTCTATCTTTATGTGGCTTTTTTATTACTTTATTTTTACTTTCTTTTTTCCCCGAGACAGGGTTTCTCTGTGGAAATCTGCCTGCCTCTGCTTCCTTCTCTCACAAGCCTACATATATTTTTAAACGCAGTGTAAACCTTTAGAGGTTATTCTTCATCTGGATCTGTCTTTATCATCTTGGGGGTGCCGAGTCTAAACTCCAGAAGCGCTGCAATGGGGCAAGCATAAGGAAGCTGCTTCGATGCCTCTCAGAGGCCCAACAGGGCAGGCTGTAGCGGCAGGTTTTCCTCTTTCTCTGAGAACCTTGGGGCATGGGGTTATCCCGCTCACTGACACCATTCTGTTACAATAAATCTTTTGGCCAAAAGCTGACAAGCCCCACTGCCACCCACGGCCACGTGTGTGCTTTATGCCAGCTGCCTGCCCAAGTTAGGGCCCAAATTAATACACAGAAACTTGCATTAGGTACAATGCTGCTTGACCAATGATTAGGATTCTCATCTGTTAGCTCAGTCTCAATTATCATACATCTATATATTTTATAAGACTTATCTTATCGGACACCTTATTGGAGTCCCTCCTTGATGGTGGATCACATTGCACGGCTGGAGGAAGAGAGGAGGGGAAAAGGGGAACCCTTCCTGTTTCCTCTGCTTAAATATGAGTCTCCTTGCTATGTCACTTCCTGCATGGATCACCACTTCTCTACTACATTTCCCAGAATCCTCTTTGACTCCTAGTCCTAACTAACTTGCTGTTTCATTGGCCAAACAGTATTTTATTTAACAATCAATAAGATAAACATACACAGAAGTACTTTCCCCATCACACTATGATAAGACATGGACAGATAACTGACATGAGTTCCACAGTAGATACTGACTGTGATAGCTTACATTTGCAGGAAATGGCTGTCTGTCAGGTTTGTTTATGTATTTACCCATCAGTTCAAAGGAGAGAAGGAATACGGGGACAGGGTTCTTGGTTGCTTTGCCAGGAAGGTCAGGGTCATAGCAGACAGGAGCTTCCTGGAGGAGAGGTTTTGTTGGAAGAAGGAGGCATAGCTAAGCCACAGCTGGACTCAGGGCAGACACGAGTCCATTTCCTGATCACAATGGCCTGGGTATGAGAAGAGAAACAGTAACTATTGAAGGAACTCTGGACAGATAATCAAGAGAATGTCGCATGAAACAACTGGCCACAGAAAACACTTTCGGTTTTTGAAAATAAAGAAACTTCCATTACTTATCGTACTTAGGAATCAAGCCTAGACTCTGTACATGCTCAAGAAGTATTGGACTACTTAACGCTATGTGCAGGCCCCTGTTTGCTTTATGTTTTGAGATAATCTCATTAAATGTCACATGCTGGTCTAAAACTCACTCTGCAGTTGAAGCAGAGCTTACACTTATGTCCTTCCTGACTCAGTCTTCCAAGCAGATAGGATTACAGGCCTGCATTATCAGGCCAAGCAATATTTATACTAACTGATAAATAAAAGCACAAAATTTGGACATGTTTATGAGTGCTGTGTGCCATTTCAGTAGAGTGTACACTGTATACAAGATTACCTACCTGATAAGCTTGAAGATAAACAGTATATTACAGGTAGAGGTGAACCTATCTTGAAACACAGAAAAACTTGAGAGGCAAAAGATCCAGATACTGTGTAAAAAAATCTATACTCTTGATTACCCAGCCAGTGAGGGAAGAGAGGAAGAGACCTATGTGAGAGTCAGAAAAAGCTTTTGCTTTACTCAATCCTTAGGCCTGCCACTGTACACTTACACTGGGATTTGCAATGCCATAGAATGAACAGTTAGACATTCACTACTCTCAGTCTAAAGCACAGTTATTATGAAATAAAGATCCACACTTCCACATGTATCCACAGGTTCTCTTATGTCTTTTTCCTTATCACTCTCACCAGCTTTTGCTAATACCATCTTACTCCCAACTTCTATGACACCAGCATTTTACAGTGGATCCTTATGAGTTAGATCATGTCTTTCTATGTGGTACTTATTTTATTTGAGTGATTTGCAGTTCCACTCATGTGGACAATGAAGGAGTTTGGGATTTCATTCTTTTAAGGGTGAATAGTATTCAATAGTGTTTATGTAATACATTTTCTTTACCCACTAATTAGTGCAGAGGGGAGGTAAATGAACCAAGTATGTTGATGATCTCTGTACTCCCAAGTTTATTGCAGCACTTTCCACAACCTAGGGGACATTTTGAACAGTGATGGTCCAGAAAGCATGGTTGGAACCGCAGAGTGATGATGAACAGGAAACTGTATCACCTTGATGGTACAGGGCCACAGAGTAAAAGAACACACATGCAGCATTGAATTGTCTTCAGAGTAGATGCTTCTGACAGTGGTTTTGGTGACCATGGATGTGAGACCCTGGGACTGTGGCTGGGTGAAGACTCCCCATCTCCAGAGTTTGGAAGGAGGAATGCTGATACCTGAAAGGCCACTCAACATGAGTTAAAGTTTCTACTAAGGTCAGAAGAAGAGCCAGCATTCACTGGCCACTGCAAACTGCTCCTGTTCTAGCTTTGCCTTTGAGGTCTCTGGATCCACAACTTTGATGTATGTGAGATGATCTGCAGTTTACCAAATGCAGGGCACGATGACTATAGGTTGCCTGAGACATTAATCAAAACTCATGTCTGTTTTTAAGTATTTTGATTTATATATGATTAGTGACTGTATTTGTATCACCTCCTCCTTTTGCCTCTCAAACTCTTCCTATATTCTCCTACACAATTCCAAGTTCATGACGTATGACCTCTTCTTTTTCACTATTAAACCACACAAATATATCTTGTTGAATCAATTTAGTGCTACTCCTATGTTTATGTATTTAGAGCTGATTACTTGAGAATGAATAACCTATCAGGAGGCTCATCCCTGGAAAAGATCTCTCTCTCTCTCTCTCTCTCTCTCTCTCTCTCTCTCTCTCTCTCTCTCTGTGTGTGTGTGTGTGTGTGTGTGTGTGTGTGTGTGTGTGTGTGTGTGCATATGCATGTGTGCCTGGCCATTAATTCCCTATATATAGTTCCTTATATATGTGGAGCCTTGTAAGATTTCCTCCATCCACCCTGGAATGTTGGTTGGTGTTATTGAACAGGTTTTGTTTATAGAACCAAATTTTTGTGATTTCATGAGTGAAAATTCCCTGTCCTATGTACAAGATACTACTTGTGACTCATAGCAGAATTCCTATAATATAAAAATATCCCATGGATATTATAATCTTTCTTCCACATCTTCTGCAATGCTCCAGTTGTATTGAGGATACATCAGATCATGTGGGGTACCACACATCTAGTTGTTCTCTGCATTTTTAGCAGTTGTATATTTCTGCTGTAGTTTCCAACTTCTGCAAAAAAAAAGCTTCTTTGATGGGGGGTGTGAGAAAATTTCTCTGTAGCTACAAGGATAAATATTTAGAATGTAGTCAGGAATTATAATGGTTTAGGAAAGTGGCAGTAGACATTCTCTAGGACTACAAATATCATTAGGCTAGATCTGTGTAAGTTGGGTTTATAAGCCATGCATATTTCTAAGTTTAATATATTGGATTCTTACCTGGCCCATACTGCTTCAATCATAGATCATCCAGAAAGGGCAACCCTTCAACTGGATTCCTCTTGCAGTCTCAGAGGTGAAGTTCCAGTGACTTGGCAAATTTTGTTGTGGCAGCTCCTTGTGGAGCCCGGGATGCCTATCTGTACTCTTTCTCAATCAGAAATCTTGTTCAGGAATCAGGGTCATATTCCCAATATAGTATCAGAGATAGCATATTTGTCCTAAAATGAAAAATGATTTGAGAAAGCCATCATTTGTTATTTTGAAGAGATTCTTAACCATGATATAGAAATTGGATGAATCCACCCAATATTCTTCATTAAACGTTTGCCAGATCTTCTGCAGATCATCCAGTGCCTAGGATTCATGGCCACAGAAGCACTGCCAACAACAGGCCTGTGAATCTCTTTTTGTCACTTTTATTTAATTCAGAACTAAGTCCATAAGTACACAGAGTTGCCAGCACACTCGACACTTCTTGCCCCACAACAACCTACATACTCCCCAGTGACAGCTTATTTAATGTAACACAACCATTATGTAAGTTTAATGGAACATTTAATGGAACTGAGAGTAATCCAGGGGTAGCTTCTTAGAGTAGTATGGGTTTTGTAGAATCCACTTACCTTTCAAAATATATAGTCCACAATGTACCCTGGATTAGATGTTGTAATAGATTTAATATAATCATTGAAACATTAATTGTGAAAAGTTTTAAGATGTTCACATTACACTGAACCAAATTTAAAACAGTTTCTCCCTTTTGCTGATGAGACCCAGCTGTTGTAGTAAATAGTTTGAGTTTGTCATTACATTATAGTCTTTGGCAAAGACAATTTTTAATGTTCTAGGCAAAATCTGCTGTGTTGGAGATTTGTCCTCTTCCCTTTCAGTTTGTCTTCCACGATATAAGCAAGAACATACTCATCTGCCAAGTCCTTCATTACAGTACTCATGCCACAGGCCATACCTACAGCAGTGTGTGCTTTATGAGACTTTCTAGCACTTTAACAAAATACCTTAGACAAGTAACTTAGAAGGGGAAATGTTATGACTCCCAGAACTGTCACTGGTTGCCTACTAGAACCTGAACGTAAGCCCTTATTGCTGAAGGCATCACCCACTTTGGGCACAGGACTTGGAGGAATCCAGCTGGTACTGACCTGGAAACCTCTTGCCTGAGGTCCAGCTCTCATAGTGTCAGAAAATGCTACATAAGCTTTCTCTAGGGAAATTAAATCAAATTGTCTTACCCAGTTGAGACACCTACAAACCACAACAATGATCAACATGGAAAAATATTCCCAAGGATGCAATAGTGGCACTTATACTGTCTAATAAGACTTAAAGTCTGCTCAGTAGGAGGACATTCATGCTTGGTATAGTAAACTTGGCAATTACCAGTGACTGGAGGATCATGTAAAATACTTTCACTGCCTCTGAGATTCCAGTGAGGAATGTTTTTTATGTGCACCAAATAGCCACGTTCAATGTTTCCTTGGATCCAAGGTAAAAAAATATTGAGCATATACTGATGGATTATGTGTTGTATGTTATGTGCATCTATAATATGCATAGCCATATAATGTAAAAAGAAAAATCAAATATTAACAATCCAATTGCCATCAAAACATCCCAAAACTTCAAACAGTTGGGGGATCTGATGAAATAGCTCAGTAATTTTGAGTACTATGTATTTATGAGGAAAAGATTTTAAATGGGCAGAACCCATATAAAAATCGTGGCATGACTGAATGCACCTATAACCCTAGCCCCAGGGGCTGGAGGCAGCAGGCACATCTAGGATCTTGCTGCCCAGTCAGCTGTGAGCTTCCATTTTAGTGAGATACTGTCTCAAACGAATGAGAGAGACAGTAATAAAGGAAGGTTCTCAACCTTCTCCTCCAGCCTCTGCTTTCAAGTGCACATATCACTCATATCCACTGCATACATATACACATATACACTGTATACCAAAGGAAAAGAAAAGAATACCTTCAAACAATGGGGTGAGAGGGGAAAAGAAACAAAGGCAAGAGGAACAGTGTGGTGATTTGAATGCATTATCAACCATAAATCTGAGGCATTTGAATTGTAATGCCAAGTTGGAGACTGTTTGGAGAAGCATACTGGGTATGGGCTTGCTTGAGAAATTATGTCACTTGGAGTTGCTGTGAGGTTTCAAAACATCTATGCCATTTCAAGTTAGCTCTCTCTGCTTCTTGTTTGTGGTTCAAGATGAGAGCTCTTAGCAAGAGAGATACGAACCTTTAAATGCTGTTCCATATGCCTGCCATATACTACCTCTGCTCTGCCATCATGAGCTCTAATCACCAAGAACCGAAAGCCCAAAATAAACTCTTCCTTCTGTAAGTTGCCTTGGTCATGGTGATTTATCATAGATTAAAAACCAGAATGTCTTGAACTGACATAACAAATGACTTGATATGCAATTTTCCCCACATGATATCAATGAGGTATTAATGAGCTTTGTGACATTCTTATAATCATTCATTACTTTTGTCATGAGTTTCTATTGAATAGTTGTTGACCTAAATGATATGAAATATACTTTTAGAACTTGCATGACATATTTTGGACAAGTCCAAAAACCATAAATACATTTCAGAACATATTAAATGAAGATTTGAGTCACAGCAGGTTATATGACTACAAGATAGAAAACAAGCTCAAATTGCTGGAAATGAAGTTATATATGGATGTCATTCATTGCTGGATTCTGGTAAATATTCATGTTACTGAGTAAAAAGAAATCCATTCTCTGTCGTAGCTGTTTAAACAATAAATTTTTTCACTGAATAATCAGTTGACTGAGCCAATGTGCACTTCAGCATACAGGGTGAAATAATTTTTCAGAGATCACAGGGAGAGTCAATGGTTAAATAGAGAATGTAGTTAAGCTCTCCTTAGCAACAATCTAATTTTATATCCTTCAAAATGCATTACTAAGTTCATGTTCTCCTGAGAGGAAAGGGGTTATTTCTGTCTTGAGTTCCTGTTTCTAGAATCTACTTTTGATAGAATTCTATAACCAGTATGCAAAAGTAGGACATGCTCTGCCAAAATAGGAGTACTCTTGTTCCAATGAGTTTATCACCCAAAGACACGAGTAATGGGAAATGTTGAGTAGTTACACAGTAGCACATGGCAGAAAAGTATATATTTAGAGTGAGAACATAATTTCCCAGGAAAGAAAAAATTAGTAAATTCATACTAGATAC
The DNA here is from genome assembly GCF_003668045.3 of Cricetulus griseus. Lineage (NCBI taxonomy): Eukaryota > Metazoa > Chordata > Mammalia > Rodentia > Cricetidae > Cricetulus > Cricetulus griseus. Next base: position 246,899,489 of record NC_048596.1, on the reverse strand, counting down.
CCAAGTCTGAATGGAGGCACTACAGTGTGGGGGGCATTATTTGAGATGTAGAACGCTTAAGCACAGAATTGGTCTTCTCTATTTCTCACTGTCATGTGACACTATCTGGGGGGAGATGGAAGTGACATCTACTTATTACAGATGGCAGACCAAAGCAATGATAACAGCAAAGGTCAACTTAGTGAACCACAAACATGGGTGAGGGAATACTTATAGGAACAAAATGACTCAGAGTCAGCTGCTCACCCCAGCATGGGTTTATGGCTCATAGAAATTTGAAAGGAATTGTTTACATGATTTGTAGGCAGCTCAGCAGGTTGCTGATTCTTCCTTGGTCCTCCTTATTACTTATATAGCCTTGCTTATATAGCCTTTGCACCTCTAAAAGTTTCTGGGACTTCCTGAGATTTCTGTGTTGCTTACTTTCTGAATCATAACCTACCACTCTTTAGATATTAGTGAGTATTAATGAGTCTCCTTCAGAACTTCTTGAGTCTCAAGGAGATTTGCTTTAGGACTTAATGAACTTCGCTTCAGGAGGGAATTTTCTAATTGGAAGGATACTTTTACACTACAATAGCGCATGTGCAGTGATTCTCAAACATCCTAATGCTACAACCCTTTTAATCCATTTCCTCATGTTGTCATGCTCCCGCAACCATGAGATCACTTTCATTTCTACTTCATAATGTAATTTTGCTACATTTATGAATCATAATGTAAATATATGTGTTTGTGTTTCCTGATGGTCTATGGGGGGGGTCATGAACAGGTTGAGAAGTGCTGGGTTAGGGTCTCATTATTGTATTGTCCAGGCCTAATAGTAAAATCTACAATAAGAGCATTTAATATATGTGCTCTAACATGATAATGTATTTGCCAGAAGCAGTTTCCAAAAGCAATCTACAGATACAATGCAATCTCCATCAAAACCCCCGCACAATTTTCACAGACCTTGAAAGAACAATTCTCAACTTTATATGGAAAAACAAAGACCCAGGACAGCCAAAACAACCCTGTACAATTAAGGAACTTCTGGAGGCATCACCATCCCTGAATTCAAGCTCTATTACAGAGCTACAGTCCTGAAAAAAACTTGGCATTGGCACAAAAATAGACAGGTAGACCAATGGAATAGAGTTGAAAACCCTTATATTAATCCACAAACCTATGAACACCTGATTTTTGACAAAGAAGCTAAATTTATATGATGGAATAAAGAAAGAATCTTCAACAAATGGTGCTGGCAAACTGGATGCTGGCATGTAGAAAAATGCGGATAGATCCATGTCTATTGCCATGCACAAAACTTAAGTCCAAATGGATCAAAGACCTCAACATAAATCCAGCCACACTGACCCTATTAGAAGACAAAGTGGGAAATACCTTTGAATTAATTGGTACAGGAGACTGCTTCCTGAACATTACACCAGTAGCACAAACAATATGATCAACAGTTGATAAATTAGACCTCTTGAAACCGAGAAGCTTCTGTAAGGCAAAGGACACAGTCAGCAAGACAAAATTGCAGCCCACAGAATGGTAAAAGATATTCTCCAAGCCCAAATCTGATAGAGGGCTGATTCCAAAATATACAAAGAAATCAAGAATCTAAGACAATCAAATTAAAAAGTGGGGTACAGAACTAAATAGACAATTCTCAGTAGAGGAATCTAAAATGGCTGAAAGACACAGAAGAAAGTGTTCAACTTCCTTAGCCATCAGGGAAATGCAAATCAAAACATTCTGAGATACCATCTTACACTTAGTCAGAATGGCTAAAATCAAAAACACCAATGACAGTTTATGCTGGAGAGGATGTGAAGAAAGGAGAACACTCCTCCACTGCTGGTGGGAGTGCCAACTTGTACAGCCACTTTGGAAATCAGTATGGTGACTACTCAGGAAAATGGGAATCCATCTACCATAAGATCCAGAAATTAGACTCTTAGGCATTTACCCAAAAGAAGCACATTCATACAAGAACATCTGTTCAACGATGTTCATAGCAGAATTACTTGTAATAGTCAGAACCTGGAAGCATCCTAGATGCCCCTCAACTGAATAATGGATAGAGAAAATGTGGTATATTTAAACAATGGAGTACTACTCAGCAGAAAATAAAAAACAATGGAATCTTGAAATTCGCAGGCAAATAGATGGAACTAAAAGAAAGCATTCTGAGAGAGGTAACCCAATCACAAAAAGACAGACAGGGTATTACTCACTCATATATGGATCTTAGACATAGAACAAAAGATTACCAGCTCACAATCCACACCACCAGAGAAGCTAGGTAACAAGGAGGACTCTAAGAGAGACATGCATGGTCCCCTGGGGAAGGGGAAAGGGACAAGTTCTCTTGAGCAAATTGGGAGCAAGGGGGAGGGGAGAGGGAGCTAGGAGAATGAGAAGGGGAGAAAAGGAGGGGTGAGGAGGACATGAAGGAACAGAAAGGTTGAATCAGGGAAGAATAGAAGAAAACAAGATAAGAGATACCATAATAGAGGGAGACATTTTAGGTTTAAAGGGAAAACAGGCACTAGGGAAATGTCTGGAGATCTACAAAGATGACAACAACTAACAATCTAAGCAACAGATGAGAGTCTACCTTAAATTCCCTCCCCTGATAATGAGATTGATGACTGATTTATATGCCATCTTATAGCCTTCATCCAGCAGCTGATGTAAGTGGAAGCTAAACACTGAAGTGAACTGGAAATCAGTTGCAGAGAAGGATAAGTGATTAGCAAAGGGCTCCAGACCCGGCTGGTGAAATCCACAGAAACAGCTGACCTGAATAAAGGGGAGCTCTTGGTCCCCAGACTGATAGCTGGGAAACCAGCATGGGACTGATCCTGACCCCAGGAACATGGCTGTCAGTGAGGACACCTCGGAAATCCATGGGGCCTCCTGTAGTAGTTCAGTACTTATCCCTAGCTTAGGTGTGGACTTTGGGAGCCCATTCCACATAGAGGGATACTCCCTGAGCCAAGATACATGGGGGTGGGCCTGGGCCTATCCCAAAGGATATGACATACTCTGAAGACCCCGTATGGAAGGCCTCACTCTCCCTGGGGAGCAGGAAGGGTATGTGATAGGTAGCGTTTTAGTTGGGGAGGTGGTAGGGGAGGTGGAGAGGGAGAGGGAACTTGGATTTTGACATGTAAAACAATCTTGTTTCTAATTCAAACAAAAAATGGAAAGAAAGAAACATGGGTACATGTTCAGTGTAAAAAAACAAAAAAAGACAGTCATGATTTTATTCTGTCATCATGACTGGGGTACAAAGCACAATGAAATGAACAATGTATCTTAAGGTTCATGCCATGCATGAAGATTTGCAACATGTTTTAGTTTCATGATTCCATCATCTTCATTTTTTAAAGCCAACTTTTAAAACATTGTGAGTTAGGTAAGCAAAATTATTTTTCTTGCTTAAGCAGACATTGAGATTTCTCACCCTCTGCTGAAGTCTAAGCTAAAAATCTGGAACTTGAATCTTTTGTCCATCTTACCCAGCTGAGCACACACTAACTCTGATGGTTCATATGGCCTTTTCAGTACCCACCAGGAGTGTAACACCCTTCTTCCTACAGAACTGTTTATTTTCTCAATTTTGATGCTCTGGTATATTTGTCTCTGTAGGGAGACACTGTAGCCCCACCTCCTAGTAGCCCAGACGGGTGTGCTGGGACACGCCCGTGTGGGCGTGGGTGAGGGGAAGTCTAAGGTGAAGAGGGAAAGGTTCTTAAGCGAATGCGCACATGTAAATAGCCCTTCTTTTCTGGCCCTTCTCTCTGGTCTGGCTACCTTGCTGCCCCTGGCACACTCTGGCTTGCATTTGGACTGGTGTTTATCTGAATAAAGAAACCTTAGCCTTACGAACTGCGGATCAATCTCATCATGTCTCCTTTAAGTAGTTATAAATTGTTAGTAACTTACTGTTATGCTGTAGCTTTTTATTTAAAATATGGTTGTATTTTCATGCCCTTCACACTATTTGTGGCTATTTATATTTGTGGTGTGTCTGTGTGTCTATATGTGTGTCGATGTGTGTTGTACTTGCCAGTTCCCTTGAAGGCCAGAAGAGAGTGCCGTGTTCTCTGAAGCTGAAGTTACAGTCCATTTTGAGTCACTGAACATGAGTTCTAGAAACCAAATTCATGTGTCTTGAAGAGGAGCAATACTTGCAACCACTCAGATATCACTCCAGTCCCTGTTATCTTTTTAATATCTGAATACTATTGAAACTATCATTTTCTTCATACTTTCTATCATTAGATATTATAGCTACTTGATTCACTGTGTTTTTTTATTTTAAGCATCTGTGATAAAAAGCTTCATAAATAATATTTTGCATTATTTCTTTATGATACATGTCTAGAAGTTGAATTTTAATAGCTCAAAGAATATGTGTAATTTTATAGCTTTATATCTATTGCCAAATGTCTTTTCAAACATTTAAAATCAATTCACATTGCTAAAAGTGACATAGTAAAAAGTAACCTCATTGCTCATTCTGCCTTCCTTCTATAACCCAATAAGAAAAATAAAATTAATCCACTAAGCAAACATTTATTGAAAAGCTACAATAATCTCCAACTTTTTCAACGTGGAAATGCAAAGGTAAACAAAGTTGACACTAACCTTATACTAAAGGAAATAATACTAATTTTCCTACAGATAACTTCAGAAACTCAGGAAGCAGAGACATGTGCAATGAGAGCACATATGTGTTTTCTAGACAGATTATTTTAAAAAGATTTGAGTGGTGATAGGTCCTTGGCTTTGTGTGCTTCTTTCTAGCTTATGTCATTCTGATTCAGTTGTCAACACCTTTGTGAAAAGGTCACAATCAACTGTTCATGTTCCTACACAAAACCCTAAAAAAATCATTAGTCTTTTCTTAAATATTTCCCAGATATAACAGTTGATTTGGAGCCTAGGCCATCTTTCCTTACAAATTTTCAGGTTAAAAGGGGGGGGGTATTCTTCTTTTATGATGCTTCCCCAAGCACCAGAAATCAGGTGTTGATAAAGGAAGACACTGGAGAAAAATCACACCTTTCTGCTTTAGCCTGGACCCATCACTCAATAAACAAGCAGCAAAAGACATAACTAGCTTGTGTCTATTAATGTGCATTAAAATACTTCCTCTGTCCACTCCACCATTTGCCATATGTGGCTATTTCCCCATCATAAACTAGTTCTCTACTTCCAGCTCATAAGACTTCTCAGACTGCAATCTCCTACATGCTACTGTCATGCTCAATTTCAAATGCAGAGTTCTAGGCCCAGCCCACACAGCACTACACCAAGTGGTCCATCTTTAGTAGTCAGGATATGATTCAGTAGGTAGATGTGCTTTCCTTGCAAGTACAAGACCATAAGTTCAATCCCCCATATCCGGTATAGCTGCTAGTTCCAGTGGAGGTAAAGGTAAGATGCTCATAAACCTTGCGTATATTGGGAGTTTGAAGTCAGTCTGTGATATATGAGACAAAAGAGGTCTGGTTTTCATTCTTCAGGTCACATTCATTGTCCTTCTTGTGGGTTATTAATAATACCCAATTCAGCTTTTTATTGTGACTTTGTTAAACTACATTTATAGTAATCTCCCTTTGTCACACATCTCCACTAAGTAGACCTGGTTGGTTGAAATAGAAGATAAAATTTTGTGTCATCCTTCAGGAACTATTAGTGTGTTAGAAGCATGGTTTTAAAGTTGATGAAAAGCAACAAGGGATTCAAAATTTGAAAGTGCATAATGCTAAAGAAGACACCAAAGGAAGAGGAATATAATGTTTTGACAGTCTGACTTGGAAAACGGAGACACACAAACTGTCCCTGTATCAAGGAGGCACCAGGCATCAAGGAGAAAAGGCACAGCAAGAGCTACTGAGCAGGAGTGTTGGGCAGAAGCTTTACGGAGTCCTTACATAAAGCTTGGCACAGTGGGACAGGCAAGGTAACAACACAAGAGAAAGGAAAGTACCGTTGACAACACCTTTTCCACAGCTACAAAAACTGAAATTGTGTATAGATATATAATAATTAAATGAAGATTCAAATCATATAACTGAAGACTGATTTATGAGACAATTAAGTATGTATTTTAATTATACAATTTTATTAGATTTTTATGTCAAGAAATAGAACATATCCATCACATTGCAATTGTGTTTGAAGTTGTCTTGAGGTAAATCTACAAACCCCACTTGTATATAACCACTGAAAAGCTTTCTATAACTGTAATTTACTTACCTTTTCTAGGTTCTCAAATATATGATATTAATGTATATTCATATTTAATATAGGCATGTATGCACATAGGCTCATATATACAATACTCTATATGCACACATAATTAAGGAAAGCACACTTCCTATTCTCCTATATCCTTCGCTGCTGTACTTTTTATCGCTGAGTAACACACAGTTCCTGAATTCCTGCAGTTTGTTTTGTTATTAAGTTGGGTGGTATTTTAGTAATTTCTAGTTGAGAATATTATAGACAAAGCAGGTGGCAACATTCACATATCAATCTTGTTTTGTTATTCTCTCTTGGGTAAATATCTAGGAAGAAAATTGCTATTGCCTGCCTGGTAGGAATATGTTTTTCAGAGTACTTTGTGGCCCCAGTATCAGAATCTGCTCGATCACATTTCCCCACCCTTGTACTAGACACTACCAACACTGCATCTCTTTTTGGCCTTAGCCCTGCCAGTGACTGCATGTAGATTTGGGGGGTGGTCTGATGATACTGAACATCTGTCACCTGTTCCTTGAGTAGCTGCATCTTCTCTGAAGGATTTCCTTTTTGTTTTTGGATGGTTTGCTCTTTTTATTATTGGACTGTAAGTGTCCCCTTGTCATGAATATGTGCCAGGAATGGTGTCTCCAGATCCCTTGCTTGCTTTTGTTTTTTGGTTTTCATTTTCTTAATGTACATTTCAGGATAAGGAGTTGTTTACTTTCATGGTCTTGTTGATGGTCAGTGCTTAAATTTTCTCTCTAAAATGTCTCTGTGTATTTCATTAAATTTCTCCTGTACTTTCCTCAGAAGGTTTAGATTTTAGTTTTATGATAAGGCCCACAATGCATCCCCTATAATTTCTCCGTGTGATTTAGGAACTGAGATTTTTCTTTGCAGCATGACTGCCCAGTTATCATAGGAACATTATCAGAAACTATTCTTTTCTCACTTTATTGCCTTAGCATATTTTTTATTGAATGCCAATTCAGTAATATGTGTAAACTCTCCTCACACAACACAAAACAATATCAATAAATTGCTACTATTCATTTTATATATTAAAATGTACATGACCAGGAAACATCTCACTATTTGTGAGAGGTTTTGTCTGGATCCTTTATATTTCCATATAAATATTAAGATAAGTCTTTTAATTTTATTTTCAAGTAATAGTTGTTAAATTTATTTATATTATCATATATAATTAATAGAAAGAAAATAAATTGATATCTAAATACTGAATCTTCAGTGAGTGATTTTGATGCATCCCTTATTTATAATCTTGGTGAGTTTTTCAACTTTGTCTTACTTCATTAGAAAATACTTACGTGGTTGTTTTCAAATGGATCCCTCACTATGCCATTTATTTTAGTTCAAACTATAAATAGAAATTTTTTTAGTTTTACTGAATTTTTCATTGCAATATGAAAGTGCATTATTTATCCTTGTTAGTATTATATCCTCAGATCCTGCAAAATTCAAGCATGCTTCCATATTTTCTTAAGTATTTCTTAGACAGATTACATAAGTAATCATGGTACCTGGAAACTTAGCAAATTTTACTCTTCCTTTTAAATCTAACAACTGAACTCGCTAACCAATTGGGCAACAGAGGCAGATCCTTTTAAATCTAGTCAGTTTAATTTTTAATGCGGTACCACAATGGCTTCTAGAACCATATTGCATGGAAGTGAGGATACCAGATATCTTTAACCTCAACCCTAAGATGAATGTCTTTCATTTTTCTCAATAAACATGCTAGTTATACATGTTACAAAAATGTATTTTATTAAATTAGTTACTAGTGACTATTAATTTTATTATTAAAAATATAAAATGTATAAAGTATAATTTGTGACTTTAATGAGTTGATATGATTTATTCTTTTCCTCTTGGTATAGGTTGACTGTTCTTTGAATTGTTAAATGAATCTTGTATTCTAACATGAGAACCATGTAAGTCTGATGCTTGGCTTTGAATATTACTATATTCAAGTCAACAATGCTTGCTTAATAATTGTGATAATGATGTTGATATATGTTTTTTCATACGAAGATTTTATTTTGTTTTCAAGCTTAGTAATAAAATACTACTTCCTTAGATACCTTCTCTCATGACCCATCTTTTATTTTCCATGCGAGAAATTTATGTCTTTTCACTTTCAGTCCACTGTGGTAACCTAAGATATATAATTTTCCTTGAGTTTTTCAAAAGGTTTTCAGTTTTGGTTTTTTGGTTTGGTTTGGTTTCATTTGGTTTTGATTGTTTTGTGCCTGATCTCAATTTGAAGGCTAGATTGTTCCAAAACATACTTAGTAGTTGAGGTTGGCCTTGAACTCATGGCAATTTAACTGCCTTGGCCTCCTGGATATTGGGCTTACAAGAAAAAAAAAAAAAACACTATATGCAGCTTACTTTATAGATTTATTCTTCATTTTTTTCTCAATTTTTCTTTTTTTCCTTTTTTATTAGACTCAAAATTATTTTACATGTCAATCCCAGGTACCTCTCCCTTCCCTCCTCCTCTGCCACCCCCCACATCTAACACCCTACCCATCCCATACCCTTTCTCCTCCCCAGGGAGTGTTAGGCCTTCCATAGGGGGGGGTCTTCAAAGTCTGTCATATTCTTTGGGATAGGGCCTAGTTCAACCCCCTTGTGCTAGGCTCAGAGAATATCCCTCCATGTGGGATGGGCTACTAAAGTCCATTCCTATGGTAGTGATAAGTACTGATCCACTACAAGAGGTCCCATAGATTTCCAACTCACTGACACCCACATTCAGGGGCTGGGTCAGTCCCATGCTGGTTTCCCAGCTATCAGTCTGGGGACCAAGAGTTTTCCCTTGTTCAGGTCAGCTGTTTCTGTGGGTTTCACCAGCCTGATATGGACCCCTTTGTTCATCAGTCCTCTCTGCATCTGGATTTCACTTCAGTTCAAGGTTTAGCTGTGGGTGTCTGCTTCTCTTCCACCAGCTGCTGGATGAAGGCTATACAATGGCATATGAATTAGTCATCAATCTCATTATCAGGAGAGGGCATTTAAGGTAGCCTCTCCTCTGTTGCTTAGATTATTAGTTGGTGCCATCTTTGTAGCTCTCCATTTCCCTAGTGTCTGATTTCTCTTTGAACTTATAATGTCTCCCTCTATTATATTATCTCTTATCTTGCTCTCTTCTGTTCTTCCCCCAACTCAAACTCCCTGTCCCAACATGTCTTCCGCCCCCCTCCTCTTCTCCCCTTCTCATTCTCCTAGTTTATTTCTGCTCATTAGCATGTCTTTTCTCTATTAATCTTGAGTTCAACTGTCTTTTCCATTTATGTTACTTATTTACTTATTCTCTATATGTGTGTGTTCCATGTAGTATATAAGTGGAAGTTAGAAAACAGCTTTGGGGAGTTGGTTTTGTCTTTCACCAGATGGGTCTCTGAAGTTGAACTTAGGTTGTCAAGCTTTGGGGAGAGAGCATTCACTGCATTTCACTGGCCCTCAACTTACCTTGATTTTCTGTCATCTCAAGGAGGAAGTTTAGATCATTGCTGTTTAAAATATTTTGTTTTCTTTACTAATATGGTAATTTATACTCTAAATTTCTCCCTATACACTGTTTTAGATTCATACAATAAATCTTATATTATTATTTTTCATTAAAATAGTTTAAATAGTTCAATTGTTTCTGTTTAAAGTAGTTTAAAAACAATAGTTAAAATAGTTTATTCTTGTTCTTGTATTTTCTCCACAGAGAATATCTTGTAGTTGTGAGACCATTTTAGATATGTGAGGTATTTTCATCTTTGGATGGTTTTTAGTTTAATGCCACTGCTATTGAGGCTATTGAGTGACAATCAACAAGAATTATTTTAAAGTTGATTCATATGCATTGAGTGTCTCTTGTGTTTTTATATGGAAAAGCATTCCATGCTCTTGAATTGGGTTAATTAGTCTGCAGTGACATTTATGGTTAATATAGTGTTGCTACATTTCTATTTACTGTATCAATTTATATGTCACTTTATATCATTTCTTTAATTGAATTTTTATCTTACAATATTATTAATTTCACAATATTCTGTTTCAATTTTTATTTAATTAATCACTGAAGGCTAAAATACAGGAACACACATTTTAAATATATAAGTCATATCCAACTATTTCACACCATTTAAATAATGGTCAGAACTCAGTTCCTGTTTGGTACAGCTTTTCTCCAGCCTGCAGAAGTTCCTTAGTCATCAACACTGTATAGGACGTAGCTGAATGTGAATGGTCTCAGCAATATTTGTTGTAACTTGAACATGCCCTTATCTTGTGTTCATTTGTAAAGCATGGTTTTGTTCCATGAGGAGTTATACACCAGCAGCTTTGATTCTTCATGCTTTAACAATGTTTCATTTTCCTCTGATGCAAATTATTTGTGAAAGGAAATTGTCCATTATCACTGTTATTTTTGTAGTGGTTCAAGTAATGAATATCCTTTTCTTTGCATTTAAACATTTCTATTTGTCAATGTTTTTAACAATTTCATTCTGTTGTGTCTTGTTTTGGTTTTATATTTTCCCACTTGATGATGATGGAGTTTCTTAGCCTGTGCATATATTTATTAAGTGGGTGAGCTCATTATACACAATGTACACATTACCTTTTCCTGTTGCAAGCTTCTGTTTTGTTCTCCCTTCTGTTTTCCATTGTTCTTTTCACTGCTCTTTGTTTTTCATGTAGTTTTTTTAACATTTTTATAATATACAACTCAGATTCATGTTCTCACTGCTGCTGTCTATGTCCTCTTTGCTGAAACCAAGGTTCTTCCCAGTTATGAAAAAACCTTCCTAGTTCCTTCTTCCTAGACCCATGGAGTTTTGCCACACTTATACATAGCTTGGCATCTAGTCAAGGTGTCAGGAGACTTTGACCTATAATTCTGAAATATTCATCTGTATAACTTCTTTCTAATGTTTTACTCTGTGGATTTCATCTGCACATTCATGTTTAAGACTCCCTTCTGTTGGAGCAAATAAAGGCACCATGTTTTACTTAGCCTCCCTTTCTGCACAACTGTGTACAGATATCCCTTTTGCAGAACAGGCTAAGAATTCCTCTCCATTTCTTCCCTTTCTTTAGCATCTCAGCCCTGAGTTGCCTGATATCCAGTGTCAGAAAATATTTATTTCATCTAGAATTCTAATTATTCCATTATGGCTAGAACTGTCTACAGTTTTCCTGAAGAACATTGACATTGAATAAAAACATCAGTTACCACAGAAACAAGAAAAAATCAAAACCAAAAGGCAATAGAGATAAAATAACTATATTTCAAGTATTAGATACTGAAAATAGACCTTAAAATAATTATAACTTGTTCAACATCATTTGTGAAAACAAGTAGTTTTGTTTCAAATAATTACATTTCAAAACTTTTCATTGAAAATACTGAGGCTAAAAACTAAAAGACTCAAATTAATACTTAAGACATAAATTGAATAATATTTAAGAGATAAATGTGTAAGCATAGAGACCACATCTGGAATAAAGTGAAACAGAAGCAGTTGGACATAGCTGTGAAGGATTTTCTTTATTGGATCATTTGTGGTGAGAAGACACATTCTAAATCTGGGTTAGACCTTCTGGTGGCAGCCTACATAAAAGGACAGAAGGAAGAGTTTCCGTTTTGAAGGTTAGCCCTTACTCTTGCTATCAAGTTCATCTATCCTGCTGATGAGGCATTACTTCACTGTTATTAGAACTTACTTCTTTAGAACCCAACATAGATTGAAGACAAGCTGAGACATCCAACCATGTAAAAGGAGTTCTTAGTTAGTCTAGATAATAAAAAGTCAGCATCAGATATAGAGGGGAATGCTGAGAGAAGGAGCAAACCACAGCATACCTTACCTCCTAAGTGTCTCTACAGAGAAGAGAGCGATTTCCTGTTTGTACCTGCTTATATCTGGATTCTGCTGATCAATGTCATTTCCTGTCTGTCTGTACAGACCTCTAGACCTCTATGGTTAGCTAGTGGCAAGCTCCATTCTCTGACCCCCAGACAGGCTTTATTTGTGTAAGAAAGATAATACCACACAGCCACATGCACCAAACAACTACAAGATTCTTGGCCTTTCTGTCAGGAGACAGCCATAATTAGACTATCCCAACTATAGCCTGTAGATAACTTGAATAAATCTCATATCTCCATATATATATATATATATATATATATATATATATATATATATGGATATATATATGGATATATATGTATATATTCTCTATATATCTAATAGAATATATATCCCATTCTATTAGTTCTGTCCCACTAGAGAACTCTCACTCATACTAATATAGTTCCCTTTCTCATTTTTTTGCATATTTGTTTTTCAGTTGAAGATGGCTCATGGGATGGTGCCACCCACACTCAGAATGGACACTTGCCATTCAGTTAATTCTCTGTGACACACCTAAAGATGGGTCTCTCTAGTACCTGAGGTGTTTCTTAATACAACCAACTGACAAACAAAATTAACCATCCCATTAACATATCAACCTTAGTGACTATTTTGATGCTACTATTTGTAGGCTTATGCGCTGAGCAGCAGTTTATGGAGTATTCGCTGTGTGCATGGAATGAAATGCTGAACAACAGAGAAAAACATCATCTCATGGAGGTAGCAGTCTGGAGGGGAAGGAACTGTAAGGAAAGAAGATGAGTTTAGCATGAACTTTTTTACTAGCAAAAGGATTGAGAAAACAGGGTTACTTCAATGACAGTATCTAGGAAAATCTTCAGTGACACTACCTAGGAAAGAGCCAGCCTAAATAGGTAAACAGAGTTGGAAGCACAACTTGGAAGAAGCACACCCCATGGAAAGGAGCAATAGGTACAAGAGCCCCAGCCATCTGGGCAATGTGAGGGGATTTGCATTAGGTAGATAGTGTTTCCTGAACTAAGTGGTTTTGAATTCTACTTACAATATTCTTCATATTTCTATGACTTGAAAATCAATTTATAACAGTACCACCAATTCCCAAGCTCTGCTATATTAAGGCACTCTTCTTCTAAACCAAGAATAGATGTTTAAATTAACAAATCTGTCCAGAAATCACTTAGGAAACAGTACAGAGAGTTGTTTTCTTGATCACCTGTTTTTATTTTAGCATGTACCTTAGAATATTCTTCTGCCTAAGCAATGTATAAAACCCTAATCAGCACAATAAGATTTGCATCTCTAACCATATGAATACTGTCCCTAAGGCTGACTTTCAGGTTCCCCAAGGTATCTGGGTAAAATAAATATTCTCATTCAGGGAAGTGTATGAGGAGTTTCTGCTCTGCCACTTTAGTCCCAAATAAACACACAGATATTTATATTAATTATAAACTCTTTGGCTGATGAATCAGGCTTCTTATTGGCTAGCTCTCTCTCTCTCTCTCTCTCTCTCTCTCTCTCTCTCTCTCTCTCTCTCTCTCTCTCTTATTAGCCCATTTCTATTAATCTAAGTGTTTGCACGTGGTTTTATCTTATGAGAGAAGGCTCTAGCATGTTATGCCTTCAATGACTACTCTCTGGAGACCGTTCTCTGTGTGTCCTCTTCCCAGAATTCCTTTCATCTTATAGCCCTGCTTATACTTTCTGCCTGGCTACTAGACAATCAGTGTTTTATTCATCAACCAATAAGAAAAACATATAAGCTGGGCATTGGTGGTGCATGCCTTTAATCCCAGCACTCGAGAGGCAGAGGCAAGTGGAACTCTGTGAGTTCAGAGCAGCCTGGTCTACAGAGCAAGTTCCAGGACAGCCTCCAAAGCAATACAGAGAAACTCTCTCTTGAAAAACCAAGAGGAGAGAGAGAGAGAGAAAGAGAGAGAGAGAGAGAGAGAGAGAGAGAGAGAGAGAGAGATCTCCCATCAGAAAAGTGTCGGCAGAACTAAGGATTCATATTTCTGGAAACTTTTCCCATAACACCTTGATCTTTGATGGATATTCAATAGCAAGACCTTAGTGAAGACAAATCTGAACCTTTCTATCTTAAGAGCCTTTAGAATTTTACTGCCTGTCAGAGTGGAGCTCTGGGCGATGGCACAGATTGTCTGCCTCTTCATCTGGTTCTGGTTGTAATAATTAAGTTAAATAACATGTGAAAACACTTCACAGATACTAAGTGCACAATTAATATTATTTTTAGCTGGCAAGTTAACTGACTCAAATAAAAACTGAATTACTGGTGATGACACTATTAAAATCTTGCCTCAGTAAAGGAAGTTCTCAGGCTCACTGGACTTCTCTGTCTTTATGTACCAAATGAGATCAGCTAACATATGGTACACTTTCTTTGTATTCAGCATTCTGCTAAATGCTAGGATAACAGAAATGGTAATACAGGGGCCTTTCTGCCCTTAAGTATTTCCAATGCAGCTGAAAAACCAAGAAAAATAATCCAAGAGAGAGCATAATTAGATGCTAATTAGTGTGATAGCACATTGATTACTACAGAGGATCACAAGCAAATGAGAAGAGGGAGATCTGATGCCTCCTGGTTCTATAGCCAACCATGGGCATTCCTGAGGAGAGCAGGAGACCCACCTAAGCTGCACACAACATCAGCTTCTGAATCCCTATATGGACTCTGTACTAGGGGTGGAAGCATCTTTTGCCATTATGTTTTTCTCTGCTCATAGCAATGTCTGGGGGAAGATATGAGCAAGGTCACACCTTATGGACCAAAGAGACTTGCCACCAATGGCAATGGAAGAAGGTTGGGTTTCTCAAATAGAGATGTTTAGAGACAAACAAGCAGTTACAGATTCATGTGTATAAAAATTTAACACTCCTTGTTCTTTGCTTTGTTCTCCTTTCCTGCTTCCATCCAGTTTCCAACTCAAGACTGAGCTCAGAGAAATTTCAGTTTCAGTGTTATATATCTCAAGACATCTTTAAGGAAAGAGATGGTTGGGGAGTTTTTGAGTAGCAATTCTCTTTTGGCATCTTTACCATCTTTGCTTGATAATTATCCAAATGGGAATTGGTTTCCTTCCAAGTGAGAGTAAACTTCTATAGTGTCAGAATTATGTAAAGAGGTGTGATGTTTCCTTTTCACTTATTGGTTGGCAGGAAATTCGCAATTCTAGTACTCTTTTGTGGTTTGGGCATACAACTATAGGTATGAAAAATGCACTTATGCATTTACCTTCAAAGTGTTAGACATCTAGCTATTTCTGAAATGTAGTTTTGATTTGAATATTATCACACATTTCACTAATAATTTCCACACTCATTCTTTTACTTTACGGGGTGTGGAATAGTCAAAAACAGGCTTTCATAACACTGATAGATCTTGGAACAAGTCATGAAAATGGATATGACTTCATGAACCAAATTAGAGAAGGAGGTGTGAGCAGAGTTCAGATAAGAAGAATAACGGGAGCCCTCAAACGGACTAGGACCTCTAATTAAAAGAAATACTACATATCGTTAATTGCAGAACAAGCCTTAGAATAAATGAGGCTACATGGGGGAAAATCTTAATTGCAAAGATATAATTGGACTCCAAACACAAAATCAAGCCTAAGTATTTCAATTTCAGGAAGTTTCATGAAATGGAATTTAGTGAAGAATGTAACCTGAACAGATTGAAATAAATTTATTTATACATAAAGTAGTTTGTGTCTAAGGTAGAGTTAAAACTAGAAGGCAAGACTATGAAGAAGTCAATTGCTCCACACATGTAGCTATCTCATATAGCTCTACACAAAACTGTTACTGGGATGGTATACACTATTTGAGAATATTCAGCATTTTCATGGGTATACCTGCATTCTTTTCCATGGTTCTATATGGAAAATTCCCTAATAGT
Source organism: Cricetulus griseus (assembly GCF_003668045.3). Lineage (NCBI taxonomy): Eukaryota > Metazoa > Chordata > Mammalia > Rodentia > Cricetidae > Cricetulus > Cricetulus griseus. The sequence goes on along the minus strand of NC_048596.1, from coordinate 246,883,385 downwards.
ATAAATTTTTGTCCCCTCAACAGACAATCCTGGAGAATACTCATGATTGAGACTGAAATGGCATTGATGACTCAATTCTAAAGATAATAAATTAAAGAATATGTTGGGAATATTTAGATTTTCTGAAGCACTCACAGGAAAAAAATAGGTCATAATGTATTCTCAGAATTCCATCTCTCATTACTGTAAGCTACTCTGCAAGGATATTTATTTATTTATTTATTTATTTATTTATTTATTTAATTACACATCTGTGCTTTTTAAGTATCATATGTGTGTGGATTAACAAGTGCCTTCAAAGGAGTGGACAATCTGCAGAGTAAGAGATTTTGGAGAACTAGATCCTAATTAGAATGACTTCACCAAACCATTCTACTCAAGGCTCAAGGATTCATGCAGAAAAGGATATGGAAAAAAGTTTAAGAGCCAGAGGTGATGGATTATACCAAATTAAAGTATTAAAGTGCATCTGACACAACGGACAGATGCACATACAAAGTCACAGAGACTGACACCATTAGAAGAACCTACACACATTCAAGACTGATGAAGTGTCAGAACTAAGAGGGGGAAGTGGACATTGTGTCCCACACCTAACCAAGAAACTATTTGCAGTTGATACTTGCTGACATCATGGAAAATAATTTTCCTCCAATAGATTGTCACTGAGTATATCAGCCACACTTCAAGGTAGGCCCCAGGTCCAGAAGTAGTTGACCAACACAAAATGAAGTCCATATTTATTTGTTTGTTTATTTTGTGGGGTTTTGTTTTGTTTCATACATTTAAGATTTACTTATTTGTCTTACTTGTTTTGATTTTTTTCTGTTTCATTGAAAGAGAGAGAAAAATAACAAAGTTTGTTGGGTAGGGAGGTGGAAATGATCTGTGAGAAGTTGGGGGAGGGGAAAACATGGTCAAATTATACCACATTAAATTTTGTTTTAAATTGAAAATTGTATTCTTATTTCCGAATTTACCCACAAAAGGCAATTATTGCATAAATGGTAGACTCCTAGACTAACTTTTGCTGATTACATAAATGAGTGTCAGTTCTTTCTAAAGCCATTGCCACTGCAAATATTAATAAAAATACCATCTATCCTACAGAATCATAGTGAATTTTCTCTATGTCTTGTGATACCATCAAAACAAAAATCGCATAATTATTCTAGAAGCTGTATATTCACATGTCTGGAGAATAATTGCACAGGATAGCTTGATTAAGCATGAATTTTCTCAGGAAACTCTCAAATAGTCTGTGAGCAAATATCAGCCCCTCAAAGTATCCCATATAAAATTAGCAGCATAGGTAAGTAGATGGGATCACCAGAGTGATAGGTTAAATGTAATTGGTCTCATACGCTCATTGGGAGTGTCACTTTTAGGAGGTTTGTCCTTGTTGAGCAAAGTGTGTCACTATATAGGTGGGCTTTAAGGTATCTTATGCTTAAACTATGCCCAGTGATGCAGTTCACTTCCTGTTGCCTGTATAAAAGATGCAGATTTCTCACCCATTTCTCCTGCACCATGTCTGCCTGGATGTCCCACCATGATAATGGACTGAAAGTTTGTGATATAAGTTACCCAATGAAATGTTTTCCTTGATAAGAGTTGCCAGTGAGAAATTCTCAGAAATCTGCAAGGATGACCCCAGCTAAGACTCCTAGAAAAAATGAAGAGGATGTCTTAATGGGCTTTACCTTTTAATCACATTAGTGACAACCCTAATTGTCATCATAGAACCTACATCCAGTGACAGATGGAAGCAGATGCAGTGATACAGAGCCAAGCACTAGGGAGCTCTGTATCACTGCATCTGCTTCTGTCAGTTACTGGATCATAAGAACAGGGTGTGGGGAAGCAAGACCATGATGGGAAAACTCCCAGAAACAGTTGATCTGAGATAGTGGGAGATCATGGACTAGGGATTAACAGCTGGGGAACCTGCATGGGACCAAATTATGTGGGTGACAGTTATGTGACGATTTGTTGGGGAGGCCCCAGGCAGTTCACCAGGGCCTATCCCGGTGCATTCACTGACTTTTGGAGCTCATTCCCTATGGTAGAATACCTTGCTCAGCCTTGATACAGCGGGGAAGGCCTTGGTCCTGCCTCAACTTGGTGTGCCAGACTTTGTTGACACCCTAAGGAAGGCCTTACCCCTATGAGGACTGGATGGAGCCTGGGAAGTGAGGGAGGCAGAGGGTGCTGGAAGAAGGGAAGGGAGGAGGAGCTGGGATTGGTATATAAAGTGAAAAATAATTTTTTAAATAAAAAAAAGAGTTTCTGGTGACATGGTGTCTCTTCACAGCAATAGAAACTTTAACTAAGACAACCAGTAAAATACATATCTGAGCTCCAAGAAAGCTATCGTGGTGTTACAGCTGAAAGTGGAGCTTTATATTCAGTTCTTCTTGAATAGAGTTTTAATTCTGACAATTACTAGATGAAGAGTAACATAACTGTTCTGTCTCAGTTCTCCCTTCTTTAAAACAGAGTAAAAATAATAGTGATAACAATACTCCCTAACTCCCAGTCTTGTTTTACTCAAAACATTTACAATATCATCAAAGAGTTATCAGTTGATCAGTATAGAGAGAGGGAGTAGTCTCTGCTCTCTAGGCTCTTGAAAAAACTGAGAAGACAAAACATATACAGAAATAAAACTTTAGATGTTAATATGAAAGTTCAGATTGTGTGATTCTCTTCCAGGAAGCAGTTTATTTGCCAAATAAAGTTCAGAGAGTATTCATTATTGGGTGGACACTGTGGTATCTGAGAGAGAAAGCTGACAAGAAGAACTCTTTTTATTCTTGTGACTTTCAGCTTAGTGAGTGATAAAAATGACAAAATGAGAAATTGTATGGAAACATAAAATATAGCATGACAGATTCACTGTGCTAACTGAGCATGTGGAAAACACAAAGAATAAAGCCAAAAGACTCAAAATCAAGTCCTGATTTGGTTAGGATTACTTTCACTACAAAAACACATATCTAAAAGGATGGAGATATAAATGATATGAAATTTCATTTCTGTCTCTTGTTACTCTAGCTTGGGTTTGAAATGTACCCTCAGTGGAATATGAGTTGAAGGCCTAGTCTCTATACTGTGATGCCATTGGGAAGTTGTGGGACCCTTACCAGGTGGTGCCCAGAGGGGAAAAAATAATTTCACTGGGGATGTGCCCACTAAGGCATTACTAGAATACAAATCCCTTGCTAAGCCTTGCTTTATTTCCTAATTGCATGAATTCAATAGTCTTTTCTGCTATCTACTCTGCTCTAAGATATGGTACCTTATCACAATCCCAGAAGCAGCAAGGTAAAATAACCCTCCACTGAAACATCTGAAACTGTAAGCTAAATAATACTGTCCTGTTTATAAGTTGACATATATCAGGTATTTTTATACTGGCAAGAAGCTAACTGGCACATTTTCAAATCTGAAGGTGGGCAGTAGCACAGCAAAACTGTGGAGTTTGGCTTTCTTACTTGAGTATTCCATCTTCCCTGATATGTTACACAATTATTTCCATATCCTAGCCTATGGAAATTATTCAGGGAATATGGAAGCTTTCTGGATGCTATGCAACACATTGAGTTACAACCCAGTGGGAAGTAATACAAACCTCACTCTGCTCAAGAGAGTCTCAAAGATATGAGCCCAGTTTTGGCTAGTAAAATATAGGCTCACAGCAAAGATAACTATTATTTGAGAGATGTATAATATGTATCAAGATGCTAAAAAATGGCACTAGCTCAGATTACATTATCTGAGAAAAACATTATCATTTTGAGCTTAAATTTTTAAATGTTAAAATTTAACAGTCTAAAATGCAATCCAATTAAAAAGTGGGTAAAGGATAGCAGATTCTTTACCAAGGAAGATGTGCAGATGGCAAATAATCATATTAAAATATGCTCAGTGTTGCCGTCATTAAAAAAATGCAAATTAAACCAAGGGTACGGCACACCTCAGAATGGCTAAGTTCCAAACAGAGTGACAGTATGTTTCTCTGCAGAGAACTCTCAATGTTATCAGAATGTAGACTGCACAGCCACTGTACTGTACAGGAAAACAGTGTGGCAATTTCTTGTAAAGTTGCCCAGGTCCTTATAATCCAGTAATCATGTTCTCAGAGCACCCAATGGATTTGAGAATATATGTGCATTCAAAATTCAGGAGAAAGTTTATAGCCACTTCATTCATAATCACTCAAAGCAGGAAATAACTAACAAAATGTCCCTCAATAGGTTAATGGATAAGCAAAGCATGTTACTCACATGCAATGAAAAGCATCTACAGACACATAGGATTTAAATGATAGAGCCATGAAAAAATGGAAAGGAATCCTAAAAGTAATAGTGAAAAGGCCAGTCTGAGATTCTGCACTAATTTATTTACATGACACTCTGTGAAACAGTTGTACTATTGACAAGTGTGGTAGTTGGGCAGTTGCTGAAATTTCTTGGTGGCAAGGAAAAGATAATCATAAGTGAAACACAGCGAAGTTTTAATGGCAATGAAAATATTCTGCATGACATTTTAACAACACATATCAGCTATCAAGTATTTGACAAAATCTACAGAATACACAGCATAAAGACCAAAGTGTAATGAGCAAAAATGTAAAGTAGTGATAGTAATCATTCTGACATGAACCAATCAAATAAAGACAGAAAACAGACAAATCTCCCATACACAATACCTCCACTTGCTAAATGTCAGTGTCTGTACATTGTAACTATTTTACAAAGAGCAAATTATATGCAGAAGAAAAATATATAAATTATTAGTCAAGGAACCTGAAGATGGCATGCATAAAGTGGCATCTATGAGGGAGAGAGGGAAAGGTGCTGGAGTAAGAGACTCACGAGTGTCCACAACTAGAAGGGAAAGGTGCTGGACTAAGAGACTCACGAGTGTCCACAACTAGAAGTGGAAAGAGGTTGACATGTGCTGCTCTAGTTGAACGCCATTCTTAATATGTTAGCAGTAATTAGCCCACTACACATGGACGCCGGTGGCCAGTGGCCTAGGAAATAACAGCAGCTGGTACAAACTGGCTTCTCATTGTTGGAGCAGCAAGTTGCTGCAGGGAACAGCATACATTACAGCATGTGGAGATAAATAGAACCTCACGTGTAGCACTAAAGTGCTCCGATGCCATGTGTGGAGATATTTGTCTATAGACATGTGTTTAGACATACTTATTCCCTTTCTGTCAACTGAGAAAGCCTAGATGCAATGAAGTTCAGGATCAATGAGGACATCTGACATCTAGTTCCTGATGTCTAGCATTGGCATTCTAAAACCTAGAAATAATAGTTTTTCTAGTACTGTAAAAAATATACAGGACTAATCTATAACATTCTGCCAGAACTGTAAGGAAAAGCCCAAAAGAAAACAGCAGCAAACAGGATGAATATGTTAAACGCTCATATAAAAAGCTGAAATTGCCTACAAGAACCAATGCCAAGAGACAAAGAAAGACATAAACTAATATCATAACCAGTGTGTGTATTGGTGTATTGGTATATTATATATTTATATACATATATTTTATATACATATTCCCATATGCATGTATAGAAAGAGAGTATACACACACACATATATACACAAATGCACACACACACACACACACACACACACACACACACACACACACACACACACAAGGGGAGGGGAATCATTCTGACATGAACCAATCAAATAAAAACAGAAAACAGGCAAATCTCCCATACACAATACCTCCACTTGCTAACTGTCAGTATCTGTACATTGTAACTTTTTTACAAAGAGTGAATTATATGCAGAAGAAAAATATATAAATTATTAGAAGCTAATAAATTTGGTGAGCATGTCCTCAGTCAGATAACCAGGGCTGACATCAGCAGAGCTAAGGCAGGAAGCTTGAATTAATATGGACTTCATTTAATAATGCATCAACATATACTCATTAATAAGTATATTGTTAAGTATAACATAATATGTATGAATTAGATATTAATAGAAGTATGATATAAAGTTTATAAGAAATGTGTATTATCTACATAATTTGCATATAACTTTAAAGCAATTTAAAAACAAATGGTTATTTTTTTTCCTAAATTGGAGATTTAAGCTCTCTATAAACTGAACTTATTTAAATACATAGATCACTAGTGAAGTAATTTTGAGGCTTCTGTATATTCATGATTCTTATCAGAGTATCAGAAATGTCCCTGAAAAATTTCTAGTAAGCTTATTATTTTCTACTTAAAAATCAGGAGAAGATTTCAATAAGAAATTGAGTTACCAACGATTGAGGAGATACAAAATTGAAAATTACCAGAGAAATTTAGCCGAATAGCCTAAAGTTTTGGAGTTAACTTTACCAGTGTTCATGTCTGATCCTACCACATAGGTGTAATGGTTTCCATTATTGCTGGTCCAGGAATGACTGCTCAGATATGCATATTTATTACAGCTCAAAATGGAGACTTTTTTAAATAATTGAAACATTTTTGAGTGAGAATTGTGTGCAGCAGAGAAACTGAATAATTTAAGGATATAGTGAAAGTTCAGTTTGTGATTTTATAAAGAACCACACAAATGAAATACTGAGAAAGAAGCAAGCTGGGACACAAATTGCCAACTGGTTGTCTCTGCTGCTGGTCTCACAGGAAATGCTGCTAGCTGAGAAAGCACAGCTCTCTACTTGCCAAAGAATCTCAGATGTCAGAAAAAAGATGTTCTGAAGGTGCGGTTTCCATGAAAGAGATTGAAACACACTTTTCTCATAAGCACACATATAGATGTAATAATATGAAGAGTGAATGATAAAACAAAAACATAAATCATAAGCTTCATCTCAGGATATTTTTCTTAGTTTTTGGAAAGAAACTTATTATTTATTTATGTTTATGATTTATTCATGTGTATGAATGTGTGGGTATATTCACATGTGTACAGATGCCTCTGGAGTAAAGAAGTGGGTATCAAATCACCTGGAGCAGGAGTTTCAGGTGGTAGTGGGTACTTGAAACCAAACTGTGATCATCGGCAAAAGCAGAGAGAGCTCTTAATGCTGAGCCATATCTCCAACCTTTTCCAGTCTACTTTTCTGTATTAGACACAAGCAGAAAGGCTTCCATGTAATGTGAGCTTAGGGATTTAGTCTATGTGTTCTAACACAATTAATATCTGACATTAATTGTATGCCAGATAAACACCCTATCCAGACTTTCAAAAGCACTGTGTACAAGACTGTTTTAAACATGGAATTACTATGTAAGACAAATTATGTATCTCTTTGAGTGATAGTTGTTTAAATATTCTATACTACTCAAAGTCATTTACACAATTAAGTAAAATCTTGTATAACTGAATCCAACAAAGACCTGGCAGATTAGCATGATGGGAAATGCACAGATATATAGGAATATTGAATGAACACAAGTTGTCAGATGGAAACTTGGAACTAGAATCAGATATAGAGGTCAAACCATGCTGAAAAGAAAGGTGAGGTACTTAGAAAAAAACTGTGTTGAAGTGATTAAAACATTAAAATAAGGCAAAAAAAATCAGTCTTACGACTGGAAGAACTGGAGTTAAGAATCAGTTCCATCTATTTTATTTTCTTGGTTGGTTTGTTTTTGTTTTGTTTGAAATATGGCTTCAGAATGTGGCCCAGAATGCCTCAAACTCACTATTTATGAAAAATCCTAGATAAAAATGCTTACAGACCAAATGCAGATGTACACCAAAAATGTAATCTACTTTGACCAAGTCAGCTTTATCTGACTTGAAGCAGAGATATTTATACATATGTAAATCAACAAGTGTAATATATGATATAGATAGACTTAAAGAAAAATGATATGGTCATCTCAAAAGACACAGAAAAAGCCTATGACAAAAACTAAATGGCCTTCATGATAAAAATCCCTAAAAAAAGAATGATTAAAAGGTGCCCATCTCACCATAATAAAAACTGCATTGACAAGCTCACTGGCAACTTTTTAAATGTAGAAAAACATGAATCAGTCACACTGAAATGACACCCAAGACAGGCTGTCTGCTATCCCTACTCCTTTTCCAATATTGTATTCACAGTACTAAGCTGCAACAAAAAGAAAAAAGAAGGAAATTAAAGAGGGTACAAATATGAGGGAAAAGGCAAGCTATTGCCTATTGTAGAACATATGTTATTATACAGAAGAAAACTCAAAATTTCTACCAGAAACTCTCCAGAAACAATCAACAATTTCAGCAATGTGGCAGGATACAGGATGAGTTTACAAAAATCAATATCTTCTTTTTGTATTTTTATTTGAATTAGAAACAAGATTGTTTTACATGTCAATCCCAGTTCCCTCTCTCTCCCCTCCTTCCTCACCCCCCCCAACAAAAACCCTATCTATTACATACCCTTTCTGCTCCCCAGACAGGGTAAGGCCTTACATAGTGGGTCATCAGAGTCTGTAATATCTTTTGGGATAGGGCATATCCCTTGTGTGTCTTGGCTCATGGAGTATCCATATATGTGGAATGGGCTCCCAAAATCCACACTTATGCTAGGGATAAGTACTGATCTTCTACAGGAGCCCCCATGGATTTCTGAGGTCTCTTCACTGACACCCACGTTTCTGGGGTCTGGATCAGTCCCATGCTGGTATCCCAGCTATCAGTCTGGGGACCAAGGGCTCCTCCTTATTCAGGTCAGCTGTTTCTGTGGGTTTCACCACCTAGTCTGGACCCCTTTGCTCATCACTTGTTGTTCTCTGCAACTGGATTCCAGTTCAGTTCAGTGATTAGTTGTGGGTGTCTCCTTCTACTTCTACCAGCTGCTGGATGAAGGCTATAGGAATGCATATAAGTCAGTTATCAATCTCATTATCAGGGGACGGCATTTAATGTAGCCTCTCTTCTATTGCTTAGATCATTAGTTAGTGTCATCTTTATAGTCTCCAGACATTTCCCTAGTGCCTGATTTCTCTTTAAACCTAAAATGTCTCCCTCTATTATGGTATCTCCTTTCTTGTTTTCTTCTATTCTTCCCCAAATCAACCTTTCTGCTCCCTCATGTCCTCCTCACCCTTCCTCTTCTCCCCTTCTCATTCTAGTATCTCCCTCCCTTCTCCCCCCATGCTCCCAATTTGCTCAGATTTTGTCCCTTTCCCCTTCTCCAGGGAACCATGTATGTCTCTCTCAGGGTCCCTGTTTACTAGCCTCTCTGGCAGTGTGGATTTTAAACTAGTAATCCTTTACTCTATGTCTAAAATCCACATATGAGTGAATACATACCCTGTTTGTCTTTTTGTGACTGGGTTACCTCGCTCAGAATGGTTTCTTCTAGTTCCATCCATTTGCCTGTGCATTTCAAGATTCTATTGTTTTTTTTTTTCTTCTGAGTAATACTCTATTGTGTAAATGTACCACATTTTCTCTAACCATTCTTCAGTTGAGGGGCATCTAGGATGCTTCCAGGTTCTGGCTTGTTACAATAAATCTTTCCGCCAAAAGCCACCAAGCCCTCTCGTCACATGTGTGCTTTACGCCAACTGCCTGCCCAAGTTAGGGCCCAAATTAATACACAGAAAGACTTGTATTAGGTTCAAAGCTGCTTGGCCAATGACTGGGATTCCTCATCTGTTAGCTCAGTCTTAATTATCATAAATCTATATATTTTATAAGACTTATCTTATCGGACGCCTTATTGGCGTACCTCCTTTCCGGTGGATCACATTGTGCTGCTGGAGGAGCAAGGGGAAAAAGAACCATTCCTGTTTCTCCTTCGCTTAAATATGAGTCTCCTTGCTATGTCACTTCCTGCCTGGATCATCACTTCTCTACTACATTTCCCAGAATCCTCTTTGACTCCTAGGCCTGTCTAACTTGCTGTCTCATTGGCCAAACAGTATTTTATTTAACAATCAATAAGATAAACATACACAGTACATTCCCCATCACTGGCTATTACAAATAGTGCTGCTATGAACATCGTTGAGAAGAAGTCCTTGTTGTATGAATTTGCTTCTTTTGGGTATATGCCTAAGAGTGGAATTGCTGGATCTTGTGGTATACTGATTCCCATTTTCCTGAGCAGTCACCATACTGATTTCCAAAGTAGCTGAACAAGTTAGCAATCGCAATAGCAGTGTAGGAGTGTTCCCTTTCTCCATATCCTCTCCAGCATAAACTGTTGTTGGTGTTTTTGATTTAGCCATTCTGACAAGAGTAAGATGGTATTTCAGAGTTGTTTTGATTTGCATTTCCCTGATGGCTAAGGATGTTGAATAATTTCTTATGTGTCTTTTAGCCATTTTAGATTCCTCTGTCTATTTAGTTCTGTACCTCACTTTTTAATTGGATTGTTTGGTGTTTTGGAGACTAGCTGTTGAGTTCTTTGTATATTTTGGAAATCAGCTCTCTGTCAGATGTGGGGTAGGTGAATATCTTTTCTTATAAACCTACAACAAACATACAGAGAAAGAGATCATGAACACACTCCCATCCACAAAAGCCTCAAAGAAAATAAAATACTTAGAAATAAACCTAACCAAGGAGGTAAAAGCCCAGTATAATGAAAATGTTCAAACTTTCCAGAAAGAACTAAAAACATAAGAAAATGCTCATGGATTGAATGGTAGAAGTAATATTATTATTATTATGACCATTCTACCACCCTAAGAGAGATGTACATGGATCCCCCTGGGAAGGGGAAATAGACAAGATCCCCTTGTGAAAACTGGTAGTGTGAGGATAGGGGGTAAGGGAAGGTGATAGGGGAGGGGAATGAATGGGAGAAGGGGAAGCGGGGGCAGAACATAATGGAACAAGTTGGGGTGGTTGAGATGGGGGAGGACAGATTGGGAGAGAAAGGAAAGAGATATCTTGATTGGGGGACTCATTATGGAGATAGTAAAAAATCTGGCATTAAGGAAATTCCCAGGAATTCACAAGGATGACTCCAGCTAAGACAATAAACATTAGTAGAGAGGGTGCCTGAACTAGCCTTCCCCGGTAATCAGATTGATGATTACCTGGAGTATCATCATCAGACCTTCATGCAGTAACTGATGGAAGCAGATGCAGAAATCCACAGCTAAGTACTAGGCCAAGGTTCTAGGGTCCCATAGCAGAGAGAAGAGAGATAATATGAGCAAAGGGGTCAAGACTATTTTGGGAATACTCACTGAAATAGCTGTCATGGGGTAGTGGGAGCTCACTGACACTGAGCTGACAGGAGGGGAACCTGCATAGAACCAAACTAGGCCCTCTGAATGTGGGTGAGAGTTGTGTGGCTTGGGAAGTCTGTGGGGCCACTGGCAGTAGGACCAGAATTTATCCCTGTGCTTGAACTGGCTTTTTGGAGCCCATCCCCTTTGGAGGAATAACTTGTTCAGCTTAGATATAGGGGGAGGACCTTGGTCCTGCCTCAAAGAGATGTACCAGACTTCATTGACTCCCCAGGGGAAGCCTTACCCTCTCTGAGGAGTAGATGGGGTGGGGAAGTGGGGAGAGCAGGAGGGGAGTGGGACCTAGGATTGGTATGTAAAATGAGAAAAAAACCTGAAACCACTAGACAGATTAGGATTAGGGTTAGAAGAAAACATAGTCAGTACTCTACATGATATAAGTGTAGGAAAGAACTTTCTGAATAGGACTCCATTTGCTCAAGAATTAAGGTCAACAATGGCAAAGGAAACCTCATAAAACTAAGAAGCTTCTGCACAGTTAAAGAAGCAACAAATTAAATGAGAGGGAAGTCCATGGTATGGGAGAAAATGCCAGGTATACATATAACAGATGATTAATAGTCAGAATCTGTAAGAACTCCAAAAACAAATTACCCCCTCAAAAGTATGCTACAGAAGCGAACAGAGTTCTCCAAAGAAGAAATAAAAATGTTCAAGGGTACCTCCCATTTTCTCTTCTAAGAGGTTCAGTGTGGATGGATTTATGTTGAGGTCTTTGATGCATTTGGACTTAAGTTTTGTGCATGCCCATCGATATGGATCTATCTGCAACCCTCTATATGTCCATATCCAGATTGCCACCACCATTTGTTGAAGATGTTTTTTTTTCCATTGTACAGTTTAGCTTCTTTGCCAAAGATCAGGTGTTTATATGTGTGTGGGTTAATATCAGGGTCTTCAATTCATTTCCACTGGTCTACCTGTCTGTCTTTGTGCCGATACCAAGCTGTTTTCATTACCATAGCTCTATAGTAGAGCTTGAAGTCAGGGATGGTGATGCCTCCTGAAGTTCCTTTATTGTAAGGGTTATTTTGGCTATCCTGGGTCTTTTGTTTTTCCATAAAAAGCTGAGTGTTGTCCTTTCAAGGTCTGTGAAGAATTGTGCTGAAATTTTGATAAGTACTGCATTGAATCTGTAAATTGCTTTTGGTAAGATTGTCATTTTTACTTTGTCTATCCTACCTATCCAAGGGCATGGAAGATGTTTCCATTTTCTGGTATCTTCTTTAGTTTCTTTCTTTAATGACTCAAAGTTCTTGTTATATAGGTCTTCCACCTCTTTAGCTAAAGTTACCCCAAGATATTTTATGTTGTTTGTGGCTATTGTAAAGGGTGATATTTCTCTGATTTCATTCTCAGCCACTTTATTGTCATATATATATATATATATATATATATATATATATTATATATTAAGGACACTGATTTTTTGAGATAATCTTGTATCCTGCCATTTTTCTGAAGGTGTTTATCAGCTGGAGAAAGTGGGAGGTACCCTTGAATGAATTGGCACAAGAGACCAGTTCCTGAGCATAACACCAGTGGCAGAGACACTGAGATTGACAATTAATAAATGGGACATCCTGAAACTGAGAAGCTTTGGTAAGGCCAAGGATGCAGTCAACAAGACAAAATGGCAGTGCACAGAATGGAAAAGATCTTCATCAACCCCATGTTACACAGAGAGCTAGTCTCCAAAATATACAAAGAATTCAAAAAGTTAGTCACCAAAACACCAAATAATTCAACTAAAACATGTGGTACAAAAGGAATCAGAAAATTCTCAATAGAGGAGTCTAAAATTGCTGAAAGACACTTAAGAAATTGGTCAACACACTTAGCCATCAGGGAAATACAAATCAAAACAACTCTAACATATCATCTTACACCTGTCAGAATGGCTAAAATCAAAAACACCAACAACAGTCTATGCTGAAGAGGATGTAGAGAAAGGAGAATGCTTCTCCATTGCTGGTGGGAGGGCAAACTTGTACAGCCACTTTGGAAATCAGTATGGCAGTTCCTCAGTAAAATGGGAACCAGTCTACCTCAAGATCCCTCAGTTTCACTCTTAGGCATATACCCAAAGGATGCATATTCATACAACAAGGAATCTGTTCAACTATGTTCATAGTAGCATTATTTGTAATAGCCAGAACCTGGAAGCAACCTAGATGCCCCTCAACCAAAGAATGGATAGAGAAAATGTGGTATATTTACACAATGGAGTACTACTCAGTGGGGGGAAAAACAGTGGAATCTTGAAATTTGCAGGCAAATGGATAGAACTAGAAGAAACTATTCTAAGTGAGGTAACCCAGTCACAGAAGGACAAACATGGTATGTACCCAGAGAGAAAATGATTCCCAGCCTACAGTCCACACCACCAGAGAAGGTAGGAAACAAAGAGGACTGTAAGAGACACATACATGGTTCCCAAGTGAAGTAGAAAGGCACAAGAGCCCCTGAACAAATGGGGAGCAAGGGGGAGGGAGGTAGGAGAAAGGGGAGGGGAGAAGAGGAGCAGGGAGGAGAACATGAGGGATCAGGAAGATTTAGTGGGGAGAAGAATAAAGGAGAGCAAGAAAAAAGACACATCAATAGAGAGAGCAACTATAGGTTTAAAGAGAAATCTGGCACTAGGGAATTGTACAGAGATCCACAAGGATGACCCAAAGTAGGACCCTAAGCAGTAGTGGAGAGGCTACCTTAAATGCCCTTCCCCTATAATGAGATTGATGACTACCTTAAATGCCATCCTAGAGCCTTCATCCAGTAGTTGATGAAAGCAGAAGTAGACATCCATAGTCAAAAACTGAGCCAAACTGCTGGAATCCAGTTTCAGAGAAGGAGGAGTGATGAACAATAGGGTTAAGACCATGCTGGGAAAATCCACAGAAACAGCTGACCTGAGCAATGGGAACTCATGGACCTCAGTCTGACAGCTGGGGAACCAACATAGGACCAAACCAGGTCCCCTGATCGTGGGTGTCAGCTAGGAGCACTGGGCAGTCTGTTGAGCCACTGCCATTGGAACCAGGATGTATCCCTACTGCATGAATGGACTTTGGGAGCACGTTTCTCATGGAGGGATACTCTCTTACACTAGCTACGCGGGGGAGGGCCAAATGACTTAACAGATTTTTGATGATCCCCCATGGAAGGATCCACGTTCCCTGGGGAAGTGATGAGATGGAGGGGTCGGTGGGGAGCATGGAAGAAAGGGAGGGAGAAGGAACTGGAATTGACCGGTAAAATAAGACTTTTTAATTTAAATAAAATCTATTATAAAAAGAAGAAATAAAAATGACTAAGTGACCCTTTTTAAAATATTCATCATCCTTAGCAAGTAGGGAAATACAAGTCAAAACAACTTCGGGGTTTCATCTTACCCCAGTCAAAATGGCAAAAGTTTAAGTAAACAATAGACAACAAATGCTGATGAGGATGTGGAGAAAATGGATCCTTAGTTCACTGTTGATGGGATTGCAAACTAACCCTGGAATGTCAGGGCAGTTACACTAAGGCCAACACTAAGGGAATATTAATAGACATGCTAGTATGCAAAGGGAAAATCTCATGGATCCCCAATCCTAGATAAAGAACTACAGGCAACAAATGAATGCTGAGAGCAGGAGAAAAATAGAAAACAATCCCAACTGGTGATTCAGTACTGTGATGACTGTTCTTGCTTGTCAACTTGACCATATCTAGAATTAACTATAGCCCAAGCAGCTGGGTACATTTGAAGTGGGAAGACCCACTTTTCCTCTAGATCCTTTGAGGTGGGAAAACCCACCTATAATTTTGGTCACTTATACAAAGGACAAGGAAGAATGGAGCCATCACTGTAACTGGCAAGCCCATTCCTTCACTGTTATTAGAGCCCACTTCTTCAGGATTCCAGCATATATAGAAGATCAGTTGAGACATCTAGCCTCATGGATGGAACAACTACTAGATTCTTGGACTTTCCATTGGTAAACAGCCATTGTTGGACTAACAGTACCACAGCCTTTAAGTCATTCTAATAAATCCCCTTTCTATATCTATATATTCATTTTATCAGTTCTGTTCCTCTAGAGAACCCTGACTAATACAAATACCAAGTTTACAGATCTGAAGTCATATACATGCAAGTAACATTGTACAGACTGAGCAGATGTAGTTTTATATTTAGGAATATATGTGTAACAAAAATTTCAAAATAGAGGCCAGAGCCACGAGTTTGAGAGAGCAAGGGGTCATATGAAAAGGATTACAGGAAGGAAAGGGAAAGGAGAAATTATATAATTGTATTTTAATTTAAAGAAAACAATTAAAATAACATGAACACAGAGTAGGAACTGAAAGAAGTGTCATAACTCAAAACCTGCTTCAGTATTTTCTGTTCTTTCTTTTCTTTTCTCTTACTTGATTTTGTTTGTGTTGTGTTTGAGACATGGTTTTAGTATATTGCCCAGGCTTCCTAAAATTCACTATTTAAACCATCTGGCCTCAAACTTGTGACAATTCTCATGATTCTACCTCCTGAGGGCTAGGGTGATTGGTCTGAGCATCTGTGCTTGATATATTTTTTTCATATACACCACAACCCTTTGATACTGTCTGCTTGCCTTCATATGAGAGAAATTGATTAACCACCAGATCAAAGAGGATACACAATCCATGTGAAGCAAGCTTCTCGGCACATTACACATGATCACATTTGATAGCTGTGAGTTCTCTCCCTCATGGACACTTCAATTCTCTAAATGGAAAGCAGAATCAGAGGCCAAAGCAGAATTTCCAAAACTGGTATTGAGTTATAATAAAATTAGGGGAAATAGCATTAATCCTTCAACAAAGGTATGACATTTCCATGGCGCATTTTATGCAGGGCCAATTTTACTCATAACCAACAAATTTTGACTATATCCCAATTTTGCCCAGAGCTAGCATTACTTCTCCAAGTTATTTTTAATGAGTGAAGTGTGACTGTGAACTGGGAGAGGATGTTATGCCTTAAACTCTATAACTCCCACAGAGCAATGTATTACTTGATGTTGACCTGTGGTCATTTTGTATGTTGCTTTTAAAATGTTCATGCAAAACTAAAGACTGGACAAAATTTAGAAAATACAAATGCATTGAAAGCATTAAGGCAAAGTAACTGGAAAAGAAATTAAGTAATACAATATGCCTGTGTGAAGGGCATGGAACTCAGATGCTCTTGAATCTGTTAAATTCCTGTTTTCCTTTTAAAATACTTTGGGGAATAGAAAAACTCAAAAGGTGTTTTGCTAAGCACTTTTTCCATGCGTGTACAAATGTCCCAAAGGAAATTTAATCTCCATGTTGCTGGTGCCTTCACACTTAACTTCAAAGGGTTGTTTTGTAAGGGTTATTTGATATATTAAGAGGGTTTTAAGCTTTTTTTCCCAAGGCTTTTGGATTGTTTTTCTTGGGGGAAAATGTGGTCACATATAACCAAGGGGAAACTAATTCATACACCACTGAGTTCAAATTTAGTTCAGAATTCTGATGCCAAATCACTCAAAGTAAAGGCGTTCCTGGTTTTAAAAAATAAAATAACATTTCCTCTGTTATGACATTTTAGCCAAACACTCCCAACTCCACAGTAGATGCAGACATTTTCCTCATTGCCACACTGATCTCATATACATCACTATGTAAAGAGGTCACTAAATATGAATATAAATGAGAACATTTCACCTTCTACTATATTACCATCATAAATTAAAGATGCATGAATGACTTCATCAGATTCTGCAAGGGAATTCAGAGTGAATGAAAGAAAAAGCAGGAACTCCATTAGTTATTAAGAAAAGGGAAACTTGAAGTTCTCCAACAAGGGGTAAGATATTTAATCTTCATTTTACAAAAGCCATTACACATTAAGCTTTTCTGATCTTTACCCCCAAAATTCCCGCCTGGTCCCTGGACTACAGAAGTAGCCTGCTAATTGGTCTTTCCATCAAAAATTGCCTCTCTTCCATCTATGTCTCATAAATCAACCATCGTTGCTCCCACCCTTCAGTCTATTCTCCATATCTCAGCCAGGATTATTTCTGTAAAATAAAAATCTAATTACATATGCAAGGCACTTGAATTAAGTCTGTGAAGGTACATTTCTTGGGAAATAGAAAAGACAATATTAAATTTCTCAGGGGAGAGGATCCTTCAACTGTTAATCTTTATGTAGCCACCTAGACTTCTGTGAGACTATGTAACAATAAGTCTTTCCACCAAGCCACGCGAGCCCTGATTCTATGTGTGAACTTTCTGCCAGGCCACCCAAGTTCCACCCGCTACCACGTTAAGGTCCCAAGTAACACACAGAGACTTATATTAGATACAAATTCTGTTTGGCCAATGACTAGGATTTCTCACCTGCTAGCTCAGTCTTAATTATCATAAATCTACATATTTTATAAGACTTGTCTTGGGGCTGGAGAGATGGCTCAGAGGTTAAGAGCACTGACTCCTCTTCTAGAGGTCCTGAGTTCAATTCTGAGCAACCACATGGTGGCTCACAGCCATCCGTTAAGAGATCTGGTGACCTCTTTTGGTGTGCAGATATACATGGAAGCAGAATGTTGTATACATCATAAATTAAATCTTTTTAAAAAATTAAAAAAATAAGACTTATAGGGGATGCCTTCCGATGGCACCCTCTCTTGCTGGTGGATCACATGGTGACTCCAGAGCAGAGACCAGGAGCCTTGCTTATATATTAGTCACCCTGCTATGTCACTTCCTGACTGGATTACCACTTCTTTACTATATGTCCCAGAATCCCTCTTTGACTCCCAGTCCAGCCTAACTTGCTGCCTCATTGACCAAACAGTACTTTATTTATCATCCAGTAAGACAAACACATACACAGAAGCACTTCCCCCATCAGGACTGATGTGTAAAGCCACTTACAGAGCCAACTGTTTGCACATCCCCTGCCTCAGCCTGAACTCTATCCAGACTGCCTCTTGATTCAATATATTTCCCCTTACTATTTGAACCTGTTTGCCAAATCCTAGACTAGCAACATACTATCCAGTTCACTTGCACTGAACTTCTTATCTTAGTATTAAAAAAAAAAAAAAAAAAAAAAAAAAAAAACCATGAGTCCAATGTGAGACAGTATAACCTGTGTAATTGAACTGGCATTCTCCAGGGACCTTATTTTTGGACTACCACATAAAATTTAGACTAAAATATCCTGATAACTGAAGTTTTTTTCTGAAGTTAATTTAGTAATAACTAGATAAGCAGAAGCCTCTTCCTTATCTCCTTAAACATAATTGAAGTCTCATTACTTTCCATTCTTCTTGTCCTGTGGTTTAGAGCTAACTGACAAGGCACCTACCTGCATTCAGGAGCTGGTGGAAAAGGATGTCTGCTTGCCTTTCCTGAGGAAGAGGTTCATTACATTGGCTCTTCAAAAGGGGTGTTCCATCTTGTGCCTCACACCCGTAGTTCATAAGGTTACTTTGATTTCCTCTTAGTCTCTACAGCTGAGTATTAAGAGAAGCTGTATAAAATTTTGGGAAATCATTTTTTCAAATAAGAAATTATAGGATAAGAAAAATAAATAAATAAAGACACTTGTAAGCCTAGCAACCCATATTTTATCCGTGGGGCCCATGTGGTGGAAGGAAAGAACCAACTCCTGTGACCTTGACATAGTGCTGGGGCATGTGGGCATCCCCAACCCTCATTTTACTCCACAATAAATAAATGTAGGTAGAATTATTAAAAGAAATTAAAATTTTTGGTAGTGTGATTGAGCTATGTGCATATGTGTGTGCACATGTTTGTGTAAGCACATGTAGAAAGGATGTGCTCAACATATCTATTCAATAACAAGATATGGCCATTTCTTTTCTTCCATGTTATTACAGAATTTCTTTGAGGGTTTCAATTTTCTTGGCCATAGGCCAGAAATGAGGACTGCCTTTTCGCTAGGGTACCTACTAACTTGAAGCAATAGGAGATTTATTGTTCAAAATTGGCACTACACTCAAAATATGAATATACAGTTCCATGACAAGTACCCAAAACATCTGGGGATTAGTTATAGTCTCTACTTTTAATTACTTTGAGATTTTTCTCAATGTATTTCACTGTTTTAATATTTGTTTTCCTTTTTTTCAGGAGACTCTGTTTATCATTCTGTGTCTAGTGTCAAGTACAGAGTTTTGGCCAGTGGTAAATATTAGATAATTACTGAATGCATGTTTTTAATATGAGGAAAACTGTATAACTAGTTGTTTAGACATCTATCATTAGATTAATATTTAAAGCTTTGGGGCCGGAAAATGCCTTGGTGACTAAAGTACCTGCCACAGAGCTGTAAAGAACAGAATTTGGATGCACAGAACATAAATAAAAGCTGGAAGGCATGGCATCTGCCTGGAATCCCAGAAACAGAGGATTCTAGGGACAAATTGGCTAGTTAGACAATAAGTGAGAATAAGTGAGCAATGGATTCAGTAAGAGATCCTGCTTCTGTGAAGAATGGTGTAGTTAATCATGACAGTCCACATGAACTTCATGCTTCCACACACGTGTGGATATAGATGCACATTAGCACACATGCACACAAACACATACATGAGAACATGAATACAAATATAGACACATACATGCAAAAACATTGAAGATTCTTGCTAAGAAAGGAATAAAATGCTGGTGTACTTGAAGCCTTGGTAAATATTCCTTGCTTGAACAGTATAGCATATTTAATATTAGCCCTTAGTCTTTACTCTTTAAAATTATATTTTACATTTAGAATTCATTCACACTCAACTGGTCAGCAGAATATATTTACCCTTTGACTTTAGGCTCAGACACAAGTATCACTTCAGCACATTTGTTATTAAAATAATAACACAAGTATAGACAAACAGTGTATTAGGATTCTGGATCTCAATAATAGAGGCCATCCTTAGCAAATTAATTTTCTCACAGCTAACGATCTGTGAAAAATAGCAAAATATTGAAGAAATCCACATGCTTGGAAACCAAATCTATTCTCCTGGCCTCCAACAGTAATAATAACATTGATGCCCTATTTAAAGAAAATGGCTCTCTCCTAACCTTCTGTGGGGGCAGAATATGGACAGGATCTAGTGGGAGGGGGAACAGTTACCAGTATAGTGCCATACCAATTGGACAAACTGGTAGACAAAACTATAGCAGATACCTGGAGTATGCAATATGAGACTGTTGATTCTCCTTAGTTATGGTTTCAATGTGAAATATCCCTCAAAAGTTTGAACAATTTGTCCGTGGATAGTGATGCTGTTTTGGATGATTTCAGAACCTTTGGGAGTTGGGACCTGGATGGTCAAGGTGAACCACTGGAAGTCTAGACCTTGATATTTATTTCCTGCTGCATTTCCATTTCTGTATGATCTCTACTTCTTGATTTACCAAAGAGTGTACAAACAACTTCACACTCCTGGTTCCACAACCATGAATGGCTCCTGGCACCATGATGTCCCCACCACTGTGGGTTTCACCCTGCAACTGTAAGCCAAAACAAAGTCTTTCTCTTATAAGTTTCTTCCAATCAGGTATTTAGTCAGAGCAGTGTTAAAGTAACAATTCAAAGTCTACACATAATTTTATATCACAATGCCTAAACAAACAGCCTAGAGAAGTTTGAGAACTGTGTTATGGACTAGCAAAGCTGAAACCTTAAATACTTTTCTGAACTTATCCCTCATCATGCTTCCTAACTTTATGGCCAATAATGGTCACATTTGTGCCTATATTGCATATAGAAACACACACACACACACACACACATACACACACACACACACACACACACACACACACACACTGTTATGATAAATCTTTCCACCAAAGCTGCCGAGCCCTACCACCACGTGTGCACTTTACACCAGCTGCCTGCCCGAGTTAGGGCCCAAATTAATACACAGAAGCTTGTATTAGGTTCAAATGCTCCTTGGCCAATGACTAGGATTTCTCATCTGTTAGATCAGTTTTAATTATCATAAATCTATATATTTTATAAGACTTATCTTATAGAGGATGCCTTTTGCTGGCACCCTCTCTTGCCGGTGGCGCACATCCCGCTGCTGGAGGAGGTGAAGGGGAAAAAAGGGACACTTCCTGTTTCTCCTTGTTTAATTATGAGTCTCCTTGCTATGTCACTTCCTGCTTGGATCACCACTTCTCTACTACATTTCCCAGAATCCCCTTTGACTCCTAGTCCCATCTAACTTGCTGTCTCATTGGCCAAACAGCATTTTATTTAACAATCAATAAGATAAACATACACAGTACATTCACCACCACACACACAGTCTAACAGTTTTCCCAAAAGAGAACATGAAAGAGTTTTGTTCATTTTGTTTCCTTTTGTCTGTGGATGGGCATCAGCTAATTATTTTAGTTCATTCATAGGTTGATAGCCTATTACTAAAATAGCAAGATTAAGAAAAGCTATTAGATGGTTTTTAAAAACTGGCCTGGAAAGAGAACTAGTCATTTGGTTGGTGTACATAATCAAATTCATGTTGAAAACTATTATTATCCTCATTTTATACATGTCTGTATATGTGGTATTATCAGTGTCCCCTGAAAATGCTCTTCTTCCTCAGAAAACACTTCTACTGTTTGCGGTACTTGGACAGGTAGGCATCTGATTTAAATTTCCTCTGAGATTTCCTTAAGAGAAAGAAAGCAAAGTCATAATGTATTTTATGAATTCAAATAGGATAGGCTTGGATATACCTCCCTCTTTCACCCCACTGAAAAGAAAACCCTCATAATGAAGTTTTAGTGCAATAGGATTGAAGGTGAAGCTTTAGGAATAAGTGGGTAAAAGTAGAACACTCATAATTTGGAATGAAATCACTGTAAAAGAAAGTCCAGAGTCCTCTCTTGATTCCTTTCTATAAAGCATAGACATAAAAATGTGCACCTGGAAAAAAGTCCTCAGTAGAACTGGACCACATTCTTATTATGGCCTGAGAAATGCAACCCTTTCAACTCTGAGGAATGTATTTCTGTTCACAGATGCCCAGTCTAAAGCACTTTTTAAACATTTCAGACTGACTAAAGACCTGCACATTGCCTTTTCTTCCATATTTCATTTGTTGGAAGCATGAGTCTAAAGCTTGTCAACACTTTGGGGGAGTGCAATGCGCCTCTTGTTTGAAAGGAAGTATCATGAAATTTGTGAAAATATTTTAAAACAGCATAAGCTTACTAGTAATTCCCAATTTTATGCTTGCTCAAATGAAATAAAGTACATTGTCATATAAAGAGAACTATGGCAATGATCAGAGCAACCCAAAATCTTAGACATCTGGACTAGAGCTTTCATATACAATAATAGCAGGTGGTACAGGCTCACCATGTAATCCAACTCACCAATGAAAAAGAGCTATGTGGTCCATATGGTCCTTAGAGTGATCCACACTAGCCACACTTTAGGTTTTAAATGAGTAGGTTTATTAAGCAAATAATAAGCCAAAGTATGAGAATAAACAGTATAGATATGGAGATGATAGATAGATAGATAGATAGATAGATAGATAGATAGATAGATAGATAGATAGATAGACAGAGATAGATAGATAGATAGATAGATAGATAGATAGATAGATAGATAGATAGATAGATAGATGATTATAGATAGGATAGATAAGATAAGCTAGATAGGCAGGCAGACTAGGCATTTAAAACATCTAGTAGAAAACAACCCAATCAGTTGATATTCTTGATTGGGCTTTCTTTTGATAGCTGAACTTCCAGCTTCTTTTTCTCACTGCAGGTACTTTTACATCACAAGATAATGGTGGTAATTGTAGGAAATGATTTTCCTTCTAGATTTTCTCAAGGACACAGTTACTACTCATGAACTGTTTCTTAGTTTGCTTTCAGTTGCTGTAGTAAAGACCATAACAAAAAGTAACTTGGATGGGATGGGAGGGTTGTTATCTAGTTTACACAACTTGAATCACAATTCTTTTAGGGAAGCCAAAGTAGGAGCACAAGCCAAGAACCTGAAGGTAGGAACCAAAGCAGAAACCATAGAGGAGTGCTGCTTACTGGCCTGTTCTTCATGGCATGATCAATTTGCTTCCCTATACATCCAGGACTGCCTACACAGGGAATGTAGGCTGGGCATTCTACATCTATCATCAATCAAGAAAATGCCTCACAATCTGACAGAGGCGTTTTCCCAGTTGAGGTTCCTCTTCCCAGGAAATTCTAGCTTGTTTCAAATTGAAATTAAACAAGCAAAATACAACCAGGAAAAGGTTTATTTTGTTTTTTTTCCTGTTCTCCATCTCACAGAGTTTGGAGGGTATTGTTCTAGGAGCTGGGAGAGCACTTTGAGACAAACCTACCTAGGTGTAAAATTAGGAGGGGAACCATACTACTGCAGTCACATTCTAAGAGAGCACAAACAAATCTTGACAAATTTTCAATATATGTTGTGCTATTCATTAGCCAAATGTGTAAGAATCCAAAAACAGTGTGCTAAGTAAAACAACCCTTACAATATTTTTTTGACTTTCTGTATCTGATCAATGTGTGTGAAATTCTAGAAGAGCTAAACTTTACTGCTGTAAACAAAATCAAAACAGTAGTTGCCTCTAGGGATAGGGAGATGAAGATACATTTAAAAATAGCTTAGGAGAACTTGCTTTGGGATTTAAGATGCTTCATAATTTGCTAGAGGCATGTTACACAAGTGTCTGCATTTATCAAGATTCATAAAATATTCAATAGTTGTACACTTTACTACATGTAGGTTATACATAAAATGTAAACAAATATTAAATACTTGATTATGATATTCATTCTCACATTTTAGCTGCAAAGTATACTGCTATCTCCAATTCATTTAGATATAAATAAAAACTGTTTGTTTTTACTCTTTACATTTTTGCTCTTTGGCTCTTCGGAGCCCACCACCCAGGTCCCAAATAACTCACACACGGAGACTTATTATTGCTTATGAGTGCATGGCCTTAGCTTGGTCTATTTCTAGCCAGCTTTTCTTAAATTAGTCCATCTACATTTTGCCTCTGGGCCTTTACCTTTTTCTATTTCTGTATATCTTTCTTTCTTACTCATGAAAATGAGATGTCTTTCTCTGAAAGATGAGGACCATCTCACACAAACCTGACTCTGACATCAGTTTTGAAGTCCTAAGTGCATGATGTATCTGTCAGAATACATCTCCTCTAGGGAGGAAAGAGTGAAAACTGGTTATGATTGTTTTAAATCTCTGTGTTATGGAGCAGTTTGTTTTACGACATTATGCGGCAAGTGTAGGGGATGCTGTAGCCATATATAGAAAAGATTTCTTATTTGATTCTAAAGGGCAAATTAAGACTCCAACTGACTGGAAAAGATCCAGTAGAAATTAAAGTACCTTTAACTAATGAGGAAATTTCCCCCTTGTGGAAGGATAATGAATATTGGCAAATAGCTCTTACTGACGTTTTGGGAATTATTAGCAACAATTATCCCAAATCTGACAGAATTAAATTCATAAAAAGACAATCTGGATTCTTCCACATATTGTAAGACAAACTCCCATTTCTGGAGTTTTTGCCTTCTACACTGATGCCAACAAGTTAGGTAAGGCAGGTTATTAAACCTGTGAGGTATGTAAAGTAGTTCAAAGTATATATACATCTGTACAGAAGGCAGAATTATATGCAATTCTAATGGCACTCATGGATTTTACAGAACCTCTTAATATAGTTACTTATTCTCAATATGTAGAGAGAGTCATGTTACACATTGAGACTGCAGAATTCGTTCCTGATAATACAGAATTAACTTCACTGCTTATACAATTACAGGAAACAATCAGAAACAGAAGTAATCCTATATACATTATACATATCAGATCTCATATGGGTCTGCCAGGCCCACTAGCACAAGGTATTGATGAGGTTGATTGTTTATTAATTGGAAGTGTGCTAGAAGCCTCAGAATTTCATAAGAAATATCATGTAAATAGCAAAGGTTTGAAAAAGAACTTCTCCATCACTTGGCAACAAGCCAAGGAGATAGTGATAAACTGTCCTACTTGTTCTTTTTATAATCAAACTCCATTGTCAGCAGGCTGTAATCCTAAGCACATTTGGAGAAATGAGGTTTGGCAGATGGATGTTTTTCACTTTGCAGAATTTGGAAATTTGAAATATGTGCACCATACTATAGACACATTCTCAGGGTTCCAATGGGCTAATGATCTTAGCTCTGAAAAAGCTGATTCTATTATTGCACACCTGCTAGAGGTGATGGCAGTTATAGGTATACCTGCACAAATAAAAACTAACAATGCTCCAGCATATGTCTCCACAAAATTGAAACAGTTTTTCAAATATTATAACATAAAGCATGTCACTGGTATGCCACATAATCCTACAGGACAAACAGTGGTTGAGAGATCTAATAGGACACTAAAGGAGATGCTCCATAGACAGGCTTGGAAGATTAAACCCCCCAAACATAGGTTGCATAATGCTTTATTAACACTAAACTTTCTTAAGCCAATGAGAAAGGACAAACAGCTGCAGAAAGACACTGGACTATGGAGAAAACTGCTGAACTGAATCAGCCAGTATACTTCAAAGATGTACTAACCTCTGTATGGAAACCAGGAGGTGTGTTACATTGGAGTAGGGGTTTTGCATCGTTTTCACAGGAGAAGAAAAACTTTGGATACCATCAAAGTTGATCAAGATTCAAGTTGAAAAGGAAACACTTCTACATGAGGAGAAATGACAGGTATTCTACTAAAGTATATCTCATAAACTAAATAGAAACCTCCCAAAGGAAAGGGAAGTGTTTTGCTTTTATCTTCACAGGAAAACTCATCTCCAGAAGGCAAAGGACACTACATGGGTAGATACTTAAGAAGAGAAGGTAGCTATATCAAACAAAAGGAACATGCCATATGGTAAACTTTACAGCTGTCTCTCAGATAACTCTATTTCTCTTTATTTCCTAATCCCTATTCAATTAAACCAATGCTGGATTTAGAGTTGGATTTGGCTTTCCTCCTCTAAAATCCAAGCACGTTGTTTAACTAAACTTTAGTTTCTGTATTGTATCAAGAAGCCAATTGATGTAATACAGAATAAGAGAAAAATTTGGAGACTGTCTTTGTCTTTTCTTGGCTCTTTCTTTCAAGGTGTACACCCTCTCATAGTTATTATGCTCCCATGGATGCCTTTTCTAGTATACATACTTACACAAGTAAACATTTCTCCACTAACACTTATGTTTTGAGCCCTACCCAGCCAATGATGACCTGCCTGATAGCAATCCCTGGATGCCCTGGAAAGAAAATGGGCCACACCATCTTGACTGCCCTGGATCCAACTTGCTCCATTTCAACTGACACTCCAGCCAGAGCTTCGGGTACTGACTTCAATCAAGTTGATGATTTCAAGTGAGATCTTCAATCAAGCGAATCCCATCTAACATGGATTGGATACAATATATTCAAGACTTTCATTATACTAACATTTTCTTCCTACAGGACCCCATAAGGCTATCGCCATCCCATTTCAGCAAGAAGTAACTTGGAGGATGCTATGACCCCTTTCCCCCATTGTTGTCACTTAGGATAGAGTATATGCCAAGTTAGGGATAGCTTACTATTGTTTATGGTTGGGATTGGAAGTGAAAGGCCTGCTGCCTCTCTGTCTCCCCCCCCCCCCCCCGCCTATGCCGATGCTGGGTGTTCTCTCTGAAGCAGCCGGGATGGGCTGGGAAGGATGGTGGCGGGAGGAGCAGTTGACCGAGGGCAGCGTGGCAGGGACTGAGCAGGGCAGGGCCAGGGTGCGGCCAGGGGCTGGAGAGTGCAGCGCGGGCGATGCTGCTTGTCTGGAAGCTGCGAGCTGCAAGCAGGGAGCCACCTCCAAGGCCAAGGACACCGGGGGAGCTGCCAGGGCCTCCCAAGCCTTCACCCCAGCAGGGCTCGCGCCCCCGGCCCGCCCCGCCTGGCACCGCGCCTCGGGGCTGGGGCCGAGCAACGAGCACCAGGTGGGCCGCCCGAGGGCGAGCACCAGGTGCGTTGGCCCGAGGGCGAGAGCACCAGTTAGGCCGGCCCGGGGCCCCACCCCCACACCCCCACCGATGAGAAACACTCCGTCCCAAGGCCCTCGCCCCCAAAGTCAGCCATCTGGACGTGGAGAGGAGGGAATTGAGTCTGTTGTACCAGACACCAGACCTTGAGAATATGCTGATCTTGAATGGCTCTGTGCCTCATTTGAACCATCCAATAGAATCCCTGTTCCTCGCTTGTGTTTTTTCTATAAAAAGGCACCTCTCCCTTGGCTCGGCGCGCTTGGCCTCAGAAAAGCTAAGTCGCCCGGGTACCTGTATCCTCAATAAAGCCTCTTGCAATTTGCATCCAAGATCGTGGTCTCGCTGGTTCCTGAGTACGGGGGTCTCCTCCTACGAAAGTACCTCTTTGGGGGTCTTTCAGAAGGAGGTATTCAGGTTTGGACACCTCTTTAGAAGATTTTAGGATTTAGTTAAAATAGACATAGTTACGTTGCGACATAAGCAGATTGTCGTATCTTCTTTTATTTCACCTTTATGATTGCTAATTTTGGATACTTTACACTGTTAAGTTTTAATCCTCTTTTATACTAAAAGGGATATTGTAGGGAATGCTGTAGCCACACCTGCTTAGGGGCTTGCAGGCATGGTCAGAGTGACATAGGGAATGTTAAGAGTGAGGTACACTCATGTGGTAGGCCTGTTTTCGCTTTCATCTTTGGCTTGCTTTACTTACTGCTGCCCCACCAGCTGGCTAGGTCACTCTGTAAGTAGGCATTTCCCTATTAAATTCCCTTGTATTTTTACCTGGCTCCGTATTGGCAATTTCCCACATTAGGCAAGTACTAGCTAAGTCACTGGAGTTATCATTTTCATGCACCATTGCTAGCTAGAGAAATAGTCCTGTAAAATATTTTATTTATGTTGTGCATAGAAAATTAAGCTATAAGCAATGGCTTACAGGACCTTAACTATCAAAGGTATTGGTTCTTAATAACCTTCCTGTAGCAGGCTTTTTTGGGGGAGGGCCACCAAGCAGCTTCCAAATGATGACAGGGAGACTTATTATTAGTTATGAATGCTCACCTTTATCTTAAGTCTTTTAAAACTGTTTCTCTTTATCTATGCTTTGTCTTGGTACTTTTTAACCTTTCTTTCTTTCTTTCTTTCTTTCTTTCTTTCTTTCTTTCTTTCTTTCTTTCTGTGTATCTTACTTTCCTTCTGTCTCCATGACTGGCTGGTGGCTGTCTCGCTTCTGGGTCTAGGTATGCCCCTGCCTCTGCTCTCTCTCTCTCTCTCTCTCTCTCTCTCTCTCTCTCTCTCTCTCTATATATATTATATATATATATATATATATATATTCTGTCTCTCTGTCTCTCTTTCTTTCTCTTCTTCCCTGCCTCCCTCCTAGATTCCTCTTCTGTTTGTTCTTTCTGCCTGCCAGCCTTGCCTATCCCTCTCCTACCTATTGCATATGCAGCTTTTTATTAGACCAGTCAGGTGCCATAGGCAGGCAAGGTGAAACAAATGCAACACATATTTACATAGTTAAACAAATGCAGCATAAATAAATGTAACACAATTTCCCATCCTTAACAAAGGCAGCATAAACAAATTAGCATACCTTCACATAGTAATATTTCATTCCACAGCATAAACAAATGTAAACATAAACAAACATCTTTGCGTAGTTAAAATAACAGTCCATAACTCCTTCCTAATGCTGTGACCTGTCAATACGGTTCCTCATATTGTGGTGACCCCCCCCACCATAAACTTACTTTTGTTGTTTCTTTATTTTGCTTACTGTCATGAATCATAAATATCTGTGTTTTCTGGTGGTCTTAGGCAACCACTGTAAAATTGTTCAACCTCCAAAGAGGTTGTGACCCACAGGTTGAGACCCACTAATCAAAGACGTATAAATTAGTAATAAGTATGAAAGTGGCCACACTAGACTTATTGAATATAATACACATTTACTTTACAGCAGAAGAAATTCTGGATCAGGCTGTTGATTGAATTTAAAAGTAACCTATGATAAGTTTTGTAGTGTTTACTTAAGACTGGGTAAATGTCCCCCAAGGTTTCTTCACTGGAGTTGTAACCCTGTGATCATTGTCTTGATTAACTCCAAGAAAGGTTTCCAAGAACAGCAGTATTAAACCCAACTAAATAAGCTTCAATGATCAAGCTGGGTGTACATTGGGGAGTACCTTCTCTAGAGAAAGTTAGAGAAGAATATGAAAGAAAATCTGCTTTCCACCCATGCCTGTCATCTTATCCAAAAGCATTTAATCCTCTCTTCAAATTTAATTTTGGACATCTTCTCAGTCATCCTATGTACTGTCTCCACATTCTATATAGAATGCTAGAAATGGACTTTTCACCCAGTAGGATTGTCTCTAATTGTCATTTTTCTAAAGTCCTCAATTAGACAATCAAGGAGGCTACTTTGTGGTCTGTGAGGAGGGACTAACCCTTCCTACATCATATCCCAAATCATATCTGTTCAAAGGCTGAGGATCAATAGTCTGAGATCCAGGAAGTTCTTTCAGATCAAATACTCAGAACTTCCACGGGTCACTCTGCCTAACTGAAACTAAACAGAAGTTGAGTCTTTACTGCTATGACAAAGGCCAACATCCCCAACTCAGATCTCTGTGTCACCTGGAGGGAAAAATAAAAAAGACTAAATAAATTCATCCCCATGTCCTATGTTTCAGATCCCCTACTGTGAGGGAAAACAAGAGCTTCTGAGAAGAGGTCATCCAATCTATCAATCCTTTTATGGGAGAAGCTATTAAGCCACCAGTAGCAGAGCAAGCAGGATTGGACTCTGGGAGGGGTATGTACTGAATTTCAGGGTCTTCCCTCCAAGTCTTTAGCACCTAATGTCTTCATCCCCCTGTCCTCCCCATGGAAGCTGCATTTTGTACAGCTTCATGGTAACCTGGATATTTCTTTATAACCAGATGTAGAGAAATCCCTTCATTTTTCGAATTCTTCCCATGCCAATACACCCCTTGCTATTTAGTCTTCAACATTTTCCCTCCAAGAATGCATATTAAATGTGACTATTACTTTTATTTCTGAATGAGTGTATATATAGTACAGAGGGAAGAACATCTGGAAAACAGATTTACATGGGTTCAAACCTGGATTTTCAGAATCCACAATGATTTTTGCAAAGATTTCAAAGTATTTTAAAACTCAAAGGAAATAGAAAAAAAAGTTATGGAGAAAGTAACATTAAATGACTAACCTAAACCAAGTGGGTAGTTATTAGCAAAGCTAGACTCTGCTTGCCTCCAGTTGATGCTTGCAATATAAATTTTGGTGAACCCCATTATTTGGCTATAGGTATCCTAAACAAGGGGATGATGGGACAATTAATTGGTTTCCAGATCCAGAGACTCCACATGTGTGACCAAAGGCTATTATACTCTTGCTTCATGGACATAAATACATTAATTCTCCCTTTTTAAGCCAGATAATCCATGTCCTTTCTCAAAGATTCCTGCAAGAAGGTTTCCATATGTGTGTGGCACATCAGCAATGCCTACCCTACCAGCTGCAGTGCATTTTACTCTTAGAACACCACATCAAAGCTATTGGAATTCAGAGTGATTTCAATTCCCAAGACCTGACCTGAAGTTATTCTACAGTTTCTGAATTTCAATTGATTTCCATCTTTAAAATAGGAAATAATATCTTAAGCAAATTGAAAAAAATCAAGAGACATGACAACTGTGAAGAGCCCAACAAAAAAATAATTTGTATTTTAATTATTTTGTTTCATCAGAACATAAATATAAACTGTAGAGTTTCTTATTATTAAGAGTCAAATGAGACCACATTCCAGATACTGGGAGACCAATCTATGACTTCCCAGAAGTTATATCCATATGTTAGCACCTTACCTGTATTTCTCAGAACATACTCTATTAAAATAACTCAGTTCATATGTGTCATGTATGAAATACTTCATTTGAAATTTACATACCAAGTGATTATGTATAAATCTTGCACAATTGTAACATATAGCTGCATTGATCACTTAGCAAATGGTGCATTTCTTCTCATTCATCTACCTCTCTATTCATTGAATTTATTAAACCAAACTCTGTAACATTCACATGACTTTGTCCTGTTTTTATCATATATTCATATTCTTATTTCCAATTATCCCCTAACTTCATTACTTAGTAATCCTCGTTGCAAGTTCATAACTTCTAACATTTTAGACAGTTATTTTCTTAAATAATAGTTGCTTCCCAAAGAGAAAGTTCTGTGTGAATAGTTTCCATTTGAAAATTTTGAATTTTTTCCATTTATGTAGAATCCTTTTTAAAAGTTTCTAGAATTATATCACTCTAGTTATTGCAATGCCTTACATCCAGCAAGTGCTTGAGTATTAGCTGGGAGCAGAATTGCAAGAAACTGTTTGGGGGAAGGAATTTCTATATATGAGTAAATCAGATTGCGTAAAAGTGTGACAACTTCTGACCGTTTTAAAGTAGCCAATAACCTAAGACTAGATATGCCATAAGCCCAAGGGAAAACCTACTACTATTATTCTGCTAAAGGAGAATAATAATAAAATGACTTCCAAAGATATACTTCTATACCCATGGGTCAGTGCCTTGCTCAGACCTCATCAGTAAAGCGTCTTCTTGTACTTTAACTGGAATGGGTAATGGGAAAGTATAACAGGGGCAAGAATGTGAGGAGGGAAAACTAACAATAGGACCTTTTTGAAAAGTCATTTGGAACCCTACTACTATAGAAGCAGTCTAAAACTCATGCAGATATAAATACATATATATGTATATAAACAAAATTTTAATAAAGCATCATACAGCAGGAAGGAGTTGGGAATTAACATGGAGGAACACAATTGAACAATTTGCAGAGAGTGAGAGACATTGAAGCACTCAGTCCACAATGGGATGTCTTCATCAAACCCCTCCCATCAAGGCTCTTGGATCTATGCAGAATAGGTGATGGAAACATCACTATATATATATATAATATACATATATATATATATATATATATATATATACAACTAAGAGCAAGTCTTAGTTGCTGGTCTATTGCTGTGAAGAGACACCATTATCAAGGCAATTTATAGGAGAAAACATTTAATTGGGGCTTGCTTACAGTTTCAACTGGTTATCATCATGGTGAGGGACATGGTCCTGGAGAACTAGCTGGGAGATGCATCCTCATTCACAGATACCATGTAGAATGAAAGGGAGGGAGACTGAGACTGGCATGGACTTTTGAAACCTAAGAATCCACTTGCGATGACTTACCTCATCCAATAAGGCCACACACCTCTTAATCCTTATAAAAGACTTTCCTCCTTGGTGATTAAGCATTTAAATATATGAGCCTATGGGAGCCATTCTCATTCAAACCACCATAGAGCTGGAGGTGATGGATGGCTCCATGGAAACAGCGTTTTCTGGACACAATAGGACTGATGCACAAATGAAAGCACAGATACTATGGGAGCATGCACAAGACCTGCAGATATTAAATCCAGACAGTGTCCCAGAGCTAAGAACAGGAAGTGGAAACAAATTCCCAACCCTAACCAAGAAGCTGGTTGCAACTGGTACCTGTAAGAAAGGTAAAATCTATTTTATCTAATGGAGTGTCACTGGGTATATTGTCTACATTCCAGGGCAGCTCTACGCCCAGGAGTCAAATCAAACTCTATGGTTTATTTTTGGACTTCTTGTTTTGACTCGTTTTTTGTCTTATTTATCCACTACTTCTTTGTTTCCATCTTCATTTGTGTGTGTGTGTGTGTGTGTGTGTGTGTGTGTGTGTGTGTGTGTGTGTGTGTGTGTGTGTTTCATTTTTGTTTAAAGAAAGAATCTAAATTGGGTGATTGGGAGAGGAGAAAGATCTAAGAAGGGTTGGGAGAAGGAAAGGATGATCAAAATATTTTGTATGAAAAAATAATAAACACTTTTAAAAGGAGTATAGAGTGATTTTCTCCTCCTTAATTTTTTAATTAACTTGACTTCATTCTTACATGCAACAGTGTGAATTTGAAGACAGTTCCACTGTTTAATCCAATTTACTTTACATACTTAATTTATAAACAAACCTTAATGAGTATATACAAGTACCACACATTTTCATTTTTAAAAAGCAGCCTATGATTCTAAGTTCTGGTATGACTGGCAAATGCACCCATGAGAGCTCTCGTAGCAGAATAGGTCAGTGAAAATGACCTGTCTACCAACTGGGAATGTGGATGCTAAATTGGTAGAACTAAGCTGCCCCTTCCATAAAACCCTAGGTTTGACCTTCAGCAGTGTATGTACTGTGGGTAGTGGTGCACACTTATGAAGGCAGATTATGGGAAGTAGAAGCAGGAGAACCAAGTTGTCTTGGGCTATGTGAGATTCTGTGAAAACAACAACAAAAAGGGAAATATACAAAACAACTCAAAAGATCACAGCCTTCCTTCAAGTCACAGATGTAGAAGGCTGAGAAGTGTTCCAAATGAAAATAAAGTACCTTAGTGTTGCTGTGGGTATATTCCTAGCATTTCATAAGGGGTCAGATTGTAATAAAAAGAAATGGAAAAGGGTTTCAGTAGGAGGGGTGATAAGAGAGGAAAATGACAAGAATTAATTATATATGCATGAAATTATCAATTAAATAAAACTTTAAGATAATATCTAATTAATAAAGCTATCTGAATACATTATCCATTCTATAACATATCAGATAACAAACAATGAGATTTTTTTTTCAAAAGTATACATCCAAGTCCCACTCAAGTTGTTTGCTGAAGGGCTGAAGAGATGGCACAGCCATTAAGTGCACTGGCTATTCTTACAAAGGCCTGGGGTTTGATTCTTAGCCCCACATGGTAGTTCACAACCATCTATAATTCAAGTTCCAGGGCACCTGATGTCTTCTGGCTTCTATGGGTACCAAGCATATATATGATTTGCATGTGCATTCAGTCAAAGAGTCACACAACAAGATATAAATAAATAAATAAATCTAAATTGTTGGTGAAATTAATGATATGAAGTCATTTCAACTGTGTTGATTTAATAAGCATTCAATTAAAGCTCCGTGACCATTTTGGTCCTATGATTATTGAGGTCATGACAAATTGACCACCATAAAATAGAATTTAATTAAAAATAATGAGACAAAGATATTAGAGCAAATCACATTTTATCTCTACAACCTAAGAGGTTGGTAGAATTAACCCCCAATATATATACTGTAAAGGCAGGCAAGCACAGGGAATACTTCAGTAAATTGGCAGTAAATTGGTATATACATACCATACTCTTCTAATAACACACTTGTTAACCTAACCCCTTTAGTTGTATGTATTGTGTTCTGAACAATGTGCTTGCAACATCAGATACCCACCTTCATTTAGCTACATGTGCCCTCATCTCTGGACAATGGTTTAGATTTCTTTTCCCTTTCATGACCATAAATATTGGATAGTTTATATTTAAACATTTTTTGGATACATTTTGGTACAGGATGTGCATGGGCATGGGAAGCCTCCAGCATATGCAGCAAGGTGAAATCCTATCTTTAAGTGGACCTTTAGGTAGACGCTCTAAAAACTACATCTCATGCCTATGTATAACTAGACATTTATATAACTGATTCCACATGCATTGTGGGAAGATACATGCACAGTAAGAAAATGATAATATGACCTTATCCATCAGTCAGAACAGAGAACTACCCCCACTATGTCCCTTAGTAGCCAAAGGTCTCCTTTGCTTGAACCCTACAAAAGGAAAACCCAAATGATAACTAGATGCTAGTGTGGCCTGCTGTTTCCTTGTTACATATTCTCTTTTCTATTGTTTTACTTTAAATAAAGTTCCCTTTCTAGTTTTGCAAATTTGCATGGGTTTTATTTCAATTCTTTGAATAAAAGACCAGGAATCTGATGTAACAGTTAAATATGAACTACACATGGATCCTAAATAAAATGGCTTTCAACACAAGTCTATTCTGACTCTACTTTGTGTCTCTGAATAGCTTTAATGTCATTAGAACAAAGCTTAATAAAAATATCACAAAAGCAAATAGTTTGGATTCTCTTCCCTTTCTGAAGATGCCTCTTCCTACCAGCGTGCTCTTCTCAGTAATAGAACACTAACATGATACTCAATCCTGAAATGTTTCAGCTCCTCTCCTTGAGTCACACTGCAGTTTTGCAATCTTGAATGTATTTGTGAAATCATTCTGCTTTCTCATTAGATTCCTGTGATATATTTTACAAATATTTACACATGGCTCATAAATTAAAACACTTATTTCATATACTTAGGGAATGCTTTTGTTGTTTTATCTGGTAAGAAATAATGTATAATTCCATGCAGTACAAAATAATTCCATACCACTGAGATAAAATAAAGAGTCTTAACACACAACTGTTAGGAAGGTCATTCCACATGAATTCCTTCTCCTTTTTACACAATAAAATAATAAAATGAAACTTAATTCTTATACAATATTTGGAGAATTAGACATGAGAGAACATTCAAGCCATCTGAATTTAATTTGAAGTCAAACAAATGAAATCTCTACTTTTTGGTATAATTGTGTGCTAAATGAAAGAAAGGGAGGGATGGAGAAAAAGATAGGGGGATGGGAGAAGAAGAAGGGAGGGAGGAGGAGATGAAGAAAGGGAGAGATGAGGGAATGGAGAGAAGCAGAGAAACAAAGTGGGGAAAGAAGAGCTAGAAAGCCTGCCCTGGGGAGTTCAGAGATGTAGCAACATGGAAAGTAGAAAGCAAATCTTGTCCACCCCAAGCTTCAATGAGCAACAGAGGCAAAGAAGCAACCCCATTTTTTAGCATAAAGAACATACATGATGACTCCAGTCTTTGTTTTCCTTTCACCTTGGTAGCAGCAGTCCTGAGTTTATTTTCATTGGGATCTTAGGAATATAGTGTGCATTAAGAAAATCATAATATTAGAGGCCACAAACAGCCGTATAACTGATTGTTCCAGTCAGGTTGCTTGTGCATTATTGCGTTTGCCTTGCCTGGCTCATTCTTGTTGCTACTTCTATTGAAAGTCTGTTTTCAGGACAGACATTCTTCCCATCCCTCTACACTGTTTCCAGCAGGCAAAACTTTACAAATACATCAGCATATCACACTCACAGTCTCCACCCTGACACTGGGGACTCACTGGTATAGTTCTGGGGTGTCTGTTTCTTACTTCTGAAAACACCCCCATCCCATTTTTTCTTTGCATGTCTGTTTCAGAAGACTCAGAGTGAGGAAAATAATCTATTGGATTTTGTTTACATCCCAGAGGAACTTGTATTATCTACAGATAAGCCACAGCTACAGCTCACTTTTAAAGGATAAGTTTAAAAAATCAGTCGTGCAGTATTTGATTTAAAAGGGAAATAAGAGATTTGGATCTCTTCGTCTTCTCCCATCAGCTGCTGGATGATGACCCTCAGATAACAATTAGTCTGGTATTAATACCCCATAGATGATAGGGAGGAAGGATTGTAGGAGCCAAAGGGATCAAGGCCACCATGAGAACACAGCCTACAGAATCAACTAAGCAGAGCTCATAGCGCCTCATAGAAACTGCAGTGACAAACACAGACCATGTGGCTGGGGGTCTGAGATAGGTCCTCTGCATATATTATGGTTACACAGGTTGGTGTTCTTGTGTGACTTCCAACAATGGGAGAGAGGGTTATATCTGACACTTTTGTTTGCGCTTGGGGCCCTTTTCCTCCTACTGAGTTCCCACATCTTGCCGTAATATGAGGGTTTGTACCCAGTTTTATTGTATCTTGTTAAACCATGTTCAGTGGATATCCCTGGGAGACCCGCTCCTTTTTTTTTTTTTTTTGAAGAGGGGAGAAGAGGCATTGATCTGGGGAACAGGACAGGTGTCCGGGAGAGACTAGGAGGAGAGGAGGGAGGGCAAACTGTGGTCTGTGGTCAGAATACAATATATGAGAGAATAAAAGTTAAAAAAAAAGGTTTTGGAAGTTTTTTTTCCCTATACATGCTAAAATCTTTCACCCTACCCAGAAACAAAGAATGGTTCATTTCGGTCCTCACTGGCAGCACATGTTGATGGCATGTTGTTAAAACTGCTACCAGGGACAAGTTGTGATAGACTGTATTTTTTATAATCAAGGCCTAATTTCAAGTTTTTCATTAATTTCTTTACCCATTTGGCATTTATTCAGTAGCTATTACATGATAGGCATAATGGCAGATGCTGGACCACAACAAAAGATGCAAAATCAATATTTTAATCTATTCATACCACTGTTCAAATCTATACAGCATCAAAAACAAATTCAGTCGACTCTAAGGTATTGGCTAAAGCATTCTTATTCAAATTACCGATCAGATTTTTTTAATTAAAATCCATGATTGCTGGTAGTTTGAACTCCCTACAAAGTTTCTCAATTGGAACTAGGTCATAGCTTGTTGACTACTAAAGCATGATAACACATCATCACAGTAATGGGGGCTTCTATTCTTCTCCCAGACTGTGTTTGGTCATTACATAGGAAACTCAGAGAATGAAACAAAGCTACAGCCATGACACCTATGTTAACCAACACTAAAGACACACAGCTTTAAGAACACCTTGCCTAGTGTGCAAACCCAATCTAAAACTGGCTTCATTTATTTTTTTCAGTTAAGTTTCTTTCATAAAGACTTTTTGTTTTCTTGTTTGTTTGTTTGTTGTAATTTCACTTGAATGAATAATCAGAAAAGGTGGAAATAGGTCATAGACCATTCTGAGGTATGGGTCACAGGGACAGAACAAGTGTTCTTCAGGAGCTCGAGTGTAGCTCTGAGACAGAATGTGTTTTTAGTGTGTATGAGGATCTGAGTTCCACCCATGAAACAAAACCACAAGAAAACAAAAATTTAAAGTTAAAAAGACAAAGCAACAACAAAAGTAATTACTCCTCAAAGGAGTGCATAGTTCTGTTTATGAATGAAAAGGAAAGCTATTATATGCAGAAGGATTATTTTGCACATTTTTGGCTCTAATATTCTTTGGTGTTCTTGCTACCACAAAACTTTCCCATAAAAATCGATATTCTGAGAATATTCACTTACTTTAAGAATTTCAAAAATGCTTAAAATATGAGAAAATCAAATGCTCTTTTGTTGATTAAGCTGTAGCTTTACAATCTCAGTGAAACTGTTGGATTTATGGTAATATTAATTCCCCTTACTAGCCAGTTGTTGTGAGTTGTTCAAAGCAAGAGTTTTTGTTGAAGAACTAATTGCAAAATTGCATTTTACAGTCACAAAACCCCAAGGTTTTCAAATCTCTCGATTACATCATTCACAGAAAATTCAAATAATATGTTCATTTCCACTTCAAATATTTACAAGGGTAGGTATTGCAAATTTAGCAGATTTTAATGCTCAAACAGGAATAGATATTTGAGAGCAAGACATTTTAGTTGTAATGGTATGCCACTAGCATGTTTCTAAGAAGCTGGCACTAGGCCCAAAAAATCCATCAAAATAAGAGTCTAACTATGGCAGGCATGCCCTTCTGATACCGCAACTACTAACCATGGGTAGATACTCTGCTCTTCTAATCTGGCTATTTAGTTTCAAACATTTTCAATTTACATAGCTGAACATGGACATTTGTTGCCTATTCCGCTGCATTATTAGAATTCCATATTGTATGGTATTAGGTGGTAGTAGGTTGCTGTTATATTTTTAATGTAAGTATTCACAGCCTTTAAAATTAATTGTGTGTGTGTGTGTGTGTGTGTGTGTGTGTGTGTGTGTGTGTGTGTGTGTGTGTTATGTGAGTGCACATACCATGGAATGCATGCAGAGGTCAGAAGACTGGGTTCTCTTCTTCTATGTTCATGTGGGTTCCAAGGATGGAACTCGGGTCACTAGGCTTGTATGGCAAGTGAGCTATTTTGCCACTTTTTGTTTTTCAAATTTGTCTTTATACTATTTTTGGAGAATCTACTGGATGGACCAATTTTTCAAAGCTAGAAATTCTTTACTAAATTGCACTTTTGCATCAATTTGGAAGATGTCATTTCATCTCTGAATCCAAGTGAGGGTCTTCTGCAGCATTTTAGTAGGTAACCAGACCATAAAGGTCACAGTGAGAGACAATGCAGAGATTTCTTTGAATTTGGAGCTCCTGGAGTTAAGAAAGAGCAAATTGGGGAATGTAAACTTCAAGAGTCTATTCAAGGTGGGAGAGTATTTGGAGTAACAGTCAATATAGAAAATGGTAAAGATAGAAGTGCTGTGGTATAAGAAAGCCTTGCCATATGGAAAGCACACAATAGTAAGGAATTATTCCTGTTCCTACCGCCAAGGCTGTATGTATCAGAACTCCATAGTGTGTTTGCCTGTAAAGAGAGAATATTTAAAAATCTGGCATAGGAAATGATACCACTAGTTATTTAAGACAATATCAAGGTCAGTAAGAAATGTCATAAAATTAGAAAACAAATGGGAAAAATCAGTCAACCTTTTATTAAATTTATTTTTTAAATTTCATTTTACATTCCAACCGAAGTTCTCCCTGCCACCCCATCTTCACACAGTGTGCACATGTCGCACAAAAGACTTTTGCAAAGTATAAGATATATTTCATGGAGCTGCACCACAAGGTGATATATACAAGTTAAAAAATAAGTCTGCAAAAGTAAAGATCTTCCCCAAAGGAAGGTCATTGAGTTCAGATGGACTACATTCAAGAAACTCAACATCTCTGTCAACCCAGGGAGAGAAATGAGAAGGAACTGTGAAGATGGCCTTGGGGGATTGAGGTAAGGATCACCAGAAGTACATGTTTGAAAATAGAGAACTCATTTTATTGGCATATACCAGACAATTGCAAGAGGGGATTTTATGTTATTTACATGTTTTTAATTCACTGTCTTGTTTCCATTGTCATTGGGGGCTTAGCATATGTGTGTCTCACCAATTCTCTACTTTCAATGTCTATTCCTTGAATAAATTAAAAGGGCTATGAAGCTTTTTCCCAGGGTTGGGTCAGGCCAAAATGTTTTGGGCACAGCTGGAGCCACAGGCAAAGGAGATGCTAGAGCACAGATCTCTAGGGAGTTAGCCACTGGTTTTAGAAGCTATAAAATCTGTGAGGGTCACATTAAGATGGGCAAGTAGCAAAAGCAGACCCAGGTAATATGTGCAATGTGAATAAAATAATTAGAACTCAGAGCTGAGGGAAATGTATGTTAGATGGGAATAATAGAGTTGAAAAGTCTAAAAATTCAGGAAGGATTGGAAGGATCTAGAAATTTCTGAAAACATGGATGGATTTGTTGTTTGCATGGCAGAAGACATTCACATTTCTGTTACTTACAACCTAAAGAATCCTTTGTGAGGCTTTCATAACCGGGGAATGAGGATTCAGAACTCCTGACTTCAGTGTGTAAAAGGTTTCATATGGAAAAAAAAAAGCTTTGGCAAAATATAAATATAAGCTTAATATTTTCACCAAATTGAAGCATTCAGTTTATTTTATCCACATTCTCAGGCACTCTCACCACTATCTGTTATCATTCCGTGCCAATAATCCATATCAATTAAACAACAATTCTCTCCGTACACCCTCAATCTTAGTAATGAATGTCCAGTGTGTTTCAGAGATCCTAATAGATAGTTTGAGTGTCCTTGTATGGTACAAGTCTAGGGACAAAACCCAAGCACGTTGCTTTAGAGACAGGAACTGGACAGTTAGGAAATTTTGGACAGCTATAAGAAACCACTGTCCCTTATCAGTTGCTCTTCTGCCATGTTCTCGCTTCACGAATCTATAGGTCAAGTTTGAATGACAGATAAGTAGAGTAGGGTTGGCCTGTGCACAGCAATGGAGATCTCATGCAGAATGGGAAGAGTCACATCAAGTCAACTGATAGTCTTGACGACCTAGAATCTCCCAGTGAGTAGAAATGTTCTATCGAAGCCCAGAGACAGGAAGCCAGAACAAGGACCCCAAGCCAGAGGATGAACATGAGAGAAGAGCCACCACACTCCAAAAACATGGTGCCTCAATATTCTGACCCAAAGTATGCTCTGTATGAATTTAGGAAGCCCTTCAAAGAATACAGACAAATGAGATGCTTAATCTGGAGAATCCTCTACACTTAATCATTCACCATCAAGACTTAACCTGAGTTCCAGGAAGGTGGATACTCTCATAATGCTCTCTCCACTATAGAGAAACCCAAGAACTAGGATGGCCACACCCAAAAAAACAACTTTCTATTGGATAAAGAGTTGCAATAATATGTAGAAAGAAATATGAACAGTTTGAATGTGACTGGTGCTACTTTATTAGTGCAGGTTCTTTCACTGAAATGCACTGCAGCAAGGTTAATATCTTTGCTGTTTTTACAGACTTTGTAAATGAAACACAGAAAAAATAAGAGCTCAGTCACCAAACACTAAGTCAGGAAAAGGAAATCAGAAACAACATTATGGTGGCTCATCAGTACATACTGCATACATGATTGAAATGTAGCACAAAACCCCTGAAGTATATACATTTATTAGGTGTTAATCAAAATGTTTTGATATATTTGAGATGGAAATAATCGCTACACAATTTGATGACTGCATACCATAGTGTTTCAAATGATTACTGTCTGCCTAGTAAGTAGATACAATTAAAGTAATAATTATTGAAGACAACAGAGACCAAGATAAACATGATTCCCGCAAGCTTGGTTCAATACATGCTCCCCATTTTCCCTTTCAAATCTTACAGGTTTTGAAATGTCACCATAAGGTGTAGACACAGTCTACATATTTGCTTTTGAGTTCATTGTCTTTTACCTTTCTACCTCCTTTCCCTAACAAACAGGTTAGTTCAGAGGAGCTTTCAACCCCAGATATGCTCTCAAATGGCTCTGGGAAGCATCCTTTAATTTAATACAAATATTCATCAGCTTTCTTATTGAGATAATTACATTTTCTGTGCTCTTTTATTTTGATTGATAATAAAAACAGTTAGCTAAACTCATATATTCTCCCCAATGCTCATCTTAACCTAAATTTACTTTATTTCTCACTACTTACCTGATACATTTAATATATTTTGAAGTTTTCCACTGAAGAAAGTATTAAAATACAGTTCCCTGATACATTAAATCCTCAAAAAATGAAATTAAAAGCTTTTGAAGAATGAAAACGGAACAGGCCCAGATGAATGTGTGGTTGGAGATCTTCTCAATCATCATGATAGCAAATCCTTGTCTTTGGCTTCATGCTCCTAATTGCTCATCAGTGATGTTGACCCTTTGGTCAGGCAGGGCCAGACCTCGCAGTTACACTCCTGAGTGGTGGTGTGCCAAGCAGAAGACAATAGAGAGCACAGGTACTCCTACTACCACTATCAAGACATGGTATACCACTTGTGGATTCAGCTGGAACACTGAGTTATCCCCCAGTGCATGACATCTCTTGTATACAGTCCCTCGAAAGCAGTAATCAGAAAATGCTCTCTAGCCTAAGTTGGTGGCATGGTTTCCACAATTAATTAATAGTCATGTTTCTCTATTGTCTCATGAAATCATGATATAAAGTGAAAATATTTTTAATTTTTTATTTGTGTGTGTGAGTGTGTGGGTGTGTCTGAGTGTGGGTGTGTGTGAGTATGTGTGTCTGTGTGTGTGTGTGAGAGAGAGAGAGAGAGAGAGAGAGAGAGAGTGTGTGTGTGTGTGTGTGTGTGTGTGTGTGTGTGTGTGTGTGTGTGT
The DNA here is from genome assembly GCF_003668045.3 of Cricetulus griseus. Taxonomy (NCBI): domain Eukaryota; kingdom Metazoa; phylum Chordata; class Mammalia; order Rodentia; family Cricetidae; genus Cricetulus; species Cricetulus griseus. Next base: position 246,840,260 of record NC_048596.1, on the reverse strand, counting down.
GTGTGTGTGGTTAGAACACAGGTGGAGGTCACAAAAGTCGCAGGCTCTTAAGTTAAGAACTTGCACTGCACATGTACTCACATGTGAGTGTATACGCACCCCTGTTACAGGTTTTCTCTGACACACTGATTTAAGTTTATCATTATTAATTTATTATGTTGTGACCTAATCCTATTCAGTTAAAAATACCTCTTGACTTACTCTTTTAAACCCATAGTTTATTTAGCAAAGTTTTTTTTTAATTTTCCAAATACTTTGTGATTTTCCATGATAGCCTTATTGTTTTTCATTTCTAATTTAATTTTGGGGCTAGATCACAAACTCAGTTTGATGGTATGATTTATGTTCTTATAAATTTATTGAATTTTATTTTATTTCCCTCAATGGAGTCTAATTTCCTTAATGTTCCATGTCACTTGCAAAGAATGTGTTTTTTGCTCTCTCGGTGAACTCTCCTATAAATATTGCTGAGGTCATATTGCTAGGGTTCTTTAAGGTTTTCTACTACCTTATGGATATTTCTGTTGAGTCAGAACCTCAGTTACTGGATAGGAATGTTGAAATCTCCAGTTTCAGCAATTATGGTTTCATTCCATTTTCCTCTCAGTCTCCTGTGTTTATTTCACACATTTGTGGGTTATATTATGGCTACATACTTGTGTATGTTTGTCACATGTTTTGAGAGAAATTGTTCTTTTGTCATTTCTCATACATTACTCATCTTGAAATGTTTTCTTCTGATTTATTTTGTTCATTTTATGTTTAAAACCAGAAAGTTCTATAGATTCCCATCATTTGGTTTCAAACTGTTCCAATTATTTTGTTTAAGGCAGAATTCTTATGCATATCTGCCTTTTAATTGACAGATTTAGTTTATTTACTTCCCATGTGTCTTAGGTGGGTTTTATTGCTGTGATAAAAACATGGTGATCTGGTTGGGCAGTGGTGGCACACGTCTTTAATCCCAGCACTCAGGAGGCAGAGGCAGGCAGATGGTTTGAGACCAGCTTGGTCTACAAGAGCTAGTTCCAGGACAGCCTCCAAAGCCACAGAGAAATCATGTCTCAAAAAATAAAATAAAACAGTGATCCAAAGAAACTTGTGGTGGAAAGGACTTATTTCACCTCATACTTCCATCACTGAAGGAAGTCAAGGCAGAACTCAATCTGGACAGGAACCTCGGGTAGTAGCTGAAGCTGAAGCCATGGAGGAAGTCTGATTAACACCTTGCCCAATGGCTTATTCATCTTGCTTTCCTATATACCTCTAGACTACCTGCCTGGATGGCACCACTCACAATGGTCTGGGCCTTCCCACATGAATCACTAATTTAAGAAAATAGCTGATGTCTTGCCGAGAGGGCAATCTTACCAAGGTGTTTACCAACTGTGCTTCCCATTTCAGATAAGTCTAGCTTTTGTTAATTTTACACACACACACACACACACACACACACACACACACACACACACACACACAACTGGAGGACACTGTGTAATCACTGACTTCATCATAGTCTGGTAATAGCATCCTGCTATTTAAAGTTATTGCCCATACTTTGTTTCTTTTTTTTAATTTCTGAGAATTTTATTCATCATTATTGTGTGTGTTTGCATTTGTGTTGTGTGTGTGTGTGTGTTGTGTGTGTGTGTGTGTGTGAATGTGTATACTTGCCAGCTCACACAGGTACCATGGAATGCATGTGGAACACAGAAAGCAACTTGAAGAACTTGGCTTTCTTCTTCCACCATGGGACCCAGAGATGGAACTTGGGTGTTCAGACTTACAGGACAAGTGTTTTTATCCCTGGACCTTCTCCCACTCTTTGTATCTAACAATGTTACTTCCAGTAATTTCCTTGAGTACCTTTAATGGACTCCTTTGCACATTCACATGTTCTCTGTGTTCATGTTTTCTGGTTATTTATTGAGTTTGTAGTAGCAGTCATAACTGATCACAGCATACCTTTAAGGATCATGTCACGTTACATATGTGGCATATATAAAAAGCCTACAACAGTGGCTTTCAGTTCAGCTTCCTCCAGATTCTGTACTCTTATTTTGATACATCTAACTTCTACATGAGCTGTGAATGACACAGAATTGTCTTTAGGTACTTTTAAAGCTATCATAAAACACAGTTTTATTTCATTTCAGTGTATAGTTCTGTAAATTTTTAGCATGTTTATCTGTGTGTAAATCCCCCCTTGAACAGATTGGGTAGAATTCTAAATGAATATCCCTATGCTGGTATCAACTTGATTTACACTGAAACATTGGCATTTGGCCAAACATTTTCGAGGCATTTGTGGAGGTACCTTTGGGTAAGATGAATATTTTATCAACAGAATGAGTAAAGTGGGCTCCCCTCTCTAATGTAAGTGGGGCTCTACCAGAATGGGTTACTTGGAGTAAGTAGAAGAGTGGATCCTGCCAAATTGCCTTCAAACCAGGAAATACTCTGTCCTGCTTTAGAAACAGAACTATACCATTGGTTGTCATGAGCTCTAGTCATTTGACTGACCCACAGTAACACATAAGCTATCATGAGTTTCTAGCTTACCAAACAGGGTAGATAAAGCTTGAAATTTTTTTCATCCCCAGGAGGAGGAGAGGATGACAGAGATTGAGAGAAAGGGGGTGAAGGAATAGAGAAAAAGAGAGAGAGGACAAATATAGTGATAGAAAAAAATGAAGCAAGACCTCCCTCCCGTTGTTTCCATCTAGACTTTCCTGGTGGCTAAAGACACCCAACACCTCTCCATGCATCTGTTTTTCCATCTTCATTTTTCTTTGGTGGATATGCTTATTCATAATTTACCTGTCTTTAATATAAGTTGTACATAAAATATTTTGAGGTTTTTAATTACAAATATTTTTGTTTTAGAAGCACTCTTACTTACATATCAATCCCCCCATTCCCTCACCCTTCCGTCCTCCCATGGTCCCCACTGACCACCCAACGCACCCCCTTCCCACTCTCCAGGTATAGAGTGGCCCTCCAAAGGGGACCATCAAAGTTCATCACATCCTTTGGGGGAGGGCTCAGGCCCTCCTTCCCATATCTGGGCTGCAATAGTATCCCTCCATAAAGAATGGGCTCCCAAAGTCCATTTGTGCTCTAGGGATAAACACTGGTTCCACTGTTAGAGGTCCCATAGACTTCCCTGGCCTCCTAGCTGGCACTCACATTCAGAGGACTTGGTTCAGTCCAATGCTGGTTCTCCAGCTTTATGACTAGGGTCTCCATGCTCTCACTAGTTCAGTTCAACTGTTTCTGCTGGTTTCTCTAGCACAGCCTTGATTCCTTTGCTCATCCCTCCTCCCTCTCTGCAACTGGATTCCAGGAGTATGGCTCACTGCTTACCTGTGGGTGCCTGTTTCTGCTTTGATCAACTACTGGATGAAGGCTCTAGGAATGGTAACCAAGGTAGTCATCAATATCATTATCGGGGAAGGGCATCAAAGGCAGCCTCTCCAACACTGCCTAGATTTTTAGTTGGGGTCATCCCTGTGGATCCCCTAACATTTTCCTTGTGCCAGATCGCTCCCCAAACCTGTACTGTCCCCCTCTATCAAGGCATCTCCTTTCTTGCCCTCCCCTATTATTCCCCTGCCTCAGTCCTCCTCTTCTCCTCCCCCCTCCCCTTCACCCCCTCTTCCCTTCACATATCTCTCCTCTCCCCCCTCCCCCATGCTACCAATTTGCTCAGGGGTTCTTTTCCCACCCTTCTTCAGGGGATTATGCGGTCTTCTCTTGGGTTCCTCCTTGTGTCCTAGTTTCTCTGGTGGTGTGGATTGTAGGCTGGTAGTAATTTGCACTATGTCTAATACCCATATATGAGTGAATATATACCCTGCTTGTCTTTCTGTGATTGGGTTTCCTTACTCAGGATGTTTACTTCCAGTTTCATCCATTTGCCTGTGAATTTCCAGATTCCGTTGTTTTTCCTCTGTTGAGTAATACTTCATTGTGTAAATGTACCACATTTTCCCCATCCATTCTTCAATTGAGGAGCATCTAGGTTGCTTCCAGTTTCTGGATATTACAAACAATGCAGCTATGAACATAGTTGAACATATATCCTTGTTGTATGAATGTGCATTCTTTGGGTATATGCCCAAGAGAAGAATTGTTGGATCTTGAGATAGACTGATTCCCATTTTCCTGAGAAAGTGCCATACTGATTTTCAAAGTGGCTGTACAAGTTTGTACTCCCAACAGCAGTGGAGGGGTGTTCCTCTTTCTCTGCATCTTCTCCAGCATACACTGTTGTTGGTATTTTTGATTTTAGCCATTCTGAGAGGAGTAATATGCCATTTCAGGGTTGTTTTGAGTTGCATTTCCCTAATGGCTAAGGATGTTGAGCACTTTCTTAAGTGTCTTTCAGCCATTTTAGATTCCTCTGTTGAGAATTCTACTTAGTTCTGCCCTCCACTTTTTAATTGCATTGTTTGGTGTTTTGGTTGCTAGCTTCTTGAGTTCATTGTATATTTTAGAAATCAGCCCTCTGTCAGATGTGGGGTTCATGAAGATCTTTTCCTATTCTGTGGGCTGCTATTTTGTCTTGCTGATTGTGTCCTTTGCCTTGCAGAAGCTTCTCAGTTTCAGGAGGTCCCTAACAAATCTTTATGTACTTCTTCTCTTAAAAGTCTCCTTTACAAAACAAAGGAGACTAATGGTGATTGCATGTTTAGCAACCCTACTTAACTCCAGGTCCTAAAACTACTTGTCATATCCCTACTTCTTGGGAAAACATACTAGAGGAATAAAATAATGAAGGAAAATGCTTTCTCATATTTGTCATTCTTAACCCTCTTGATTGTGTGTGAGTGAAAGTCTGTTCTCAATAGTGTTTATGTTCAACCAGAATAATTACATCTAACACTTAATTATAATGTATAACTGTTGAGGACAGATTTTTCTCAATCTTTTTTGTCTGGAAATGTTTTCTTTTAAATTTTTCTTGAAAGGCTAGTTTCACTAAAATAGAAAATAACTGCAAGTTGACTTTCCCACCAGTTTGTTAATGATGTTCTGTTGTTTTCTGGCTTATACCACTTTGATGACAAATACACAGTCATCCTTTATGCTCTCTCTTGTATATAATGTGTGTTTTGTTCCACTATCTGCCTTTAAGTTCTTTCTTAGTTACTGTTTCAAGTAATTTGATTATAATGTGCCCTTGGCTTTTTCTGAGCTTATATTGGTTGGATTTGTTGAGATTAATTATTTATATAACATTTAGAATAATTTCATCACTTTGTTTTATGATTATGATTCTCTTCCTCTTGTTCTGAAATTCTAATTCTATGTATTTTGTTGAGGTGCTGAAGTTCTTAACTTGAGACCATGAAGTGAATTTTTCATTTTAAATACTAAATTCTTTTCTTCTCCGAAGATCCTACTGCAAAGTTTTACTGAATTTTTTATTTCTCTTCTCATTTTCTTCATGATTTTCCTTAGATATTGATACCTAATATTGATAGCCAAGTTCTTTGTCATTGATCCAAGACTGTCTCTTCCATTGATTGATTTCCTTAGTGGTTTCCTTTCCCTGATTCTCTGTGTATCCATGGAATTTTCTTAGATAATATAACTGAGAAGATTGTGGTAACTGTCGACAGTTTTTTTTTTTTTTTTATTCTAAAAAGTGTTGTGTTTTCAACTGGCACTCAGTGTATAAGGCTTGTTTTCCTCATTTGTTTTGGCCTATAGGTAATATGTGATGGGACAAACTGAGAATAATAATAGAAGCTTTGTGTCTGAAGATACCCTGATCTCCTGGTGTATGGCCAAGTGCTCCTTAAGGTCTCTGTACTCTGACTAGTTGAAACTAAACACCCTTTTCTTTAAGATGAGTCTCGGAAGTATTTTAACTTACACCTCTCTAGTATTGGGTCTTGTTTGACTTCAGGAAGTTTCAACCTAGAGTTGTGCAATTTTAGGCTATTGGGGAATATTTTTCTCTTCTTCAATACTCTGTCCTCTTCAGCCTTCTCTAATCAAAACTTCTCTTGCCCAAAATCTGATAATAGCTGTTTTCTGGTGCTATTTCACTGGCTTTCTGGTTATTTATGAACAGAAGACAAGTCTGGTTGATATTAACAACTCCTACATGGCTGGACATGGCTATGATAGAGAGTTATTGTTTCGAGCAAGAAAAATATAAAAGGTGGAGGAATTCAGGGAAAAATTATATGACTTCATAAAAGGAGTAATTGTCTGGATAAGCTTTGAAAAAAATCCCATAGACCAGTGGTTGGCAGAGGCTAGAAATGATGAGAGAGAAGAGAAGAGAAAAAGGATGTTTACCAGTTACAACTAGATGGAGCTAACATCTCATCACCCTAGAGCTACTAAGACTATTTGGCAGCATGTAATTAATGTATTTCAAAACAGTGAGTGCAAAAGCTTTTCTGTGGCCCTAGTGCAAAGAAATGGAAAATGTCTGAGGTATTTGATAGATCCTTGGACATTTCAAACACAACATACAAGTGTGAAAATAGTTCACTGTGTCCCACAAAGGTAGAAGATAAAGTTGATACTCTTTCAGCCTAGATACAGCAGGGAGGACCTTGGTCCTGTCCCAAATGATGTGACAGACTTTGATGGTCCCCCATGGGAGGTCTCACCCTCTCTGAGGAGTGGATGGGGGGGTGATATGGGGAGATGGTAGGAGTAATTGGAGAACTAGAGGAAGAGGGAACTGTGATTGGTATGTAAAACAAGATTATTTTTAATTTAAATTAAAAATAAAATGGAAAACACCTTTAAAAGTTGACATATCAACAATGTATAACAACAGAAGAATCTCTATTCTATTAACAGCTTAAAATTAGAAAAACCACATTAATATATGGGTCTATAGAGTAAAGAAAATATAACATTTTGAAGAGTTTTTAGGTTTACTATTAAAGGTGGTACTCTGTCTGGTAGCTTAGAAATCAGTGCTTTCTTTAATCAATTGTTTCAAATTCCAGAAACAAAATTCATTTTGCCACAAAAGAAGATAATTTAGAATTATCCTTGGGAGATGAATATTGAGTCTATATAGTACCTGTCCAAAAGTGTTCACATAATCTGTTTATGAGAATATGTACAGCTGGCTCACCTGCCACCCCCACCCTGCAAGAGCAGGGATAAATGATGTGGATATGATTTAAGGAACAAGGTCAACACTGTGTTTATTTGTTTGGAGTAGTTGAAATTTCTTGTTCTGCTTCAAGTTCTACTTGGGAAAATAAACACACTCGGTGGCTATGTTGGAAAGAAGATCAGAGGAAGAAGTAGGAATGTGCAGACCTTCAGGCTTTCTAAATGAGTCTCATTAGGACCACAAGCATGAAAGTATGTATTCTGCAAATGTTTGAATCTTTTAAAACAGCCTGTGCAGGCTAGCTGTCTCTACACATAAGATACACGTTCAAATAAAACTGAGACCTTCCTTGACAGCCCACTTGTACATTGATAACTTATTATCCTAGATGTTTGTTGCAAAGTATTTGCCATGATTTCTCATTTTACCTGTTCTTATCTTTAAATTATTAATATTTGTCTAAAATGGTTAATACTTCCTAGACTCATACTGGAATTCTTTGTATGGTTATTCTCTTCTCATATTTCAAAAACACATTAAAGTTTAATTCTACATTTGCCAGATCATTGTTCAAGATGACAAGCCACTAAACACAGTTTTTATTTATTTGTATTATGGAACTTAATCTAGCTTTCTATTGTGAACACAAACAAAAAATGAAGGACAAAATCTTACTTTTCTATTCCTCTTAAAAATACAATTTCCTGTGTAACTGTATTCAAGTAAAATCAGTATTGTATTTCTCTCTAACAAACCAACTGAATAGGAATTCTTTATTCTTCAATAATCAACTTTAACCTTCAAACAATTTTCCATTTTCTAAACATTAAATATAAATTAGTCATAGCTTGGGACTTGCATGAATATGACCCTCATGATCAAGACACAGCATGAATACATTGGAGAAAAGTGAGTACTCTGCCCTGGCTGTGGCCTTGGAAACAGCTCAGAAACTATCAGATGCTATCACACACAGGTGTTCCGAGGAATTCCACTCTGAAGCCCTCTTCAGAAACAGGGCATCATTGCCATTAATATGCAGGGTACTGAAACTGTATTGACAGATCAATGAAGCATACATTGGATAGCACTTTTGAAGGAAAGGTGCATATATTATGTTCACCAGAAACCACAAAGTGACAGGTCCCTCAGAATATCTCATAGGATGAACAACTGCAATAAGTAGAAGTGACAAAACCAAAACAAAGAGGAAACAGACAGCAGCACATCCTTGGTCAGAAATCAGACTGATTATAACAACTGAAAAGATAATTACAGAAGTGCATCTAAGGTAATTCCAACTACCAGACCAGAAGTGCAAAGTGAAATTGGAATCCAAGTGCACAACTGAGATAAAAAAAAAAAAGTAGCTTCTCGATGAAGCCTCTTACGGAGGTTAACAGAGGAGATAGGACAGCTTCCACATGAGATTACATCCAGAAAAACATTAGCTTCCCTGCTACAAGGACCATAAATGTACCTCAATTCAACATGCTTCCTCTGTCAGTTACTCATACATCTACCCTGGGTTTAAAACATATATCATCCATTAGATAGGCGTGTATAGTGAGCTGCAAAGTTACTCTGAGATCTGATGGCCCATCCATTCTCGAAATGTCTCTCTGTCGGGTCAGCCTGTGTGCCATGGAGCCTTGAACTGCTCATCTAGTCACTGCTAAGAAACACAGTCGCACAGATGCTCAATACAGAGTGGATTTTCCCACAAATAATTATAGGATTGAAAAATAATTGCAGTGTTCATATATGTATCTATGAGTCACATTCAAGGCTAGGAGGTTCTGTTTTTCTATGACTTTAATCCTTTCAGCAACTTTAAAAATAGGTAGTGTTCCTACTTTAGAAATAGCAAAAAGAGAATAGAAGAGTTAAGAGATCTGTCAACAACCACAACATCAAAAAATTAGACAGAAGACTTGATTCAAATCTTATTTTTAAAGTCTAGTGTTAATAATCATTCAAAATTATTGGTGTGTGTGTGTGTGTGTGTGTGTGTGTGTGTGTCACTGTGTACATGTGGAGGACAGAGGACAGTTTGCACAAGCCAATTCTTTCCTTCCATCATGTGAGTGTAAGGGATGGAATTCAGGTTGTTGGGCCTGGTGGCAAACCTCTTTATCTGTGACACATATGGCTGGCCCTGGGGTTAATAATCTTAAACTGTATATTCCTCAGTCCATTGAAATAAATGAGTGATAAAACAAATGAGTAATATCTACTACATATGGAAGGTCCACATTGATATATATCACATGTTCTAAATGAGTTTCAGAATCAATTAATTATTCCTTGAATGTAAATGCTATAATAATGCCAAGCTATGAATGTCTTCACTCTTAAACTGCAGCAGCCTTTCAGCCTGAACTCAAGCATAAAGAATTTTGTAGCACTGGTGAGAAATCAATAATCATAGCATTGAGCTGGAGAGTCAACCCTGTACTCCCATCATCTGGGAGGTTCAAAAAGGAAGACTTCTGTACATTCAGTGCCAACCTATGCTACCTAGTGGTTTATGGAAGCCTTGGCTACAATGACACCTTGTCTCAAAAATCATAATCAGTATCATCATCCTCATTAAAACAACAATAACAATAAAACTAGTCATAGCAACAAGACCTTACTCAGGTCTGTGCACAGGACCCTGGAACACCCATGTAAATGTACTCTCTTCTCAATAGAAGCCCTCTGCCTCTCATTCTTACCACAACGTTAAATTCTGTCTCTGAAATGTATGGCCATGCTGTTGTGGAAGCCAGAGGGGAGTTACTTTCTCATCAATCCCTCTCTGTATTGATTTGGAAATACCAGTTCTTAGAAAAACAAATGGAAAGGAACTGTGGATGATGTATTTCATTCTGAAAAGTGTCATCTCTCCAGATAAAGTGTTCAAATGGGAGTAGAACAGAAAGAGTTGCAGTAACCCAGGACATTAAGGATTACAACCTCACAAGCCTTTTATCACACCATGTCAGAAAGTCCAATAATGGAATGAAATAATCAAATTTAAATCTCCAGAACTTTCTTTTTACTATCTAAGGATAAGATGAAGCTATACCACTTAATCTGTTGTATAGACTTGAGACATACAAAGACGTATCACTGCACAGTGAAGACTGCCATGCAGTAAATCTAAAAAATGATTTTGCTGCACACAGTTAAGTTGATTACAATGGAATAAAAACAGGGTTGGGAAAATATCTACATGGGTAAACATGTGCTGGTCAATCATGAGTACATGAACTCTGAGATCTCTCTAGAAACCAAATAAACTTCAGGTATAGTCACTCACAACTGTAACTCCAGTATTGGGGCAAGAGGAGACAGAAACATGAGGACCCTTGGAGCCCACTGGCCAGCTATAAGTATACTTGTCTAGCCAACAAGTAAGCTCCAAGTTCAGGGAAGAGTTCCTATCTGAAAAAAGAAGGGTGACAGGGAAGACATCTAGGGCAAATCTCTGACCCCCACATACCTCAAACATGTGAACACATACACATTGCTATGTAAATACACATACACAATACCACACATGTGCTATGCACATATGCACATGCGTGCACGCGCGCGCGCGCGCGCACACACACACACACACACACACACACACACACACACACACACCATGAAAATAAGCAATACACAATCTATAAAAGAGCTCAGAGAAAAGAAACCACACAGAATTCAGAAAGCAAAAAAGTAAAACTTACAAGCTGGAGAAAGTACAGAGACCACGGTGGTTAGTGTTTTGTTAATCTGACACAAGCAAGAGTCACCTGCGAAGAGGGAATCTAAATTGAGAAAATGCATCCACCAAACTGACCTGTAGTTGAGCCTGTGGGAAATGCTCTTTCATTAGTGTGAGAGGGCCCAAACTGCTGTTAGTAGTTCAACCCCTGGGCTGGTAGTTCTGCTTATAACAAAGCAAACTTAGCAAGCATGGAAGCAAGCAAGCAAGCAGCATTCCTCCACTGTCTCTGCTTCAGTCCCTGCCTCCAAGTTCCTGCCTTAGCTATCCTGAATGATAGACTGTACCCTGTAAGCCAAATAATCTCTTTCCTCTCCAAATTGAGTTTGATCACTATTTGTCACAGCAACAGGGAGCAAATTAAGACAGAAGCAAAAAGCATCTTTCAGAATCTTATTTTCCTTTAATGAAAAGAGGTGTACAGAGCATATATGTATATATGTTTATGTTGTATATACATACCATACACAGGTGCTTAGATGTATTCATTTGTACATATACACATACATATATAATATAGGTAGATATACATATCATAAATATGTAAATAGGAATAGTGATAGGTAATAGAGTAGCAGACAGTAAATATCTGTAGACAGTAAATAAATAAAAGATAGATAGGTATAGATACAGATACAGATATAGATACAGATACACAAATATAAAGTTAAGCAGATGTGGAAAGCTACACAGAGAGGTGTTGACTCTGACAAATGATGTCTAAGAGCTTCTTGTCTTGCCTTTTCAACCTTTCTGAAAGGACAAAATAACCTGTATTTTAATAATAAAATATATTGAGTAAACACACCTGATGAACATTTTTGGAATTAAGCAATTAAAAATACCTCCCAGAGGGAATATTTTTCAAAATATATCTAAAAATAAAACAAGAAACCACACAAAATATTAAAACATCAGACGTTTTTCCAGTAAAACAATTCTTCATCAGCATGAGGGAATGATGGAAGAGAGATGAACAGTGGGGATACCTAGGAAGAGCATGTTCAGGACTGTCATGGCATTTATCACAAATTTCAAAATAGTATAATTACAATAGAGACAAAACAAACACACACAAAGCAAACTCATTATGAAGATATATTTGTATAAGGTTCATAAGGCATGAAGAAAGACCACCCTCCCCTTTAAAAAAAAAAAAAAAAAAGGTTTCATTGCACAGCCGGGACTCTGTGGGCTAAATGGTGTCACTTCAGGTCAGACTCAAGATCTGCAGAGTATATATGGCATGTTGGAACAAACAGGAGCATATTGAAAACAGATGTTTGTGCAGAGTTGTTTTGAGGAAGGCATAGTCATCATTTAGTGAATGTGAACAGGGAGAAAATACACACTGGTTCCCGGTGTTGTTTAGAAGGTCAGGGCTGATGTTACAGCAGAGGCTTCTTGCCTGCAGTCTGCATCCAGATGCTAAAGGATCTGTCTTTGCTGAAATAATCAAAGATTGTCTAGCAAAATAAGACCCTGATACTACTTGAAGTGTTCCCCAATATGTGACATGCCGTGTGTGACAGAGAAGTGACAGATTTTTACCGAGAAACTTAATTTGGTGCCTCCATTTATTTTTATTTGCTTCCTAATACTGGAAAAAATAAGAATTTTTCTCAAATCTAAAGAAAAACACTAAACCTCAGTGAAGCAGAGAATGGGCACAAAGGCTTCTACTTTGTGATGGCCATCATCAATTTCTTTCTTTTCATTATTTATTTTGAGTGGAAGGGAGGACCTGGGAATTGAACCAAGATCTTCACACCTACAGTCTTTTTATTTATGCTTTTCAAGTCAATGCCATCCTAGGTTGCCTAGGCTAGCCTAGAACTCACCTCAGGCTTCAACCTCTTCAGAGCTTTTAATACAAGTGAATGCCACTGTGCCCAGTAGTGAAGTAACTCTTCTTAATATTTTTTTTTCTTTTTAAACATTTCTCTATTTGTGTGTATGGGTGCACAATGCCTCAGTGTGCATGTGGACAAATGGTTTCCTTGTTCTACTCTGTGGGTCCATGAGATCAAACTCTGGTCTTGGACTTGGCAGCAGTTGTTTTTATCTACTAGGTAACTCACTCCAGTGAACCAATCCTAATAAAAGAATTAATTGTTTGTGTTCCACATGATTTATTGCAACCTTAGTTTTAAACCAATCACCATCTTCTGTGTCTTCATATGGTGATCATCAGCATGAAACAAGATACCTTACCTAATGCTGAGGGCACAGGGTGCAGAGTCAGCCTTACATAAGCACGACCCTCACTGTTCTTCCCTAACTGCACACTAGACGCTGAGATAAAATGATAAATGAGCATAACCTCATCCTACATATTTATGTGTGCTCTGTTATTTGTGACTTTGCCTTTTTTTCTTTGTGCAGAGAAGCCATGAAAAATATCACTGGGCTTATCTTGTGGAAAAGAGCAAATTTTTCAGCCGTGAACAAGGCATAGATACCATTCCCTGAGAACTGTGTGGGAGTATAATAATTTCCTGACTTATAATACTAAAAAAGGAAAGCAAAAGTGCCTTGCAGATTTGGAAAATACTGCATCATATGAGGATGAGAGCCCAGAGGAGGATCAGCCTGCAGAGATAGCAAAACAGCTATTGAATCCGACCTGTCAACCTCCATTCTTGGTCCTTTCCCAAAGCCCTAACTTCACCCTCTTGTCTTATCCCATGCTACTACCACCAGAGAATATCTTCGGAAAACCTGTAGCCACAGACTGATGAAGACACTTCGGCTTTGCAATAATGAATCATTTCTTGAGTGATGTTCACATTTTATCTACTATAGGAAAGAAAACTTTCCAGATATAACTAAATCCTAAAGCTTAAGAGGCCCCTGGAAATTCATTAATTGATAAATGTAAGAATGGGTCCTCCCTGAAAAAGGAACCAAAATAATAATAATAAGTCCAATAAACCAAAGAGCACATAAAAACCAGATTTCTATCTCAGTTTATGCAAGATTTCGGGTATGAATAGACTGCTAAAATAACAAATTGTTTGGCCTGGAGTCCCTGGCTGTATATTTTCCTTGACGAATTTGTTTTAATGAAACCCTAACTCCCACAATAATAGCAAGACATAACAACTTCTTGGAAATCCTCCCCCTATTGTCTCAAGCAAGACTCCAGAACAACTGAAATGAAATCCTTAGCTGTAAGCAGAAAGGAGTGCTGTCCCAAAGTGCCCTGGGTTATCAGTCTGTTTCTCATAAACGAGCTCCTGAATTAGACTACATCATTTAAAAATAAAAGACAGACAGATACCTCTGCAAACCGAACACATGAGCCCTTGATGAAGGACAATCCTAGTGAAAATAAGTCAAGCCGAAAGAGAGACCTTAACTGCTGTAAGGTTGAACCAGATGTTTGCATAGATCCAGCCCAGTCATGTGGTGTGATTTATAAAGTGGTTTATAGGAAACAGATGCCTAAATCCTGTCTTCATGTCCTCTGGATTCTGCTTAGACTGGTGAATACAGCTGAGAATTTTATTATACATTTTCATACAGCTATAGATTGTATAGTTAGCATGGATGCCCTCCCTCCTACCTTTCCTTCTTTCAAGCCTTCTCTCTTCCTATTAGTTTCCTGTGTCCCACTAAACAACTTTATTTCTATTTTCATATCACAAATTCATATGTTACAGTATGTACACATATATGTAGGAATCACCAATGAAATCTGTGTGTTCATAAGTGCACAGGTGTACATAAATATGCAACTTGCAAGTGCATGAGAGGGAAAATCCATGTGGAGGCCAGAAGGCCCTCTCAGCTCTAGTTCCTTGAGTGCTATCCACCTTCTTCTGTAAGATAATGTCTCTCTTATTGTTTGCCTGGAACTCATCCACTAGGCTAGGCTGGCTGTGAAGGACCCCAGGAATGCCCCTGTCTCAGCCTCCCTTGTGCTGGGATTATAAGCATACAACACAACACCTACTCTCTTTGCTTGCTTGTTGTGGTTTTCACACATGTTCTGGGAGTCTGAACTCAGATCGTCATGCTTGCAAGGCAAGCATTTTATTAACTGAGTTATCATCCAGACCAGCATATTCCCTTGCTGAGGATTCACTGTTGTTGTTGCTGTTTCTAACTCAAAATCATTCATCTATGGATGTAATTTTTTGGAGATTCCACTTAATATAAATAGGCAAACTTGCTTTTAGTTTCCCCGAGACCTCAAGCTTCTAAGCAACTATGGAGAAAAAGAAAAGTTTGAAACCATCCCTGAAGCAATCATGGGATGTGAGGATGATTTCTAGATATCCCACAGCTATAAAACATACTAGAGAAGGAGAGAGAAACCAGCAAACCATTATCAACTTGGTGTGTGTTTTTCTCTTTGTCTGGAATGGTCTACCCTCATTCCTCCTCTGGCACTCAGCAAAATTCTAACTCTCTGGCTCAGCACATGAGGGAATTTCTGGTTAATTTTTAAAACTCTTTCCATATATCTTCCCTTTCTTTGCACTGGCAACAATATCAAAAGACTACTTAATTCCCACCCAAAGACCATCCTAGTCTGCCCAGCCTAGCTTGAAAAAGAACACCTTCCTGGGGGAGATCAGGGCTCCCAGTTTCTCAATCCCTGCCCAGCTGTTCTCCAGGAAGGGAACTAGCTCTTACAGTGGTGAGTACCAGACTTTCAAAAATTGCGTGTTTCTTTGCCTGTGAGTCCAACAAATGCTATCTTATTAGAGCATGTGCAGGCCGGGGGTTGGTGGCGCATGCCTTTAATCCCAGCACTCAGGCGGCAGAGGCAGGCGAATCTCTGTGAGTTTGAGACCAGCCTGGTCTACAAGAGCTAGTTCCAGGACAGCCTCCAAAGCCACAAAGAAACCCTGTCTCGAACCTCCCCCCCGCCCCCAAAAAAAGAACATATGCAGGCCGTCTTCCACAAAAGAGCCTCCACCCCTTTTTTAAATTTAAATTAGAAATAAGCTTCTTTTACATGTCAATCTCAGTTCCTGCTCCCTCCTCTCCTCCCCTGCCCCCAACTGACTCCCTACCCCATGCCCTTACTGCTCCCCAGGGAGGGTGAGGTCTTCCATGGGGGAATCTTCAAAGTCTGTCATATCATTTGGAGTAGGGCCTAGAACCTCCCCAGTGTGTCTAGGCTGAGAGAGTATCCCTCTATGTGGAGAGGGATCCGAAAGTTCATTTGTGTACTATGGATAAATACTGATCCACTACCAGTGGCCCTAAGGGTGATACATCCTAATTTCCTCAGATAAGTCAGGTCTAGTTCGTGGGTGGTGACTTTGAGACACAGCTTACATGCCACACATACATCACACCAAATTCAAAATGCCTCTTACTTCCTGACCTTTGCTGTCTGGGTTCTCAGTTTACTGTTGCTTTCAAAGGGGGATAAACGTAAACTAGTTATGACCACTGAAAAGACCTTAGTTTGAAATCATTAAATAAATTGTGACTTAAGAAAAAGAAAAGACAAAAGACATCAACCTCCTCTGTACTTGTCTCTGGCACTGAAGTCCCTCATACTCTCTTCTGTCAGACAAGGCATAAATCATATGGTAGTGTTGGGCTCTAGGTTTGCTTTACTTTATTTCTTTTTTTACTCTACCACAATAGAGTTGCTTGAGGGGAGAGATAGCTTCTTATTAACATCATTCTTGGACTCCCTTTGCAGAGCCTGCAAAATTGTAAAGAATAAAGAATAAAAATAGCACTAAAGTTGAGCTTCCAGCTAATTTTGCGTGGACCAAATATCCCTACAAAAACAATCAGAAAAAGCCTATACACACAAAAAAAGTTCTTTTCATTTGGAATGTGTTTGAATACCAACACAGTGAGAAGCTTTGGGATTTAGCATCCAGAAGAATAAGGAAGTGAGGAGACATGAATCATGCATGCAAAAACCACTGATTTACCTCTGCAGAGGCAGCTGGGTCTGTGGGATTCTATCAGTACTGACATTTCTCACAGGGGCTGGCAGGAAGACACAGGCATTTAAGATCTCCCAGGGTCATGGTCATGTAAAATCACATAGATTTTGACTAAGAGTTAGGATTATAACCCAAGAATCTAAGAGAATAGATGCTTCAGCCTGGATACACTAGCATAAGCCTTTAGTCCCTGCATTCTTTAGGCAGAAATAGGCGGACCTTTCTGAGGCCAACTTGTCTATATAGTCACTTCCAGGCCAGCCAAGATATTAATGAGACCACATCTGATTCTGTTCAGAAAGGGGCAGGCCACCCATGGGAGTCAACAAAGCATGGCATATCAAGTTGAGGTAGGACTAAGCTTGTTGCCCCATATTAATGCTTGAGTGGATAGGGGCAGATACATAGGAGGTGGGAGCAAGCAGTTGGAGAAGAGGAAGGGGAAACTGCAGTCAGGATGTAAAATAAATGAATAAATTTAACTAATAATAATAATAAGGTACATTTTAAAAAAAGACTTCATCTGAAAATAAAACAAGTAAGTAAAAAAGTAAATAAATAGTTTTAGTTAATCTAAGTTTAGTTACAAATGATTTTGCGAATTAAATTACAATGAACAGGCACACTATGTCTAGGGAAGATATCATATTATCTTATGTATTTCCATAGACATCAATTGGCTCTCAATCAAAAATAATCAGACACATAAGAAAACAAACTGACTCATTATATTAACACATGTACTAAAGGTAAAGTTTTGACTCTCAGAAAGTAAACAAAATAGAGTTGCAAACAAGAACTTTAAAATGACTTTGTGTGTAATTTGATGTAATAGTCAGAGGCAGCATTTTGGTAAGAACTATAAAATATAAATGAAAAAGGCTTTTGCACATGTAAAGAGCATGGAGAGATTTTTTGAGGGCAACCTTGTTGGTGTGGTAACCACACAGAAAAAAATATCGAGTTTTGTGCTCATAGATGTGTATTTTATAGCATTGCCTGTGGCACTCACTCAAGGGAAATGCATACATATGTGCATTAATCATTCTGTACAAAAATGTTAAAAGTGGCACTATTCTGAATACAAAAATGAATTTGTCTACTTTATAATGGTGGGATACATAGTGGTCTATTTAGACAATAGAATAATGCACACATAAAACACTATGACATATTTTGCACAGCATGTATAAATCTCCAAAGGTAACACTGAGTTAGAATCCAGACACAGAACATATATATATATATATATGAGGTACTGTGTATATAAAGTCTAAATCACATTACACCTGGGACACTGGTTCCTTTTAGGAAGAGACAATGGTAGAAGTATGCAGAGGGTGTCCCAGGAGGCTGAGTTTGCTGCTCTATGAGGTGGATAGAATGCCTGTCTCTGTTTATCATCATTCATTAAGCTGTGTTTATGATTTGCGCACCTCTCTCTATGTGGCATTTACTGCATTGAAAACCATATAAAATTATAAATAAAAATAGGCATTCAATAAATGTTGTTGGAAGAATTAATGTATGAATGCATAGATCAATGAATCTTGTTTCAAGGATTTACGGCTGCTAGAGAGAAAAGGGCAACGGGAACAGGTACTAAGGAAAGAATAACCTAACAACTTCACCTGGACTTACTAGGATTTATGTCACTGTTAAAATGGGGTGACTACTGGGCACTTGAAATAAATGTCTTTCCGGATATTACCCAATATTTGACTTAGCAATAAATTTTTTCTGTTATTATAAACCAAATTACTCTCACAGTTAACATTCTATTTGTCTTTGGTCATATTTTACCTGTATTTTACTAAAGACTTCTCTGGAGACAAACCATGCTTGCTAAATAAATAAATCTTTGAATAGAAAGGACACCAGGAGAAGTGCTTGTTAAAAATAACAAATACAGGGCTCTTACACTGGGTGCTTCTACTTTCTGGCTGAATTTTTAAATTAACACACACAGATAATCAGTGAACTCTTTTGCTAGTTCTGGTACCAATTAATATATAGAAGTAGCAATTTACCAAGAGTTCCCAAAAATCTCTAGAAAGTTAAAGAGTAGTCTCCCAAGCCGTTAAAATATTCTTTAGTTTTACCAATAATGTACAATAATCTGCTTTGTTCTTTCATTTTAAGTATTTTACTTGAACTAATTTGTCACAATTTTTATTTCCAAAACTGGTTAATATCTAGTATTCTCCTTCGGGTGTTTTATAAATCAGTTTATCATTTGATATCTCAGGCAAATAGAATGATTCTAGATTGTCTTACAGAATATAGGGTAGGGCTTATGAAAAAGGTATCAACATTCAAGTACTTCAGGAACTCAGCAATACACTGAAGTTTCTCAACACAGAAAAGATATATAAGATAATGGTATTTGAATTAAGCTTAACTTACAATGTAGGAACCCGCAGGGCAAGCAGCTGTTAGCACCTATTGGCATTACAAGCTACTCTTTGTGGGCCATGTAAGTGGCCAGAGGACCACCTTGATATTCTACACCTTCAAGCGCGCGCGCGCGCACACACACACACACACACACACACACACACACACACACACACACACCCTATCCTTTGTGACCAGCGGAAGGAATTATGTCTCGGTTTTACAGGCAGCACTTCTGGCCACCACTCATCAAGAACAGGAAACTAAGAAATCATCCAAAGGGTCTTAATTGAATCCCAAATGACCAAACTATATTGTGGCTCCCTAGCTCTGCCCTCCTTTTAAGAGCCTTGCCTTTAAACTAACAGATTATTCATGGTGTTTTGATCACAAATTCCAACTAATTTTAAGGGATTAATCTTAAGTAATATAATTCCTTGTGCAACCTCAGACTTTCAGTGTTTGCCCTTTGTGCTGTTTCTCTTATTACTGTTTAGCTAACAATTTTCTTATAACTTTTCTTTTTTCTGTTTTTGTTGACGTTATGTTGGCTTGTGTTAGCTCTTGGTTTTCTACAGGATGACTGGGTACCACACAGCCAAGGACAAATATTTTTCTTTGACTTGACTCAGTGTGTTTTGTTTAAGTATATCAACTTAACTTTAAACAATATTTTCCAAATCATGAGACTGAACTGTAATCTATGCTTTTAACATACTTAAAATAAGTGTATAAATATAAAAATTTAAGAACATGTACCAATCATCCACCATCAAAAGGCAGATTCTTAACTATGGACACACATACTTTGGAAACATATGTGTATTTTATGTCTGCTTTGTTGCTCCTTCCATCATCTGCACTTAAAGAGACAAGTAGGTGAAGATGGGTCAATATCTACAAAAAGGCCTGTGTTTCAGTGACAACCACAAAGCAGCTGTAGCATAGACAATTGATTTGCTATTTGCATTTACTTTATCATCTGTTCACTGAGACAAAAATGTCTACTTTTCAGGACCATGAAAGAACAAGTCCTTGATTGTCTGGAGCTTTTATTTTGAGTGTTCTTCAGTGCAAAGACAAAGGAATTTTATACAAATGCACAGCATGTACATCATATGGGTTATATTATTGTAAATAATAGAAGCAAGAGAAAAAGCTTACCAGTTAAGAGCACTCCCTAGTCTTTGCAGGAGACAGGTGTTCAGTTTCCAGCATCCACATCAGTTACTGACGACTTCCTGTAAAACCCTCTCCAGAGCACTCAATGCCCTCTTCTGGCCTTTAAGATACTTGCACACATGCACACATACCCCCACATATATGCAATTAATAAAAAAAATAAAATGGATTGAAAATATATAATTGCTATATTGTTTATAATTTTGTTGATATACCATTTTCATATGTCACACTGTGTCTTAATAGTTCAGAAATCTCTTATTCCATCTCAATACAGGTATTTTGGAAACATATTTGTGAATACATGTTGTGTGACACTATTCCTGATGAGATGTGAATAGATGTGTCTACTCATCCCAGATAGGGAACCAACTACAGACAAAACTATGGGTGGTACCCAAGTCCAACTGAATGACTCAATACATTTTATTTAAGTGACCTACAGGGCTATGGGTGAAGGAGACGAAATGACTCAAAGAAAGCTGTATCACTGGAGCCCACCCCAGCATAGCTATTAGTGCACCAAAGCTGGATAAGTTCATAACTTGCAAGCAGATCAATATGCTAGATAGTGTCCTTTCCTGGTGGCCTTTTCCAGGCAGCTTGGCTGGTTTCTGCTTCTTCCAGGCTATTTGGCAGAGCTCTTTACCTCTTTTAGGCTGAGCCTCTTCTTTGCAGCTTTGTTTGTCCAAGAGTGACTCCCAGCAGTCTTTGTTCTTTATATACTGTGAGGGAGGAAGGGATTGGATTGGTAAATCTGGTCAGTTTCAGGGACTTCCTGAAGCTGTTTGAATTGTGGGCTTCTTAAAGAGCTTCACCTCCCTTTATAACGTCTTGTTGTTTCATCTCCTTGCAAGCATCCTGTTTTAGAATATCCTGTTTTTTCACCTCCCATTATGTCTTGTATTTTAAGAAGTATTCTCACAAAATAGAAGCTTTTAACCTCAGAGGAAGCTACTGCACAACATTATCTAGTTCTACTGTCTAAATCTCTCTAAAATCTGCTACTTTTTTCTAATCATACTATTGTAACCTGGTCTAGATCACTTTGATTCTATCATAGACTACTGTTATAGTCAGTCTGGCTTCCACTTGCACTGTGCAACATAACCTTGCATAGCATAAACAAAAGAACCCTTTACTTTTTACATTTTTTCTTATTTTGTGTACATGTGTGACTGTTTATGTTTATGTTTATGTGCACATATGACAGCATGTAAGTGGACTTCAGAGGACAGCTTATGGAATTCAGTTCTCCCTGTCAAGCACATGGGTCCTATCAGGTTTGGCAGCAAGAACATTTACTCATTGAGCCAGCTCACTGACCAAGAATTCTTGGTAAGGATAGAATTTGTCTCCCTTTTATTTTTAATCTTCCAGCTACTTAACCACACTCTCCAAAACACCCACTTTCCTTCTTTATGACCCTTAAAGTATCAATCTGTCCCCTATCAATATTTATAATGTGAAACAATATTATTGATTTTCCCATTCAAATATAATTTTTAAAGGCTGACCAAACTGTAACATACTTGTTCCTTTTAAGACTCTTGAATGACGTGTGCATTTTTTGTTTAGAATATTTTTCACAAGCATAACTGACTGTGTCTACTTTTCCAGCACTGGAGTGAAATTCTTTTATCCAGGAAGCTTGTCAAACATTTTAGATTTCCTTGTTGTCAGTCTAAAGTCAACCTTCACACCATGAGGACAGAGAAATGTCTACTGTTAAACCAGGATACAGAGAAAAGTCCATTCCCACACTGTAAGGACAGAGGCCTCTTCTCATTGTCATGTCCCTGGCAACTAAAGCAAACTTGACCCACATATACATATATAAAAATTCATCAACACATTAGAATGGACTCATTCTTGGTACAATTATCTTCCTGAGAGCCTACTGACACCTGCATATATTTAACTACAAAATCCTACTCTAGATGACGGTACTTCTGAATGTCCTTTGAGAGTCCCCACATATTAACACATCACCTTCCCCCACATGGAGGTAAATATTCTGTGTCTATGAATATTTCTAAATCAAATCACCACAGGTGGGATAGAATTTCCTCAGAGGCATAGAGCACCTCCCCTGTTCCATATGCACCTGCTGACCTCCCATTTAGAGCATTCCTTTCTAATAAATGAGGGTACTGAGTCTTGAAATGGATAGCTCTCCTGTCTGATATGCTGGCATGGCTGAGATATCAGCCCCAAAGCCACTGATAAGGAAATTTCTAATGATAACAACAGCCTTGACATTGATGAAGCCTCCCCATCTGGTGTGGTTAGGAGAGCACTCATGGATAAAGGGTTGTGAAATGTGTTCTGGCTCCTGGCCACCACCATGTTGTGCTAAGCTTTCACTCCTTTTTATACTGCTCTGCCCTCCCCTCACTCCCCTCAGTAAGCCTTGAAATTCCAATCTGCCTCCATGAGCCATAGTGTCTTCTTAAGTAAACTGGACTGCTTTATTAGACAGGGGAAAACACCTTCCCTTTGGATGTGTTCAGGAAGTTGTTATACCGAAAAGAGAGTTTCATAAGCAGTCTCTGTCACATTAATGTCCCCTCAGAGGCCAATGCAGTGTCTAATGGAGTTTCTCAGTACATTTTAAAAGTCAGCAACATTCTTAAATGACTGTGAATGCTCCTTCCGTGGTGCATTAGACATTTTCCTTTATTTCCATTTGTATGCCCTAAATGGGGGTTGGCACACTTAGGCACCCGGGTTGATCTAATAGACTCCATGTACTTCCAAATGTCTTGCTTTTTCAGGGAAATGATTTGCAGATCCAGTGTCCCATTGCCCTGAGAAAGGTACACACCCATTCTGCCATACATATAATTACATTTGAATTGCATTATAAATACATTATAATACCATAATACACTAATTAACTTCCTGGGCACAAATTATGAACTGATATTAAACATGATGGAGAAAAATGCTTTTCATGTCCTCTGGAAGAGGAGGAAATTGAAATGCCCTGGACTCATGTACAGCACTCTTCTTGGTACTAAACATAAGCATAGATTTATCAACAATATAAATGAAAATTTACGGTAGAACTTGCTTACTATCTACATAATGTACACTAAAATATTATCACGAAATTTTAAAGTTGAAGGGAATTGACTGATAAATGAGAAATAATATTTTGGCTAAGGACATAAAAAACCTAATGAAAAGCTTTAAAACCGAGGCCAAAGAGTCTTTATTTCTAATTTGTTTTTATCTAATACAGTATCCTAAATTATTTGTCCATAGAGAAAATTATCATCTTATTTATTTTTATTATGATCAGCAGTACTAGAAATGTTATGCAGACCGACTGAACCTCCAAAAAGTTTTAAAACTTTTCTAAACCAATTATACCTTAAGTATTAATCATCACCACAATATCTGATTTCTTCTGTCACATGATCTAAATTTCTAAATTTTGTTAAAATAGTTTGTGATATGGTGTGTGTGTGTGTGTGTGTGTGTGTGTGTGTGTGTGTGTGTGTACACCCAGAACCAGAGTGATGGACATGTCATTCTGTAAATGTGTCTGTCTTATTGGTTGATAAATAAAACACTGTTGGCCGATAGAGAAGCAAGATAGGTGTGACTAGGAGATAAGGAGGATTCTGGAAAATGCAGTAGGAAGTTGTGATGTGATCCCAGGAGGAAAGAACACATGAGTCTAGCATTCTTGGTAAGATAAGACCTTGTGGAAATATATGTATTAGTAGTTATGGGTTAATACTTAAGACAGAGCTAGCTAATAAGAAGCCCTACCAAGCACTTGGTCTTGACATCTTCACAATAAATATAAACACATGTAAAATGACATAATTATACTTTTATATGTTATAAGTTTCTACATGCCGCACAGTGATCAGAATTAATCACTGATAATTTGTTTTTCCAGATTGATAACCAAAAAAACTGTATGTCTTTTTACTCTCTGTTTTTTGTGTTTAAAACCAATGACCAAAAGCAGCTTACAGAGGAAAAGCTTCATTCCATCTTGTAACTCCAAATCACAGTCTGCCATTGAGGAAGGCCAAGGCAAGAACTCAAGGTAGGAACCTGGAGACAGGAACTAAAGCAGAAACCATAGAGAAATCCTGCCTAGTGATTTGCTTTCCTTGGTTTTCTCAGTTTGCTTTCTTAAAGAACTCATGATCAGGTAGGCGGTACAAGTGGGAAGTGATGGGTAGATATGATCAAGTTATACTGTATACATGCATTCAATTTTCAAAGAATAACATAAAGAAAAAAGGGAATAATATAAAAAGAATCTAGAACTAACTTCCTAGGACTGACACTACCCATAGTGGCTTGCATCAGCCAACATCAATCATTAATCAAGAAAATGCTCCAAAGATTTGTCTACAAGCCAATCAGATGAAGGAATTTTTTTAACTGAGGTTCCCTGGAATGGGATGACATAAACTGTGTCAAGTTGACAAAAACTTACGAGCATGTACAAAGCAGATAGACAACTTTTTATTAACATAATTGCAAGGAGAATATATTTGTACCTACATGTCCTGTCTTCATTAGTAATATAACTTCTACTCATAAAAGATAAGATGTGGTACATGTTTAACTTCAACTTTCCCCTGCCTCTGGGTCACTGATCAAATTGTTTCTTGTCAATAACAATGGAAAAAGATGAGATAGTCCATGCTGGATGTACTGCTACAGGGTTTTGTGGGAGCATCTGCCATTGACTGCACACACATGATCAACAGGTTTCTTCTTTGTGAACACTCAAAACTAGATTCTATGCTTCAACTAGTTCTGACAAACCTAAAATCTGGTTTCAGTGGAGGGAGAGATGGATTAGTGCTTAAGAGCATGTGATGGGTAGAATTCGGATCCTAGCACCCATGTAAAATAGCTGGAGGTGGTTCATGAACCAACCAACTCTAATAGTTGGTGTTGATTAAGACATTACATCTGAGACCTCACAAATAATGTAGTAATGTAATGTCCAATTAAATCCTTATAATGTAACAGACTTACTGTAATGGTTTGAGTATGAATTTTCACCAACAGACTCAAGTGTTGAAAAGTGAACTTAACTGGTGCCATTGTTTTGGGAGATTACAGAACCTTTGGGCACATGGGCATAGGTGGAGAAAGTGGGTTTCTGGGATTGGGTTTATGTCCCTGTCTCATGTCCTGTCTTCTCAGTGCTTCTGCTCATCATCTTTCTGATTGATCGTATCTGAGCAATCAGCTTTACTCTCCTGGTACAGAGCCTCAAGCTACTTGTTCTCCTGTGCCTTCCCCAACATGATGAACTCAAACTATGAGAAAAAATAAAGCTTTTATCCAATGATAAAAGTCACCAATTTGCTACTTATAAAACTTTCTGTTGTTTAATAAGTTGAATACAAGAAATCCATGTGGGTGCCCTTGGCCACCACTGAGTCTGAGTATTGGGCAAAAGCCTGGAGATTTGGATGAACGACAAGACACCTGGTCCTTTTTCTGAGAGAATGTCTCCCACCTTTATTGTGGAGCAACCTTATATACAAACTTACCAAAAAAAAAAAAAAAAAACCAGGTGAAGGGTTCACAACAGGATATTGGTACTAGTGGAATGAGTTCAGGAAAACAGGAGGTACCTGTGGTTATGCTGGAAAATGACTCTTAGAGACCCCTTGGGGGCTGGGTCCCAACAAGTCCATCACTTTTTGCATCCATATCAGATTCCTCCTGACAAGGCTTGCACAATTCCAATGGCAGACTTTGAAATATCAAGAGCATCTTTTTTTATACAGTACCTAAAATTACTGTTTAGGATATTCCTGCATTCTTGCTGTTGCTGTATATGATTAAGTTGACAATGAAGTTAATCACAACCCTTTCTTTTTCTACTTAAAATGAGGCATATTATACTCACATTTTTTCTTAAATTGAGAACAAAATTAATTAGAAAAAAATCTCTTTGTAGAGACTATTCATATCCACTAAGATGATGGGATGTTGCTGAGGGATAATACCATTGCATTGCTAACAAATGAAAGTGTGGTGGGCACAGAGAGTATCTTTGCACCTTTGTTCTGAACATTGCTGGGTTGTTTTGTTTCAGTCAAGTGAAACTGTCTTGTGTGTGCTGCAGTCCTTCATGCACCTGTATAAGGCGAGCCTTGCTGTACCAGTGAGCTTTCTACACATTAAATGACTATAGGTTTATTGTTTCTAGTCCACTTTCTTTTGATACTTCCAATTGAGAACCGTTGCTGTTTTAAAATCTGGCGGATAGTTTTATAAGACAACTTCGTTAATCAGAAGCAGGCTTGTTCACAGTGCATTCCCCCTTCAAAGAGCATCCATCCTTGCCTATGTGGCAAAGTGCTTTCTGTATGATAAATTGGATGGCAATCTACACCCATTTGATTTTTACTTTTATTCTAGTTTTCACTCACTTTTGTTTTTGATGCTCTTATTTCCCTACAGATCTCAAGTGATGTGTCTGCTCAACAGTCACTGTTTCTTCATTTCCTACTGCTGTTCTTTGCACTTACATTTGGCTATAAATCTTTTAGGGCTGTTGTGCAGAAGCCTGTTAGATCCTTTACTATACAATCTATCTTCTCAAAGGCATTCATTCATCTGAGCTTTTACATAGCATACCCATAAAGAGAATCCTTTAGACTCAGAGTCAAGCACATTTTCCCCTAAAACACCATAATCTCTAGTTTTCTTTGTTCACAGATTTAAAATGTATGGTCTTTGTAATACAAAGAATCACAAGTTCCTCTTTCACTGTGTTCATTTAAGTAGCTCATGTTTTCTAATGTCAACTGATTTTTCTTTTCTGGGAGAAAATAATAACTATCTTTTATGAAAACACCAGAGTTACTTATATTATACTAAAGATCTTTTTATTCCATTTTCTGGTAATGGATTGCTGCTGTTTTTTCTGACAAATTGCTATAGCTGGCAATTTATATCAACAAGCCTGCTTTATTGCTGTTGTATTGCATGTATATTTTTTAATTTTTAGAATACCAATCTTTCATGTTTATTTTATTTATTTTTGTATGTTTATGAATCTGTGTGTGTGTGTGTGTGTGTGTGTCCATGTATGTATTTATGTGTGTTCACATGGCTATAAAGGCCAGAAGCAAATCTCAGATATCTTTCCTCACAAATTTACTACCTGTTCTTTTGAGGGAGGGTCTCTCACTGGTATGCAACTCACCAAGTAGGCTAAGATAGCTGATCCAAAAGCCTCAGAAATCTGCCTGTCCTCACCTTCCCCAAAGTGGGATTACAAGTGCACACCATGACACCAATATTTTTACCTGGGATTTGGGGATTAAATACAGGGCACTATGTCTGCAAGTCAAGCACTTTGCCAACTGAGCTATCTCCTTAGGCAAAGCTTTCTCATATACCACATGATTTATGGTAAGTTCCTAATAATTTGCTAAAATAGAAAGAAATAAAAGTAAAGAAAATATTAACCATACAAGTTCTCAATACAACATTGCACCATCAAATAAAAAGAAATAATAATAACACCAGACACTCAAAACATATTTCTGGGATCAGAGTCTTGGAAACTGCACAGTTTTCTGATGTTACCCAAATGTCTACATCTCTCTACAGTGAAATAAAGGCTTATCTAGAAGACTAGACACAGAAATCCTTCTAAACAGAGATGTCTTGTTAAGTTTTTCTTTGTTGCATGACTTCTTACTAATTCAGTGTAGCAAGATACAGAAAGGGTTCGAAATGTCAACAAGCTAAGTCTTAAAGATCAATAAATTTGTGTTTATCCCAAATCATGAAAAAGAGAGCATTTATAGTGGTCTGTCCATTTGGTTGTCCACACATAAGTTCTACTGTCTTCATAGTGATGTATTGAACATCCAGCTTGTACTAGACAACACATATGACTAAAATCCATGCTAACTCTAAATGAGCATTAGTTTATTCTGTCAAATCTCAGAAAGGGTGAGAAATGTGCTCACAGGTTATAGATGGGGGGAAAGGTCAATACTGAATCACTCTAAGATTGTGAACTACTGTTATGAATTCTACTCTAAACTACCTTGTCTACTTAAATCTAAACATTTAGTCTCATGACATGCATAAGCAAGTATTATATGATAGATTTTCCTCCAACATCGTATAATCATTCCAGGACCACCTTGAAATTGAGAAAAATATTGGCTTACTAGCATGGCAATAAAATAAAATTAATTAGACAATGTAATTTAAGTCTCTAGAAAGGATAATGTAATTATCACCACTCCATAATAGAAGGAAAGGGAGAGGTGAGTTGCATACATCTTCTGTGGGATTTCTGCTTCCTCCTTCCTGCCCTTCCCAGATATAAGTGATCTTGGAAAGGCTGAGGTACATAAGAGGTAAGATTAAGTAAAAGTTGGAACCCATGACAGGTCTTCCATGAACTTGTATCATGCTGGTACTTAGTGGTGATACAGGTGTTTTATGGTCAGCCACACTCCTATAATTAACCCCTCTCCCATGTCCCCTTAAGCAAAACCATTAAACTTGTTGGTCCACTGAGCTAGATGAGGGTGGGACCTTTATTTCTGTCTATCATCAGTGTCCTACCTTGGATGAACAGATAGATATTTATTTATTCACATCCACAGGAAAAGTCTCATGACAACAGGACCTGCCTCTTTTCTTCATTGGGGCATTTTCTTTTTTCTGTGCTACTAAAAACACAAATTTGCAGACTTCTCTGTGCCAGTCTTTCTTTACAAATTCTTTGAAAGGTCCTTGAGGTTTTCTGTGAATATAGATGATGTCTAATGATTTACTTTTTAGTGTCAGAAGGAGAGCAGGCATTTTATGCTCTGTGAAGTCAGATTTATCATATGCTGTTGTCCAGGGACCAGCCTTCTTAGCAGTTGGGGGGAAGGGGTTGCCTATAATCAGTCATGTAGTGTGTGGGTGCTCAGCATCCTTTTCGCTGTTGGGTTTGGCCATATTTCCCACAGTTGGATATATATTCATGTCGGCCCAAACCCCGGCAGCAGGCAGTTTGTCTCTTTGATATGTTGCTTGCCTCTAGAAGTCTGACAGTTTTCACTGTGCAGTTTTAATACATACTGATGAGTTTCCTGAGCTACTATGCACTCTCAAAAACCCTTATGTTTCCCAAAGGTGTTTCACCTTATTTACAAGTTATCAGTATGGTGGTCCCTAGGCCACTAGAGACTCTTCAGGATACCAGAAGGGTTTGCAGGACCCCCATCCAAATTCACAAGGCTTCATAGGGAAAACTTTACTTTTGTAGATATGAAAAGGTTAAGATCATGTTAAGCCATTGTAATAATTTGATTGATTCATTAATGATTGGTGAAATCACTAGCTAAGAAGTGTAACATTGATTACTAGATTTAAAAAAATCTCATTAAATTATGGCTACATAAAAGTCATTTATTGATAAAGTTATAAATCTTAGAGGCTGGCAGGAAAATCTGAATGACAGTAGGCAAGTGTGTTCCTTGCAGCTAAGTGGATTCAGTCTCACTGTAAGAGACTAGCAACAGCACATCATGTAGCTGGCTGTTTGGGAAAACCTATTCTAAATCACGTAATTTAGTACAGAGATATCTTGAAAACTTGGAATACATACAAAATAGATTGCTTTCTCCTTATGAATAGGGAACAGAAATTAAAAAATAATACTAACTTGAAATTTCAATCCTAGTCACAGCCTTGTTCTATAGAATATATTATAGGACTCCATCCTAAAAAGAAGCAATTATCTAGGTGTAGAAATTGAACAAGTTCATCCTAGGAAATTATCCACTTTCTGAGTTTTCTAATTAACATAGCTTAATGCTAGAGTTTTCCACTCTTGTGATAAAGTAGGTCAGACAATTGTTTTCCCATCAACTGTTCTGGGTAAACATGAAGCACATCTGGTGTGAATAAGCTATGATTTGCTCTATATGGATACAGATGCTTTCCCACTTGTTATCACATTGAAGTAATAAGACATGTCGAGGACCCATCTTCCATAAAACAGTGTGGAAATGTAGTCATATCTTCAATGACCTAGCAAGGCCCTGACAGTGAGGTCAAGCACCATAACATGACTGTGGCTAGAAGATTGATGGAACCTTATGTTCCCAATGTACAGAGAGTGTGTATCTACTGGCCAAACTTTTATACTTTGGCTTGCCCATTAAGTATGAACCAGACAGGGTGTGTGTCTAAAATCTCTTTTCAGTCTATCCTTCTGAGTATCTGTGCAGATGCTTTTGTTGTTATTGTTGTTGTTCTAAATCTCACTTCCCTGTGGTCTCTCAACCTTTGAAGTGTATTTTTTAGGGATATTATTTTAAACTTATTTACTAAATACATTATGTTACTGACAAATTTCCAGTGGCTGGTCCATTTTCCTAAAGACTTTAGAATTCCAGAGAATTTATCCTCTATTTTTTGTAATTTCTCTGTATTTGTTTAGTAACCAGATTGCTTTTATACCAAACCCCAAGTTTTTAATCCTCTCCTAATTAGATCATCAAATAATTCCTTGTCTATAAGTTCAGGATTGTTGATATTTATGTGAAAGAGCCCAGGGATTACAGATGAATTTCACATTGAGTGGACAGCAAAGAGTTTATCAGGTGAGCAATAGCCCCTTTATTTATATTTCTTATAATTAGATTTTCCATCTTGTGTTTTGTGAAAACAGTTCAAAGAAAATGAGAAAAACAACGGTCAAGATGGTGGAACAGTGTTTCCTAGACATCACTGTGAAATATGGCAACCTGGATGGCACTTCTGAACTTCCCATTACTCCACATCACAGAGTTGCCTCTGGAAGTCTTCAGTGGAACACCAGGATTGTGCTGGATATGAGCCAGCATTCCACATCCGTACCTTTAGCTACCCATCAGCATAACTTAAATTCATACAACACAGATGATGAGACAGGATCATAGGGATGTAATCAAGAAACCAAGTCATTCTACATGCTGAAAGCTTTTTTAGTGAAAAAAGAAATAGTTCATCAGACCTGGATGGGAAGGAAGAACAAACAACATTTATCTCAGTAACATCCATTCATAAAACGGCTGACACGGTGGAAAACACAAGGCAGACCAAATCACATCCATCTCTGAGTTTCTGGGAAACTCTGAGCCATGCCTCTCATGCTTTGGCATGAAGGATATAGCTAAGAAAATGACTTGTTGCCAGCAATGAAGCTTTCCATTTGGAGAAATTATTCTGTTAGACGATAAGACAATGAATGGCTTACTCATCAGGCAGGAAAGATACATTCCCGGCAGCAAATACAAATCAGTGTTTCTTACAAAACCTTGTGCTATGTTGCCAATAGTTTACAATGTGTAGAAATCTAATTACAATAGATGACACATCCTGTCAGCCAGATGTGTTGGAAATAACTGGATTGATGCTTCATCTACCACAGCTGCGTCCTAGATGGATAACAAGTAGACTAACTTTCTGTTTCCTCCCTCATTTAATTCAAGAATATAATTTAACCAGATAACACAGTTGGTCATTTTAAACAAATGTATATTGTGGATATGGAGGGCATTAAACTAAATCCTGTTCGAAAAGCAGTCCTAAAACTGAAATTCCAAAGTTTGGGTGCTGATGGGGGAGGTCCTTCTGTGTATATGTTTGTCTTATTGGTTGATAAATAAAGTACTGTTGGCCAATAGGAAAGCAAGATAGGTGGAACTAAGAGTCAAGGAGGATTCTGGGAAATGTAGTAAAGAGATCCAGGCAGGAAATGACATAGCAGGGATAAAAAGGAAATTGTTCTCTTGCTTTTCCTCTGCCTCTCTGTGGAGTCACCATGTAACCACCAGGAAGACAGGATGCAAGGCTTGTGTCCTCCATAAGATAAGTCTTATGATTATGGTTGATAATTAAGACTGAGCTAGCATATAAGAAATCCTAGACAATTGGCCAACAGCATTTGAAACTAATATAAAACTCTGTGTGTTATTTGGGACCCTAATGTGGCGGGCAGAACTCTGGAGGCTGGTGGAAAGTGCCCACGTGGTGGCAGGGCTCTGGTGACTTCCATAGAAAGACTTATCGTAACAAGGTGCTTCATAACTAGTTAAAAAATGGAAGCTATCTGGGCACTGTGGCACACACTTTTAGTCCCAGCACTCAGAGACAAAGTTAAGCCTGATATACCTAGTGAATTTGAGGCTACCAAGGTTACATAATGACAGCCTCTCAAAAACCTAAAATAAAAGGAATGTAAATGTTAAAATGAATGTAAAATACATTTTACATCATAGATCAGTCTACTACATCTACTAATGTTTTCTTTAATAAGGCAGAAGAACATTGCCTTAGAAGCTTGAAGGTCAGTGTTAGGGCTATCCCAACCCACACACAAAATGATCTTTGGGATCCCTCTGTTACTGCAGAGTACATCCCAGCCCACTGCTTAGTTACTAGTAAACTAATGAATACCCTCTCTCTGTACCATCCAGCTCCTCAAGCAGTGTTCCTCTCCTAATAGCAATAAGGACAGTTTAAGTAATAAAGTTCATTTGTTATTTGCTTTATATGCTTATGTATGAGTTACTGAGATGCTTGCAAATATTTAACCCCCAAGTATTTCTCAACAGCTCTTGGGACTCTACACAAATTCATGTCATTTTTGTTTCAATCTGCTAGTTTTCTATTTACCCCTTAGTGGTGCCACATAAATCTTTACTCCCTGGATCTTTATGCATTTCAGGATGTTCTACCTTATCTCCTACTCCTAATACCTACTGACCTAGGAATGGGCCTGAACATTTGGCCTTGAAAACCGTTCTAATAAATCAGTCTTCATCAGCCTCCACACCCTTTGCCAGGTTGTCTCCATTCATCAAATCCTTAATGATGCCAAACCTCAAATGCAGATACACGGTTGAATTGTGTTTTTACAAGGCATTGAAAAACAAAACCTCATTATTACAGGAAATGAAACTTGGATTAAACTATCATTGCTTGTAACATACTGGCTGGAGCGAGTAGAGACAATGGCTGAGCTTTACCAGTTGAACATAAAACAGCAAAGTAAAGGAAGAAACACTTTTTAAAACTTAGGTCCATGTAGGATGTCTAAACTAACCTGTATCTCAGAGTCTACCATAAAACAGAGGGCCACATCAGTAATTTAAGTGTCTTCAAAACTGTAGAGAAGCCAGTGTTCTAGTTCCAAAACAGAGCTGACACAATTTATTCACAGTATGTATAGTTGCCAATTATTTTTATTAGGTTTCCTGTATTGATAAAATCCCAAAGCATGAGTTCTGCTTCCTATTTTGAAATGGAGGCAGGGAGAAAGACATCTCTGCCATTCAAACTTTGAAAACTTGTTCACAAGTGATTTTAAAGTGAAAGTAAATTGATGTGGTCATAAACTTGATATAGACATTGGTTGTGCCAGTGTAAGTGGAAAAGATAACAAGTTTCTAAAAAAAAAAGTATAATCATACAAGCTGAATCCCTGACACCTGATTGAAACAGTTGCAGTAAACACAGATCTCCAGCATTAATGGGTACTGATTATAGTGGAAATGGTGGTTAGGTGGTACCTATTTGTTTCTATATTTGGACCTCTTTCCTAGACCCTCATCCATAAGTTACTTGTTTCACTCCTTAAGTGGCATTGGGAACAGCACAGTGTCCTGTGGTAATCAGTGGCTCTGCTTACAATATCCTCAGCAGTCCCTTTTGTTCTCAAATAGGAGCACTGACCTACAAACTAATTCCAAAACCATTTATGGCAAGCTAAAAATATTTATGTTCGGGAAGAAATAAATAAGGAATGTTTGATACAGCAAGAGAAGGTCTAATGAGCTCACACACTGAATAAAAGATTGCAAGACCCATCAGAGCAGGTTCAAGATGTACAATTCACAGCTTAGCAAGCACACATCAAGATGAGTGCCACACACAAAGCAAAATAGCAAAGAAATAATCAAAGAGGAGAACTCTAACCTTAAGAATTTGAGTTTGTCATGAGGCTATTAATTATTTTTTTACTAATAGGTAAGAAAGGAAGGCTAACAGGTAACAAAATTTGTTACCACAATACCTGCATATCACAGTAGAAATACATCAGGCTGTAACATGGATCTACATAAATAAATTTAAAATTCCAAAAATGATCCACAGAAAGATATATATGCTTTTTTCCTAGTTAATTTATCTGAAAGATAGCCAAGTAAATATAATAAAAAGCAGAGGTAAAATGAGTGCAGGTGTTTATAAAACAAAATAATATATAGAACGAGGAGAGTAGAGGTATAATGCTCTAAGGGTCTCCACTGCAATAGACTGTTATCACTTGTAGGTAAACTATGAAGAGTTAGAAAGAAGTATTCTAAATGTTAATTACATCTAAACTGGGCAATAGAGGCAACTAATGCACTAAAAGTAGAGATAAGAAAGGATACTATAAAATAGTTAATATATGTAAAAGCAACAAAAGACAGTTGGAATAATGCAGAAATGGAAAGTGGTATATATCATAGAACCATATTAGAAAGAAAATAGAAAATAAATAGATACCACTTCAGTGAAAATGTGTGTTATATTATCCTTAAATCCCAGTGGTAGACCATGAAAACATGCAAGAGACTGATGGGCTGTTTCAGGCTACACACTGACAAGAATGTTGATATACAGTCTTGTGGAATGTTGTGTTGACTCATCACAAGTTAAAGTCCACATATATTCACTTCACAATTCCAGTTCTGAGGTTTGCCTCTACTGACATTCCCACAAGCAGCTAAAATGTTCAGTTCTAAACAGTGTAACGAGGATAAATAAATACCATGGAGCAAAAGCAAATTATGATATATACATAATGGATTTTAAGCAAATACGTTTCCCTCTAGAAAATTCCTATATTTATGTATACTCATAGCTATGCATGTGAATGTACACAAAGTACAAACACACATGGTATCTTAGTTTGTTTAGACATCTATAACAAAAAATTCCATACACTTGGTAAGTTTTAAAGAACAGAAATTTACTTTTGATAGTTCTACAGGCCAATGGTCAGCAGATTTTTGCCCCAGAGAGGCCACATTCTTGTTTTGTTCCCACACAGTAAAGGGGTCAAAGAGCTTCATCAGGGTTCCTTCATAAGGGTCGAAGTCTATTCTAGCCCAATACCATCTCACAGGCTTAAGCTTACTCTGCATTAACTGAGAAGTGAGTTCAACATACAAATTCTGGAAGAACACAGTCAGATCATTAACATATCATATTACACTATAATTTTACATGACTTTTATGATAAAAATGGATATAAAATTAAATGAACTAAATATGTGTTCTCCAATCCTGGAATGTAGATCATTGGATAAATAAGGGAGGCAAACACATACAAATTCTGCTTATGGCACAGCAATCACATTATGCAGTTAAGGTTTTATAGACATATGTCTCACTGTTCTGAAAAGTGTCTTTGTTTAAATTCAACCTCCTCTGGCTTTTGTGTGCATATATATTTTCTGTAAGATATATTAGAGTTTTATGGCTTTTTCCCCTTTGGATCATCTAAGAGGTATTGAAGTCCTATACTTTTCTCTAATAAGCATAACATGTAGAAAAGCATCTCCGCTATTTTTGTATTTCATAAGTGGTTCATTCCTACCAGGTAGCATTTTCTATTGTGGCAAAGGAGTCATGATGAGCTGGTTAGGATATCTAAATACTCACAGATCTTTATCATGTTCCTGGCCTGCCACAGAGTAGAGTTGAGTGATAGATGTCCACACCAGTCCGAGCCCCAGGAGGATTCTATAGCCCAGAGCATCAAATTTTTGTCTTCTGGAGATCTGTTTCTTGAGCTTGACTGAAAGTATGAACTTAGAATAGAAGTGGCTCACCTTCTCGAATATCAACTGAAGATAAACTTAATTACTCTTTCCTATGAAAATGTGCAGGATATCACTATACAATTCATGTCAATTAAAGCAAATTGTGTGCAATATTATTTTAACTATGTCAAGGTATGTTGCTTTTGTTTATGCTGCCTTTGTTTAACTATGTAAAAATGCACCACTGTTTCAGCTTGCCTGCCTAAAGCACGTGATTTGTCTAATGAAAAACTGAATGGTCAATAGCTAGGCAAAGAAGGGATAGGCAGAGCTGGTAAGCAGAGAGAAAAGGGGAGCCAGACAACTGGAGGCCAGACAGAGGGATATGGCAGATGCAGGAAAGCAGGAGAGACAGTACACAGAAAAGGTAAACAAGGCTCAGGGCAACACATAGATTAATAGGAATGGGTTAATTTAAGTTAAAAAATAACTAGCTAGTAACAAGCCTAAGCAAAGCCTGAGATTCAAGAATAATAAGCCTCTGTGACATGATTTGGAGGCTGGTGGTCCAAGAAAGCTTGCAACAGCAAATTCCCACTTTTGATCTGTGAGGGCACCAGAAAGATGAATCAGTGAGTTATCAAACTCTAATCCTTGAATTTTGTCCAATCCACTGTAAGCTGAGTCAGCTGTCTCTTCAAAAAGGTCTCAGTCTCTGTTTGAAAGCCTTCTATTCCCAAACTCACACTTCAAGAGTACCAAACTTCTTTTACAGGCAAATAAAATTCCATTCAATATGGATATTGAGTCAAGCTCATGATATATATATATATATATATATATATATATATATATATATATATCATGTATACATGTACAACATTTTAATTATCCTTTTGTCAGTTGACACATCATGAGTTTTGGAGGAGAAAAATGGAAGTCATAATTACTGTATTAAACAAAGTAACTCAGACTCAGAAAAAATTAGCATGCTTGGAGGTCTCCTATGTGGATCCCAATGTGATGTACACATGTACACAGATGTGCAGGTGAGTGTGGTATATGATAGAAAACTGGAAGAGAGACCATAAAGCAGAAACGGACATGTTGGATAATATGAGAAAGCAGCACGCATGAGACATGACAGTGAATGGAGGTTGTGGAGGGTGGGGAGAAGTGAGAAGGGATAGGGAGATGGATGAGGTGGCATGGAGAGGAGGAGACTCAACAAAACAAATATTGTTTTGCAATACTATCGTGAAAGCTAATCTTGTGTATGCTAATTTTTAAAAGATAACAATTTCAAAGGAGAAAACGAAAAGCAGCAGCATCATGTTGAAATATTTTCATAGCTATCTCTGCCCAGTCTTTTTGTTGTTTACTTTTGAGTTTGAATTTTAATTGCATCTCTCCTTTGTCTTTTCTTACTCCCAGTCTGTTTGAATATACACTAAGAAAAAGATGTTTCAAGAATCTTATATTTTGAAATATGAACATAGCATTTTCTGAAAATTATGAATATCTTCATAAATAAATAAAACAAGAAATGGAAAGTTAATGATTCTTAACCACAAAAATACTACTTACCTACTGTGGTGACTATTTGAGAAAAAAATTAATTCCAGAATGAATATATATCTGGGAGACACAGTATGCTGGACCTTCCTACAGTGGTATCATCCATAATATCACATAAGGACAGTTGAGGAATGAACTTGACATAGGCATTGAGAAGTTATCAGTGTCCTAGAGATATGGCATATGAGTTCTGACTTTTCCTATAGGAGGCTGTGACATAGTATAATCATATGCCCTTCTGAAGGGAAGTGACTGGAAAGTCAGTACCTACAGACTTAGACATCATTTGATTCACTTCAGGCAACTAGAAAAAGGAGTCACTTGATGGACAGTTATGGAAGTGCCCAGTGTATCAGGTATGCAGAAGAAGAACCCCAACAATCAAGGAAGATCTTGTATTTCTATGGAAATAGAAATTACTATGGTTATTGTATTTTTCTTTTATTGAAAATACATCTTTTACACAATATACTCTCATTGTGGGATTCCTTCCCTCTACTTCTCCCAGTCTCTTTCCACCTCCCCTCCCATCCAGATCCACACTCTTTCTGTCTCCCCTTAGAAAACAAACAGGCTTTTAAGGAATGATGATAAATAAAATAAGATAACAATTAGAAAACAAGAATAAAGAGCCAAACAAAAAGAACAAGTAACACATATAAATTCAGAGACACACACATGCATGTACACACAGGAATCCCATAAAACCCCATGGTGGAAGCCATAATGTATACACAAGAGAGATGTAAGGTAGAAAAAATGTCCTGACAACATTCTGAGGCAAAGAACCTACAAAGATGCCATAGTTTTTTCATGTTGACCATCTACTCCTGAGTTTGAGGCCTACACTCAAGAGTAGTTTGTTTCCCCAGTGAGATTCCCTTGGAAAAAAACTAAATTTTCATTAGCAAGTGCCATCAATTACAGATAGCTTCTAGTCTAGGGATAGAATCATGTGTCCACATCTCCCTTTCGCTCTAGGACCCTTTGTTTTAACAGAGAGAATTACTATAAACCAATAGCCATTATGTATCAGAAAATAGAAAATGTTCATCTACTAATACTAGTTAGCATTAATATATGATGCTGAAAAAAGAGAAGCACTGAGGACTGTAGAAGTTGAAACTCCTACTGCTGAGTGAATGAATAGGAGGACTCTGAAAGCTGGGTTCAGGAACTACACTTAACACCCATGAGGCAGGTATGCCATCTGTACTTTTTGAAGGTGTTAAGTACCCCCAGAAGAATGAGTTTAAGGAGCTGGAATGTACTACTAAGAAAGGAACTTCACTCAGCAGGTACTCATAACTCTCAAGATTCAAGTAAGGCTGGTTCTGAAAAAAAAAAACTGCAGCCTGGTATCCTTTGCTACTAGGAATTAAACATGGGGTCTCAGACATTGAAGACCAGTGCTTTGCTGCAGAAACATATCCCCAGGACTAACTTCTAGTTTTTGGAAGAACCAACATTGCCAATATAAAGAAATGAAAAACTTATGATGCACAGGCAGAAGAAAATCAGAAGTCAGGACGTTTCCCTCTGATACTGTAGTCTTTATCCTCAATGCCTTCTGAGAAGAGCAGTGGGGGAGACAAAATGGCAAAAGAAAAGAGGTGATTTGAATAGTGCCAGCTCAGGCTCACAAAACAATGTAGAATTAGACCTTGGAGTTAAATACTCATGAACTAGACCTTTTGAATACTCAAGGGTAACACTCTATAAACAAATGGCCATTCTACACTGCTTATTGTCCATAAAATAACAAAAACAGCATGAACTTGGGTGGGCAGAGAAGTGGGAGAATCTAGAAGGAGTTGGAGGAAGGGAAAGAATATGATCAACATATATTGTATAAAAATAAGTTAAAACATTCTAAAGAGTGTAATGTACTCTTAACTACTGAGTTATCTATGCAGCCCCCAGTTTATATTTTAATATTAATTGCATTCAGATCTTAAATCTTCTCATCTTTAATTCAACAACTCTCTGGCATTTGCATTTTACATAAGATTGCTATAGTAACTACAAGTTCTTTCAAGCCTTGTTTCACTTTTGCTTTGGTCATTTATTCATTGGCAAGATGTAGTCATCAAATACCTTTAAGTGATGGATCATATTGAATGAAGTGTCCATGGAGAATATTGATTTTTCTTGCCTTTATCTAGGATAGTAAATCAGCATTTTAAATTCTCAGGTCAGTTTCCTTTATCTCATTGTTGCTTTGGCTTGGCAGTTTACTACCTTAACAAAAAATCACATATGAAACCACAGTCATTTCTTTTGCTTTTATGTGTATTTTTTTTCTTTTTGACTTTGAAATTCAGCAACTGTATTGTTATGTCTCAATTTCACATACTGTGTGATTGAAAGCATCATGCTGAGTATCACTCACAAATTCTTCCAAAAACAGATGTTTTTAGAAACTGTATATTTATTATCCTCCCAACTAATGTGCTATTATTTCCTAATTTATAATTTTTTCTTAAAAGCAAACCTCTTAATATATTATGCAATTGATTTATGAAGGGATACAATTTTTCATGTTATTTAACTGTGTAAATGTCCGTCTTCTATTACTGTCTATCAAACTCAAACCATTGTGACATTTGTTACTACTAATCCCTGCACTGGAAGTCTTGCCTGATCATAGGATATGACTAGTTCAGGCTACATAATCTGCAATTGCTAAGAGTCTTAGATGAGTTCATCCTTATAGATTCCTGGGAGTTTCCCTTGTACCAGGTTTCTACCTGACTCTGAAATGTCCCCTTTTCTAGTGGGCTCTTTCAGTGCTCTTCCTACCCCCACCTGACCCCTCATGTTTACATCCCCACCTATACCTGCACCCATTCCATCCATGAAGTCTCTTCTATTTCCCATCCCAAGGAAGATCCAAGTGTCCCCTTGACCCTCCTTGATACCTAGCCTCTCCGGGTCTGTGAATTATAGCATGGTTATCCTTTACTTATAGCTAATATCCACTTATAAGTGAGCATAAACCAAGCTTAACAATATTCTGCTGTACTCAGTAGATTGATGCCAGCCCAATTGTGATCTAGAGGCTTCCCCAGTAACTGGGGGAAACAGATTCAGAGACTTATAGTCAAACATTAGGCTAAGCTGAAGTAAACCTGCTGAAGAGTGGAAGGAAGGATTGTAGGAGCCAGAGGTTGTTACAATAAGTCCTTCTGCCAAGCCGCCTAAGTCCTGCTGCCACATGGGCACTTTCCACCAGGCCACCCAAGTTCCACCCACTGCCACGTTGAGGTCACAGGTAAGATACAGAGACTTATATTAGGTACAGATATTGCTTGGCCAATGACTAGGATTTCTCATCTGCTAGCTCAGTCTTAATTATCATAAATCTATATATATTATAAGACTTACTTATTGAGGACACCTCCCGCTGGTGCCCTCTCTTGCCAGTGGATCACATGGTGACTCCAGAGCACAGACCAGGAGGAAGAGCAAGAGAAATGGAACAACTTCCTTCTTGTCCTTGCTTATATATGAATCTGTCTGCTATGTCACTTCCTGCCTGGATCGCAAGACTTCTTTACTACATTTCCCAGAATCCTCCTTGACTCCTACTCCCACCTATCTTGCTTTCCTATTGGCCAACAATACCTTATTTATCAACCAATAAGGCAAACATATACACAGAAGGACCTCCACCATCAAGACGGGGCAGGGGCATCACAGGAAAAACCTACAGAAACAACCAACTTGACCTTATAGCAACTCACAGAGACTGAACCAAAAACCAGGGAGTCTTCAGGGGACTGAATTAGGCAATCTGCATACATGTGACAATTTTTAGCTTGGTCTTCTTGTGGGTCTCCTAACAGTGGAAGTAAGGGCTGTCTCTGACTCTTTTAGTATTTTGGGGACCCTACTCCTCCTACTGGGTCACCTTATACAGCCTTATTTCAAGAGGACGTGCATAGTCTTACTACAAATTGATATACCATAGTTTTGTCAATATCCACAGGTAACCTGCCCTTTTCTGAAGAGAAATTGTGAAGAGTGAAGGAGGGGAAAGACAGAGGCAAGGTGGTGGGAAGGGACTTAGAGGAGAAGAGGAAGGGGAAACTTAGGCCAGGATGATAAATACATACATACATACATACATACATACATACATACATACATACATAAACTCAGTGACATTTAAGTTAAGACTATTTTATGTGAACTGTTTCCAGAAAGATATGAAAAATGTCCACTGGTCTCAGATATGTAATCAACAACAAACCAAAGTAGATTTCAGTAAATGTTGATCAGTGAAACTTGAAACTCTGTGAAAAAAGTTCTTTAAGAAATAATAAATGTCATAATAGTTTGAGTTTGATAAACAGCAATGGAATATGAACACATAACACAGTTGAATAGCAAGAAACAAACCACCAGACTTCAACTTGCTTGGGGAGGTGTGTTTGAGTACACCATGTCATACTCACTGAAAGCTAATTAATACATTATGGCTGAAACTTTTTCTAAGAATTTTACAGTTTAACTTTTAATTTGTACATTGAGTCTACTTTCATTTTACATTTTAGCATAATGTGAGACACATTCCTTTGTACATCTGCCTCTTTGTGCCAACATTATTTATTGAAATCACATTCTTCTTTGATTTTCCCAGAAAGTTTGTCATAAAGTAACTTACCATGAATACAAAAAGTTGTTTCTGGGCCCCAAGTTCTTTTTCATTGATTCTTTCATTTCAGTTCATGGTGACAGCTTTGCAAGAAGTCTGGAAAGCAGGGAGCATGAATTCTTCAGCTTGTTCTGTTTCAAGTCTGTCCTGGCTATTCCAGGTCCTCTGTATTTCTATCTCTAGTATAGACACAATGAGTTTATTGACTTTTCAATTCATCAAAATTAAAAAGATTCAATCTCATTAGGGACATATTGAAACTGTAAATCAGGTTTAGAAGCCTAGTTATCCTAACACTTTCAACTCAATCCTTACACATAGGGTATTTTTTTTAAGATTTTAAAACATTTGTAGTTTTCATTGAAAAAGTCTTACACTTCTCTAGCTTAATTTTTGTAAATTTTTATTGTGTGGAAAAGTTTCCTTATATCTGAGTGTTTTGCTTGTGTGCATGCAGTACCCACAGAGACCAATAAGAGGAAATCAGATACACTGAACTGGAGATACAGAGGTTGAAAGTTGCAACATGGATGCTAGGAATCAAACAAAAGTTCTCTGAAAAAGTCGCAAGTACTCTTAACTACCCAGCCATCTATCCATCCCCCAATAGTTGTTATATTTTATACTATTATAAATGAATTTTTTAACTTTTCTATTTACATATTTATCCTAAGTTCATAGGAACATAAATGCTTGTTGAATACTGATCTTTAGGAGACAGGAACATAATTACTTATTGAATGTTGACATTGTGTATTGCATCCTTGATGAATGTGGCTTTGATTAGCAGAGGTTTATGAAGACTTCAGTATATTTTATATGCAAAGCTATATAACCTGTGAATAGATTTAGTATGACTTTTGCTTTTTAAGTCAAATGCCTTTTTTCTGTTTCTTATCTAGTTCCTATTGACCTTCTAGTCCAATGTCAAACAGGAACAGCAAAAAAAAAAATATTTCTGTGATTTTGTATTTCTTTTTTACTGTAGGCCATGTGTTTTTGTTTCTGTATACAGTCAATGCAACCACCTTTTCTAGAACCATGGAAGTTAGCCTGCAAAACATAAGTTCTCAAGTAATATCCAACGTGAGTCATTTGAGTTGTCCGTGCTAAGTTTGCAGTGTTTTCAGCAATAATAGCCCACCCTCAACACCAAGGGCAACTTAAATAATTTATGTCATTCTGGGAGTTGTAACACGAAAAATA
Source organism: Cricetulus griseus (assembly GCF_003668045.3). NCBI lineage: Eukaryota > Metazoa > Chordata > Mammalia > Rodentia > Cricetidae > Cricetulus > Cricetulus griseus. The sequence goes on along the minus strand of NC_048596.1, from coordinate 246,796,630 downwards.
AAATGACCCAAAGACTAATAATGGGTTCAAACTTCAAGGTGAATATCAGAAAAGCAAAGCAGCCAACCACTAGTTTCTTATCACTACCTCAGGCTGAATGGGCTGATCCTGTCTCAAGGAGCTCTCACCAAGCCACAGACTGTAACCTTTCCTCAGTGTGGGCTAAAGAATGAATACTGAAGACCCTGCCTCTATTTTTTTTTTGGCCCGCTGGTGCTGGGATTATACCCCTGTAGTGAGCTCTGTTATTCTATTAGACTGATTCCATCTTGTGTATCCCTGGGTGACCTTGAACTCAGAGAGATACATCTACCTCTTAATCCTGAGTCCTAGGATTACAGGTGTGTACCACAAACTCCTAGCTTCTAGTTGCTGGGATTAAAAGTGTGTATCACCACTGTTTGATCTCTAGAGCTTGAGGCTTACTTTGCTTTCTCCAGGCAAGCTTTAATAAACCATAAATGATATATCACTACAGGGAGTCATTTGAACTACCCTGACCAACACTTGGAAAGACATTTCATGTTTGATACTGGACATTTTGTTAGTCTGTGGTTGTTGTGGGGAACATTGTCCATTCAATAATCTTAACTTTTTAAGACATAAATATAGATTTTAGAGAAAGATAGAAATAGGTTGATAAAATTTTGTGTAATTTAAGTAAATATAAAACAATATGATTCCTTGAGGCTTTGTCAAACAATCTTGATGTTATTTGTCTCTCATCCACCTGTATACTTCAGTATTGACCTTGATTCCTCCTCTGCAGTTGGAGTCCCCTCTCTGTTATTCCCATATTCCATTTCATATCATCTGTATCTTCCTATTCCCCTCTCAAGCCCCCGCATACCTATGATTCCTTACTTGATACTTTCTTGGTTTCTGTGATTACTCAATGCTATTGACTCAATCTGTGGATTTGGAGCTAGGAACTACAGACGATAAAGAATATGCAGACTTTGTCTTTGGGAGATTTGGGCAACCTCACTCAATATAATCTTTACTAGGTCCATTTATTTATCTGCAAATTTTATTACTTCATTTTCCTTATAGCTGAACAATAGTTCATTGTGTATATGTACCACATGTCACTATCCATTCATCTGCTGAAGGACATTTAGATTGTTTTCATTCTCTGGCAATTGTGATTAGGACATGTATGAACATGGTTGAGGAAATACCTGTGGATATGCCAATGTTCATTCGTTGGTCCATATGCAAAGAAGTAGTATAGCTAAGTCATGCAGTGGGTTTATTTCTAATCTTTTGAGGACTCTTCACAATGACTCCTAGAGTGGTTGCACCAATTTGCATTCCCACCAAGAGTGAATAAAAGAGTTCCCCTTTCTAATCAACATTTGTGTCAGAGGTTTCATTGATGTTGGCCATTCTGACGGAGATCAGATGAAATCTCAAAGTTGTTTTAATTTACATTTCCTTAATTGCTAAGGATAATGAACACTTTTGAGATATTTCTTAGCTGGTTTTTTTTTTTTTCTGTTGAGAACTTTCTGTTTAGATTCCTAGATCCACTACCCTCTTTGGAATTGGGTCTGAAACATGGGAAGTGTTTCCTTTGACTTTTATTATTGTAGATATTAGTCCTCTGTCAGATGTATAGCTAGAAAAGATTCGCTGACATTCAGTGGGTTTCTTCATGCAACTGTTTCCTTAGTCATACAGAGCTATCTTGTTTTATGAGGCTCTAGTTTTCAGTGTTGATCTTAATTCCTTGGCAAATGGAGTTCTATTCAGAAAGTCCATTCCTATGCACATACCTTTCTGAATACTGTCTATATTTTCCTCTAACAATTTTAATTTGTTGAGTTTCAAATTGAGGTCTTTGATCCACTTAGATCCAATTTTGTACAAGGTGATACATATCTAATTTAATTCTTATGCATGTAGACATTTTTTCCTAGCATCATTTGTTGAAGATGCTTTCTTCATGGATGCTTTTTGCTTCATTGTTAAATTCAGGTAGCTGAATTAACAAATACTCATGTTTGCATCTGCTATCTTGTTCCATTGGTCTAAATGCCTGTTGGGGGGGTTGGGGTTTTTTTAACCAGTGCCATATTGTTTGTCTTACTATAGCTCCATAACAGATCTTGAAGTCTGGAATACAAATCTCTCTAATATTCTTCTTTCTGCTCAAGATTACTTTGGCTATCTGGGATCTTTTCTGATTCCATGTGAATTTTAGGATGGGTTTTCTCTGTTTCTTTGAAGAATGTTGTGGGTACTTAGATTGGTATTACATTGAATCTATAAAACACTTTTGATAGGATGATCATTTTACACTATTTACTCTATCAATTTGTGACCATGAGGTGTCATTCACCTCCTAGTGTCTTTTTCAATCTCTTTCTTAAGAAATTTGGAAGGTTTCTGTGTAGTGGTCCTTCACCTCCTTTCTTTGGTTTATTCTATGATATTTTATTGTCTTTGATGCTACTGTAAATGGAAGTGTGTTCCTGCTCAGTGTGTTTGCTGTTGATGTACAAAAAGTCTACTAATTTTTGTAAGTTGATGTATATTGCCATGATTTTGTATCTTGCCACTGCTGAAACTACTGGTTGTTTCTAGAAGTTTCCTGGTAGAATTTTTGAGATCTCTTATGTATATTATAATATCTTGTGAAAGCGATTATAACTTAACTTTTCTTTTTTGTGTCTCTTTAGTTTCCTTTTCTTGCCTTATTGCTTCAACTAGTACTTTGAGTACAATATTGAAAATTAGTGGGAATAGTAGGCAGCCCCCTCTTGTTTCTTATTTTAATGTAATTGCTTAGAAGTTTGGGGGTATTGTTCCCGTATATAGCCTTTATTATATTGAGGTATGTTCCATTCATTCCTATTCTCTATAAGACTTTCATCATGAAAGATCTTTGAATTGTGTCAAAGGCACTGTCTGTATCTATTGAAATGATCATGTGACTTTTGTCGTTAATTCCATTTATATGATTTCTTTTATTTATTGTCATGTGTATGTTGAACCAACTCTTAATTTCCAAGATAAAGCCAACTTGATCGTAGTGGATAATCTTCTTGATATGTGCCTATATTTGGTTTTCAAGTGTTTTATTGAGAATTTTTCCATCTATGTTCATCAGGGATATCTGTCTGAGTTTTGTATTCCGTTGTGTCTTTACTTGACCTGGGTATTACATTAATACTTTTCCTAGAGCCAGTGTGGGAATGATCACTCTAGTTTTATTTTTTGAAGAGTATGAATATTGTTTATATTCTTCTTAGAAGTGTATTAGAATTCTGTTGTGAATCAACTTTGGTCTGGATTTTTCCAATATCAAGACTTTTTATTTTTGCTTCAATACCCTCTTTTGTTATGTGACTGTTTAGGTTGTTGGTCTTGTCTTGATTTAAGTTTGATAGTGTGAATGAATCAAGAAGTTCATCCAGCTTTTTCTTGTGGTGCTTCACCAGTGGTCAACTGTGCTAGATGAAATTGAATAGCTCCTTCTTCAGCCATCAGCTGTCAGAAACTCTCTGAAGTGACTGATGAATGCAAACTTCATACTTTGTATGAGAAGTGCACAGCCTCAGAAGGCGCTGCGGATGCTTTTGGTGAAGAATGGGAGAGTTGTATGATCAAAATCAGTGTTGGGAAGGAAAGGACATAAAAGGTTTTCCATGAAGGTGCTTCAACTCAGGGAAAATTGTGTTTGCTGTTGAGTGAAGGGCATTCTTGCTATAGACCAAGGGACTAAAGAAAGGAAGTACATTCTGTTCTCAGATGCACTGTGGATTTCTGAGCTCAGCGATCTCAGCATGGTTACTAATATAGAAGGAGGAGAAGGAGGGGGAGGGAAAGGATATTCCTGCACTGGCTACTACCGTGCCTTGCATGTGTCCGATGTGAGAATCTGGACTTCCTTTAGACTGGGTGAATGCAAGAGATGTGCAACCTGAGTGAGGCCAGATAAAGCTCAGGATGAACTGTTTATTTGGGCCAGGGAAAGATGACTCCCAAACTAGAAGTCATCCGTGCAAAGAGACTTACGAATGAAGAGGATTAATGTCCACAGGTCTGGCAATAGTCTTCTAGATTTGCAGATAGCAGCATGTCAGAGAAAAGGGAGGCAAGTGAAAGAAATGATTTATCCAGGAAAGGAGGCTCACACATAAATCCAGGTAATATATTCTAATAATGTGTCATTGGGTAATGTTTTCATTGAATAAACTTCATGGAATATATTTAATTAAACTAAGAAAGCTGCCATCTTACTATATAGTATAATCCTGTGAGGACCATTACTATGGCACTCTCCATCATTGATCAAAAACCGGTGTCTAGCCCATGACCACATGGCAGCTCATTCATTTCCTAACCTTACTAATGCTTCCACATTTATATGAGTTACAGTTTTATACATTTAAGCACAATGCAGATTTTAATTATTGTTGTGTCCAGTTACCTTTTAAGCAATTAATGAATTACAAAGCAACAGATTAGAATCACTTACAAAGTCTATCTATATAATCATTTTCACTGGTACTCTATTGAGTCTGGTTTCTTTCTAAAGTAGGTTGCTAGTGATGAATTCTGTCTACATTTGTTTGCCTGCAGAAAAAGTATCTCTGCTTCTTTGTTGCCTGAGATTTTCATTTCTGGTCATTTTTTATTTATTTTATTAAATTATTAATATTTTCACATGTACTTTCCCTCTCCCTCTCCCTCCCTCCACCCCCATTCCTTCTACCCCACCTCCAACCTACCCCCCACCCCATCCACCCGCCACTCCCCAGGCAGGGTAGGGCCCCCAACCAGGGCTCCACCAAGTCCACCAAATCTTCCTGTGCTGGGCCTAGGCCCCTCCCCATGTGTTCAGAGACAGAGCGAATCCCTTCAAGTGGGATGGGCTCTCGAAGTCCCTCCCACCCACCAGGGCAAAACGCCAGTCCACCTCCAGAGGCTCCCAGGAGTGCAGGGGCCTCCCCATTGGCATCCATGATCAGGGGGCTGGATTAGTCCTGTACTGTCCTCCCAAAGAGCATCTGGGGTCGATATGCTTTCCCTTTTTCAGGCCAACTGTTTCTGTGGGTTTCTCCAACCAGGTACAGACCCCTTCGTTCTTCATTCCTCCCTCTCTTCAACTGAGTTCCAGATTTCAGCTCAGTGTATTTCTGTGGATGTCTGTCTCTGCTCTCATCAGCCACTGGATGAGGACTCTAGAATAGCATAGAGAGTATTCATCAATCTCATTCTAGGGGAAGGGTTTCTAGGCCAACTTCTCCTCCACTGCCCAGACTGTCAGATCGTGTCATCCTTATAGGTCTCTGGAGATCTTCCTAGTTCCAGATCTCTTCTCGGACCTATAGTGGCTCCCTCTGATATGGTATCTCTCATCCTGCTCTCTCTCCTCTATTCTTCCCCCAACTCAATATATCTGCTCCTCCATTTCTTCTCCTCTACTCTTCATCTTGTGCTCTTATTGTGGCAGCACCCACTCCCCTACCCTCATGCTCTCAATTAGCTCGGGAGTTCATGCCATTTCCCATTCCTGGGGTCCATTTATCCCTTAGAGTCATTCATGATTTCTAGTTTCCTTGGGGTAGAGGATTATAGGCTGGTAAACCTTTGCTCTATGTCTAAAAATCATATATGAGTGAGTACATACCATGTTTGTCTTTTTGTGATTGGGTTACCTCACTCAGGATGGTTTCTTCTAGTTCCATCCATTTGCCTGCGAATTTCAAGATTCCATTGCTTTTTTCTGCTGAGTAGTACTCCATTGTATAAATGTACCACATTTTCTCTTTCCATTCTTCAGTTGAGGGGCATCTAGGTTGTTTCCAGGTTCTGGCTATTACAAACAATGCTGCTATGAACATGGTTGAACATATGTCCTTGTTGTATGGACAAGCAGTATTTGGGTATATACCCAAGAGAGGAATGGCTGGATCTTGAGGTAGATTGATTCCCATTTTTCTGAGCAACCGCCATACTGATTTCCAAAGTGGTCTTACAAGTTCACACTCCCACCAGCAATGGAGGAGTGTTCCTTCTTCTCCACAACCTCTCCAGCATAGGTTGTCATTGGTATTTTTGATTTTAGCCATTCTGACAGGTGTGAGGTGGTATCTCAGAGTTGTTTTGAGTTGCATTTCTCTGATGGCCAAGGATTTTGAGCACTTTCTTAAGTGTCTTTCAGCCATTTCAGATTCCTCTGTTGAAAAATCTCTGTTTAGTTCTGCACCCCACTTTTTAATTTCATTGTATGGTGTTTTGGTGGCTAGCTTCTTGAGCTCCTTGTATATTTTGGAAATCAGTCCTCTGTCAGATGTGGGGCTGGTGAAGGTTTTTTCCCATTCTGTGGATGGTCGTTTTGTCTTACTGACTGTGTCCTTTGCCTTACAGAAGCTTCTCAGTTTCAGGAGGTCCCATTTATTAATTGCAGACCTCAGTGTCTGTGCTTCTGGCGTGATGTTCAGGAATCGTTCTCCTGTGCCAATTTGTTCAAGGGTTGTTCCCACTTTCTCTTCTAAAAGATTCAGTGTGGCTGGGTTTATGGAGAGATCTTTGATCCATTTGCACTTAAGTTTCGTGCATGGTGACAAGTATGGATCTATCTGCAATTTTCTGCATGTTCGAATCCAATTGTGCCAGCACCATTTGTTGAAGATGCTATCTTTTTTCCATTGTATGGATTTAGCACCTTTGTCAAAAATAAGGTGTTCGTAGGTGCGTGGGTTAATATCTGGGTCTTCAATTCGATTCCATTGGTCTATCTGTCTATTCTTGTGCCAATACCAAGCTGTTTTCAGAACTATGGCTCTATAGTAGACCTTGAAGTCAGGGATGGTGATGCCTCCAGAGGATCTTTTATTGTAAAGAGTTGTTTTGGCTATCCTAGGTTTTTTATTTTTCCATATAAAGTTGAGTATTGTTCTTTCAATGTCTGTGAAAAACTGTGTTGGGATTTTGATGGGGATTGCATTAAATCTGTAGATTGCTTTTGGTAGAATTGCCATTTTTACTATGTTAATTCTGCCTATCCAAGAGCACGGGAGATCTTTCCACTTTCTGGTATCTTCTTTAATTTCTTTCTTTAAAGTTTGTTAGGTTGGACCACTGAATTCTGTCCCACCCTCCCCATGGCTATCCAGTGTTTTGCTGTTGATCATTTCTGTTTGGGCTGAGGTTTTGTTCATTTGCTTCTTAGCCAAGTGGTACTGAACTGGCAATCCTCCTTCTTGGGCCTCTCTAGTATGTCATCATGCCTGGTTTGGTCATGGTGACCTGTGATATTTGTTTATTGACAATCATGAGTTCATTGGATTCTTTGTTCTCACTAGATTAAGATTTTTTTTCTCTTTGGAACTAGTAATTTGAGTTTGATATGCCAAGTTATGAATCTATCTAACCCTGTCTACATTTACCAGCATTAGAGATCACTGGGCTTCTTTGATACTAAAACTACACTTAGTGTTTGCTGCTGGACATTATACATTTTAAATAAATTAATGTAGGGGCTCTGGAAATTGGAAACCCCTTACCGATATTACTGTGGTTGTGTTTTACTGAGGTGGTGACTACTGTTTGATTGATAGAGACTTAGTTAACCTATTCTATAATGCTTCTCTTCTTGCTAGTGATACTCACTAAAGCTATTTTCTGATCATCACAGGCATCAGTTAATGTTTGGACACAGCTCTGCTTAGATGCCTTGAACCAGTTATCTTTTCCTCTATCTTTTTCATTCGCCCAGTTATCTATATCAAATTCTGGATAGTTCCTTAAACTTAGCTCTCTTATCATGTGTAAGCTTTAGAGCCTTGTCTAATCTGTTAAGATCACAACTATCCTTTAAATTTCAATTTTGCATTTCAGCAATAGAATTTTGTTGTATATACTGTCTAAATTTACTTTCTGTCTTATCTCAGATATTATTTTGCTGCTATATTTCTCGATGTATTTTATCTTCCTGTGTTTTGTGTCTCTTACATTAAGTAACTTTCTCTAGCAAACATTTCATTTACAGTATTCTAATTCTTTGGATTCTGTGGCATATTGAACTAGAGCTTTTTAATTATCTAGAGCCACAAGATGTTAATATCCAGTGTTATATATCTAGATGCCTCTTCAAAGTAGATAATGCAAATCTCGACAGATTTTTTAGGTAGGGATGATCTAAGCAGAAGAATTTAAAATAGAAAGGTTATGAAAACAATCTGAGTACTTGACCATAGAGAAATATGCATTCATTTGTTGGAATTGAATGCAGCCATTGTTAATAAAATTTTCAAGTAACTTTTGTAACCTAATAAGCTGTTTATAATTTAATATTAAGTGACATTTTAGGATAAATATGGTTTCTATAATTATTTCCAAAAATGAAATTATTTATAGTATTACAAAAACAAAAGAAAGAAAATATTCTTAAAGATGATGACATGAAAATTATTTTAATTATGTTCTTTATAATTTAATACAATTTCTGCATTCAGAATTTATAAAACACCACTCATATTTAAAATGAAATGAATTCAAAATAAAAGAAAACCTCTTGAAGTTTCATATATTTAAGAAGAAGGCAATTAGTCCGCACAGCCCCTCTCTCCAGCCTGGTTGGTATGCTTTCGGGCCCTTTATTCTCTCCAGTGCTGTTGACATATTTGTTTTTGTAGCTGTCAGATTGTCACAATGTTTTCTTTAGAGATGGGGGCTCCGAGGCATCTTCTATCTTTCATATCTCTGAATACAACCCCAGGGGTGAATTCATGATGAATATTTAAGTTTTCAGAAAGGTTGTGAGTAGCTCATCTTCTGGGTCATGACAACTGACAGCCTGTACAATATTCTAACGAGGGTGATGACAAGAGTCTGAACTAGTCACAGTGCAGACTCAGTCTTCTGACATCATTTACATAAATCAATGATATCTGAATGAACTCATCCCAGAATTATTAAAAATAACAACTGGATAATGGGATAATAATTGAGACCAGTCCTGTTTTAAAATTTATATTTGAATAACAACTCTCCATGCTGTCACCGTTCACCTTTCCTCTCTGCTGGTGTTTTAGCACAGTATCACTCATTATCATTCTTTCTTATAGAAACAGTTTTCCCTTTTCATTATACTAATAAAACAATGACTTCTTGTCGGTACGCCAAGTAATTAATCCTCTGCGAGTAGGCCTGCTTTAATTTAAACATGCTAATCTTTTGCACTTTTCAAGTAGGAAATGAGACATCACCTAACAGATAATTAGTTTTTGCAGTTCCACTTTATATCCCACAAATGATGGGGAGAGATTGAATCACATATCAGCCAGAAAACATCCACTCCACAGGCTTCACTGCATGGAAATGTCTGAAGACAGGTAGCATAACAATTGTTTGTCAAAGGAGAACTTAAAATGTTTGTGCTAGAAAGTCAGATGTAGGAAGACATCACAGAGAAAAGAAACGACTTAAGTAGGCCTAAGTGAAGAACAAATTGGAAACACGTTAAAATATTTATTTGTCTAATTGTGTTTTGATTTCCCCTGGGAAGAAACTGAGAGTAAAGCCTGTTGAAGAAGGGATTATTTCCAATGTAAACTTTTTTAGCAAGCTGAGCTCCAGAGCAGTTAAGACAAACCCTGATAATTCCAGAGAGATGAGTTCAACCAACACAGACAGCATTAACAAATCCAGTCTAGAAAGTGCCCAAGGTAAGTAGATTATGAATGGGTTTTAGGAGACCTGTTTGTTCATGGCTAAAAATCAGCCCAATAGAAATGAAGCATTGAAGCTGATAACATTGAGAAGTATCTTGCAATTGTTAGGCTGGGTTAAAAGTCAAGTCCATATAAAATAAATTCTTCTATCAAATCTACTGTATCATAAACAGAAATGGAGACATGGAGTCTCATTATGCAAGTAAGGAAAAAGGACTAATATAAATAAGTTATAACTTTCCATATAAATGCTACAAAAATTGATATGGAAAAAAGTAAATTAAGAAACTGGAAGTTTAATCACAAAGGTAGTCAGCAATAGTCTCAAATATCTATGTACAAAAAAAAATCACAAAATGTGAGAGCAGCCCTAATAGAGAACTCTGAAAATACCACAATGACTAGCATTCACAGTGAACATCTTTAATAATGAGAATACGAAAAAAATAGTAACATGATCGAATGTAAAGGGTGAATCTAAGAACTGTGCCTGTGATATACTTACCATAAAAATATAGTCTTAGTCAAAAAAATATCATACACCAGAAAATTTCAACTGAGGGGTATTCCCCCTTAAAAGATGCAACATTAGGAACAAAGGCAAAATGAGCAATGTTTCAGACCAAAGGAGTCCCAGAAATACAATTACAGCGATCCACAGATTCACACACTTTATCCTAGAGAGTATGTGAACAGCTAAAGTGCATATGTGACACCAAAAACAACCGGCCTGCTTACATTAGGCCAATCCCTATAACTCTATATAGTAGTTAACATATTAGGAAGAGAAAGTATTGAATTATTGTAGCAAGTGGGAAGCAGGTGAATTTAGATCAAGTACAAACAATTACTCCTTGAGACAGACCAATGATGCATAAGGAAACTTGCTACACCTTACTTCAGTACTTCCTTCTCTCAGAGACATCAGAGGCATTGCACATATGGATTTATCTTAAATAGGTGTAAAGACTGTGATACAGTGATCCAAGCATCCATTGAAATCCATCTTTGATTATTTCCATAGCTATGGAAGCAATGATTTTGTTGTTGTTGTTTGAGACAAGGTTTCTCTGTGAAGCTTTGTAGACCAGGATGGCCTCGAACTCACAGATATCTGCCTGCCTCTGCCTTCTGAGTGCTGAGATTAAAGGCATATGCCACCACTGCCCAACAGAAGCAATAATTTAATGAACAAAACTTTTCAAATTTTCAGTGATGAAGACCTCAACAGCAGAAGCTGTGGGTACCAGATATTGTGACTAGAGAAGCAGATACACATGCCAACATGACTACTTTACCCTGCAAATATCCCTATCACTTGACAGCACTACAGTAACCATCACCTATTCTCCAGTATTATGTTTCTTCTCCCTATGTTGTTTAGCTTTTCTAATTCTTTTGTAAATTCTCCCAAAAAGATACTTTGCTAAGATGATAGCAACTGGGCTTCTAGAAAATGGACAGTTAGGGCTGGAGTCTGTTCATTTGAAGTCCACATGCACTGAACCTGTGAAGATAAGCTTTCACATTGCAGGGTAGAGAAACCACTCATCCTTATATCAAAGAAGTTGGGGTGCTGCTAAACAAGGGGGTCTGAAATAGTTAATCTTGTTGCTCTGACCAAAAGAAGTCACCCGAAGAAGGAAGGCTTTCCATAGGCTTCCTGTTTGAGAAGACACGGCCTACCACTGTGGAGAACACATGACTGTAGATAGTTCTACAAGACTAGGGGACATCTGACAGGTACTTTCTCACTTTACCAGCAGAGTAGGAATCAGAAAGAGGGTCATGATCAGGGTTTAGCTATCTAAATCAAGCTCTCTGCAACACACACCAATAGTCTACTTCCTCTAGCAAGGCCCACTTCCCAAAGGTTTCCCAATCTCCCACAACATAGCCAACATCTAGGGAAAAAATGCTCAAACATTTGAGCTCATGGGGAACAATTGTATTCAAATCATACTAAGGCTTTAGGCCTTACATAGAGTCAAGGTCTTAGAGTGTTTAAGTATTTTCAGGTGCAGAGTAAAGGTTATTGCAAAATTGGGCTAAAGATAGAGTTCAGTGGTTAAGCAATTGCTTAGCATGTGTGGAGACTTTGGCTCATTCCCCAATACTGCGCCATAATAACTAAGATTTTTAAAGGTAATGGAAAATCACAACAAATGAAAACAGACATGAGGGCACAGTCACTTCAGAAATGGAATGTTGGTCACTCAGCTACATCAAGAATTCCAATTCACTGAGTGAGGTCTTTGACTAAGAGTTAAGGGACAATGTGGGTAGGACAGTATCCCTGTGCCTTATGCTCAGAAATGAGGCTGCATAGGACTGTGCTTTCCCTGTGCCATATACATATTCACTCCAGTGAATTAACAGACCCTCAGACCCTACATTTTAACTTCTAGATTTCCTTATATCATCCATGTGATTGGTACTTGTTAAACACATTTGAGGGTAAATCAGACTGCATGTACAGCTAATTGCATGCATGCTGAAAAGGATAATTTATGCTTTCAATAAAAATTTAAAGTATTTTCATAAACGCTATAGGAATTCATATTCACTCAGAAATATGTGTCTGTCTGTCTCAATGCTGAGCCCTACCTTTTATCCTAAGATTAACCCAAACTCTTCACTAATTTCATAAGTGAAAGGTTAAAAAATTCTTGTGGCATAAGCCTCTGCTTTAATCATTTCTAAATTTCCTCCCAAATAGAAAGTGTTCAGTAAATACTTTGTTAATTTTAAAATATGAATTAATAGCCTGGTGCAACATTACAATCGTTTTCAAGAGGTCTCAAAACACTGGCAATTATAATGCACCTTCCTTGTGTGTTTGCATTGGTGACTAAATTCTGCATCTCATACACACCATGAAAACAATCATGTTAAGCTGGGAATTGACATTTCAAAAATAAATGTAATCAAGAGAGTGCTTTCTGAACATATCCACTCTGATTTATCATCTTGTAAATATTTTTTCTCCCACTTACATACCCAGAATCCGTGAGATTTCGCACAGTTTCATATATTACTCTTTTTATAAGCCTCCACTGTGTGCTACTGAAATATTCCACTTACAAGTCAAGGGAATTTCAAGGCTACAGATGATGGCACCAAACTTCCACAATTACCCAAGTTCGTAGGCCTGTTTCCTTTCTAAAATGCACCTGCTGTTAGATTTGCCATAGCTTTATGAAGTACTTAGATACTAACCTGAAGTCAACATGTTGAATTGGGGAGAACACTTGATGGCTTGTTTGTGTCAAGGGCATTTGTGACTATCATTGCATCATTTTTTATTTGGAAAATAAAACTTCATTCTCTCAATAAATGCTAGAGAAGTTGAGAAAGACAGCTGACATTGCTCTCTGGCCTCCACATGCATATGCACACATGTGCATGTACACACAAATAAGAACACATAATGCACACACTAAAGGAAAACCTAAAGTTTGTAGTAATCACAATTGTTATTTTCATGTTTCTAATTTTTCTATCTTTAGGAGCTATTAGGAAAATGGGTATTTTGTGAAAAAATGCCATTATGCCCTATACTATGACCCATTATTATCTCCAAGAAGCTATATGATTAACATTTTAGGGAAATAACATCATAAGAATCTGTAGTAAATTGCCCTAGTATCTGATAAAAGAATGGCTGTCCAGGAGGAGGAAGGGACATATTAAGTTCAGCAGCAAAAGTGATTTGAGAAACTTAAAGGGCTCACATGCCCATTGTGATTGGTATGTCACCATTGATCTAGTAAGTCCCAGGGCACCACTCATTCCAACTGATGTATAATTTAAACCATGGTTAGAAACATGCATGCAGAGATAAGAAAGGAGAAGGAGAGAGGGGGAAGGGGAAACCATTAGTCTTATTTGTCATATTCTTCTTTATGGACAAGTAATGCTGTATTTTTTCCTTCATATGTGTCTCCAGTTAGGTATTCAAGATCTTAACCATATTTTGTTTTTATTTTAGGTTTCTCCAGTGCCAGAAAAAATATCTATTCCATTCCATAATCTAACCTGTAATCACTGTGTGGTATCCTAATGTGGCTTCCATTACTCAACAGCCATATTTCCCCTCATCTTAATATATTGTTCTTACTGGCAAGTGTTGTGGTGAACCTAATTTGTTTGCACTTCCATCACTTTTCTCAGAAAGTCACCTATTCACAGGAACTCGGTTCCAGAAACTCCTTCCATGAAAAACAGATCAAAATAATTTTTGCTCTTCTGTTCTTTATTAGTAACTGCCATCACCAACTAAAAAACGCTCCCTTTTAAAACATCCATATGCACCCCAATCTAGATGTTCTTTCTAGACAGAAAGCGTGTTTCTTCCCCTTATTCTTTTGATACACAGAAACAAGGTCATATGGGTTTATATTGATTTATTGATTCCCTCCGCCCAGCAGTAGGTTTAGATTCCAGCCAATCCACCTAGGTTTCATCTTCCCACATGTGCAAATACAGCAAAATCCAGCACAGAGCAGACCACAACAGTGAATTTCCAAGGTAACAAGAGTTACAAGCTATTCTTCAGGCCTGAAAATATGAGATGAGTGAGACAAAATATAATATCCAATGTAAGTGATGAAGTCAAGAGATGTTTTACCTTATGAAAGGGATGCAGGAAAAAGAAGCCTGTAAGGGAGTGTTTTAGTCAATTCAAAATAAAATACATTATTAGAAACCATGTATTTTATAAAACATAATCTTCTACATATATTTCTATGCTTTTATACAGACTAAGGAAGTGACAAAAAAGATTTTTTCTTGTGTTCTTTTTGTTGTTATTTTGCTTTGTTTTAGAAAAAAATGGTCATTTATACCATTTAGACCCAAAGTTTATTGTATTGAACTTTGGACAGTACTTTGGAGTCACAAGGAGGTAACCAGGACCCATTTATTTAGCAGTTCTCTGTAGACTATCTCCTAAATGACAGGCCTCTTTTAACTGTTGAAACCATAGAAGCTGATATTATAGTTAAGATCTCAGAGATCATGGAGATGAAATTCATAGTGACTTATGCTCTAGTATAAAGATAGGCAAGAGGGTGGGGGGAGACAGACAGACAGACAGACAGGCAGGCAGGCAGGTAGGCAGGCAGGCAAGCAGGCAAGCAGAGACAGAGACAGACAGAATTTTAGGTGGTGGCCTGAGTTGGGAGGCCAATAGCCCTTATTGATATGATAAAAAGATATTCAAACATGGTTGACAAGGCCGTAGCAACATTGTAAGCCTACACTAAAAGAAAATGGGTGATACAGAAATTAAATTCCAGAAATCATCATAGAAATTAGGTAATATGGAACAAATGGAGCAAAATGGCTACTGACAATGTTCCTTCTGCTATGGTCTTCCAGCAGACACATGGGTTTGCACAGCTGTTCTCACACCAAACTGTTCACCATGAAGCCAGGAGAAAGACAGCAATATCTTATCTCAGTTCGTTGTTGAACGATGCCTTGAAGAAGGTCCAAAGAAAGAGCTGCCTTTCCACACTTCAGCTACACTGTCCTGTTTGAAGAGAGATGCCTCATAGGTGAGGAGGAGAGAGCTTAAGTCCTGAGACACATAACCAGTTGTGACAAGATGAAATCCAGTGCTGAACAAGACCCCATTCACACCAACCCCAGGTCAGCACTCACAGACTGAGCCCCTAGTGTCACATTAGAATGCTGCCTGCCTGTCTCCACCAGCTCACTGTCCTTCAACCTTAGACTGCAGAAAGAGAGACAAGACTGTCCTACCGGGTACAAAGCATAAAAATTGCCTCAAGAATTAATCATGAATTCAGTACTGTGAGATTCAACACCAGAAAATACCCAACAGGCCACTTAGGCCAGAGCTCACAGAGGGGAGCTCTATACCCACCCAAACAGCACACACATGCCTGTGTACCAGTGGAATAAACTATCATTATGGCCTACATTCTTGGCATCCTGTGGAATGTAGAGAGTAAGGTCAGGGACACCTTACACAAGGCTGCAAAATTAGCATGTAAGAAAAATAAGTTGGCAGTGAGGGAAATGCCCTTTTCATGTCAGAAGGTAAACTCATTCTAGTACCAACATGCACACCCCAGAGTAGAGATGTAAGATGTTACTAGGGCACACAGTCTCTGCTGTAGTCCTGCATCTCTACTCCATTCCTTGTTTGGAGCTAAAAGAACCTGGAACCTGTGGTGGGTGAACTTCCAACCTTATCCAACCCATTTTCACTTGGGGTGGTCACAGGGCAACCATCCTCACACTTCACAAGTACCTGTAGCTGTGAGACTCAAGTGTGATCCAGCTAGTGAGTGCCATAATTGGTAACGAAAATATTGTCTCAGTGGCCAATCCCCAAACTTTAGTTAACAGAACTAGCTCCAGGCCAGTGCACAAAGACAGGGCCTTCAGTCTTTCCTGTACCAGGCAGAGAGTTGAGCTCCAGTGAGACAGTCTCACATTTATGCAACAACTGTGGTGTGGGCCTAGTGCCCCCCAGAGATCATGTAGTTCCTTGCAGGTGTGAGACTTAGACACCATCCAGTTGTGTCCACCCCGGTGATGGGTGACTATGCCAGTTGTGTCCACCCCAGTGTTGGGTGACTATGCCAGCATTACCCAGCACAGCATGAAGCAAGACTCTGTTCGTTGATGGTAAGACAGAGCAGAATATAGAGCAGAGGATTTGACCTTAGATCACAATGCCAGAATAGTGAATCCTAACACTGGACAGATCCTAGAAGTCTCCATTCCCAGACCAATATCCTCAAACAGAACTTCTAGGACAGCCTTGGCATCAGTGACAGAGATATGTGGTCTCAGTCCATTTGATTTCAGTTACTCTGGCATTGACTACAGTAGTTCTGGGCCATGAGTCCACCTCAGCAACAGAGAGTTCATAGCTTTGTGATCCTGGCTCTGTCTTGAGTGCTCAGCTCAGAGGTCACTGGGCTCAATGTATGATATTGGTGTCCACAGGAATAACAAAAACCTGCAGCTGGTCCCTCAACCATGAACCAGGCAGAAACTTACAGCTGACTATAGAGTCCTGTGACTGCTTATGAACCCCAGGGAGAGGAAGGAACTATTCTTTTGAGCTGTTTCCCCAATTCTTATTGGACAGGATACCAACTACAGGTTTAGAAGAATCCTAGGCTTGGATTGCCCTCCAGTGGTGAAAGGTGACAACACACCAACAGGAGACAGACTGACCCTGAAATTGGGTACCACAATGAAAGTGGAGAGAGGAGGTGGGGAGATCCTGCGTCCTGTTTAGAATGTCTGGAAATATGGACACAAACAAACCAAATTAAGACAGGAAATATCTTCAATGCCCAGAAAATATTTCATAGAAAATACCAAAAACTATCAAGAAAGCATGACGTCATTCAAAAGTCAAAATAAGTCTCCAGAAGTGACGAAACCACCACCAATCTGAGTTAACACTTGGATTGAGAGTTTAAAACTTTAAAGGGAACTCAATGAGCTTGAAGAGAAACAGAAGTTTCTAACTCAAAAACTTAACATAGAGAAGAAAGCTATTTAAAAAAGCAAACAGACCTGTAAGCTGAAAATACACTAATAAAATTAAATCCATGAGAGAAGTCACTAGTATGATAGATGAAATAGATGTGAAAAGTAAGGGACTAAAAGATGGGCTATTTGATTATGAAAGGTGAGGTTTGGGGATAAAAATGGATGAAAAAATCTACAGGAACATCAGAAAAGCATAAAAGAGTGGACACTGGGCACTGGCCCTTAAGAGGGCCTGGAGTAGATAGCTTTTCAAACATCCCAATATAGGAAGATTAAATATAGCAAAACAAATTCATCTCAGCTGAGTCTGCTCCGAGATATAAGCAAGATATTGAAGGGTAAATAGAAGATTAGGGGGTACAGAAGAGGAGAAATAACACCTATGGGTGCCTCGAATCTACTGATAATGGGCCTATAGGCAGGACTCATCAGTGCTAGCAGAGAGTGGCATGTGATTTTTACAGCATTAAAGGAAACAAATTTCCAATTGAGAATATTGTACCCAGCAAAGCTATCCTTTAGAATACAGATGCAAAGGCATTGCCAAACAAAACTTAGGAGACAATAAACTGTTGTACAACCATACCTGTTGTATAAACACTAGACAAAATTCTAAAACTGAATGATCCATTAAAGAAAACATTGAAAAATATAAAAAGTCTTAGGCAAGAATAATTATGTAAAGTTAAATGTGTCCTATCATATCTTTAGGATGGAGACTAAACAACAAAACAGTAGTGACTATTAATTATATTAATTAATATAGATGTGTTTAAGATGTCACTATAGAAATATACACAATGAAGCATAGAAAGGTCAAAATGGGGGAGGTGAAAAGGAAGGGTAACACAAAAAGGTAACCACTTCCTTACTTGCTCCTAATAACTATGACAAGTTGCTATTGTTGAAAATTAGCCTGTTAACCCACATGGCATGATAACCTTAGTGTAATAGTGACACACATACATTGGCAGTAACTAGCAGGCTTCTAATTGGACTTAAGATCCAATCAACAAGAGAAAATTCATTCTTGGTACTGAAAACCTAGCCAACTACCAGGGGCTAGGGAAGTCATGGATCTGAAAAGAGAACATGTAACCACCATCTCACTAAACCAACATAATCCCCAACTACACTCTAAATATTCATCTTTAAACCCAAAGGTAGGTGTAGTACTCGCTCCTAATCAAGAAAACTTCTCTTTGCAGTAGACAGACACCATTACATAAAATTACAAACAACCAAAATGCAGTGGTGTGGTGTAAGCCAAAGTAGATACATCTACAAAACACCGCCCCACCTAAGGCTCAAGGATCATTGTGGAAGAGGGGGCAGAAATACTGTGAGAGCTAGGGGATCAAGGAGTTTGCTGGTAGACTGTCTCCTACTGACGTCAGAAGATACACCATAAAGTTTCACCAAATGACTGCCTAAACATGAACTGAACATGGAAAACAACAATAGCCATACCAAAGTTCATAGGGGAAAGACCACAAGGCCTCAACCCTACAAAAAGAACTATAGGCAGATAAAAAATACTGAGAGCAAGAAAACCATTTTCACAAGAGAAGAATACATCAATTGTTTATCTAATACCAAAGCTCAGTCCTGAAACCATACATGCAAGTAACATTATAAATATTGAGCAGGTTATATTAAGTTACACAAATACATATATACACATGACAGCAATTAATGGGAAATGAGTTTGAAAAGAAGCAGGGGACATATGGGGGGATAGAGGGGGGAAAGAAAAGTGAGAAATTATATAATTAAATTATAATCTCAAAAAGGAAATTATAATAAATAAATAAAGCCTGTTAAAAATAGGAGGGTGGAACATGCTTTAATCCCAGCACTATGAAGGCAGAAGCTGGGAAAGTTCTATATTAGAGGCTAGTCAAGTTACATAAAGAGACAATGGCTCAAAAGAACATAGCTTTCTTTAAGAAAAAAAAAAGCCTGCTATGACAGTCTCATTGATGACCAGATATCAAAAATGAATGACAGACAAATCTAAAAATAATCAAGAAATCAAAATACAATAGTTGATGTGGATATATCTCAGTGGTAGAGCAATTGACTATAAAATATATTGCTAGAATAAATAAGCACAAGAAATGATGTAGGAGGGTGTAAAAGAGTGAAAAGAAACTATGAGAAGATTGGAAAATTATTTGCAAGATGGTTGTGGTATGATTCTCACCATAAGTGTTAGTAGATCAAGTTTTCCAACTAAAAGACATAGAGTGGATGAATAGGCTGAAAATCAAAAGCAAGATGTAACTATCTGCTGCGTATAAGAAACTCACTTCATCTTCAGAGACACACATGAACAAAAGTGAAGGGCTGGAATAAAACATTTCATAGAACTGGAACCCAGAAGAAGCAGCCTAGATGAACTCATGTCTCATAAAATTGACTTATGATCAAATGCAGTACAAAGAGATAGAGGAAATAAGCCTACAGAACAATGGAGAGATGACTGAGCAAAACCAAATTGAAATTCTAACTGCATTTAATATTGGAGCATCTAAGTATGTGAAGCCAATATTAATAAACATGAAGAGAAAGGCAAATTAGTTTGTGCAACAACAGTAGGTGACTTTAATACCTCACCTTCAGCAAGGGACATATCATGCAAAGAAAAAAGTCATCAAAGAAACTGCAGAGGTAAAGTGCATTCTCCACCAAAGAACCCCACAGACAGCTGCAGAATATTCTATGTAATAGTTACAGAACATGTCTTCTCATCAGTACATAGAGCATTCTACAGAATAAATTATGTGATCAATGACAGGAAAGTCTCAAAGATTCATATAATGGAAATCAAATCAAGTGTATGTGCTGGAAGCTAAGCAGTAAAACTAAAAGTCTGTAGCCTCCAAAGGGAGGGGAAAAAACTTTTGAAAGCACACAAATAACATGGAAATGCAACAAGCTATTTGATCAAAAGTGTATCAAAGAAGAAGGAAGGGGATTAAAATATTTCCAAGCAAATGAAAATGGATGTAGAGTCTACCAGACTACCAGGAAGCTGAGAAAGTGGTCCCAATGGGGACACATATACTCAGCAGTGCTTGCAAAGAAATCAAAATGATCTCAAATGACAACCCATCACAAGGACAAACGGAACCCAAAATTGCCGGGAAAGTCGGCATGATAACAATCAGAGCAGAAGTTAATGGAATCCGGGTATAAAAGTAATTCTAAAGATCCATGAGATGGAGAGTTGATTGTTCAAGAAGATCAAATTGATAATTGATAAGCCCTCAGCCAAGAGAAGTAAGAAGAAATGGAGAAAACATGCATGAAGTCAGAGAGACCTTGAAAAAGAAAGACCTTGAAACACCACAGAAATGAAGGGAATCCATAAATTACTGTCAATAACTAGATGTCAACAAGTTTTATAGCTTAGAAAACTGAAACAAATTCCTGGACGGACACACCTTTCAAGATCAATCAGGAAGGAACAGCAAACTTCATGAACAAAGAATAAATGGGATTAAATCAGTAACAACAAAATGTCTCCCATCAAAGAACATCAGAGGGCTTCAATCCTGGGTACTACCAAGCATTTCAAAATGAGCTAGGCCCATTTTTTAATTGTGAGGAAAGTCTTGAAAACTACAAAAGCAATATTTCCCTAACACCAAAACCAGAAAAAGACTCAAGGTACTGGAAAGGAGGCATCTGTGATAAATGTAACTACAAAATTCTCAGCAAAATTGCAGCAAATTCAACCAAACAGTAGGCTGGTGGATTTACCATGGTGAGGGGTGACTCACCTCAGGGTTGTAAAAAATGATTCAATGTACAAATCAACAGTAGGATAAAGCTAAATTCTTTCATATAAAAATCTGAAACAGACAAGATTAACCACTTTCATCAGTTCTGTTCCCAGACTTTCAGGAGTCCTACTGAGAAAAAAAAATAGCAAAACAAAGAAACAAAGCAATATGAATCAGCAACAAAGTCAGGTAGTTGTCTTGACATCATATTTGATCCTGTATATGGAAGACATACATATATACATATATACATAACACATACATACATACATGCATACATACATACATACATACATACATACATACATACATACATACAATGCCAAGCATAGTGATGCATACCTGTAAGCCCAGCACGTAGGAGCTGGAGACAGGAGAATTAGCAATTCAGAGTCATCCACAAATACATGTTAATTAGAGGCCAGCCTATACTACATGAACCACTGTCTCAAAACATGCATGCATACACTCAGGCATGAATAAACACACACACAGGTTTTAGTAATCAAAACAACTTTATACAGTCATTAAAAACAGACAGATAAGCCATTGAGGCATAAAAAGCCTGTGAGGTAGAATATAAACCCATCTATAGCTCAAATGACTGTCATTAACAATACTTACTATGAATAGTCTTTATAAAAACTGTATATTTTGTTTTGTTTTTCTCTTACTTCATAGCATTGGACAACTGGACATACACGTGTAGAAGATTAAGATCAGATCCCTTAGTTTTCAGTAAATACAAAAAATAAAAACACAATGTATCAGAACTCACATATAAGATCCAAAACTGTGAAACTCCAGAGAGGAAATGCTTCTTGGCATTGGATTTCTAGGAAAAGGCCCTGAAAAGAATAATCAGCAGAATGAAGACAACCTGCAAAAAGGAGAAAATATTTGCAAATGATACAGCTGACAGAGTTAATACACAGAATCCATACAAAACTCAAAACTCAAAAGTAAAAAAGTAAGCCACTTAAGAATGAGCAACACTTAAACAGACATTACTCAAAAGAAGGTGTATAAACTTCATCAGGAATATGAAGAAACAGTCAACGGTATTGGACATAGGGAAATACAAGTCAATATCACAGTGCAATACCATCTCATTCCTATTTCAGTTGATTATCATTAGAAAAATGAAAGAGTGAGCATGAATGTAAAGGCAGGAGCCTCTGAACACTGTGCCTGGGGAGATGGAGATGTAAATTAGTAGAGCTACTATAGAAAATCCTCAACAAATTACAAAGGCATCTTTGTAGATACACACGGGGGTGGGCCTAGGCCCTATCCCAAAGGATACAATAGACTCTGATGACACCCTATGGAAGGCCTCACCATCCAGGAGGAGCAGAAAGGATATGTGATAGATAGGGTTTTAGTTGGGGCGTGGTGGTAGGGGAGAATGGGTGGGAGAAGGAAACTGGGATTGTCATGTAAAACAATCCTGTTTCTAATTCAAATAAAAAATTTGAAAAAAATTACAAAGGCAATCACAGTGTGATCCAACAATACAACTCCATGTGCAAAAATATTGCCCACTAAAGAGACAACTACACCTCCATGTCAAGAGCAGCATTAGTCACAATAGCCATGAAATGGAAACAAACATGATTTTCATTTTCACCTTGAAAATATTATCATTTTGACAATTTTACACCAGAAAAAAAAGTAAAATATAATTGTCCATTTGGGGATTGATGGAGAATGCAACTCTTTTACAACTTGTTAATGGTTCTGAAGCTTACCAGTTCCTAGTAAGAATATCCCATCCTTAACAAGTGACAGTGACAGGGCTGTAGATGTCATTCTGGGTAGTGGTGAACAGAGTATAGCTCCACAGAGTTGAACATGGGATCCATGAGAAGACCAATCTCACAGCTCCATTCTTGTATTGTTTGTATTATCTGCTGTATAAAATATGCAGCATTTACTCTAAACTGTGATAAATATCAAGCTCATTTGTTCAGTCCTGACTGCCATCTGTGTGGGTAATCCATCATGACTCTACCTTGAGACCTCATATCATCCCATTAGACCCTAACACAACTAGGATCTGTGCAAACCAGGGATCCCTTCTGAACTTCAGGAAGATGTACAAGTACAGAGCTGAACCCTCTCTCCAGACTCTCAGTCTTTATATGCATCTTTGCAAACACACTCATTCTAACACTGCTGCTCCAGGCCTGAAGTTCAGGACGACCTGTGATACTGCTCCCGGGTAGGTCTGAGACTTGTGGTTCCTGGAATGAAGTTCTTGAAAGAGGAAAATGAAGCAAACTATTTCATCTTAAAAATAACAACACACACTGTAAGTCCTGAGTTATAAATCAAACCAAATAGAAGCAAGGAGGAGGGAAAGAAAATCTCTTAAGAACTTAAGGCCTGGGCTGGCTGATAATATGGCCCAGAGAGTAAGGACACTTGCCTCCAAGACTGAAGATCTGAGTTCAATCCTGGGAATTCACAGGGTGGAAAGAGAGAACTGTTGTCCTTCAACCGCCAAATGCATGTAGTATCAGGCAGTGACACATCCCACGAGCAAACACACAGAGAAACACACAAATAACAAATAAATATAATGTAAAATTAATCCTGTCTTACATGTCCAAATACTGGGGAGGCTGAGGCCACTGATTTCCTCCAACTCCAGAGTCTTTGATCAGTCTGGGCAACATAATCAGATTCTTCTCCAAAGAAGAGGAGAGAAAGGAAGGGGAAATAAAGAGAAGGGAAGGGAAGGGAAGGGAAGGGAAGGGAAGGGAAGGGAAGGGAAGGGAAGGGAAGGGAAGGGAAGGGAAGGGAGGAGACAGCATTGAAGAGAAGGGAAGAGGAGCTGAAGGAAACAGTGAAGAAGGGTTCAAATGTATGTATTTTTATTTTTCACTGGAAAAAATGAATAAAGGATTAAGGATGAATTTTCAGGACTAGACTATAGAATTCTAAAGCATGGGCATGGAGAGATGCTTCAGCTATTAAAGGCTAGGCTCACAACTAACCTTCAGCAAAGTGGCAGCATACAAGATTAACTCAAAAAAATCCGTAGCCCTACTATACACCAATGACACATTGGTGGAGAAAGAAATCAGAGAAACATCACCCTTACGATTGTCACTAACAACATAAAATACCTTGGGGTAACACTAACCAAAAATGTGAAAGACCTGTACCATAATAATTTTGAGTCTCTAAAGAAAGAAATTAAAGAAGATACCAGAAAATGGAAAGATCTCCCATGCTCTTGGATAGGTAGGATCAACATAGTAAAAATGGCAATCTTGCCAAAAGCAATCTACAGATTCAATGCAATCCCCATCAAAATCCCAACACAATTCTTCACAGACCTTGAAAGAACAATTCTCAACTTTATATGGAGAAACAAAAGACCCAGGATAGCCAAAACATCCCTATACAATAAAGGAACTTCTGGAGGCATCACCATCCCTGACTTCAAGCTCTATTACAGAGCTATAATCCTAAAAACAGCTTGGTATTGGCACAAAAATAGACTATTAGACCAATGGAATAGAATTGAAAATTCTGATATTACCCCACACACCTATGAACAACTGATTTTTGACAAATAATCCAAATGGAGTGTGCTGGATGTCTCTACAATTTTGTTCAAATGACTGCAGAACCTGGAAAACCTGTTGCTACTATTGATGCATAACATATTGCCATTATTGATATATATATATATATATATGCTAATTGAAACTCAAATATGTGATGAATCCAAGGTGTTTCAGTGAGTGCTCACCTGTGCATGCAAATTTGATTTCATCTTTAGTAAGTAGTAAAGTTATATGCTTGCCAAAAAAAAAATAAGTGACACACTGGAAGACAAATGTCACACAATTTCAATTTTATGTGTAACCTAGAAATGATGAACTCATGGGAACAGAGAGCAGAATTGTGGCTATTAGGCTTCAATGTGGGTCTTTTAACAATGGGGAAATGATTGGTTTAAGGATATAAAACTGCAGTTGACAAGAGGCATGGACTCTGTGAAGTCTTGAGGTCTACTGAGAGCATGATAAATATGGTTGATATCAATATGCTATATTTTAAAAGTTGTGAGATAGTATACTTTAAGTGCTCTCAAAACTAGAGAAAGTAAAAACTCAGTGTGCAAAAGTGGTATGTCAAGAAAACTGTATTTGTACATATAGTTTGAAATCGGTGCAGTGCAGGCTGAGCATCCTTAAAACAATGATCCAAAACATCCTAAAAGTGATGATACTTCAGTTAGACAGATGTTGAAAAGCACAGCCCAGAGCCACTGACCTCTGCATGAAACATAGGTCCTCAAAAGAAAACAGAAGCAGGAATTTTCTCAAACTAAGAAGTTCCAGGTGTTTCTTAATCACTCACTCATGGATAAAGCATATTCATAAGTCAATGTTGCTGTTTGGTTTAATTTTGTTATCAAAACTTAGCAGCTTTGGTAACAAATGAATGATGCTCGCCTGCTTAGTTGTCAACCTTACATTTTCAAGGGACAGTGTTTACCCAACAGCTGTCATTTGAAAATCCTGTAATGTTCTTTTATGAGAGGGAAAGAGCAGTCGTGCACTTTCAACCAAGTCCAAGTCAACCCATTGGACTTGGGCTCAGCTGGAATGAGTTGGAGACAATTGTTCTTACTATATGAATGACAAGTATATGTGCTGTCGATCAATCACGATTACTCTGACAGATTCTGCCTGTACCATACTCTTGATGCCTGTCAGGTGACACTGGAAGCACTTTCTGAGAGGAATGGACCCAGTGTCATTTCCAGGACAGTGACTACAGTGGCTGTGAACACAGAACAGTGGAGCTTTTGCTGCCATAGCTTCCATCTCCACAGTGAAGGAAAACTTTCAGGAATGGCTGGCTAATGTTCCCAAAGATGACCTAAGTGGTCACCTCTAGGCTTTGTTAATGACTGGTATTCTCAGCTAAGATGTATACTATCTGTCTTCCTCCCTAAGCATAGAAATGTAGGTTGGTCAAAGTCAAACAAGTGTCAAAGCCCAAGTCAGCACCAAAACATTCTCTATAATGCATCTATCTGACTAAAAGTCCCCAAGAGTGCCTGGCCTGTCTCTTCTTCCCTCTCTGGTATTTATTAGTACAGTGGTTTAGGTTGTTTTCAGAATGTGGTCTCAAAGTGAGGAAGGCGTTGACAATGCTAGGATTATGTGACCCTTCTAGCAAACACATGAAGACTAATCTTTGAACTATAGAATTTTAGAATGAAAGCAGATTGTCAAGACTCATCCACTCCCATTATTTTACCAAAAAGAAACATGGGCCAAAAAATGCAAGACTTTCCCACATCTGCCTAATCAAACAAAGGAGAGGAGGTGGATTCCTAGTAGCCCCACTGCATCCCTTTTCCATGAGAGGTGATGGTCTGTTACTAAAAGTGTTCATCCATTCATACAAATCTCAGAAAATTTGCAAGCTATAGGTGCCATCCAAACATTTATTTTTTATAGACATGACAACAAGCATTTGATCCCATCTTTCCATTCATTCTTTATCTGCACTGACAGTGCAGTACCTAGCTGACTATAAGTCTTCAGGTCCCAGTAAAATTACCATTTCAGTGATTACAAAGTAACTTTCTCTCAAACATGAGAAAGTTTCTTCTGCACAAATAAATAAATGAACATCAATGCCACCCTGTGTAACAGATGCAGAAATACATTGTCATTGTCTTCCCAGGGAAATTTTTATCTTATTGATACAGAAGGAAAACAAAATTGCTATCTGAAAGCAAATCTAGCTAAAGAATCATTCCTTCCAGAAACAGAACAATTTTTAATAAAAGCATACATACTAACTGCTTGCTCATGGGTTCTCCATATGAAATAGCTCACTAATGCAAATATCAATCTTCATATGATCACTAAGCAGATGGAAATTTTCAAAAAAATCATTATTTTTTAATAATAATGTCAGAAGAAATTAGAAAGGTGTTCTGTTAGCTTCCAGGTGGCTACTTCAGCCAGGGTGCATGCAGTCTCCAGACACAATTGGTAGGCACATGGATCAGGCTTGCGTTCTGACAACACACCCAGGCAAGGGGCATTGTTCACACTCTTTGTGAAATAAGACTTCCCTTGCACCGAACTTCAGGCACAAAATAAGATTTATTGAAACCCCTAATGTCCCCCTGGTGGCTCATGAAGTATGAGGCTCTTGGTTACAGTTCTGTCTCTGCCATTTTGGACAAGACATTTAACTTCGGGTTTATTTTTATTGCTTTTTGAAGTCGCTTTGTCTGTAGCATGGAAAAAATATTGCTAACATTTTTCAAATAATTTTTGTGTGAATAAAATTTGACAATAGTTATGAAAGTACTCTATAACACATAGAACACAAAACTGTCCACTTTGAGCCTCTAAATCCAAATGGAAGAGGTATTAATTGGCAAAACCTACATAAAATAATTCTAATTGGAAGCAGGAGCCCTCCACACATGTCATACCTTTAATTTAACAACACCACCTCTGTGAATTTGCTCTAGGGAAATAACTAGTAGTGTGATAAGAAATGCACACACACGATCCTCAAGAACAAACTATTGATAATAAATGCAAAAGCAAAGAAGCCAGTGGATAAGCCAGTTAACAACATAAATTAACACAGAAAAAGATCGGTTAAATCCAGCTAATCTATTGTTATGTCTTTAAAATTTTATTATACTAAAAAGTGAATATAATAATAAGTGGAGAAGCAGAAAAGAAAACCATGTACATTTAAGGTAATATCACACAAACACTACAGTTATAAGTAGGTATATGAATGATTATGAAAGCTGAGGCAAGGTCTACCTAATCACCCTAGGGACTAGAATTTGGGGTAATTTTCATCTCCTTTGTACTTTTCTGTCTTGCTTTCCACTATTTACTTTCCTTGTTCAAGTTAGAATAATTAAATTGGTAGTGAAAGGCAATGATGATCAAGCCTCCACAGGCATCATCTGCAGGCACACTCAGAACTACCATGAACAGAGGCTAACCAACCACGAGGCCCTGTACCAACTGTTTTTATACACACTGTGGGGTAACTCTTGCAATTTCTATGGTCAGACAGAGAAAAACACATCTCATCTTAAATATTTTGTCCAAAGACATAAACTGTTTAATTGTAAACACATCATTGATACTCTGATCAGTATGATTTCATAGCACATATGTGTAATTGCTATCTCTCCTCAAATACTAAAATATTAAAGTGTAACTAACACATTCCTTTCAATTCCAAAGAATGAAAACAATGTATGGAGGAGATTATATAATCCTTTTCTCCACACCCGGTGGTCATATAGATAAAATATACAAATAACTCACATACTGTATACATCTGTATTTATAAAATAATATGTAAATGCATTCTCTAGTTAGTTCCAATATATAATACAGTATATTATGTGTACTAGATTTAATGTATTGTGCATTTTATAAAGATTATGCTGAATATAGGTACATATTTATACCACACTCTTATGATGGTGTTTGATTATGCTGAATATAGGTACATATTTATACCACACACTATGATGGTGTTTTGTCTTCATATGTATTCTGTAAAATGTAGAAAGGTGTCACAGTTATTACACTGAAAGTATGGATGTTACAATCAGGCAGATAGAAACCTTAAGGCTGACTGTCTCATTTGGGGTAGGGGGTAAGACTGAGTGAGTTGCTTTACCTCACTCTGAAAAGCTTCAGTGATTGTGGTAACAAGAGTTATAAGGCTCGATCTTTATGAGTGCAAATTACTAAATGAAACAATGTTTATTTCAGAAACAAACAGATGCAGCAGTACTGAGAACACTTGTTGAGAACGATTTCTGCATCCCTTTCTGGTTGAAGATTTTCATACCTCTACCCTGCTTCTATTGTGATACATGCACTGTCACGGTCCCATGCAGAGTATTCTGTATCTCCCTACATTGCTCCAAAACTCAGTGGTAACTAGAAAAGGTAGGGTGGGGAATGATAGTATGACCCTATGTGACTGACACCTATTCCATCTCTGAACTGTGGTTTGGGTCTCAAATGATGGACAGTAAGGGGATCAGGTGAAATTATAGTCAAGGCATACAGTCAGTGTTATAAAGAGTTAGTACGAACCTGAGAGCTTATGAGAGGCTGAGAATGCTTCCAGTATTGGTGCTGTAACCTCTGAGAGCTGGAGAAGAACCAGGTGGCATGTGCCACCTCCAAGACTGTTCACTGGAGTTGAAAAGGCAGCTACTAAGCTCAGGTCCATAGCAACCCACTTTTCTCCACCCATTTCTACAGGACCCTTGTGCTGTGGATGTACTGTAAAGTTACCAGATGCCACAGTGGAGAAGCAGAGTCCAAATTCTAAGGCCCATTTTACCAACAAGTCATTTCCATAGCACTACCATGGAGCCATTATTCCAAGGAACCCAGTGCCTTAAAAATGTAGATGAGTGAGTTTAATTATTTAGGGACCAGAAGGAAACAGAGAGAGAGAGAGAGAGAGAGAGAGAGAGAGAGAGAGAGAGAGAGAGAGGATAGAATCACATAACTTGAAGAATGTGTTCTCCATTAGTATATGCTCAAGGTTTGTGATAGGAAGCTCATGTACCTAGCAACATGTGTACCTAGCACAAACGAGTAAATAGTCTATAGAAGTAAGTGCTTTGGGATAAATAAGATTTATCTCTATGAGATTTTTATTTTACTTATTATTTGTGTGTGTGCATGCAGGTATGTGAATGCCACAGTGCACAAGTGAATGTCAAAAGACAAAGTGCAGGAGTTAGACCTTATCTTCCACTAAGGTTTGAATTCAGGTCTCAGTCCTCTGACAGGCATCTTTAGCCATCCAGCTGTCTTATCAGCTCAGGACTTTCTAAGCCATTATTTTCAGGAACATTTTACTAAGTTATGCATATTTTCTGTTTAAATTCTTTAATAGGATGGAGAACATATAAGTAACATACCTCATGTTTTACAGAGAGTAAGTGCGATAAATTATTTGCTCTTAATTCAGAGAGCTCATCCTATGGCTGCAGGGAATGTCCACATCCTCACTCAGTCACATTGCATCTGGTCCTTTGTCTTTGAACTTTCCAACTTTGGTCAGGGACTCACCTAGGGTAATTAAATAAATAAAAGTGTTTACTTATTTTAAATTTTCTTTTATCACCTCCCTATTCGGGCATGAGTTCTGACCAACTCTGGCTTATCTCTTGTTTGTTTTCATCAGTGGTTGGTCTTTCCCAATAACACATCTGCTTCTTTTCTCAAATGAGGGTTTAGCTCCTGAGCACACACAGAACAATCTCAGCAAAAACTTAAGAGGCTGGCTGCACACTCAGTGTGGCTTTTTTTTCCATGTTTACAAACAAACTTGTTCATAGATTCTCAACCACTCTGCAGATGTTTCTAAAAAGTTACATGACTGGCAAATTAAGAGTAAGATTCCAGTGATGAAGAAACAAGAAAATAAACAACCAGGAAGTGAAGGAAAAAGCTTGTAGATTCAAGATAAACACCAGCCAACCACAAGCCAGAGGGTGCCCCGGGGCAGCAAGGCAGGGAGGCCAGAGAGAAGGGGCAGCTAAAGGGAAAGAGAGAGTTCCATGTGCTTGTGGTCGATTAAGAGCCCATGCTCTGACCTCACCTACAGGTGTGGTCAGGCACACCTGTAGCCAGCCCTTAGGAGGTGTGGTTACGGTGTCTCCCTACAAGGAAGTGCATAGTAGAATCGGGAAAGCACAGTTGATGAGCACTGAGCCCTGGGTGAGTCCTGCCCTGTCAAATGCATTAGAAAGCTATTGTGTAAAGAAGCAGCAGCAACAGTGTTAAGCTGGATTTAGTGAGCAGGTGGTTTAGATTTCATCCTCTGAGAGCATCTCCCCGCATGCTGTCATTCTACCCTTACCTACACTCACAAAGAGACAGCTTGTGGCATGGCTCTACCTATCATGCATCTCTTCATACACTGATCACCTACTAAAGTTTAACCCATTTTCAGTTAACAACTATTAACTCAAAACACAGCTCTCATCTCAATGAGAGTAGGATTATTTATTCTGAAGCTAAATATGAGTGATCACAGCCTAGGAAATAGATTCAAGTTATTCCAAATAGCATGTTCCAACATGGAAACAGGAAATTTTTATAACTATGTTTCAAATACATTAGGGGGAACATGGGGTGGAACATCCCACAGCATGGGAAATTATGTATGTGGCTCAGGTTTCAGATGCTACCTGATAACATACTTACCTGTAGGGTTGGTAGAAGCCAGATGTCTATTAATACATCCCAGAAGATCTCGTGTGATAGTTACCATCCAGATGTTACATCAGACATGGAGGTAGGCAATGGATGGCTATTTAGAGGACCAAAACATAAGATAATCAGAGGCCTGCAACATTCCAACTCTCCAAAGCCACGGAGCTCTAATCAGTCAACCAGTCTTGTAAACTCTCACACAGTTGTGGTTTTGTTCCTGAGAACTCACAGTCTGAAAAAGAAAATCTTTTCTAAACACTTATATTTGATATGACTAATTTTATTAATTAACTTGAATTACTTGATACTGGAAAATAATGCAGATCTTGACATTCTAGAGTCAGGAAGCCACAAAGCCATTTAGTTAGCAGGGAAAATGAAGCCCTGCCCAAAAGGGGCAGTCACAAACTTGTGCCCTCAGACACACTGTCATTTATTGCTAAATTATGTCTTGCTGCCTAGGCAAGAGAACTGTTCAAAAACATGGTAAAAAGATTTTATTATTTTTTTGTCTGTGTGTCTTTAATCTTTATATTCAACAGCCTATGATTTCTTTAAAAACAAAACAAAAAAAAAAACAACAGCAAAAACAAACCATGGGAAAAACCATACTGGCATTTATGTTCATTCAGCGGTACTCTGCAAAGAGAAAAAGAACATGTCACTTTCCCCAAAAGATACAGCTACCTGTTTCCACTGCTCAGGTCTCCTTCCTCAGGGCAGGGAGTGGAGCAGAGGGGAGAGGAGGGAAGGAGAGGGGAGAGGTGGGAGTCTAAGGTAGAGCAGCATTGAGGTCTGTCTGTCACTGGCTGACTGCAGCTGCAGTGCACAGCCCAGTAAGAGTGTGGAGCCCACATTCAGCGCTTCACTGGAAGCCTGCAAGTCCTTCCTAGAGTCCATGAACTCAGCAGGAGAACCCAACAGAATCAGAGCTTGAGTTTTTGCTGTGTCCAGATGCAGAGGGTCTGTGCATTCAAAACATGGCTGGTCCACAGGACATGCTGGAAGTATAGAAAAAAATGTTGGTTCTACTGGGCTAAGCCACATATTTCACTAATGCTTTTAACAATCACAGTAAAGCATTCTGAGAAATGCAATAGCATAGGAAACTACTGGTTAAGTAGTTTCTAATAAGAGAAGTTTTGCCCAAAGTGGAAACGATGAAAATAGCAGAGGGGCCCCGGCTTTTAGTTCATGGTCATGGAAGCAGGGGCAGAAGACGAGTAAGAAGAGAAGGGGCATGTTAAGGGTAGTGGGGTGTCGAGAAGGATGTATAGGGATATATGCATATTAAAAATGTCATAGTGAAACTAATTACTTTGTTTTGACAACCAAGTAATAGTAGTATAGTAGTAAACAATGATAGTTTTAAAACAAAACAAGCCTAACATTCCCTAAACACTTTAGCGCCTTCAGTGTGTATGGCTGAGAGTACAACAGGTATGCAGATGAGGTGTTTCTCATTTTCTCAGCCAGTTAAAAAATAACAGCTTAGCCTTTCCAAAAAGAGTGCCTGTCTCGGACTCTTATTAGTTGACTTAAAACAAGAAAGCAATTTACAGTGTTGAAAATAAATGTAGAAAACAATTGTCCTGTCATCACAGCTTGCTCAGCCCATCAGAGCCTTCTGACTGGTATTATGCTGGAAGTGTGCCTTAGATAATATCTGATTAATGTAGTTCTTTTTATTGAAGCACAGAGCGCTGATTATAATATACAGATTTCCAAGCCACCTAGGTAATTACAGGCCTTAACAGCAAACTTGGTGCTTTATCCTCGCCAAAGGAAGTTTCATTATCCCTGTATTATCTTGCACACAGAAAGAATTTCCTGAAGGTGACCTTTTTATAGGTGGTAACCATGGTAACAGATTTCCAGCCGCTAACACTCTGACACTACTGGTGCACTGCAAATGTTGGAGGGATGTTACGGATTGATGTTTTGGGTTGCCCTCGAGAGACACAGCTGCATAAATGCTTACCAATTTGTGAGGAAAATTTTAAAAGAAATTTAAAACCACGGTTTCTGTTCCCTTGTTAATCAGAAAGATGATTTTTTTCCTAAGATCTTGTTAATATACACAGGGACTGTGAGAGTAAAAATAAAAGATTGAAGAGAAAATTTATTCCTTACATTATTTTTAAATAGGACATTCAATGCATCAGGTAGTGAGAGACAAGCACCCCTTTGGGTCGATTCTTTGCTTGAAAGTACTGCTGGAGCCCTGAGGAGCTGTAAAGGGTGAATCTGCTCATCAACAGGCTTGGTGGTGCAATTCTAAGAAACTGTAGCTTCAGCACTTAATTCCAAAAGAATTAGGAAACTTTCTAGGTAAGTAGCAAAGTTGGAAGGCAGATCTGCCAATTCAACCGCATCCAAGACATCAAAAAGGTGAGTTAGGACAAGAAATTTCTAGCTCTCTTGATCCATGAGTGAAGAAAACACATGATAGGGAGATGCTCAGTTTCTGGTTCCCCTTTAATCGGGTTGACTTAAGTGATTTATTTCTTTTTTGTTTTTTTCATTTTTAAAGAATTTTATTTTACATTCCAACAGTAGCTCTCCCTCCTACCACTCTTCCCACCACACTGTCCTCCTCCCACCCTCCTTCACCTCCCCTACCATGTCCCCTAGCCCATCCCCAGTCTACTCCTCATGACTAAGGGCTCCCATGAGGAGTCAACATAGTCTGGCATAAGAGGTTGGGCAGGGCCAACCCCTCTCCCATGCATTAAGACTGAGCATGGAATCCCACAGTGGGGAATGGGCTCCAAAAAGCTAGCTCATGTACTGGGATTATATCGTCCTACTACCAGGGACTCCTCAGCTAGTCCAAACTTCACACTGTCTCCCACCTATAGAGGGCCTAGTTTGGTCCCCTAGAGTCTCCACAGATGTCCGTCTAGAGGTCTAGAGTTCATGAGTTTCCACGAGCTTGGTTCAGCTATCTCTGTAGATTTCTCCATAGTGATCTTGACCTCCCTTGCTCAGATGTTCCTTCTCCCTCTCTTTACCTGGATTCCCAGAGTTTGGCCTGGTGCTTGTTAGTGGATCTCTGTGCCTGTTTCCATCTATTACTGAATGAAGGCTCTATGATAATAGTTGAGGTATTCACCAATCTGATTACAGGAGTAGGTAGGCCAGTTTAGGCATCCTCTCTACTATTGCTAAGAGTGTTTTAATATCCAAGTTCATTTCTAGCCCCACATTATACGAAACAAGTCATTTCTTCTGCATGAATCATTCACTAATAATGCTGTGCATTTCAGGCACAATCAGATTTTCTCTTAATGCCATTGTTTCTCCACTTCTGATACTTCTGTCCCTTGTTTGGGGTGTTATTTCTTCTAAGCTCTATTTATGTTAATCTATTTATTTGCATATTTTCATCATTTCTGCCCTTAATGAAAAACACAAAAATACATGTGCACACTCTAATTTGTGAAGTGTTTCCTTGAAGGCAATATGGCCTATTTGAAGATACCTTTTCAAGTTTTAATAACCTCAAATTTCAGAAAGAAGAAACCACAATTCGTAGAAACTTGGCACCAGCAGAACAGAGGGGGGGAAGTGTAATCTAAGAAACAAAAGAATTCAAGAAAATTGATGAACTTCTAGGAAACATAACAGAGAAGATAAAATGTGGTTGATCAGTCAGATGTCATGTTAGATCCCAGAGATATCAAAAGGACAGCAAGTAAATACAGATGTCAATGTCACCACAGAAAGTTGACATCTTAGGCACCACAGACCATATAATAAGAAGTGCAAATTACCCCACTTAGTCAATGTGAAGAAGTATCTGTTATCTCCCCTGTAACAATTAAGAAATTTTAGTTTATGATTTTAAGATTTTATACAGTAAGAGTTTAGTTTTTACATAGCATTAAATAAGCTGCCAAATATATAGTGACATTTGTAATGACAGTAGCCTAACAAAAAGAAAAACACAAGACTCATTCTGAAATGCAAATTAGGAGTCATTGTACCTTTCCTGGAGAGAGAAAGGTCCTAAAACAATGTGTACAGCTTCTTTTTCCTCTCCATTTTTTATTTAAATTAGAAACAAGATTGTTTTACATGTCACTCCCAGTTCCCTCTCCCTCCCCCCCACCCACCCACATCCCCTCCCAACTAACACCCTACCTATCCCATAGTCTTTCTACTCCCCAGGGAGGGTGAGACCTTCCACAGGGGGGTCTTCAAAGTCTGTCATATTCTTTGGGATAGGGCCTAGGCCAAACCCTTTGTGACTAGACTCAGGGAGTATCCCTCCATGTGGGATGGGCTCCTAAAGTCCATTCCCATGCTAACAATAAGTACTGATCCACTACAAGAGAACCCATAGATTTCTGAGGTCTCCTCACTGACACCAACATTCAAGGGGTCTGGATCAGTCCCATGCTGGTTTCCCAGCTATCAGTCTGGGAACCAAGAGTTACCCCTTGTTCAGGTCAGCAGTTTCTGTGGGTTTAACCAGCCTGGTCTTGACCATTTTGTTCATCACTCCACCTGCTCTCCAACTGGATTCCAGTTCAGTTCAGTGTTTAGCTGTGGCTGTCTGTTTCTACTTCCACCAGCTGCTGGATGAAGGGTAAAAGATGGTAAATAAGTGAGTCATCAATCTCATTATCAGGGGATGGCATTTAAGGTAGCCTCTCCTCTGTTGCTTAGATTGTTAGTTGGTGTCATCCTTGTAGATCTTCAGAAATTTCCCTAATGCCTGATTTCCCTTTAAACCTATAATGGCTCCCTCTAATATGGTATCTCTTATCTTGCTTTCCTCTATTCTTCCCACAACTCAACCTTCCTGCTCCCTCATGTCCTCCTCACCCCCCTTCTCCCCATCTCATTCTACTAGCTCCCTCCCTCCTCCCCATGCTCCCAATTTGCTCAGGAGATCTTGTCCCTTTCCCCCTCTCCAGGGGACCATGTATGTCTCTCTTAGAATCCTCCTTGTTTCCTAGCTTCTCTGGCAGTGTGGACTATAGGCTAGGAATCCTTTATTCTATCTCTAAACTCCATATATGAGTGAATAAATACATGTTTGTCTTTTTGTGACTGTGTTACCTTGCTCAGAATGGTTTCTTCTAGTTCCATTCATTTGCCTGCTACTTTCAAGATTCCATTTTTTTTCTGCTGAGTAGTACTCCATTGTGTAAATGTACCACATTTTCTCTATCCATTCTTCAGTTAAGGAGCATCTAGGTTATTTCCAGGTTCTGGCTATTACAAATAATGCTGCTATGAACATAGTTGAACAGATGTCCTTGTTGTAGGAATGTGCTTCTTTTGGGTATATGCCTAAGAGTAGAATTGCTGGATCTTGTGGTAGACTGATTCTCATTTTCCTGAGCATTTGCCATATGGATTTCGAAAGTGGTTGTACAAGTTGGCACTCCCACCAACAATGGAGTAGTGTTCCCCTTTCTCCACAACCTCTCCAGTATAAATTGTCATTGGTGTTTTTGATTTTAGCCATTCTGACAGGTGTAAGATGGTATCTCAGAGTTGTTTTGATTTGCATTTCCCTGATGGCTAAGGATGTTGAATACTTTCTTACCTGTCTTTTAGCCATTTTAGATTCCTCTATTGAGAATTGTCTATTTAGTTCTGTACCCCACTTTTTAATTGGATTATTTGGTGTTGTGGAGACTAGTTTCTTGTGTTCTTTGTAAATTTTGGAGATCATCCCTCTGTCAGATATGGGGTTGGTGAAGATCTTTCCCAGTCTGTGGGCTGTCATTTTGTCTTGTTGTCTGTGTCCGTTGCCTTACAGAAGTTTCTCAATTTCAGGAGGTCCCATTTAATAATTGTGGATCTCAGTGTCTGTGCTACTGTTGTAATGCTTGGGAAGCGATCTCCTGTACCGATTAATTCAAGGGTATTTCCCACTTTATCTTCTAATAGGTTCAGTGTGGCTGGATTTATTTTGAGGTCTTTGATCCATTTGGAATTAAGTTTTGTGTATGGTGATAGACATGTATCTATCTGCAGTCTTCTACATGCCAGCATCCAGTTATGCCAGCACCATTTGTTGAAGATGCTTTATTTATTCCATTGTATAGCTTTCGCTTCTTTGTCAAAACGCCAGCCATTCATAGGTGTGTGGGTTAATATCGGGGTTTTCAACTCCATTCCATTGGTCTACCTATATATTTTGTGTCAATACCAATCTGTTTTCAAGACGATAGCTCTATAATAAAGCTTGAAATCAGGAATGGTGATGCCTCCAGAAGTTCCTTTATTTTACAGAGTTTTTTGGTCTATCCTGAGTCTTTTGTTTTTCCATATAAAGTTGAGAATTGTTCTTTCAAGGTCTGTGAAGAATTGTGCTGGGATTTTGATGGGGATTGTGTTGAATCTGTAGATTGTTTCTGGCAAGATTGCCATTTTTACTATGTTGATCCTACCTATCCAAGACCATGGGGGATCCTTCCATTTTCTGGTATCTTCTTTAATTTCTTTCTTTAAAGACTTAAAATTCTTATGATACAGGTCTTTCACTTTTTTGGTTAGCATTACCCCGAGGTATTTTATGTTGTTTGTGGCAATTGTAAAGGGTGATGTTTCTCTGATTTCTTTCTCAGCACATCTATCATCCATATATAGCAGGACTACTGATTTTTTTTTAGTTAATCTTGTATCCTGCCACTCTGCTGAAGGTGTTTATCAGCTGTAGGATAGAGTTTTTTGGGTCACTTATGTAGACTACCATATCATCTGTAAACAGTGAAAGCTTAATTTCTTCCTTTCCAATTTGTATCCCCTTGATCTCCTTTTGCTGTCTTATTGCTCTAGCTAGAATTTCAAGGACAATATTGAAGAGGTATGGAGAGAGTGGACAGCCTTGTCTTGTTCCTGATTTTAAAGGAATAGCTTTGAGTTTCTCTCCATTTAGTTTGATGTTGGCTGTTGGCTTACTGTATATTGTTTTATTATGTTCAGGTATGTTCCTCTTATTCCTGATCTCTCCAGGACCTTTATCATGAAGGCATGTTGAATTTTGTCAAAGGATTTTTCAGCATTTAATGAGATGATCATGTGGTTTTCTTCTTCAGTTGGTTTATATGGTGGATTACATTGACAGATTTTCTACTGTTTAACCAACCCTGCATCCCAGGAATGAAGCCTACTTGATCATGG
Source organism: Cricetulus griseus (assembly GCF_003668045.3). Taxonomy (NCBI): domain Eukaryota; kingdom Metazoa; phylum Chordata; class Mammalia; order Rodentia; family Cricetidae; genus Cricetulus; species Cricetulus griseus. The sequence continues at coordinate 246,758,179 of NC_048596.1, read as the reverse complement.
TGGATGATTTTTCTGATATGTTTGTGGATTTGGTTTGCCAATATTTTATTGAGTATTTTTGCATCTATGTCCATGAGGGATATTGGTCTGCAATTCTCTTTCTTAGTTGTGTCTTTGTGTGGCTTGGGTACCAAGGTAATTATAGCCTCAAAAAATGAGTTTGGCAATGAACCTTCTGCTTCTATTGTGTACAACAATTTGAGGAGTATTGATATTAGCTCTTCTTTGAATTTCTGGTAGAATTCTGCTCTGAACCCATCTGGCCCTGGGATTTTTTTGGTTGGAGATTTTTGATGACTACTTCTATTTCATTAGGGGTTATAGGTCTATTTAAGTTGCTTATCTGTTCTTGATTTAATTTTGGTAAGTGAAATCTGTCCAGAAAATTGTCCATTTTCTTTAGATTTTCAAATTTTGAGGAATATAGGTTTTCGAAGCATGACCTGATGATTCTCTGGATTCCCTCTGTGTCTGTTGTTATGTCCCCCTTTTCATTCCTGATTTTATTAATTTGCATGTCCACTCTCTGCTGTTTGGTAAGTTTTGATAAAGGTTTGTCTATCTTGTTGATTTTCTTGAAGAACCAACTCTTCATTATATTGATTCTTTGTATTGTTCTCCTAGTAGCCTACCTTAAATGCCCTTCCCTGATTATGACCTTGATGACTGACTTATATGTCATCCTATAGCCTTCATCCAGCAGCTAGTAGAAGTAGAAGCAGAAACCCATAACTAATCACCGAACTGAACTGGAACCCAGATGCAGAGAAGGACCAGTGAAGAGCACAGCAGTCCAGACTAGGCTGGTGCAACCCACAGAAACAGCTGACCTGAGCATCAGAGAACTCTTGCTCCCCAAACTGAGAGCAGGAATACCAGCATGGAACTGATCCAGACCCCAGGAACATGGTTTTCTGTGAGGAAACCTCAGAAATCTACAGGACCTCCTGTAGAAGTTCAGTGCTTATCCCTAGCATAGGTGTGGACTTTGGGAGCCCGTTCCACATAGAGGAATACTCCCTGAGCCAAGACACATGGGGTTGGGCCTAGGCCCTATCCCAAAGGATACAATAGACACTGATGACACACTATGGAAGGCCTCACCATCCAGGGGAAGCAGAAAGGATATGTGATAGGTAGAGTTTTAGTTGGGGGCGGGGGCAGTAGGGGAGGATGGGTCGGAGAAGGGATCTTTGATTGTCATGTAAAATCCTATTTCTAATTCAAATAAAAAAGTTGGAAAAATTAAAAAATAAACCATTTAACTAAACCATAAAAAAGAAATTCTTTTGTCAGATATGTCTCAAGTATGACTAGAAAATCAGACCCAAGCTATATAATTTTCTTAAGTAATTTCAGGACACTTAATAAGGCAATGTGAAAACAATGTACCTATCAATTAAATCAGACCCTAGAAGTACACATTGAAAATTATCAATTCATAATTTTTGAAGATGTATAATTTTACATAGGCACACTGAAATATATGTTTCTTGATAATATTGTGGTTGATAGAGCATTATACATGCTTATACAATCATAAATGCATTAAAAATATAAATAATTTATGTTAAATTCAGGAAGTATGAACTAAAATAGACTGCTCTGAATACTGAGTAGTCTTTAAGATTGCCTCCAGATGCAAAACTATTTTTAATTTAATGTTTGTTATTTCACCATTTTTAGAGGAATTACTCACATATGTACTTATGGAAATAATATTTACACTTATTTACTTTATTTGCTTTATAAAAATACCATAACACTTTCACTTTCCCTCTCAACATTGTATGTTCAATTGTCTTTATTTGTGAAAGTAGTTTTTTTCCATCCACATTTGTTATATTTTATGTCTGTACCTTAAGTTTTTAATTTTTCTGTTAATAAATGTTGAAAATGTTCCCAGGTTTTTTTTTCTTATAAATCATCCTGCTTGAGTGACCTCCTGCTTTTCCTCTGGTGCATATAATGAAACTCTCAAAAGAGAACTTTTCTGAGTGTAAGAGCCAGAGGGGATGGAGGACACCAAGAAAACAAGACCCTCTAAAGCAACTGAGCAAAGCTCAGATGAACTCACAGAGACTGAGGCAGCAAGCACAGGGCCTGCAAGGGTCTACACTGGCCCTCTGCATATATATTATGGCTTCCTCTGTAGTGTTTTATGGGATTCCCGAATGTGCAAACAAGACTGTTTTCTTGTGCCTTCTTTTGAGCTATTTTCATTTTGTTTCTATTGTCCAAATCTGCTGTGTTTTTATTTATCTCATTATATTTTTATTATGTCTTAGAAGCCTGTTTTGTTTACTAATGAAAGACAGAAAGCGAGTGGATCTGGATGAGAGGGTAAGTGAAAAACATCTGGGAGGTTTGATGGTGGGGAAACTGTAATCAGGCTATATTATTTGGAAAAATCTATTTTCAATAAATGGGAAAAATTAAAAGAAAACTTTTCAGGTATGTGTAGTTTGCCAGGGAGATCTTGATAAAGAAGAATGAGTCTTCATTCTATGAGTCACTAAAGACATTAAATAAGAAGAAACTCTTCAGTTCATTCTTTCATTTCCTTGGTTTGTTAGGTTTTGTTTATTTTGTTTTGTTTATTTTTTGGTTTTGCCTTTATTTCATTTTAAGAAAAGCTCTCGTAATGGAACTGAAGCTAGTCTTGAACACATGATGGTTTAGCCTGTACCTCCTTGGTTCTTGTCTGACAAGGGTAGACCACCACATCCAGTTCTTCCATTCTCTTTTCTCCCTTCATTCCTTTCTTCCTTTATTTCTTTCTTTTCTTTCTTTCTTTCTTTCTTTTTTCTAATAGGGTATTTCTCTATGACAAAATCAGAAAAAAATGTTATAAAAATTATAAACCAATGTTCTTCATGAATATAGTCACAAAAATATTTACTAAAAACAGAATAAGCAGAATTCAACAACTCACAGATATCAATATATACCATGACTAAGTGGGATTTATCCCAAGGTTGTAAAACTGTGATTTAATGTTTGAAAAAATATACTAATGAAATTCACTATAGTTAAAAAAAAGTGGAGGCATTAGTGGCACACACCTTTCATCTCAGCACTGGGGAGGCAGAGGCAGGCGGATCTCTGTGAGTTCGAGGCCAGCCTGGTCTCCAGAGTGAGTGCCAGGATAGGCTCCAAAGCTACACAGAGAAACCCTGTCTGGAAAAACCAAAAAAAAGTGGAGGAAATCTTGTGAAATCTGTCAATACTCAAAAGTCATTATCAAAGTTAAACATCTATACTTGGATTTTAGAAAAAGTACTCACAAAAATGAAATAGCAGGTAACTCTCTCAGTGTATGTGGTGGTTTGAATAAGTATGGTCCCCATAGACGCATGTGTTTGAATGCTTGCCCTATAGGGAGGTGGCACTATTAGGAGGTGTGGCCTTGTTGGAGTAGGCGAAACCTTGTTAGAGGAAGTATATCACTGTTGGAGCAGGGTAAGATGTCATATACACTCAAGCGAGGCCCCATGACACAATTCACTTTCTGTTGCCTGTGGATCAAGATGCCGAAGTCTCAGTTACCTCTCCAGCCCCATGTCTGCCTGCATGCTGCCATGCTTCCTGCCATGATGACAATGGACTAAACCTCTAAGCTGTATGCCAGGCCCCATTAAATGTTTTCCTTTATAAGAGTCGCTATGATCACAGTGTCTCTTCATAGCAATAGAAACTCTAAGACAGTCTAATAAAGATTAATTTCCTCTAAAGTGGAAAAGCTGAATGTTTTCCTACAAGACTAAAGCAGGGCAAGACTGTTCATTTTCACTCTTATTTAACCATGCTGGAAACTCTGGCTAGTGAAGAAGACATAAAGAAAAAACAAAAATGACACAAATGCAAAAGAATAAGGCTAGCCTAATCTCAAATGGCATTGTTACCAGTACAGAAGTCACCAAGAAATTCAACAAAAACTTCATAGAATTGGTAAGTTCTGAGAGATCACAGGATATAAAATAAACATATAAAAATTATATTCTAATATGCTAGAAATAAATGTGTGAGTGGGAAGAAAATTAAAAATACAATGTTCTTTGCAATCATTCAAAACTAATACCAAAATCAATTAGTATGCTAACAACTACACAACACTATTGGAAAATTCTTAATCTTTACCAATACAGACACACTGTGTTCAAGCTCTGGAAGATCCAACATGGAAAGGATATCAGTCCTTTTCCAAACTTATATATAATTTTGATGAAATTCTTCTCAAACTATCAGTAACTTTTGTAGCACTAGAAAAATTATTAAAACTTATGAGGAAAAGAAGCAAAAGAATAACTAAAACAATTTTGAAGAGGAAAAAGTAGAATCTGTCTATCCTATTAAAAGGTTTGTTTTATATATACACTAGTATTTAAAAAAATACTTCTGGGTAGAGGCATAAATTGAGAGACCAGCAGGGTTGAACAGAAGATTCCTGGTAAAATCACCAAAATATGTACCATTAATTCTTAGCAAATACACAAAATCAATTTAAGGAAGAAAATGTAGCTTTCCAACAACAATAAAAAAGCACTTTACAATATTTGTATGTCCATATCCAGCAACAATAATAATAATAACAATAACAATAAATGTCACCCAAGTCTCACAATACACACACAAAAGTTAATTCAAATTAGGTCAAAAACCAGATGTGAAATTACAAATATTTTAGAAAAGAGGTACAGCAAAGTCTTTACAGTGTAGAACGAGGAGCAATCTCTTAGACGTCACAAATATCACAAATATAATCTGCCAACAGAAAACTGACAAATTGCACTTTGAAACAAAGGACACATTTTTTTTCTTTGATAAAGACATGTCAAGGAAGTTGAAAACAAGACAGGGGAAAATATCTGTGGACTATACATATAACAAAAAATTTACAGTATCTGCAGTGTGTCTGCAAAGAACTTTCAAAATCAACACTTGTAATTTTTGGCAAGATACAAGAAAAAGCACTTCCTAAAAAACTTTGTCAGAAGGAAACTGCACACACTGAGGGACACCCAGCATCCTTATTCTTTATGTGTATACACAGCAAAACTGTAACTAGCAGAAATGAAGGATAATACCAACAACAGTGGTTGGTAAAGACACAGGGAAACCCAGTGTTAGTGGGAATATAAAATGTACAACCAAGCAATTGCACCCTAGGGCATGAATGCCAGATAGATGAAGATTTTACTACAAAAACCTAGACAACAGTGCGGAAACCTCAGAAGTCTACGGGACCTCCTGTAGTAGTTTAGTACTTATCCCTAGCATAGATGTGGACTTTGGAAGCCCATTCCACATAAAGGAATACTCCTTGAGCCAAGACACAGTGGGGGTAGGCCTAGGCCCTAACCCAAAGGCTATGATAGAATCTGATGACACCCTATGGAAGGCCTCACCATCCAGGGAGCGCAGAAAGGATATGTGATAGGTAGGGTTTTTAGATGGGGGGTTAGTAGGGGAGGACGGGAAGGAGAAGGGAACTGGGATTGTCATGTAAAACAATCTTGTTTCAAATTCAAATTTAAAATATCTGAAAAAAAATCCTGGACAAGCATGTTTATATCAGCTTTGGTGTAAAAGCTTCATTCTAAAAATGCCCCCAGATTGCCTTCAGTAGGTGCATCAGTGAATGAACAAGCCATGATACATCTCTGCCACAGGGTAATATTCAGCAAGAAAAAGAAATTATCCATATGTGTATTAATAGCTACCTGGATTGGTCTCTCAAGAACTGTAATGAGTGCACAAAAACCAAGTCTAAAATTTTGAACTCTACATGATCCCCAAATCATTTCCAATTGGATGAAACACGCCTGAGCAAGTACCCCCACTACTGTCACCTTTGTGAAGACCAGTCAGGCTTCACTTTCTTTCCAGAACCCTAGAAACTTCCCTTCAGGTAGACCTAATAATCTAAACATGACAGAGGAGGAAGTATGGAATACACTTGAATTCAAAAGTCACAGGAAAAGATTATCTCAATAAGATGCCAATGGCACAAACATTAAGACCAACAATTAATAAAACTAAAGAGTGAAGAGGCAGGACACAGAAGGTAAAAAATTATTTACTGCTATATGTTTGATTAAAGGGTTAGTATTAGACTATACAAAGAACTCAATAAAAGTATCAAGAAAATAACCCAATTAAAAATGAGGCATGGAACTAAACAGAGAGTTATAAAAATTTCCAACACCATTAGCCATCAGGGAAATGCAAATTAAAGCTACTTTGAGATTTCTTCTTACTCCAGTCAAAATAGCTAACAAAAAAATTAAAAATAAAACACCAATAAGAAATGCTGGCGTGGGTGTGGCAAAAGAACACTTGCACCATGATACAAACCTAGTACATGAGCTAGCTTGTTGGAGCCTATTTCCTATGGTAGGATGTCATGTCCAGCCTTAATGCATGGGAGAGGGGCTTGGCCCTACACCAATCTATTTTGGCAGACTTTCTTGACCCCTCATGGAAGCCCTTACCTGTGAGGAGGAGTAGACTGGGGATGGGCTGGGTGGAGCGTTTAGGAGGGTGTGGGAGGAGGGGTGGGATGGAGAACTCTAGTTGGAATGTAAAATGAAATTTAAGAGAATAAATAAATGAGTAGAAAAAGAAAATAAATTTTTCAAGTAAATGGATGGAGTCATAAATATTTATGAGGAGTCAGGTGACCCAGAGACAGAAGGACAAATGTCCTATGTTTTCTTTCATTTGTGTATCATTAAAGCCTCAGATATGTGTGCTTAGTGTGGAACATCCATAGAAATCAGGAAATTACTAAGGGGCATGGAGAGCATCTTTCAAGGAAGGGTACACAGAACACAGTAGTATAAAGGGCTAAAGGGGAGCAATGGAACAGAAAGGGCTAAATTGATGCAAGAGTGGGAGGAACAAAGGAAAGAATAAAGGGAAAGGTAAATAATACTAAAGACCTTTGAAAAATAATGGAAACCTACTATTGTAGAAGCTTCCTAATGTGTCTGTGTGTGTGTGTGTGTGTGTGTGTATATATATATATATATATATATATATTATATATATATATATATATATGAGAGACAGAGAGAGAGAAAAAATAGTTACTTTATAGTGTGACAAAATAATGCTTCTACTAAAACCCAGAGATTAACAAATAAAAGCCCTGTTCCAATATTGCTTATTTGGAATTACTTCATTAAGAATAGTTGGCCACCAAGGTCCCATAGACCAAAAACATTACAGGCTGTTGTTAATGTTTCTAGTTACCCTCCAGAAATCAACAGTCAAGACCCTGTTTCTGTAGAAATGGCACACTTAAGTCATAGAACATGGAGAAATTGAGCTGGTACCAATCTGGGAAAACTCATCCCTACTGGCTACATTTTATAGTACTTAAAGGGAAAGGTGCTATGTATATACTACCAGAAGGAAAACATAATCATCAGTCTTACCCCACCCTGAACCCTGTAAGCTACAATAATAACTGGCCCAGCAACATATGCCCACTTGGACAGTAGTGATATGAACTCCATGGGAATAACAAATCACTTGCAGACTGAATTTAAGTCCTACTCTACAATATGAAACCCATACCTGGCACCACTATCTGGCCAAGAACCTGTGACTAGAAAGGGTCAGAGGCCATAGTCAAGAACTCACCACTATTATGTTGCTAAATGGACATGGGACTAAATCAACTCCTAATGATTTATTATACTACCACCTAGATTAATGCATATCTTAGCCATCATCCGAAAAGCTTCTATTTGTAGTATTTCTATTAACACGGAGACCCACAATGGGCCAAGATACAGAAAATAAGACACTATAAAATAAATGCTCATGTCTACATGGAACACATATACCATACGTTTCCTTTCCAAGGCTCAGGGATCATTATAGAAGAGATGCTAAAAGATTCCAAGAGCCAGAAGCCATGGGTAACTACAAGGAAACAGGATGTTATGGACACAACAGGGCAGCTGCACATATGAACTCATAGTGGTTGTGACAGCATGTACATGACCTGAGCAAACCCAAGCCAGACCAAATCCCAGCATGGAGAGTGGAGTAGGTACACAATTACACCCCTGACCTTGGAGCTACTGGTACATTATAACTGCTAGAAGAGGGTGAGACAGTTTTCTCTAAGAGGATAGCCCCTGGTAAATTGACCATGCTTCAGTGGAAGACTACAGATTCAAGAATATTTGAACAGCACAAACTGGTCTTGATGTGGAGAGTATGGGAGGACACAATGTTGGGCAGACGGGGAAAAGAGATGGAAAAGTTGGTGAGCAGGGAGTGGATATGATCAAAATACATAGTCCAAAATTCTCAAATAACTAATAACAAAATTTACAGATATATAAAATGGCAACATATTCAAGTCAGCCACTGGCTAAGAAGAAAGTAAACGTTAAGTGCAAATATTTCACTGACTTGAAAATAACCAGGAGTTTGCATAGCTTTGAAGCTGTTTGAATACTCCCCCAAAAGGGAGTTATTCACTGTTGCCCACATTTGGATTTTCCTCCAAATACTCTGTAGTCTTTCTAGAATCGCAACTCAATTTAAAATATCAGAGTTCAGTTCCTAGCACCCATGGCAAGTGGCTCACAACTTCCTGTAATTTTAGCTCCAAGGAATTTGATGCCCTCTTCTGGTCTCCACAAGCACCTACATACACATGAATTAAAAATAAAATAAATATTTTTATTTTAAATTTTCATTATTTTATGTGTATGGATATGAAAATAAGACACTACAAAATAAATGCATGTATGTCTGCATACCGCGTGTGTGTGTGTGTGTGTGTGTGTGTGTGTGTGTGTGTGTGTGTGTGTGTGTGTGTGTGTGTTTGATGCATGCAGAGGCCAGAAGGCATCAGATTCTCTCTTAAATAGAGTTTCAAATGGTAATGAGCTGCCATGTGGATGCTAAGAACTGAATTCAACTCTGGTCTCTGGAAGAGCAGCAAGTGCTCTCCACCACTGATCCATCTCTCCAGCCTCAAAATAAAGCATTTTTTAAAAAATTATTCTTCGCTCATATATTACAACCTGACCACAGTTCCCACTCCCTCCTCTCCCCGTTTGCCCTCCCCATCTCCACTCTCCCCATCTCCACTCTCCCACAGATCCACTGGCCTTCTGTCTCCCTTCAGAAAAGAGCAGGCCTTCCAGGGACATCAAACTGCATAACAAGCTACAATAAAACCAGGTACATAACATCACATCAAGGCTGGACGAGGCAACCCATTTGGAGGAAAAGGGTTCTGTAAGTAGGCAAAAGAATCAGCAATTGCCCCTGCTCCCACTGTTAGGAATCCTACAAGAACACCAAGCCACTCACCCATGACATAAGCAGATGACCTAGGTCAGACCCCCTACAGGCTCCCTGATCTTTGCTAGCACCCTGGAGTTCCAGTCAATTGATTCTGTGGGCCATGTTTCCTTGGTGTTCCTGACCCCTCTGGTTCCTCCTATCCATCTTCCCAAATAAACACTTTTAAATGACCTTTAAAACAATGTTATCTCCTTTCTCCTACTTGGTTAAATGGAATATTTCAACCATCAGCAAATCTAATATTTAAACTCTCTGAAAGGTAATCTTGTTTTATGTTGGAGGCCAGGTGGGAAGCTTCTCAAGTCATAGGATGCTGTCTCATTACAGAACTGTCCGAACCCCCCTCATCGGTTTATCCTTCATTATCTGTTGTTACATTCCTTCTAACAACTCAGTGAGAAACATTTATCCTTCTAACACCTCAGTGAGAAACATTTATCTGGGCTCATTTGTCTGCTCCTAGGAAAATTTTAAGCAGACAAATAGGGCTTCATAAATAGGTCTAAGTAAACTCAGCATTCCATCTTCAATCCCTACCCACCATCTCCTCTTTGGCAAGCCCATTAGCTTATTATTTTTCACAAAAGCTGAAAGCACATTATGGAGAGGCCTACTGTCAGTCAAGCATCACCCTTGCATTTTGACTTAGTGGGTCTAAGAGTTACCATAGTTACTAATTAACTCCCAGTCCTGAATACATTAGACTCTGTAGAAGAGAGACTGTTTACATTATGTAAAATGCTTTTGTTCTAAATAAATTAATAGGATATGCTAAATGTGTTAAATCATGTTGCAAAATAGCATTAACTCATCTCTCAAAAAGCCCATTATTGAAATTTTTTAATCTAAGCCTGTGAATTAACAGAGTTTTCACATCCACCTTTGATCATCACCTTACCCCATAACAGAAAAACCATGCTCTCCCTCCTGCTTGCTTTTGAAACATGTCACATTATTGCATTTATTTTTTAATCTATCTTTTCCAAATCAAAACTCATATTCCTACACAATCAAATAACCAAGCACTTACAGATAAATATATTTAAATATAAATCATATTTTCTAAATTACTTTCTGAGATAATTTCAAAACTTACTTAAAAGTCACACACTGCTATTTTCTTCTATAAAATGAATTGTGCTTCTAATTATATAGTATTAGAGACAAAGCTAAGAAATCAATAAACTGTCTTTTTCTAATTTCCATATAATTAAGCTTTATATCAAATCATTCGAAGTATAAGATTAATGAGTATTTTGAATTTTATGTTGCTTGCCATTTTAAATGTTCTAGCAACAGCACAAAAATGATTGCAAAAAATAAAAAAGAGAATTTGGATTACCTCTGATCTTTATGAGTTATTTCATTTTAGCAAATTAAAACATCTTAATAATCAACACATAACCGGATGAGAAGGAAATAATTAATTTTATAATGATCTTTATCTATGCTCTTATTCAATTTTGTTTGTTAAGCCACCAAAGTAATCATATTTTATATTATGAATATTTTATAAATCAGAAAAAATGTTCCAAATACAAGCACCTTACAGAAAGAATCCCACGTCCATCTCTGAGTAGTATAAATTTCACACATGAAACACTGAGACAAATGAGAAGTATTTAATAGATAGCCAGGGATGTTTCACACTGACTCAGGAACTGTAAAAGCACAATGGCACCGTCATTATTGTCTTTTCTATTACATTTGTGCCTGTCTGTTGTTGTGTTTCACCTGCCCATTAAGCTAGAAATAAAAACAGCATTTCTATTTGATCACCACTCATGGTTCTCTAGAGGTATATATTCACATGCATGTATGTGCAGTATATACATACACACCCCTCATAAATGCCTTAAACTTATTTTCCCTTAAGTTTTCTTCATTTCTTGCTCCAACTGGCTTAGTTTCCTCTTATGCTCCCACTTATTACCCCTCATAAGATAGCTTCTTAATTTCCCTCCCATAATCATCTTCTGTGAGCTCATTGTCCCTGTTACCATTTGGTCTGTTTGTAAACTAGAATCATATACCTTTTATCATTCCTCTACTGAGACCCTTCCATTCATTAATGCATTTGCTACAGATACCTAGTGTGTTTGTGCTGTGCTTATATACCTGCTGAAAATACAACAAATATGACCACATGAACACACCCGCACACGCACACGAGCACGAACACACGTCCTCTTGGAACAAGGAGAGAGCATCTGTTTTCCCACAGAGTCCCTCTGTGCCCAGCATCACTACACTACAGAACATTATGCAGGATCCCATGGCCTCAGGGCCCCAGCATCCAACCACACCTGAGCAGTAAGGAATTAATAAGCTTTGAGATGACATGAAAAGTCAATCTATGTAGCTAAATAGCAAAGTCATAAATGAAAAAGGTAAGTGATAGCAAACAAGGTCATAGATTAGAAGATACTGGAATTTGAAGAAAAGAAATAACATTGCCCCATGAAAGGGGACCTTTCCTGAACCAGGGCATACCACTTTATCAGGAGAAAGTCTTGTGAGAAACTCTGATCCACAAAACAAAGACGAAATGTTTTGGTGAAATGTTTACCAATTCCCAAGCTTTCTGTCACCCATCTCTGCTCCTACTGCTGCTCTGACCACTCAGAGGAGAGCCACACCCTGATCTGTGCTATAGTGTCTGGTCTTCCTTACCTTGCCTCTTTGTCTGGACAATCCAGCATTTTGCGTTCAGCCTCTCATCCACTGAGTACCCAAAGATCCTGTTTCCCTCCAAGATTCCCTCTAATGAAAGTGTCCTTGGTCACTTCCTGTTCTTCAAATTCAAGTAAGTGAAATTTGGGCCACTCCTTCTATATACTCATGTTCTCAGACTTACAGACTGAATTTTCAAATATGCAAAATAACTCGGAATTTGTAACACTGTGGGAAGTTGGTACTTGTGCATGGTGGTGGGAGCTTACATTGGTGCAACATCATTGGGCTGACAAGTAGTGATGTTTCACAAAAAGAAATCATTAATTAAAAAATATTATCAGTGTAGATTGAAATATATGTATATATAAGAATATTAAGTTCCTACTAATAACACTGAAATTAGAAACAATGTAAATAATCAGTTATGTAGGAAACTTGAATAATGATACAATGGGAAATGAGTAAACCAGACGATACTCAATTGTATGAAGAAAGTATCAGTTTCATAACATTAAGCTAACAAGGAAGGATATAAAATAATGAACAACTTTTCTTTTAGCTATTAAAATATGCTTGTTAAGATAGAAAATTAAGCTTTGTCAAAATGCCACAGTGGTTATCTCTAAAGAACAAGGTTGTAGAAGATTGTACTATTTTCTATGGCTACATTATTGAATAACCAGGTATTTGATAATAAAAGAAATGTATCTACCTACCAATTAGCAGATAGTTTAGGTGAATAATCCACCTACTCATTTGTCCATCCATGCATTATTGGAAAAGCTCACAGAATAGTTTTGATGTGACATAGTCTTCGTAATCCTTATTTCTTTCCCAGATCACTGAAATGAATGGTGCCATGATCCTAAATCCTGGCTTATGGGCCAGAGAAAAAGCATCTGTACATAGGACCCCTTCAGAAATTAGACACCTAATAAGAGAAGTGCGGGCTCTCCTAAGAGGAAGCATGATGCAGTGTCTTTGAGAGCTTTCTCCACCATAGAAGTGCTAGGATAACTGCTAATGACCTTCAAAAGCTAAGATATTCATTCCATCCAGGTCACCCTGACATTTTACTTATTACTGAAAAATCCATTTGCAAAGAGCCACAGAAAAACCACACAACACTTTGATAAATTCTATCTGAGGTGGCTTTTCCTTTACTCATGTAAACCCCCCCCCCCTCTCTCTCTCTCTCTCTCTCTCTCTCTCTCTCTCTCTCTCTCTCTCTGCCTCTCACTTTCTCTTACCCTATTCTTTAAAGGAACTTTATTAAGTACAAGTTGACATACTTGGTTATACAATGTCTCTTGAGTGTGGATCTTTTGTTAGAAATAGCTCCATCGTTGAGCTAAAACATAAGGACAATGGTCCCTTCCCAAGAAGGGAGAATTAGACAAATTATTGAATTACAGAAATTTATTTTAAAAAGTAAGTGGAATTTGTTTTGTCTTCCTGTGAAGGCATTTCACTGAAAACCATGGCACAGTCACCATGAAGGACTACCAAAAAGGTCACAGTGTCACACAGCATCCTTCTACAGAAATGCCTGAGGAGGCATTTTTAAAGAACTGGACTTTAGTCATGTGGATACAAAGAGAGCAGACAGAAGTTCTAACTCCTGAGGACTGAGGACAGTCCTCTAAATGAAACTGTTTTTCCTTTCCTTGAGATTGTGAGTAACTTCCTGTAATTCATACCCTAAAACAGAGATCTTGGGAGAAAATGTGCGGCAACATGCCTATAACTTGGGGCCAAAAAGCAGCAGCAAAATTCTAATAATAAAAAAAATTAAGTGACCTAAAACAGTTTCATCATTCTTTTAATTTTTTATTATTCATTTTCAATATACTTTTAAAATTAAAATATAATTATATCACTTCCCCCTTCCCTTTACTCCCTCCAGCCCCTGCCATGTACACTCCCTCAAACCTCTCCTATTGCCCCCCACACAAACTGATGGCCTCTTTTCCTTTGAATATTATTACTACACTCACATACACAGATTAGATAGATAGATAGATAGATAGATAGATAGATAGATAGATAGATAGACAGATAGATAGATATGCACAATAACAAGTGGTCAACCCTGGAACCATGTGCACACAAACAACAAAAACAGACTCCAAAGATTATTTTACATATTTGTGCATCAATCTCTAATTATTTCACTGGCTGAGCAAGTTTTAAATAAAATTCTTTAGTCATCCTACCAAGATGAGTAACATCCCGGTTTTGATGTCTTGTGAAGGCCCTGAGATCTTAAAAACTGGTGAAAATGGCTTTTAGTTTTTACCTTTCAAGACATTACTTGGTTGTGTGAGCATCACTTCTGCAGCACCAATCTGCAGGGTCTATGCCCAGATATCCACACAGTTCTTCCCTGGCCACAGTCAACAGATCTCACGATTCTTCAGCCTGATTTTCAAACTGAAGTGGTCAGACTCAAGATTAACACTCCAGAAATGAAGCCAGAGTCAGCTTCCATGAAAGCAGACAGGGCCCTAGGGGTAGAACATGGCTCATTTCCCCCTGCCTGCTGTGCTTCTGAAGAAACTAGCCCAGAGCTTTGGTGAAACTAAAATGACATTATTGCTGTGTCCTTGATCTTCCAGGAAAGGAGCACAAGGACACAGTGAGAAACAACACAGAAACATATTCAGAAGCAGAGGTTATGCTGGCTTGCTGTGTGGCTTAAGGGCACACAATCACCTTCTCTGTTATTTTTTTCCCTGGACATGAAAGAGACCATGTAATGCAATGCTTTTCAAACTCAATAGGAAACTCTGTCTAATCGCACATCCCATTCTGTGAAGCCCTTTGAGGTCTTTCACTGGGCAAATCTATACTAAACACAATGTGTTCCGAAGAGCAAGCAGCCTCCTGGCGGTCTACTGGGAAGGTGCATAAAGGAAGTGTGTGCTTTTCTTTTATGTGAATGTTCTATGAACTGAGGCTTTTAAAAGAAACAAAGGAAATACTTTGGCAGTGAGAAAAATCAGGGGTAAAAGCATTGGGCTCCATTTTCATAACCACAAATGGTACATGAACAGAACCACAGGTACCAAAGAAGAACAAAGCAAAGCAAAGGGATCAGTCACTGGATAGTTCCAGAGTCCCTCAGGTGGGAACAGCTCCACGGGCAAAAGCTTCTTTCTTCACTCACATACATACACACAATTAAGGTTTCTCCTTCTGCATATTCTACATCTCACATTTTCTCCTAGAGATATCTTCATGTGGCTATTAAACATATGTCCAGTATCATAGGCTTGCGTAGATCAGATACAGACTTTTCCAATATATGTCAACCATTTATCTTCCAGAACCCGTAGCAGACATTACTAAACAATCAAGAGAAAGTTTGGTCAGCCAGCAGCAATCTAGGACCTAGGAAAGTGCCAAGATGAAACCCACTTTCCACTCCTATTGTAACTAAAATGGTACTGGGTTTTAAGTTGGAGGACCTGAGTGAGTTCTCCTGCTGATAGCTTTACACTTCACAAGCCACACTATCTTCACTATGTCTCAGAATTTGCTGAAAGGGGTGGGGGCAGGGTAGGAAGGGTGACAAATAGGTAACCAGGGTGGATCCTGCCAGCTGTAGTGACACGTGATTCTGAAATAGAAGGATGTTTTTCAGGTCACTGTTTCAGTTTCTTTTCTGTTGTTGGGATAAAATACCAGTGAAGGGATGTGGGAGGTGACAACAAGGACAAGGGAGACAGTGTTTATTTTGGCTTCCAGTTCCAGAGAGAAAAAGTCCTTCGTGGTGGCAGGAAAAATATGGCAGCAGGAGAAGGAAGCTGGCTAACAAAATTGTACCTGGAACAGTGTTCTCTGCTGAGTTCTACGTGGTGTTCCATTTGGCCCTCAGAACAACTGAGTGATGACACACTTACAAATCCAATTCTACTGAGGAAGAAAGTAGACAAAATACTGTTTGATTTAACTGTACAAAATTCAAGCCAAGTCCTCCTTGGCACCCTTTGCTCTCAAGCACTACTCCCTGCTCTACCTGTCAGCAAGGGACTGCTTTGTGACATCTAGTCCTGAGGCAGGAGAGTGAGGCAGGAATGAGCATCCTTGACATATAAAACTTTCAAATGAGATCAAGCTAATAGCAAGAAAGAGCATCAGTCCAAACTAAGATATCTGGGTGAAAAGATTGCTTCCAGAAGTCTTGTTAGTGTGTGACAGAAAGGGGGTCGAGAAGATCCCAGCAAGGAAAATGAAGGCAAGAGAAACTGAGTCAGGATAGCATCTTACTGCATGTATGAACACATACCACGAAGTTGTCACCAGTTAATGTTGAAGTACCAGGGGCAGCAAGATGACAAGCCTGGTGAGCTGAGGTTGATGCCCATATCCCAGAGTAAAAATACAAACTCCTAGAAGTTATACTCTGCTTTCCATATGCATGCTGTTGAGCACAGTCACTGGGACACACACACACACACACAAACACACACACACACACACACACATACACACACACACACACACAGAGCCTTAATTATTAATGCATTAATTAAAGATATGTCTTCAAGTTCAGACACCAGAACAAAGAGAAACATTGTCTCCCCTGCTCTCGTTCTCTCCCCCTTTTCTTTCTTCTTGCCTTTACCCCATTCTATTTCCTTTCTCTTCCCTCTCTCCACACTCTCTTCTCTCCTTCTCTTTCTGATCCTCTCCCCTCCCTTCCCTTCCTTCCTCCTTCCCTCACTTACAATATTATTTGCCTTTATTTCTCATTGACTGGCCCAGCTGAAGGACATTCAATGAGGGAGCTTGGGTGATTACTGGAAATGATGCTCTCTGGGACACAGCACAGCACACCAAGAGGCACACAGACACACGGCCTCCCAGAGGCTCAGGGATAACTGCTGTTCCTTTATACTGAGATTAATGTTGTAGTTGAAGGTCCAAAATTACCCTGAGGTTATTCAAATACAAAATCACTATGCCATGTTTGGCCTTTAAAAATCACTACATCCTCCTGTCTATACAGTATCTGTCCCCTTAGAGAGAGTCTGGTGTTAGCCTGAGGTGATAGGTTGGTATTATGTCAAAAAGACCAGAAACCTGTGTATAGCAGAAGGAAATGAGAAATGGAATGAAAATGTCAGATTCGTCTCCAAGCTGTGTCCTTTCCAATACTGCTGCCCATGGTCACCAAGCCATGTCCTTTGTACTACTGTTTCCCATGGTCACCAGGCTGTGTACTTTCCAATACTGCTGCCCATGGTCAACAGGCTGTGTTCTTCCTATTACTACTGTCTCTGGTTTCCAGGTGCATCCTCTCTATTGCTGATGTATGAAGTCTTCATATTTTCCATGAAGATAGTGTAAACTCTTCCATTTTTTATATTTCACAAATTTCTGAAGTCTAGGTCTCCAAAAGTGTTGCAGGACATAATGATACAAATATAGCAGAACAGCAGACTATGCACAAATAAGGACTTATGGGGAAAAGTGTGGGTTGAAGGCTAGGATAGGGATGAACTGTGTGTTGAGCAGACAAAACAAAATGAGTGATATTTATCAATGTGGATGTGATCAAATATGAATCTCTTGATATGATGAGAGACAAAGTTAGATTTAAAAAAAAACTCTGACCGAAGAAAGTTTTAAAAACCCATTCTTCAAGGATTTGAGTTAATTAATATCAGTTTCCATTTTCGAGAGAATAAAATCGAGTTCAAATCAGTGTTTATTTTAACTCTACAGTTTTAGCATTTCCAGTTAACAGAAGCAATCAATCAGTCCCAGGATGGGAAATCAATTAAACAGTGTGTTTCTATAATATTCTCAATAGTGGAGATAAAGAAAAAATAACGTCACTTTATTTGAAATAGGAAATTTCTTTAATCTTGAGAATGGTTTCAAGTTCACTGTTCACTAGGAAGTGGAAAACACGGTGCACAAAGCAACAAAACTGTGAATAAACAAAGGGAAGTGAGCTGCTATTTGTGATATTACTTACTTCATTAGTCTAACACCTCAGGGGAAACACTAAGAGCCTGGTATTAAATTACACATGCCAATTTTGGTGTTTTCTATAATCCATTAGGCTTTCTTCAATAGAAAATTAATTATGTTGCCATTCCATAATTCTCTCCTGAAACATTTACACAGGTGTCAAGGATGCATTTGACACAATTCAAACCCCATAATGCCTTTAAATAAAACACTTTAAACTGTGACTGGCAAACAGAGGGAATCACTACAGATCAAAATGCATATAAACAGGAACAGCAACTTTTGAGAAACTAAACATTGAATCTACCTGGGGAATGTGCTTATACAACTTTTCCAAGCTGGGGTCATTGCTGCTGTCATCCTCTGGATTTAGATTCACCTGTAGATGTTGGGATGTTTTCAAAGAGATCTCTGAGAGAAAACTGGAGCATCCTTACTCTGCGGTCCCATTAAAAATTCTTCAGCAATGTAATTAAGTGTTCTGGCATCTCATGCTCATATATGGTAATTTTACAACAGATGACTGAGTATAACACAAAAGTTTTATGTTGCCTTAGTTTTTGTATTTTTGAGACAGAGTCTCATATATCCTAGACTTTCCTCAAAGTTGTTATGTTAGTTGAGGGAGACCTTGAACTTCCAGTCCTCCTGCCTCCTCCTCCTCCTAAATGCCCTGATTATAGGCATGCATCACCATAGCCAGTGGATGTAGTGCTAGGATACAAAGCTAGTGTTTTGTTCATGCTATGTAAACATTCTACTAACCAGGCTATACCCCAGCTTCTAATATATCAATAATTAATTTTCAAATTACCATACAAAATCCTATGTCATTCCTTTCAGATTTATAGTAGTATATAAATCCCTGGATTCTTTTCCAAGGCAAGACTATTAAGGGGAAGAATTCTCAGCAGTTGTTAGCTCCCCTATAAAATTTAATTTTGAAATGCTGGTTTTTTTTTTCCTGTTGCAATATCTCTGGCATGTTTCCCAATTGCATTGTGATAGCCTCCATGGGTCTTTTCCATTTCCACAAGCTTTAAAGAAGAATTTAGACTTTTCTTTTAAAAAATGCAGTTTTTGCTTTCTACCTTGAGCCCTGTGGAATAATTTTGAAAAGTGGTGAGAAGAAAAGCAGCATCCTGCACAGAGTGAACACAACACCAGCATCCGTGGACTTCACTTTAGGAGCATGGAATAATGTCCCAAAGTGCTGAGAAAAAAGAGGACACTCGGCACAGAGCAGAGAACACAGCACCAGCATCCACAAAGCATCCGTGGACTGTGCCTTATTAGCACACCCCTTGAAAATTCAAAGTGTGCCCCTGGAAAATAATGAAGGAAATGGAGACTCAGAATGTGTGCCTTGACACCACCCTCCTCTACAGCACTGTCTAGGCACAAGAGATAGCAAAATTACCATGTAAATCTGCATGAACTGTCCTGAAATCAATAGTGATGAAAATATACCCCCCATTTTTATGGTGTATGTCAGTTAACACTTTGAAAATCTTTCAGATATTAATATAGAAGAAAACCAACCACTGACTGTCAACTGAAGTTATGAGATGGCCCCTTCCCCAAAATTCATGAAGCATAATATTACATTAAAAGGCTTAAAGATAGAAATGCCATATGGTGTGACATATGGTCCATTCTACAGGAAGCTTGGGTTCCAAGAGATTAATGTCTGTCCGTAAGTCAATGGGGTTGTACTGGAAAGAGCAGAATAACAACCCCTGCCTTCTTGGCGACAAGACATGAAATCCTGGCAAGGTGGAGCTCAATTCAGAGGAATAGTGGGTGCTAAGCAACTCTGCTTCATTGTATCAAGGAGAAACTCAGAAGTAAAGATCCAGAACTACATGATGATCAGCTAGATTTCCTAGGCCAAACCCAGCAGGAACTGTTTTAGCGTGTTTCTTCCTAGGTGCCTGGAAATCCAAAGATCTGCTTTTATTTGGGAATGAGGAGATGGCTCAATTGGTGAAGTGCTTGCCTTTCAAGGAGGACACAACTTGAATACCCACAACCCCCCTACACACAAAAATCTAGGAATGGTATCATGTGCTTGTAATCTGGGTCCTGGGTCAAGGAAAGATGCATACTCTGGAACCCCTGGCCAACCAGTGTAGACTAATCACTGAACTCCAGGCCAATAAGAGGAATGATACCCAAGACGGTCCTCTCATCTTCATACACACACACACACACACACACACACACACACACACACCGTGTCTGCTATTAGTCAATTTCATTGCTTTCTAAATCTAAGATTACTAAATGTACAGTATAAGACTTTTAGATTTTGTGTCTCAGTACCTGAAGCTTATCTTGACTAATGAACTGGACCTCCCTGCTTAACTAGCTGCATGATGACTATAGAAAGTGCTGCCTGTTACACAAATTTCGTTTTTAATAATTACTCTATTGTACCCAAGCAGAGGAAAAGGCTTTGTCAGTTGTGGATTAGGAACAGGTTAGATGTCCGCAAACCTCAATCAAAATAGGTAGAGACAGTGACCAACAATAACTGCTTTTAACAATTGTTGACATTTAAAATATGTTTAACATTGGAAATTTTGTTTTTAAAAATTGGTACCAATGTTTAACTTTCCACTCAAGGCCACACACCCAACAAAGATGGGGAAATTTCACAAAAATCTTCAGCTATAGATTTTGTTCAAGACAAAACTGAAAAGCACTCCAAAAAATGAAGAAAAAAATCCAGGAAGATTTCAAAATACTTTTCAGTGCCTAAATCAAGGCTTGCTGCTCATCGTGACTCAGCATCTGTTTTAGTCATCATCCTGTCTTCATGTTATTCATCAATCAGTTATTCAATGAATCAATTTACACTAAACACCAGGCAACATATATAGTTTCTGTGTTTTCCTAATTCCAGGTAGGTACAGTTATAAAGAGAAAATTGAACCTGTGAGGAACCAAGACCATTTCAGATGGTTTTTGCAGAGCTGCCTACCAGTAACAGAGCAGGAACAATTTCTTTGCAGACCATGGGAAATGATTTATGAATGACGCTAGCAGAAAAAGCAGGGCTGGTCTCCAATTAATCAAATTCCAAAGTACCTTAACAAAGGATGGCATTCTGGTCATTGGAAGCTCATTAGCTGAAGATAACCCCCACTTTTCAAATAGCCT
Source organism: Cricetulus griseus (assembly GCF_003668045.3). Taxonomy (NCBI): domain Eukaryota; kingdom Metazoa; phylum Chordata; class Mammalia; order Rodentia; family Cricetidae; genus Cricetulus; species Cricetulus griseus. The sequence continues at coordinate 246,737,014 of NC_048596.1, read as the reverse complement.
TTAAAGATACTATGTAATGAAAATAATCTATCAGCTATGAAGTGATGAGTACAAGCTTCTAATGAGCAGCAAACCCAGTAGTATATGTAATAAATAAAGTCTTCCCTGAATTTGCATTAATTTGTGAAGAAATTACAATATATTTGTAAAATAAGAGATGACTTCCTATGAAAGGTTCTGAAACAAAGGAGCTGGTTTCCTAGTGACATTCACATCATCATTGATCTAAGAAGCATTGTTTTCTTTTGTTAAAAAATAAAAACCTAATCTGAGGAGGTGGAGTGACCTTAGTCAGCAAAGCATCTGTCACTCATGCATGAAGACCTGAGTTCAGGTACCCAAGCCCACATTAAAAAAAAAAAAAAAATCAAGCACAATGATATGTGTCTGTTACCCCAGCCCTGTGGAATACAGAGGCAATCACATCCCTGAAGCTCATTGTCAAGCCAGCATAGCTGAATCAATGATCTTTAGGTTGGATAAATAATAATAATAATAATAATAATAATAATAATAATAATAGGAAGAAGATAATAATAATGAAGTATATACTATCAAGACACCTAACTTCTACATCTACATGTATAAACATGCATGCGTACATACACACACACACACACACACACACACACACACACACACACACACACCTATACTAGCAAATATTAACACCATACACCAAGAAAAAATAATTTTACTTTTTGAGAACACAGATAGTCATTTTGATGCATTGTGCTAGTCTTTAAGAAGGCTAAGCTATGCCATAATTTAGAAAGGTAGGGGGTCTAATTTGTCAGTGATGTCAGCAAATGGAGTGTTACTGGGCAGCTGATAACAGATCTACCCATGTTGTAAGTTGGCCACCCACATCTCATCTGGTCAGTCAGTACTAAACACTTCCAGCATGTTCACTTTCTGTTGTTGAATTCCTATGTAATGAATTGGTATCATCATCATCTTAAATAGCCCAAAGCACACCACTGGAGCCAATAATAGCAGCTTTCAAAGACTACAGAAATGAACTAGATCGTAGACCATTCCTGAACAATAATCATATCTTTTGTGCTAGATTCTGTTATAATTAAACAATTCCCCACCAGCATCACATTGAGATACTCTGCTCTTTTACACACAGTCCGCCAAAGGCTTATATTAAACATGCAGTAATGAGACAGCTCTGCCCTCCTAATGTCATAGTTACTTTAATATGTCAGATAAGATGAGCCCATTATGATAACATTTCATCTCGAACTTCTGCACAGAATTCATAATGTTCTATACACATTACCTTAACTTATTCCCATACTCTTTTAGAAAGCTAAGTACAGTTGACAGCACAGAGATATACATCAAATGAAGGGGAAAGTCTGAACTGCTTCATGATGTTTCTTTATTACCTGCATCTTTTCTATGAGGAAAGGAGTTGGACCAGGGCAGATAAAGTTAGAGTTCCACAGTTGTTGCTGGTAGACCAGATGATCTCAAATCTGGGGACCAGGGTAAAGTTTTGGTATTTCAGTTTTGACATTTGCATATAAAATAACACTAGTTTCACAAGGCTTATATAAGTTAACCATTTCATTGCTTGTGAAGTGTTATAATGTCCATTTAATGAAATTTCTTTTTTAAGATTTATTTATTTTTATGTGTTTTGGTATTTTGACTGCATGCATGTCTGTGTGAGGATTCCAGAACCCCTGGAACTAGAGTAACAGAGAGAACATAGAGGTTCTCTCTATGTAGAGGTAGCTTTGATAAACCATCATAGTGAATTACTAGTATAAATTACTGGACATCTATGAATATGTATATATAAATGAAGATCTGTATACATAAATGAAAATCAGTGAACAAATATTCACAAACATTTTTGCTTGCTTCTGTTTCTATGCACTGGTTTTGAGATGTCTGGAACAGAGTCAGTGATAAGAAATTTTAGTGTTGAATTAGTGCTATATATTCATTGGATAGAGCAATTCACTAAGAGAACTGTTAGTTTGTTTGTTTGTTTGTTTGTTTGTCTGTTTGTGACATGGGGCTCACAATGTAGCCTAGCCCAATCTGGAAGTGCTAAGAAGCCCAAATTATCCTTGAATTTGTGATCATCCTGTCTCTGCCTTCCAAGTGCTTGGGACTACAGACATTATCCAGGGCATTTGGCTACTGTGTGAACTTTAAGTAGCTAGTTCTTGAGTCACACTTGATAGGCTGATTGTAACCACTGTAGTGGGACTGGGAGAACATTCTACTGAAGATCCCTGGCACTTCTAATTGCTAGATTCAAAAGTAACAGTGATGACTGAAATTTGTTAAGCTTTACTGAGTATATACTATGCTATGATCTAGATAGTCCATAATATTTTACAAATGATAGCACGGCTAACTGACTTCAACCCTATGAAACTAGTGTTATTTTATAACACTCAATATCCAGATGTGGAAACTGAGGAAGAGAGAGGCAAAGTAGTAGGTCTAACATTATAAAACTTAAAAGAGGATATATGGATTTAGCCCCAGGTACTGTGACTACAGACTCTGCTAAGCTGTGTACTGCCACTACTACTTCACTGCCTCAACCACCTCAGGATGGAGGATGCTCTTTTTCCAAGCAGGTTTACCAGGTTGGTGTTTGTTAATCTTGGAAAAGTTGTCAAGGTCACTGAGATTTTACCACAGCTTCTGTGAAGCCTGCAGCAATTGTGAAAGACCCTGGGGGTTTCCTAAGGAAGCTGTCTATTTCAGTCATCAATGCAGACAAAGTTAGCCTGATGACTAAGTTTAAACTTATTGCTTTTCACCTTTTCCCTGTGTTCCCACCTATGGATGTTTCTGTTGGCAATTCAGGATGCATCAGTGCCTATGATATAGCGGTAAAGACAATCTTTTCCTTCTGGTGGATACATGTTAGAAATCAGGAGAATTATAGGACCATTTAAAAATAAAACTTTAAGATCCATAAATAAAATCGTAGATGTCCTCATGTTCTTTAATTTATTTTGAGTTTTTGTTTGTTTGTTTGTTTGTTTGTTTTTGATACAGAGTTTCTCTGTGTAGCCCTGGCTGTCCTTGAACTCACTCTGTAGACCAGGCTAGCCTCGAACTCACAGATATCTGCCAGTATTAAAGACATGTATCACCACTGCCTGACTAATTATTTTTGTTTTTAAGACAAAATCTGGATGGCCTTGAACCTGTTATGTTTTAAGATGACTTTGAACTTCTGACTCCCCTGCCTTTACATTCAATCATTTAATTCTTATGAGTAAGAAATACCTTGGACACTCATCATAAGTATTGACAGAAATGACCTAAATATAATACCCCTGGGAGCCATTAATTCACCAAGGCTCATTGTTTCTATGGAGAGGTCCTGCCATTCTTCTGAATAGCATGTGCTTTCATTAAACTGCATGTGGTTCAGATGTTTTAAGCATGGGAAACTCCATCAACAGTGATGTATTAACTACACTCAGTTAAGTTTTTAAACAGAAAAGCATTAAAGCAAGAATGGACCCTGTCAGAAACAGGACTTTACACTACCAGATGTAGGAACAGGGTCTGGCCATATTTCTTCCTCCGCACGGGACTTCTTGTCACTCACAATCCCAGGCGGCATTTGCACCATAAATTGCTCTCTTGAAAAGTAATAACACAGAAAACAAACACGATTTCATTTTGACCTAAAATCTATTGGGGACTTTCAGAAGGTTAGATGGTGTAGCCTGCAGTAGACAAGATAAGAAATACCTCAATAAGGATGCTTTCAAAGCACTGCTTCCTTGTTGGCTGGGATTATATCTAATAGCATCTAAAACCATTTTAGCAAATTCTTCTAACACAGACACAAGCAGATGCACAAAGACAGAGGACCTCCTTTTTTAACATTTTTAGATAAATGCAATAATTAGAGACCTTATCAGGTCTAGTTACTCTTTCTGCAATGCTAATGAGAAGAGAAAAGGCTAGGCTATGATAGCCTTGCCTCTATCATGTCCTTTACTGACCACCCAAATGACCCTTGCTGAGTGATTCATCTCCCCTCAGTGGAGCTCTTGGTAATTCTTATGTGTGATGTACAAAATGCAGAAAGGATTAAATTTGATAATGTGAAATTGGCTGATTTGGTCCTTAATTCACAGCAGGTATTTTGGTGAACATACAGGTTTTTTAAAATCCCCTTTACCTATGCATAAGTATTATCCACATCCAAGTGTTGATTCTCACTGAGTGCATTCCCCCTTCTTGCATTTCAGAAGGAATAATATAGCACATTTTTGCAACACCTATTATATCCTGTAATCCTTTCTTAACTACAGACTTCAAATCACAAGCTCTTTCTCTAATATGAACATGGAAAGTTCTGAGAGAGATGATCATTCCTGCTGAGTCCAGAACTCATCAAAAGCCTGGAGATTCATATGCAATCACCGAGACTGTTTCTATTTTGTTGTAAAAAGGAAGAAGTAAGATGAAAAATAGAGAAGATGCAGGAAGAAGCAGAGAGGGGACAAATATTCACAGAAGAAAAATGCCAAAGGAGAGCAAGTTACTTGATATGTATTTAAAGAAAGAAATGATTACTCCATCTTTTAAACAAAAAGGTTATTGCTATTCAACATTGTTTCAGACAAACTACACACACACACACCCCTACCTCACTATATATGTTCCAAAACATCCCACACATCAACTAGACAGAAAGGATCTCAGGTCTTCAGCATGTTCCAGAAGTAGAAAACTCTGCACACATGAAAGCAAAATATCTGTGAGGAGGACATGATGCAAGCCAGGCTCATGGGGAGCCAGAAGGCATGAGTCAAACTCATGAGAGAAGATGAAAAGATGCAGTGGAACTTGAAGTCACCCTCAGAAGAGGTCTTTACCCTACATAAAAAAATAATGAAGAGGCCCAAATCAAAGCTGAGGCTTCAAAGAAGGAACATGGATGCTCGGGAGCCAGTGGCCTTGAAAGGGACAGAAAAGAGATGTCTTTAAGAATCTGGAGTCTAGATAGAAAGGAGGCAGAGGCAGGCAGGCAGATCTCTGTGAGTTCAAGGGCAGCCAGGTCTAAAATTACATTTTATTTTTAATTGATGTACAAAACACAAAACTTTGACACTAGTACCATGCACATACTTCAATACCTGTACACATTGCACAAAGTTTAAGTCAGAATAAACATACTTATCTCTTCAAATGTGCACCATTCCTTTATGAGCAAAAACTTCCAAACAGTCCACACAACCTTGTGAAAGCTGCAGCACATCATTGTTGTCTACATTCAGCCACTGTGCAAGAGCAGGCCAGAGCTCCTCACCTCCAGCTGCTCCCATTGGTCAGCCTTTTCCACAACATTTTCCCTGAGCAGAAGGATCTTTGGGACTCCTGCACATCTCCTCCATCAAGCTCCCAAAGTCACAGCCCTGCATAATCTTGGACAGCAGACAACAAACCCAGAGACACCTCCTAAAAACCCACCCCACATACCAAAAAATCTACCACAGAAAGGGGGAAAGAAAAACTAAACCACAACACTGCAAGCTAATTATGCATATTTTCAGACAATCATGACAGGATAAAGGAAAATATGACAAGGAAAACAAAAAACTCAAATGAAAAGACAATAAGCTAACAGAAAGGAAACAAGGGCTGTCTACACCTAGGAAAGATATGAAAGAGTCCTTACAAAACATAAACAGGTACGTAGGTACTATGCAAGTTGAACAGCTAACTTGGTTGGCCATGTCACAGTGTACATGCTTTTGTGTATAGATGTACATATATGTTGCACATGATAAACCTATCCAAATTTTCTCGGGAATTAAATAAATGATGAGAGTGACGAAAATGTCACTTTTATTCGAAAGGAAATGTATGGCTATCGGATACATAATGTTGAAAGTACTGGTTTGCATGTCTGAAGTCAAGCATAGATATGGTGTCCTCTTCTCTCTGTACATTGAGTGCCATGTGGACTATTACTTTATAAAAAAAAATAGAACAAAGAGAAAGTTATAAAAAGCACCATAAATGACTGTTTGCATAATTTTAAAATAAATGATACCTTCCTAACTATAACTGTAAAGAGAAAAGATTAGTAGAGTTACCTGTATACAAAAATAACATTGGTCTCCTGGAAAGTCATGAGTCAAACTAAAAGAGGAACTACGGGCTGGAAGGATGTGTGCAAGCTGCATACACACAATTCTTACAGATATCACATCGTACCACACACTGTTATGTATAGGGTATCCTGAGTGAATAAAAAATAGGAAAACTGTTTTCAAAACCAAAATAAAAGATATAAGGAAATATTCAACACCATCAGCCAGCAAATATATGCAAACTAACATAAGGAGACAGGATTTTTACCTAAATAATCAGTGAAGCTTCATGTGTGAAAGTGAAGACTGTTAGAGACATGCAACCCGATACACTAAATTACATGGCAAATTCATTTGCAGCCAAGCAATATCATACATGAAACACTTTCAGACTTTCACATAATATATAATGTGAACAACATATATATTTATGAAAACTCTGGAGAGGGGGGTTATAGGACACAGGTTCTATGATGCAATACAGGGGAAAGGAGGCCTGCCTGGAGGAGGACCATGCACACGGAAAGTCGGAGAGATAAACACTAAGGGACATTTGAAAAAGTCATAGGGAAACCTAAACTTATAAACTTTCTTCCCATTTCATTATTAGTGAAATCACAGACTCGGAAACACATTAAATAGCCTATGCCTGAAACCCTGTCTCTCACAAATGAGAAGAGTCGGAGACAGAATGTCTGGCTTCCACTCTAGTGACAGCTCTGTCCTTCCATTACAAATAGCTATTGACTAGCACAAAATGCATACAAATATATTTCTTATGTACAAAGAATAATTTTAGGCCATGTTTTCTATTTGTCCTTTCTAGTGGAGTTTCTTCACACGTATTCACATTGAGTTTCATCACCTTGTGCATTAGTTTGCCAGAGCTGCCAAAACAGAGGACAGCAAACTGTGTGGGTCAGCTGTGAGCCTGCATGTAAGGTGTTACCCATGGCAATTTCTAATGAGACCAGTCCCTTCAGTTAGGAAATGCTACACTCTGTGTGTCTGTGATCTGATGGGTTTTTCTTACAAGGACACTAGTGACACTGGGTTCTAGTCCAGCCTAGTGGGTACATTAACTTAATCATAGCTTTAAAGACCCTATCATCAAATACTGTACTATCCCAGTGATCTGGGAATGGGGTCGTCAAAACATGAATTGGGTAAGAAGTTCAAATTCAGTCCCTAATACCCTCTTGAAAGGCAACTCCTTAGAGCTCCTTAACAAGCACCCACAGTAAGTCTGTCAGTGTTCAAACCAGAGAGGATCCCCGTGACTCTAAGGACTCCAGGTATGTGGGAAGATTGAGAATAGGCAAATAGGCATAGAGGTGGTTTGCCTTTCCCAAAGTCCATGTGTTGATAGAGTCATTGCAAGCTTCTAGCACTATTGTGACATAGTGAAAGCTGTAGGAGGTGGAGCCTGGTAGAAAAGAGTTAAACCATTTGAGGTGTGTTCAGAGGGGATCGATGATTCCTCCTCCTCCTCCTCCTCCTCCTCCTCCTCCTCCTCCTCCTCCTCCTCCTCCTCCTCCTCCTGCTGCCTGCTGCTGCTGTCCTCCTCCTCTCTCTCTCTCTCTCTCTCTCTCTCTCTCTCTCTCTCTCTCTCTCTCTCTCCTCTCTCTCTGTGCTTTCTGACTCCTAGAGATGAGCAGCTTTCTTCTACCACATGCTTCCTACCATTATATTGTGTCTTGTTGCATTCTCAGACAGAAATGAGCAGCCATGGCCTGAAACCTCTGAAACCATGAGCCAAAAATATATCTCTCTTCCTTTCAAAAGGACCTTTTCAGGTATTACATCACAGTGCTACAAAGCTGATGTGCACAGTGATCATACCAAGGGTACTAAGATTTGAACAGAGCACACCTAGTATGCAGCAAGTACAAGCAGGACCACTCAGAGAAGTCTAGGAGAAATTTGTTATGGTTTTCTTTCCTGGCTGGTCAAATTCATGGGAGATAATTTGGAGAAGATGACTGAGCTTAGCCACAAGGAGTTGGCTCACCTTATCTGTATGCATCAACTCATTGAAAATGTCTTTGAGCAAGGTGTGTTCATGAAGTAATCACAAGAGAAAGTGGAGGAGAGCTACAAAGACTGTGGACTGTAATTGGTTGTGTCTCAACTGTTTTCCCAAGAATTAGGGAGATACTGAGAGACTCTCAAGCACAGGTAGTAAGTGAGTATTTGAGTGGGAAGAAGACAAGCTGAGCAAGGAAGCAGTTAAGAGATGAGGAGAGTCAGGGCTAAGTCGGTAGCACTGCAATATCACCTCTGATGACACTTCTGGATCCATCCAAAACACCATCCAACTTACAAGTGTGTACACCAATAAGGGATGCATTAACCATATCTTCTGTTGTATTTTTTTCCTTTGTGTGTGTGTGTGTGTGTGTGTGTGTGTGTGTGTGTGTGTGTGTGTGTGTGATAGTAATGCATACTGAGAAAAATTAAATTTGTTCATGTAACAATGTCAGGAGAAACAATGAGTCCATGTAATCAGACTTAAAATACAAGTGCTATGCATGGGGCTTCACAGCCCTCCATACTTAATACCACCCTTTGTGAAGGCTTAATTTATATAAATGCAATGATGTGTATTGATTCACTACAAGCAAAGGAAACAAATAATTATTTAGCAGCAACAAATCTAATAGCACTTCATTTTCTCCAAGTCAGAATAAAAACAGAAATGACCTTTTCAAAGTTTAATATTAACAGCCTAACCTCAAATTACATAGACATTTTCATGTGGAAATTATGACATAATTAAAATAACCTCCTTAATCTCTTAGATTGTTTTGAGCACTATACATACATATTCACACTACACATATGTTGCAAAACATACCACATACATCACAAAAGGAAACTTAATTGTTTTTAAAACACCATCAGAAAGCAGAGGCCTCAGCTATAGTAATTGTTTAGAAACATCAAGGGTTATGTATTAGTTAACCTTCTCAATTCTCTAGCCAAATACCTGACAGAAGCAATCTAAGGGAGGAAGGATTTGCTTTAGTTGGTGATTTCAGAGGGTTTCAGTCCACCATGGCAGGGACAGCTTGATGAAGTATCTCACACCAGGGCAAACAGAAAGCAAAGCAGCACCTTAGCATGAAGGAGCCAGAGAAAGATCTAGTCACCAAAGTCATGCCTCTAGTGACCCCAGCAGAGAAGAACCCAAGCACAATAGGCCAGGGGAGCATAAATCCCCCAAGGACATGTGCTTAGTAACCCATGTCCTCCAAGTAGGACCCACATTCCACATTTCTGCTACATCCTACTGGTCTACTTACACTTTAAACCTACCAGTGGATTAAACCAGTCATTAAGACAGAGCCCTCAAGATCAATCTAATGGTCTGGAAATGCCATCACAAACATACCCAGAGGTGTGCTTTATAAATCTCATGCAGATTTTGCAACACAATCCAGATTAGCGACCTCACAGAATAAGTGCATTCCCTGTGATGCTATTTCAATTGCTTGCTATTAAATACTCTGTCACAAATATTTAAAATGTCTTTCATTTCTTGTGACAGCAATTAGCATTTCTATTTAAATTACCCTCTTTAAGTTAGTTTAATCTAATAAATCAATAAATGATGTAGTCACTGGAGCTCTATTTCAATCAGTAACTGCATGTGACACCTAATTACATCAGCCTGGGATTTATTTTCTTCCCATCACTTTATTCTTAGACATTTAAAATATCAACTACCATCTCACAATGCTCCATCTAAACACTTGCTTATGGAGGAAAGCCATCTTACAAACCCAGCAGCAGTAAGAGAATGCACGCACCTTTATTGAATAATATTCTAGTACATTCAGGAACAGGTTTCCAAAGGATTCTGGAATAGTATAGTCTGCCTTTCAGTATATACCTCTATCCAGAATTGGGTTAGATCTGATATGCAATACTTGACCGATTAACACAGTCTTTAAACAAGTCTTCATATGAAAATAGTTGTTAAGTTAGCTGTTCTCCCAGAACTGAAGGTGGACTTGTGGTCCACATCTATCTTATTATTCCCATGGATAGTATTCAGCTAGTAGGTCATTAAAATTATTTACTACCACTCCTTAACTTTCTATTTCCTTTCTTTCTGATGTTGATCCCACAGAATTGAGGTCACCAATGGCAGTGTTCAATTTCTAATTGCCATCTGAAACCCTACTTTCCCATCATGCATTACTGATTGAAAAGCAAACTAACAAACATAAATGTTCTACATATCTCAGATCAACTGGAAGTCAAAGGACAATGTTTACTTAGAAAACAATTTGCATCTCTATAAAAAGCTATAAACAGCAAGCTATTTATAGAACCTGCCAATTTGGGAACTCCTGGGACTTCCATGTTTCCCTGAAAAGTTCTGAGTAAGAAAAATAGATGGAGGCAAATGACAAATAGCAGGTGACCAGATTGTAAATCAGGTTAATCTGCACTCAGCATGACTACATGTTGTAGAGATAAATTTAGCAACTGCTCCGTCTTAGTTTTCTATCTCTCCTGGACTAATACCACCATATAATGACTTAGAAAGCACAAAATTATTATCTCACATCATAGTTAAGATGTATTAAGTGGTTCTACTGATTCGAATGAAATGGCCCCCAGAGTCTCTTATATTTAAATACTTGGTCCCCAGTAGGTAGGACTGTTTGGGGAGGACTAATAAATGTCACCTTGTTGAAGGAGATGTACCACTGGGACTGGGCGTTGAGCGTGCATGCCAGTCCCAGTGAGCTTTCTCTCTGCCTTGTTCTGGTAGTCTCAAAATGTGAGCTCCCAGGCACTGCTCCAGTGCTGTGATTGACAGCCTTCTCCCCTGTTCCCTACCATGATGGTCAAGGACTCTAACCCTGTAAACTGTAAAGCCCCAATAAACTTTCTTCTGTAAGTTGCCCTGGTCATGGTGTTTTATCACCGAAATGAAAGCAACTAAGCTGGCTGTCATTCAGGTGCACACAATCAAGATGACATTGAGCAGAGAGAATGGGCCACTTCTCCCTTAAGGGTTTTTGACTAAGAGTAAAGCACTATTAAGTGTTGTTGAAAACTGAGCACTAATAGTGTTACATCACTATTAGTGTTCTTGATAGCACTCTATTGTAAGCACTTTTTTAGTGTTTATTTTCTTTTTAAATAAGCAAGATATGGTGGACAGGAGTGATTTGACTTCCTAATGGGAAGCTAATGGACTCTTCCTGAAGAAAGTAGAGCTGTGAGCTAACTAGCCCTTCCTTGACAGTTAGATATACTGACCTCTTGATTGCTTTGAACACAACTCAGACTCCTTGAATAAGACATGCTGGAACCAATGCTGCTTGCTGCCATAGGCAACTACAGCTCCAAAAGGCACCATCCTGCTATGACTGTTGCAAAGGGTTTATGCTAATCTTTCTTTTTGCAGCCACAAAACCTGGTCTACTCTTATGTAGAAAAATGACCCTTATTTTTCACCCATGTCCTAGGGGAAGTACTTCCTCCAGTGGCCCACAGGAACACAAGGATTGATACAGATCCTAACCTTTCATTTGCATGAATATCTGTGCCATTTAGGATACAAATGCCTTTACCATAGTCCCCATTCTGGCTATCACACAGCTCAGGTTACTATTCAAGTCAGCCATGAAATAATCTCTTGGCTCATGAAAAGGCCGTCTTGTGTCTTCTTTTCTTGTCGGCTTTCAATAATTTTCATTAATGGAACAGGCTGATCTAGTATAATTTTCATTAATGGAACAGGCTGATCTAGTAACGGGAGGTAACAGAAGCAGCATGGAAAAAGCAGCAAAAGTAGTGACAGGGTAACTAAAGAGGTCCAGAGGGCAGCTGGGGCAACAACAGCAAGGAGCAGAGCCAGCAGGACAGAAGGGGTGGGGGGAACCACTGAGAAACAGGACCTCAAAAACACAGGCATCTGTGAAAAGTCAAAGATGAGAAAGTGGAGGCTTGGTTTGCTAGAAGTGTTTCAGGAACCTCCAAGCCTTAAGAACCAAATATCTTTACTTGTAGAAGCTGAGGTCCCTATCATCCAAGTCTCATCCAAGAGATGCAATGCTAACAGTCACTGCTTCTTCTTGTTACTCATTGCTGCCTGAAGCTGAGATTACAAAAGTTACCAAGTACTTGAGATGAAGATAGTTGTTAGAGCTGAAAGAATGCATGGAGCCATAAGGCCAGGCCTCTAATTCCATGCAGGGAACTGTATCAAATGTCACAGTTAAGATAAGTCAGGCATCCAAGCTCAGGGACAGCTTCCAAATACAGGTCAGGAAGACAATAGGAGGCCCCGAGTGGGGGAAGAGAGTCCTCCATTTTGCACTCAGCTCAGAGAGCTGTCTGAACATGGTGGACTGAAACCTTAAGCAACAGGATCTTCCTACATCATGGAACCAAAACCATCTACAGTTGTTGCTGAATTTCCTTCCCTGGGACAGATGTGACTTCATCCTCCTAAGGTCCCAACAGCAAGCCAAAGTACGACTCTACCACTTTTCACCCTGAAGAACAAACAGATTCAATATGTTTCTTATGGAGAATGTGTGAGGGATCAATGATTGGATTGGAAGTGACCCCAAAGCAACAACATTGGAAAGTTTCCAGCCTGTATGAATGCTGATTTCCACATAGCTGTATAGAAGGATACCTCATCTCTGGCCTATATACTCTAGCCACTCCCTGAGTCTGAGGCTACCTTAGGACAACACTGCACAAAAAGAGCTTGAAGGGGTAGCTGGATACTCAGGTGAGGGTTCAGTGGCTTGCCATTTTTATAGGAGGAGGAAATTCAACAATGCACAGCCCAATCCTGAAGAACTTCTGCAAGTAGGCACAGCTGATCTCATAAAGGTGGTGGCACCATTTTCAGAGGATAGCCTACTACAATTGCAGGTGTTTCCACAGTATTAAGATCTACTGTTAGAATTTTACTCATTAAGTTCAGGCATCTACAGTATCTGTCACATCCTGACCACCCACAGGGGTGTAGGGGAAGCTGTAGCCACGCCTTCTTATGGAAAAGCCTTACTTACAGAGCGAACCAGCCAGCCGGTGGTAGTCTGTACTGCAAGAAGCAAAGAGAAAACGAAACCGAAAACGCAGTCCCCCCTACTCACTCTGACCACGCCCTCACAAGCCCTCAGGTACTCCTGTAGCCAGCCCCTAAGAAGGCGTGGCTACAGCTTCCCCTACACAGGGGTAAAATCTGGGACTGTGAAAACCCAGTTGAGGAAACTAGTAATGTCAAATCACTTCCCTCAATAACACTTCAGAATTGAATGACACAAAGACATGTGTGGCTCCTATAATGTCACTTTTTTAATTTTAGTTGATTGGTTCATTTAACATCAAGCCTTATATTTTAAATTGTTTTTATTTTTATGTATGTGTACATATACATATGTATATGTCTTTATGAGTGTATGTCACGCATGTGCACTGCCTGAATTGACCAGAAGATGGCGTTGGATCCCCATTGTGCTGATATACAGGTGCTGGGGAACAAACTCAGGTCTTCTGCAAAAACAAAGTCCTTCTCCCACACCTCCATTTTCACACTACAGTGGGCCTACTTAACTTTTAATTCTCATTCTCTGCTCTCATTCATTTGCCAAGTCGTCATATAAAAATTTTGTAGTCAATAATCCAACATGTGTTCTTTTATCTACGGGAGGGATTTTTTTCCCTAGCTTAATAATGAGGAATAGCATTGGCACTGGCCAGGAAGGTGTTGAGAACAGCTTTCCTTAGAAAATACTGGCAGACAGCAGGTTTGTCTGAACTTGCCTACAGTTCTAATTATGTTTTGCTACAGATGTACAGTATAAAAATCTCTCTAGGCTGTTCCAAGTCAAAACCCAAGATGGATGAAATCCCAAATAGGAAAGAGGCACATGGCAGAGCCGTCGTGTCCACAGATATTCACAAAGCATTTCTATGAGAATCTGACCCTGGTAAAAACTCTTCCCCTCATGAAGGAGTGGGTATGGCTGCAGTATGGCATCCCCTCTGCTCCTGGCAGACACAGGGTACTTGATGCTTTGGGGGTGGAATGTAGCTTTTCTTCTGGAGTCCCTCCTCACTGGAAACTCCAGAGAAGATCTCTTGGCTACAGTGATGATGTTTCCTCTACAGAGGTTAAAAACACGCCTATCTCAGGACTTCAGTAGCCAACCCTAGACTCCTGGCATTGAAGTTTCTCTCTCCCCATTTATTTTCTTAGAAGATAACTCTTTGAAATGATTCTAAGCCCCTCCCACTGATAAGTCCCTTAAATTCATAGGAAAATTCACCTATCCCTCGTTTTATCATCAATGGAAGCACAGACTTCACTCTTGTTGCCTCAAGTCCAAATTCCTGGAAAAATATCAAGACCCCTCCATGATCCACTTCAAACTTATCTCACTTGCACAGGATGAAAGGAAAATCAAAAAGCAACCCTACAGAAGAACACTGAAAATGTCTGGCTATTCCAGCCATAGACCGTATCTGCATTTTTCCATCTTTTTCTTCTATTTATTACTAAGTACATGTAAGATTGATGTTACTTCTGTGACATTAATGCTATTTTAGAATACAGAATTACATGACTGAAAAGTCTAGATTCTTGCAAAGAATTACCTAGAAGTTCTCTATGACCATGCTCTCAGGATTCTGCATGAATGGGCAATGTATTTCCAGCTGTTAGAAAAGTTAGTCTATTAGTCTGTGCTTTTCATTTCTGTAACAAAATTCCTGAAGCTGGGCACTTCATAAATAAAAGATGCTTATTTAGCTCACAACATTTCTGGAGGCTCAAGGCCATGCTACCAACATCCGTTCAGCTCTGGTAAAGGACCTTACACTGTGAAAGACTTTTCTGGAGGGACACAACACAAACAGGTTGTTTACTCATACCAGATAGGGAGCTCACAGAAGACCAAAGTAACAATTGCCCAAAAGTCCAATTCAGTGAATCAACCAATATGGAAAGGAGTTACTTACAGATTACTTATGGATATTTCAAAGTCAGCTTTATTAGTGAAAAGTCCACTCCCAGCGCAGGTGTGAGAAAGCAGCAACCCTGGAGCTCTCTCAACATCTTGCAGGCAGCTTGACAGATTCCAGTAATCTCCCCTCTCTGCAACTTGGCTGGTCAGAGGTCAGTCCTTGTCCCTCAGTGCCCCTCAATGTCCCCAATGTTCCCCCCCCCTTGCACTGAGTATTTTACTCACTGTATAAAGTTGTAGAGGGAATTGTTAGAATCTTGCAAATTTCCACTTTTCTAGATGTAACTTTTTTGTTTACTACCTGAGTCTGTTGAGCTTCTCCCTCTTCCAGAAGGATGTATCAATTCAGAGGACACTGGTATACAATAGAACTCATGGTAGATAGCATCACAGTGGCAGGAAATAGTACAAGACAGAGACATCACAAGGTGAAACAAGAGACCCAAGAAATACTGGGGTACCAGGAGAACTGCATTAATTCCTTACAAGAACCTTCTAACAACCTTCTGCTAATCTCCCTCTCTCAAAAGTCCCATACCTTCACCACACCACTATGTTGAATATCAAGTGCCCAACAAGTGACCCCTTGGTGAACAAAACATATCCAAACTAATACCAAGAACAAGAGGAATGTTGTAAAAAAAACATTAAATACATGACTGGAGATTATTATTCAGGCAGAAGAACAACTGGGAGTGGAGGTTACCAGATAATGGCCATGGAGGTATTGGTCATGGAGATGAAAGCATGCAGATGATGATTATAGAATTGAAGAATAGCTATAACCTTCATAATCTTCAATTCAATGAAGGTGATGGTTATGAAAGTGATGGCTATGAAGGTATTATGAAGGTGGTGATTATGATGGTGATGGTCATGAAGATGACGGTTATCAAGGTGTTGGTTATGAAGGTGTCAGTTGTGAAGGTGATAGTCATGAATGTGTTGGTTATGAATGTAATGCTTATGAAATTTCTTATTTTTAAAGTGATGGCTATGGAGGTGTTAGTAATGAATGTGTTGGTTATAGAGGTAATGGCTATGAAAGTGATATCTTTGAAGTCGGTGCTTATAATGTGATGGTTATTAATGTGTTAACTATAAAGGTGGTAGCTATGAAGGTGATGGTTACTAATGTATTGGCTATAAAGTTGATAGCTATGAAGGTGATTGTTATGGAGGTGATGGCTGTGAAGGTATTGGTTGTGAAGGTGATTGTTTGAGCCTTGCAATGAGAAAGAAATTGGCACAAAAATTATTACCATACCTCAGACACACACTCTGTACCTCCTGAGCTTTATTTTTTGTCAAGTGGATATACAAAGAATATTCTGCATGTATGATGCATCTTTATATGCATTCTGTACTACAAACATGCCACTAAAATCCCTAGTCCCATAACAAAAATAAGGAGAAAGACAATAAGGGGGACAAAACAAGAAATTTAAATTGTTGTCTGGTTGAAACAGTTGACAATTCCAGATCTCAAAGAATGAGGAGGAATTTTCAAAAGATTTGAATGACAAGGCCCTGCTGAGAGTTTTAGTAGAATGGAAAATGATCCAGTCTCCTAGAACACAGATCCAGAGTAAGACCTTACCATTAGATTCTGGATAGGCCAATGCACCCATCATTTAGTTCAGAAAGACATGAAATGTTTCCGTAAAGCATACAGAACTACGTTGTACAAGGTCCTTTTAGTAGAGTCATGAACACATGTAACTGGCTGGGCTTGAAGAGATAAGGATCAAACACTTTTTTGTAATTGTACTGTCAAGGAAGCCACATGACTCAACATACAAGGTTTTGATTGTCTAAACCAAGCTTGCCCTGTTTGTAGGCAGGCTATAAGTGCTTTCTCCAATCCTGAGAAAGAGCATGTGCTTCCACCATCAAAGGAACTGAAGGACAAGAACCAACCAGGGGGACACAGAGGACAGACACTAAGTCAATGACTTTCACCCAGAGAGGGTGTCATGGTTTGACTAAAGGAATTTCCTATGATGAGTTAAAAAACCTTTATGACAACTGCCAAGGGGCAGGCTGACATTGTCACATCATTCAGTGTTATGTGTGCCCTGTTCTGGTTTCTTTCCCATTGTGGTGATAAAATATCCTGACAAGGCAATTCAGAAGAAAAAGGGGTATATTTTGCTTGCAATTCCATGTTACAATCCATAATAGCCCAGAAGCCAGTGAAGGACTTTAAAGCATCATTTCCATAGCCAAGAGCAGAGTCCAAATAAACGCATGATTCTTTGCTTGCTTGCTTACTATTCAGCTTACTTTATCCAGGCTTATATAGTTCAGGGCTCAGCCCATAAAATGATGCTGCCCACAATTGGCTGGGCCATCCCAATAATTAAGGTAATCAAAACAATACTGTACAGGTGTGGTAACAGGCCAACCTGATCTAGGCAATCCCTTGGTTGAGCTTTCTTCCCAGTGATCTAGATTGTAGCAGGTTGACATGTAAAACTAACCATCATATTCTCTCATTCTTCCTACTCAAATGTAACATATCTATTGCATTTTCTGTTCCCATTTTATCACTATATGTCGGAAACTAAAGATAATATATCATAACTAATTTCTGCAGTAATACTATGAGGCCAGAGGAGGTTACAATTTCATCCAAGTATTTTAGAATTCTAAATACATAAAATACATGAGACACAGGGTTATATGTCTTAGAAGCCAGGCCAGTGTGTAACATAGTGGGAGGAATTGGGAAAATAATAATTTGTGAATACATGGGTATATTGGGGCAAATCCAAGATTATATTTTCTTCAGTCTAGTGTTATCCCACCTGAGCATTTCTGGCTACCTAAAGCTAGTTTTCTTAATGAATGAACACTTTATAATTCTCCAGACAGTTAATTCATGGCTGTTAAGAAACATGATTTAGTTAGACCCAACAGAACATGAGCAAAATTGCTAAATTAATTGTAGTTTGGGTTCCTGTAAGGTCTGTCATGGTCCTCTGTGGTCTCTCTTCCTATTGATGGCCAGGTGATAATTAGAATGGGCATATAAAAATGGACTCATCCTGGATCCCACTTAGAAGGGATCATCTGAACAGAAATATCAGCACTGGGCTCTGTGGGGTGGGAAATAAATTCTGTGCTACAAACTCACTGAGATTTGTGGGCTTTCAAACTCAGGCTAATACATAACTTGGTACAAAACTGAAACACATAATTGTCCCCAGCTACAAGGAGAATGAAACATGCAAGCAAAGCTCTTCAGAGAAATTCTGATTTAAGTCCTTATATTTGTAATTACTGACTGCATAGTATTTACATCACCTCTTATATCCCTCTAGTGATGGTCCTCCTTTTGTTTCTGATATTGACCTTCTGTGACTCCCTCTTTTATCTTGGTCAGGCTAGCTAGGAGATAATCAATTTTATTGATCTTTTCAAAGAGCCCATTGTTGCTTTTGTCAATTCTTAATATCATTCTTCTGTCCTCGGTTGCATTTATTTCTGCTCTAACATTTATTATTTTTTTCTGCTTGAATTCAGCTTAAATTGCTGCCATTTCTCTCCTTTCCTGGGAGGAAAGCTTAAGTTATTGATTTTCTGTATCTTTCTTCTCCAATGTATGCATTTCAGGATTAGAAACATCTATGTAAGCATTTGATTTAAATATACACACTTTTGTAAAGATCTCTTTTCTGTCTTGCAGCCTGTTTATACACATTTTACTTTGTTTTGAGATATTTATGGCCCAGAGTTTGGTCTAACTCAGTCACTGGTGGCAACTTCCACACATTTTTTCTAATTTTTCATCTGCCATTTTCTTGGAGCTGTTGAACTCATCCTCTACAGTGGGGAGTGTGCCTGCTTCTCCTTAGACCCTTTGATGCCATGTGCATTAGCATCCCTGTACTTTTTCATAGACTCAATGTCTCTACAATTTTGTTATCAGCAACTTGTTTTCAGGTGATTTCCCTCATTCTGAGGTCAACTTGACCTAATTAATGGAGTTATTCAAGCTTCCTTTGTTTCACATAGGCATAGTAAATATTTTCAAAATTAGTTCCATATTTACAGCCTATAGCACGTCTATTATTGTTATTTCTAACCTTGCTTTTTTGTTTATAGGCCAGTAGCATGGTAATAACTGTGCTGCTCATGGTGGCAGCAGTGCTGTAGTTCAAGTGCCTTAACCCAGGGTCTTGAGCATAGTAGGCAAGCACTGCACCTCTGAGCTGCATTCCCAGACCTGTCTTTCTTTTTTTTTAATTTAGAGAATACTTTATTACTTTTTGTAATCAAACCCACATAGATAAGACCTTACATATTTAATACAGTATGTTACCCCTGTACAAATGGGAAAAAATTAAGTACAACATTTCTAGACTATATGGCTGTTAATTTCTGTACTATGCCAACTCAACACGGTAAACTGGGATACTTTTTTCCAAAGTTGACAGCACAGCTAAAGTTTCCAAAAATTCAAATTATATATATATATATATATATATATATATATATATATACCAATAATAGCAATAGGTTATGCATCAATAGCAGCAACAGCTTTTCCAGGTTCTGCAGTCATTTGAACAAAATTATAGAGACATCCAGCACCCTGCATTTAAAAAAACAAAAAACAAAAAGTGAAAAACAAAATCCCAGAAAACGTTACTCTTGTGGTTCCTGGCACCCTTTTTTTAAAAAATTAGCTTCTTAATCATCATCTGGAAGGAAACCATTCTGAGCAACATCATTAAAAACAGCTCTGATAAAGCATGGTCACTACTATGTATCATAAAGCAGGTCCACATATGAGTGAGTACATATCATGTTTGTCTTTTTGTGATTGGGTTACCTCACTCAGAATGGTTTCTTCGAGTTCCATCCATTTTCCTGCAAATTTCAAGATTCCATTGTTTTTTTCTGCTGAGTAGTACTCCATTGTGTAAATGTACCACAATTTCTCTATCCATTCTTCGGTTGAGGGGCATCTAGGCTGCTTCCAGTTTCTGGCTATTACAAATAATGCTGCTATGAACATGGTTGAACAGATGTCCTTGTTATATGAATGTGCTTCTTTTGGGTATATGCCTAGGAGTGGAATTGCTGGATCTGGGGTAGACTCATTCCCATTTTCTTGAGGAGTCGCCATAAAGATTTCCAAAGTGGCTGTACAAGTTGGCACTCCCACCAGCTGTGGAGGAGTGTTCCTCTTGCTCTGCATCCTCTCCAGCATAAACTGGCATTGGTATTTTTGACTTTAGCCATTCTGACAGGAGTAAGGTGGTATCTCAGAGTTGTTTTGCTTTGCATTTCCCTGATGGCTAAGGATGTTGAATACTTTCTTATGTGTCTTTCAGCCATTTTAGATTCCTCTATTGAGAATTGTCTATTTAGTTCTGTACCCCACTTTTTAATTGGATTGTTTGGTGTTTTCAAGAATAGCTTCTTGAGTTCTTTGTATATTTTGGAGATCAGCCCTCTGTCAGATGTAGGGTTGGTGAATACCTTTTCCCAGTCTGTGGGCTATCATTTTGTCTTGCTGACTATGTCCTTTGCCTTACAGAAGCTTTTCAGTTTCAGGAGGCCCCATTTATTAATTGTTGATCTCAGTGTCTGTGCTACTGGTGTTATGTTCAGGAGGCTGTCTCCTGTACTGATCAATTCAAGGGTATTTCCCACTTTATCTTCTAGTAGGTTCAGTGTGGCTGGGTTTGTGTTGAGGTCTTTGATTCATTTTGACTTAAGTTTTGTGCAGGGCAAAAGGCTTGGGTCTATCTGTAGTCTTCTACATGTTTGCATCCAGTTATGCCAGCACCACTTGTTGAAGATGTTCTCTTTACTCCAGCGTATAAATTTGGATTGTTTGTCAAAACTCGTAGGGTTAATATCAGGATTTTCATTTCTATTCCATTGGTCTACCTCTCTATTTTTGTGACAATACCAAGCTGTTTTCAGGACTATAGCTCTGTAATAGAGCTTAAAGTTAAGGATGGTGATGCCTCCAGAAGTTCCTCTATTGTACAGGGTTGTTTTGGCTATCCTGGGTCTTTTGTTTCTCCATATAAAGTTGAGAATTGTTCTTTCAAGGTCTGTGAAGAATTGTGTTGGGATTTTGATGAGGATTGCATTGAATCTGTAGATTGCTTTGGGTAAGATTGCCATTTTTACTATGTTGATCCTATCTATCCAAGAGCATGGGAGATCTTTCCATTTTCGGGTATTTTCTTTAATTTCTTTCTTTAGAGACTCAAAATTATTACAGTACAGGTCTTTCACTTTTTTGGTTAGTTTTACTCCAAGGTGTTTTATGTTGTTTGTGGCAATTGTAAAGGGTGATGTTTCTCTGATTTCTTTCTCTGAGCATTTATCCTCTGTATATAGTAGGGCTACTGATTTTTTTTTTTTTGAGTTAATCTTGTATCCTGCCACTTTGCTGAAGGTGTTTATCAGCTGTAGGAGTTCCCTGGTTGAGTTTTTCGGGTCACTTATGTAGACTATCATATCATCTGCAAATAGTGAGAGTTTGACTTCTTCCTTTCCCATTTGTATTCCCTTGATCTCCTTTTGTTGTCTTATTGCTCTAGTTAGAACTTCAAGGACAATATTGAAGAGGTATGGAGAGAGTGGACAGCCTTGTCTAGTTCCTGATTTTAGAGGAATTGCATTGAGTTTCTCACCATTTAATATGATGTTTGCTGTTGGCTTGCTGTACATTACTTTTATTATGTTGAGGTATTTTCCTGTTATCCCTGATTTCTCCAGGACCTTTATCATGAAGGGATGTTGGATTTTGTCAAAGGCTTTTTTGGCATCTAGTGAGATGATCCTGTGATTTTTTTTCCTCAGTCTGTTTATATAGTGGATTACATTGATGGATTTTTGTATGTTAAACCATCCTTGTATCCCTGGGATGAAGCCTACTTGAACAGGATGGATGATTTCTCTGCTGTGTTCTTGGATTTGATTTGCTAATATTTTATTGATAATTTTTGCATCAATGTTCATGAGGGATATTGGTCTGTAGTTCTCTTTCTTAGTTGTGTCTTTGTGTGGCTTGGGTATCAAGGTTATAGAAGCCTCATTTGGTAATGACCCTTCTGCTTCTATTGTGTGGGAAACTTTGAGGAGAATTGGTATTAGCTGTACTTTGAATTTCTGGTATAATTCTGCATTGAAGCCATCTAGCCCTGGGCTTTTTTTGGTTGGGAAACTTCTAATGACTGCTTCAATTTCATTAGAGGTTATAGGTCTATATAAGTTGCTTATCTGTTTTTGATTTAATTTTGGTAAGTGAAATCTGTCCAGAAAATTGTCCATTTCCTTTAGATTTTCAAATTTTGAGGAACATAGGTGTTTGGGCGTGCCAGGTCCTGCTGGGCCAGCAGTTGGAGGCAGAACTATCACCGGGCCTTGGTATGTCGGATCCAACGTGGAACTCTGTCCAGCACACAGGTCCCTTGTGTCAGATGACTCTGAGCAGGGACGATGAACAGGAGCCGTAAACAGCTCCTGGCCTACCTGGGCCGGTTCCGGTTCGTCGTTGCTGCTCAGAGTCACCTGATGCAAGCAACCTGTATGCCAAACCGAGTTCTGAGGCGGCGGGTTCCAAACAGTGAACACCCCAGAGGCAGCGCGGCCTCCATCCGCCAGCCCAGGTAGGCAAAGACGACGAAGAACAGGAACCAGAAACAGTTCCTGTCCTACCTGGACCGGGGATGGAGGCCAGGCTGCCTCTGGGTGTTCGGTGTTCGGAACCCGCTGCCGCCGAACTCGGTCCCCAGACCTGTCTTTCAACTGAAGTACTTGTAGCATTTTGAATATTTATTAATTTATTCAGGTTATTATCCACAGTGATTATAATTTCTTTCCGTTTAATGCATTTGTTCTTTGTACTGCAACAAAAATAATGTTCTTCCTAAGACATTTTATATTTTGTTGCTAGACTTCTATTTCTGTGTATATCATTTTCTGCTGAGATTTATTATACATATTCCCCCATTCATTATATTCATATTTTTCTTTATGCCTTTTGGGAACATACACATTCAAAGTTCTACAGCACTTCTGACAGTACTCATGTGTTTTATGTGACAGCTTTTTATTACAGGTTTTATTATCTCCCTTTGCATCTCATGTGTTTTCTTATATTTTAGATATTGTTAACTACATGCCCCAGATTACACTATTGTCTTCTTGATGAAGTATTCAGACAGGGAGATGAATTACCTGTGTGTAAGCAGATGTTTCTTTCCCATTTGCCTGTTCTCAAACACCCACAACCACTTCCCAGATAATTGACACAGAGCCTTAATATTATTTATAGTAACTACATATGCTCAGCCAATAGCTCAGGCTTATTACTAACTAGCTCTTACATCTTAAATTAACCCATATTCCTTATTTATGATCTACCACATGGCAGTACCCTTATTAGCAAGGTATTGTTCATCCCCTGCTCCCTTTGTGTCTGGCTGGCAACTCATGACTTGGCCCTTCTCCTTCCCAGCATTCTCAGTTTTGCTCTCCAACCTAACTTTATTCTGTTCAGCTATTGTCAGTCAGCTTGTTTATTAAACCAATCACAGTGACAAATCTTCACAGTGTACAAATGGATTATTCCACAGCATTCCCCCTTTATCTAATTAAAAAGGAATATTTAACTTTACCATAGTAAGATTATATACAGCAAAACAAGTTATTAAGAAAGAAGTGCATTTACAATATCTAGTCTATTTGTGTTTGGCAAAATTAGAGAAAATACTCAATTATCTATCTTATCTTTATGAATGCAAACATTTGTACCTAACTGATCTTTCATCATAACTAAAGAAAACTATAACCATAACTAATCTTCAACTCCATCAAAGACCCCAGAAGGGTAAAAGTTACCTAATGACAGAGACATCTGGCTATCTTCATAGTCACCCAAAGTTCCTCTGTAATGTTCAGGCATCCAGCTTTGGCCTATAGGTCTAGCATATCTGACAGACTTTCCTGTAAAGCAGCGAATTTTTAAGGATTGTCCTACCTTGTCTTGGCAAAGTTCAGCAGTCACCTTTCTTGTGTCCTGCTAGTCCAGTTTGGGCAATAACTATCAGCAATTCAGACAAACACAGTTTCTTTGCTCACATGGTTAGCTTATAAAGAAGTAAACTCCATATGGAGTTTCTTCAATGCCTATCATCTTGTTTAAAGTAGATTGGTGCTGCCAACAGCAGACATATCTCGCTGTCATGAAAAGTTTTAGGTTATTAAACATATTAAATGCAATATTCTATACTTCTTTGAAGTGTTTGCAGACCATCAATCTATTTGAAATATATCTCTGCATGACTTTGAAAACATATCTAGCATAAGTTTGACTAATATAGATGACTATTGATCTGTATTTCTTAATTATACATTATTTTTTAAATGAGTTGCATAAATGTAGTATCTTAAACAAGAATAGAAATATGCATATAGTGCAACAAAATTAACTTTAAATTTGTGTCAATAAACCAAAATCTATACCAATGTGAAATATGTAAGATTAATAGTTGTTTTTTGGATTAAAGCAGATTCAACATTCTACCTTTTATCCTAGCATTTCTATATCTCCCCTTTTTCTTTTCATAACAAGATCCCTGAATCTAATCTTGTTTGTTTAGCTTTTTTCCTCACCATTATCCATAGCAATTAGTAACTAACTCCCCTAAAGCATGACAAACATTCATATTTTGGTTTTGGGAATGTAGTGTATTCCTCTAGAATACTCCCTATTGATTGGGGCCACTGATCATCTTTGGGAGACCCTGAGAAAATTTAGGATTACGGTCAAGCTCTGACTGGAATATTCTGTGAGGCTAGATCATCTCAGCCAGCAGCCTTGAGGTTGTTCTGTATGCAGAACTCAGAGGAAACTGCAACAGTGATGTTCTGAAACATTGGATCATCTGGGACATTTATTCCCATTGGAGATTTTTGCAGGGGGTCTTCCTTGATCAAACCTGATTTTTCTTATCTGCTGAGATTTCTTGTACATATTCACCCATTCAATATGTTCATCTTTTTGGGGGGAACATACGCAGTCACGGTTCTGCAGCACTTCTGACAGTACTCGTGTTTTATATGACAGCTTTTTATTACAGGTTTTATTATCTCCCTTTGCATCTCATCTATTTTCTTATATTTCAGATATTGCCAAATACAAGCCCTAGATTACACTATTGTCTTCTTGATAAAGAATTCAAACAGGGAGATGAATTAACTGTCTTTTTTATCATTCTGTAAGTTTTGCTCTTATTATTAGATGAGATGTCTGCTTTAGTTTTTCTTAGGAGCTATATTATAACTACAATGCAAACATAAATAACTTAAAATAGTAATTTCAGGCTGGAAACATGGCTCAGTGGTTAATGGCTGTTCTTTCAGACAACTCAGATTCAAATCCCAACACCTACATGGTAGCACACAACCATTTGTAACTCAAGTTCTAGGAGAGCCAATTTCCTCTTCTGGCCTTCCAGAGTAACAGGTACTCATTCAGTACAGACATACATGAAGGCAAAACACCTACATATATAAAAATGATTCTTATGTTTCTGCATTGCATGTTTTGACAAAAGAATTTTCAAAAATGTATAATAGAAACAAACATGAACTAAATGTGGTATGCTACTTTTCCTACTGGTGACACATTAACAGTGATGAAAATGTAGGTGCTATACCCACATTTCCTTATGTAGCCACATTCTCATGGCTCTAGTTCACAAATGAGAAAACCAAGGTTTTTAGAAATTAAACACCTTCACAATGGACTTTAGTGGCTTCTCAAAAATAAAACAACCCTCCAAGAGGCATACGATACTCATGGTTTTCCACCAACTCATACCAAAACATTCCTTTATCCAGAAGAATAATCAGCAAACAAGCAAAACTCATCAGTAATCCAGCTGATTATATTTAAATTAGATTTCTTAATCTTGAAGTGCCATTTCTTGATATTGAATGAAAATAAGTTTTACTAAGGATGTTACAATATATATATTTAAACTAATAAAGACTATTGCCCTTAAATATCAGTATTCCTCCAAATCTTTAATGGTTTCCAAATCTCTTAAATGGTCTTTTGAATTCCTTTCCTAAACAGAACAGCGAACATGACTCACAAGTTAATTAGAATAAAAATTAGCCATGTATGATACTTCACATACCACACAGTAAACAGACAAGCATCCCCTTGCCTGCAGGCAAATGTGTCACTCAAATAATGGCTTTAATTGTCATTGGAAGGACTAGGAGTGTATTCTAATGACAAATTTCTTCAAAATAGCAAATCAGATTTAGATCAGTTCACTTGGCCAAAAGGAAAAATGGATCATTCACCTTGCTGCTTCCAGCTCTCTGCCCTCAATACTGCTGCAGCCTGAGGAATTTTTCTTAGAAAATGCACAGCATATTTGAGAAGCACACAGGACATCAAAGAGTACATCAATAAAACCAAGCCTCAGTGGGGCTGTGGAAGCCTCTGAGGCTTGCATATTTATTTAATATTTCATCTGCTACCAACTGAAGACAATGTTCTAAGAAAAAGTAATTTTATCCAAGACTTAAAAAGATACTGACAGAACCCCCACCTGAAAATGCATCCCAGAATCTCAGTCATTACCAACACTTAGCTGCTTGGCATAGTGGTGAAAATTATCGAAATGATTTCATAAATATTTTATTCCCCAGATAACAGATTTCAATGTTTTAAGAAAAGCTGTTTTCTCAGAAGAAAATGCAGGAGCCAGTGAAAGGCTCCCTGATACAACAAAGGAACCACATGGATGTCTGATTTTAATATCAAGTCCATTTTCTCCATTTTAACCAATTAAATCCAGTTTGTGGTGTTATTAAATGATGTGGTTTTTTTCCTAGAGAAACTGCTGATCCAGAAGAAAACATGTTGCAAAAGTAGCTGCACAGTTCAAAGGCAATAAAAGAACAAAAATGGTGGTTTGTCAGGCCACTCCTGGAGCTTTATAAAAAGATAGCAGAAAAGTATTTTTTATAATTCTGGAGGCTGAGCAATCCAAAGTCAAGGTATTAGGAGATCCAGTGAAGCCTCCCTGTCAACTCCCAGAATGAAGCCCTGGTACCCCCTACACAAGGAGAGCTATATATCGTCCTCATGTGGGGAAAGAGTGAATGGGTACCCTTGTATCAAGACACTCATCTCATCCATGAGGGCAGATTCCTCATGTCCCAGTAATCTCTAAGGGCTAAACCTCTTGGAACTGTCTTGATGATTAAACTCCAATGCATGAGTTTTGAAGGAACACAAGTTGAACTGCAACAGCTCAGAATCAGTGACACAAGAGAAGTAACTGCAAGGGATGCTCACACCTCTTGCCAAGATACTCAGACTCCCCTATTTAAAAGGAAGCCCAAGAGGGAAGTGTTAAGAAGGACTTGATATGCCACTGGGGACAATGAAGATGGTGGTCCAGAAACTCCTCAGAGTCTTGGGCAAAGCCCAGCTAGCCAAGGCCATAGTTTTGTCTTTATGAGCCTCTAAGCAGAGAATCCAAATTCCAGTAAAATGTCACTTGAGCAACAACTTTTTTCTCTTCTACCTCCTTCTCCTTTCCCCCTCCCATGCCCTCTGACTCTCTCCTTTCCCCTCCTTATCCTCTCTTACTTCCTCTTTCCTCTTTGGCATCTCCTATGTAGGGTATAAGATGATTTTTGCAATCTTGCCAGTTGTTCTGCAAAAAGAAGACTCAAGAGCTACATGTACTCAAGAGCTGGGTAGAGATAGATTCATCCATCAAGAACAGGAGCGGCCAGCAGCTTCCATATAAACTAGACCAGTTGGAGCATGTGCTCCCAGATGGTGATCTTTCTCTAAGCCACTAGGTCAATAAGATTGGTGCCCACCAGTGGCCTTCCCAGGAGAGGCTCTTCCTGGTTGCCCCGACTACCCCAGTTATTTCAGGAGCAGAGACTTCCCAAAACCCTGTCTCCCAGCAGGAAATACAACCAGAGCCCTGCTCCCCACAATAGTAATTCTGATCTCCAGACCTGTATACTAACAATACATGTTATTTAAAACCACTATGCTTGTAATCTTCTGTGATAAAGCAATAGAAAATTAATAGTTCTACATAAATAAGTATTTGACATATTTGTGTATATTTCTTATATATATATATGTATATATATATGTATATATATATGTATATATATAGATAATAAACATATGGTTGTATATTAACATGTAGATTATAATACATTACATATTATTATAGATAACATACTATATATTACCATATGTTGTTGCTAAGTCTCTGAACATACTCAAAGACCAAAAATTACCATATCCACTGGAGACTGTTTAAGTGTTTCAGTGATTAAGAGCACTGGCTGCTCTTTCATAGGACCAGAGTTTAAATCCCATTACCCATATGGAGGCCCACAACTGTCTCTAACTCCAGTTCCAAGAGATACAGCACTCTCTTTTGTCCTTTTAGAGCACCAGGCACACCATGGTGCACAGAATGCATGCATACAGACAAATATCTATAAACATAAAAATAAATCAATAAATAAAAATGAAAGATTAACATATCCTTTTATGGGCAGCCTTCAACATGGGAGAAGACAGAATCTAATAAACTAAGGAAACTAGAGGGAATCAAGAGAGCAGAATAGGAGAGATAAACTCCTCAACAACTAATATTAATAAAATGATACAGAGAAGAGAAATTGAAAACTACCAGTAATTTGTTTTTTTAGAAATCCTGAAAAAAGTCAGTCAA
Organism: Cricetulus griseus; assembly: GCF_003668045.3. Taxonomy (NCBI): domain Eukaryota; kingdom Metazoa; phylum Chordata; class Mammalia; order Rodentia; family Cricetidae; genus Cricetulus; species Cricetulus griseus. The sequence goes on along the minus strand of NC_048596.1, from coordinate 246,708,127 downwards.
TAGACCCAGGTAGGATATTTGGAAATATAGTGGAGCTGTCTTTAGGAATGAGAACAGCCACAGTAACAATATGATGAAATGAATATTAGTATAATGAAAATAGTACAATAATTAGTATAATAAAAATGGTACAATAGTAATTAGTATAATAAAAATAATATCTTCTGTTGAGAATCTATCTGCCAACATGTACACAGAAGACAGGTGTCAGTCATTCCAAACAACTTCCCAAATCAAAACCCATAGACATTAATCAGCTCAAGAGTGTCTATCAGGAGCCTGCACAGTAATTCACAATGTAACCATCTTCAGCTCTGTGTGCTCATGTGCTCTTTCAAAAGTCCACCAACCTTGACTTTCTTTCCTTCAAGAATATTCTCAGACTCTGATTGTGATTTCTGCTGGCCTTCTCAGAAAGGTGTCAGAACAGACCACCGCCTGAGCTGAAGACTTGCCTTTCTCTAATTACTACTCCAACTGCCTTATGAACTTCATCCCATTTTTATGTAACATTTGATTGAATATTTACAACTTAAAATTTTCTTATTCTCTGTCACCTGCAAGAGTTTATTGTACAATCCAACGACTGCACATTTAATACCTTAAGAGGTTCCATTTCTTGAGTTCATAAATATTTAGCTGCATAGAGTTATTACCAAAGAAACATTAAAACACAGATGACTGATGCTGACTGGAGAGAGTGCCAATGGTTAAAAGCAAGTACCGCATTCTCAGAGGACTGAAGGTTAGTTCGCCGCACTCTTATCAGATGGCTCCCAACAGCCTGAAATTCCAGCTCCAGGCTATCCGATGCCCTCTGATGGCCTCAGTGGACATCGGCATACATGGGGTGCACATAGAAACATGCATGTACAGACATCCCATCCCATTCCCATCCCCCCAAGCAGACCACAGTCTATGGCTTTCTGCTCCCAAGGGAGTGGAGAATATGTTGTGTACAGGCAAAGTGGTGAGAGTCTGTCACGTGACATATGGGCGTCAAGGGTTGCTCTCACCCCCATGTCTAGAAGGCAGTGTTCATTTCTGATAAAGTAGAGAAGTGAGCCTGCAGGCTTGTTCTGTGGCCTGGCTCTCTCAGGAACACTTCTAAACCCGCCTCACAGCATCTTTCTACTCAGAAGACAGGGAATGATTCATGAAGCGAGCTTCAGGTTTTGTGTGTTCCTCTTTGCCTTTCACATTCTGAAAGTGTACTCTTTCACAGAGAATAGAACACGGGGCCATCTTTCAGCTATGCAGTGCAGAGAGAGCCAGGGGATGTGGCTTTCAGAACTCTGTGTACCAGCAGCTTACAAATAACAAAGAAAATAAGGACAAAAGCTGAAAAAAAGAGAGAGAACCTTTGCAACCCAAGAATCTGAGGCAAAAATTGCTGCTCCCCCTGGAATGTTAATGAACTGGTTTTATCACTGACCCCCTCAAGAATGTCAAGTTCCACATTTATATGGAAATGTACAGAACAAGCATACTTGTCAGCAGAGGCTTGCTGCACTGATGCTGCTTTCATTCTCTCTTCTCGCCCCGCCCCCCTTTTCTCTTTCTCTTTTTCATCCTCTTCTTTCTTTCTGCCTCTCTCCATTTTATAACATGTACTTATGTATGTGTGTGCATATATTCATATATATATAGTCATGTGTTACTTAAGAACATGGATACGTTTTTGAGAAACACGTCCTTGTAGTTTTGGTGTACAAACATCACACAATAGTCTTACACAAACTAAGATGGCTACAACTTCACAAGACAATATAATCCTATGAGGCCACCACTGTATATGTCCTCTATTATAATATATACATAGTCATGCATAATGTGTATAAATGTGTGTAAGTAGAGAGAATTGTTTTTCTCCACAGAGATAGTCCTTGAGATAAAGTAGGTAGTGAGAATTAAAGTAAAGCAAAACTATAAAATGGTTCAGACAGATCTATTAAGATTAAGATAGCATCAGACCTGAAGAATTAAAATATATTATCTCTGGTGAGATAGCTCAGTGGGGAGAAGTTTTTGATCACAGGCCTGATGACCTGAGAGTTCGATCACCAGGGGCCACAACGTGACAGAAAAGAACTAACTCCAAATAATTGTCCTCTAATCTCTACTGTGTGCATGTGTGCCTCTGTGTGTGTGTGTGTGTGTGTGTGTGTGTGTGTGTGTGTGTGTGTGTGTGCCCCAGCTAGGTCAATCATGGGGTTAATACCATTATAAAAGACACCAGAGAGTGCTACATAATAAAAAAGAGTTCAAGGGAGACACTGGATCCACTCCTACCATCTCTTTGAAACTCTCAGCCCCCAGAACTGAGAGGAGCACATTTCTATTATTTCAAAGCCCCATCCTGTATTATCCTGTTACTGGTATATGAATGGAGAGAGACACCAAAATTCAGTTTGGGGGTGGAGTACATTTCTAGTTATTTACTTATTTGTTCATTTTACATCCAGACAGCAGTTTCCCCTCCCTCCTCTCCTCCCATTCCATTCCCACCTTCCCTCCACCCCTGCCCAGTTTTCACCAGTTACTGGTTGAAGGCTCTCTTGTGACAATTGGGGTAGTCACCCAATCTGATCACAGGCCAGCTCAGTCTACATATCCACTATTGCTGGAGTCTTAGCTTGAGTCATCCTTGTAGATTCCTAGGAGTTTCCCTTGTAACAGGTTTCTACCTGACCCTGAAATGGTCCCCCTTTCAGTCATTTCTTCCAGTGCTCTCCACCTCCATTCATCCCCCAACCTTATCCCTCAAGTTCCCATTCCCACCCACAAGATCTCTTCTATTTCTGCTTTCCAGGGAGATCCATGTGTTCCCTCTCCCCGCCTTAGCCCTCCTTGTTACCTAGCCTCTCTGGGTCTGTGAATTATCCTTTACAGATAATATCCACTTATGAGTGAGTATTATCATGTTTGTCTTTCTGGGTCTGGGTTACCTAAGATGATTTGTTTTCTATTTCCATCCATTTGCCTTCAAATTTCCAGATGACATTGTTTTTAACAACTGAGTAATATCCGTTGTGTAAATGTGCCACATTTTCTGTATCCATTCTTCAGTTGAGGGTCATTTACATAGTTTCAAGGTTCTGGTTATTATAAATAAAGCTTCTATGAACACAGTCGCAAATGTCCTTTGGTATGATTGAGCATCCTTTGGGTATATGACCAGGAGTGGTATAGCTGGGTCATGAGGTACATTGAGTCCCAATTTTCTAAGAAAATCCCATATTGATTTTCAGAGTGGCTGTACAAGTTTTCACTCCTACCAGCAATGGAAGAGTGTTCCCCTGTTCACCAAAGTGGACAACAGAGAGAATTTAGAATAAAAAAAAAAAAAACAAGTTTAAGATGGGCCTACCTTGGAAACCAAGAGCTAGAGAGACTGAAGACACTCACAGAAGATTTCTCGGGATGTAGGTAGACAACAGACAGAGAAGGTCCTTATCTTAGAGTCTTGAGTGCAATGCCAAGGCTGAGCTCAGAAGTATATAGCTTCAATGTTCTTTCCAGTGCTCATCTTGTTCTACACACTTTTCAGCCACCTCCTCCCTCAAGGTTCTGTTGGGTTGAAGTAGTACTTATACCAAGGCACAGGGAATCATTTTCTCTCATGGTGCTGTCATGCATAAGTTGACTGTGCTCAAGTAAATAGCCTCTTATCTGAACTCACACAAGCATAAGCATCCCTAATGAATTCAGAGAGTCACCAAAAAGACATAAAGTCTCCCTCTCTCTCGCTCTCTCTCTCTCTCTCTCTCTATCTATCTATCTATCTATCTATCTATCTCTATCTCTATCTCTCCTCTCTCACTCGCTCACTCTTGCTCTCTCTCTCTCTCTCTCTCTCTCGCTCGCTCGCTCTGTCTCTCTCTCCTTTCCTCCCTCCCTTCCTCTCCCTCCTCTGTGTGTGTGCACATGCATGCATGCCATGGCACACAGGTTGAGGTCAGAAGACAACTTGTGAGTGTCAGTTCTCTTCTTGTGTTGTATAGGTCCAAGAAATGAAACTTAGGTCATTAAGCTTGGCAACAAGCACATTTCCCCCATGTGAGCCAACTCACCAGCTCCCCCAAAGTAAGTTTTAGTTCCATTTACCTTTTCCAAAAGTTTCCCTTTGAACTGCCATTGCTTCCACATAGTACAAAATGTACTGTATTTTTTTTTAATTTTGTTCTAGCAAAAAAGACAAGTCCATAACTGAGATGGAAAACAAGTGAAGAAATAATTAAGTTCATAGGTTTCAGGATAATACTAAAGGCTCTGTTGAAAAAAATCTAAGGATTAAAATTCAGCCAAATTGAGAACTGCATGTTCCTTCCATATAATAATGTACTACAGCCAGACAGAGAATGCAAGAACCATCCCAATGCTGGACTTAATCTCCATTAGTTACTAAGGACAATAGTCTATGACATCACACGCTATTGATTACAACTAATGTAAGTGTGAACTATCTTTGTCTAGTACAAAAGACAATCCTGAAGATTAAGGTTTCATACCTTGAAAGTTATTATCTAGTTTGGATCCCTTCTTAGCAAACTCTCCTCAGCATAGTTTTCCTGAGGGATCCAGTAACCACTTTCCTTCTCATTGTCTCTTACGCCAGGCTAATCGCTTCCTCTGCAATTAATTAAATAACTTTGACTCAGGCTTACATTTTTGTGAATATAAGGATATAATTATTTTACTGCACATAGACATTCAATAGTGCTTCTCTTTAAAAATCTCGGCTATCTCACAACTTTTCAACTTATACAGATATCAGCATTATGTGAGCCATAGTTACATAGGGAACTAAAATACAGAACAGACAATATAAATAGGCAAATATACAAGAAAGAGAACATGGCAAGGTATGGTTTACCTGACAGAACTGGTGTATCCTTAAAGTCCTCTATGGAATGCTGGGGTGTGTATGACTCATTCATTCTGATAACCCAGATGACAGTTTTGGTTGATGCTCTGTGATCCCAGATGATGGTCTTGGTTGATAATCTGAGATCACAAATGATGATATTTGTTGATGTTTTATAATCCCAGAAAATGCTATTGGTTGATGCTCTGTGACTCTAGATGATGGTATTGCTTGGTGTTCTATGGGAAAGTTAGTGAAAACCCTTATAGGCAGCAGTTGTCTCTTCTTGTGAGAGAAAACCCTGGCATTTGCAGAATGGAAGATGCTCATTGTATTCAACTTTCCACAATTTGGTCTTTTAAGAAGTAGTATGTTCCCAGGGGCTAAGCTTTGTTGTCTGTTGCTGACAGGTTCAGCAATCAGAGGCAGAAGAAGCTAAGTCATTTTATAAAGTTCAAGCATAGGATAGGCTTCCATATGCTCTTATAGACACTTGATAAATGCATTTTTTCTGGCCAGAACTGGGATAGCCAACGGCAAGAACTATTTGATACCAACTAGATGTGTGGTTTCCAAGTATCTATCTGACTTATGGTACCTATTCCATGTGTGGTTTCTGATGTAATGGAGCTCTTCTCTGTAGGTATCACAGGTCCTGCTCAAACCTTAATCTCAAACTTCCACTCTCCAGAACAGTGAGACAATGAATTCTTGCTGTTACCCCACTCATCTTGTTTGGTATTTATTGCAAAATCTCCAAGAAACTAATGCAAGTGTGCCTACTGTAGTAGCTATACAAAAGATTCAGATTGAAAATTCCCAGTTCTGACATGTGCCCCTTGGCTAAAATTATTGCTAAATTATAATATCTGCCTTATTTTTAATCTTATTCAAAAATTTTTATTACAGTGTGTGTGTGTGTGTGTGTGTGTGTGTGTGTGTGTGTGTGTGTGTGTGTGTGTGTGTGTTTTCACACATCCACAGCACTTACATGGAGCCAGGAGTCAGTGTTCTCCTTCCAAACTGGCCCAAACTCCAGTCATCAGGCTCAGCCTCAAGCACCTTTATTGAGCCTTTCTGCTGGCCTCTGGCTGCCATTTTTAAATGACTGTAATGGAAGAGGCAAACATATAATAAACAAAAGCTGATCCCCTTCTTTTGAACTATTTCCCCATCTCTTTTCCTGTCTCCTTCTGTGTATGGCACCCTGTGAGGTTCATTAGGGTTGCTCACAGGAACATGGATGAGTGTTTCTTTACAGGAGCATTGGAGTCTTGGTTACAGCACTGTACATGTTTGTCCCTCATGCTGCAGTCATCAATTGCCTTTCTATCCTCAGGGAAGGACCAGACCACACAATCCCCTCCCTCCATAAATGAACAAAGTGTTGAAGGGCACAACCTTGTGAAGGCCTTGTGTTATAATTACAGCTAATGAAAGTTCCAGAGTCATAACTAGAAGACAGCCCTCAACTCTGTCGCCACTTCCACAGCTCTTCTTTTGGTCGTTCTAAGGAAGCGTTTCCTATCTCAGAAAAACTCAGTCTCCATTAGGTACAAGCTGCAATGCTTACAACCAGAGATACATAAGAAGGAGGATTGGGTATTTAAATAAATATTATATTTAAAGGAAGGAACATAAAAATTAAGTCTTTTATAGAATTTTAAGATAATAAAACATCATAGAACTTTGATCAAAAAAGACAGTGTAGATATAGTTTCTTCACGCTGAGATTGGGTTTAAATATGAAATAGTTCATTTTCAGAAGCTTAAAGAACTCCTTTTTGACAATTGTACAATTTTATGTAAAGGAGAATCCTGGGTAGAGTTGTACACTACAGCTTTTTTTTTTTTCATTGAGCCGAGTTAAACACAAAGAAGAATTTTGGCAGAAAAAAAAAGAGTTTCAGTAAAAAATAAGTAAAAGATGGTCCTAAAGATTTAAATCATGTTACAAAAGCAAATTTTATTTTATACTAGTCATGAAGATGGAAAGTTAAGTCTCAAATGATGGGTGGTGTCCGAAGATACAAGGCCAGCCACAGAGCTGGAGAACCCTAACGGAAACACATGAGCAATAAAAATGAACAGGGGAGCCAGGCATTGGTGGTGCATGCCTTTAATCCCAGCACTCGGGAGGCAGAAGCAGGCGGATCTCTGTGAGTTTGAGGCCAGCCTGGTCTCCAGAGCAAGCACCAGGATAGGCTCCAAAGCTACACAGAGAAACCCTGTCTCAGAAAAAAAAAATACGGAACAGGGTACCCTCTCAAGCTTCTCACTTTCCTGATCACCAGAACCTCACACATTTGCCCTTGTAGCCCAGAAGCCCAAAGGACCTTCACATAACTTAGTTTGTATCAAGCAATAGTCCCAACAGGAAACCAGGAGGGAAAGACTGGCTAGGGAGCAACAAAAGTTTCCATCCACAAAAAGAAATAACTAGATAGTTGTCAACCAGTCACTTCCTTTCTGTGTGTAGAAAGACACTGGCTAAAGAAATAATAAGAGCATGACCTACCTAAAGAGGAACATAAGCAGATTCATTCAGGCTAACTCCATTCTTTATAAAGAAACAGAGTGATATCAATGATATAAGATAGAAGATAGATAGATAGATAGATAGATAGATAGATAGATAGATAGATAGATAGATAACAGTGTGATAGCTCTTGCCTAAAATCGCAGCTCTTGGGAGGCAGAGAAGAGATAATTAAGAGATCAAGGCCAGTCTCAGCTACAACTACAGCTACACAGCAAATTCACTGTTAGCCTGGACTCTATAACATCTTATATCACAAAATTAATAAAAAGAGGGAGAGAAAAATAAAAATTAAATTGCAGACAATTTACAGCCAAAGATAGATAAAGAGGGAAATATAAAGAAAATGGGAGTGAAAGACACAGCAGGAGAGAAAAGAAGAGAGTAGGGAAGGAAAGGTGAGGAGTGGAGAGAGAATGTACAAAAGTGAAAAGAAGAAAGATAAGTCTCTAAGGGAAGAGCTAAGCATGTGATTTCATCTTCTCATTCACAGTGAAGGAGAGAGGAAGGTCACGTGGCTAAGAATGTAATATCTTGAGGGCTAAAGTGAAATATTAAAAGATTTTCCCACTGCAAATAAGGCAATTAAAACTATTCAATTTGACAAAGTACTGGGCCCAGTTGAATTCTTCCATAATTCGGGAGGAAAAGAAGGTAGCAAGGGAAATACGAAGCCGTTGGCAAAACTCTTTGATAGCTCAATAAGAAAAGAATAAAGGAGTGATCACATTTGAGCCGCTAATAAGCCTTCTTAGGTTTGTCTAGAAAAAAAAGAAAATCATTAAAAGAACACGTTTTCCCAACTTCAATTATTAAACACGGGAATAGGGATTCTTCGAAGAGAAGCAAGAGGTCTGAATTAGGAACTGAAATTTTATTTCTATTCAGATTTCAGGAAGGCACTTCATTGCTGAAGCAAACCATCCAAGGAAAAGAAAAACTCACTAGTAGCTGAAACATCCCCAAGTGGACATGGATTTCACAGGCCAATGAAGATTAACCAGTCATCATTAATACTCTGCTTAAAAACACTGCCTCATAGTCGTGGATACAAGTAGACATTTTCCAGAGTGTGGTGAAAACTTTGTTTTTCTATAATGCACGTGTGTGTGTGTGTGTGTGTGTGTGTGTGTGTGTGTGTGTGTATGTGTGTGTGTGATTGTATGTATATATTACATGTGCTAGTACCCTCACATAGATGTAAACCAGAAGATAGCCTCAGCTGTCATCTTCAGGAACACTGTCCATCTCCTTGGAGAAAAGGTCTCCTGCTGGACTAGAACTGATCAATTAGGCTAGACTGACCGGCCAGTGAACTCCAGAGAACCTCCTGTCTCCACCTCCTTCATACTGGGATTATAAGAGGATACCAAATCACCATGCCAGGCTTTTAAAATCTGGGTTCTGGACTGAATTTAGGTCCTTAAGGTTGCAAGACAACATTTGCCAACTGAAACACCTCCTCAAACCTTGACTATATCTGGAATGAACTATAATCCAGAAATGGAGGACACAATTGTGATCCAGATATTGAGGCAAGAAGACAACATGCCTTTAATCCAGACCTTGAGGCTGGAATGCACACCTTTAATCTGGGCCACACCTTCTGCTAGAAGCCTATATAAGAACAACAGAAATGACCAGAAACCCACAATGATGACTCCCAACTAAAAATCTAAGCAGTAGTGGAGAGGCTACCTTAAATGCCCTTTCCCTATAATGATATTGATGACTACCTTAAATGCCATCCTAGAGTCTTCATCCAGTAGCTGATGGGAGCAGAAGCAGAGATTCTTGGCTAAGCACTGAGCAGAACTCCTGGAATCCAGTTGTAGAGAGGGAGAAGTGATGAGCAAAGGAGTCAAGACCATGCTGGGCAAACCCACAGAAACAGCTGACCTGAGCAAGTGGGAGCTCATGGACCACAGGCAGACAGCTGGGAAATCAACATAAGACCAAACCAGGCCCCCTGAACATAGGTGACAGATAGGAGGCCTGGGCAGACTATGGGGCCTCTTGTGGTGAAACCACTATTTATTCCTAGTGCAGGAACAGAATTTGGGAGCCCATTCCCCCATAGAGGGATACTCTCTCAGCCTAGATGCATGAGGGAGGGCCTAGGCCCTGCCCCAAATGATGTGACTTTTATGATTTCCCCCATGGAAGGCCTCACTCTCCTTGGGGAGAGGAGAGGGGGGAACCACGGGGAGTCGTGGGGGGGGGTCATGGGAGGGAGAGGGAACTGGGATTGGTATGTAAAATAAGATTGTTTCTAATTTAAATAAAAATAACTCAAAAAAGGACAATGGAAGAAGGAAGGGTTGTTCTTTGCCTGCTTACGCTCACCTCAGTCAGCCCATCCATTAGTTCTTCTGGACACGCTGAGACACACAGCCTCATGGGACTGAGGTACTAGATTCTTGGACTTTCACTTCATAAATAGTAGCCATTGTTGGACTGCAGCTTGTAAGTCATTCCAAATAAGAGAGACAGAATAGGAGAGAGAGATTCATTTGTTATGATAAATCTTTCTGCCAAAAGCCACCGAGCCCCACTGCTAGGTGTGTTTTTTACGCCGCCTGCCTGAGTTAGGGCCCAAATGAATACACAGAAACTTGTATTAGGTTCAAAGCTGCTTGGCCAATGACTAGGATTTCTCATCTGTTAGCTCAGTCTTATTTATCATAAACCTATATATTTTATAAGACTTATCTTATTGGACGCCTTCCGTTGGTGTTCTCCTTTGCCAGTGGATCACATCTCAGCACAGGAGGATGCGAAGGTGGAAAAGGACTCTTCCTGTTTCTCCTTGCTTAAATATGAATCTCCTTGCTATGTCACTTCCAGCCTGGATCACCACTTCTCTACTACATTTCCCAGAATCCTCTTTGGCTCCTAGTCCTGTCTAACTTGCTGTTTCATTGGCCAAACAGAACTTTATTCAACAATCAATAAGATAAACATACACAGAAGTACTTCCCCCATCATTCAGTCCATAATTTCTGTGACTCTAGAGAACCCTATCTAATACACCTAGAAGCTGACTCTCCTCATAGATAATCCCCCACCCATGGCCTTACTCTCTGTTCTCTGTGTCTGTCTTCAGGAACCTGTCAATCTCTTTGATGCCAAAACTGCCAATGAATCCAACCAGGCACTTAGAACAAAGCAGTACTTCCTATACATTCTTTCCAAGTAATCTACCTTTATTTTTCTTCTTCCAGGTGACTTTGCATCACTCAGCCCTTAGGTATGCATCTTCTGCAACATCCTCATAGGAAAAAGAACCAGGTCTGCATGATCAGCTGTTCTGTTCCATTAATGGTGAAAACATGGGTAACATAAAATCAGAAACCAGAGCAAACAGCAAGGTTAACTTAAAGAAATACAGAACTAACTATACTAGATGATGAAATGAAGCTGGACTATTCAAGAAACATGTGTTCAGTGGTCCCACACTTCAGAGCAGCACTATCTGCTAAATGATGCCATTTCCCAAGAGCCAGCAGTAGTAGCCTATTTTAGAAAGAACGAACGTGCATTCAAAATATGCCTGGAAATCTTCTGCTCTGAGAATCTGTGGCTCTTGGTTTCCGTTTGCAAAGTCAAGGTCAGGCACTCAGTATACACAATTACTACTACATCATCCACTTCAACCAATTCCACAAGTAACAATCAGAGAGAAAGACTGATACTTCTTGAAGCCAAGTTTAAATTTCTCTTTTCCTTTCAAATCATAGAAATGTCATTTGAGGGCTGGGGGTGTTGCTCAGTGTGGAAAGCACTTGCCATGCAACCGTTAAGTGTCTTGGCTCAGATCCCCGGAGCCTACTCTATAGATGTGGTAGCAAATGTCCTTAATCCCAGTACTTCTAATGTCAGATGGGAGCTGAAACTAGAATACTCCCCAGAGGATGAATTGCCATCTGCCTTAGCATACACAGAGACAAACAATAGACCTTGTCGCAAAGGAGTTGGAAAGTAAGGAACAACATCCAAGTTGTCCTCTGACATACTCATGCATGCTGTGGCATGTGTGTACTTGTAGTTGCACACATATCATACACACACACACACACACACACACACACACACACACACACACACACTAACACATCAGAGGGGGGTGTTATATGAAATCATGGGCTTGTGCTATAGTTACTTGCCCAGGATTTGTGAGACCAAATAAACATCAAGGTCTCTCATTAACGCATGGCTAGCAAGAGACAACAGAGTCCAGGATACAGAGTAAGTTGTAAGCTTGTGTTCTCAGGATCCAGGGCAGCAAGAGAGCCATCTGCACAGGCTTTCCTTGTGAAGCAGCCTGTCTTAATGACCTATATGGTATACTGGGCAATTGGGCTGAAGAGTGTCCTGTTTCTAGGAGGAACTGGAACAAAGACCAGACTATACCAGCCAGCTCCTCCTTGTAGGCACTTGAATCACATTTTGGTCATTCTTAAGGGGGTACAAATGAGATATAGATATAACAGGATCTCAGGCCACCCTGAGAACTGTTCCTAAGAGAGTATTCCTAATGCCTGTACATGTTTATTATCAAGAACTATTCAAGGAGGCTAGTTTGTAACAGTTCTTGGCAACATGTCTCTCTACTGTTACTTTTATACATACATAATTTATGTCTAAATTGACTCCAGTAGTAAGTTAAGTAGTGCTTTATGAATTTGGTTCAGGCAAGAAAAGAGCTATTGAAATCTTCTGATACTAATTTGTGATACAATAACCAGTTGTCTCAAAACCTCAAGAATATCAATGGTTTATTTCTTATGGACACTATGTCTCTAAATGGTTGTTGGCTCCAGAGCAAGGGATCTCCACACAATAACTTAAAGATCTGAGACAATCTTTGAGGATATATACGTGTGTGTGTGTGTGTGTGTGTGTGTGTGTGTGTGTGTGTGTGTGTGTGTGTGTAATATACTACGAATTTACAATGAGATAATGGAAACTTGTAATTTTCAGTAGGAAATATTTCAATATGAGAACACTATAAACTTGTTTAAAATCAGCTTTCTTGAATGTTGAACTACAATAATAAAACTTATAGAAACTACTGAAATAGGTTAAATATTCATTTTCCCCTTTCCAGAGATAAAGTATTTACAATTGAAGGCTTACTGCTCATGGCCTTAGAATTCTGCCAGCATTGATTTGACCATTTTGGCTTCTGACCTTAGCGCATTAACACTGTAAATCTAGTAAGACAAGAACAACTAAGGTGAATTACAATGAAGCCACACCAGGAAGAGAAACAAACACACCAGATGGTCCTCCTCACCTAGCTTCATCCTCATCCTCATCCTCTTCAAAAACAATCCTACTGGCTGGAAGTATCCATGTCTTCCTCTCAGAATAAATCCCAGGTTACATCCACTAAATTTTTAGGAAAATACTGTATTTGCTACTGGCTACTGCTGGACTAGTCAGCAGCAGTCATGCAAGACAATCTAGTAACTCCTCTTTAAGATATATATTCCTTCCATCATTTCTTATGCTCTAGAGGACTAATGCAAGGCTATGATGTGCTCTGGGTTCACTGTTATGACTATTCTTCTCACAGAACCTCATTTAATGTTTAAGCAGCACTGTCAAGCACTGTTCTCCTGATGAACATCTTAAGCTCAGAGTGGATTTAGAGGTCATTGATGGTCCAAAGGCCCTCTGATCTGGACAAGGCCAGTCAGACTCCTGGGTACAAGCTCATTCCATTATGTTTAACATGGAGCAGCTATTGTCCTTAAAGCACAGTGGGAATCTGAAGACTGCAGACCAAGAATCCTTATGTATGCTGTTCTTGTATGGGGTTTGTTTGGTACGAGTCAACAGCCTCATGAAGGAGGCACACTGTGTCTGTGTCTGACTGAGGCCAGTAACTTCCTAAACTCAGAAGACACATGTCAGGGTGAAATACACAGGTCCTCCTCCTATCTCACACTGTGAACCTGCTCAACAAGTATTATAAAGAATGTAAATTTATTACTCACCATGCTGGTGCCACAACAGACCAGATTAGTTCTGGCTGATTCATCTTGGGGTCCCTCTGTGGTCGAGGGATGCCACCTTCTTGCTGTGTCCTGTGTGGAAGAAATTTCCGGGAACTATCTTTTGGGTTTCTGTTTATTCCATCCAGTAAAAGTACCACCCCTGTAACCTAGTCACCTCCCACTTTGAGGGTTAGGATTTCAACATGAATTTGGGTAACATAGCCATTAAAGATGAGAATTTCTTTTTTTCTATTATTATTATATTATTATTATTATTATTATTATTATTTTCCATTCATTTATTTAGCTCATAAATAAAGTCATGCACAATTATGATACACAATATAGTATGTTCACAATGGCTGGCTAAATTAAACCAATTAACATGTTATATCACATATACTTATCATTTTTGTTTTGAGAACACTTAAAGTATACTATCTCACAACTTTTAAAATATAGCATATTGTTATCAACCATATTTATCACGCTCTCAGTAGACCTCAAGACTTCTCAGAGTCCATGCCTCTTGTCCAACTGCAGTTTTATATAAAGATGAGAATTTCTTTGAACTGTGACAGACAAGTTATTCTTCCCAACAGATCATTTTGATAAGTTAAATAATGGCATTCATTAATAAGACATTTGCACAACTTAAGTGTCATCATAAATAGGCATCAAAACATACCACCCAACTGTGCCCATTTGACCACAGCCTGTGGCCTTTTGGTTTCTGTTTTGGAAGTTGTTTAACCAGTTGAGTTGGTAAAGAGAGCCTGGTATGGGCTAATAAAGCCAGAAACAAAATAAGACTCTGCTTCCCACCCTGAGTGCTCCTGATGAGTAGTCCAATGAGACTTGGTGAGTTATAGCAACAGACAAGTCAAATGTTCTTTAATTTTTTATTTATTTACTACAATTGACAGTGACTGGATCCAATCCATGTAGTCCATAATTATGACTAGGAAGAAAATTAAACTCTAAATTTCATAAACTTGCTTAGTGTCCTGCTGTCATGACATGAGGGGTGTACGGCTGCAAATGGAACTCTTGTCCTCCAGTAAATAAGGTAACTGTTCAAACAGTATCCAGAGTTAACCCTAATGCAAAGGTACTGTGAGGGCGAGAGACACAGTCCCATGAGAACACAATATAGCAACATCAACTTGATCTTCATCGTTCATAATTCTTGATTTTAGCATACAACTCTTATACTCTCATATGAAAATCCCTCAAGCACACACATACATACACACCCTTAATAGTGTGGCATACAATACAGAGTGAGTAAAAATGGTAAATTCCTGACTTTTGGAAACTTACATATGTCTGAGCAGAACTCAAGATGGCTCTGAAGTGCTCAACAGGCACCTGTTGCCATCAGATCATTTGGAGCAGTTGTGCAGCCAGCTGTGCTTCTTTTTCAGAGCAGGTGTGCAGCCAGCTGTGCTTCGCTTTTCTGGATCCCTGATGCTATGGTAAGAAGTGGAGTAGTCAAAAGGAAAGTTGCTGCCTTAGCCTTCTTGAAGGTGCTGTGCAGCAGAGAAAATGACACAAAGTTGTTGGAGTTGATGCTCCCAAGGAAACACAGCTCTAGCTCTGGAAAATAGACCATGACAAAAGCCAGGCAAGAGATATGTTCCTCACTCAATAAACAAGGACAATTTGACATTACAGAAACACAATGATCTCCTATTTGCCATTGCTGCTTCAGCAATAGGTACCCTGAAAGGGAAAGGCACTGGCAGAAATTCTCACAAAAAGAACATGATTGGAAATATTACTAATAGGACAGAGAAGGAGTGGGGTCCCAGCCCCAAGCAGGAAACCTGGAGTTAACTGGATTTATTCTGAGCATGTCCACATAATCCAGAACCACTCACTTTTTCTTTCTCTTCCCGAAAAGCAGCCTGTGCCACCAACAGCACCACCAACAGCCCCCAACCTTTAGATCTCAAGATGACTTTACAGTAACAAATTATTGAAGGCCCCCAAAGAGTTTTGGTCTATATGTACATCAATTTACATTTAGCTCAGAATGTAAAATATCTTAAAAACTACATAATAATTATTTCACAGTGGCTCAGACTGAACAGATAACTCAGCAATCAAGAGTGCTTTTGCTCTTCCATGAGACTTGAGTTTGATCCCCAATAGCCATGCAGATGGCTTACAATCCTCCATTCCTAGGTTCCAGGGCCCTTCTCTGACCCTTTCAGGTACTCACATACAGGTGCATACATACATATATGCACCATATATACATACATAAAAATAAAAGGAAATTCAAAAATACAAAACTAGCATATCCATTAGGCATGATTAAAAAGCATATTTATAAACATTAGCTGTGCTTTGTGCTTCCAAATCTCTTTACTGTCTATTGAAACCAAAAGAGTTGGATTCTCATGTGGTTCCTCACCCAATAGCCATGGGAGATTTCAAGACCCCAGAGGTACCAAAATCTGTGAAGCTCGGGTCTCTAAAAATGCTTTAGTGTTGATATCTGCATATTGACTGTACATCCTCCTGTATACTGGAAATCACCTCTAGCTCCTTATAAAACCTAAAAGAGCATAACTTGAATAGGCAGTTGCTATATTGTATGTTTAGGAGAAGAGGCAAGAAAAACAGTCTTCTCGACTCAAATAGAGACGTTTTTCTACTATTTTTGTTTCTTTTTGAGACAGCATCTCACTCTGGAGCCAAGGATGCAATTCCCTTGCCTCAGGCTACCTATCATGCTCAGCTTTTGACTATATTTTCCATCCACATTTAACTGAGTCTACAAATGTAGAGCTCACAAACACAAAGGCAGTCGTGCCAGCTCCCACCATCAGTTGGGTGTAATCCTGAGTGCCTTGTAGCCTTTGGAAACTTCATGTTTGCTCAAGAGACAATGAGAATCATAACAAAAATGATGCTGTGGTACTTTCATGTTAGTTTTTTAAAGCAATTTGACCTCATGGACTTCCTAAAGAGTGGTTGTAACTGGCAGGTGCTCCTTTTACCTCACACTGAGAGGGGCAGTTGAAGAGCAGGTGAGTCTACTTTTCTCAGTAACTCACTCAATCCAATAACACTTCAGCTAAATTTTTAAAAGAAACAACATTAAAACATGTTCTAAACATGTTGAGTTGTCCTGAGGAACCTTTGCCAAAGCTTCAGTTCACTTTCTATCTAATGGGCCAAAACCATCTTCCATATTGGACTGTTATGAGGACAAGAACAGGGCTCTCCTCCTACAAATCAGACAGCTTTAATATTAATGCCGAAGGCCCAAGTGAGGTCTGGCTGAAAGGGAGATTCTAATACTCATTGCTTGTTCTCATGCTGTCCTCTGTCACAGGGCAACCAGCAGATGCTACCTGTGGTGGTGGTATTCTCTCTGTCACAAAAAAAAGGAAGTGCCACAAGACTTAATTATGTTCAAGATAAGAGTTTGGACATAGGAGCTGTGCACCCCAGCACTGTCATCACCATGCTACAATTGTCTATCACTTAACAACCCCTGGTATACATGGTGTGTAGCTGCACAGAAGATGGACAATTGTTCATGGAACCCTGAGCAGGCTGCATTACTAGTGGAAATAGAAACAAATCTACCAGGACCAGCTGAATCTGCTATACTGTCTATATGCATCAATCTTGTCTCATGGGAGTACCCATTTCTTAGTGGGGAGTGAGGAGTGACTAGGTATCAGAAGTTGTACCTGGAAGTTAAGAGGCTTTATCTGTGCTATGACTAATGGCACTAGGTGGTGCTTGTATCCTGTGTTATTTCCTGAGACATAAATCAATGAGAAATGCCAAACTATGAGTTTGGAGCCCTGGAGATTGCCCGGTGGGGAAAGCACTTGTCAAGCAAGTATGAGGACCTGAGGAAGAATTCTCAGAAGCCAGCTATAGACACATGTGGTAGGGTGCATCTTTAACCCCACCATGCTTATATGGAGACAAGAGGAGGACATCCCTAGTGCTATCCTGACACACGCAGTGGTAAACAGGATACCCTGTTTCAAACAAGGAAGCTTGCAATACCCAACATGTACCTCTAACCTGTGACACGTGTAACCATCTGACACACATGAACTTGTACTTGTACGTGTCTCATCCCAAAAAACTTATGGGAGATAGCACAGACACACCATGCCCAACGTTTTTATCCATAGTTTTTCTTCCATGTGTCATATATTGTTATGTAACTACATATGCAAAAAACCAAATAGACCTGAAAATTAAACACTAGAGGCAAAGAGAATAAAATAAGAAAAAGAATAGACAAGAAGAAACAACCCTCATACTGTGACTATGACACACACTGTGACTATGACAACACTCAAGGTAATTGACTCAGTGTCAGTGTTGGAGTCTACTAGAGTGCCAGCTTTCTAGCTTGCTCACAGCTATACATAGCAACTTAGGCTGAGTGAAGATTAGAACACAGGTCACAAAGAGCTGAGGCTGGTAATTATTTAGGACAGCAGGTGGTGCAGATGAGTTTTCTTTTCATTACAAAATCAATTAAAATTATTTCCATAGGTTCTTTTTTCTAAATTATTCCAGTTGGATTTTCTCATGGGATCCATTTTCCCATACTTTTTTTCCAAGTAGCTTGCATAGCTTGTAAAAGCAAAAGAAACCATAAGTAAATATTTTAGATCTTGAATGTTATAAAATCTTAGGTTCACGCAGAACAGAAGGGCCTATAGATGGAAGTTTTTGTTCCTCCCGGTCCTGAAGCCATTTAGTCCAAGTAAACACACTGAGGCCTATATGAATTAGAAACTGTTTGGCCAATGGCTCAGGCTTCTTACTGGCTAGCTCTCTCTTAATCATTAACTCATAACTATTAATCTAAGTATTTCCATGTGGTCTTGGCTTCCCCAGAGAATGCCCAAACCTGTTACTCGTTCAGTGACTACATGGTGTCTCCCTGGTGGCTCACTCTCTTCCTCTTCTCCCCAGAATTCTACTCTCCTGGTAGCCCTGCCTATACTTCCTGTCTAGCTACTGGCCAACCAGTGTTTTATTCATCAACCAATAAGAGAAACATATATATAGGACATTGCCCCATCCAGGGCCCTTTAATATAGACCACCAGGCCATAAAGTAACTCCAGAAAACAGTCTGTTATGTACATAATAGAGGCAAAATAGAAGTTTCCAAAATAGACTTTTAATTTACACTCTTAAAAACAGAACATGAGAAATTGCAGAAAAAGTTCATTTTTTTCTATCACCATTAAAAGGTTATATCTAGTAAGGGGGAAAGGTGAATAGCCAAGGCAATGCTGGACTGCTCACCCTGGTCATGAGAACAGGGGAGAACCACCACAACTGCTGGGGCCCAAATCCAGGTCATGACTTGGCCCTCCCCAACATCCACCCAGTCTATGATCTGCTGGAGCAAGTGAAGGAACCTGATCCACAGATCCAAAGCTGCAGGATCTCCATAGCACAGGGAAACAACAGGATATCCAGGAAGAGTCCTAGTGAAGCCCATCATCTATAGTATAGTAGAAACCAGAGGCCTTGAACCAGGCCAATGACTCTTTGCAATGAACCCTTGCAAGTAAAGATACATGGACAAAGAGACTCACTGTGTCACACTGCAGTTTCTATAGTGGCATTTTTAATTTCCCCTTTTTAATTTTTTCCTTAAATTTTGTTTTATGAGGGGGATCACAGGGGTGGAGGATGAATGTAAAGAGTCAGGGAAATGAATGGGATCAAAATACAGGCTATAAAAGATATATAGGATAAATAAAAAGGAAAGGGGAGTTGTATCTACTGTTTTCTCAGAGCCATATTGTCTAGAGTTTAATTCTATAAACAATCTGTATTTTCTTTCTATTGCTGTGATGAAACACTAACCAAAACAATCTTGGGGGAGAAAAGAGTTTATTTGGTTTATATTTCCCTGCCACAACTCATCATAGACTTAACCATATGGCAATATAATGCTAAAAATTCCTCAACCAAAGTTCTGTCTTCCAAGGTGACTCTAGTTTGTGTTATTTTCACCACCCAATACATAACTCAGTGATTAATTTCAATTTTTATAATACCCAAGAGTGTTGACCTTCTCAGGACAATGATATTCTGATGTATAGTACCAGGATCTGTCATATGTTTTACTTAGCTTAACAAAAATACTTTTGAGTTCATTTTGTGAGGTCATCTTTACACTGATAGAAAAGTCAAATAAGAGGAAAAATTACTGGCAAATATTTCTGATGAAGGGAGATGAAAAGCTCCTCAACATAGCACCCAAAATAAACATGACCTGAACAATATAATTAGAGATTAAAAGAGAGTTGTTTCAGCAGATACTAATGAAATCCATAGGATTGTTACAGAATTCTTGAGAAACCTGTATTTGATAAGTTGAGAAAAAACTAGGATAACCTAATATATTGTTAGGCATATATTATTACCAAAATTAAACCCAGAAGACATAAAAGCTTAACCAGATCATCAATGAGCAATGAAATTAAGGCAGCAATGATGAATATCTAATTTAAACAAACCCAAGGGCTGTGTACTTTGCTGCTAAATTCTATCAGAACTTTAAGAAATAACTGACACCAAAGGGCCTTAAGTTACTCCATAAACAGGATATCATCAAACTCATTTTATGAAGCCAATGTTACATGAAAAAAACAAAATCACAGGCCAATTATCATGATAAACATGGGTGCAAATTTCCTCAACAAAATATTTACAAATCAAATTCCAAACATATTTTAAAAGCTCATATATCATGAAAATTTAGCTTTAATAAATTCTGGGAAATTGCTGAGAATAGATTTTAATTAGTCTCAAAATAAAATAGAAGTATGTAAGGCAGTGTGCATACTAATTACCTTAACATTGTCATTCTATATTTTATATATATTATAAAACATCATGCTGTACATAATTGCTACTACATAATTTTATTTATCAATAAACAAATCCTGAAACAGTTCAGTAAGAGAAGAGGACACTGAAGGCCTAGGTCCCTAATCAAACATTTAAATCTCTTATATCTCCTCAGCAAATGTAAGTCAGATTCAGACACTTAGCACAGGACACAGTCACAGACCCAGACTTGCCCAATTCAGCTTGGATCCTTGTGTTGAAAATGTGGTCCTCAGATTAATAGCATCAGCCTCCCAGAGCAGCATGTTTACAATAGAAACTCTGAGTGTCCAGTCCCAGATCTACTAGTCACATGGTCATTTAGCCAGATCCTTGTGCCAATAAAATGACTATCCCCTTCACTGGGGTATCAATGTGAAACTAACAATCTCTGCACAAGGACAGGCAAAGATGCCACATTTTACTGATTGTAGAACTTGCTCACATCCAGAACCCAGAGGCATCTCATAGTCAAGGCATAAGAACCTACAAGATGATGACCCATTCACGCCTCAGCCATATGTCTACCTCCCACTTGGACTTTATATTTGTATGATGAAAGACCAGACGTTAGCAGGACAGCAGACAAAAACACCTTTAATAAAATGTTTTTGAAATTGTTGACAAGATTAATAGAAATATAAACTGGTATTTTTATCCACATGAAACAGTTGCCAAGAACCCCAGAGGTTGACTAAACCCATGTATGGTACTGAATGCTATACCTTGTACATACATGCCTATCACACAGTTTCATTTATAAAGTATATATAGTAGCAGTTACTAGGAAATGTTTTTAATAGTAACTAATAATACCATTATTAAAGAAGTAGAGTATAATGAAAACTATGTGAATGGGCTTTCTCTGTTCATGCCCTTTGTATGATGAGCCTATGCGCTGACAGTGTAATAGTTAATATTGTTGACAACTTTGAATTGTGACACAGTTGAGAAATCAAACATAAAGAAAAGGCAGATGCAGTGCCCAAGAATCCAAGAGCTTTTAACTACATATTTTCCTCCAAATTCCTCCAGAAGTTACCCCCTTGTTTCTGCTCACCCCCAAAAGACTTGTCTTGGGAAAGAAAGGCTTAGTGTCATTCTTGCTTTATTCCACAATGAGGTAAAGTAGAGAATAGTATTTGGTACATTAAGTCTACCTGGTAGAAAGATGTGCATCAAACCAAATGTGTACCATCCGTTCAAATAGTTTTTTCCCAGTAGAAAACATGGGGGGGGGGCTGATTGAGAAAATGTATATGCTCTAATAAAACAAAGGATTGTGAATCAGTTATGTGTATCTGTGTACTATATGTGTGTGTATGTACTATGTATATCTGCATTCTACATGTATGTTTGTATATGTGTGTAGGTGTGTAGGGGTTTGAGTGTGTGTGTGTGTGTGTGTGTGTGTGTGTGTGTGTGTGTTTGTGTGTGTAGGAAAGAGTGAGGAAGACATCCTACTCTAACAGCCATCTGTGGTGCTTATGAAATCCTAAGTTAGTGATGGAGAGTTGAAGAATATGATAGATACTACAATTCTATATTGAGTATTAGTGATGTTATTTGTTTTACTTTTCACAATTATTACTTTATTAGTACTGACTCAGTTAAGATATAGAAGAAAAAGGAGTAGGAAAGTGGTGCGTAAGCCTCAGTAAGTACACATTTAACTCCTAAGCTCTCTCCTCACTCCTGCACTGGCAAAGACTCCAAGAGAGCAAGAGGTCCCAGCTAGACAGTGATGGTACTCCCATGGGCAAGTCAAGCATAGGTCACATCCCTGACTGTCTGCTAGACTAATTCAAAGACTCAACAAAACCTTTTGCTCTTTGGTAGAGCTTTCCTGTCAGAAGCTAGAGTCCAATAGGTCTACCCTAAAGAGCAATTTCTCAGCAACCAGCTTGACCAGAGTGTGAAAATGCAGAAATCCACAGACTCTGGTGCAGGAAGATAAATATGGGAGTCTTGGAGAGAAGCCAAGGGCCAGGACACAGCAGGCCGGAGATCAAGAGCAGTTGGAAGGTCAGTCTCTTTCTTTAGAAGTGATTTCTCAAAACAAGACCTGTGCTTGGAGAAAGGATTGTTTGGAGTGAGTATCTTCACACCTGACTTGAATTGCATTCAGAAATAAAGAGCTTCAATAGAGAACAGATTCCACCAAAGAGATAAAGAAACTCTTACAGATCAAAAAATAGGAGACCTAACTATCAGAATCTGCTCATGGAGAAGTCAGGATGGTCTAAGCAATGTTTTTCCAAACTTAAAAATCTATAGTAAATAATTACAGCTTAGATAAAACAATGCATTGAAATCAGCACAACGCATTGTACTTAGACAGATAATAGCACTATTACCCATTTGACTCTAGTCCAAACTTGCCTAAGGGTCAACATCCACTTGTACAATTGGAGTGGCCACACTCAGTGATTCCCAAGGCCACATCTGGACCTTAATTTTCTCCTGCTGCAAATGTTTCTGACTTCATTTGCTCTTCAGCTGCACCTTCACAAAGGCTCACGTCTCTGTGAAGCAGAAAATAATGGAGGCAGCCCCTGAAACACTGTCCTCCTGGCTCTCATTGAAACCAGGACAGTAACAAGTATCGACTTCCTAAGTGGTCCCCTGGGTCCCTCTAAATCTCCTTTTACCATCTGTCTCTCCCAGCTTGTCCCAGTTCAAGCAAATTTCCAAGACCCAAATGTTAGGATCTTATATTGAAGTATTCAGTTGAATCCCACATTCTATTGATTGATAAGTCCTAGAAAAGTCAAAGGCCACCTCATATATTTTGAGTCTGAGGTGGTGGAATGAAATAATTTTAAGCCAAATTTCTGAGGTTTGAGAATATTCAAGCTAAAACATGCTGCCAGAACTAGACCTATAGGGAAAAGTAAACTAGATCACGAAGTAATAACCCAAGGATAACGGCAGACACTTTCGGAAGTTACAATCAGACAATGGGATGTGTCCCCCAAGTGGTACCCCAGTTCTATCCTGTCTCTTCCACCATGACTCTTATTGCCTGTTTTTGTTTGTCACATTTTTCCTCCTAAAATTTAAAACATATTTCTTCTTTTTTCATGAAAAACTTTTATTATCAAATATATTTTGAATATTCTTACATCTTAAATTTTATAGCCACTAAAGCTGGGTAGAAACTGGTTCAATGTCTTCATTCATTCAGCACATTCATTCACTCATTTAGTGGGTAATTCATGGCGCCTTTTTGTGGCAGATACCATTTGTTCTAGTTAGATACAGAGTAAGGTGTTCAGAAGAAAGGGCACATGTGAGTTTTTATAGCACTTTGCTCCTAACATGCTGTTTGATATCATTACTAAACAGGGCCTGTGAGATATCTCAGTAAGAGTGCTTATCTCCAAGCCTGACAATCTCAGTTCAATCTCTGGAACCTACATTGTGGAAGGAGAGAAGCACCTCCCACAAGTTTCCCTCTGATCTCCACACATACATTATAGCAAATGAGCACTCACACACATGCTCAAATAAATAGATAATAAATGCAAGAAAATGAAGATAAGTTATACATACTTACTTCATAGAAGAATGACTTTCACTCATTGTGTTTCAGAACTAATAGCTGTGTTGGTGCCACCCTCCTATAGATTCTATCCTCATACAGTAGGAAAAAGAAAATAAACACCACCTGAAACACAAGCTAGAATGTTACACTTGTTAAACTTTCTCACCCAATTGTGAAATGTCAGACATATGATATCCTTAAGCATCTAAAATGGTGAAAGAAACTTAAGAGTTTGGGGAACACAGGGTGGGTTTGAGTGGTGCCTATAAACAGCTCTTCCTGGACAATTTTCCTTCAAAATGAGAAGAGTCCCATTGGTTCCAATAGTTAAATATTCCTAGTCAGTAGCAGGAAACTTCAAACACCAGAGAATCTCCCACAGCTGTGCAACGAAAGGTTTGGGACCCAATCTGCCAGATGTTAATCCTCTCTAGGTTTCCATGCAATCAGACCCCAGTTAACAGCTTCACAACATTAAAACTCAGTATTCCGCGTCTACTGCAACATCCTCTAACCAGACACAGTTTCTATCCAACATTCAAGAGGGGACCAGTGAGCACCCAGGCACATGGAGGGATACAATGTATTCAGATCTATCTGAAAATGGAAAGGATATTTCCCCATTATCTATTGCCATTGGTATATTTTAGTGAAATTACTGATAACAACTTTTCATTAAAAGGAAACATGTCAGAGTCGCTCAGCGGAGCAGTTAATGCTGAGACAATTATAAATGTACAAAAGCTGGATTAGATAGTGCAGCATCCCGGGGCCTGCTCTATAAACTCTCCTTCCAAAGAGCCAACTAAATAAATAGAGGCAATGGATTCACCATCTGTGGAAGAAATTGCTTTTAAAAAAACATATGGAAAGAATCTGAATACAGGGACCTCATATTTTAAATGTGTACACAAATGACTTAGTGTGGCAAGCAAGATCCACGGATTACATTAAACTGGAGGCAGGAGATACAGCTCAGCAAGTTATCACAGTACCCAATATCAGATGGCCACAGAGGGTTTATATTATTATGTACTTGTGTGAGCTCAGAAGATAGAAAATGTAGATAAGTAAATAAATGTTAAATACTGCTCCTGGTGAACAAGAAACATTGAAAGTGAATTTGAGATCAGGATAGGAACCAAACACAGATTAGATGTATCATACCAAAGACTGAAGGAATGTTTCAGAGAGCCCTAGAAAGAGGAAGAAGCCTGATGTACCACCAGCAACAAGGCACAGTCCTCTGTCTAATTAATCTATGACCTGGGGTATCATAGCTGGTATACTATTACTTTTGGTGTTTCACTAACTTGTATTAAATATATATATTTAATGCAATGCCTCCTCTTCATGGCAATAAAAAGTAATTAGGACAAAGACTTTCAATACATACATATATATATATATATATATATATAATTATAAAGGGTTTCATTTTGACACTTCATGCATGTGTGCTATATATCTTGATCATATTCCTTTCAATACATCTCTTGTCCCTTATAGTCCTATTGGTCACTTCTTCTTCTCTATTAGTCCCCTTCTACTTTCATGTCCTTGTATGTTTGTGACCTATGCATTTTATTAGGATTGCTTACAGGAACATACATAAGAGGTCATTTGTAGGAACATTGATACCTTAACTGTGACTATACAACTGAAACTAATGTCTCTCCCTTCCCCAGCAACCATTAACTGCCTGTAGAGCCTGTCGGGTGGTGATCCTCATGTATCTCAGACAGGCTTAGAATCCACTATGTATTGAAAGTCTTTGTCCTAATTACTTTTTATTGCCATGAAGAGGAGGCATTGTGATCCAGGGAACTTATAGAATGAGTTTGTTGGAGTTTACAGTTCCAGAGGTTAGAGTTCATGACCATCTTGGCAGGGAGAATGACAACAAGCATGCATGTCATGGTGCTGGGCAGTATCTGAAAGCTACTACTTTATCATCAAGGAAGAGGTAGATATAGCTAACTGGGAATGGCATAAATTTTTGAAATCACAATGCCCATCCTCAGCTCCCAAGCAAACACATCCTCCAATAAGGCTGTACCTCCTAATCCTTCCTAAACAGTTTACAAGCTGAAGACCAAGTATTCAAACATAAGATCCTATAGGGGCCATTCTCATTCACCACATGGCAGTCTTGATCCTCCCATCCTCCTGACCCCATCTCTTGAGTACTGGGACTATATGTGTGCTCTACCATACCTTGTTAATGTGCTCAATGGCTGAATTTCGGGCTTCAGGAGTGCTATACAAGCACTCTACCACTTTCATCAACATCCCTAGCTGGAATTCTATGATTTTTTGAAGACTGGATTTCACACTGCACTCCTGTCTGGCCTGGAACTCACTCTGTAGACCAAACTGACTTCAAACTCATAGAGATCATCCTACCTTGCTTCCGGAGTTCTGAGATTAAAGGCATGCATGCACCACCATAGCCATCCTCTAGCTGGCATATTTTAAAGGAATGGTGATGATGCTGAATTTAATTAGTTTTACTATGTTTTGATCCACCTAGTCAACCATGTACAAGCATCTTCAACTCACTGTGGTAAATTGATTCTTTCCTCACACCTCCCAGGAGCAGTTTCTATCAGCTTCATAACTAATGATCGTAAGTAACTTTGTTCATGCCAAAGATCCTCTCCTCTTCCTATGATAGCTCAAACATATTTCTGTACCTGAGATGCTGGGTACCCAACATATATTAACATATATATGTGTGTGTGTGTGTGTGTGTGTGTGTGTGTGTGTGTGTGTGTGTGTGTGTTGGTTGGTTGGTTGCATGGATGCTTGAGTCTTCTGTGATACACTGACTTCCCTAATTCAATTCCTGCTTAAATAAATTATCTTTAAAAACAGGCAGTCTTGGGCTTGGTAAAATGATTCAATGGTAAAGTCCCTGTCATGTAATTATGTGGACTTGAGTTTTTAATCCCCACACAGCAGAGCACATCAGTCATCCTCCAAGAGGAAGATGAAGACAGGAGAACCCCTGGAAACTAACGGCTAGCCTGATATACACAGTGGTAAAAAGCAAGGTGGATGGTGAGGACCAGACCCTGAAGTTGTCCTCTGACATGGAAACATGCACACACACACACCCACACACACACACACACACACACACACACACACACACACACACACACACACACACACACACACACACACACACAACACACACACACACACACCACACACACACACACACACACAACACACACACACACACACACACACACCACACACACACACACACACACACACACACACACACACACACACACACACAACACACACACACAACACACACACACACACATACACACACACACACACACACACACACACACACACACAAACACACACACACACACACACAAACACACACACACACAAAGACACACATATGCTTTTTTCAACTTCAAATTACACTTTCTGTTGAAACCTACAAGTAAAGGGACTTATCTGCTAAATGCAAGAAAGGAAAATAGACCTTTAATAGCCTGGGTTTAGTTTTTACCAAATGCCTTAGAATTTAAAACCATTTAAAATCCACTTCTCTGGAGTCCCTGATGGAAGACAGGATTTATTGCTGTCAAGATCTTTTCACAGTCATCATTTCAACCTTCACACCATGCCTTTAAATTCAATGTTGTGGTTGACACATAAATGGTTGGTGAACAATTTTATACATGAGATTTCCACTGAGTCTCCAAAGATTTAAATAACTTGTGTAAAATCAAATAACCATTGGCCTCAGCTTCAGATACAACCAAAACAGAAAGAAGCTGCCATGGCCCTGCCACCACCCTACAGTAGCTAATCTCACTTCTGCCACTATTAAAAATGTATTGAGACAACTTTTAAAAGTGTTTATTTGGCTCACAGTTTTGTAGGTTTCATTGCAAACTTTTGTGTCCATTGCTTTTAGAAGTGTGTTATGGCGGGAACATGTGCTACAACCACTCCATTCACAAGTCTGGATCAAATTGAGGAGAGAGTCAGGACCCCACCCCAGGGCAGCTGTCATAGACCTGAGAACCTGCTGCTAGGTCTACGTCATTTATTTTTTGGTACAAGGTCTTACATATCTTAGGGTAGCCTAGAATTCACTATGTGCCTGAGGGTGACCTTGAACTTCCTTTCTGCCTCCAAAGTCCTAGCACTACATGCATGTGCCACCAAAAGTGGTAATTGGATCTCTTAATGGTTTCACCACTTCCCAATGACACCATGATTCAGAGCAAGACTTTGGAAGTTGTTTAATATTCATAGTACAGAAACACCCTTCTGCTCTCTGCACCATAGATTTGTACCTTGGAGTACTTGTTAAAGCCCCAAGTCCTAAAGTCAGACCCTGCATGTGGATTCCAGCATCCTTATTTATTATTTGGGCAACTTCAGACAAGTTGCCTATGTTTTTGAGTGCTTAGTTCCCACATCTGTATAATAGCGATAACCACAATACCCACTTTTTATTGTTATTTTACATATAAAATTTTACTAGACATTTAAAATAATTTATATGGAGTCAGTACTCCATAAAATCAAGCCAGTGAGTATTCGAAACTCTTCAAGATGGGCTAAAGGAGGTCTAAACTACATATTTTTAACATCTTTAAAATAGATAAGGTTCAATAAAAGAATTTAATAGGAAAATAAAAGCTGTTATAAAAATGCAGAACCTAGCTATATAGCCACTATTATTCTTTTTATAAACAATACAACAATATTGGTTATTAAGTCAATGATAACCAAGCTACAATCCATACGACCACGGATATTAGGTATAAAGTAAGGGACTATGTGGTATACATATGTCTCATTAGGCAAGGAAAAGAGGATAGATGTTTATAGCTAGAGGGGGCTGGAAGGCTGGAATTGGAAGACAAAGTGGGGAGGAAAAGAAGAGAGGGGGATGAGGGAGGGAGTACAGGGAGAGACAACTAAAATTAAAGGCCATTTGAGGGGTATTATAGAAACCTAATATAGTAAATTCTTTCTAAAATATATACATATATGATGGTGGTCTAATGAATTGCCAAATACTAGGGGAAGCAGAGTCCCAGATGACCATCTCTTGTCAAAACTGAAGATTGAAGTACCAGGATTGGGTTACTAGATCTAATTGAGTTTTGGGCAAAGGAGTCGCATGGGAATTCTCAAATCACCCAGGCTGTTGCCAAGACTATAGGTTGTGCTCCACAAACTGATAGCAAGGCCCTATTGCTGAAGACAACACCTACACAACTCATTGAACATGGAAATATCCAGCTGGTACATAGAGCTTTCAACTCTGTGTTCTTGTGTCTTTGCTACCTGAAGGCACTCTGCATACCAGCAAAAGAGGAACATAAACACTAAGCCAGCCGCAAATCCTTTGATCTACAATGGCATCCTGCCTGCAAGATATAGTTGGGCAATGGTGGCACAAAGCTTGTGGGAGTAACCAACCAATGTTTGTTTTTACTTAAGGCCCACTCCATGAGATGGAACCCATACATGACATTGCTTAGGTGACTATGAACCAAAGACTAGATAGCCCAGGGACCCAGAGGAAAACCAAATACTACTGTTTTAAAAAAAAAAAAAAAAAAAAAAAAAAAAAAAAAAAAAAAAAGTCAACTCCTGTACTCATAGATCAACGCCTTGCTTAGCCATTATCAGATAATCTTCCTTCTGCAGGAGGAACAAATACAAAACACAGAAATCCACAGCCAGACATTATGAAGAGAGAGACAGACCTTGTCTTCATTAAACCCCTCCCCTCAAGGCTCAGAGTACCCTGTAGAAGAAGAGGTAGGTAGAAAGAGCATAAGAGACAGAGAGTACAGAAGACACCAAGAAAACAAGCTCCTCTAAATCAACAGGAAGGCCACACATATGAACTCCCAGAGATGGAAGCAGCACACACAGGGCCTGCACAAGTCTGTTCCCGATGGGCTCCTAAGAACCGAAAAGGACAAGTGGACACATCTCCTCATACCTAACCCAGAAGCAATATCCAATTGATAGCCACTTGAAAATCAAAATTTAGTTTTCTCCAAGAGAGTATCACTGGAGAAACAAGCCTCTCTTAAGAGTAGGCCCCATGCCCAGCAGTAGATGGCCAACACAAAACAAACTCAAAGGTGTCTTTAAAGATTTATTGTCTCATAATGTTAAGTCAGGGCATGTTTGTTTGCCTCCTACATTGCAGGTTTTCCTGTATGATGGCTTCCAGTTTTGAATTTCTTGCATGTATGAAAATGTGTGTTTCTGGGTCTATCTGCATTTCTTGGGTGTTTTCTTTGGTTCTTTTTCTTATATGGTTGTTTTTGTCACATTGCAAATTGTTTGTTTCTGATTTATCTTATTTTATTTATTATTATTATTATTATTGTTATTATTATTATTATTATTATTATTTTAGAGGCACTCATATTTACATACCCATTCCCCCCATTCCCTCACCCTCCCATCCTCCCATGTTCCCACCAACCCCCAACTCTTCCACAGGGATAGTGAGGCCCTCCACCAGGGACCTTCAAAGTCCATCATATCACTTGGGGGAGGGCCTAGGCCCTCCTTGCTATATCTAGGCTGCAATAGTATCCCTCCATAGGAAATGGGCTCCCAAAGTCCATTTGTGCTCTAGGGATAAAGACTGGCTCCACTGTTAGAGGTCCCAAAGACTGTCTTGGCCTCCTAGCTGTCACCCACATTCAGAGGGTTCAGTCCAATGCTGTTTCCCCAGCTTTATGACTAGGGTCTCCATGCTCTCAGTAGGTCAGGTCAACTGCTTCTGTGGGTTTCTCCAACACAGTCTTGGCTCCTTTGCTTATCCCTCCTCCCTCTCCACAACTGGATTCCAGAAGAATGGTTCAGTGCTTAGTTGTGGGTGCCTGTTTCTGCCTAGAACAACTACTGGATGAAGGCTCTAGGAATGGTAACCAAAGTAGACATCAATCTCATTATAGGGGAAGGGCATCAATGGCATCTTCTCCTGGGCATCACCGCCTAGATTCCTGTTATCCCTGATCTCTCCAAAACCTTTTATTATGAAGGGGTGTTCAATTTTGTCAAAAGCTTTTTCAGCATCTAGTGAGATGATCATGTGGGTTTTCTTTTTAACTTTGTTTATATGGTGGATTACATTGATGGATTTTTGTATGTTGAACCATACAATGGAAAAAAGAAAGCATTTTCAACAATTGGTGCTGGCATAACTGGACTCTAGCATGTAGAAGACTGCAGATAGATCCATATCTATCACCATGCACAAAACTTAAGTCCAAATGGATCAAATACTTCAACATTAAACCAGCCACACTGAACCTCTTAGAAGAGAAAGTGGGAAGTACCCTTGAATGAATTGGTACAGGAGAGCACTTCCTCAACATAATGCCAATAGCACAGACACTGAGAGAGATCAACAATTAATAAATGGGACCTCCTGAAACTGAGAAGCTTCTGTAAGGCAAAGGACACAGCAAGACAAAATGCCAGCCCACAGAATGTGGAAAGATATTCACCAACCCCATATCTGACAGAGGGCTGATCACTAAAATATACAAAGAACTCCAAAACACCAAACACTGCAATTAAAAAGTGGAGTGCAGAACTAAATAGAGAATTCTCAACAGAGGAATCTAAAATGGATGAAAGACACTTAAGAAAGTACTCAACATCCTTAGCCATCAGGGAAATGCAACTCAAAGAACTCTGAGATACCATCTTACTCCTGTCGGAATGGCTAAAATCAATAATACCAATGACAGTCTATTCTGGAGAGGATCTGGAGAAAGAGGAACACTCCTCCATTGCTGGTAGGAGTGCAAACTTGTACAACCACTTTGAAAATCAGTATGGTGGTTCCTCAGGAAAATGGGTATCTTATGGTATTTTATTATTATTCCTTAGATGCCCGTTTGTTTTCTAAGTAGAGACAGAGAGGGAGTGGATCCAGATGGAAGGGAAGCATTGAGGGACTGGGAAGAGTGAGGAAACTGTAAACAGAATATACTGTATGAAAAAAATCTATTTTCAAAAAAAGAAAAGAAAAAAATATTTTAAAAATACACATGCAAAAATATCTCTTACACATATAGTGTCTGTGCAAGTAACAACTGTACTTTTATCTTTGAAACTCATAAATATCCTCTGTCATTGCTATTCAGTCACAAAGGAAGAGAACTAGAAGAGGACAAATGCTATTTTGCATTATTATAAAAAGGTAAAATAATGTCTTAAATCACAAAGATATTTTTAAATTACAAAAGACCCCCCAAAAAAATATCCTTTTCTCCTGAACTCTTCAAATAATAAAAAGATTGCCTCTCAGACAGACAAGCCAAAGTAGTCAGAATAATTAAGACACATGAGTGTAAAGAGTTAGGAAAAAAGCCTGGCTTCTAGATAATAGAACTGTGAGGAGAGGGGAACTGGGACAGGGGAAGGGGTGGGACCTTCTGAGGAATTAGAACCAACCCTAAGACATACATGCAGAAGGCAGAGGGCACTCTGCCACTGAAAGCACTCTGCTGTTAGAGGAAAGGGTGCCTTGCCACAGTTCTGAAATTTAGTCAGTAATTAAGAATTAATAACTTCCAGGAAGGTGACTTTGACATATTCCTTGTCTTCCTCAGAAAAAAAAACCTGCCTTCATAGCTTCCAAATTTTCTACCCAAGGCTGTGTTCATTCTCAGAGACAGATCTGAGCCTTGAAAGTTACATCAATTACATGAGCACTCTCTCTCTCTCTCTCTCTCTCTCTCTCTCTCTCTCTCTCTCTCTCTCTCTCTCTCTCTCTGTCTCTGTCTGTCTGTCTGTCTGTCTCTCTCTCTCTCTCTCTCTCTCTCTCTCTCTCTCTCTCTCTCTCTGTCTGTCTGTCTGTCTGTCTGTCTTGCAAGCAAGCCACATGAGCAGAAATCCTGCAGTCACCCAGTAACTCCTCATGTCACCAGAGAACACAAAAATCTCAAGGAATGGAGGACATACGAGGACATACCTTGGCAGATGAAAAGAAGTGATAACTGCAAGCTATAGGAGTTTTATGACTGGGGAGCATAAATAAAAACCAAAAGAAATAGACCCAAGAAAATATTTTACACATTAAAAGAAGTCTATAATTGCCTTCCATGCAAGACTGTCAAAAGCAAAACCAGGACCATTTACAAAGCAATTAGGTGTTATCCTGGGGAAAACATAGCATTAAAAGGAAGATTACAGACAATGGTTCAAAGCATTTTTCTTGTGCCCTGTAGGGCCCTTAGCTTGAAATGTGCAATTGAAGAATTGACCTAAGAGGGGTATCTGATGAGGTTCACTCCTGGAACTGCTGATGGCAACTTCATTACAACCCATCTCCACTGCTTATTGAAGACCCACTGTGCCCCCAAACATAACTGGATGTTTTCCCCCATAAGAATTCGAGCATCACTGTCAGTCATTGACAAGGGACAAATAGAGGACAAAAGCATTTCATAGAAACCTCAAGGACAAGCAAACTAAGTGGAGGGGAGTTGATTGCAAATATGAAGAAATGGGTGGTGAAGGAAGAAGAGAAGTAAACCAGGAGGCCTCTCCCTGACAGCATTCACCTGGCAGCCAGCTTCTTTGTTCTCCCCTGGGAGATTTTTATTTTTTAGACAAAGGTTCTTAGGTATGAGTGATTGCTTTCAAGTATTTACTGCTTTGCTCACCTGGGACTTCTCACCTAGATCTCCAACCATGAATTGCATCCTATAATGAGGATGCCGTTTCTTGTTCTTACTCCCTGGAGACTGTTCATTCCTTTGCCTTGAATTGCTTTTTCTCACCCTTTGCTTTGTGTTTGTGACAAGTCACCATTGCTGCTGTATCTCATGCTCCCATGTTCCAAACATGGGACCAAAACAATGTTCTCTCGGTTTCCATCTTTATAAGGAAATTACTAACTCCAGCTTTTGGGATGGGTAGGATATTGTTTTAAGTTGAAGGTACCAGTGTGCACAGAAACTGAAGCCATGCAATAGTAGAAAGTAAGTATCACACTGGATTACCATTGGGAAGAGCCAAGTGTAAAAGGAAATCAAACGATATACCATACAAGTGTGGGTGGATATAGATGTATTGCTCAATAAATAAGACTTTTATGGAACAATAATGAATATTAAGTATAGTCTTAGATCTCAATACCAAAAGCTTTACCAGCTATTTGGTCTACAACTTACTAGTTTCTTAAAGCTCCAGTGTTCCCATTTCTAAAATGGGCAGGGTAAAAATATACAGTGATATAATTAGGTTAGATAATCTGAACATTTTAGCCTATGCAAAACATACTATTATGAAGTCAACTAGATTGACTTAGTGGTTCATGACTGTAGTCTAAGAACTTGGGACACTGAAGCAGGAGGATTGCCAGGAATTTCAGGTCAGCCTGGACTATGAAGTAAGAAATCATAGAATAAATGAGAAGAAAACTAAGTCTCACATTGGTTAAGGGATATCTTTTGTTTTGTTTTGTTTTGTTTTGTTTTGTTTGTTTTTCAAGACAGGTTTTCTTTGTGTAGCTTTGGAGCCTATCCTGGCAATCGCTCTGGAGACCAGGCTGACCTCAAACTCACAGAGATCCACCTGCCTCTGCCTCCCGAGTGCTGGGATTAAAGGCGTGCGTCACCAATGCCCTGCGGTTAAGGGATATCTTTAAACAACCTGGTAAAAGCTCAATACACAGTTCTAGAATGGATTCTCCAGGGAGCATGCACCATATTTATAAACAGAGTTTATATGGTGTGTCACTACAAATGTCAATGTAAATGAACAGAGACTTGAAGAGAATCTTTAAACTGGGCTTCATTCCGTGAGCTGGCATCCTGAGAAGATAGAATTAACAGCTCAAACCTGCCTTCCCTCCCATCTCCAGCTAGCACACTTGCTAGGGAATGGGAAGAAAGTCAGTGTTTCCAAAGATTAGCAATTTCCCCTCACTGGCCTCTGTCAACCACTGGGTTTATACCCTGCCAAGGCCACTGGGCTCGCATTCCTTGCACTATACCACTTGGGTCACTTGCTAGCTCAGAACTAGGGGTTTATTAGCAGTGTACCATGGCTGTTTACAATGTACACTTCCTGCAACACAAAGGAAAAATGTGCCCATCTGCTACGGAATAAAAGTGATCATCTGTCTCCAAGAATCTCCTATCAGGTTCACCTAGAGGGCATGTTAATATTCAAGCACCCCTAGAGTATCTGACTCAACAGGTAAAGCCCAAGAATTTATATTTTAAACAAGTTCTCCTGGTGATGTTGCATCTGGACAGGGACTGCATGCTGAGAGATGAAACTCCAGCAAAGAAGGGCTGATTGACGGTATGGCCACCCACTGCACCTGGGACACTAACTCCGTGGAGAAGCATTGACCCAGTTCTCAGGATATAAAAGATGTCTTTCTGAATCAACCATAAATATTGCTATTCAGTTTTAAAGGTTGAAAAAGATTGAGATATTCTCTAGGGCAAGGAAATCATTTGTGTTTACATAAGATTCGAGTCAATTCTGGTCATTTAATTGATCATTGTACTTAACAAGCAGATTTTAAATCTGTCCAAACACTTTGGAGGTAGAACAATATATTCTGTCCTGCCCTTCAAAATTAATGTGCAAAATGGTTTGCCAGACCTAAATGAAACAGAAACATAGGGAAGTAGGTAATGGGTTAGGAAATTAAAAACATAATAAAGGTGTCAATTTCATCACTCCCTAGTCTGAATCTAAATTTAGATTTCACTAACAGTCTTTAATTACCAGTAGTTTTGGTTTTTTTTTTTTCTTTTAGGGCCAGGTGTTTATTTTCCTTACATGTAGGATGGTTCACAAGCACAATGCTACTAGGACCTTGGCATGGTGGGAGAAGGGCATATCCTTGGCCTCTAGGGTAAGGGCACTTGGCATTACTGTACATCAAGAAGGGAAACGATGGTGATTTCACTCTCCTCCCCTTGCTAGGACCTGAAAGGACAGAGTCAATTCCACTCCTTGACCCCTCAGCCAGGAAGCCATCTTGATGACACATTTCATTGTAATCATTGTAGGAAGTAATAAGGGACTGGCCTGTCCCAACCATTATAGGGAGGTGTAAAAGGTTCAGGAAGGTACAGTGTGGATTAGGACATAATATGGGACAAGTGACATCATTAGAAGCATGTGACTGGTGAGAGTAGTAACTAAGTTTCTGGACAAACTAGTCCTTGCTTAGTAGAAGGATAGGAGAGATTGTCTTGTTATGTTACAAATAATAAGTGGATTGTGTGTTTCTTCTAAATCTTTGTACCTAAATCTACTGCACTGCCATAGGATTCTTTAAACTTTAACTCAAATCTTGGCTCTTTTAGGGAAGACCATATTAAATGGACTGTAACCTCACAGAGAAAATGAAATACATGACTTTAGAAAATGACATCCCATCTCTACTTTATTAATCAAATTCTTTTGATTATCAGAGTTTTTTCTTTTTTCTGAGTTTATATTTTAGGTAGACAGATACTTGGAGAGAACATTTTTGTTGGTAGTAGTTTAGTTTTTCCTTAACCTAAGCTCAAACCATATCTTACATGCTACTACTCTTTATGAAACCTATTTATAGGCAGATTGAACAACACACATTTTTTTAAAGTCAAGATCACTGAAACCTAAGAGAAAAAAAAGCAGCTGGTAGAAAACAGCATTCCATCTCCCTACTACATAGGAGTCAGATTCCTAAGCATGTTTCCTCCATGCTGTGGAATTACTGTGTTCAGGCACAAGTGAAATGGCCTCAGGAGAAAGAGCCAACTCTGATATTCGTCTGTTCATATAGCATTCACTAATTGAGGTATTAGCCATTTTACTGGGAGAGAGGGGGAGGGGGAGGGAGAGAGAGAAAAAGAGAGAGGGGAAGAATCCTTTGGTGTGTGCATGTCTTCTATGTCTTCTACTCTATCCACTCTGCACTGCTTTTAGCTAAAATGTTTTGTGCTATTTTCCCATCTCATAATCTGGCCACTGGCCCTAAATACTTCCTCTCTCTGGTGAAGAGTTCTCTGCCTTCGTCGTGGTATACAGCCTATGTTCATCAGGGGTCACTTCTTCAGAAAGCCACTTCAAACACCATATTTAAAGTCCTTGTGCTCTGAGATTAATAACATGCATCACAGTTATTAATCATATGTTAATAGAGGTCTTCAGCTATGTCCATATTTTCTGTCTGTGAACATCTCATGGCTTTAATTGCTTGCCATACTTGCACTTAAGAAACTGCTGTGGCAATGAAATATGGGCAATTCTAACTGGACTTGGTGGACTATCCCAAAAAAAAAAACAATGAAGTTGAGAGGGGAGTAATGTTGGGGACATACAGAAATTTTGCTTACAACTACCTCTATTGTACATGTGTATATTTTTTTAAAGACCACAGTAAAGACTATGAAAGAAATGAGTAAGATTTGTAATAGAGAAAAACCTGCTTTGTAGAGCAGAGTCTACAAATGTAGATGATGTATATAGAAAGATGCTACCAACACTAAGTATCCTCCATGCCCAGGAAACAGACAGTACCAGAGACCTTCATCCTGGGAAGAGGAAAACCTGAGAGGAAACAAGCAGGGCCATAATCTAGCAAAGAGAGCACTGTGAGAAGAGGCTGGAGACAAAGCAAGCCATAGATCCTGGAGGCATTTGTATCCACAAAGGCTATACAGATTACAAGGGATTTGGAATGCTGAAGGGTCATCATGGTTTTGGTGATGATGATGACCACCACAAAGATAAAAGCAATGTAACAGCTAACAGCTACAAGGAGCTTGTTACACATTAGACACTGTCCTAAGCACCATCGCACATTAATTCACTGATGCCTGTAGCAAATCCATGAAGGAAGGCATGCCATCATAGTAATCAGGTTTTTAAAAAAAAGGTAAATGTGCTTCTCCTTTACTATTCTAAGACTTGCTCTGCAGCCTGAACTGTAGAGGATTTGCTTTTGGCAAGCAATAATACAACGGGGGGGGGGGGGGGAGGACTCCTGGAAAGAAGATCAATAAATTGAGCACATTCTGCACTAAGTGTAAACTGTCCCATACTACATGTCCACACTCACCTTCAGAGCAGCTACAAAAGCAGGGTAAAGAGAAAACTCTACTTACTGACTGGGCTTTTCTTACATTTCAGCCTTCAAACATGTTGAGAATATCATAGGCATTTTAAGAACGACTACAGTTTTCTGCTTTCTCAGATGGGTACTTTCCCCTTGAATCAAGAAGGAGCCTTGTTTAGACCAGTCATTGGTTGGCCACTCCCTCAATCCTGAGGCCACCCTTACCCCTAGACATGACAAACTATAGTTCAAAGATTATATAGCTGGATTGCCTTCCTACTCCCTCCACTTCAAGTCTTGCCTACACTGCCTGGAGTACTAGGACCCACAGGCTGGATGACCCAGAGACTAAGATAGAACCAAACATGACTGGAGGAAAACAAATGTCAATGTAAAGATGCCTAATGATATTCTGCTATACTCATAGATTGGTGCCGAGCCCAGTTGTCATGAGAAAGGCTTCATCCGCAATTGATAGAAACAGATACAGACCCACAGCAGAACATTAGATGGAGTCCATGGAATCCTACAGAAGGGAGGGAGAAAGGATTATAGGAGCAAGAGGAGTCAAGGACACCACAAGAAACACAGAATCAAGTAACCTGGGCTCAGAAGGACTCACAGAGACTGAACCAATAACCAGGGAGACTGCATGGGACTGACCTAGGCACACTGCATATATATTACAGTTGTATAGCTTGGTCCTCTTGTGAGAATTCTAACAGTGGGCATAGGGGCTGTCTCCAATTAGGACACTACGCCTCATACTGGGTTGCCTTGCCAAGCCTTAATACATGGAGAGGTGCTTAGTCTTACTGCAACTTGATATGTTTGTTGATTCTCATGGGAGACCTGCCCTTTCCTAGATAGAAATGAGGGAGGAGGAGTGGATTGGATTGGTATCAGTGGAAACAGGGAAGGAGGGGGGACTGAGCAGAGGAGGCAGGAGACACTGCAGCTGGGATGTAAAATAAATAAATTTGTATTGAAAAAAGGAAAGAAAGAAGGAGCCTTGTCAAATGCAAGTCATAAATCATCTAGTGAATTCTGTAGGGGGACTGAGCACTGAGCTGAAGGCTAAGAAAAGTGAGGGGAAGAGAATGGCAACTATGAGACAGACAGGCAATTCGAGAGGACAGAAGAAACACAAGGCTGGGAACAGAGAGCCCTGCTTCCTTTGCACATGTAATCTTTGCCAGTTACTTCCACCATGGAAGATGTTTACCATTTCAGGGTCACAGTTTCCTCATCTGAATGAGAGAACTGAGCTAGGTCACTTCTAAGATCCTGCTTGAGGTCTCTAGGACACCCAAGTAAACTAACACATGAGCAAGCACATCCATGTCTATCCAGGACTGAAAACTAAAACTTCTGTAGCTGTATGGACACCATCAGTGACTGGTCCACTCTATCCCACTCCTGTGTGATTCTTGGCACAGACAAATAGGACAGCATATGATCCCAGGACTTCTCATTTCACTCCAGTTAATTAGAAAGTGAGTTACAAATTAGTTGTGGGAAATGCTGTTTTAATTTTCTAGGTAGAGGAAGTGAAGGAGGTCACCGGTGTGTTGACAAGCATTAGTTCATGGTTGGCCTTTCTAATTGGGTCCACCAGGTCATTGCTTTGTGACACCAGGAGTGAAGCAGTTGGGGATCTAGTCAGAAGACACTCCAACATGAATTGTTATGTATTGTTAACTCCCCAAGGCCAGGCAGGAGCAATCATTCATAGCCACTATGAGGGGCTTAAGAAGTTGCCTTAATTCTGTTATTGCTAAGTTCCTATAAGAAAATAAATAACAGTCTAGATTTAGAAGGTAAGACCCCTGTACAGGCCTGCCACTGACTGCTTGTTTGATTTTCTACAAATCTTAACTACTTGAGTGATAATAAATTTGCTGCGCTTAACTGCCATATGTACTAACAAAGTACTCTTCCACATACCGTAGTGATGGGGATTTTACTGTGTATGTTCATAATATTGATTATTGAATAAAGTACTTGTTTGGTCAATGAGACAGCAAGTTAGATGGGACTAGGAGTCAAAGAGGATTCTGGGAAATGTAGTAGAGAAGTGGTGATTCAGGTAGGAAGTGACATAGCAAGAAGACTCATATTTAAGAAAGGAGAGACAGGAAGTGGCCCCTTTCCCCTGCGCATCCTCCAGTGGCACCATGTGAGCCACTGGCAAGAGAGGGCGCCAGTGAAAGGCATCCTCTATAAGATAAGTCTTATAAAATATATGGATTTATGATAATTACAGATGATAAATCCTAGTCACTGGCCAAATAGCTTTGAACCTAATACAAGTCTTTCTGTGTATTAATTAGGGCCCTAATTTGGGCGGGCAGCTGGCATAAAGCACATACCTGTCCAAAGGCAGTTGTCCCTGCACTGGGAATAAACTAAAACTGAATGAATGGAATGGGTAAGGCTTTAAGGGTTGATCTGTACAATGAGTTTGAGAGAATGGCACTTATGACACAGACAAGCAGTTTGAGAGCACAGAAGAAACACAGGGCTGGGAACAAAGGTTCACCTTACTCATTGTCATTTTTCCAACAGGTGCAGCATCACTTGGCATTCCACTGAGGTCCAGTATTTATATGTTGGCTAAATGACTGATAAACAGAGATGACACAACACTGGCAATAGTATTTATTGCTTACTATAGGAACCTCCTTAAATCTGCTTTCTATTTTAATATTGCCAAATCATGTGTGTAAATCCCAGCATGATGAATAGAGAATGAGACAGAGAATGACAGACCAGATGCAGAGGAGTGAACAAGAAAGATTTCTAAGCACTAAAATCATCAATGCTGGGTATTATATGGTGCTGAGGGGTTGACATAACGTTGAAGCAAAGCTCCCTAACATCTTTTGCCCACTCTCTAGAATTAGTGACTGTGGCATCCATAAATTAATTCTAAAAGTATTCCCTATATTGTAATGTTCTTGACAATCAGATGCTTAGATATTAATGTTTTTGGAGAGAAACACAAAAGAGAGGATTCCAGAAGCTTCCTTAGAATAGGGCTGAATGCTGAAGTTGCTGTTTGTGGATACCATAACAAATATTATGAACCACGTGGCTTTAAACAGCAAGTGTTTATTCTCTCAGCTCAGGAGACAAACGTTCACAATCAAGGTGTCAGTGGCAGTGTCTTCTTCTGGAGACTCTGAAGGAGAAGTCAACATGCATCTTACTCATGCTACAGTTGAATCTGGGATGTCCCCACAGGCCCATGTGCCGAAGGCTTGGTCCTGAGGCTGTGGGCCTAGTAGGAGGTGGTAAAACTTTAAAGATTGTCAAGTAGAAGGCAATTAGTTGAGTAGAGGCTTGCCCTTAAAAGAGATACTGGAACCGGCCCTCTCTTGGCTTTTTAGTTCCCGGGTACCCGGAGGTACACAGGCCTCCTCTTCCTCAAGCCGCTACCTTGAGCTTCTTCCACGTTGTACTGTGCCACCACAGGCCAGCAGCCTCAATCGTGGACTAAAACCTTTGAAAGCATGAGACAGAATAAGCTTTGCATCTATTTAAGTTGATTTTCCCACATATTTTATCATAGTAACAGAAAAACAGCTCATCTTGCTTCTAGCAATTGCCAGGAAACTTTCATTCTTAATTTTGCAAAAAATATCATGGTTAGGTCTCTCTGTGTCTTTTGTCTCTGTGTCTTCTCTTATTAAAGAGATACCCGTGTTTTCACAGGAACATCCTTTGTTCAGCATGATCACATTGCTGATGATAATCTGAGTCATTGGTTATATCTGCAAAAGCTCTAATTCTAAGTAGAGTCACACTCTGAATTTAGAGTGGCCACTATTCCAGTAATGGCCAGCAGGATTCTGTCCCCTGATTTACAATCCTGGCGCCTTTTGTTTAGCTTAGTTCATTATGCCAAGTCTGTCTCTCATGGAATTGGGAGTGAAAGGATAAAATCCAGGTGCCCTATACCTGAAGGTCCCTGCCAACACAAAACTAAGTGCTCTGCTCTCAGAATGTGTCTATCATAAAAGGCCACATGTGCGCTTAAACATTAACAAGGTCATATCTGCAGTGCTCCTCAGAGCAGCCATCGGGACACTGTCTTTCTTCCCTTTGTTCCTGGGAGCAGAATGAGCCCTTTTTATAAAGTGCTGTAAAAGAAAGAAACAATAAGTTACACCAAAGATCTCCCACTGTTTCTTAGCAATTTGATGGGCCTCTGTAAACTCCCATAATCCAATGCAAAGAAATTTAGGGAAGGAAACAGTAAGGTAGAGATTAAGGAAGACAGTGCTCTGTACACTCTTTTGCTTTCCTCTTTTTTACAAAGTTGCTAACCACTCTTTTATTTATAAAAAGCAGAATACAGCCAGGCGTTGGTGGCCTACGACTTTAATCCCAACACTAGGAAGGCAGAGGCAGGCAGAACTCTGTGAGTTCGAGGCCAGACTGGTCTACAGAGCAAATTCCAGGACAGCAGGACAGGCTCCAAAGCAATACAGAGAAACACTGTCTCAAAAAAAAATAAAACAAAAGAAAGAAAGAAAGAAAGAAAGAAAGAAAGAAAGAAAGAAAGAAAGAAAAGAAAAGAAAAACAGAATATGATTAGATCCATATCAATCAATGATTTTGTGCACATACCAGATGAAAATAGATTGAAATAAATGAGATAGAAATAGAAGCTAATGACCAAGATTTAGCAGTCATATTTTGTAACCGAACTGATTGAAAAAAAAAAAACTGGGGCCTAGAGAGATGGCTTGGCTGGTAAGAGAAGTTTATACAAAAGCATGAGAACTGGAGTTCAAATCCCAGTACCCACATAAAAATTCGGTGAGGCCACACATCTGTAACTCCAGCACTGTGTACTCTGGGTTCAGTGAGGGACACCATCTCAAAAGAATTACAGTGGAGCATTCTAGAGGAGGCCTCCTTTGTCTTCTGCATTTGTGTGTGGGCACAAAAACTCACACACACATACAAACACACACACACACACACACACACACACACACACACACACACACACACACACACACAAGTGTATATACACCACACCTAGACAGAACACTCACACAACACACTCACATAAACACAAATGCATATAAACATACACACATTGTGTACACACACACACACACACACACACACACACACACACACACATACACACACATCACCATTTTCATTTAATCAAGATCTAAAATCTAGGTTTATGTCGTTCTGGCTCTTAGGAAAGGAAGAGCATCACTTTCTTCTGAAACCTAACTTGTCTCACAGGTGTAGCCTTTGGAGGGGCAGAATTAGAAATGCCCAGGATGTGGAACTTTGTGGATTATAGGCTAAAAAAAAAAACAGAAAAAAGTCCACACAAGCCAATTTCCCTTCAAAGCTGCTCTCTAGGCTCCCGCCTGCATGCTGAGCCTCTTAATGTTTAGATAGGCCGTTCTCTGGACTCTCAGGAAACCAGAGCCACTCTGAGCAATCAATAACAATCCTTCTGTTTACAACACATGAGCTGTAGTTTCTATCTTGCTTCTCAGTCACTCAATACAAGAGTTTGACAATTCTGTTCTGGGGATACACCTATAAAAAGAGAATTTCTATTTCTCTCTCAAAAATCAAAATTCCCGCATGGAATATATTCCTAAAATTATGTTCTGATAACCCTGAATTATAAGAAAAAGGTACACACAAGCCTGACAAAGAGAGGATGATGGGAAAACAACCAAAATGGTTGTTGTTGGGAGCTAGAAAAAGAGTGTTCAATCTGCCATTATTTCTTCTTACCAATTACTGCAGTTATGACTTTTAAAGACATGTGTAGAGCACATACTAATCTAGAATTGCTACTTTAACAATCAGAAAAGAGTAGCTTCAGGATTGGAGTTGTAGCTCAGTGGCAGAATGCCTGCACAGCATGCACTGGATTCCATTTCCAGAACACAGATAATGATAGCAGTAATAGTATTAATAATAACTTCAACCGTGCGTGAAAATCATCAGTTAATTTTTACAGCCCTTTTCCAGAATATTGCAAAGTAAAGCAACAAATACATATGTAAACACTACCACAGTTAACATGAGTATTCTGCTATGTTTGATCCAGATCTTTGTTTTCATTAAAGATTGAAAATACTATAGACTAAATTGGGCTCCTCTATGAGCCTATTCCTCTCTCCTCATTCCCAGATCCAGTCACTGCACT
Organism: Cricetulus griseus; assembly: GCF_003668045.3. Taxonomy (NCBI): domain Eukaryota; kingdom Metazoa; phylum Chordata; class Mammalia; order Rodentia; family Cricetidae; genus Cricetulus; species Cricetulus griseus. The sequence goes on along the minus strand of NC_048596.1, from coordinate 246,663,949 downwards.
ATACATATTTGTTGAGCACACAATACATATTTTTGTATTTGTGATTATATTAGTTATGCTTCTGTTACTGTGATAAAAGACCAAAACCAAAACAACTCATATAAGAGTTCATTTTTATTGTGGTTCCAAAGACAGAGCCCAGAATGGTGGGAAGGCCTGGCAATAGACAGCTGGAGCAGGATGCTGACTGATCACATTTTCTCTGTACTCCTGAAGCAGAGCTAGAGAACCAGAAGTCTTCTAGTTTATCCATTTGCCTGAGAATTTCAAGATGTCATTGTTTTTACCGTTGACTAGTACTCCATTGTGTACATGTACATTTTGTTTATCCATGCAAAGTTTTGTTTTCTCCTATAAGCAATGATGTCATATGTACATTAAGTATCCTAGAATTTTCTAGAACATTTATCCAGCAATGCAGTTGCCAAGACATGGAATAAACACATTTTTCACTCTGTAGATATTGTTATGATGCTCTGGGTAGGTTTTATTTCCCTTCCTGTGTCACTCATGCTATAAGAGTCTGCATTTTCAAATTCCCCTCCTCACTGGCTTTCCTTTGCTTATAACCTGCCATCCTTATGGGACTAAGAATAAAAATCTCATTCTTTCCTTTTGTGATTCTGGATTATTAAAAAAAATCACGATCTTCCTTGCATCTGTTGCATCTCAGCATCTTCTTCTATGGCTCCTAGTTCATGTGTCTTCCATGTTTTCCTAACAAGCTGCTTTTTATTTCAAGGTTTTAACATGTATATTTCGAGGATTCACATTATTGACCTGTGGTGAGCTCTGTGCCTTTAACTCTGTGATACGTTTTCTGAACAAAACTTTTTCAACATTACAAAACATCAAATTTTATCTATCTTTTTAATTCCCTGGAAATTTTTATTTGAGAAATCCTTCCTACCCTGTGATCATAAATATATTCATTGTATTTTCTTCTAATTTTTCCAGTGTTTAAGATACTGCCGTATAATACATGTTTTGGTATGCATTTAGAAATTTTAGAACACTTTATCTATTGTATTTTTCTTTATAACTTCTTCTTAATGGTTTATTCATTTATTTTATGTGTAATAATTATTGCTGGCAGCAGTGTGCATGCACCATGGACATGCAGGTCCCCACAGGGAGCAGTGGATGTGGAATTCTCTGGAATTAGGGTTGGAGGGGTTGGTGAGTCAGCTGATGTGGGTGCTAAGAACAGAATCAGGATCCTCTGGAAGAACAACTCTTAACTTCTGAGTGATCTTTCTAGTGCCCTGCTATAACTTCTTATATTTTAGCAAATCCTTTCCTAGCTATGTGGGTGACACATGCCTATGTTCCCAGTGTTTGGATGGCTAAAGCAAGGTCACAAGTTCAATGACAGCCTGTGTTATGTAGTAAATGTCATTCCAGATTGGTAACCTAACCTTGTCTTAGAAAAAACTCTTCCCTAACCACAGACATAAATATAATTATTATATTGAAATCGGCACTTTGGATGTTTAGGATTTTAATGTATATCAACTAATATTTTAAGATACATTTAGGATGTTAATGATGTTTTCTAAAATGTATCAATTTATATGAATTCCATTTAAAATATTAAACTGATATTAAATGATATATTGCATAGTAATGTGATTTGTACTAAAACTAACATATTTGGGTATCTATGATTTAATGCATAGTAAGGTAGTCTATATATGTTTAGTATATGAAGGCTTTATAAATATTTCTTGGTTTGGAAATGGAAGGATAGGTGTAGAGATAACTGCCTTATCTTATTAGTTTAATATATAAAACACCTGTCATGCAATGAAGTAAGTGTCACCAGGATGTTTCCAGTGTTCAGGAAACAAATTACTGTAAGCAAATCTCCCCAAACTATAATTGTTGAGTTGACTCTTGTTTTTAATCATTTCAGAGACTCACAGATAAAATCTTGCAGAGATTATGTACAGTGAGCAAAAGACAGAATATTGATGTTAGATTATATAGAAAAATTTCATATAATCACATATCCTTAGAGATTTGAAGTGTAAATTAATATAAAAGGTCTCCTGTATTTTTACAGTGAGAAAACTGCTTGGCTTTGCTAACTCATCTGCTTCAAAATTATTTAATTATAGACTGTTCTTTTTTCCATGCTGACAATACTTGAGGTAATGAATGTGCTTTGAGAAAAGCTATGGCAGAAGTTGTGTTTTGAGTTACATGTCTTCTAGAGCTCCAAAAAGTTGGGGCTGTCCCTCTGCTAGACAGAGTCCCAGAGCCATGCAGAACACCCTGTGTAAAGAAACAGAATGTGAGAATGTGTGTCTTGTGGTCACAATCAGCCTTCTAGTACAGCCATTAGTACTTTATCACTGGGGCTCCACCCTCGTAGCCTTAATCAATCCTAATCATCTCTCCAAAGGCCAATCTCAAATACCATCTTAAAAGGGATGGAATTAGGCAAAATAGGTCATGAATATGTACAGGAATGTCATAAGGAAATGAAACTACCCTGTACAATCAGCATGTGCTAAGAAGTGCCCACTTTCTAACTCACAGTGCATGTAAATTTCAACACAGAGATCAACACCAAACCATAACAGGAGCCAATCTTGTGGGACTCCCCTGTCCCCCCAAAATTAAATGTCTTATCAATTTGCACCAAGTTTCCCTTTCTGAAAGTACAGCGTGGCTCATTGAAGAGAGCTAGAAGAGCACATGCCCCAATCTATCTCTACATCTGTATGTGTCTGTCTCTCACCCTTCCTCTCTTTCTCTCCCTCAGAAGATAAAACCTTTGAGGTAGGGTAAAAAAAAAAAAACTGTAACTTCAATCCATTTATCATATCACAAAAGACAAAAGCATTAAGCCCCCTCCCACAAGGCCACAGTTTTAGATATCCATTAATATAACAAAATTCTTGTGATATGCCCTGAAAATATGATTGTCATTTTTTATTGTATTTACTTTAGGCAGCTAACTAGTGAGAAGCAGTCTAACTAAATAGACTTATTTATTTCAGTAGGTGAAGATATGGAGGAAAAGAAAAAGAAAACACAATTTTGTCAGGATCTAGGGATTTCTGACCTGTCTAAATGCCTTTCTTCCTTCTCTGGATCATCTGTCTTTACACTCAGGAGGACCAAGAGTAAATGAATAAACATTATCTTGTCCTTGGCCTTCACCAAGCCGAATCATTCATATCCGAGCCCATTTCCCTTTAGAGTTTGAGGTTTTAAAGTAAATTGTCAAACACTGTGCAGCTGATCTCAGTTCAGTCCTCCCATTTGCTGCTCTGTGAAGCAAGTCCAGGGTTTGAAATGAAACCTTAGACTACACAACAGGAGGAAAATGTTTTAAGACTGCATGAAAGCATTGCACACAGTTGCCAGCAGCAGACCTTTATGACTGAATGGCCTCTGTCTCCAATGACTCCTTAAGGGACTATTAACACTGCATGAGGTATATTTCTGAGACTTTCATGATACAGTAGATATGAGAAAGCATGATGCTGTAACATGCACAGGTTTTAATAGTTATTTGGATCATGTGCCCTTTGTTTAACCAAGTTAAGCAGGCTCCAGTGCAGGAAATATGATAGCATCTTCCCATGTTTTCCCATCACGTATTGCCATATTTTCATCCTTCCCCATTTTTATGCTTTGTACTATGACTTGAATTAGCCCTACTTAGGACAGAAGGACTGTCTCCTATATGGTGATGCCTAATGTATACAAAATGAATCCTCAAAGCTAAAGATTTCTCCTTTATAATGTTGGAATGGGGTAAAAATGTTAAAATCCATATCTTAAAAGATAGTCACAACACCTAAGGTGTGTACCAACACAATCCCAGTAGTGGTGCTGTGTCAACTTGAGACAACAGAGTCACTGGGATGTCTCAATAAGGAACTATCCAGATCAGGTTGCACTGGGGGTATGTCTATAGGATATTGTATTGATTGTTTGGGAGTAGACAAACCCAACCCATTGTGGGTCCTGAGCCATATAAGAGTAGACAGGACTAGCTGAGAACTGAGTAAGCAGGTACCATCTATGCATTCACTTTTCCTTCTGCTCTTGACCATGAATGTGATATGACCAGTTGCTTCAATCCCTGCCTTGACTTGCCAGAAATGATAAACTGTAACATGGAATTGTGACCTAAAATAAACCTTGTCCCCAGAGTTGTTTTTTGTCAGTGTTTTATCACAACAACAGAAACAAAGCTAGGAAAGTAAATATTCTGTAATATCAGGCTAGGAATAATTTTGAACTTACTGAATAAGACAATGAAATTATTTAACACATTTTAAGGTAGAAAATATGGAAAATATTGGACAACCCAAACAAAAAACAATAAAAATCATCCATGTCCTAACTTGCTGTGATAAAGCCACGAACAAAAGAAAATGGGGAGTCCAACATCAAGGGAAGCCAGGTACCTGGAAGCCAAAACTGAAGAAAAAACCATGGAGGAGCATAGCTTTGTAGGGTCAGCTTGTTTTCTTATATAGCCAGGACTACTGGATTAGGGAGATAAGCACTCTCATATCAAACATTAGTCAAAAATATCCCCATAGACTAATCTGAAGGAGGCAATTCCTCCATCAAAGTTCCCTCTCCCTAGGTGGCTCTATTGTGTCAAGATTACAAAAACTCACTAGCACAATTGGCCATTTGTCAACCTGGCACACAAATATTTCACTATTGAACTATAACCTTTCTCTTCTTGTTTATCTCCCAGATGTCATGTTGACGGGATAATATTAAAGAGTTTACTTTAAAAGACCCATAGACTTTAAATTTTTCAACCTAACACACAAATATATCACTGTTAATAACATTTCTTTTCTTGTTTATCCCTAAGATCTCATGTTACTATCTCAATATTAAACACAGTACAATTTGAAAGTCTCATAGTCTTTAAAATTTTCAACACTTTGCTTTAAAAGCTTTGTCTCTAAGACAGATGTTGTGGCACATGCCTTTGATGCCAAAACTCAGGAGGCAAAGGCAGGTGGATTTCTGTGAGTTTAAGGCCAGCCTGGTCTACAAAGAGAGTTCCAGGGCAGCTAGGGTTATTACACAGAGAAACCCTGTTTCAAAAAAATCAAAAACCAAACAAACTTAGTCTCTTAACTATGGACCCCCATAAACTCAAAAACAAGATATGTCCTTGGAAAAAACCAGAGCACAGTTGCAATCTTAGCAAAACAAAACCAAAATCTGACAGAATAAAAATCTCAGTGTTCAACCTGGACACTGCCAATGCCCCAGTGGCAGTTCCGCCTCCATCCACCAGCACAGGAAGGCCAGGGACTGTTTCTGGTTCCGCTTAAGCAGCCCTGCTCGGAAACATCTGACACCAGGGATCTGCTCACTGGATCCGAACTCGACATCAGGATACAACACACTGGACACTGCCAAGGCCCCGGTAACAGTGCCACATCCATCCATGACAAGAGGACAGACATCAGAGTATTGGAACTGTTTGCATCTACCAGAAGGGAACCTGGGTCCCATACCCTCCAGGAGAAGAAGAGTCTCCTGCTACACCCACCAAAAGAAAGGATGAGAAGAGGACAATGTAAAAGAACATTCAACAACAGAAAACCCAATATGACACCACTGGAGACTAGGAACCATGCACCAGCAAGACTTGAACATCACAATGCAGATGAAGCAGAAGAGAATGACCCTAAAAACATTTTCATGAAAATGATAGAGGACCTCAAAGAGGACATGAGAAAGTCCCTTAAAGAAATGGAAGAAAAAAAAAAACCAAAAAATACAAGTATCAATAAATCTCTGAAGGAAACAGTTCAAGACCTAAAAACTGAAATAGAGACAGGAAAGAAAGAACATTCTGTGGGAATGCTGGAAATAGAAAAGCTGGGTAAACAATAAGGAACTACAAACTCAAGCATAACCAACAGAATACAAGAGATGGAAGAGAGAATCTCAGGAGTTGAAGATACACTAGGAGAAATAGACTCACAAACCAAAGAAAATCTTAAGTCCAACAAATTCCTAACAGAAAATATCCAGGAAATATGGGATACCGTGAAAAGACCAAACCTAAGAATAATAGGTATAGAAGAAGGTGAAGAAATCCAACTAAAAGGCACAGAAAACATATTCAACAAATGACAGAAGAAAACTTTCCAACCTAAAGAAAGACATGCCAGTGAAAATACAAGAATCCTACAGAACACCAAATAGACTGAACCAAAAAAAGGTCTCCTCATCATATAATAATCAAAACACCAAACATAATGAATAAAGATAAAATAATAAGAGAAGCAAAGGAAAAAGGTCAAGTAACATATAAAGGCAAACCTATCAGAATTACACCTGAATTTTCCATGGAAACTGAAATCCAGAAGGTCCTGGATAGATATTCTACCTACACTAAGAGACCACAGATGCCAGCCCAGACTGCTATACCCAGCAAAGCTTTCAATCAATATATAGAGAGAAAACAAGATATTCCATGACAAAACCAGATTCAAACAATACATATCCACCAATCCAGCCCCACAGAAAGTTTTGGAAGGAAAACTGAAATCCTAGAAAGTTAACCAGAAAAATATAGGCAATAGACAATCACAATTTACCAAAAGCTAAAAGGAAACAGTGATAGAATCTCACACATAATTTCACCACCATCACCAAATAAAAAACAAACAAGAATGAATAATCAATGGTCATTAATATACCTCAACATTAATGGTCTTAACTCACCTATAAAAAGACACAGATTAGCAGAATGGATAAGAAGACAGAATCCATCCTTCTGCTGCATACAAGAAACACAACTCAACTTCAAGGACATACAGTACCTAAAGATTAAAGGTTGTGAAAAGATTATCCAATCAAATGGACCCAAGAAACAAGCAGGAGTAGCAATCCTAATATCCAACAAATTGGACTTTAAACTAAAATCAATCAAAAGAGATGAAGGAGGTCACTTCCTACTCATCACAGGAGAAATCCATCAGGATGAAGTACCAAATACAAAGGCATCCATATTTGTAAAAGAAACATTATTAACACTCAAATCACACAAAAAAGCACATACATTTATGGTGGAAGACTTCAACACCTCAGTCTCACTACTGGACAGGAACACCAGAAAGAAACTTAACAAAGAAACAACGGAACTAATAGAAGTTATGGACCAATTGGACTTAACAGATATCTACAGAACATTCCATCCGAATACAAAACAATTCACCTTCTTCTCAGCGCCACATGGAACCTTCTCTAAAATCGACCACATACTTGGCAACATAGCAAAACTCAACAGATACAAAAAAATTGAAATAACCCCCTGTATCTTATCAGACCACCATGCTTTAAAGTTAGAATTCAACAACAACACAAATTACAGAAAACCTACAAATTCATGGAAATTAAGTAACACCCAATTGTACAATTCCAGGGTTGAGGAAGAAATAAAAAAAAAAGAAATTGAAGATTTCCTAGAATACCCAAACCTATGGGACACTTTGAAAGCAGTGCTAAGAGGAAAGTTCATAGCGCTAAGTGCCCACATGAAGAACAGGAGAATAATCACACTAGAAAATTAACAGCACAACTGAAAGCTTTAAAACACAAAGAAGCCAATAGACACTGGAGGAGCAGATGCCAGGAAATAATCAAATTGAGGGCTGAAATCAATAAAATGGAAACTAAGAGAACAATACAAAGAATCAATATAACGAAGAGTTGGTTCTTCAAGAAAATCAACAAGATAAAAAACCTTTATCCAAACTTACCAAACAGCAGAAAGTGAATATGTAAATTAATAAAATGAGGAATGAAAAGGGGGACATAACAACAGACACAGAGGAAATCCAGAGAATCATCAGGTCATGCTTGGAAAACCTATATTCCTCTTATTCGAAAATCTAAAAGAAATGGACAATTTTCTGGACAGATTCCACTTGCCAAAATTAAATCAAGAACAGGTAAGGAACTTAAATAGACCTATGACTCTTAATGAGATAGAAGCAGTCATCAGAAGGCTCCCAACCAAAAAAAGCACAGGGCCAGATGGATTCAGTACAGAATCCTACCAGAAATTCAAAGTACAGCTAATACCAATTCTCCTCAAAGTATTCCACACAATAGAAGCAGAAGGGTCATTGCCAAACTCTTTTTATGAGTCTCCAATAATCTTGATACCCAAGCCACACAAAGATACAACTAAGAAAGAGAACTACAGACCAATATCCCTCATGAACATTGATGCAAAAATTCTCAATAAAATACTGGCAAATTAAATCCAAGAACACATCAGAGAAATCATCCACCATGATCAAGTAGGCTTCATGCCAGGGATGCAAGGATGGTTCAACATAGGAAAATCCATCAATGTAATCCACCATATAAACAGACTGAGGAAAAAAATCACATGATCATCTCACTAGATGTCGAAAAACCCTTTGACAAAATCCAACACCCCTTCATGATAAAGGTCTTGGAGAAATCAGGGATAATAGGAACATACATCAACATAATAGAAGCAATATACAGCAAGCTGACAGCTGACATCAAATTAAATGGAGACAAACTCAATGCAATTCCTCTAAAATCGGGACAAGACAAGGCTGTTCACTCTCTCCATACTTCTTCAATATTGTCCTTGAAGTTCTAGCTAGAACAATAAGACAACAAAAGGAGATGAAGGGAATACAAATGGGAAAGGAAGAAGTCAAACTCTCACTATTTGCAGATGATATGATAGTCTACATAAGTGACCCGAAAAACCCTTCCAAAGAACTCCCACAGCTAATAAACACCTTCAGCAAAGTGGCAGGATACAAGATTAACTAAAAAAAATCTGTAGCCCTACTATATACCGATGACACATTGGTGGAGAAAGAAATCAGAGAAACATCACCCTTTACAATTGCCACAAACAACATAAAATACCTTAGGGTAACACTAACCAAAAAAGTGAAAGACCTGTACCATAAAAATTTTGAGTCTCTAAAGAAAAAAATTAAAGTAGATAGTAGAAAATGGAAAGAACTCCCATGATCTTGGATAGATAGGATCAACATAGTAAAAATGACAATCTTACCCGGGCATTGGTGGCACAGGCCTTTAATCCCAGCACTGGGGAGGCAGAGGCAGGCTGATCTCTGTGAGTTTGAGGCCAGCCTGGTCTCTGGAGCGAGTGCAAGGATAGGCTCCAAAGCGACACAGAGAAACCCTGTCTTAAAAAAAAAAAAAAAAAAGAAAGAAAGAAAGAAAAGAAAATTGGCAATCTTTCCAAAAGCAATCTACAGATTCAATGCAATCCCCATCAAAATCCCAACACAATTCTTCACAGACCTTGAAAGGACAATACTCAACTTTATATGGAGAAACAAAAGACCCAGGATAGCCAAAGCAACCCTGTTCAATAAAGGAACTTCTGGAGGCATCACCATCCCTGACTTCAAGCTCTATTACAGAGTTATAGTCCTAAAAACAGCTTGGTATTTCAGTGCAGAATTCTACCAGAAATTCAAAGAACAGCTAATACCAATTCTTCTAAAGTATTCCACACAATAGAAGCAGAAGGGTCCTTACCAAACTCTTTTTATGAGGCTCCAATAACCTTGATACCCAAGCCACACAAAGATACAACTAAGAAAGAGAACTACAGACCAATATCCCTCATGAACATTGATTCAAAAATTCATCATGCACAAAATAGACAGGTAGACCAATGGAATACAGTTAAAAACACTGATATTAACCCACACACCTACAAACACCTGATTTTTGACAAACAATCCAAATTTATAATCTTGAACAAAAAGAACATCTTCAACAAATGGTGCTGGCATAACTGGATTCGAACATGTAGAAGACTACAGATAGACACAAGCCTATCACCATGCACAAAACTTAAGTCAAAATGGATCAAAGACTGCAACATAAACCCAGCCACACTAACCCTATTAGAAGACAAAGTGGGAAATACCCTTGAATTAGTTGGTGCAGGAGACAGCTTCCTGAACATTACACCAGTAGCACAGACACTGAGATCAACAATTGATAAATGGGACCTCCTGAATCTGAAAAGCTTCTGTAAGGCAAAGGACACAGTCAGCAAGACAAAACGGCAGCCCACAGTCTGGGAAAAGATATTCACCAAACCCACATCTGACAGAAGTCTGATCTCCAAAATATACAAAGAACTCAAGAAGCTAGTCTCCAAAATACCAAACAATCCAATTAAAAAGTGTGGTACAGAACTAAATAGACAATTTTCAATAGAGGAATCTCAAATGACAGAAACACACATAAGAAAATGTTCAAAATCCTTAGCCATCAGGGAAATGCAAATCAAAACAACTCTGAGATACCACCTTACTCCTGTCAGAATGGCCAAAATCAAAAACACCAATGACAGTTTATGCTGGAGATGACATGGAGAAAGGGGAACATTTCTCCACTTCTGGTGGGAGTGCCAACTTGTACAGCCACTTTGGAAATCAGTGTGGGGACTCCTCAAGAAAATGGGAATGAGTCTACCACAAGATCCAGCAATCCCACTCTTAGACATATACCCAAAAGAAGCACATTCATACAAAAAGGACATCTGTTCAACAATGTTCATAACAGCACTATTTGTAATAGCCAGAAACTGGAAGCAGCCTAGATGCTCCTCAACTGAAGAATGGATAGAGAAAATGTGGTACATTTACACAATGGAGTACTACTCAGAGGAAAAAAACAATGGAATCTTGAAATTTTCAGGAAAATGGATGGAACTCGAAGAAACCATTCTGAGCGAGGTAACCCAATCACAAAAAGACAAACATGATATGTACTCACTCATATGTGGATTTTAGACATAGAGTAAAGGATTACCACCCTACAACCCACACTACCAGAGAAGCTAGTAAACAAGGAAGACCCTAAGTGAGACATGCATGGTCCCCTGGAGAAGGGGAAACAGTCATGATCCCCTGAGCAAATTGGGAGCATGGAAATGGGGGGGGGAGGGAGTATGGAATGAGAAGGGGAGAAGAAGAGGTATACAAAGGACATGAGGGAGCAGAAAGGTTGAGTCAGGGGAAGAATAGAAGATAACAAGAATGGAGATACCATAATAGAGGGAGACATTTTGGGTTTACAGAGAAATCAGGCACTAGGGAAATGTCCAGAGATCTACAAAGATGACACCAGCTAACAATCTAAGCATCAAGGAGAGGCTACCTTAAATGCCCTCCCCTGATAATGAGATTGATGACTGCCTTATATGCCACCCGGTAGCCCTCATCCAGCAGCTGGTGGAAGTAGAAGCAGACACCTACAACTAATCACTGAACTGAACTGGAATCCAGATGCAGAGAAGGACGAGTGAAGAGCAAAGGGGTCCAGGCCAGGCTGGTGAAACCCACAGAAACAGCTGACCTGAACATTGGGGAACTCTTGCTCCCCAGACTGATGGCTGGGATGCCAGCATGGGACTGATCCAGACCCCAGGAACATGGGTTTCAGTGAGGAAACTCAGAAATCTATCGGACCTCCTGTAGTAGTTCAGTACTTATCCCTAGCATAGGTGTGAACTTTGGGAGCCCATTCCACAAAGAGGAATACTCCCTGAGCCAAGACACACGGGGGTGGGACTAGGCCCTATCCCAAAGGACACGACAGAATCTGATGAAACCCTTTGGAAGGCCTCACCATCCAGGGGGAGCAGAAGGGATATATAATTGGAAGGGTTTTAGTTGGGGGGTGGTAGGGGAGGACGGGAGGGATAAGGAAACTGGGATTGTCATGTAAAACAATCTTGTTTCTAATTCAAATAAAAAAAATTGCCAAGAAAAAAGAAAAAGCTCAGTGTTCAGTATCTAGTACTTGCTCTTGATCTCTGTGCTCCAAAGGGTTTGGGTTGCTGGATTTCTCTAGCTATTACTTCCAGGGTGCTTGAAGCTTATCTCAAAAACTGAGGCCAGCTTAATTCCACAACTGCTGCTGTTCTTGGTGGTCTTGTATCTCTGATATCCTAAGTCTCCTGTGCATCTTTGTATGTAGTTTCACCAATAGCCTTCTAGCTTCTCATCAAGGATTCCAATCTGCCACAAAGTGCCTAGCCTCAGCTTCTCTCCATGACCTCTGCAACCCTTAGGCTTTCATTGCAACTGAGACTTCACCTTCACCAAGATTTCTATCTAGGTTATTTCAATCCTGCCATAGTGTTAAGCCTCTGCCTTGGCCCCTTAATGCCTTCAAAACAGTACTATATGAGAGAACCCCAAGTTCTACAGCCGACTTGATATTCAGCTCTAGTTCCCAAACTGGACAACCCTTGTGTACTAACCTTGAGGAAGCATTGCACAGAAATACTGCCCAGCTCAACAGTGCTGGTCCTTTATTAATCACAATTAAATCCCCAGCTCCATCTTTACCATATCAATTGTCCACATAAAGCAAAGGCTTCACTTGCCCCAGATTCTTCGTCCAAAATATCACACAAACAACACTGATAGTCTTCACCACCCTCTAATATTCTTATTTTCCAAGTTTTCATAACAGTTCATTATCCTCTGAGGACTAAACTGTCTTTTCTAGCCCAAAGTTCCAAAATCCTTCCACAATTCCAACCCAAAACAGCACAATCTAAGTACCCCACAATCCTAGTACCAGTTTTTGTCCTACTTGCTCCTCTGATAAGGCCACTCCCCAAAGCAACTTGGGGAGAAAGGAGTTTATGACATCTTACAAAGTAAGAGTCCATCATCAAAAGAAGCAATGGCAGGGGATCAGCAGAGGCAGACACAGAAACCATGGAAGAACACTGCTTACTGGATCCCTTCTTCCATCTTGTTCAGCTTGCTTTTCATACAAGCCAGAACCGCTATGTCAGTGGGCAGAACCTTTTCACATCAATCATTAATCAAGAAAATGCCACGCACACCCTCAGACTTGCCCATAGGCCCAGATGATTGAGACAATTCCTTAAATGAATTTTGCTCTTTCTAGATGATTCTAGTTTGTGTCAAATGGACCAAAAACAACAACAACAAAAAAAAAAAAAAAGCAGAACCCTTGGTTCAACTATAGTTGTCGTTTTGTAATTTCCACCCCATCTGTTTTTCTATCCATTTGTGTATTTTTTTCCAAAATTGCAGACTTGTGTATAGTTTTTAAACTTCTGCGCATATATACAATGCATCTTGGTCATATGCATCTCTTCTCCCTCCCTCCAGCTCCCCTAACTCCCCCAACAGCCCTACCAACCTCCCACCTTTTGTGATGAGATTATTTCATTTAAGCATATATTCTGAATCCTGACCATTAGAAATGCAAACTTCACTGATTTGTAAGTTTAACAAATCAGTAAACAATGATGAGAAAGGGTGATTAGGGTAATGGAATATCACATAATTTTCAAAATTAGCATATAACTGAAATTTATTAACTGATACCCTCTTTGGCTGTGAAGAAGCTTATTTGACAAGATCCACTAGAGGAAAAAAAAAAAAAAACAAGCTCCAAATGGATCCTCTGTTTTTCTCCATAAGAACAAAATTCTCTCTTTTAAATAGCAGATAGATACTGGCTTGCCATCAAGACCATCTAAGATAATGGCAATAATGAATACGAGGTCACATTTGGCCTATGTGCATCTAAGCCCTGTTTAGTTATTAAAGAGTAATTTTCCTGTTAATTTAGTCTTCTGGTGTTGGAATAAAACCATAATGAGCAAGATTTAAAGCTCTTAATGAAAAAATGCAATGTTTTAAAATAGAATACAATATTTTAATGCTTTATTTAAAACACATGCATGTAATTTTTATTACATTGGAGTGATTAAGTAATTTCCAAGAGAAAAATATCAGGAATAAAGTTTGAACTCACTAAGCACAGAAAATAAAATTAATTAGCAGAATTAATGAGGTAAACATAATTAAATAAGCACATTTTTATGGAAAAAAACCAGAAAGCTCAAATAAAGATACTAAATGTAAGCCATGACTCTGTGAGAGACTCTGTCTGGGTAAATGCTCTTCTGGATCTGAAATGTCTGAGGTCCATATACATAGTGATAACAGAGTGATGTTTCCATGTTTGGTGCTTAAGATCTACCCATGGCATCGCACAGGATGAAATCCATCTTTCACTTCTTTTTTGATGCAATGTCTTTCAAATTTTAGATCACAAAGCATTCAGAGATCACAAAATCAAGTTTGTACAATACAAGTGCATTCCAACATTTGAAGTAAAAGAGAATCTAGAATGCTAGAGAGCATCACATGATGTCACACTTTTAAGAATAACTCCTCCCCTCCCCCTCCCCCAGTTTACCCAGGAGATCTCATCTATTTCCCCTTCCCAGAGAAAATCATTCATCCCTCTTTGGGTCCTCCTTATTACCTGGCTTCTCTGGGGCTATGAATTATATCATAGTTATTCTTTGGTTTACATCTAATATCCACTTATGAGTGAGAACATACCATGTTTGTCTTTCTGAGTCTGGATTACCTTACTCAGAAAGATTTTTTTCTAGTTCCATCTATTTGCCTACAAATTTCATGATGCCATTGTTTTTTACCACTGAGTAATACTCCATTATGTAAATGTACAACATTTTCTTTATCCATTCTTAGGTTGAGGGGCATCTATCTAGGGGAAGGGGATGGGAGGAGGATAGGAACATGAGGGATTAGGTTGAGCAGGTTGGGGGCAGGACAGAGGGGGAGAGTAATTAGAGAGATATCTTGATGTGGGGAGCTTTGGGGGGTTATGGAGAAAACTGATGCCACAGAAACTCCATGAATTCCACTAGGATGACCTCAGCTAAGACTCCTAGCAGTAGTTGAGAGGATATCTGAACTGGTCTTCTCCTGTAATCAGATTCTTGACTACCCTAATTGTCATCAGAGAGCCTTCATCCAGTAATGGATGGAAGCAGATACAGAGATCTACAGCTAAGCACTGGTTTGAGCTCTGGGAGTCATGCTGAAAAAAGAATGGAGGGATTGTATGAGCCAGGGTGGTCAAGAACATGATGGGGGAACCCACAGAGACAGCTGACCTGAGATAGTGGGAGTTCACAGACTCTAGGGAGCCTGCATGGGAGTGACCTAGGCCCTCTGCATGTGTGTGACAGTTGTGTAGCCTGGTCTGTTTGTGGGGCCCCTAGCAGTGTGATCAGGACCTGTCCTTGTTGCTTGGGCTGGCTTTTAGGAACCTATTCTCCATGCTGGGATACCTCACCCAGCCTTGATACAGGGGAGAAAGCTTAGTCCTCACTCAACTTGAAGTGCCATGCTTTGTTGACTCTCATGGAAGCCTGCCTCTTTCACTGAAAGAGTGATGCGGGTTGGTAAATGGAATGTGGGGGAGAGGAGGGAAAACTGTGATTGGTATGTAAAATAAATGAAAATTAATAATAATAATAATAATAATAATAATAATAATAATAATAAAAGAATACCTCCTGAGGTGTTTATTTCAGGTGTGTGTGTGTGTGTGTGTGTGTGTGTGCGTGTTAATGGACAGGTAGGTCTTGAGTAGGTTTTTGTATCACCTAAAATCTGTGTTTTAGAGTCAGACTTCCCCTCTGCCATCCCAAAAGCTAGGAAATAAGTGATGTTAAATGGATATCATATATTCAGAGCCCCAGTCAAGGGAGGTACAAGAGAGGGTGTTTCAGTGGTAGAATGTCTTGCTTGTGAATTCTCAGAAGTCATCCGGTATGAAGAAGGACCAGGTGGCAGGCACTATGGCAGCCCACAACAATGGCAGTATGAACATGGGCTTACCCTTCAGTGGTCTGACCCTGATGGCCTCAGTTCATTTGTGCTATAGAGCAATTACCTATAATTGGATAATTTGTAAAGAAAATAAATATATGTCTCATTCCTCTAGAGACTGGAAAGCCCAAATTCAAAACAACAGGTGCCTGCAGAACATCCTGTTTTCCTCCCACTTGAGGTTCCCATCACACACACACACACACACACACACACACACACGCACACGCACACGCACACGCACACGCACACGCACACGCACACGCACACGCACGCGCACGCACCTAGACCATCCACACTCTTAAGTGTCAGCTCCCAATATCTAGAAACACATTTTACCTGGAAGCCCAACTATCCACACCTATCAGGATCCCAAAAGAATTCCCCATCAGACAATACAAAGCCACCACACTCTCATAACAACCAAAGAAAGAAACAGAAACCAAGGAACAAAACATCCACCAACAAAAACAAGAGGAGATATCAGCACCTAGAACTATATCTTCCTAAACCCAGATGCTTAGAAGCCAGCATAAAAAACACAATCAATAATACACAGGATAATATGTATCCACTAGATTCCAGCAACCCTGCCACAATAGGCTCTGAGAACCACAAAATAGCTGAAGCACAAGGCAAAGACCTTAGACTAGCTTTTATGATGTGATAGAGGCTCTTAAAGAAGAATGGATAAATTCCTTAAAGAAATACCCTTTACTTTTCATTTTCTTTTCATTCTTCCTTTGGTCTTCTGGTGCTTAATACAGTATAAGGAAAGAATATTCAAACAAAGAATATTCAAAGAACCTATACCAGTGATTCTCAACCTTACGAATGTTGTGACTCTTTAATGCAGTTCCTCATGTTATGGTGATTCCCCCAACCACAAATTATAACTGTAATTTTACTACTATAATGAATTTTAATGTAGATATCTGTGTTTTCTAATGGTCTTAGGTGACCCCATGAAAGGATCATTTGATCCCCAAGGGGGGCATGACCCACAGCTTGAGAACTGCTGACCTAGAATGGAGTGTGTAATCAGTGGTTCAATATATATGATACCCTAAATTCACTGTCTACCACACTCTCAAAATAAAGAATACATTAAGACTATAAATTAGTTTTTAACTATATCTTATTTTTATTTATATGTACATGTGTATCTGAGTGTGGGTTTATGTACATGTGGGTACAGGTGCCTATAGAGTCCAGAAGAGGGCATCATATTACATTACAAGCAGTTGTGAGCCAAACAACTTGAGTGCTTGGATTTGTGCTCCATTCATGTGCAAGAGCAGTCTGAGTTCTTAGGCTCTGATGCATCTCTCCAGCTCACACTGTAAATTGGTTATTCTTTTGTTTGTTTTGTTTTGAGAAGGTACAAGAACCCCACCTGCTCAATTCCCCTTGGGTTACTGATGTCAGTCATCCTTGTGCTTATGAGAAAATGACAACACAGGACTTTTCAGGAGGCCAGCTACCTGGAGGTGCTTCAGAGCAAGCTCCAAAACTGCCTTTTATTGAATACCTGATGACAGGCAAATTGGACCCTCCTGGCCTGTTATGTATACCATTTTACAGTAGTTGTGAAACAGCATGGGAAGGTGCTGCCAGCCAAAAAGCCATTTGCAGCATCACTGAATGTCTGCTGGCTGCCTGCTCCCAGCAGGCTGATTAGCAACAGCATGACTACCGGTTCAACCTTCCAAGCTCCACAGTCCTAATAACCTCCAGCCAGCCATAGCTGAATACACCTCAGGTCCTAAGTGGATCATGGAACTAAATCATCTCTCATTCCAGCCTGCTCATTTTACAGTGTGCTTAGCATACCCGCATAGCCCTGCCACTTAAGGATGATTGCTCACTGCACTCAGAGTGATGTTGTCTTAGTGAGCATCTACAGTGAGGCAGTTGACACAAATTGCATCGTATGCTGCTTGAGATTTAATGCTGATGCTGCCCGGGGAATATTTTCATGGTAGTTATCAATGTATAACAGAATAAAGCATTCACCAAAATCAAATCTTCCACCATCAGCAGTACCTAGTTTGGTGTTCTAATTACCTCACTCTTCTTAAACAAAGCCTATTAACCCAGAAAACAATTAACACAACACATACTGTTAATTAATAGCTAAAACCTTCAATGTAGTAAGACTCTGAAACAAATTGTCATATCAAAGAATTTATACAAAAATGTTACCCATTCATTTTTTCAAAATCTTTTTAATACCACTAGACATATTCCTGGTAGAGCTCAAACAGAAAAAAAATGACAGTCCTTAATTTATTCCATGAATCCTAATTGAAGGAAATGGATAAGAGTGGAAAGTCACTGGATAGATGAAGCATGCCCAGGGTCTCTTATATGGTGATCTCTGGGTAACGCTTCACTTTCATTTCCTGAAGCATATTGCAGTGGAAGTCATACATTTTAAACTACCCAATTAGATTTTATACCAAGCAGTACCATTTAGCCTCTATGGATCTGTGAACTCTTTGGCCCACCATGAATTAAATGGCCCTGCAAATCCCTACATACAAGACAACTTGCATGAGTGTATGTTTTTCTATTAATTACTTTTCCTGTGCTAATGCAATTAAGAATTGGACCTAAAATGTTGGCCTTCTGTTTTAATTACAGCCCTAGATCCTGTAACAATATTAAAGAAAGCTGTTTTGAGCTTGGCTGACTTCACAATCAGAACTTCCTACTCTGTGCAGTTTTCATAACTGGCTTGTTCATTGAAGGTCTTATTCTAAATCAGCTACACTTATGAGAGAGCTGTGGTTCCATAGGCTTGCTTCTCAGCTAGTCTCCTCTATTCACTGGTGGTTCAGGCAGGTGCCTGGGAACCACAGAAATAAAATCAGGTCTAAAGAAATATTACACTTCTTTACATGAAATAGCTGCTCCAGCATGCTGGCCAACCATTTCTGAAGATTGATTAACTGCATTGGAGAAAGTTATATAAAAATCTTCCAAAATTGAGAAGTAGACTGAGAAGGCAATATGGTTAAACTTAAACTATTGACTCAGGATTCAACCGAGCAACAGCAACCTGGATGAGTGGTACCAATGGTCATGCTGTGGGTGAGAGGTATCAATGGCCATGCTGTGGCTGAGAGGTACCAATGGCCATGCTGTGGCTGAGAGGTACCAATGGCCATGCTGTGGCTGAGAGGTAAAGGGCACAGAAAAAGGCATTCTCAAACAAATCAGAACTTTCACTTCTCTTTTCCTCTACTTTTTCAGAAAAGACACTCCAAGCCATCCAGGAGTTGGGCTTTAGAGAGCCCAAAGCCTCTGTTCTTTTTGAATAAACTCCCTGTATTTGAGAAACACTAAATTTACCCCAACTGATGGAATTTATGGGATAAGCAAAAGTATAGTCTCTGTCGTGATAAGTGCTCATGATTAAAATAGCAGGCTTGGTAGGCTGCGGTAGTACACTCCCTTAATCCCAATACATAGGAGACTGAGAAAAGAGAATTGTTAGGAGCTCAAACCAGGCTAGATAACAAATTCAGAACCTGCATCAAAGACCAAGGTCACAAAATAAATAAATAAAAGAAAATTCTGACCTCAAAAATAATATATAGAAGTGAAAGAAAAATCAGGGGAAATAAAAACACAAGAAGTTTTCTAATTGCTAGTTTTATATTTAATTCTTAAGGATAGTTTCAGCACTGTTCTGATATTGTTAAGCATCTTTATACTTCACAGGATAAGCACTGCTTTCAAACATTAAATAGACTGTGACCAATGAAGCAGGGGGGCTAAATACAGACCTTCCCCTCACCCTCCTCTCCTCAAAATCCAATGCCCCAGTTCTGTAACAGACCTTCTGAAGCAGCCTCTTTCCCTGCTCTCATCTCTAGTGGATCACACAGATGAAATTTCTGGGGTAACCAAAGCTTATTGTCACTGTCCTGAGAAGTTAAGTGTTCATGATTAAACCATCCCTTTCAAATTTCCTTTCTCCACTCATTGTTTTATCACAATCCCCATTCCAGCAAGAAGCCCTGGAAACTCACAGACAACTCCCATCTAAAATATGTAAAGAACTCAAAAAATTGGACATCAAGAAAACAAATAACCCAATCTGACGCAAGCGACCTGCCTGTCGGACCCAGTTCAGCGGCAGCAGTGGGTTCCGAACACCAAACACCCAGAGGCAGCCCGGCCTCCATCCACCAGCCCAGGTAGGCCAGGAACTGTTTCCAGTTCTGGTTTGTCATCGCTGCTCAGAGTCATCCGAGTGCCATACTGAGTTCAGCAGCAGGATCCGACACCCAGAGGCCCGGTGACAGCTCTGCTTCCAACTGCCGGGCGGGCAGGACCCAGCACGCCCAAACACTGCCAACACCCAGGTAACGGTGACACCTCCATCCATGAGAAAAGGACCGACATCAGAGTATTGGATCTGTTTGCATCTACCAGAAGGGAACCATGGTCCCACGCCCACCAGGAGAACAAGAAATACTTGCTACACCCACCAGAAGAAAGGATGAGAAGAGGACAAGGTAAAAGCACATCCAACAACAGAAAACACAATATGACACCAGCAGAGACTAGGAACCATACACCAGTAAGACCTCAACATCACGATACAGATGAACCAGAAGAGAATGACTGATGGGGAATGTACCATGTATGTTTATCTTATTGATTGTTAAATAAAATACTATTTGGCCAATGAGACAGCAAGTAGACGGGACTAGGAATCAAAGAGGATTCTGGGAAATGTAGTAGAGAAGTGCTGATCCAGGCAGGAAGTGACATAGCAAGAAGACTCATAATTAAGCGAAGGAGAACAGGAAGTGCCCCCTTTTTTCCCCTCCACTCCTGCTCCAGCGGCAAGATGTGATCCCAGCAAGTAGGGACGCCAATAAGGTGTCCAATAAGATAAGTCTTATAAAATATATAGGTTTATAATAGTTAAGACTGAGTTAGCAGATGAGACGTCCTAGTCATTGGCCAAGCAGCTTTGAACCTAATACAAGTTTCTGTGTATTGATTTGGGCCTAACTCGGGCAGGCGGCTGGCATAAAGTTCACACGTGGCATTGGGGCTCAGGCGGCATTTGGCAGAAAGATTTATCATAACAAATGATGTTAAAAACATCTTCAGGAAAATGATAGAGGACTCAAAGAGGACATGAGAAAATCCCTTAAAGAAATTAAAGACAAAACAAACCAAAAAATACAAGAAACAATTCAAGACCTAAAAACTGAAATAGAGACAAGAAAGAAAGCACAATCTGAGGGATGCTGGAAATAGAAAAGCTGGGTAAACGATCAGGAACTACAGATGTAAGCATAACCAACAGAATACAAGAGATGGAAGAGAGAATCTCAGGAGTTGAAGACACACTAGCAGAAATAGATTCATCAACCAAAGAAAATATTAAGTCCAACAAATCCCTAACACAAAATATCCAGTAAATATGGGATACTGTGAAAAGACCAAACCTAAGAATAATAGGTAAAAAAGAAGGTGAAGAAATCCAACTCAAAGGTGCAGAAAACATATTCAACAAAATCATAGAAGAAAACTTTCCCAACCTAAAGAAAGACATGCCAATGAAAATACAAGAAGCCTACAGAACACCAAATAGACTGAACCAATAAAAAAGGTCACGTCGCCACATAATAATCAAAATACCAAGCATACACAACAAAGAGAAAAATATTAAGAGCAGCAAAGGAAAAAGGTCAAGTAACCTATGCAGGCAAACCTATCAGAATCACCCCTGACTTTTCCTTGGAAACTCTGAAAGCCAGAAGGTCCTGGATCGATATTCTACCTACACTAAGAGACCATGGATGCCAGCCCAGACTACTATACACAGCAAAGCTTTCAATCATTATAGATGGAGAAAACAAGATATTCCATGACAAAACCAGATTCAAACAATACATATCCACCAATCAATCCCAATACAGAAAGTGCTGGAAGGTAAACTGCAACCCAGGGAAGTTAACTACGACCAGAAAAACATAGGCAATAGATAATCCCAATTTTCCAACAGTCAAAAGAAAAAAGGGATAGAATCCCACACATAATCTTGCCACCATCACCAAATCAAAAACAAACAAGCATGAACAATAATCAATGGTCATTAATATCCATCAACATTAATGGTCTTAACTCCCCTATAAAAAGACAGATTAGCAGAATGGATAAGAAGACAGAATCCTTCCTTCTGCTGCTTACAAGAAACTCACCTCAACCTCAAAGACAGATGGTACCTAAGAATTAAAGGTTTGGGAAAGATCTTCCAATCAAATGGACCCAAGAAACAAGTGGGGGTAGCAATCCTAATATCCAAAAAATTGGACTTTAAACTAGAATCAGTCAAAAGAGATGAAGAATGTCATTTCCTACTCATCACAGGAGAAATCCATCAGGATGAAGTCTCAATTCTGAACATTTATGCCCCAAATACAAATGTTTGTAAAAGAAACATTACTGAAACTCAAATCACACATAAAACCCGCATACACTTATAGTGGGAGATTTCAACACCCCACTCTCACCACTGGACAGGAACACGAGACAGAAACTTAACAAAGAAACAAAAGAACTAATAGAAGTTATGGCACAATTGGACTTACAGATATCTATAGAACATTCCACCCAAATACAAAACAATTCACCTTCTTCTCAGTGCCACATGGAACCTTCTCTAAAATCGACCACATTCTTGGCAACATAGCAAACCTCAACAAGTACAAAAAGCTTGAAATAAATCCCTGTGTCTTATCAGACCACCATACTTTAAAATTAGAATTCAACAACAATTAGAACTACAGAAAACCTACAAACTCATGGAAATTAAGTAACACCCAATTGCACAATTCATGAGTCCAGGAAGAAATAAAAAAAGAAATTAAAGATTTCCTAGAATTCAATGAAAATGAGGACACAACATATCCAAACCTATGGGATACTCTGAAAGCAGTGCTAAGAGGAAAGTTCATAGCGCTAAATGCCCACATGAAAAAAACAGGAGAATAATCACACTAGAGAATTAAGAGCACAACTCAAAGCTTTAGAAAACAAAGTAGCCAACACACCCCGGAGGAGCAGACGGAGGAGCAGACGCCAGGAAATTATCAAATTGAGGGCTAAAATCAATAAAATGGAAACTAGGAGAACAATACAAAGAATCAATATAACAAAAAGTTGGTTCTTCGAGAAAATCAACAAGATAGACAAACCTTTATCCAAACTTACCAAACAACAAAGAGTGAACATGCAAATTAATAAAATCAGGAATGAAAAGGGGGACATAACAGCAGACACAGAGGAAATCCAGAGAATCATCAGGTCATACTTTGAAAACCTATATTCCTCAAAATTTGAAAATCTAAAGGAAATGGACAATTTTCTGGGCAGATATCACTTTCCAAAATTAAATCAAGAACAGATAAGCAACTTAAATAGACCTATAACCTCTAATGAAATTGAAGCAGTCATTAGAAGTCTCCCAACCATGAAAAGCTCAGGTCCAGATGGCTTCAGTGCAGAATTCTACCAGACATTCAAAGTACAGCTAATACCAATTCTACTCAAAGTATTCCACACAATAGAAGCAGAAGGGTCATTACCAAACTCTTTTTATGAGGATCCAATAACCTTGATACCCAAGACACAACTAAGAAAGAGAACTACAGACCAATATCCCTCATGAACATTGATTCAAAAATTCTCAATAAAATATTGGCAAATCGAATCCCAGAACACATCAGAGAAATCATCCATCCTGATCAAGTAGGCTTCATCCCAGAGATGCAAGGATGGTTCAACATACGAAAATCCATCAATGTAATCTACCATATAAACAGACTGAGGAAAAAATCACATAATCATCCCACTAGATGCCAAAAAAGCCTTTGACAAAATCCAACATCCCTTCATGATAAAGGTCCTGGAGAAATCAGGGATAACAGGAACATACCTCAACATAATAAAAGCAATATACAGCAAGCCAACAGCCAACATAAAATTAAATGGAGACAAACTCAATGCAATTCCTCTAAAATCAGGGACAAGACAAGGCTGTCCACTCTCTCCATACGTCTTCAATATTGTCCTTGAAGTTCTAGCTAGAACAATAAGACAACAAAAGGAGGTGAAGGGAACACAAATGGGAAAGGAAGAAGTCAAACTCTCACTATTTGCAGATGATATGATAGTCTACATAAGTGACCCGAAACACTCAACCAGGGAACTCCTACAGCTGATAAACACCTTCAGCAAAGTGGCAGGATACAAGATTAACTCAAAAAAATCTGTAGCCATACTATATATAGATGACACATTGGTGGAGAAAGAAATCAGAGAAGCATCACCCTTTACAATTGCCACAAACAACATAAAATACCTTGGAGTAACACTAACCAAAAAAAGTGAAAGACCTTTACTGTAAGTATTTTGAGTCTCTAAAGAAAGAAATTAAAGAAGATACCCAAAAATGGAAAGATCTCCCATGCTTTTGGATAGGTAGGATCAACATAGTAAAAATGGCAATCTTGCCAAAAGCAATCTACAGATTCAATGCAATCCCCATAAAAATACCAACACAATTCTTCACAGACCTTGAAAGAACAATTCTCAACTTTATATGGAGAAACAAAAAACCCAGGATACCCAAATCATCCCTATACAATGAAAGAACTTCCAGAGGCATCACCATCCCTGACTTCAAGTTCTATTACAGAGCTATAGTCCTGAAAACAGCTTGGTATTGGCACAAAATAGACTGGTAGACCAATAGAATAGAATTGAAAACCCTGATATTACCCCACACACCTATGAACACCTGATTTTTGACAAACAATCCAAATTTATACGATGGGACAAAGAGAACATCTTCAACAAATGGTGCTGGCATAACTGGTTGCAGACATGTAGAAGACTGCAGTTAGACCCAACACTATCGCCTTGCACAAAACTTAAGTCAAAATGGATCAAAGATATCAAAATAAATCCAGCTACACTGAACCTATTAGAAGACAAATTGGGAAATACCCTTGAATTAATCAGTACAGGAGACCGCTTCCTGAACATTACACCAGTAGCACAGACACTGAGGTCAACAATTGATAAATGGGACCTCCTGAAACTGAGAAGCTTCTGTAAGGCAAAGCAGATAGTCAGCAAGACAAAATGGCAGCCCACAGTCTGGGAAAAGATATTCACCAACCCCACATCTGACAGAGAGCTGATCTCCAAAATATACAAAGAACTCAAGAAGCTAGTCCCCCAAACACCAAACAATCCAATTAAAAAGTGGGGTACAGAACTAAATAGACAATTCTGAATAGAGGAATCTAAAATGGATGAAACACACATAAGAAAGTGTACAACATCCTTAGCCATCAGGGAAATGCAAATCAAAACAACTTTGAGATACCATCTTACTCCTGTCAGAATCGCTAAAATCAAAAATAACAATGACAGTTTATGCCGGAGAGGATGCAGAGCAAGAGGAACACTCCTCCACTGCTGGTGGGAGTGCCAACTTGTACATCCACTGTGGAAATCAGTATGGAGACTCCTCAAGAAAATGGGAATGAGTCTACCACAGATCCAGCAATTCCACTCCTAGGCATATACCCAAAAGAAGCACATTCATATAACAAGGACATATGTTCAGCCGTGTTCATAGCAGCATTATTTGTAATAGCCGGAAACTGGAAGCAGCCTAGATGCCCCTCAACCGAAGAATGGATAGAGAAATTGTGGTACATTTACACAATGGAGTACTACTCGGTAGAAAAATAAAATGGAATATTGAAATTTGCAGGAAAATGGATGGAACTCAAAGAAACCATTCTGAGCAAGATAACCCAATCACAAAAAGACAAACATGATATGTACTCACTCATATGTGGACCTCCTTTATGATACATAGTAGTGACCATGCTTTATCAGAGCTGTTTTTAATGATGTGCTCAGAATGGTTTCCTCCCAGATGATGACTGAGAAACTAATTTTTAAAAAAAAAATGGTGCCAAGTACCACAAGAGTAACAGAACTGTGCTGTTTTCTGGGATTTTGTTTTTTACTTTTTTGTTGTTGTTGTTGTTTTTGTTTGTTTGTTTTTGTTTCTTTTTTGTTTTTTTTAAATGGAGTGTGCTGGATGTCTCTACAATTTTGTTCAAAGGACTGCAGAACCTGGAAAAGCTGTTGCTGCTACTTATGCATAACATATTGCCATTATTGATATATATATATGCTAATTGATACTCAAATATGTGATGAATCCAAGGTGTTTCAGTGAGTGCTCACCTGTGCATGCAAATTTGATTTCATCTTTAGTAAGTAGTAAAGTTATATGCTTGCCAAAAAAA
Organism: Cricetulus griseus; assembly: GCF_003668045.3. Classification (NCBI taxonomy): domain Eukaryota; kingdom Metazoa; phylum Chordata; class Mammalia; order Rodentia; family Cricetidae; genus Cricetulus; species Cricetulus griseus. The sequence goes on along the minus strand of NC_048596.1, from coordinate 246,637,824 downwards.
ATAAGTGACACACTGGAAGACAAATGTCACATAATTTCAATTTTATGTGTAACCTAGAAATGATGAACTTATGCGAACAGAGAGCAGAATTGTGGCTATTAGGCTTCAATGTGGGTCTTTTAACAATGGGGAAACGATTGGTTTAAGGATATAAAACTGCAGTTGGACAAGAGGCATGGACTCTGTGAAGTCTTGAGGTCTACAGAGAGCATGATAAATATGGTTGATAACAATATGCTATATTTTAAAAGTTGTGAGATAGCATACTTTAAGTATTTCAAAACAAAAATGATGAACATGTGTGATATAACATGTTAATTGGTTTAATTTAGCCATGCCGTTGTGAACATACTATATTCTGTATCATAATTGTGCATGACTTTATTTATAAAGTAAATAAATGAATGAAAAAAATGCTGCCAGGTACCACAAGGGTACCAAAACTGTGCTGTTTTTCTGGGATTTTGTTTTTTACTTTTTTTTTAAATGGAGAGTGCTGGATGTCTCTACAATTTTGTTCAAATGACTGCAGAACCTGGAAAAGCTGTTGCTGCTATGCAGCAACATAGTATGCTGCTATGCAGTATGACGCATAACATACTGCCATTATTGGTCTTTTATATAAATATAACTATATATATATATATGTATATAACTATATATATATTACATATATATTATATATATATATATATATATATATATATAACAAATAACCCAATGAAAATAAGGCACAGACACAGAAACACTAAGAAATATTCAACATCCTTATTCATCAGAGAAGTGCAAATCAAAACTACTTTGAGAATTCATCTTACACCAGCCATAATGGACAAGATCAATAAAACAAATGATAGCTTATGCTGGTGGAAGATGCAGAGTAAGGTGAGCACGCATACATTTCTAGAGGGAGTACAAACTTGTTCAGCCACTATGAAAATCAGTGAGATGGTTCCTCTGGATGCTGAGAATAAATCTACCTCAAGATTAATCTATACCACCCTTAAACATATACCCAATTGATAACCCACTTGCAAATAAAATTTTGCTTTTCTTCAAGGAAGTCTCACCAAGGAAACCAACCACAGTCCAACAAACAAACCACTACATGTCCATCAGTAAGTGGCCACCCAAAATATGAACTCAGAGGCATCTTTGGTTCTTTGACTCATAATTCATGTCAGTGCTTTACTCTGTTTTTTAAAAATTCTATCCTATTTTTTCATTTTTATTTTTTAATTTAATTTTATTTGTTTTCTCTCTGTTTGCCCCACAGGACCTTTGTGTATGTATTATATCTTCTAGATTATTGTTTTTGTGAGATTCCTGAGTGTGCAAACTACTGGATCTCTGAATCTATATCTGTTACTTGTGCCCCTTCTTGGGCTCTTTTCCCTCTGCATGTTTTGTCCTATTCTGATGTACTAGGTTTTATGCTTTATCATCATATTATATTATATTATATTATATTATATTATATCTCCTTAGATGTCTATGTTTTCTATAATGAGAAACAGAAACAGGGTGGCTCTGGGTGGTAGGTAAGGTTGGGAGGAACTGGGAGAAGGGAGGGATAACTATAATCAGGATATCTTAATGAGAAAAAATACATTGTCAATAAAAGAAAAACTGTATTAAATAATTTAAAGAAACTTGAAAGATAAAAACAAACAGTGTTATTTTTGTTAGGTTAAAATAACTTAGAATAAAAACTTGATATAAACAGTAAATGTCATCTAATAGTGATTAGTTGTTATGTGCCACACCATAGGTGGACTTTGGAAACATTGTCCTATGTATTTGTTTTAGTACGCTTATATGAACTGTCCAGAAATAAACACATAAAGACATAAGAGCAAGTTTTGTTCCCTTTGGGGTTCTGGGAAAGAAGAAAAGGATGGGTGGAGATGGGACCCCTGCTGAGACAAAAGTATCCTTTGGGGATACACAATTTTTCAAAATTTTTTGTAGCAAACAGTCACCCAACTCTACATATACAAAATACACTAAAAGCTATTGAGTCAATTACGTTAATGGATTAGTTGAATGATATGTGAATTGTCAGGACTCGAATATAATATTTCAGAATAGGCCTCAGCTTAATTACAGAAGCTCGAATCTCCTATTATCTTTAGATGTCGGCTGGTTACCTATAGATGGCCTGGCCATTGTGGAGGATGGCTCCTAGTTTATGTAACAATATACCTAGGCCCTGGGTAGACCCACATCCATCCTGAGGTCTAGTGAAACGTGCCTGGGAACTAGTGGGATGTGCCAGAAGGCTAGTGGGATGTGTCCTTATGGAAGTCTGAGGGCTTAAATATGTGCCTTCTAGGACTATCTCTAGGATTAAAGGAAGTGTTTCCTAGTCAGCCTTTTATACATGATAATAGATGTCTTCTGCCAGTACCCCCACTTTTGGAAAGTTATTTAAGATGATACTGGAATAAACTGTGGTCTCCAGTACTGACTGAGAGCCCTCTGTCTCATCCTTGACACCACTGGATAGCTAGGACTTCCCTGATCCACACTCCCCCACTCAAGGTCAGACCCAGGGCTGTTCAGCTGGTTCCGAACACAGCTCCAAAGACATCAGTCTGGAATAGATGGCCTCTGCAGCATAGGACTGATACAGGCTGGACCCCGGCAGTGAATTTTATGTCATTAAAGCTGTTACATGAAAGTTTAGAATGCTCAATTCTCCAGGAAATAAGGAAAAATCTCTTTATGGTAGCGAGTTCACAGTCATGGTCAGTGTATTTCCTTTTATAACTTTCTTAGACTTGATGGGGTTCAGTATTTCTGAGACTTATCATTTCTATTTTAAAGGAAAAGTGAACATCTTGTGTGTTTATGAATCTTACTCGGGAAAGGGGAAGCTGAAAGTGGAAGCAATTATTTAAACCATCAAAGAAGCAAGTTCTTCATTGCTCTGAGAGGATCTCGGATCTGATCAAAGTGATAGATTTCCCCAGCATCTGTTTTAAACTCAAGTCCTCTGGGCAGATTGTCTGGTTTGGGTTAAGGAAAATAACAAAGGACCACTCACCTCTCAGGATGCTTCCATAGGCTCTTAAATACCAGTTTGTGTCTAGGACCTTGGGCTCAGGGTAATACAGTGACCACACAATGTTGTATTGCATTATGGACTCACCTGCCTGTATTTATGACAACAGTTTGCAACTCAACACACAGCTAAAATATACATAAAGCACTTCCAGTGCTGATGCTTTATTTTGGAAGACACTAATGTCCAGAAAATACCAAGCACAGGTCTTAAACAGACAGTTTAGCTAGCAAAGTGTTAGTCTTGCAAGCATGAAAACCTGAGTTCAGACCCTAGCACCCATGTGACAAATAAAGCCAGGCAAAGCAGTGCATATCTATGATGCCAGTGCTAGGGAGGTAGAAACAAACACATCCCTGGGGCTCACTGGTCAGCCAGAGCAGACTGCTTGGTAAGCTCCAAGCCAGTGAGAGAACTTGTCCCCAAAAACCTGAGGTGAATAGTGAATATCACTTGAACAAGGACATTTGACGTGGTTCTCAGCCTCCATACTCACAGATGCATATGCATCTCCTGCCATATGAATACACACACACACACACACACACACACACACACACACACACACACACACACACACACACACACTACTGAACACAAAGTACCTGAGAGTAAGGTACTCTCATTCTCCCTGTCTACAATTCTACATAAGTTGAAGATTCTTCTGCCTTGATAAATCCTACAGACTTCATCATGTTCATTCATGAGCTCAGGAAGTCAAGTAATAAACCAATGAATTTATTAGTTCTGTAAAATTAAAAATGAAGGCCTTTGTTTCAATGCTACTTACAATGAACTCACCTATATGCACATCATATGCAAATTTATTGGGTGAGCAAACTCGAACAGTAGATTTGAAAATGGTTGAGTATTTAGATTAGAGTGAAAATAAACAAATAAAATCCCGAGTAAATCACTTCACATATAAAATAAGATTCATTGAAAGGTCTACATCTAAAATTAGGGCTGAGAATACCAGACTCTCATCGAGAAGTATGTGTTACAGTACATGTCAAGTGGATTGGCTTCATCCATCTTTTCTTACTTAGCAAGACAGATACCCACCATGATACTAGATGAAGTCACTTGTCAGGTGATGTTGGCAGCAAATGTCAGAAAACAGTGACCTTCACTTAATCTGTCACTGACACTGGACCCCAGTGTTTTTCTTTCTTCACCAGAGAAAGAGAAAGTCGGCTTAGTCGAGAGGTAGGACTGTCAGAGGAATAATAGGGAAAACACATAGATTTTTGAAAATGATAGATTGCTCCCATTGAAGCTGGAAACACTATTCAGAGCATTGAAGATGAGATCGTATCATCCATATATGATTCAGAGTGGGTTTAGTCTGGCCATTAACATGGAAACAGAACAGAAGTCTGTTAACAGCCCATCCAGGGGAGACAGACCTGGCAGTGCCCACAGACAGCTGTGCTGCTGAATAAAAGAACATCTCTTCATCCCCACACACTGAAAGCTATGGATAAGAATGTTCTAGATAGAAATGGAATGAACGTTTTGATTTTTATTATGTTAAGCTAAATTTTGTGGCATACCCTGTGGTATTGGGTGGAGTGGAAAATTGTGATTTCTCCCCAGTACATGCAGTATTGATGAATATAAGAAGGTGGATGAAATAGAAACAGCCCCCAACTTAAAGATTTGGCTTCATAAAGAAGCAAAAGCAACATGCACTTGGAAGAAACCATACTTAAAATGTTCTCATGGCAGTCTATGCACTATGATTTTCTCTGGTTATTTTGTGCAGCAACAGAGAGCCCCAGGCCCTCACTGGCCACAAACTGAAGGGGGAAAACAAGACCCTACAGTGACAGGCATCATGAAACAAGGATGCTAAGCACATTAAGGATAGTGAATACATATTTATTTTTGATAGCTTAAATTTGCAAAGGGTTTATGTCTATGAGGTTGTCTTCAGATAGGTGTACCTAAAGAGGGAAAATGCACTCTAAATGTCATGGTATCCTCCCATTGTCTGGGATCCCAGACTGAAGGAAGATAAGAAAGCAACTGAGCACCAACATTCATACCTCTTCTCTGCTTGACTAGATGCTGTGGCCAGAATCACACTGCAGTCACATTGATTTCCCCACCGTGATGAGTATGTGCCTTTGAACTGTGAGCCAAATAAACACTTCTTCAACCTACTTTTGTCACATATCTGATCCAACATCATTTACATTCAGTTACATTATGCACCTTGACCATACTCAACTTGTTGTTCTCTTCCACTAGAAAACAGACTAGATTCCATGTCCATCAGACACACACACACACACACACACACACACACACACACACACACACACTAACCATTGCATTATTCCAGATAATTACACTTGAATAAGGCAGCATTTTATTTCTAAATTTCTATTGTTCCTCAAAGTTTGTTAACTAAATGTACACATTAATTGTTGAAAATTGGGGCAATAAAGAAACATAATACTTCACATCCCAGAGTAAGTACTATAAACAGATAGATATTTCACTTTCCAGTTTGACTGCCATTATTTTCCCAAGTTAAAGACTGATTGCATTCGTTATTTTTCTGTTGGTGTGATAGACTACCCCAACAAAAAGCAATTTAGAGGAGAAAAGGATTTATTTGGCTTACAGTTTCAAAGGGAACACAATCCATCTTGGGAGGGAAGGCATGGAAGCAGGAGTCTGAGGGCCAGCCTGGTAGACAGGAATTAGAGTAATTGCATTTCATCCACACCCAAGAAGCAGAGAAAGAGAGAAAGGACAGGAAGTGGAGCCAGGCTATAAAACCTTGAAGCCCACCCCCACAGACATACTTCCTCCAACAAGCTTCACCAATTAGGACCACTACTGGGCACCAAATGTTCAAAGACATGAGTGTATGGGGGACATTTCTCATTCAAATCACAACATTGATAGCACTGTATTTTTTTATTTTTGTTTTTGACAACATTTCTTGAATATAAAAGTTAGACATTTTTGAAGGAAAATTGACAAAAGCAAATACATATAAGGAAGAGAAATGTCTTCAATAAGTCTGTACTTAGGGTTGGCCTGAATAAGCTGATTTTTCCAGCCTCATAGCAAATACTGCAATTCTCTGTGTTCCTTCTTAATCATAAATAACTGAAATGAGTTACTTGGATGAGATGAAAGACTTTCAGTCAGTTACTAAAATCTGCTTCAGTTTGAGGCAGAACTGGTATATGTGGACTCTTGAGATTTCAGCTCAGACTCTCCCCTATGATAGGGCACACTTTAAAGCATGTACTAGAACATTCTGAACATTGAAGGGGTGCCTTCTAAAATATGAAGATTAACAGTAGCTTCTTCCTTCTCAAGTTTTATTTGTCCTTTTCAGGATGTGGTGAAGAGAATCTACAGTGTGTCTCCTGGACATGTTAGACTTATACTGCAAAAATGATAGTTATGCCACTGACACCTGAACATCGAGGTCGATTATAGTACAACTCACAGTAGTCAAGATGGAACCAACCCAATGCTTATAAACAGAAGAATGTATAAAAGAATATACCATAAGTACACAGTAGAGTTTATTCAGCTGTAAATAAGAATGAAATCATGTTATCTGTAGGAAAATGGAACTGAAGATTATCGTGTTAATAAAATTATCTTGACTCATAAAGACAAATATCACACTTCTCTAACACTTGAAATACATATTACTATAATTGGCTAATTGGAAGAAGGATGTTCAGGTCAGTATCCACAGGTCAGAACCTAAAAGTGGCCAAATGATGGGTACTAAGTAAGTGTCTAATGGATTTGGAAGCTATCAAATAGGCTGTCCTTCTTAGTATCATTCCTTTCCTAAAAGAACAGTCAGTTCTCCATCCCCAACTCTGATGTTCTTGCCACCAGAACCATCTCTCCACCTCCCAAGAATATAGTCCCTGAAATTTACCCTTGTAAAATGTAACTGTCTATATTAGCAACTTTTCCCACTACTATGACAACATACCTGACAGAAAACAACCTAGAAGATTAAGGATGTGAGGGGGTACAGTCAGTCCATCAAGGTGGGGAACACACAGCAATAGGAACATGAGGCTGGGTGCTAATGTATAATCAGATTAGGAAGGCAAAGGAAAATGCATTCTGGAGTTCAGTTGGCTATCTCCTTTGACCTCTTTCCTTCAGTCTGGGCCTTCAGTCTATGGTGTTGTCCCACTCACTTCAGATGGGTGTTACCCTCTTCACTTACACCTCTCTGGTAACACTTGCATAAACATGCCCATGAGTATGTCTCCTAGGGAACTAGGGACTGACTCTAAATGTACTTGAGTTGATAATGAAGATTAACTATCAGGCAGTCTTTGTGCAGGGGACTAGCAACCACTGGCAAATCAGAAGGATGATGGTATCCTTGAAAGAGCATGGGTTGATCTTGACTAAACTCCATCCAAGAGTTCTCTCAAAGCAATAGCAAAATCCAGGCCATCAGAGTGGGGAAGGCACAGCAACGGGAGCCTTTAACTTCTAAAAGAATCATTCCCTCTTCTGTGCAATAAAGGGGGTGGCTTTTACATAAATTCTGTCAGCAAAATGTCCTAATTTAGGTAGCTGTATCCCAAAAACCAAAAGCAGTGTTGCTGAAGCAAACATGAAAGTGAATGAGTGGGGGGGGGGCATGAAGAAAAATCCAGGCAGCTGAGACACCCTGAGGAAGGTGGTCAGCATTAGGGCTCCTCCACCTCTAAGATCTTGTTCCAAAGAAGCATGCCATGCATTGCACCGTGTTCCTAAGCCGATCTTAATTCCCTCTCAAAACCTCTTATTTCTCATCTCAACACAAGAACATTATGATTTGTTTTCTAGAACTGCTGAGAATCATAACCTCAGAAATATTTTTAGAATATGGGGCTATGTGGTCCTTCCTCCATACTTCATGAACACACAGTAAGGCAAGGTTGGGTTCTTCCTAATCATTAAAGCAACATAAAATGAGAATGAGTGGAGAAAATACACATAAATAGCAAGCTTTCTGTTACAGCAAAGGCAGGTGTTTTTTCTTCTCCATGGGACACATCTCTAGAAGAAAAGAAAAAAGGTGAAACTAGTTCAAAAGAGAGTAAGTGTTTCTCTGCTCAAGAATTATTATTTGGGGAAAAAGTTACTTCCATAATTCAAATGAGTGTCCTATACATCTGCATAACTACCTTTCTATGTCTATGAATGAATGAATATTCAATGGATCAATATAGCAACAATCAACCCCATAGTCTTTTAGTGGGGCCCACTCCCTTGTTTAGCTTTGGACAGCTTTCAGTACCAACAAGTGTGATCTTGCCATGAAACTGACAGTGTTCCTATATTAAAAGTTTGCTTTCACCAAGTTCCTCGTTTTATTATCAGGTTCCTACCCTGATTCATCACTGCCTCACAAGCCAGAATTCTCCCAAGCTAGATGAGCTGAATTGTAAAAATCACTCAGTGAAAACCAAAAGCCTAAAATAAATTGAGATGATTCATTCTGAAGCCCCTTGCTATTTCAGGCCTCCTGGACAGGCTTCCCACACTCCGGAGCAATAAATGACCCTGGCATGACTTCTTGATTTGTGAGCTCAGAGAGATCCAATCAGCTCCATGCTAGATTCATGGAAGACTTAATGATGCAAAGGTGATAAGGAGGGGGATGTCACCACATCACCATGAAAGTTCTATTCATCAGTTCATCCTTTGTTGTGGTGGTGGTTTTTAGGTAACTAGTGTGACAGTATGCTACAGAACTCCAAAGCAGATTGCTGAGAATAATAGAATCAGTAACTCACTGTACCTGGGATAAAATTTAGGGAAATAAGTATAGATAAAGCCACTCATTTCTTGAGAAGTGAAGTCTAAGTAATGCATCAAGGAATGCCTGACCACACAAGCTGAGCTATAAGGTCAATGTGAGGACCAATGAAAGGCAACAAGCAGTAGAGTGCTGAGGAGTATGAAGTCATCCATCATTCCTTTTACTCGAGTAAGAAAATTCATCATTTTGCTTTTTGGAAGCTGTGTTACCCAGAATTCTCTAAAGTAACACAACCAATAGAATGAGGATTCATAAAAAAAGAGAATGAGGATTCATTGGACCAGCCTACATGTAGGGGATGGGTAGTCCCACAATGGCTATCTGCATGTTGGAGAAGAAAATCTGGCAGATGCTCAGCCCAGGAAGCTGGACACCAGCAGTGTCGTCCTGGTCCTGATCCCAGGAAAGTGTGAGCATTTGATCTGCATTGAAAGGTAAAGAACCTGGAGTCTGATATTGACACCAACAGATACACTCAGAAGCACCAGCAAAGACAAGCACATGTTTTGTTTTTCCTACCACCTCTTTCTATCTGTATTGCATTTAGGAAGATGTAGCCATATGAAGAGCTGGTCTTCTGCCTCACTTAATCCAATCTAGAAAACCTCTCAGAGACACAGCCAGAGGTGTTGACAATTAAAGACCAACCATCACAAAGACCTCAAGTAGACTAGCCTGGTTCCGTCTCAAGCAAGGCCCTTATTCTGAAGGGATGGGAGAGGATAAGAACACAAGTGGCCAGCCACCCATGTGGAAGTGATTTGGCAATATCTGTGACATTTTCACTTTTCAAAATTTGGGCTAGGTGGGGAGAACAGTGCTAATAAATATACTGCAATGCCTTAGGCATCCCCAGTGTGTCCACATCAGCCAAGGTTGAGAAGCCTTATTTTAGTTCAAGAAACTAAGAGGCAAGGCATTGGGGAGGATTCTAGAAGAACTCAAAATCATGAAGAAGGCTTTTGGCTGTGTGTCATTTGAAAGAATTTTTTCCATTATCTGAGTTCTGGTTATCAGCAAAAATTGCATCTTCTGTACTGTACAGAGTCCCAAAGATCCCTTACACCTCTCCCCTCCAAGCCAAAGAGTTCTCACCCAACAAGCCCACTTCCTAGAACAATTCTGCAGATGTGGGCATGTCAGAGGACTTAATGGACTGCAGATAAAAGCTGGTATGTTTTCTGACATAGTCACCACAGTAAGAAAGGCTAGAATCTGTCTTGATCTGCTATCAGTCTGTCATCTGCATGGAGTTCCATCTGGTCAATCACCTCCGTATGTATTATGGAAAAATCCAGAAATGAAATGTCACCTTATGCATCTAGTGTTTGTTCATACACCTATGGTAAAACAATAAGTGGGCCCCTCTGCTTCCCCTTACAACAAGCATTAATAGGCAGTCTTGTAATTTCACCATAGAAATCTCGATGGAGATGCTTTTGATTATGCAGTGACACTCTCAAAGGAAGTGTGACTCGGGCTGGCTCCTCATGCATCACACAGGATTCATAGTAACTCTCTGGACTTGAGAATATATAACCAGGGTTTTCTGTGGACTCCCCATCGCTTGTAATTACACACAAGGTGAGAGCATTCTCTAAAAAGCATGGGATGTACATTTCTGTGCTTTGGTCCCAGAAAATAAAAAGAGAAGCCCAGTCGAAAGAAGAAAGACATCCTTAGTAAGTGTCAAATAAAGTGAAGGGATTGCTTTCTCCAGGCAACTCCTGGACTACTTTGGGGAACATGCAATTGTCCATCTTCAGGGATACAATGATGGAATTCTAACATAATAACAGACTTTGTAATTGAATTTGGCAACCTATTGGGCTATGAATTCCCCCTTAAAATACATCCCATAGCAAATATCCATTTCTGTGAAGAATTTCAGTTATGAGGCAGGACTGCTTTGCAGTCTCTGAGATACCCCAGTTGTTCACCATGGCAGTGTTGTCAAGAATTCTGTAAGTTTCTTAAAAAGATTCTGTCTACACCTCTTGCAGGGAAAAAAAATCACATTAGAAGCTGCCTTCGAGTCCCTGCAGGAGTAATCAGCCTTCTCATTTTTTCTTGGAAGACAAGGATGTTTTTAATTATCTAGTACAGGGAGAAAACAGTGTCTGTACTCACAAGTTATGTTCTGTCCTGTTCTGCACACACAGGAAAGCTATGCGGGTCTGGGAATGAGCTCTAAGGATTCATCTTGCAGAGCGCCTGAGTTAGGTCACCAGCACCTCCATCACCACAACCTGTAATTTCAGCCCCAGAGAAGCTCATGTCTCTAGTCTCCTCAAGAACCTACATTCATGTGCACATACCACATACAATCACACACACATAATCAAAGTTAAAAACTATTTTAAGCCATGTATAGAGGACAGGAGCACTTGCCGTTCCCAGCACCCTCATTGTAGCTAACACCCTTCTATAACTCAGGTTACAGAGGATCTACTATCTCTTCTGGACTCCACAGGCTCTTGCATGCACACAGTGTGTATACATAACCCTCAGGCATACACACATACACATAAAATAAAATAAACAAATACTGTCAGATCTATGAATGTAATTACAAGTGCAAAGCCAAGTGCAGATATGAAGTCAAGTGAGAAAATTCTAATTTTTCTGTTTTGTGCTTTTCTTTTTCTTTAGTGGGTATGGTGTTTGTTTTTGTTTTTAATGTAAAATCTTGCTATGTAGCCAATGCTGGTCTCAAACTCTTGGCTCTGCCTCAGCTGCCCTCCTGAGCACTTGGGTGACAAGTGTGTACCACCACACCTGGTTAAAAAAAATCTCATACTTCTATTTCATTCCATGTTCAAATTGATCCATGTAATGCTGTTGGTAATGGTAATGACTGTCAACTACATAAATTAATGCAGTGAATGGCACATGAAATCCCCAATGACATCTGAAATCAAAGTTTATTTTCAGTTGAACATAGCCCTGCTTACCTGTGAACCCAGCCTTTGGGAATCTGAGGCTGGAGAATTTCTGTGAATTCAAGATCAGCCTATGCTACATATGGTGAGTTCAGTCCAAGGCTAAGGTAGAGAGTTAAAGCTCATGTCAAAAACTACGGAGATTCTTCCCTGGGCTCCTTAAACAAAGATTCTTATTGAGGAAACTTGTCTCTCTTCAGGCAGTGTTTACAGAAGGATACCAGGCTCCCAAGCTGCCTTGGGTTTTCCCTCCTTGTTTATTTGGAAGAAAAAAAACCCACAAAGAATCCATTCAGGATAAAAAGACAACATTAAGGAATGCAGCTGTGGTGGTGATACAGCAGCTTGCTCTGGCCCCTGCTTAATCTAGGCCTGTTTAAAGGAGCTTTTCAATTTTAATTAAAATAAAATGGGCCCTGGAAGACAACACATCTCATCCAGCAAGAATCGTATGGGGCTTGTTCTCTGTAATTTCAACCATCATGCTTCTGCTTGTTGCTTTTTCCACTGCTCTTAAATGGCGTCTAAATTGACCAGTTCTGTTGCCAAGGCAACGAACAGGACAATGCTAATAGAAGCTACTTAGGACACACTGTGAAAAGCTTAGAAATAAAATTGTTTGACATGAAAGGCTCCGTGTCAGCAGCCAGGCGACTCTGTTAAAGGCTACACTGAGCAGGAGATGGTCCCATGTCCTCCCTGACTCTTAAAAATCTCTTCTAGAAAATGGATTTTGTCCTAAGAGTCTTGACAGCTTTTCCTATCAGGATCACTGAGGGTTTTAATTCAAAGTGGAGAAAAAAAAATATATCTTTAGTTTGTGATTTCCAAGCATCCAGAATAGACTTAATGCCCAAGCAAATGAGTTTCTCTCTCTCTCTCTCTCTCTCTCTCTCTCTCTCTCTCTCTCTCTCTCTCTCTCTTTCTCTCCCTCTCTCTCTCCAAAGCCCTCTCCTTTCATGAATAGATTGCAAATATTCTTGTGAATTTTCTAAGATTGTTAATTAAAATCCACTTGATTTAAGTGGCTTCTCCCATTTTGCTCTCAGGAACCATAAATTATGGAGGAGGTCAAAGAATGAATGGCAATTTGACATGGAGGGGTTGATTTATTGCTTCAGAGAGAGTTTTATACCAGATGTGGCAGGAGCCATAAATTAAATGCTAAATGTTATGTAGTATTATGCTTTCAGGAATATAAATTGTCTAGAATGCTATGCAGGTGGAATGATAAAATATGAATCGACTCTCCTGGCAATTTAAAAAGACCCTTTAAAGCTGTCAGAAAGAAAATAAGCAGAAAAACAATCAAGGGGGCCTCTCTGATGCCTCTGACAGCACACCACTGACTTACAGAATAACCCTTTACTGTCATATTCTGGGTGTTGCTGTGTGGTGGCCTGGGTGGGAATAGCAGATAAAATAACTCTTTCATCTGGAAAACAAAATGAGGAGGGAAGAAACGCATGCCAGAGCTCTGCTCTGGTGACACTGAGACCTGCTCTCAAACCATTGCTTCTCATCCAGTCCTCTGTGGATGACCCTGATTTAATTCATCGACTCTCACTTGAGAGCCAGTCTGTACAGGATAGAAGTTGCCTAACTGCACAGAGCAGTTGCCATGGCTGTAGTTACTGCATCTAAAATAATTTAAGATACAGACATCAGACATATTTCAGGTAGATGAAAACCCCGGAGCTAGAAATGACAATGGTACAAAAATTCACTAGGAAGCAGAAGCTGTAAGTGGAAGGACTCCATGTGGAATGCAAGACCTCTCATTCCTATACTGGAAGGGTGGTGATGAAGGCTAAAGCCTGTGGTTACAGTTCTGGGAACAGCTGTGAAAAGGATAGTTGGAGAGACATCTCTGCACCTTTTCCTATTCCTGTCCCATTCCCACTCCCTCCCCCTCCCCACCGGGGCTCCACCCCACCCACCCCTGGCCTAGCCCTCTTCTGTTCTTCTCCTGTGATGGCTAACACTGATTCTTCACTTGACCAAATCTAGAATCAACTAAGAAACAAACCTCGTGCGAGGGAGATTTTGGAATTTAGATTTGAGATTGGGTTAACTGAGAAGGAAAGGCCAGTGCTAACCGTGGGTTAGGCTGGGTTCAGCCATTCTCTAGGCTGAACAAACATAGCACCTGCATCCATCTCTCTTTGCCTCCTGATACTGGGAGCAAGGTGGTAAGCCATCTCATTCTCTTGCCACTGTGACACCATGTCATGATGTCACCAAAGAAAACCCTTCCTTCCTCAGGTTGCTTTCATCAGGCACATTTGTTACAAAAAGAAAAGGAATAACACCATCTTATCCTCCTGTAACAAATACATTGCTCTTTAGCCTATTTCCACCAGGTTGCAGAATCACCTCCCTGCCCACATGTAACTAAGCACCCAAGTGGACAGTCGGTAGACAAGTACCCTGCCTCCATTGACAGAAGCTCCATGCGGCTCCCACTGCACATTCTCACATTGCCTTGTGAGGCATCCGTGCTTTCCTTGGCTTCTTGGAATGTTCCCCATCATAGGCCTCGCTCGACATGTTTGTTGCATGTACCTTGCTGTGTGCTGACTCTTGAGAGACGTGAGTCAGCTGTGGGCCACATAGAAGGAACAATGTCACCTAGACTGGGAATATGTGTACCAGAGAGCTCTCTGATGAACATACAGTATGCTGGAAAAGATTACCAGATTTGCCAAATTAAGAAAACCTAATCAAATTTGAATTTCAGATAGACAACAGAGTTTCTTCAAATAACCATGCCCAAATGCAATCCAGGGAATGTACTTACATTAAAGAAGAAATTTTTGGTGCAGATATGTATGTATGTATATGTATGTATGTATATATATATATATATATATATATATATAGAGAGAGAGAGAGCATTCACTTTTAAAAGTAAAGTATTCATTATTTATTCAAATAAACATTCAACCAAGGTATTCTGTATTTCTCCTGCCAGTTCTAGATTCCAGGCAATAGTAGTTAATGATGATCACTAACTTAAATTAGCAATTTGTGTCAGCTTCTCAACAAAGAAAGTCTCCATCCACAGCCACCATAAAACCACCATCCTAGTGCCCAGCTTCAGTTCTGCTGTCTTCAGGACAGCAATTCTAGCAACCTTGCCACCACCACCACCACCACCAAGTCAGCAGGATTCCAGCTTAGCTAAAGCCTGGGGAACTGGTGATGAAATTAGCATAGTCTTCAAATATAATAACTTAATGGGAAGATTTCTCTTGATGGTCATCAAGCCCTCCTTCCCCAGAATAGTGTGGCAATAAATGAACAAACACAAAAGACAAGATGGGGCAGAGCTGGAAACACCAGCAACCCCTCCCAGTCTGTGCCCCCATACCTCCCAATATCCCTTCAAAGGTCATTGTATGGAGTACATTTCTCTTCCCTGTGCCCAAACACCTAACAGGGGAAAAAGGTAAGAGAAGGAGGGCTTGTTTGTGCTCATGGTTTCATTCTGTCCCCTTCACTTGAGAGGCCATTATGATGAGGGTAAGGGATGGTAGAGAACATCTTCACCTCAAGAAGCAGAGAGGGAGACCAGAGTACTGCTTTGCTTCCTGTTGTTAGGGGTAAACACCATTACCAAAACCAGCTTTGGGAAAGAGTTATTTGGCTCTGTTTATAATCCATCAAACTGAAGGCAAGAACTGGAGGCAGGACCTGCAGTGGAAACCCTGTGGCTTACTAGTTTGTTCCCCATGGCTTGATCAGTCTGCTTTCTCACATCACCAAGGACCACCTGCCCGGAGGTTACACCACCCACAGTGGGCTAAGCCCTCCCATATATATCATCAATCAAGAAGATGTCTCCACAGATTTGCTCATAGGACAATCTGATCTTGAGATTCCTTCTTTCCTAACTAGGGTGTGTCAAACTGACAAAAGCTAACCAGTACAGCCAGGAACAGGTTACGCTGACAGACCCTTTCTGATGACCTTCTTCCTACAGGTAGACTTCACCCTCTAAAGTTTCCAGACCGTCCCTAAATATCACCACCATCTGGAGGTCAAGCTCAATACATGAGCCCACTATGTACATATCATGCCAAAGTATAGTAGGCATTATGACAGGCTGTGTCTGGCTGATGACCTTCTTTTGGATTCTGAGAATAAAAGAAATGGAATTATCCTATTCTGTATAGATATACTTTCTCACTAATACCCAAGAAGAAGCTCCCCAAGGGCTGCCAAAGAATTTCACAAAATCTTTGGGAATAAGTTAATAAGGAAAAAAAGGATAACTTCCACTTGCAGACATGTAACTTCATAGACCTTCCAAGGGACATAAAAATTCTATTCTGATGTATATATTTTAAAAAGTAAAGCACATGAGAGCATGATAGTGAAGCCTATGATTTCAGCACTTACAGGCAGGAGGATTGCCATGAGTCTGGGGCCATCCAGGACTATATAACAAGTCTCTATATAAAATAAATAAATAATTTTCTAAAAGGAAGAAAAAATGATAGATTCCAGGTGATTTTATTCGTTCTGCACTTTTATGTGGTATAAGAGCCCAAATTCAGGATCTCATATATACTAGGCAAGCATTCTACCACTGAGCTGTGTTCCCAGCACTGGCTGTATGTATTTTTACCACCATTCAAAAGGTAGGAACAACATAGATGAAATAAAATGAAATGTGACATATTCAAACAGCAATATGTTATTTAGTCACATAAAGGAATGAAGGTCTGACATGTGTTACAACATGTCTATGCCCTGAAAATGTTAAGCAAAGCAAAAATCAACAGGCATGAAAGAATGCATATTTTATGGCTCCATTCGTATGAGGATTCTGGCCTAGGAAAGCTCAAAGACAGAGAGAAAGACAGAGGTTGCCAGAGTTTGGGAGAGACGCTGATGCAGGAAGCTTCCTGTTTATTGGTACCTTGTGTCTTATCTGAGACAAGTAGTGATGACAAGTGAAAACATATACAATAATGTAGCCATATTTGATGTCTTTTAGAAAAGAAATGTGTTTTTCTCCTGCAATATCTAAAACTCCTCCTCTTTCCCATCCCAGACTTCACACCCTCATCTGACCACCACTATAGTGACATGGCCTCCCTATCAACAATCCCAGACTCCACCCCCTCCCATAGACAAAACCAATCAGAAGGACAGGCCCCTAAGGCTGCCCTGGCTTTTGTTTGGGGAGTAGAGTGTGGGTGAGCTGTCCTGCCTGTGACTCCTGGAGCCCTTGACCATGACAGCATCTCATGCTCTTAATTGCATGTACTAAGCTCCCCCGTCTCCACAGTGACACATCACAGGGAGACTAATGTCACTTTCTGACAAACTCGACTCTGATTCTGCTTTTTCTCAAAGTGCTCATTAAGAAGGATAATGAGTTTTTTCTTTCTTTCTTTCTTTCTCCTTCCTTCTTTCCTTCCTTCCTTCCTTCCTTCCTTCCTTTCTTCCTTCCTTCCTTCCTTCCTTCATTATGAAATACTGTTTTGGCATTGCTTCCGGCCTCTAAATTACCTCTCCTAAGAGGACATACTGGCCGGGCAGTGGTGGCACACGCCTTTAATCCCAGGACTCAGGAGGCAGAGGCAGGTGGATCTCTGTGAATTCAAAGACAGCCTGGACAGCCTCCAAAGCAAAACAGAGAAACCCTGTCTTGTAAAAATCAGAAAAGAAAAACAGAGGACATGCTGGATCCTTGTGAATAGAATTAGTGCTCAAGATCCGTCTTCTGTATGAAAACAATCATTTTGTGAGGATCACTGATAGATTCAATTAAACAGGGCTGACAAGGTACTACAATGGTTTTTTTTTCTCCTTTGTTTTTCCAGATACATGTTTGTCTGGGTGCATTTAACTGTTAGGCACAAAGAGGGTTATCCACATTTTCTTTATATCTCAACCATTTTCCTTGTCTTCCTATCCTGCCTCATTTTCTCCTTCTGAGATTTGATCCTTAACTCTTAATGGCTGCCAAGCAGAAGGTCCATATTCTATAGCTTCGTCCATGCTGGATGGAGTCTTGACCTTACCTATCCAGGGACCAAGGGTCTTAGCCTGTCTAAGCAGGTGAAGGGGGCATTAGAAGCTGGAACTTGGAGACAAAGGGCTATCATTTGAAAGAAGGCCTGAAAACAAGTGTGTTATCACTTGAGACATGAAGCCACACAAACATAAAGCATGAAATAGACTATCATGGGTAAGATTACCACCAAAAATAGCAGGTCCTCCTCACCATGGTGTGCCTGCAAACCGTAACTTCAGTAAATCATTAATGCTTAAGGAAGAAATTTTCCCTAACTAAATCTGAGTCTGTAATTCTTTGTCCAGTTGTTCTAGCTACATAGCACGGGCACTGGTTCTGCTTATATTCTTGTTGGACTAGGAAAAGTCATCTGGTCTTGTCAGATAACTGTCACCATCTTAACTTTTGAGCTCAAGCCTGAGCAGAGGGAACATGTCAACAGCTACATCCTGCTAAACAGGAAGGAATCCAATGGTGGAGTGTGAATAACCTTACTCATGTCAAAAAAAATAAATAAATAAAAGAAGATTGTTATAACTGCTGATTGGTTTAGAAACGGAACTTTTATTTGGAAAGAACTTTATATCTGCTCATGGTTTTCAGGTAAAAATAGTCTTGTAGTCAGGATGCATGAATAAGGTTTATCCTTCACTAACTTCTTGAGTTGTTTTAGCATGGGGAGGGAAGGCCCTTATCAATCCTGATGATACATAGAGTGTAAGATGTCAGCATGCATCAGAAAACACATATGCCTTTGATAGTCCTTGAGGAAAATCTTGCTCTCAGAATATGCCCATCCTTTGCACTAGTTTAAGAAAAGACTTGGGTTTAGTTTTACACCCTGGGTTATCATGGGGAAAGAACACACAGGCCCTTAAGACTCTGGAGTACAGACTTGATAGTGTTTTTTAAAAATCTGCCTTCCAGCTGTCATGAATCATGAAGTCCCTTATTATACTTTTCCCAGTTTCAGAGAAGTGTCTTATGAGCCGTGTTAGTCACATCCTCGCTGAATGGCCCATTTCTTTTCTGTTTCTAAGATGAGCTTACACTTAATTTTGGAAACAAGGTCTCAGAGCCATCTCTGTAGCCTCAGAACATCACTGCAGGCTGCTGCAGTTTGTAAGCATCTTGGCTGTCTCAGCTAGACTTGTTTCTTAAGGAGAACTTCCCAAGGCTGAAACGGACAGTAAGAAAAACCTTTGCATTGGGGAGGAGATTTGGGACATTCCCATCAACACTGGTTTCTATAAAAGTTTGTTCATTAGAAAGAGATTCTAGTGTATCAATTAAGGCAGAAAACAAAGCCCCAACATTTTGAAGGTGACTTTCCTGCCACAGTCAAGAATCACCAAAGGTGCCAGGCATTGGTGGCGCACACCTTTAATCCCAGCACTCAGGAGGCAGAGGCAGGCGGATCTCTGTGAGTTCAAGACCAGCCTGGTCTACAAGAGCTAGTTCCAGGACAGCCTCCAAAGCCACAGAGAAACCCTGCCTCGAAAAACCAAAAAAAAAAAAAAAAAAAATCACCAAAGGTTCCTGTTGGTCACTTGAGTGGGGCTTTCGGGAGAGCCCTCTGGCACCTCCTTGTCTCAAGGGCAGCCATCCTGGGGTCAGAGAAGGTTCATCCCCCTTCAGAGAATAAGATACTGTTGCTTGAAATGTTTGCCCTCTTTGCAGTGGGGCAAAGCTCTGCCTTTTTAGAGCCTGTTGCTGACAGTTCTTTAATCCAGTGCCTCAGGCATCCCACAACAGTAACATATGTTTGCCCTGTAAAGTCTCGTTTCAACCTGTGCTCTCTACAGAGGCAACAGGTTATTTTCTGTCTGAGGAAATGTGCCTTTCCTGGATAAGTCTCCTGAAATGTCAGAAGTGAGGGGACAGGGACACTGCTCCACACTGCCACTCTCCCCAAGGAGTTCCCCTAGAGCTGGATCTCAACTCAAGCTAACCCAGCATCTATGGCTTTGACACTTAACTTGTGTTCACAGTACATGGTCCATTATATTTGACTCCAGAAAAAACAAAACTGTGTATTATCCCTTTCAACATGAAAACTGCATTTCCATGTTGACATGTGAACCTGAATAAAGTCTCCACTTGTGTTGATGTTAGGACTGCAAAGGAGTATAGACAATGAATAAGTGTACTCAGGCTGGATTTTCTGTAGACATTCAATGTAACTTCCTATCAACTCTTAACTGTGAGGAAAATGTAGTTATAGTGAGGCAGAATAGAAAGGGGGGTAATATTGAAGGAACCTGATAAGAAAGAGAAGCCCTCACATTTGCTGATGGTGGAGGAAAAATTTCAGCACAGTCAAGTCTAGTCCAGGCCCTTCCCTTCCCAACCATAAACCCATCATTTTTTCTAGAAAGTTCACCAGAATCCCATTTAGGAGAAATGGCATGCACTAAACTCTTTGTGCAGCCATGGTAGCTTCTGCTCTTACCTCACCAGATTGTAATTCTATCTAAGGCACTTCCAGAGACACCTCACGTATCTCGTTTATCAGGAGAGGGAAAAAAGCTAAAAATAGTTTCTTAGTAACCTTGTGAGATTTAACCTACAAGTCACTGAAAAATAGCTAATGCTAAGATGCTTAATTGCTTACTGTCCCACAAGGACTCCATGCCTGTACTTTGGTATGTCTTACTTTCCTCAGTTTTTTCCCTTGGAAACCCATAACTCCATTGTGTGTTGGGGGGTGTGGGGGATTGTACCTTCTTTTGAGTGGCTCTCCTTTGATAAACCCTAATGCTTAAACCTATGCTAAAATATCTTTAATGAAATCACCAATTATGCTTTGCTATAAGCTAGCTGAACCCAAAATACTTTTGAGTGGCAAAACAACAGAAAGATGACTATGCCAACTGATGAAAACACCAGGTAGGTGGGGCCCAGAGAGTGGGGAAATCTTACATTATAGGCCTCAGATGCCATCTGTCCTCATAGTTAGCCATTTGGTTGTTGGGAAATAGTGCTCTGTTTGTACATCCAAAAGATTTACCTAGTAGTCACAAGCATGTCAGGTCACACACAGAGATGGGCAATAAATGGCTCCTAAAGGAGCTAAAGACAGCCCAAGATAATACAGCTCTGGACTAAGTGACATTCCAAACTTTCTACAATCACTGGAGTCCTGGTTAACCTGTGACCAGGTAGGTGTGAATTTTTTCTAGGAATTTTCGCCTACACACTGTGGGAGCATTCAGAGTATACCATGTCATCTCTTTCATGGGGTATTTGTGTCTTAAAGTTTCATTCCAAAGAATGAATAATTAGTACAATTTGATAAGCATTATAAGTTATTCCACAAGAAAGGACAAAAAGCACAGGGAAGACTACATTAGAACAGGTCCACAGCAAGTACTACTAGTTTCTACTCAGTTCAGTTTTGTGTACATAATACTTCCTCAGCACAGCAAGAAATGCTAAGACCAACCTCACATTCCCTCCTCATCCTCCATACCTTATCACACAAGCAAGTGCAATAAGCTGTCATCATAGTTTTTTCTCCCAGTCTGGTGAATTTTAATAAACAACTCCTAAAGATGTCGAAGAGTGTAGGAAAACAGGCTGTGCAGCTATAACTTCACTGTTCACTCTTTGCTTGCTTGTGTGTTTTTGCTTTTTGTTTTGTTTTGTTTTGACTGTCCTAGAACTTTCCTTGTAGACTAGGTTGGCCTCAACCTCAGAAATCCAAGTGCTGGGATTAAAGGCATGTGCCACTATTCTGCCCACCATGGTTCACTCCTTTAAGGTGGTTGTTGTTGCCATCAAAACCTTTGATTTGTGACAATTTTCAGACCACTTGAAATCTTGGGAAAAATATGGAGTGAAGCTGGGAGGGGAGCCAGGTGAGGAGCAAGAGAAAGAGGGAAAGAGCCCTGCAACTTTTAGGGATATTTTTATTATTATTTTTCATTTCATTTTACATTCCAACCAAAGTTCTCTCTCCTACCCCTTCTTCTGCTCCCCCTCATACCCAGTCCACCCCCTACCCACTCCTTGACTTTTAGGGATTTTGATTCAGACCAATCCAGGTTCTATACATACACACACATACACACACACACACACACGCACACACACACACACACACACACACACACACACACACACACACACTTTAAATTATATATAGAGAGAGAGACTATATATATATAGACTATTTATATATATATAGTTATAACAAGCTGTGTTTTGTAATATAGAAAGGTGTCGTGAAAATTCTAGTTGAAGAGAGTGAACACACACTTAACTCTTCTTCCAGCCATGCTATACTTAAGCAATAATAAAGAGAATAAACAGGAAGAAAACTAGGAATAAAATTCTGAGCATAAAGTTGAAGGGTAAACAATCACAAAAAGACAAACATGGTATGTACTCACTCATGTGTGGGTTTTAGACATAGAGTAAGGGATTACCATCCTACAATCCACACTGCCAGAGAAACTAGTAAACAAGGAAGACCCTAAAAGAGACAAACTTTGTCCCCTGGAAAAGGGGAAAGGGTTACCATCCCCTGAGCAAATTGAGAGCATGGGAAGAGGGGGGAGGAAGCTACGAGAGTGAGAAGGGAAGAAAAGGAAGGATGCAGAAGTCATGAGGAAGCAGAAAGGTTGAGTCAGGTGTAGATTAGAAGAAAGGACATATGATAGGTAGGATTTTAGTTGGAGGGGTGGTAGGGGAGGAAGGGAGGTAGAAGGGAACTGGGTTTGTCATGTAATTCAATCTTATTTGTTATTCAAATATATAAAAAATTAAAAAGTAAATAAATAAAAGTTGAAGGATAAAGCTTTTCCCATTCATTAGATCTAAGAAAATCTGATTTGGAGACTTTGAGTCACTGTGGATATCACAGACCTCCCAATAACAGAAGCACGTACATGAGATTCCAATCATGTGGCGTCCACCCTTGACCAGCAAGAAAGACGCCACACCGAGGAATCTTCTTCAAACACAGTTTAATCGGGAACCTCTTTGCTTTGTACAGTGTATAATGGCGGCGGCGGCGGCGGCGGCCCCGGGCCGAGGGAGACGGGGCTTGATATAGTCTACATCTACCAATCACCTAACCCTACGTGGCGCGCCAGGATAGGTTGTCTCCAAGCAGAATTAAGAGGATACATGACCTTTACCATATTTGGAGTTGTTTACTACAGAGAGCGCTCGCCGTCGGGCTGGCGGAGGGCAGAAACCGGCGCCATCTTTTGGGTGCGGTTTTCTGCAGCTCCCTACACAATCATAAAAAGTTTATCCACATGGTTATACGTTATCCATCTATATAACTTGATGTTGTACTCTAAAGACCAATCCCAAATTATCAGGAAGAATAGATGAGAAATAACCTGACCACAGCCCAGATTTTTTGAAACAAAATGGAATCAGTGTCACAACTCTAGAAACATGAACAAAAATAAGACTGAAATAGGACAACTGGAAATAAGTTTAATGGCCCTGTTTCTCACCTCCTCATCTACCAGAAATCAGGAGACAGTGTCTTAGCTAGGGTTTCCTTGCTGTGAGGAGACAATAGGACAATAGACAATAGGACAACTACTCATATAAAGGAAAACTCACTTAGAGTTCAGAGGTTTAGTCAGTTATCATCATGGTGGGAAATAGAAGCATGCAGACAGACATGGTGCTGAACAAGGAGTTGCAGTTCTTACACCTGGACCCATAGGCAACAGAAAGTGGTCTGTCCCATTATGGGCATAGCTTGAGCATGTATGAGACTTCAAAGCCTGCCCCCACAATGGCACACTTCCTAGGACAAGGCTGTACCTCCTAACAGGGCCTCTCCTATAGGCCAAGCATTCAAATATGTGAATCAATAGGGGCCAAACCTATTCAAACCAATACAGAAAGGTTCTCTAGAAAGATAGAACAGTGGTCCTCTAAGCTCATAGCTAAGAATGGGAAGAAACACTTAAAGGAACATTGTGAATGAGTACAATATGGGAATTCCATCATATTTTCCACTGTCTCTCTCTGACCACTGGTACTCATGCCTGTGTAGTTGTATTAGTTTCCTGTCACTATAATAAAATACTATGACCAATTCAACTTATATTTAAAAGGAGTTTATTTGGGTTTATGGTTCAAGAGGGATAAAAGTCCACCATGGTGGGGAAGCATGGTAGCCAGAGCAGAGGCTCTGAGCTCACATCCTCATCCAAAAGCATAAAGCTGAGAGATTAAATTAGGAGTAGGTGAAGCTTTTAGTCTGAAAGCCTGCCACAGTAACATACTTCCTCCAGTAAGGCTTTACCTGCTAATTTTTTCCCAAACAGCACCACCAACTGGGGGCCAAATGTTCAAATGCCTGAGACTATGGAGAATATTTCTTTTAAACCACCACAAGTGTATAGGTTGGAAGGGTATCCTTCCAAAAATCTCAATATCCAAAAAGGAAGTTTTTAATCTAGTAGCAGAAGGGATCTAAAAAATTGACCAGACAAGTAGTTCTACTACAAAGACCACAATCCACAAGCCCCACCTCTGAGCACAAGCTGCTGCATTCTTGTATTTTTTTTCCTCTAAGTACAAACAGTGATAATCTCCAGATGTTTGAGGGAAGCTTCTAAGGTGAAAATCAATGAAGGGCAACCATCCCAAAAGAAAAATGGAAAATGAATTTAACAAGAAGAGAGTTTGCTCTGGGAGACAATTGTAAATCCTGAAATTTTCTACCTCTAGAAATTTCTTTGTGTATCCAAAAATGCTGGACCTCAGGGGACTAGAACAGTGATTTATAGTAGAGATGTTAGGTAATGCCTTCAACCCCCCCTTGAGAGCTGTCAACCACGTTTGCTCAACTGAGCCCTAATAAAACTCTAGGCAAGAAGGTGTGGTTCAACTTGACTATCAATATTATGCAAATTATCGTAGTCTGTTACCAGGAGTAAACACTGCCCTGAACCTCACTGGGAAAAGGCAACTATAAACCCTGTGTTAGGAACTGTCTTGGGCTATAGTCCATTTGTGTCTTCCCTCTGTTCGTCAATATCACTTCACCAAAATAAGCTGAAACTGAATGGATTTAGAGACTTCTACAAACACTCCTACTGGACTCTGTCACCTGACTTGTCTTTGGATTTGTTTCCAAACAGCTTTATGTTGGGGTGGTATCAATCCATAAGTCTCATGCATTTTAGGTAAGGTGATGATATTGAGCTGTGACTCCTTTAAAATTTCACTGTGAATGATAAGGAGGTGAGGCAGGGAAACAGGATGGTATCTGGGGTTTGTTTTCAAGTATTTCAGCAAAGCAAACGAGAAACAAACAAGGTGTATCGTGAGACAAAACAAGTAAGCAAACTACTCCATAGTCACTGAAACTGTTAGTTTTTGGTTGAGTGCATGGAATCTCCATGAACTTTCTTTTTTTTTTTTGGTATTTTCACAAATTTCTTTGATAAAATGTTTACAAAAGTCCAGAAACAAAATGATTTCTGAAATTTCTAACCTGTCCATTTTTATTAGATACAAAACTTTTTAAATGTTCAGACACATGAAATATTAAATTACTCACATTTATGTCTTTTGTATAATTTCTCTAGGACTCTACTAAAGGAAAGTCATAATGAGAGAGAAAAATCAAGGAAAAGTTGGACTTTGGTTCTAGGAACACGATGAAGAAGGAGTGGCAAAGAGAAGTCTCAGAATAAGATAAGAAATAGAAAATCCCGGATGACTGCATGGCAGCATGTGTTAAAGGGTAATTCTTCAGAAGAGAAAAACTGAACACCTATTAGACATAAAATTATAAAATGATGAGAGAGGTTTGAGAATAAAATATCTCCAAGTCCAAAAATCATTAAGCAAATATATTTTTTAAAAAAATTCAAAAAACTACTAAAAGCAGCAAATGCTATAGAAAACAACAAAGATAGCCAAGGTATCTTTAGATGGCACAGCTTTGAAGAGTTTCAACACAGTCACAATAACACAGAGAATTTTGATGTGTCCAAAGTTATGATAAAACTGTATGGGTGGCTCAGCAGCTAAGAGTGCAGACTGCTCTTACAAAGGACCTGAGTTTGTGACCCGGGATCCACATCAGGTTGCTCACAATAGCCTGTGACTCTCATTCCAGGGAATCCGATGCCCTCTTCTGGCCTCTTCAGGCACCTGTACTCCTGTGCATGTAACAACACAAAGCACAAACATGTAATTTAAGATAAAAACTTAAGCATTTTCTAAAACAAGTTTGGGGCAGAAGTGAGGTAAGAATGATGTGTACATAATGTTCCTCATACTGCCATATGTATAAAAGAAAATTAAATTCTCATCTTCTACAGCATAAAATTAAAAAATAATGTTAAAACTGAAGAATGAAAATTATGGTGATTGTCAAATCCAATCATACAAATAAACATGAAATACTGTCATCCTGTGAGACAAAAATGGTGCAGCGATGACATGGCTGTAATGGTTGTGCTAATGAGCACTACGGAAATATACAGCTCTTCTAACCAAGTCCATATAACTTTGATTTAAAAAACTAGGAAACTTGGAGACATTACTTAGAGATAATATAAACTTGTTACTTGGAAACTGAGGTTTTTACCAAAAGAGTCAATGCACACTGTTGCAGTAATTATCTGAGAGAAGTACAAAACATTCAAGTTGGCTTTGATTTTTAAGGTTAAAAATTGAGTAAGTTCTAATGAGTCCTTCTGGGGACATCTTGACCTGGCCAAGTAAAAATGGATCTGGTCAGGAGACAAAGGGATTTACCTAATTTCAATGAAACAATGCAGGCTAATTACTGCTACAACCACGGGCACTTTTCTTCCCTGTAGGGAGTGCCTCGTTATTTCAATTAGGCATATATTCACTAACAGGCACATAAATATTTCTAATTAGCCTGTTTGCTTCCATTTTATGAGGCTGCTTTCAAATTAGCACCCACATTCTATAGAATTGGAAATAGAAGCTTGGGAGATGGTAATTTCCCTCTCAAGGAAAGAAGAAGGACAATGGATGGCTTGTCCACAAAGAGTATTCATTAGGTTCAAGCCATTTATAGTCCATGTTATTTGGTGCGATGTACTGTCAAACTTGGATAAAAGGCTAAAAGTGAGGAGCAGTTTCAACCAATTATTTTCAGGTCCAAATGTAGGCATGATGGAAGGGTGTAGGCAAAGCACTAGAGAGAAATAACATGGTACACACCATCAGGCTTCCTCAGCTGTGATCTCATCCGGCCTTGTTTATTGAAGGGAAACTATGGGGGTTGCAGCAGGGAGGCTGCCATGATCCAAAAATGAACCCGTAAATCAAGAATTTGAAACTGTTCAGAACCTAGAGCCCAAATAAAATTAGCTTTAGTTACATTAGCCCACACAGGAAATAGGAGGCCTCATCACAGACAGGGCTCCATAAGGAATGAATGTCATCTCTGCCACCACCACTATCATCATCATCATCACCACTATCATCATCAACCCAACTGTGGAGCACAGGTTGAGGGATGTGACTTACAGAACAATGAAAACAGGGTTAAAATGCTGACATCTTATATTGGATGGATGTAAACAATTGTGGATGATGTGTTGTGGATTCACTCAAAATATAACAACTATGTCTTGCTGAGAGCTAACTGTGTCAGCCACTGTACTCAACAGTTTCATTGCTTTATATTTAAGAATTTCAGAAGTGTTGAGAAGGTAACTGATCAGCCCAATGGGACCCTGCTACTCAGAAAGAGGAGATGATGTCTGAAAGGCCGCATGAATGGTTAGCAAGCAAACACTGACTGAATCAAGACTTCTCTGGGCCCCAAGTCCATCCTACCTTTCAATTCTGCCTCTTCTCCTATTGGGTAATAGAATGCAGGTGATCCTTCCCAAAGCCCCTTGCAAACCTAATCATGTTGCCTTCAGATAGCCCTATATAGATGAAGTACTTGTAATACTCTTTTTCATTGACAGAAACCTCCTCCTACTGGAAAAGGCTAAGCAATGAGTCTAAGGATGCCCAACTAAGGGTGTTCAGATAAAAGTTCACAGCTAAGGATGCCCAACTAATCAGAGCAGGACTATGGCCCCAACCAAACAGGCATTGTGGTTCTGTCTTCATTCTACTGAGCCCATCACACCATTTATGAAAGATCAAAACCAATGTGTACCCATGTCCCAAAGTTCCAAAATAATTTCTGTGAGACAAAAAACAGAAAAAATATGCTTTTCAGATTAAGGGTCCTGTTTACTGTTAAGACAGTTAAAAGTAAGTTCCTGTGTCTTCTATGTTTGTTTAACCCATTTGCCCCAGATGTGTTATATCACATGCAGCCAGGCAGTATTTGGGCAGGAAATATGTCAGGTTGTATGCTTGCCCCTGATTGGACCTCATGGGAAATGCAATGAATTTTGAGTTTTGCCTTTTTAAGCCCCTGCAAAATGTGATTTGTGGATCTTTTCTGGGAACCCAGAAACGGACCTAGCCAGAGCCCATCCACCTGGCTGGTATTAATTAAAGTTTGTTTTAAATTTGCCTCAAAATTGTGGAACTGGTTTTCTCTCAAAATCTCAGGATTAACACTTCCTTTTTTAGACTTAAATATACTTGATCATATATAAATTTAAACAAGTGAAAGAAGTGCTAGGATCTACAGCTGAATAACTGACCTGAGAGAGTCTGTCCCAGGCATAATGGACACTTAAAATTAACCTATTAAGAGAAAAATAAAGGTAGACATTATGTCCATAGTTACTCTTGACACAGTTAAAAACAAGTTATATCTTCGTTGATTACTGATGGACTTGTTACCTAATGAGGAAGACCGTTTTGAAGAACTCTGTATGCCCCATGATCCATTAGCCTTTCAACATTAATGTTTCACTAGTTTCTAGAATAGAGGCTAGTAAACAATTGCCTGTAGATCATTTGTGACCTATTATAAACAAAGATCTATTGAAACACAGTGGTACCTATTTGCTTACATATGTCAGTGAGTTCTTTTGAGTAATTGCAGCAGATATCTTACAGGCTACAAAACCAAAATGACTCACTAGTTGGTTCTTTGCAAGATGTTTGCCTACCCCATTTGAGAAGTCAAACTTTATGAGGAGCATGAAGTCCTTGGTAAATCATATGAGACCCACTGTAATCTGACCCTGAGTCTAATTTCAACACTGCGCCTCTCTGAAAGCTGCAGCTCCAACACTTCTTCCTCCCCACCCCCAGTGAACATCACTAACTGCTCATTTCACACCCTTCTCCCTTCACTTAAAATACCTAGTTCTTACTCCTCCTTCTGATAAGCACCTTTCAAGGTTGCAGGTCTGCAGGGGATTGAACCCTCCACGGAATATCTGACACATGGAGAGCACTCAACTACTGTGAAATACCATTTCCATTTGCAATAGAATTTTTAGCTAATCAGCCCACTTCTTCCATTTTTAAGCTTATCTATGAAACAGTAAAAATTAACATCGCATCACCTGGAAACATTGTACACACAAAGGTTGAGGGAATTTCTGGCATACTGTACCCACATAAGAGTTTAATATTTTAAAGTTTACTTTTGCAAATCTCTCCCCATTGTTTTCAGGCAGCCAAAACCCTGACTGAATGAAGAGATAACAAGGTGCTAAAGCTTGAATCTGAAAAAAATGCTGGGGGGAGGGGTCTTGGTCTAAATAGAGCACAGCTAAGTCAATACCAGCATTAAAAAAAAAAAAATGTCCTTCACAAGTCACATAGCATCTCCAATTCTTGGATTCATGAATGACTCTTTTTTCCCTCTTGTTTTACACTAATTCCAACTTTTGTTTATTTGTAGCACTGAATAGAATATTAGTCATGGAGTTTACTGATAGCAGGGAATAAAAAACACATGTTAAAAATACACACACCACATGCACCAAGTAGACCAGTAATTTTAGGCTGCCATTTCTTTCATTGAGCACTGCTCAGGTTCCTGCAGTGTGAATAATAACAGAGTGTCTGGCTTGCTTGTTACAGATGCATGACCTGAAGCTAGAGGCATTCATCAGAAAGGAAAGATTCTCCCAAAGGGGCTCACAGAGAAAACATCTGTGAAAATCTGGGTAGAAAGTCCTATTGCCAAGGAGAGCTGGTTTTGTGTACTGGTACCCAATGCTTAACGCTGTAGTTGATTGCACGGAGGACTAGTAGCATTGAGAGGCATCCAAAGCCATATAAAACTGTTTGCCAAGCCCAAGTGTCTAACTGCAGATCCCAGTCACTACATGTTTTGGAACTAGCATAAAAAGAAATGCCTTCTAACGTCCAGAATTATAGAATACATAAAGAAAAAGAAAAGGTGCTTTTATAGTATATTTTCAAATCAAGATGAGGAACATAAAATCCTCCAAAGCCAGGAAATAAAAAGGGATACCAAGTCCAAGTGCAAAGGAGAAGCTAGTACACAGATGTCTCTCTGGGCATCAAATGACATTTGGGACCCAGCAGCCTGTGTTGGTGATAGAACACCCCACGAGCAGGAGCTGGCTATTTATCTAGGTTGCAGATGCTGTAAGCAGAGGGGCCTACAGCACAAGCTCAGCAACAGGGTCAAGAAAAACTCCTCCTGGCATTCACATCAGAGAAGAAAGCTTCCTGCCCTCCCCAGGTCACAAATGAAGAAAGCAAAATTATCCTCTGAAAGCAAAATTATCTTCACTGTGCAACACAGAATAAAGCCTTCATCCAAGAAGCAAGTGAAAAACACATACCAAGAAGTACAAGAAACCTATGCAATAGACTCAGCTAGTACTGCTATCTAGAATGAGCAAATAAAGAGAAGTTAAATACCTAAGCACCACACAGGCAAAGCTGCTCCCAAGCTCACAGTCCAGCATTCTTCCCATGCACATACCTCATGTTTGAGAGTTTATCACAGGGAAGAAGGTGGTTTTGTGCATTTAGTTAGACTGGTTTCATCTCCTCTTTATTTTTCAGCTAAGTCCTTTTATAAGTAGATGCCTCTCAAGAATGAGAGTCCTGAAGGTGATATGAACTTTAACAATGCCTGTGGGATCATCTTGTTGATTGGTAGTTTTGAGTCCCTCACCCTCCTCACTTCACAAAAGTCACAGCTTAAATCACATTATAAAAATACCCCTAAGTGACACCCTCTAGAAAAAAAAAATGGGTTAGTAATTCATGAGTGTGGTCTTTCTCTTCAGTGTCTGTTAATTCTCTACTTTCATCATGTTGTCTTCCTTTCCCTGCATGTAGGGGAGGTAAGGAGACAGAAAGAAAGCACAGCCACACCGTGATTTTCTAAGTAAATTGAACAAAAGTAATGTCACAAACCGGGTTAGAACCCATTAAAGAGCCTCTCCAGAGCAGTCACACAGCCCATGAAGGAGCTCAAAAGCTCCTGCAGCGTGGCCAAGGGTGAAAGCACAGTCTAATGGGATACTATCAGTCAGCCCAAGTGGAGGCTCTTGAGACGAGGAAAACAAAAGGCTGTCTTCAGTCTGAGTGGAAAGCTCTGTCCTTGTAAGTCCAGATTCCCTTCTCCTCCCACTCCCTGCTTCCTTCCCCCGCCTTTTGTTCTCTCCTACACAAGTAGAATGCTGCAAAATCAAGTCAGAGTTGCCTGGTCTCTATTCAGTTCTGTGTCTCCTATTGTGTAAACTGCACTTTAAAAACTGTTAGGTACATTGTCTTGCCATTACTTACAAATAACAGAAAAACTGTGGAAGGTAACAACATGATCTTTACATGATAATTTATTTTATCAAGATTTAAGAGATGTTCTAATATGTGACCATTTGTTCAGCATGCACAAAACCCTGTGTTTGATCCCTGAAGTTAGGAAGTTATGATTGCTGTGTGCCCTTTCCTCAGGAGATATGAATAAATGTCTACTCACCAGAGACAAGGAACAAACAACAGAATAAAACATGATTCCATTCAAGTTGAGCTTAGTGAACCAGTGAGTTTATTGAGGTTACTTTCAGGATCATGACTCAAGGAAGTGACATCACTGAAACACCCTCACCATCATATGTGATGACTCATGAGCAACACATTCCCAAAGCTCACTGAACAATTTGCAAGCAGCTTGGCTGACTGGATAGTCTCTTGTCCCTGGCAGTGGCACTACTTATATAACTTTGAAGAAGGCCTTCTTGAATTGTATAAGATTCAGACACTTCCTGAAACCTGTAGGATGTTTACATCTTGAGCACTGTGAACTTCATATATTTCCTAAAACCTAAGGAACCTAGGAAAAATTTTTTGTAATAGTTATGCTCATTATCTTATAATACTGAAAAATACAAGGAATTGATCCCCAAAACTACCAGGCTAGATCACAGCTCTCTGTCTTGGAAAAAAAGAGGCCAGGGTGGTGGCTAGTGAGTAGGTAGACAAGAGTCATGAGTATCTCCCAACCAATAACTAAATGTGAAACCACAAAGGCCTCCACAGCAATGTTGGGATATATATTAGCTTGAATCCTGGCAAATGGACAATTCTAATACCCATTCTGCTACAATTTTCCCACACTTGTCCTGAGATTTATCTTGCGATCTTAATTCTGTGTCCATCAGCCATGTCTAAACCCCTTTGCAGAATGACTCTAGAAGGTCTCCAGTGACTTGGACTAGTAAATTCAACAAGTATGTCTTAGCCACATTATTCACCCCAGAGCTCTAAGAAGCACAACAAACACAGAGACCAGTGAGTATTTCCCTGTTCTTGAGATGCAATGTGTCAACGAGAGAAAATTCCATTTAGCTTTGAAGATATTTAATTTTTCGGGAAGCAGAACTGGAGGGGTAACCTTTGCCAACTCCAAGCACCAGGCTTCTCAGGGAGGGTCTGCCACCCTCCTGTGGACAGTAGGTAGAGCCACTGTGGTTCACCTGGAACAGGGACACCATGGTCTCAGTCCCCACATCTCCCTAGACATGCTGGTTGCATTGTCAAATAAATCATGTAGCAGTAGAGGACAACTGTCATGGGAGACTCTAGCCTATCAGATGATACAACACAAGTTGCAAAGCAGGTCCAGAGAACCAAATCGAACAGCTGCTCACTTGACATCAGAGTTGTAGAGAGATCCACTCATGGATATGCTGACAATTCAACCTGAAGCCTACTCTGGGAAAGGAAATAGAGACTCAAAGGTGTTGCTTGTTAATATGGAAATCCATTCTTACTAATTTAGAACATTGTCCTAGTTAACATACACTGTCAACTTGTTAGAGCCTAGAGTCACCTTGATTAACCTGAAAAACCTATGATTAAGGAATCGCCTAGATCACATTAATTTATGTCTGTGTCTTCAGGGGATTGTCTTGATTATTCATTCATGTAAGTGCCCCCCCACCATGGGCATCACTATTTTCAGGTAGTGGACTATATAAAAATGACAGCATGATTCAATAAACAAGAGAGAGGCAACCATGAGTGTTCTTCTGTGCCCTGCCTCCATGTTCCTTCCTTAATTCCTTCTCCAGCTTCACTCAGTGATGGACTATAACCTGGAAGTCTAAGCCAAGTAAACCCTTTCCTCCCAAAGTTGCTTTTAGTTAGGGTGTTTTACTAAAGCAACAGAAAGTAACTAGAATAGACACAAAAACATTACTGAATAAAAGTATTTTTTGTTTATTTTTTTCTTCTATTTCTTTAAAGGATCTTCTCATTTCCTCTTTAAGGGTCTCTATCATCTTCACAAAGTAGTTTTTCAATCTGTCTCTTCTTCTTCCTCTGTGTTGGGCTTTTCAGGTCTTGCTGGTGTAGAGTCCCAAGATTCTGATGGTGTCATATTGGTCTTTCTGTTGTTGAATGTGTTCTTATTCTGTCATCTTCCTATCTCTTCTTCCAGTAGGTGCAGGTGGAGTCTCTCTATCTCTTCTTATCTCCCAGTGCCATATGTGGGCCAAGACTTCAGTGTCTGCAACTCTGGATGGGCTGGCCTCTCTTGGTATTCTCCTCACTCAAGCAGAGGGCAGAGGGGGATCCAAGAGTGAGGGTGTTTCTGGACTCAGG
The DNA here is from genome assembly GCF_003668045.3 of Cricetulus griseus. Taxonomy (NCBI): domain Eukaryota; kingdom Metazoa; phylum Chordata; class Mammalia; order Rodentia; family Cricetidae; genus Cricetulus; species Cricetulus griseus. Next base: position 246,603,973 of record NC_048596.1, on the reverse strand, counting down.
AGGTCCTCCCTGTCTGGGTCACCCTTGGATCTATCCCAAGTTTGACTACTTGTTTATGTCCTTTCTAGGAGAGATCCTGCCTGAATCATGAATTGTACTTGGATATGGTGTTCTTGGATTCCTTCAGTCAGTCTGAGCTCTTCTCATTATTTCTTTGACCTTGATCTTGAACATTTTAAGGCAGAATGTCCTTTAGTTGGGATTTTTTGATGTATCATTTCCGTTAGACTCAGAACATATGCTTTTGGTAATTGTGTCACAGAAATGATTCTGTGATTTTTTTTCTTACTGTACATTTTTCCATGACTATAATTTTGACAATCCCATCACTGTTGATGTTCACATAGACCACTGACGTTCTAATTTACCTGACTGGTTTCTCCTGTGAGTGTTGTTCTTCCACTTGTAATCACTGAGTCTACATGCAGTGGTTACTCAAGACTGTATTACTTCCCTCCTCTGCATCCCACATTTAATTGTATTTAATTTATTTAAATTGTATTATGTAGCTTTACAGTTGGTTGTATTAAGTCAGTTGCAACTTGTTAATATCAAGTTCCAATTTCTTTTTATAGATGTTCCATGTTGACTATTCCAGACTTACCTAAAGTTTTGTGCATGGTGTTTCCCAAGTGTTAGCATTTTGCTACATACACCTCATCCTGTCTCCTACTTCTTGCCCTCTCTTTCTAAACAACATATATAGTATTTTTAAATTTTTTATTTGTGTTATTTTTGAATGTAAACATAATTCTTTATTCCTAATAACTTTTATTTTATAAAAGCAAGAAAATATCTTACATAACCATGGTATAATGATCAAATTTTTTAAAATTACATTTTCAATGTTTTAAAAAGACAAAGATTCTTCGTGTTTAACACCTTTTAAAAGTAAAACAAAAAATATTCACAAGGACTAAATTAAGAAAATAATCCCAAACATAGCAGTGATGATTTTTCTCTCCTTGATTTAATATGACCTCTTCTATTTCAAAATGTAAACACAGAGTCTTAGTATACAGATATAAAGGAAGCCTTATAGTTCATTTTTATCAACTTCATACAAAACTAGACATACCTGGATAAAGAGAATCTCAACCAGGGCCTGTGGGCCTATTTTCAAGGCATTTTCTTGATGGCTGATAGATAGGAGGGCTCAGCTTCATGCAGTCTACTTAACAAACTGAAATTCTACTCTCAAAGAGAAGGTGACATTGGACTAGAAGTCAAAAAAAAAAAAAAAAACCACTCTCCCAAATAAGTAACTCCAAGTATATAAACATACCTTATTATCTCCCAGACAAGGATATTACACTATAAGAAGAAAACAAGAATTTTAGTTGAAAATTTTCTCTCAAGTAATAAAATGAATAATCATGAAGCTAAAGAAAAACTATAAACCAAGTGAAACACTGATTACAGAAAAGAGCCACGAGTTCAGAAATGCGCAAATGACTAATACCCAAAATGTTAAATAAGACAAGAAAAAAACAAAACAAGAATTTTTCAGAAAAAAAAAACATAAAGGATGTTAGTATCACAGCTTAAAGTAAGTTCCATTATAGGGACTATTCATAATATTAAAGAGTAGCATTAAAGAAAACAACAAAGCAGATTAAAATATTAAACAAAGGTTAAAGAGGAACTGGTTGAAGTGAGAAATTTACTAACAATATAGGGTTAATGGAACCTCAAAAAAGACAATACAATAATACAGCTCATATTTCAACTGCCATTCAAGCGAACTTTCCATCTATTTACATATGCTCCAGCATTACATGCTAATTAAAACTGAAAGGGAAAATGTCCAAAAGTAAAAGAAAATATGAATCTACATTATTAATATGTACATTCATAGAATGACTTGATAGAAATTAGTCTAGAAATTATCATTAGTCTAGAAATGATAAAATTTCAAATTTACACTAGTTAAAGCTATTAAAATTTCACCATGGGCTGTAGAATGGGCCACTCCTCCCTGAGGACTTATTAGCAGTTAATGGTCACTGGGAAAGGGTGGCCATTCTCTTCAGTAGTGTAGCCAAGCACCAATTGCCCATGCACCAGTAAATAATCCCCAACTAGAGCAAACAACCTAATTAAACTCAGTCACAAAAAAAAAAGAACGTGTTGTGTTGGGAAGAGGAAGAAATTTCAGCAGAAGAAGGGGGATGAGAGGGGGTAAGATTGAGTTAAAAATTACCAAAATTCATTATATACAGGTATGAAATTATCAAAAATGTTTAAAACTACTGAAATTTCATATTTAAAACACCACCCTCGGGCCCTCTAGAATTAGTCATTTTCAAGAGCAAGAGATTTGAATAGCATATTCCTCAGAATCAACAAAGGAAAGCAAAAATTAAAGGACATTTATAATAAACTTGAGAAAAGAAAGGATAAGTTAATGATTTTATATTCAGCTGTCATCTTCTAAGCAGAAAGCCTACGGAACTGACATTTAAATACCCAATAACTCAAAAGTGCTCTGTCCACAGTCCTTTTCACAGATGATTTCTAGCCAACTAAAAAGACTGCAGAAATCTAGCCCACGTACTGTCAGCTCCTAACCAATAAGGATAATGAGTATACAGCAGCCCACCCCATCGTCAAATACATGGGTTCTACATGGTTGGCTTCAAACAGCCATGGATCATAAATATTCATCTCAAGTTTCAAGCGAATTCAAAAAAGCAAAAGTTGAGTTTGCCACAAACTGAGCCATGTTCTAAACCCATAGAGGTGAATCTATGCAAATAATGAAAGCAGTTGAGTCACTGGGCTCCTGAGTGAAGGAGGAAAGTGGGGGAACACAGATGAGACCCTAATTCCTTCTCTCCCTATGTAAGTTTCTCTTTCTTCATTATTATAACCCCAAATTGAGCTAACAGAGATCTATCCTGATGGGTGATAGAACCTAACAGTCACCAGCTTGTAGCCAGAAAGACAAAACCCAACCCCTGTATCAGAAAAGACACATGGACGTGTCCACCTTTGGACTAATAGCAGAGAGAAAGAAAATCACATCCAGGGGGGGGGGGCGGCATGATTCAAACCCAATAAAAACCCAGATCCACCTCTCTGCCCAGCTCTGAGACCCTTCCTCTAACCAAGGTGTCTGCAGTGTTTGCCAATAAACTCCACTTTTGCTTTGCCCTGAGCCATTTTCCTGTCTTTTAATTCTTTAACTGGCAGAGGTAAAAGAACCCACCTGCCAGCTGCTATCACAACCTTCTAAGTGCTTAGAGAAAGAACATACGAAAGCTATTGCTGACATGTGCTGTGTAGCTGAGCCTAGGACTCTTGAGTCTACTTTACGTGTCCAGGCTGTTTTCTTGGCATTGTTCCTAAACAGCTATTTCCATGACATCTCCATTATGCTGGGTATTCTGAGTAATCCAGAGATGATCTGAAGTCTATGGGTGGATACCACTCTAAATCAAGGTAAGTTAATTTTCTAAATGTGAACTTGAATGGATTACACGGGTTTGATGCTGCATCCTTTCTCCATAACTGCATCCAAGAATGACAACTCTTGGTACATAAGGCAGTGGCCTCCTTTCTTCTACATCTCCCCTTCCCTGTCTTCACCACTCTTTCTGTCCACCACTAGCTTGCTTCTTACACATTCTTTTTTCCTCCCAACTGTTGACTATCATGGTGATCCATCTTCCCACTCAATCCCGAGATCCCATCAAATGTCTTCCCTGGTACCAACACTTGACAAGCACACAGGCTGCTGTTGCCCACCCTGCCCCCAGTCCCCACTGCCAGCACCTGTTCTTGTTCTAGCCTCCTCCCATTGCTCTCCACCCACTCTTTTCAAAGTACCCCTTGCTCTTTCTCCTCCCACTGCTCATGTTGCTTAAGTTACAGAAAGGTGCCAGAGAGAACAGACTTCGGTAGCATGAACATATGTACACAAACACACATGCACACATCCATGCCTGCATACATACACATGTTTGGGTGCACACATACTTAAGCACAAGTAACAACATTTTATCAGAAGCCAAAATGATGACCATATCTCCCCAACTACGAGTACCATGACTCAAGAAAAGCCATAAAGTATGATAAGGGCCAGAGCCTCCCTTCTGCCACTATGTGAACATTGGCAAATGGACTTCAGTCACTAGCCCCAAACACAAAGCTCTAATTATGTTTTAGTCAGCCAGGCGTTGGTGGCGCACACCTTTAATCCCAGCACTCGGGAGACAGATGCAGGCGGATCTCTATGAGTTCGAGGCCAGCCTGGTCTCCAGAGCGAGTGCCAGGATAGGCTCCAAAGCTACACAGAGAAACCCTGCCTCGAAAAACCAAAAAAAAAAAAAAAGAAAGAAAGAAAGAAAGAAAGAAAGAAAGAAAGAAAGTCCAGTAAAATTGGCTGAAGCAATGATTAATATTGTCAACTTAACAGGATCTGGAGCCACCTGGGAGACAAGCCTCCAGTTACCCCATGAGTGATTACTCAGCCACTGGACATGTCAGTGAGACAGCACCATCCTCTAGGCAGGGGTCCTGAGCTGTAGAAAATGGAGAAAGTGAACTGAGCATAAGCATTCATCTTTCTCTGCTGTCAGATTGTGGCTAGGATACAACCAGCTGCTTCACGCTCCTGCTGCCTCAACTGACCTGCTCTTATGATTGTACCTTTGAACTGTGTTCTAAAATAAAGCCCTTCTCCCTAGAGTTGCTTTTGTCAGGATATGCCATCATAACAACAGGAAAAGAAAGTTGGCATTGTTAGGAAGTGTTTTCCTGTTTTCAACACCTAGCAAACTTCCAATAGCTGTTAGGAATAAAGCTGTCTTATAAGTAAAGTTGTTGCACAGTTATGGGCAGAATTTTTCTGCAGAGTTTTATGCCCAAAGCCTATAGGGGATAGGACAAAGTAGCAACGTTATTGTTCATTATTATTTTATGTTTGTGTGAGTGTCTACATGTATGCATGTGCACCGTGTGTATGGTACCAGTGGAGGCATTGGATCCCCCGGAGCTGAAGTAATGAGAGCTGAACCTGGGTTCTCTGCAAGAGCAGCAAATACTGTTAGCCATCCCTTCAGTCCCAAGTAATAGTATTTTTAAATTGAAATTAAATCTTTATATATTTATAATTCTTTGTCTAAACTCTTCCCATAGTTCTAACAATAGGTAACATTTTTACAATTTTCTAGAAGTCCCCCTACACTTGTGGCAAGAAGATGTATAAGCCTGCCCTGGCCAGCGGGGTTCTGGTAATTCATGGGTCCTGAGGGGAACTAAGCCTGAAAATAAATGGGCAAGAAAGAAAGAGCGAGACCAAGCAATGTGTTGTCAAGGTCTGTTTATTTAAACTTAAGCAATGAGTTTTTAAAGAGAAAGGAGGAAGTAAAGGAAGAGGAAGTAAGGGAGGGGAAGGAATGGATGTTAAATGCCCTCAGGCCTGGGCAGGTGTCCCGGAATTTTCTCGGAATTTTCTCGTGGTTTATCTCGGAACACTATCCTAAGGGGTGGGGTGCTTGACTAAATTGGCGGTTTAGCATAGAGGTCGCCAAGCCTCTTGTAAAGGAGACTTTTATATCTGACCAGGGCTGGCTCCTGACATAAGCCTTGGATTTTCTCCTCAACCAGTGGGACCTACCTTGTGATATGATTAAGTCTTGTCAAAATTAATGTCATTTATAAAGCATGTGCTGCTAGACCCAAGTTGTATTTTCAAGGGAACCATACATGGTGTGCATGCTGGAGAGAGAACAAAAAAGGACCCCTAGGAAGGGCAGACTTAACATCATTTAGGAAAAGACCATAGTAAGTATGTTTACTTCTTTCTTTATTTTTGAGGATTTTATACATATATACAACAAAATGTGGCCATTTATACCCCCATTATTCTCCTCTAACTTCACCCCTATCCCCCTAATGTGCTCCCTCTCAACTTCATCTATTCTTGTTGTCATGGGGGGATAAGCCACTGATCCCAGTTAGTGCTACCTAGGTGTGCATGGGTGTGGAACCATCCACTGGAGCACAGGAAAACTACCAGTGGTCACAACTTCAAAAAAAATAATACTCTACTCTCCCCAATAGCTCCTTAGTAAAGGGTAGGAGCTGGAAGTCATCTTTCCTGTGTGAGAATTTTGGCTGGTTTTATCTTGTGCAGTCAAGTATAGTGCCTATGAGTTACCAAATGCATCAACATAGATCACAGCTCTCCTCCCCATCCTCTGGCTCTTACATTCTTTCTGCCCCTTCTTCTGTGGTTTTCCCATGAGCCTTCTTGGAGGTGGAGGTAATATAAATATCCCCAGTTAGAGCCAAGCACTAAGTCTCTTCTCAGCACTTTGACCAGTTATGCATCTCTCCACTGACTCTGTCAGAAGCTTCTCTGACCAGGGCTGAGAGCAGTCCAGGTCTGTGGACATGTGCATAAATAGTAAGAAGGCAGCTTGACAACACTACCTTTTAACAAAATAAAAATAGTATATTCTACTCTAGGACCTATGTCTTACCAGCTATAGACTTTTGACTAAGACTATAGCAACAGGCATAAAATCCCCTCCTATGGAGTGGATCTCAAATTCAATCAGAACATTGTTAGTTACACATACAACAGCTGTGGCACTGTTGCACCAGTAGGCACCTCTAACTTAGCAGGCCAGTATTGTAGCATGCAGCATTCAGCACTGGGTAAAACCACTGGTATACTGTCATACCCAGCAGTCCATACAGCACCATCAGAACTATGAAAACTGCCAGTAGGAAGTTTCCCAGTGTATTGAGATTACTTTCCCTAGTTCCTTCAGCCAAAGTTGTGATGTCTTCAGCAACAGAATTTACCATGTATTTATGTTGGGTAACCAAGGGCATTGGCAATAGCCAGTGCTTGTTGGGAGAGCTCTCCAACTTCCCTGAGCAACAACTTGCAGAGACACCCCAAGCCTTGTATGGCAATTTTTGTTTAGTAATCCATTTCTTCTGTGAGCATAGTGAGGACTTTCAACTACAAGTTCTGCTCTTGAATACCAAAGTCAATAGAGTCATGTTTTCTGGTGTGATTGTGCTAAATATCCTACAACCTGAGAGCACAGACAGACTTAATATCCTACACTACAGTTCAGTGAAAGCCAATGAGTTCTGAAGTCATCCAACCTAAGAATAGAGAGATGCATCCAAAGTGCCCCTGAGTATCCTTCTATCATCACTTATCAAGTCCCACCAGGGGACAAAGGACTGAAGATTTATTGTCTCCTATTGCTTTCTTTCTTCTACCTCCATACTCCCTCTGCCCACTCTACCCTCTCTCTTAATATTTGCAGTGTTCTGTTCATGGATTTTGTTCAACACACTATGTAGGGAGAAACCCTGATTAAGAGGTACCGCCAACCATGCCCACTTGAGAAGGAGGGAGGCATGGACACGGCTCTCTTTTGCCTGGCTGAGCTGACTAGGAAGCATTTTGTGGGTCTGTCCTGCTGTGGTGCAAACCTGGTCACTGGCTCCCTTGCATGAATACTTTTTCCCAATAAATACCATTTATCAACCTATTTCTGACTCCACTTTGTAATCATCAATAATACTAGATATTATAACAAATGTATAGTGGCTCACACCTATAATCCCAACATGGAGGAGACAGGGGTTGGGAGTGACACAAGTTTGAAGTCAATCTGGCCTACACAGTAATTTCTGGGCCAACAAGCACTACTTAGCCAAATCTGGTCTTCCAAAAAAATGCAAAGGATACATAAATAAATAAATACTTTTGACCTTCTCTAGATAGACACTTTTCTATAAATGTTTCAAATACTTTTATTGCAGTTATCAAACAATTGTAATGGCTGAGAATTTTTCCAAGTTTTGAGCTTGTCATCTGGTCTCAGATCCAACTGTTAGAATAAATCTCAACGTGACCACATGCTTCTTTGTTGGACCTTGCCCCCCCATTAGCTGCTTCTATTTATTTGTCACATAGCCCCCATGGATAGTACAGGATATTAAGGATAAAAAGAGAAATGAGACAGAACTAACAAAAGAGACTGGAGCCAATTATTTTTATAAAAAGCTGTTAATATAGAACCATTGCAGTATTAATTACAATAGGGTGACACCAATTAAATTTTCATAGCAATTCCTGACACTCTCTATGTCTGCATAATATGTGCACTTATGACTGCTTTCTCATGTACCCTTCCTGTGCAAACACATATCAACATGTAGCTAAACTCTGAAATGACTCTCTAGACTTTCAAAGTGTTCAAAATGAAGTATTAACTCCAGTGTGTTTGTTGACAATGACAGATACTGTTGAGTCTCACTTAAGACTTTTCCCTTATGCAAAATAATGAATAATAATCTTCAACTATATTCAAATAACAATTTTTATAGTTCAAATTTTAGAGGCCAAAGATGTGTGTGTGTGTGTGTGTGTGTGTGTGTGTGTGTGTGTGTGTGTGTGCATACACATGCAAAGTTTTAAAGTGGAATAATGGAATTGAATTGAAAACCCTGATATTAATCCACACACCTACAAAAACCTGATTTTTAACAAAGAAGTTAAACTTATAAAATGAAAAAAAAAGAAAGCATCTTCAACAAATGGTGCTAGTATAACTGGATGCTGGCATGTAGAAGACTGCAGAGAGAGCCATATCTATCGCCATGCACAGAACTTAAGTCCAAATGGATCAAAGACCTCAACATAAATCCAGCCACACTGAACCTCTTAGAAGAGAAAATGGGAAGTACCCTTGAACAAATTGGTACAGGAGACAACTTCCTGAACATAACACCAGTAGCACAGACATTGAAATCGACAATTAATAAATGGGACCTTCTGAAACTGAGAAGCTTCTGTAAGGCAAAGGACACAGTCAACAAGACAAAATGGCAGCCCACAGAATGGGAAAAGATCTTCACCAACGCCGCGTCTGACAGAGGATTGTTTTCCAAAATATACAAAAAACTCAAGAAGCTAGTCACCAAAACACCAAATAATCCAATTAAAAAGTAGAGTATAGAACTAAATAGACAATTCTCAATTGAGGAATCTAAAATGGCTGAAAGACACTTAAGGAAATGCTCAACATCCTTAGCCATCAGGGAAATGCAAATCAAAACAGCTCTGAGATAACATCTCACACCTATCAGAATGGCTAAAATAGAAAACACCAAGACAGTTTATGCTGGGGTGGGGGGAGGCAGGTTGGTGGGTGACATGGGAAGATGGGACGGAGAAGGAACTGGGATTGATATGTAAAACAAGATTGTTTCTAATTTAAATATTTTTTTAAAAAGGGAAACAACCACATTCTGATTCATTTCCCAGTAGAAGGCTTTTAGGTGCAGGAAGTCACTATCCCCAAACATACAGCCTTAATGAACTCATTTATACATAAGCAACACATGACACATCCAGTTTATATTTCTGATCACTTTTATTAATTAGAGAAATGATCTGTGTCAAAATAGTAACAGGGATCAAGCACTGTTAAAACTAGAACAAGAGCCAGTGAGGTAGCTGAGAGGGAGAGGGTAAAGCCATCATGCCTGACATCTGAGTTTGATCCCAGAACCCAGAACTTCAGCAAGTTTTCCTCGAACCACACACACACACACACACACACACACACACACACACACACACACACAGATAAATAAATATAAATGAGATTTAAATAATCAAAAATACAGTAGCAGCTGTGTTAATATTCAATTCTGAGAACTTCTGTCAAAATATGAAAAGTCTCACCCAGGCGTTATAGTAGATCCAAAACCTCTAATTTCTCACTACAAACACAACCAACGATACCTAAAGCTTCACCTGGACCTCCAGTGCCTCATCTTACCATTCTCATCTCATTCCAATAAGGCTTATAAAATCACTCATGAAGGTGTCTGGTTACTATCAGAGTGACCATGCTATGTTTCATATCACAGTCCTTGAAAATATTGTCTTCATAAGTACTGTGGTTGCTTCAGCAAATTTAGAAAGTGTTTTCCTCACTGCTCTCCCTGTCTCTGAACTGATAATAATAAGGATTTCTTTCTGCCTCAGTCCAAGAGAACATTTGTCTTATTAGCTCTGGAGTTCTGTCACACCTAATTCATTCAGTGGTAGGAGTAAGAATTGATGGCTTAGGGCTCAGTTCTGAAAATGCAGTCTCAACTCATTAAAAAGCAAGCAAACATAGCAACACATTTATCTATATGTTCACCACTATGGAATAAATGTCCAGCAAACAAGATATACATATATATATATATATATATATATATAATATATATATATATATATGCAGTAAGTGCCACATGAAAGGGGCTTTCTTTTATTTCTTAGGAAAGTGATTTAGCCCAAAAATCTATTCTCTTCCTCATGAAAACTTAGCAATAGAGGAGGTGCACCATAATTCTTCTTATGAAAGGATAGATACACAGAGTAAGTCCACTAAGGAGAGAAGGGGAATTAGGTAATATATCTGATATCAGCGGTGGACTAGGCATCCAGTCTGCTCTCTCTACCTTAGTGGAGGCACCATCATCATCAGATAAGGAAACCAAGGTCTAACATCAAAGCAACCTCTGGGTGGAATTCACACCAGGCCTGTGATGAGTCACCACCACTAAATCAATGACATCATCAGAGAAGCACCTTTTCCTCCAGTGTCTACTGCTTCACAACTCCTTTCTCCCCAGCTTTGTTTCCAGACAGGATCTAATGTAGCCCAACTGACTCAGACTCTTGAACCTCCTACCTCTACCTCCCAGATGCTGGGATTATAGATGTGTACCACCACATCTGGCCTGTCTTCCTCTTCATTCCAGTCATTAACAAGTAGTTCTTGATCATCTGCTCTCAATCTTGCATATATTAAACACTAGGAAAATTGTGGTAAATGAGAGGGACGAGGCTCTTGTGTTAACAAAGCTTAAGAGAAAGCAAAGAAGAAAGCTGTCTAGTAAAGAAATACAGTATTTAATGTTCTGATAAATGTTATTGAAGAACAGAAAGCCAGAAATGAAAGCTAATTGAGACAAGATGTGTCTGATAATAGCTTTTTTACTTACTGTGTTTAAGATGTTGAAATAGACCCAACTAAATAAAAACTTACAGGAAAAAAAAGTCCCTAGCAGAATTGGCAGGTACAAAGGTCCTGAGGCAGTACATCAGCTGCAGGTGTCCAGTTCCTTCAATTTTCTCAAAAAATAAAATAAGATAAATAACAATAACCTGTGGTCATTCATTGTAGTTTACTGAGATCTAAAAAAAAAAAAAAAAAAAAAAAGATTGAATGTTAAAAGAGAATTTTCAAAGTTGAAATTTTTTCCAGAGAGAAGTACTCAAGAGGCAATCAATCTCCCTGCTCCTCTTGCCTCATCTGGTGCCATTGAACACATTACTAAGACACTGTTGATGCCCAGCACAGAAAATCCCCAGCGTAGCACTATGCCATGCTCCAACACTTTGTGAGTCAAATTCGAGGAACTGAGACTGCATTTCCCTTTGTAACAATGATCTAATTGTACATTAGACCTTCAAGCTAGTCTATGGAGCATGCCTAGATTCTAAAATGCTACTGATCGACTGTAAATTAGCAATGGAAAACAGAATCTTGTCACACAACATGGGATGAAATGGGAGAAAACATTGACTGAGAGGTGATTTATCTTGAACAGCATTGTGTAGAGAAAGTCAAACACAAGAATGATGACACAGAAGGACATTTTAAAGTGGTTTTCCTGGCAACTCTTAAAAATTTTGGTAAATTAAATATGTAAGATCTTAAAAAAAAAAAAAAAGAAGGGATTTTGAGAGCCCATCCCATGTGAAGGGATGCTCTCTTGACCTGGACACATGGGGAAGGGCCTAGGCCTGGCCCAGGATGATGTGGTAGACTTTGGGGAGCCCCTTTTGAGGGCCTTACCCTGCCTGGGGAGTGAAGGGGGGATGGCTAGGGGCAGGTGGGATGTTGGGGGGGAGGGGAGGAAGAGGGGGAAGGGATTGACATCTGAATCAAGCTTGTTCCTAATTTGAACTAATAAAATAAAATAAAATAAAATAAATTTTGGTAGAGAATAAGTGGATTCATTCTCTCTCCTTCATGAACTGGCTTTCTGTTTTCTTATGTAGTTGCTATACTGACGGTTTTCTGTTGTGTAATCATTTGTGATTAAAGATGGTTGGCCTAAAGTTCTTCCTAAGTTTTGATAACATTAGGAGCTCATGCAGGGTACAGGAAGAGTGGGTGTGGGACATGCAGAGATATTTATGTCAGTAGTCTGCAATTGGCATCCATCAAAACTGTTGGGCTGTAGAAACCCATTGCCGAGCCTCCTGCTCCACACTCAGATCTGTAGACCTGGGATAAGGCCAAGACCATATTTCTAACAAATTTCCAGTAATGCTGATACTGTTATTACCAGAATGATGATGGGGAAACTGATATAAATACAAAGGGTTAAAAGCCAAAAGCACCCCTAAAATCCTGCCAGGCTGAATACTGTCTTGATGTTCAGGGAAGGAAGCGACCAGATACTGATTGCACTGTGGGTGATTGGAAATGACCCATCTATCAGTGTTCCAAAGTGTTGGAGGTCATAGTGGGATTAGTAAATTTTCCCATATTTATAGTCTTTGTTCTTCTGATAAAAAAAATTAGTTTCAGGGTTGTCTGAAGTCAGGTAGGACATTGACCATCTAGCTCATAACTATGCTACTGGGAGGTGCCGTCTCACACAGCTCAGCTGTCTATATTCAGTGCCTACTGAATATAGTTTTAAAAAAAAAAGGAAAGAAACACTGGAGATTCAGTGGTTAAGAGCACTGATTACTTTTCCAGAGGACCTAGGTTCAATTCTCAACCCCCACATGGTAGCTTACACCTGTCTATAACTCCAGTTCCAGGAGCTCCAACACCCACATGTAGTCATAAATGCAGCCAAAACACCAATACACATGACATAAAAATTAATTAATTAATTAATTAATTAATTTAAAAAACTGGGACAAACAAGAGATGTTGAGGAAGCCAGCTTGATAGCTGCTCTAATTGCTCTCATGACAAACCGCTCTGACCAAAAGCTCCCTGAGAAGGAAAGGGTTTCTATGGGCTTATGCTTCTAGGTCACAATCCATCATTGAGGAAAGTCGGGGTAAGAACTAACCCAGAAAACTATGAGGCATGTTGTTTACCACTCACTCTCCGGCTAATGCTCAGCTCTCTAATAAAGTCCAGACCAATCTGGAGGAACTGAGGAAAGGGTGTACTGCTCACAGAGGGCTGGTACCTCCCACATCCATCATCAACCAAGATAATCAGTGATGTGGACATCAACCAATCTGAGCTCAGCAACCCCTGCCCCATTAAGACTCCCTGTGATGGTGCTGGGCATGTCAAAATGACAGCCAAGGTTTACAAAGATAGTGACACAGACCTATAATTCCAATGACTCAAGAGGCTAATGCAGGAAGACTGGGCTTTCAAATCCTACCTATACAGCTTGTTGAGTCTCAAGTGAACAACAAAGTAACACCCTGCATCCAATTAAAAGGCAAAAAGGCTGAGAATTGTGCAGTAGTGAAAGAATACTTACCTCACATTTTTCAAAGGTCTAGGCTCAGTCCTTATTACTGAAAAACAAAAAGTATGTAAGATATTGCAATGGTCCAGCAGTTACTTAGCATGTGGAAGCATTGGATTCAGTTCCCAGTACTACAAAGAGAGAGAGAGAGAGAGAGAGAGAGAGAGAGAGAGAGAGAGAGAGAGAGGTGAGAGACAGTGAGGGAGGGAGAACAAAGTCTATCTAAATGGAGACACGGTTAGATACCCAAATAGCTAAGGGATCCTGAACAACCCCTGAAAGAACTACAAGCACAGCATAATGGTGTTTAAGACGGCAAAGGTCCTTCTACCCAGAGAATGGGCCAAAGAAAGTATGATGTTCAGATGTCTTTGTGAACAATGGATAGAACTGAGGGCTTGATACATTAAGGGCAAAAACGGAGAAATTACAGAAGAGACAAATAAATAAATGCCCAGGGAGAGAGGAGTGATGTGAGTTGCATGAATGGAGGTAGGTAGGAGAGCAAAGAGTTCATTTGGGCTGGATGGCAGATGGAGGTTTTCTGTCCTGCCAGGTCCCACAGCCGCTTCAGCCCCAAATAAGCAGACAAAGACTTATATTAATTATTAAACTATTGGCCAATGACTAGGGCTTCTTACTGGCTAGCTCTCTCTTAATCTTTTAACCCATTTCTATTAATCTACGTATTGCCACAAGGTTGTGGCTTACCCAGTAATGCTCAGGCATGTTACTTCTCCGGCAGCATGGCATCTCTCTCTGGCAGGCTCCCTCTGCCTATCTTTCCCAGAATTCTCGTCTCCTAGCCCCACCTATCTTCCTACATCCATTAGCCAAACAGTATTTTGTTCAACCAAGAAGAGAAACATATATACAGAAGGACATCCTCCATCGTCAGCCCATACCAGGAGTGGGAAAGGCAAACTGACATCAGACTTCAGTCCTTAAATAACACACATTTGATAGCTAATGTATCTACTTATGGATCTACTGGTTTTAGAGCCAAGCAGGAGATTCACATTTGAGAGTCTCTATGAGAGAGTTCCAGAGAAGATTAACGGAGGAGGGAAGGCCCACCAGGGATGTGCTAAACACTGCCCTCTAGACTGAGGTCATGGCCCTAATTAAAAGAATGGAAATGAGCTAAACACCAGTATTCTTTTCTCTCTGTTCCCTGACTGTGGGTACAATGTGAGCAGCTTCTTCAAGCTCCAGCTGCCACCCATCCCCTGCAGTGGAGGACTGTGCCATCGGACTGTGAACCTAAATAAACCCTCCTCAAGTTAATTTTGTTAGGGATTTTGTCAAAGCAACAAAAGTAACTAATACATCAGGCTGGATAAAAACAAACAAAAAAAAAAAAACAAGCAATGAAATTGTCTAGGTATCTGTGGAGAAATAAGTGCTTTTCAGCATAGAAGCTCAAACTTAGGATAATTCGTTGGACCTTAGAAAATGTGGGTGCACTGATAAAGTGGCTGTCTCATTCCAGGACTGAAGAAGGAACTGAGAGGGGGACAGTGATGAGAAAAGAGGGGAGGGAAAGAGTTGTGTGATAGTGTCACAGGGGCCCTTCATGTTCATTTGAGATCAAAGATAGAAACACAAAAGAACAAAAAGGACTATATTTTGAAGCTAGGTAACCTGGAAGTACCTATAACAATATCATAGAAACTTCTAAGAAAAAATTCTGATGATGGTAGCCTCCCTGTACTCTACAGTAGGATGAGAACTGTAACAAACTCCCAGCAACCTCAGCCAGCTGCACTGCCCTTCAACTGCTGTCCCTCAGCTCCAGGGTGTAATGCGTTTTCCAGTCCTCATTTCTACATCTGAGAGTGAAAACATTTAACTGAAACACTGACCCCAAAGCAGAATTTAACCTAGCTATGTATAATGCTTTGTTCTGCTGTTATGATAAAACACCATGACCACAAGAAATTTGGGAAAGAAAGGATTTATTTCATCTTACAACTTGTAGTACATCATACACAGAATTCAGGGCAGAAAGTCGAGGCTGGAACACGGAGGCAGAAACTGATGTCTAGGCCACAGAGGAGTGCTGCTTACTGGTTTGTACCCCCATGACTGGCTCACCCTGCTTTCTCACAAAACTCAGGACCACCTGACTAGGGGTAGCACTATTCACAGTGAGCAGGCCCCTTCCATATCAATAGTCAATCAAGAAAATGTACCACAGGCTGGCCCACAGGGCATTTTCTCAACTGAGGCTCCATCTTTCCAAAAGATTCTAGCTTGTGTCAAGTTAATCTAAAACTAGCCAGCACAAATGCCTTGGTTTTTCTTTCTACTCTGCTTTATTCCACTTTACATGATGCTCATTGCAATCATCACATCTCATAGTACAAACTCAGGTTGCCTCCCCTAGTCCCAAACATAATCCCTAAGACATTATAGGAAGGGTTGTTTTGAATCAGATGGAAGTTGAAAAAAATATGTGGGAGCACAGATATACTTCCTATTCTTCAGAACATTCTAGAGTATTCTTCAAGCAGGCCAGACATCTGCAATTGTCAAGCTTTAAAATAATGGACAACAGCTCCAAGAAAGAAAGGGGGAGTGGCTTTGCACTTACTTAGGAAAAATTCCATTGAATCGTAGTTTGCTCACACCTTATGAAAATCAAACACTGTATATCAAAACATCTACCCGTAGTTTAGTTAGCTGAGATGACAGAGGCTGGCCACTCATATTTTAATGGCAACTTCACTCTGAATTAATTTTATTATTTAATTTTAATTAATTTTTCTGAAGGTTTAAATGGGAATAATTTGGGACTGCAGTCATTGCTATTAGTGAAGATCCAAGTTCAGTCCCCAGCACCCACATCAGGCATCCCACAACTACCACACACACACACACACACACACACACACACACACACACACACAAAGAAAAAATATAAATAAATCTTCAAACAAATATTTCTTCTGATGCCATTTAATTCACAAGAAAATTCAGAAGAGGAGAAGGAAAAGGATTACTTGCCAGCACCATAAGAGAGATATAAGTTAAGCACCATTGTCCATACCCTTTTAAATAAAAATAAAGCATTACAATAGGAAAGACATAAATAAAGATGAATCAATTTGTAAAATTGCTGGTTATAGCCAACCTTAGAAACTTCCTTTCATCTGTCAAGATCCTGTGGAGATTCAGCAGTCAGCAATAATGGAACAGGCCTTGCCCCCCAGTCAGGACTGACCTGCGGACCAAGAGTTGCCCACAGATATGCTGGAGATAATTTGTCTTCTCAGATTTATTACCCATAATACATCACTTTAATGAAACACATTCCACATATGTGCTTCCCTGGAGGAACACTGGGAAAAACAGAAACACACGATGGTTGTCACAACCAACTCACACAGTTTTTGTTAGAAAAACAAACACAACTTTTTAAATGACCTAGAGTGGACATTGATATGCTTAGAACTTTACTAAGAACTTAACACAAGTAAGATTCTCTAACACCTCAAACAGGGGCACTGTCCCAGCTAGAATTACTATTGCCATAATGAAACACAATGACCAAATGCAACTTCGGGAGGAAAACTTTGGTTTTCAAGGCACTGTTCTTCACCAAAGGCAGTCGGAACAGGAACTCAGATAGGGAGGGAACCTGGAAGCAGGAGCTGACACAGAGGCCAAGGAGAAGTTCAGCTTCCTAGCTTGCTCTCTATGGCTTGTTCAGCCTGCTTTCTTAAAGAACCCAAGACCAGCAGCCAAGGGAAGGCACCACATGCAATGGGCTGGACCTTCCCACATCAATCACTAGTTAAGAAAATGCCCTACAGCTGGATCTTATGGAGCCATTTTCTGAACTGAGGTTCCCTCCTCTCAGATGACTTTAGTTTAGATCAATTTGACATAAAATTACCAGTACATAAGCATGTATCATCCCCAAGATGGTAAACTGAGCCCCTAAGAAACAAGTAATGATAGGGGTCGGTGGAGGGCGGGAGGATGGGAGGGAGAGGGAACTGGGATTGATATGTAAAACAAGATTGTTTTCTAATTTAAATTTTTTAAAAAGGCGTGGCCTGGGGGGCCATGGAAAGAAAAAAAAAGAAGCCAAGTAAATCACATAAAGCCAAATAGCTGGGAAGCCATCTAAGTTGTTGAGGCTCAAAGATCAGATTCATGTTAGATGAGTAACATTTGTTATCCACCATCAGATATCCCTGGTACCCATGTAAAGGGTGGCACATGCTTGCAATTCACAGGGCTGGGAGAGGGGAGACAGGAGAATACCCGGGACTTTCTGAATAGCCAGCACAGCTTGAGAAAATATTATGATCAATGAAATGTTACTTTTCATTGTATTCAGTAGCTGCTCCTTAGGCAACTGCTATCCTACTCTGCAATGGCAACTCTGCAGCTACCAGTAGCGTTTTGGCTGCACTGGCCATAACCAGGTGGGAATTCTGTTCCCTCAGGCCCTTGCTCTGTCATAGCTACTATAGAACTCCGGATTCAAAGGTTGGGGTGAAATTCTGCTCACTCAGAGAGGCTGAATAACAAGTAGCTAATCTCTCCTAGCTCTCATCTCCCCCCAAAAAGGGTGTCCTTCTGCTCAGCCCCCACTTAAGAACTCTCACTACACATGGTTCCTCCCGACCACTATTCCACAACAAAAACGTGCTTGAATATAGAGGCTCTTCAGCAGGCTCATCATCAAGACCTCCAGCAATCCATCTTCCCAGATGCTTGGCTATCGAGATTGTTTTCCCCGTATCTTCCACCCCCTAATCCATTTACCTCCCTCTACCTTTTGGGTTTCATTTCTTTCCATCAGTAGCCATGGTAACAACCGCTGATGAAACCTAAGCCAAGCATCTCAAAAGCATCTTGAAGCCCAGGGCTCTTGGCTGCATTCTTCGTGGGGCCAGACTGTGACCACGCAAACAAAGTAGCACTCTTCCCCTTCTTTCTCGTTTATTTCCCACCCGCTTATTGGCAGCCACGACCATTTGTGAAGCTTGGAGATGATTGTCTGGTACATTTATATTCATAAACTGGCAGATCAGTCTTTCAGTATTTCAGAGCACGCCTGCACTGGAAACTGTTGGGTTAGCCTCCTCGTGCACTATTAACCCTTACCTAAGCGCTAAGCCTTTGCCACATGCGCTTCTCTGTAAGATTTTCTAGTTGCTGCCTGTCTTAAGCAGACCTGATTCTTCAGACCATGATGCTCCCTCTGGCTTCCCATCTACACTAAAGATTCAATGGAATTTCACCACAGTGGGACTCTTAGGATTTCTCTGCTGGACTATGAATAGCAACAGATGTGAGAGTGACATCCTAAAGCAGACTTCATTCCATGTATTCCACCTAAACACAGTCCTGATTAGATTCATGAATTTACCCAGATGGAATATCTAATTACTCGCTGCATGGCTTTAAATCAAAGGAGACTGTGAAACAATGAGCATCTGTCTGGAACACATTACTACACACAGAGTGAACAGAGAGGGTTACATCATGGATAGGCCACATACATCTGAGGGTGTGGATACCAACAGCACAGACTTCTTTTTAGCTTAATCATATTTTCAATGACCTCATTTGTTAGCAATCATTCCTCCTTAAAGTGACCAAATTTGAGCTTTCTCTCCAGTAATACTAATGACTTTTTAATGGGCTCTAATCCATAAACATGCTTCACAGGATCAGAATGCAAAAGCATATTTGATTTGTAGCTCCTTAATTTTTTTTTTCATTTTTAAAGATGTGTGTGTGTGTGTGTGTGTGTGTGTGTGTGTGTGTGTGTGTGTGTGTGTGTATGCAAAGGCACTAGGGATCAAACCCAGGACCTTGAGTGTGATAGACAAGTACTCTACCACTGAGCTATTTGCCTCTAGCCCTAGCCTCAATTTTAATAAACTTTTGGTAGTGGTGTTTTGTTTGGGACAAGGTCTTATTGTGCATTGAAAACTGGCCTCAATCTCACAGTCCTCTCCTGCCAGCCTCCCAAGTGCTGGGATTACTGCCATGAGTCAACACACTTGGTTTTACAATTGATAGTTTGTGGGTGCCTGTCAACAAAAAATCTTTGAAGTTTTCCTCCATTCTTTCAGTCTTTCTTCAACCTTACTTTTTTTTATTACATAAAGATTTTTTTATTTTCCTGTATTTTTAACGATTTTTTTTATTAGTTCAAATTAGGAACAAGCTTGTTTCACATGTCAGTCCCTTCTCCCTCTCCCTTCCCTCCCTCCCAATCCCCTCCCCCTCCTTCTCCCCCAACCTACCCCCACCCCAACCATCCTCCACTACCCAAGAAAGGTGGGGCCCTCAACAGAGGCTCTGCAAAGTCCACCATATCATCCTGGACTGGGCCTAGGCCCTTCCCCATGTGTCCAGGGCAAGAGTGCATCCCTTCATGTGGGATGGGCTCTCAAAGTCCCTTCTTCTACCAGGGAAAAATACTAATCCACTACCAGATACTCTACCCTCTAGAGTGCAGAGGCCTCCTCATTGACATCCATGTTCAGGGGTCTGGATTAGTCCTGTACTGGCCTCCCAGACAGCATCTGGGGTTGGTGTGTTGCCCCTTGTTCAGGCCAGCTGTTTCTGTGGGTTCACCAGGCTGGTACTGACCCTTCGATCTTCATTCCTCCCTCTCTGCAACTAAGTTCCAGAGTTCAGTTCAGTGTATATCTGTGGATGTCTGCCTCTGCTTCCATCAGCCACTGGATGAGGGCTCTAGGATGGTATAAAAAGTAGTCCTCAATCTCATTTTAGGGGAAGGGTATTTAGGTTATCCTCTCTACCATTGCCTGGATTGTCAGTTCGTGTCATTCTTGTAGGTCTCTGGAAATCTCCCTAGTGCCAGATCTCTCCTCAGACCTCAACCTTAATTTAGAAGAGTAGAAACTGAATCTCTGAGAGATTGACTAGGTCAATTGTGCTCATATAAGCATGCAACAAGGCAGGAGTGGGACTCCTAATTTGGGGTTGTGTCTGTTTCCCATAATTTCAGTTGCCTGTAAGTTGCATAAGCATCAATGACATCTGAGATGAGCACTTCTAACCACCATGTTTCTGTAGTTGGTTTTTGGTTGTTTTTTTTTTTTAAGATTTACTTATTATGAATACAACATTCTGCCACCATGTATGTCTGCATGCCAGAAGAGGGCACCAGATCTCATTATAGATGATTGTGAGCCACCATGTAGTTGCTGGGGATTGAACTCAGGACCTCTGGAAGAACAGTCAATGCTCTTAAGCTCTGAGCCATCTCTCCAGTCCTTTGTGGGTTTTGTTGTTGTTGTTTTACACGTTGGGGGCCCACCAGCAAGCTACCAAATAAATACAGAAACTTATCCTTACTTAGGAATGCCCATCCTTAGCTTCACTTGTTTCTAGCCAGCTTTTCTAATTTAAATTAACTCATTTCTCTTTAACTATATTTTGCCTCTGTGCCTTTTATCTTTCTTTATTCTATATTGTTCTTTTTTTCTTACTCACTGGCTGGCTGTGTGGCTGTGTGGCTGGCCCCTGGCATCCTCATCTCCTCTTCTCACTCTTCTTTGTTCTCATTATTCTCTAGCCAAGATTTATCCTATTTATTCTCCCTGACTGCCAGCCCCAACTATTTCTCTCTCCTGCCTAATAATTGACCATTCAGCTCTTTATTAGACCAATCAGGTGTTTTAGGCAGGCAAAGTAACACAGCTCTACAGAATTAAGCAAACACAACATAAAAAAAAAATGCAATACATCTTTGCATCATAGAATTAGTACTCCACAACATGTTTCTTTTCTCTGTGCAAGAATTCTATTGAGTCTTATTGCCTTTCATCTCCTTCTTCATTATCCATAATCACATTGAATTTAAATGCCTCCCTACCTCAGTCATTTCTGCCTTTTGCCCAGACACACCCTCAGTTCCTGAAAACCCGCTTCCAGTTCTCCAAGTATACTACCTTGGAATTTACCAATCCTGTGCAGATCTTGGGCCAAAAGGACACCAGCTGGCATCATCGAAGGTCAAGAAGACCATGTACTCACAAACCATGCTAATTGACCAAGTTTACTTCACAGTATTCCTGGGTTAACCTTGCAAATAGCTCAACTGCATTCCCTAGCACACTATTCAAGCTCTATGCTAAGCCTTTCTCCTGCATCTCCCCCAAAAGTTCCTCATGTTATCTACAAAATGAACCCACCTTCATGAGATTAGAGTATTTTGTTAGAAAACTGGCCACTTTCTCTGCTTCCGTCTCAGTCATTGCTCAAGGGAACATGGGTAGTCATAACAGACCAAGAAACTTCTCAGTATTGAGACACTAACATTGTCTTGTGGAGGGAAGAAGCAGTGCTTGTAAGAGCATAGAAGATTCTACCCCGAGGGTAGCAATTGTTAGAGAGAAGGGAATGTCTTCTTCAATAGCCATGCTGCCCATTAGTTACCCTTGTTCCTGTAGGCAACCCTTTACCATGCTCTGACGAGCAACCCACACCCATGTTACCACAAGAAAACCCAACTCCTGTAGGTAAACCAAATGAAACTCACTGGTATGACAAGTTGAACATTGGTAAAACCTGATTTTAGCTTGTCATTGCCTGTATTATCAAGGGTACTTAGAAATAGGTGCTCCAGGATCAGTTATACAACACCTACATACATATTGAATTTGCGATCTTGTTATTTGAAAGGGAAAGAGATTGATACCACTTCCCTCCAACAAACCTATTTCTTCCTTCCCTTTCACTTACTGAAATTCCTTCAGAAACACAAAAAGCCTTTTGTCATCTAGATCCTATCTGCTAGTCCAACCACCACCTCCCAAGATACTCTATACTCAAATTACAAATTTTTACTGGGCTTTATAGATCAGGTCCCAGAGTCTACACAAGTTAGTGTATTGCTATGGTACTTTCATTGCAAAGTGCACCTTGGAGGTTGTGCTGTCTTCTTCATCCTTTGGACTTTCAGACTCTTCCACACACCTTTATGTAACCTACCTCACTCTTCTGTAATTATTCATGTCCACAGCTACTATGGTTTAGATGTTGAACATCCTGCAAGATCTTGCATGTTAAAGACAGCCCTCAGGGTGCACTATTCAAATATGGTTGGTCTTGGGGGGTCTTTAGGTCATTGGGAGTGTGCCCTTGAAGGGATTGCCCACAGGACCCTCTTGCTTCCCTAACCACAACAAGCTGCTTTCAGCAAGTCTAAGGAAGATGATTAGCCAATCATGGTCATAACTGCCAAAGCAGTAAGACAAACAAAACCTTTTTTTCTTTATAAGTTATTTCAAATGCTTCATTATAGTAAAAGAAAACTGACTGACGAAACACTCATCTGTTTGCTATGCTGGATACAAAATAATAGAAGACATCCTATTGTGACTATTTATTTTTGTTTCTTCTGCACAGTGTAAGTACATAACTCTGCATTAAATTGTTGACTGGATAAGTAAATCTGCTTCTTCAGAATATTTCTTACTGGGCAGCAATTGAATGATCAAGGAATGGGATATCCTTTGCTTAGGCTATTTGTTGTATCTACCAAATAATTAATGTCACAAATTCAATAAATTTAGCAATATGATGCCATCTGACTCAAATCTATCTGAAATACAAATCATAATACTGGTAACCAAGTTAAAAACAAACAATAAAACCCTTCCAATTTAGTAGATCCAAAATGAATACATAAAACTACTACTTACACTGTAAAGTTCTTGTTATAGTGATTGAGTTAGGTGCTTATAATAACGATTTCAAAAATAGTCAACCCTCTGTTTGGCTCCAAGTTCCACATCAAGGAATTAAACCAACTGTGAATGAAAACTTTAGAAAGTCACATCTACTTTAAAAAAATATGACTTCATCTTCTTGTGATTATTCCCTAGACAATATAATATAAAAACTATTTTCTTAGAACTTACATACAGTAGTTATTGTAAGTAATATATATATATATATATATATATATATATATATATATATGTACTATATTACTATATGATGTAAAATACACACAAGGAGGTATGTAGGCTTATGCAAAGGACATTATTTTATAAAAGAAATTTGGGTATCTAAGGATTTCAGTGTCCACAGGGTGCATAAAGCCAAGTCCCTCTGGTACTAATGAAAAACTATGTATGAATAAATCTTGTGTGGTTGCTAAGTTTACAATGAGCATTGTTGTTTAATTTACCTTCATTCATTATTAAAATTAGTTCTTTTCAAGAAAATCTAAACTTGGCCCTGGAGACTCAGTAATTAAAAGCTCTCCTGCTCTTCCAGAGGACATGAGTTCAGTTCCCAGCACCCACATCAGGCAGCTCACATCCATCTCTAAGGAATCCAACTCCCTTTCTGGCCTCCATGTGTACCTCATGTACACATACCCTCACACAAACAAAGAATTAATAACAAATTAAATATTCTTTCTGAAAATTTCCATCTCATTTATCCTTGGTTTTAGTTTGATGACACTTGAAATTTCACATTCTAAGAAATCTTTTGGAATTTGAGCTCTTGGAACTTGAGATTTTCTAGATTTTTTTTCCAAAAGAAAGCTATTTGTTTCAAGAAAGCTATTTTCAGGAAGTGCTGTATCTTGTGCTTCTTTGCACACACAATATCCTGGATGCCATGGTCTCTACTGAGGACTTAATGTACATTTGGCATTCTGCTTGATCCTTCTTCATCCAGAAAGATTGGTACTGTCTGAATTGCTTGATTTTATATGGAAGGTAGAGAACATCTCTTTGGAGGAGAATGCCTGGGCTATGGTTTTCTAACTCCTCTATTATTCCTTCTTAGATATTACCAAATTAATAAGATTTTAGTAAACCAGGAGTGCATCTCAGATTCTGTCATCTGTGCCATCAGTCTCTCTTTTAACAAAACTGGATATTAACTCACACACATTGGAAGAATATTAAGCAAAGTTGGAAATAAGTATTACTAGGTTATGTTAATCCTTACAAGCTGCTGTCTGAGGCATTCAGAAGCAACTGTCACTTATTCCTTTGCTTATTAACTTTGTCACAGAGTCTCTCCTCTCACCTCTGTTCTCCTTTCCATTTGTACATCCTACTAAGTATTCATTATCTTTTCTAAAAATTTTTAAAAGAGCATTTTCTTGCATACAATAACCCAGTCTTGAAAAATATGGTATACAGGCAAACATGTTGCCCTAGTAATACAAAACTGACATTGAAATTCTTCAACCATGCCTAAGCTCAGAAAGAAGACAAACAAGGCCAAGGAACTGTTTGAAAGGACGGCAGCACGGCTTCCTGAACTTTAATTGTCACTGATGTCAGGGGAAAACTACAAAAGCCTGTGCCCAGAACTCTCTGAGGACTTTGTGTACCTGCTAAGAGTCTAAATGAAATCAGACAACTAAGCTTTCAACTGAGGGAAAAGGAGGTTGGTGTCCTCGCATTGTGCAAGGACATTTGTTAAATCCCAGTTTGATTTGTACTAAGACATCATTATCTTGAACTTGTAAATAAATGAAAATTGTTATACAGAGATTAATTGTACTGTACTCCAAGGAGGGAAGATGAGTGTTTGGTCATAGAGGTAAATGTATTGTCAACTAGCTTATTTAAAAAACAGAAAATAAAAAGGAAAACAAAATAAGGCATTATTAAACGTCGATAAAGTTCCCAGGTAGGTGATCCTGTGAATTGCAGCAAGTTCATTTGTAAATTGTATCTGGATGAATATAGCAAATGCTTACTGTGTGTATGATACAAAACAGTACTATATCCAAAGACCTCAGAAATCCAGTTGATGAAAAAAAGGTGTGTGTGCTGGCTGTTTTTCATCAACTTGACACAATCTTAGATTTACCCAGGAAGGAGTCTTACTTGAGACTGGCCTGTGACCATATCTGTGAGGTATTTTCTTGATTGCTAACCAATATAGGAGAACCCAGCATGCTGTAGATGGTCCCACATGTGGGCATGCCCTCTACAAGAGGGATAGCTAAGTAAGCCAGAGAAAGCAAGCCAAAGGAAGAAAGCCAGTGAATAGATTGTCTCCATGGTCTCTGCTGTAGTTTCTGCCTCCAGCTTTCAGCCTTGAGCTCCTACTCCAGCTTCAGCTTCACTTGATGACAGACTATAACATCTACAATGAAACAAACCCTTTCTTCCCCAAGTTGCTTTTGGTCCTGGTGTTTATCACAGTAACAGTAAAACAAACTAACATAGATACAGTTACCAGAAGTGGGCCATCTTAAATGAGGATGCCTCTTTCACATATGCCTAGGTTTTCATCAAGTTCAAAACTAACTAACACAGCATCATATGTATTATAAGACTTCACTGTCATGGCTGGGTATCTGCAGGGCAAAAATACTGGGGAGCTAAGAAGTGAGTCTGACACGGTCATGGGGCACAAGATTAGCAGCATCAAAGAACAACTGGGCCCAAAGACTATAGCCTTAATTTCAGTGTGTGGTATTTTTTATTTATAACTTCTTATAGTGATGGTATCATCTTACTTGATGTTAAAACTTAGTACACAGCTAAGAGTTCAATGTACTCAAAAGAAATAAATATGTTCTAGAACCAGAGTCATGAGCATATGTTCCACTGAGTCTTGAGAAAGGCACAAGAATAAGGAGTTGTGTCAATGAATGGTGTTGTTCTAATTTGATGCCTAAGGGTATTAAGTAACTCTCAAGACAAACTTCAAGCCTTTCACCTCAAGCATTAACTCAAAGCCAATCACAGATTTAAACATTAAACATAAAATTATAAGGTTTTAGGAAGAAAGAAAAGTATATGACAAAATCTTTATAATTTACAGTTAAGCAAAGAATTCTTAGACTTGATCTCAAATGCAAAGTTCATAGAGGGGAAAAGTAACTAACTGGACTTCATCACATTTTCCTGTATAGGATACTTTTAAAAGAATGAAAAACATCTAAATATAAGGGTCCATTCCCTTAATCTCAGCATTTGGGAGGTAGAGGCAGGAGGACCAGTTCAAGGGCAACCTCTGAACACACCCAACATGAAGCCAAGGGAAAAAAGAAAGAAAGGAAGGAAGGAAGGAAGGAAGGAGGGAAGGAAGAAAGAGAAGAGAAGAGAAGAGAAGAGAAGAGAAGAGAAGAGAAGAGAAGAGAAGAGAAAAAAAGAAAACATCAAATCAAAATCAACAGAAAAACAACAAACATAGCTAGCATATTTATAAGCCACATACTTGATCATGGACTAGTCCTGAGAGCATACAAAGAAAATTCCAAAGGCTCTGAAAAGCCAGAGTTAGAAATGAAAATAATACAACCATATTAACGAGACTAATCAGATGGCAAATGAGCACAGGAGACGATATTCAATTTGCTAGCTTTTACAGAAATGCAAATTAAGGCCACCAAGAGATATATCTGCATTCTCGGGATAACCAAAGTAAAAAGTAGTGGCAGTATCAAAGGCCATCCAAGTGGTAATAAAAATTCATTGTTCATGGATCATTGGTGAGAATATCAGAAGTTTTGGCCATCCTACAGTACAGTTTAGCAGGTTCTTATAAAACTAAACATGCAGCTCCCATGGAAAGCAATCATGTTCTTGAGCATTGATTCCAGGAAAAAAAATGACACTTTCCTAACTAACTATGGTTTGCAAATATATAGATTGCTGATAGATGTACATAATAACTATATATGATTGTTATACATAATGTACCTTTAATCAGTGTTATAACAATAGTACATACATACATATAAATCAGCAATAACAATAATTCTCATTATAAGTAATAACAAGGGGAAGTATTTTATATTATTTCATAAAATTGTATTTTTGTTCATTTCATTGGTGAGGGTTTCAAACTAATTGAGCTGGAGGGAGAAAGGCCAGCCTGGGCTTCATTTCCATGTTTCTGGCTGAAGAAAGGCATTTCTGGTCTTCAAAGGGTAGAAAACTTTGCTACAAGGGAACAGAGCCCAGTCTCCACCTGTTCTTTCATCCACAGGTTGTCAGGCTCACACAACCAACACATTATGTACCATGAAAGGGTTACTACAGTGATGTAAACATTACACAGAAAGTCAAATGTGTGACAAGAGTTAACGGTGAGCAAACCCAAGCACCATCAAGCTCACTTTCTGTAGAAGACACATTGACTCCATTGTTGTTAAAACAGATATGAAATTGCAGTTCCAGCATGCTAGGAAGTGCTATGGGCACTGCAGCCCCATGACAGCATCAGTTAGGGGACCCTGATATAGAGAAGAAGAGGAATGAAAGGGAGCCAGGCGCTGGTGGCTCACACCTTTAGTCCCAGCACTCGGGAGGCAGAGGCAGACGATCTCTGTGAATTCGAGGCCAGCCTGGTCTCCAGAGCGAGTGCCAGGATAGGCTCCAAAGCTACACAGAGAAGCCCTGACTCGAAAGAAAGAAAGAAAGAAAGAAAGAAAGAAAGAAAGAAAGAAAGAAAGAAAGAAAGAAAGAAAGAAAGAAAGAAAGAAAGAAAGAAAGAAAGAAAGAAAGAAAGAAAGAAAGAAAGAAAAGAACAGAAAAAAAGAAAAAGAAAAGGAATGAAAGGGAAGAGGCTGAGAAAGGCCCTCCCGGGGAGACACGGTAATGCAGAGACATGGATATGGTGGGAATTAAGTTCAGATACCATGGCAGCAGTGGGAAGTGTACCTGGCAGGCCTATTAATGGGTGTGGGAGCCTCAGGAGAAACATATACTGAAATACTGAAAGGCCAGTGTGCCCAACACAAAGGTGAGGCCATAGGGAGATGTAGCCACACGGTGAGCGAGGCTGCTCTAGACAGGGCATTCTATGCCATGAAAAAAGGTGGTGTTTTCCAGGAACAAAAAGAATTTACTGATGAAATTTGACAGCCATATTTATATTTCAAAACACCACTATATCCACCAAAAATATACTTGTAACACCGGATTAAGAAGATGGACATTGCACAGGTGAGACACGCTATACTTTGAGTTGTCATAGGAGAAGGTGGCCTGGTAAGAATGAGAAAATATACAAGTACTTATTAGAGCACATTCCATGAAACTCTTGATTGGATATGCGGGAGAGGGGCGGGGCGTGACATTTTTCTGGGATGCCAGTTCCTAGAAGTGACCAGATGGTGGAGCCCTTCACCAAACTAAGAAACAGTGACCCTGTCAGTGGTTGAGTTGGAAATCAGGAGTTCAAGGACAGTTTGAATAGTGTATACATCAACCAAATTGTGGTCTCCAACCAGCATTAGGACCTGTGCTTCAGGCATCTAGAGATAAGATGTTAGGTAAGGAGGAGAGGCACAATAGTTTTGTGTGGATTCTAGAATAAGTCTATACAGAAAAATAAAATAAAATGATACATCCCCTCAGCTACTTAAAGGCATTACAAATGCAATCTTTGTATGTATAGATTCTTTTTAGGAATCTTGCACAAAAGATTAAGTTTTAAAATAATGACGGTGAACAAATATTTTTGAAAATTTAAAAACAAGTTGAAACCACAATATATGCCTATGAGTTTAATGTGGTGGGGGTGGGGAAGGGGGGACAACAGAGACCTCCAAAACAGATAAGTAATGGAGTGGTGTGTGAACTCTTTTAAAAAAAAAAGTCACCAGGTAAGCCAAAGTTCAACCCAATGTGTTCTATGCATTCTATCCCTTTTGTTTAATGAATTCGTGAGTACAGAGTAAGGAAAGCAATGGCTGAGTTTTAGATGCTGGGTCATCTAGTGTTTTAACAACAATGGCTCACCCGGTTCTCTGCTACAACTTTATAAAGACATGGGTGTACTGAAATGTGTCTAAAGAAAGGAGACAAAGAAGACAGTGGCATCATCTGTGCCAGAGCTGAAGATCCTAGGAGGGGATGCCAGTGCCTGTGGTAGTTAATTAATCTTGTCAAACTTTTCCGATTTAGAATCACCATGGCAACTCTGAGCGTGACCATGAGGAAGTCCCCAGTTGGGTTCATTGAATTGGGAAGAGCCACCCTAATTATGAGCAGGACCATTCTCTGGGCTGGCATTCTCGGATTCAAAATACAAAAAAGCTTAGGCATCCTTTTACTTCCTGCCTAAGGATGCAGTGTGGCTCGTTGGCCCCCCTCCTCTTTCCCCACCTGCCCCCATATCTTTCCATTACCAAATGATACCCTTGAGCTGTAAGTCTTCCCTATGTTGTGTGTTGCTTTGTTCTGGTATTTCATCACATCATAAAGGAAAGCAACTACTGCAGTGCTTATTCTAAAGAAACCTTGTACGGAATGTGACAACCTCTCTGAGACTACCTGGCATCCTGTCCTCCTCCAAGAAGGCAAAATACAATCTAATCCATTTGGCTTTAAAGATCAGGACCTAGGTCTAAAGCCACAGTGGGCCACAGTAGGCTCCATTCATTAAAAGCTTACATTTTCCTTGAAGTGCCTCACAGGTGCTGTTCAGGCTGGCACTTCACACTGGAGTGATTACCTGCTGGGAGATGTTGCCTGGGAGATTCTTAAGAATGGTAGCAGGCTAGATGAGATGCCTCCGGGTTCATCAAATTGGATTTTCCTGCCATTAGTTGGAGGAAATAGGTCAAGTTTATATCTTTCAACATTTGAAGGTTTGTTCATTCTCTGCTGAGCCTCTTCTCCCCCTGGCTGGTGTGTTCTCATCTGACAGGAGTGTCCTTGAATGTCTCTGAACACTCCACAGTTTTATAACATTCCCAGTTACAGAAGCTAGCCTAGCAACCAGCTCTAACTCTAGGCTTGATGCAAAGGACTTGCCTTTCTTCTATTTAAATGTTTTTATTCATATATGTATAGTATATTATGGTGTGTGTGTGTGTGTGTGCATGCTCACACATGCACACACAAGCCCAAATATTCGAGAGTGTGTATACAGATGTGTATGTGTGTGCATGTGAAAGCCAGAAATTGACATCCAGTATTTTATCCAATCCATCCCACCCTATCTTCTGAAGCAAGGTATCTCACTGAACCCATAGCTCACTGATTCAGCCAGGCTGCCTGGCCAGAAAGCTCCAGGAATCTTCCTGTGCCTACCTTCCCAGCTCTGGGATTACTGCGTCATACCACCACGTCTGTCATGGGTGCTGGGGTTCTGAACTGGGCTCCCATGCTTCGGCATAGGCACTTCACAGGCTTACCCACCTCCCAAGCCCTTCACACTTGGTTTCCTAAAATGATCTTTCAGCCTTCCCAGCTATCCCAAGCAGCTTTGAATTTCAATTCATAAAGCTTGCTGAAGATTCTCTTGCAGGAACTGATGTTTCTAACTTGAAAGTAAATGTCATTCCTATCCTGCAGGGGGCAGTGTCTTCAGTCACCTCAGAGGGTCCTTTGTCTTCCCAGTCTCAAAACAAGACCCAGAGAGCATCCAGGCCCTCTTCTTTGGTGATAATTATACAAGAAAAAGCCACATGGACATCAAAGGACCAGCTATTTGAGGATGTCAGTCCCAAACTATGCCTCTTTCTAATACTATCTGCTTCTGAAGAAGCTGCCTGGCTAGCGTCTCCTCACCTGTTGGCATTTTCTGGGTGTGGACCATTGGGCTATGGCTCCAGCCCATTTGCCTGAGACATTCAGATCTTGCTAGTGGACCACAATTCTAATATGTGTTTCCTTTCTCAGAAAGCTAACCTTGCACGGTGTTATTATCACACATTATCAGGCTGGAGTGATAGCTAAGTTGGTAAAGAAAACAAGCATACAAAAAAGTAAAAATTAATTAAATATATATTATTTAAATATCCCAACCATGTTGGGAATGGTGGCACACACTCTTTTTTCTTTAGTTATTTTATTAATTTATTTTTTATATTCCAATCCCAGTTTCCCCCTACCTCCTCTCCTCCTGCTCCCCCCACCCCCACCCTGCCACCTCCCATCTGTTCCTTGGAGAGGATAAGGCCTCCCCTAGGAAGTCTACTAAGTCTATCCCATCATCTTGTTGAGGCTTAACTCAAGTGCTAGAGAACCAGACGTAAGCAAATCTCTCTGAGTTCATGGTTATCCTGGTCTATATTTTGAGTTCAGGCTAGCTGGTGCTATATTGTGAGATCCCATCTCAAGAAAAAAAAAAAAAAAAGAAAAAAGAAGCAGGGCGGTGGTGGCACTTGCCTTTAACCCCAGCACTTGGGAGGCAGAGGCAGGTAGATCTCTGTGAGTTTGAGGCCAGCCTGATCTACAAAGCTACACAGAGAAACCCTCTCTCAAAAAATCAAAAACAAACAAACAAACAGACAAAAAAAGCATCCCCAACAGAGGAAAACACAGGAAAGAATCTATAGCATGGGCTGCTAACACCCTCCTCCTGTGTTAGTCACAGATACTTAGATGTGTTGTCATTGACTCCAGAAACTTTTTCAACTGTGTGAATATGCCATTTTAATTTCAACTGTCCATGATCGGGACGGGGCTCACAAAATTTAATTTTAGACAATATGATGGTTTTATTTCTGAAACAGGACAACAAGTCAGCAGAGTCAGTTGACAGTAAGATTCAAGCAAGTTCTGACATCAGGGTCTTCAAGTCAAATGTCAGTTTCATGCAAATGCTGGAAATGGAATATTACACATGAAGAGTATTTCTAGATTTCTTTTATTTCTTTTCTATTACTAAAAACAATTCATTCATTTATCCAAGCAAGCCCACTGGAATCCCGAGGTATAAGATCATTACTAATGAAAATGATTTCACACACATTTTGTTCCTATAAAAAAAAAAAAACGCTATGTAAAGCTGAATAAACCATCTCAATGATGATCTGAAAGGCAAACCAACTCTATTCTGTAATACTTATTCCTCTGCTTCTACTCTCTGGGCAAGCGTGAAATTGACTATAAACAATAATTGACACTTTCTTACAGACACTTTCTTATTTTCAAGCTGCGTTACTGTGCACAAGCATTGGCAGTTTTTATTTAGACCAATTCATGAACAAGCCACAAAAATTTAGACACACAGTAAATGGTAAAAATATAGGAAATGTAAAGCTAACTTGGTTCCCGCCACCACAGTAAGTAGAATGCCTTTAAGTGAATAAACAACTGATATAATGAAGTAAATTTACTAAGTCAATTAGGTATAGACATAACCTACTTATTATTCAACTCTATTTATCCAAAATATAAATGACTGTATCTTTCCTCCATAAGGCAATCCGACATCCTATCGAGGATCACCAGTAGTTCATAAGTCATGCTCCAACAGGCCAGAGGTGTCAGACTACAGGCTAGGATCTTAGGGGTGTGTGCGGCTCAGGAACCAACCATAGGCACATATTTTGGTGGGCTTGAGGTTGAGAAAACTATTGTTAGCACCCCAAGCTTTGGGGCACAGCAAAAACCTTACAGTCACTCAAGGAGACTGCAGCTGAAGACCTGCACCAGACACCACTGAACAAACTCTTTAACAGACACTAGGACCCTGTACTCAACCCCGTTAGCCATGTCCACATTCAGATGGCAGTCCAAGCTTAGGTTACTCCACTCAGAAGCCCATGTGTAAACATGGGCAGAATGGAAGCACCTTGGCTGAAAACTATCAGGCCCAATCTGTTTGGAATTTCAAGTAATCTGCTCCATGTTCCAGGTAATCTCCGTGTTCCAGGTAACTTGCTCCATGTTATAGGCAATGTGCCCTGAGTTCCAAGTAATCTGCTCTGTCTTCCAGGTAATCACTCCTTGTTCCAGGTAATCTGCTCCATGCTCCAGGTAACTCACTCCTATCCTGTTCCGGTTAAACGGCAGGAGCTTTTACTTTGGAAACCCTTAACAGAGTAATAAACCTTAGTTCACACCTGTCCAATCCACTGAGACTTGTATTGTGCCATTTCATGGAGAGAACTGACGGCTGAGGAAACAGGTGCCCCTCTTTCCTCCCTCCACCTCTCTTTTTTTCTCCCTTTCCCTTCCTTCCTTCTCCTCCCTCCCTTTTCTGCCTTCCCTTCTTCACTCCTTAAGTCCTCCCGTCCTTCTTTGGCTCCTTGCTAACTGTGGTGATTTGAATAAGAATGCCCCATAGGTTTGAATATTTGCATTCTTCTTCCCCAGTTGGTGGTCTGTTTTGGAAGGATTAAGAGGTATGGCCTCATTATAATAGGTGAGATCTTAGTGGAGTAAGTTTGGCCTGTTGAAGGATGTGTGTCATTGGGAGTGAGTTTTGAGGTTTCAAAAACCCATACCAAGCCCAGACTCTCTCTCTCTCTCCCCCACTCCCTCTTTCCTCTTACCCCGCCCACAGTATGTGACTCTACTGCTCCAACACCAAGTCTGCGGGTGTGCTGCCATGCTCCCTGCCATGATGATAATGGACTAGCCCTCTGAAAGTGTAAGTAAGCACCCAATTAAATGCTTTCCTTTATAAGAGTTGCCATGGCCATGGTGTCTCTTCAAAGCAACAGAACAATAACTAAAATACTAACATATTGAAATAAGTGAACAATTACATACTCTTTCACTCTTAATCAACCTCTGTTACACTTGGCAGCTTTATAACTGACTCACAAGCTCCACAGAGGGCCTTGGAAATGTCATGAAAAGGGATTGAGCAGCTGGGCAGCACTGGCCTGACAAACATACCTACTGGTTCCAACTGAAATAGCCGTGGTCTCTAGGCATTTCATAGACTGAAGTTATAATAAACATTTCAATTGAAAAAATAATATATCCTTCATGATTACCTTGGTGCCTGACATGTTGTAAGAGGTCAAAAATACTAGTTACTGTGATTATTTCAATGTCAGAAATCATAATGGGAATACTTTTAATCTCTATATTTTACTTCAATGTACAATCTAGGAAAGTTAAAACCATGGCATAGGTATGTAGGCCAGCAGCATTCATTGTGACAATGAGGGAAATCTTAAATCCATCAAGAAATGCTGGGGTTTTCCTGTCACAAAGCCACTCTCAAATAAACACACTGAGAAGTAAGATTACTTATAAATGTTTAGCCAATAGCTCAGTCTTATTACTGACTAGCTTTTACAACTTAAATTAACCCATTGCAATTAATCTATAATCTGTCACGTGGTTCATGGCTTTACCTTGCCCTTCCTCCTCCCACCTGTACTTGCTGCCTGGCTATTGGCCTGTCAGTTTTTTATTAAGCAATGAGAGTAATACATATTCACAGTGTACAGAGGAATTATTCCACAGTAGACCATGGTAGAAGCTAACACCTACCCAGAATCTTCTATTCAGAAATTATAGAAAGCATAGAAATAAGACTAGTATGGGCTCACTGATTGACATATGAAGTTTTTCATCGTTATCATCATCCCTAACAATGAACTCTGTAAGGCAAGTTGTGAACACATCAGAGTGGGAGCTATCAAATGCTGCCTACCTTTGTGCTATAATCTCTATTGTGTATATCAAGAGTGAGAGAGATTGGGAAACACACCCAGGGTCACAGAACAGAAGATGGATTTCACAATTTGATTTAAAAGCTCGTGTTTTTGACAATGCAGTTGTAGCCATGAACTCACAGCAACTGAAACTGCATGCACAAGGCTTGCACAAGATTAAACCAATCAAAATCTCAGCACAGGTGGGGGAAGAGATCATGAAGTTCCACTGAGGAGATGTTAGCAGTTGATGACTTCTGGAAAGGGACGAGTCAATTTTTTTCCAGGGATATGGTCCCTGAGGAACACATGCTGCATCAAATAGTCCCACACCATAGACATACAGGCAATACTACATTGACTCAACAGGCATCTGGAGGAGAATGTGGTTATGAAGAGATAGGTAAGGAATTGGAGGCAGAGGTAGGAGGGAGTAGGAAGTAGATGGATTTGATCCAAACTCATTATGTACATATATGAAGATAATAAAATAATTCAAGCTCATATTTTAACAGCGTATTAATTACATTTCTGCTACTATTATAAAACACCATGATCAAGGCAACCTATAGAAGGAAGCATTTGTTTGGGCTTACAGTTCCAGAGGGAAAAGTGTCCATCAAGAGGAGGAAACATAGCAGTAGGGCATGACGGCTGGGGCAGAAAGCTGGGAGCTCACATCTTCAATAGCAAACATGAAGCAGGCAATAAAATAAAAGTAGGGTGAGGTTTTAAACTCAAAGCCCACCTCCTGTGATGTATTTCCTCCAGCAGGGTGGCACCTCCTCATAACCTCTCCAAATGGTGCTACTAACTGGAGGCCAGGTGTTCAAATCCCTGAGACTGGGAATGGCATTTTTCATTCAAGCCACCACACAGTCTACTCAGTAAAGGCTCCTCCACTGACCTTTCAATTTGTAGAGAGTGAGATAATACCTGTTCTGCTGTGTCTTATCGGTATCAGGTCTCTTAGTGATGAACTTCTTTTTTCTAACTACCCACAAGGCAACCTTTGCAGTTGATAAAACAAACTGGCAAACATTCGCTCAGAAGCACTTATTGAAAATAAAAATAAATCTGAGAGTGTAAACAAATTTTCATCTAGTCACTGGCCCTGTCCATATTTAGAATCTTTCTAACCTTGCTACCCATCAGTCTTCACAGAGACCATTAAGAGCAACAGAAGTATTGTCAGATAATTATATAGACACCTGATTGGCATGCTCCCCCAACCCCGTGACTACTTCAAGTGAGCCTTTGTCCTCTCCCATACTGACTTAAACAATCATTTACAGATTTTTACTAATTTATGGGGCTAAACCCCCATAATGTAGCTTGTGACTTCACCTTGTTACTCAAATTAACACAGAGTGACATTTCCAACACTTCCAGTCTCATCTACTAGAAGATGACATTCAAGAAGAGAATGAGATAAACCCTGTCAGGCTTACAATTCCACTGCTCATGGGAGTAGGCCAGGGATTTCTGCAAGGTTAAGGTCACTCTGGAACACAAGGTGAGTTCAAGGTCAGCCTGGACTATACAGCCTGCTAAAACATATAAACACATAAAACATATAAACTTTTAAAGAAAGGAAGAAGAAAGAGAGGAACAGGAAAGGGGTGGGAGAGGGAAAAGGAGGAGGGAGAATAAAGAAAAAAGTAGAAGAGATGGGAAAGGAGGGAGAAGAGGGAAAGGAGGTGAGACAGCACAGCCCCTGCTCAACTTTCCTCACTTGAGTTTATCTGCATCCACAGGAACATCTGAACCAACACCTTGTATTTCTTTGCCCTCATGAATGCCTAGGATCTTACTAGTCAGTGCCATGCCAAGGTTATCCACTTCCCAGGAGGCAGAATTCTCTCACAACTTTTCTATGACTTTCATAGTTGGTTAAGGAACTGATAAATCCAGGCACCTGAAGTTCAGTGGATTGGCACTGCAAATGACATGCATGGCAAGTTTGCAGTAGACACAGACAGGTGTCACTCATCTCCACGACTAACCAAAGTATTCATGCTTCATGCTACTGGGGTGAGGACAGAAGACTCACTCTGTGAAGGAGGCAGATGACTCACTTGTGAATTCAAAATTGCTAAAGCTGTAGATGACCTTGACTGTGGATGTTTTCCCAAGCTGACAACTTGGATTTAAATATTGTGAGGCTGCAGTGACTATTTTCTGTGGGGCTCTTTCTGCTGCCTGAAAACAATAAAAAATAACCCAAGTCATTCTGACTGGGACAAACTGCATCTCTATGTTCCTTCAAGACCATAGAGGGCAAAACTGTGATAAAGGTCTGCAGCCAAAGTCTTCTCAGCAGGTGACAAGAGCTTAGCAGCGGCAGTCCCTTGTGGTATGTATGTATGTATGTATGTATGTATGTATGTATGTATGTATCAATAAAGTGTTCAATCCAAAGTACTATGTTAAGCTTACACCTTACAGTTTAAAGCAATCAAAATCATATTTGTAAGCTTAAAAGTTTCCACACAGGCAGAGTCCTCATGATTCTTCAAGAAGGGTACCAAGGACAGGTCTGTCCTGTCTGCCTCTTGAGTAAGCCTGCTATTCTGACAGCCCTGCATACATAGGCTGACTCTTAACACTTATTGGCAGGCTACCATAGTTCCTCCTCCAGAGAATATCAGGCCAGAGATGAGCGTCTCAAACTTCCTCCTCAAAGGAAATTGTAGGAGTAAGACAGCTCAGGTACAAAAGTGTAATTAACATCATTAAATCACGGTTAGGAAAATTAGTATGACTTGAGTGTCGAGGTCACCTCCCTGTAAGGATTTGCAAAGGGAAACTCCTTACCCTCATCCTGATAACACGTCCTGTGAGACGGACAGATGATCTGCTTTGCTCTGCGTGTCTCCCTGAGAAGGCACACACATTTAACTCTCAGCATTCTCAGATGACTCCCCTGTGGGTCCTGTCTTCCCTCCCTCCCTGAGATGTTTCCAAAGTCACCTGACCTGTACAGTTGCACATGAACCAGTAGTTAAAGGAATCCCATGCTGTAAAGTCTCTGATGCCACTCCCGGTGGAGCTCTTAGCTTTAGACAACAGGCTACACACTTACATTTTGCCTGGGTCCACATCATGACCACATGAAGATGTGTATAGAGTTTCAACATGGAAGGTGAATGGGAACTCGGTGTACCCAGCAGACGACTCCCTGGA
Source organism: Cricetulus griseus (assembly GCF_003668045.3). Classification (NCBI taxonomy): domain Eukaryota; kingdom Metazoa; phylum Chordata; class Mammalia; order Rodentia; family Cricetidae; genus Cricetulus; species Cricetulus griseus. The sequence goes on along the minus strand of NC_048596.1, from coordinate 246,565,878 downwards.
CTCTCTATAGAAATTCTGTATGCAAAGACTGTTAAGAGTTTAGAGAGAAAATGTTCCCCAAAGGTTCAAGTAATTGAATACGTGGTCCCCAGATGGTAGTGCTGTTCAAGAGGTTGAAGAATCTACAAGGAGATAGAGCCTCACTAGAGAAAATGGATCACCCAGAGCAGGGCTTGAAACTTGATGTCAGGCTCCACCTCCTGACCCACTTAGATATTAGCAAGCAGCCTCATGCTCCTGTTGCCATGGTTTTCCTGCCATAATGGACTGTACCTCCTCAAACCATAAACCAAATCCACCCTCCTTCTCCTTATATTGCTCCTTGTGTGGTATTTTGTCACAGTGATGAGGGGAAAAGCTATCATGAGTATATAGCTGTGAGTGCTGTTGAGCAAACATTTTAGGTTCTCTGTCCAGATTTGTTCTCTGTTGCTTTGCCCAAAGCTTGGCTTGTCCTGACAAATATATGAGCTCACTAATCCAGACTTTGGAGCATCCTTTTCCATGCCTTGAGGCCCACACAAGGGGTGTGAGAAGAGGTAGAGCGTATGGGGATGGACAGAGGAAATGCTGGGATTCTGCTAACAGAGATGCCTCCACACAGAGATGTGTGAGGGGGTTGGGGAAACCCACTGGCTGCAGCTTATTTCATTTATCCCAATTATTCATCACCAAACCACATAAAATAAAGCATTAGAAGGAATCATCAGCAATGGTCTCAACCACAGGTAGATTAGCATAAGAAAAAATAATGCTGGTGCAAATGTGAGTGCGCATAGGTTCTCTGTCATTTTGGTTTGGGGATGCTCAGAGAAAGGCTAGGGATGCAGCTCACAGTGCAATGCTTGCCTAGTATGCTCAATGCTATGGGTTCAATCCCCAATGCTGCATGTGTGCGCACACAATAAAATATCGAAGAAAAGTTTTAAGTTCTCAATTAGTGCAAACTTCTTAAAAGGAATGATGAAAGAGGGAGACAAATGACCCTAAAAGACTCCAAAAGTACTGACTCTTTTCCTTGAGCAGTATTTACTGAAATGTTTGATTAGCTTCGGAGAGAGGACAGTTTAGAGGAAAACTCCAGTCTTCTTCATCTGCTGATCTCCCGGGTGAGGAATCAAGGTCAATGTGAATTTACCTCTCCCTGGAACAGCTCTGCAGGAAGAGTCTGGTGCTTCCTGAGGGTTGGAACAGCTGCAGTGTTCTTTTATTTATGACCAAATGTTTCCAGAATGATGAAACTGGCATGGTGAATGTGCAGGCTGTATCAGCAAAGTGACAAGGATTAAGTGAGATTCAGATTAAAATGCTAAGGGAGTTTGTCCTGACATCAAGTCTGATACACAGTTCACACTAAGAAAATATATGCTGAAGAAAACATGTAAAACCACAGCCTACAACCAACCTCAGAATAATCAACACACAGGAGAAAGCATGTTGAATGGCAAGCAACTCAGGGAGCCAGAATTACATTTTTGAAAGTATAATTACTGAGAAATATTTAGGAAAAATATATAACTTGGGGCTGGAAGGATGGCTCAGCTGTGAAGATCAAATACTGGTTTTGTAGAAGACTAGAATTCAGTTCCCAACACACACATTGGGAGCTTCACAACTACCTGTAACTCCTGCTCGGGGGATACAGTGCCCTCTTCTGGCTGCCATAGTCACCACACACACACACACACACACACACACACACACACACACAGAGGCAAACAGACACATACACATAAGTAAAATAATAATAAATTGTAGGGAGTAATCCTGTTTAGAGGTACTGCTAACCACGCCTGCTTGTGTAGGGTAGGCACACGCTGAGCCAGTCAGTGTAGCGTGCCTGCAGCCCGGGACATCTAAGGGCATCCCAGACCTGTTATTGCTCAATCTCCGGTGGCTGAATGCCACTTATCCCTCTAAGAAGTTGGGGGACACCAACCAATAGGGGGTCAAATAACTAGTTAGCATGCCATAGTCTCATTCGCTATTTGAATTAACCAGACAAATGGCTCATCCAACTAAGAACGGCCATGTACCACCACCACCCACGAAATCAAGAAAGAGTTATCAATCTGTCAATCCTGTCCATGTCCAGGCCTGGTGAGGTGGCATTCAGCCACTCGAGATTGAGCGATAACAGGTCTGTGATGTACTTAGATGTCCGGGGCTGCAGGCACGCTACATTGACTGGCTCAGAGTGTGCCTACCCTACACAAGCAGGCATGGTCAGCAGTACCTCTAAACAGGATTACTCCCTACAACAAATTATAAATGTTTATACAGCTAAATAAATGACTAGTCATATAATTTCACAATAGATTTGATCCAAAATGAAGGGACAGAAATATTAATAATACAGTAAATGTCAATAGATAAATACTAGGTAAAATACAAGTTGGAAATGAAAATTTACTCTCAGACCTGCTACGTTTACTACTGAAAAGAATAAAAATGCTTCAAGTACCTACAGGACTTTAATCTCTCCAAACATCCTATCTAAAGCCTTGAAATGAACAGAAATGGATTTACTGTTTATTCAGCAGTGGTTAATTTTATTGTCACATATAAAATGAAAAGGGAGATATTATGAGAGAAAAATCTGTAGTCACTTTATGAATAACATCTGGAAATTTAGTTGCATAGTGAGTAGAAATTTAATCACTCAGGCTTTGACAGTGACATTTGAAGTAATATGAGACCTGGATGAATAAATAAATATTCCCTTTGTCTGTGGCTTACCAATACTTTGTAACATGGCACCACCCACTGAACTTAACTACACGTGCCTGAAGATCTTTGGTACAAGTTTGGTTTTATATTAAAAACATCAGAAAAGATAATGGCAGACCAACATCCTCAGATATTCTATTGAAAGAATCTGGGGGAACATTTTATAGGCAAATGTGTTTAACAGTTGGACTCAGAATCATCCCAGACCCATTAGACATTTTCAGCCTGTCTTATGAGTGAGGACACAGAGTCCCCCCTCCTGGCACTCAGAGTTGGAGTACTGGTTGGTGACATTCCCATCCTCCATGCCAAGTGACTGTAAGGAAGAGTTCGGGAGTGAAAATGTCAGAAGCCATGTGACAACACAGTGGCTAAGAGCTCAAGCTCTTTAGGAAAGCAGATGGAACTGAAATCATGATGCTAAATGAAAGAAGGCAAGCTCAAAAAGAAAAATGCCACACTTTGATTACTGTAATGAACCTAGGTTTAAAATTGTGTGTGTTGGGCTGGCAAGATAGTCCAACCTGATGACCTGAGTTAGATTCCCCAAGATTCATGTAGTAGTAGTAGTAGTATAAAACTGACTCCTACCAGTTGTCTTCCCTCCTCCACATGGTTGCCATGGCACACACACACACACAGAAATACACACACAGTAACATGAAAACTTAATTAAGGACTGGAGAGATGGCTTAGCAGATAAGAGCACTGGCTGCTCTTGCAGATGACTGAGGTTCTGTTCCCAACACCCAAATAGCAACTGACAAGCACCTGTAAATCTAGTTCCAGAGGACCTGACACCCTCTTCTGGCCTCTGTGAGCATGGCATAAACATGATACACAGGTATAATTTCAGGCAAAGTACCCATACACATAAAAATTATTTCAATTTTTTTAAAAAACTTGATAAAACAAAAATATGTTGAGTTTTGAATCCAGCTAACCCCAGTACACCCTGGATCTCCCTCCTTGTCAGTCTTCACCAATGTCACATGTGAACTGTAATAAAACAGAGCAGTCCCACGCCAAATAAATCTTTGCACAGTATGTATGGGTCCTTTTACAAAGAGAAAGTTAGCAAACCATGTGAGTAGAGCAAATGAGCAAAGTTTAGACACACACCCTTTCCATCCTCACATGCTGTGGGCTGTAGATGCTGATTCCACCAAGTAGGCAAATAAATGTGAATGTTCCCAAATTGGACAGAAAGATAAAATAGAGGCTGTTGAAGAAAGGTCACCAGAGGCAGCTGCACAGAGCAGGAAACAACATTCAAGGTCCACCCCTGACAAGGTGTTAAATGACAAGCAGAGTGATCCCTGCTGTAATCCAGTTAACATTTACCACCTAATTATCACTTCTCAGCGGAGTCCAGACTGGATAATTGTGCACTGCATCCTCTGCCCCGCACAGGAAGTGCCTGATGCTTCCAGGCTCTGCTTAAATCACTTACAAGTACCTGCTCCTCAAAGGCATGGGGAAGAGAGGCAGAAGAGTGCACTGGCAAGCCAGACACTCCATCCCTCTTTTGGACCTTGCCTATTGTTGAGTGGATTCTGGTCATACAAACAAGAAATGGCTTAATCTAAGGGTCCTTCTAAATTGCCTCGAAGACCAGCCATTATGGAATCTGTAGAATGTACAGTCTGAGATTCCAAATCTACGTTTTCCTTCACATAGGGTTCTCAGCTAGTGATACACCCCACCAGTGCTGTCTGTGGGATGACAAACTTCCTCATTCTATTAATCAAAGAAAAGGAAAGGGAAAAAACAAACAAACAAAAATCTACTCTATGCTGGGAAGATGCCTCACAGTTAAAAACACCTGCCATGCAAAGAAAACCACAGCGTAGATTCCCAGCATTCATGTAAACACCAAGTGAATATGGCAGTTACCTACCTTTCCATCCTTACAAGGTTGGAAAGTGGGGATTCCTAGAACAAGCTAGCTAGCATATTGGTGAGCTCTGGGTCTGATTGAGAGACCCTGCCTCAATGAATAAAGTGGAAGAACACTTGAGGATTGTTCTCAATGTCTACCTCAGGCCTCCACATGTGTATACACACATGCATGCATGCATACATGCATTCACACATGCGTGCACATTCAAGCATGCAAAACATGTAACACACACAAACAATGTCCTCAAGATTTAAACTGGATTGGATGCTAGCTACAGTACAGGGCCTAATAAGCCTGTAGTCTAATATGAGAAGTAATAGGAAGATGAAGATTTTTAACAAGATCATAAGTGAGCAGTCACCTGGAGTGACCTAGCGAAGAAGCACTTGTACTTACATTATAACCCAAGGACAAGACGAAAACTAGGAAATGCCTTCCAAACAGAGAGAAAGATGAGGGAAAGACAGTGTAGTGTGTTTGAGCAAAGTGAAAAAAGTCTGTCCTCCATCCTACAGGGTAGGGAAAGACATGATCATGGAAAGACAGGTAGGGGCTAGTTTATGAACAACAGAGGGAAGTTGGAAAATAAAACTTGGATTACCCTCAGATAATGGGAGCCACGATGTTTTATTTTATGAGATTGTGTGTGCATACCTGTGTTTAAGAAAAAGATACAATGTGGTTATTTTCCCTTTTGAAAATACACTGCAGTGAGTGAAGCTATGTAGGAAATAGGAAGATGGTTGAGATAAAAAAAATGTAAGGTAATATTGTGATGAACTTGGAAGAGAAATGGGGGCTGTGACTGGCTGGTCAACCAGAAAGGACATTCTCTATAAAAACTAGAATTAAGTGGTATTTGGATTCGTGTGGAGAGAAGATTAGGAAGTATCTACAATGGAGAGTGAAAGTCACATTAGGAAGGAGAGAAGGGATGAGGGTAGAAGTGTATCTGGGGCGGGCCTGAAGGACAGCGCTGACCTCTTCCTGTCTGGGAAAGTAAGGACTTTGTTCAAGTCTGCCACTTAGACCCTGGTCATGGAGTTGAATGAAGCTAATTGAATCACTTTAGGTCATTTACTAGCTGGCCTCATCTGAACCATCTCAGTCAGCCTCTAGGCCCAAAGTTTAACTCAATACATTATTCAAGCACACAGTATCTGCAAGTTAAACCAAAAAGCAATTGCTTCAAATAGCCTTGACTAAATTTCAGTTACCCAACAACCAGATCACAGAAAAAATGCAATTGCACAAGAACTGCATGTTATGGGAGTCCTAAGCAAAGGGAAACAAATCTAGGAAAAGGGAAAGTTAAAACAAAGACATACCAGCCACTGTTGTAGACAAGAGACGATGCTGCTTAAAGATCTCCTGACTTCTCTAGTTCACACCCTCACTGTCATTCCTTTCAACTTTCTAGAATAAATAAAATACATAGAATACATTTTAATATCCAAATTAAATTCTTGTTCTTGTCCCTACTCAGATCGATACCATAAACTCAGTCTTATTCTCTAGGTCAGCACAGTTGGTCATCTATATTTAAGAGACGGTTGACTCCTCTCTATTGCTCTAGACTGAGTAGTGCTCCCACCCATTCATGTTTAAATACAATGACATAATGAGACGCCACTTAGCAAAAGAGGTCCTTACAGATATAATTGGTTAAGATAAGGTCACACAAAATGAGGGTGGCTCTGTGTCCAGGTACTGGTGTTTTATGAGGAAGGAGAAGAGTCAAGACAAGATGGTAAGAAAACATGGAGGCAGCAATTACACTGAGGCACCAGCTATGGTGGTGACCACCAAAATCAGGAGAGTGCCATAGGGATGATGGTCCTTCCAAGCCCCCAGGAGACATCAACCCAGCTAGTACCTTGGTTTGGACTTCCAGTTGTCAGAACTGTGAGAACTTTCTGTTATTTTAGGCCACCTGGTTTGTAGTGGCTCTAAGAAACAAATACAAACACTGTTGCCCTTGAGATTCACTTGACCAGGGTATATGAACACCCTGGCTACTCAGCTCAACCCTCCAAATTAGCTGGCTTGATCAGGAAACACCTAGAGTCAGTCTCACAATACTAAGTTAAATATATTTGCTATAGAATCACTCCTACCTTCAGAGAAGCTGTGGAACTATTCCAAGACTGTATATAAAATGCACACAGAATAATAAGGTTCATAGATGATTTAGAAAGAGAAAAAAATCAATGCTTTAAAATCAAAAAAGAATTTAAGGATGGTATGGTAGAACACATCTAGAATCCCAACACTTGAGAGACTTAATCAGGAGAATAGCAAAATTTTGAAGCCAGTAAGTTCAAAGAAAGCCTGGGTTATAATTAAGACTGTAAAACTATCTTGGGGGGGGGAACTGGAAGTGGTGCTGGATATTCAGCTCAATAAAAGAGTGCTTGCTTGCCCAGAAACCCTAGTTTTTGGTCCCCAGCACCACAAAAGAAGAAGAAATTTAGCTCTACATTAGAAATGTGTTCATCTGTTGTTCGTGTTCTAGAAAAGATAAGACTGTAGATAGTCCTTGGAGAAAATGACAAGAAGAAAGGAGGGAGAGGAGGAAATAAAAAATCTACTTCATCCTTCCTAAGACATACTTTCTGCTAGGTTATCCTCTGAGGTTTAGATATAGCATAAAGCTTTATGGCCTTTAGGCAGATGGTATGCCTTAGTTTTATGGGAGTTTTTCTTGGGCAACTTCTGGAAAGTTCATGAAGTAGCACTGTGAAAGTACACTGGATTGATGAACAGCAAGCCAGAAGTGATAGGTGCTCTCTGGCCAGCTCCATAGGCCTCAGACAAATGCACATGCTGAAAATGAACTGATGTTTTCACGTGGAGATTGGGAGAGAGGAGGGTGATGGCCTTCCCACTCTGCTAATGTAGACTCTGTCATTCTGTTGCCAATCACTACGAGATCGCTTTAAAATCAGTATTTGTTTGAAACCTTATAGTTGTTCAAAGTATGAAGAAATGACTGGAATAATGCATTCTAAAAATAGTCTTTACTAAATTTTTGATTTGCAAGTTTGTAGGACTGAAACATAAGGAGATTAGGCAATCTATGCAAAACTGTAACCGGCAGTATATGGAAAGTTTAGAATTCTAGTTAACTTTGAGCTATGTCTATTATTCCATAACAGCCTTCCCTTGGATTTTAAACAGTCCTTTAAAAATAAGAGAGTCTCTGTGTCCAGTGCTAAACAAACTGCATAGAAGTTCAACTGCATTACATTGTGCAGTCTTTGTTTGGGTCTAATTAATTTCAGTCTCTCTGTGTGTGTTATAACCTCTTAATAATAAAGACTAAAATGAAATTTAGAAAGAAAGAAAAGAAATTTTCCTCCAAAGTCCAGAGATTGATAGTGTCTTATTGTTCTTTACACATCTGAATTTGTTTTCATCTTGTAATACCTTAAAGTTTTGCTGAGCCTTCCAAATCAAATCCAGACCAGATCAGATTGGGTTTAAAGTTTGTGATACACATATGCTATGCTGACATTACAAATATAAGCCAATGCTAGAATGCTCACTTCAGAGGCACTGATACTCTATTCGATATATAATAGACACAATGAAAATTAAATGGGAAACTTCCTTAAATACAAATGTACTATAGGAACAGTTCTCAGATCCCAAACTTTTTTCATAAAGTATTAAGAAGCACTTCTTCCTGAACCAGAGTCAGGACTGAAGCAATGCTTCATGGTTGAGTGCTTGCTGCTCTCGCAAAGGACCAGAGTTTGGTTCCCAACACTCACAACCAGTTGTTACTCTGGCTGTAGGGGATCCAGTACTCTCTTCTGGCCTCTACTGGCATACCCCACTTAACATGTGCAAACACACAAAGAGGCACACATAAGTATATATTAAGTTTTTTTTTTTTTTTCAGCAACCATCCAGTTTTCATCTGTAGAATTCTGTCTTCTGCTCCAGGTCACACATCTGAGATGTCTCTCCTATCATTTCTCAGATAATTTTACTACAATTAGGAGGAATATCAACTGAGCTTATTCTCCAGTTCCCTTCCTTTGCAGTGTTTTACCATAAAGGGGACTGAAATTTTCTTTCAAAAATACTCCCAAATGATGTCCTATTTTAGATTTAAGTGTGGGAAATCTATATTGATGGAAATACAGTATTAAAGAGGAAAGTTGAAAATTACCTCATTCCTCGTCCTTATTATTCCTATAGCTTTAGTTAGTTTCGAAATGAGAGTCACCAGTTCCCTAACAAGGTGCCAAAGGGAGACAAGAAGTAATGTATTGCTTGAGTGACTGAGGAGGAGACCATGTTAAACAAGTGGTAAACACACTCAGGAAGCAAAAGGAAAATCCTGTTAGGAAAGCTCCAAGAATTTTCTTCACTTAGCAACTTGAGTTGCGACCTGATTTCTAAAATAACATAAGAAATCATGTCTCTATCTCTGTTCTCTCTCTCTCTCTCTCTCTCTCTCTCTCTCTCTCTCTCTCTCTCTCTCTCTCCCTCTCTCTCTCTCTCTCTCATACACTTACTCATACAGTCACATACATCATTCCTTTAATTTTAGATTCATACTCAGAGAAGAAGGAGTATTCCATCCTATGATGGCTATTGTCACTATCATTCTGTGGTTACTGAATTAACAAATTCAAACATTTAGAAGTGGGCCAGATGCATGCACATCATTATCATGATTACGGCAATCCTCTTGTCCTGCCACAAAGGCTTACTGAGAGGCTCTTAAAAGCCCAGAGGTGAAATAGAATCTAGGGAAATACAGAGAAGTCAAACATGATTTGCAGTTGAGAGAATTCAAATGAGATAAAAATACTTGCAGAAGACACTGGGGCCACAATCCTTCCACTAATCCAGTGAGTTAGTGTGTTGTTAAGAATACACCAGCTAACAATTTGTGGAGTTTAGGACTTGAAAATAGGCCTGGTCAAACTCAAATCAAAGCAGAATCTCAAAGCTAAAGGTACAGGGTTGTCTTTACCATAATAGGCTTCCTGTTTCATGGGGTAAAAAGGTAACACGAGAGCAAAATTGGTCTGCTTGGAAAGCTGCTAGAAGTATTGGCAAAGAGGCAATTCTGAAGGGGTTTCAAAATGAGAAAAATGTAGCAAAGAGTGAAGGGTATTTCAATCTACAGAGCAATGCCTGGTCTCACCACAGAGTCACAGGAACTGCAGTAGCTACGGAAGCCCAGTAGCTTTCCTCTCTTCATTTGGCATGGTCAATGTATTACTTTTCTCATTATTTCGGAAAAAAAATAGCCTGATAGAATCAACCTAAAGAAAGAAGGGCTTAGTATTTGGCTTGTAGATACAGCCCATTCCTTCATGGCAGAGAAGACATGGAGACCAGAGCAAGAGAAAAATGTTCACATTGCATCCACCATCAGGAACCAGAGGGAGATGGATGCTAGTGACTCAGTTCACTTTCACCTTTTTATTCACTTTTAGTCTTCAGCCCATAGGATGGTGCTGATAGCATTCATTACAGGCCTTCCCTGTTCAGTTAAGCTTTTCTAGAAGAATCCTCACAGATGTGTTCAAAGGTATGTCTCGTAGGTGATACAAAGCCAATGGACAGGACAGTGAAAATCAACCACCACAGAGAGTCTGTTCATTCATTGAATGTTAACTGAGCAATTTCTCAGAATGAGACCATATGATACTGACATGCATACCTATAAGGATAAAAATATATTACACTCCAGGGAGTCTTCCTTGAGAAGTCCATGGTGTAGGAAGAAGATATAAAAATGCTTCCAAGTGGAGTACTTGTATGTCAAGCATGAATTCCCAACACCATGGTATTAGAAGACTTCTGGGAAGTAATTAAGCCACAAAGACAAAGCCTCGTGAACAGAATTGCTGTCTGTATTTTAAAAGTACAAGAGAACCTGATTGGTTTTTTCTTATCTTTCTACCATGTAAGAATGCTCACAACACTTACATCTTAGAAGAGTCTACACAAAACTCAACCATGTTACACTCTAGTTTTGAACTTGCAGCCCCAAGCACCGTAAGAAGTAAATGTTTACTGTTATGGCATCTGTCCTTGTCCTTTGGCCCAGCAGTTCAAACTGACTAATCCAAGTCTGGTTCCTAGTATATCAAGATTATCATCCACGTCCTAGAATACAGGTTTATAAAGTCTGTAATTATTGTTTAAAAAGTTTATCTATTTCTAAGAATTAAAGATTTGAAAAAGAATATGAGTCTAAATTCCAAATACAAGTGTGAGATTTGGACATTCCTGACTGGGAGAAAGTGTGCCATTTCCAGGGACATCATTTGTACTGAGGCACGGAGTCAGTGACATGAAGAGGACAGCCTGTGATACTTCAAGCCAGGGAGAGATAGAACCTGCATCCAGTTCAGGTCAGTGAGCCACACGTCAATAAGCCCTCCCTTAAGCCTGGGAAACATGGCAAGAAGCTTCCCACTGGTACTGTGGGCAACGGGGAAATGATGGAAAACCTAAGATATTCTCACCAGATTTGAAAGCCCACTGTTTTCTATAGTTCTCAGTATCTTTGTTGCTACGATAAAGTACCATGACCAAGACAATTTACAGGAGGATGTTTATTTTGGCTTATGGTTTCTGGGGGAGGGGGCATTGTAGTAGGGAGATAGCAGCAAGCAGCAGAGCTGGCAGCTGGAGCAGGAAGCTGAGAGTTCACATCGCCAAACCACAAGCATGAAGCAGAGAGCAAACTGGAAGTGAGAAGGCTTTCATCTCTCAAATCAGACCAGTGACATAATTCCTCCCCAAGGCCACATCTCTTTAGCGCTCCTCCCCATACATACAATTGCCCAAGAACAGTAGCTGAGAACCAAATATTCAAATACTGAAGCCTATGGGGACATTTGTCATGGAAACCACTATACTGTGACATAAAATAAACCACACATGGCTTATTAGTTGCTCATAGTTGCTTCCTCGAAGGCATCACAGTCAAGATTGATAAATAAACATTTAAATTAGTATTGAATGTAATATGAGTAATTTAAACCCAGAGACAGATATTGGGGTTTAGGCTGAAGACCAGAAAAGCAAAACAGTCAAGCCACAAGAGAGCTCTTACTTTACCAAGGCTGTGGCAATCCTGTCTTCAACGTGGCTGCAGATTAATTCCCAGCAGTGAGATCCTGCTCCTGTCTTATGTACCTCTCTAGTTCTGGGGTTAAAGGTGTGCACCACCACCTCCCAGCTTCTATAGCTAAGTAGTATGGCTGCTGGGATTAAAGGTGTGTGCCACCATTACCTGGCCTCTATGGCTGTGGCTAGCTTTGTATTCTGATCTCCAGGCAAGTTTTATTAGATAATAAACAATATATCACCACAATTAATGTTGCTACTGATGGCAATAATAGTCACACACAATTAAGAACTGTCTGTAGCAGGTATTTGATCTCTGTTTTTCTCCAGTCCTTGCACATGTTCTCTGAGGTAGGTCTTTTTATCCTGATTATAGAGATAAGTTGACCTCAGCCAGAGAAGTTTAGAAGTTTGTGCAAGTAACAGAGCTGCAGTGCAAACCTACCTGAAGTCCACAGCCCATAATATCATGAGTACTTCCTCCTCCTGACATTCAAGCCTGCTCAAAGTCAAAGAAGAAGTCTTGAAATCAGACCTTGTCACAGGTTGCTGCGTTCTTGGTTGAGCCATTGACTGACTCTGTGAGCCTTGGGAAAATTCCTACACATACAACCCTTATTTGCCTTTGTTTGCGCCCCTGTTACTGTGACAAAACACTAAGCAAAAGCAAGTTAGGGGAGAAAGTATTTATGTTATCTTACAACTTCCAGGCCATAGTCCAACACTACAGAAAGCAAGAAAAGAACTCAAAGTGGGATGCAGGAACTGAAGGAAAGATAGTGGAGGAATGCTTCTCAGTGGCTTGCTCCCCATGGCTTGCTCAGACTATTTTCTTACACAATCTAGGACCACCTGCCCAAGCACTGCCTATTGAGGGCTGGGCCATCCCACATCAATCATTAACTGAGAAAATGCACTGCAGACTTGCCTACATGCCAATAAGATGGAGACATCTTCTCAATTGAGAGTCCCTCTTCCCAGATGACCTGAGCTTATGTCAAGTTGACTAAACTCTAAATCAGCACACTTATGTCCAAAATCAAGTTGTTGAGAGAATCTTATAAGGATACATGCTGCAAAGGTTCTGAGAGCAGGGCCTACCGAAGAACAGGTCCCATTGCCGGTTATCTGAACCTGTATATTTCACATTAAAGAAACAACTCAGAGTCATATCTGAAAATCAGAATTTACCAAATTTATGGAAAAAGACTCCCTTGGACATAACAAAAGAAAAGTTCTAATGTCTAAAATATCATTTTAGTGACAGCCATTAACTTTTACATGTTCCCAGGCACACATTTCATTAAACAGGGTATGTCTGAAGTTTAGTAACTGAGACACTACACTCTTTCTGGTTGCTAGGTTTTTAAAATTACTTTAAAAGCAAATCATTCAAAACTACGTAAAAATTGAATAATTGCTCTGTTTTTTACTGTTAAGTCAGTGGTGACTTTAAAACGACAGCAAAAACTAGAATTAGCATATCTATCATATGCTAGTTTTAGCACATAAATTCCACCTGCTTTCCCCCTAATGTTCAAAAACACCATGTGCTTAATAATTCAGACCCTGGGATCTTGTCACTCACCCAACTCCTAAAGGAACAGTCAGTTTGCAGCAGTTTCTCTCATCCATAATTATAGTGTCTGAATGTCCAGGACTTTAATTCAAATGCTCTCTCATTTCATCAGACCACATCTCCCAGCTTTAAGACTGGAAAACGTAATTTATCTAATTTAGAGTTAATTTAGGAGTCGAAGAGTTAGCACAGCAGTTAAGAGTTGTACTCCTCTTACGGAAGCCCTGGGTTCTGTCCCAATCACAATGGGAGGCTCACAACTGCCTGTAAATCCAGCTCCAAGGGATCTTACACCCTTTCTGGCCTCTGCGGCCAGTGGTTCTCATGCGCACATATTCCCAGACACATTTGCACACACATAATTATAAAGAATGGAATCAATTAGAGTATGGATTTTTAGCAAGGAAGGGTAGAAAGAAAAGAGGGAGAGAAGAGAAAGAAAATGACAAGGAAAGAAGGGCTAAAGGAGAGGAGGAAAGAAGGGAAGGAGAGAAGGAAAAGGAAGAGGGAGAGAAAGCAAACTCTCTTCCTCCTCACCCACACATAATCACACAGGGCAGGCATGGTCATTTGTGTGGGAGACTGATTTCTTAGTCACAGGATTCACTTACCAGCCCTCAAATGAGAAAATGACTGCAGCAAGCTCCACATGGAAGCCACTCATTTGCAGGTCTCTCTGCCCTGTGCTGGTCTTTCTCCTGTTACAGTCATTTGTAAAACAAAGTAATCAGCAAACAAGCTACGGATCTGTTCAGAGTTTTGAATCTCTCTCTTTTTAAAAAAAATTTTATAGTCTTCTTTCACATACAAATTCCAGTTTCCTCTCCCTCCCATCCTCCTGCTCCCCTCACCTTCTCCCCACCCGGCTCCCCATCAGACAGGTTGAGTCCTCCTATGGGGGAATCAACAAAGTCTGTCACTTCTCTTGAGGCAGAACCAAGACCCTCCTCACTGTATCTAGGCTGAGCAAGGTGTCTCTCCATGGGGGTTGGGCTCCAAAAAGCTAGTTCATGCACTAGGGGAAAACACTGCTTCCCGTGCTAATGGTCCCACACCTCTAAGCCACCCACACACTTCCCAAGTCACCCACACTCAGAAGACCTAATTCAGTCTTATGCAGGTTCCCCAGATGTCAGTCCGGAGTCAGTGAGCTCCCACTTGCTCGGGTCAGCTGTTTCACTGAATTTCTTTTTTAACCTGTACTTGTATTTGACAAGACTGCTTTCCTATCCTCACAAATTAATTACCAGTAAACATCTCCCAGCATTTATGGACTTTCTCAGAAGAAGGAATAGAGGGAACCATGTTCGCAGTTTCAAAATACGAGCATTAAAAAATGAAATGATCAAAGCACATGGCTGTGGCTTGAAGCAAAAGACAGATAACCCACGTCAGGCTCTTTCAGACACCATTTCATCAGCACCAAGTCACTTAGAACACAAGCCAAAAACACAATGGACATGATGTTGCCACCTTAGAAGATAGGAAGTCACAGAAACAAAGGAACCATTAAAACCACAGACGGCTAGCAACTGGGAGGTTCAACCTGGAAAGTTTTCCAAAAGAGTTTCTTAAAAGCAAGAGGAAACAATATGATGATGCCTGGTATCCCCTGTCATGTAAAAACTTCCAAGAACTTATCAAATAATATGATTCTGAACTTTCCCAGGGTACCAAGGTTGATTGTGGACACAGCAATCTATGTGCCAAACAACAATGTTTATTTTATTTTCAAGAATTTGCTTCCAAGATACCTTGTGATTTTTCCTTTAATTGTGCTACCTGGTCCTGAGCCTCCTGGTGGTTTTAAGTATGCCAAGGGCAGGAACGAAGACTGCTATTTCATATACAGCTTTTCTACAGTGGAAAGTAGCAAAATAACATCTGTACAGTGCTTACAGTTTATAGATTGTTCCTCTGACATCAGCTCATTTGTTATTATTGGTGAAATTTTACTATAGTACAAGTTGTCCAGGCCTCATTGAAGTCCCCAGTTCTGTTCCCACCACTGACATCAGGCAGCTCCCATCCTCTTCTGTCCTCAATGGATAGTACACTCAGATGTACCTACCTCTACACAGACACATATAATGAGAAAATAACTTTATATATATATATATATATATATATATATATATATTGGTTATGGCATTGTTTGTATAAATTAAAAACTGTAATTAAACTGAAATCTCATCAGTATGGAGATGATTTTAAAATGATACACACATTCTAAAGGATTCTGAGGTGGTTACAATGTTATTTGCATCTAACTAGCTCGAGTTGATATCTAAAACATTCCAGTTATGGGGAGTCAACAAATAGTAAACATTTTCTTCAGAGAAGAAAACATATCAATGCATAACAAAACATCAAAAAAGATTCACCAAAAAAAAAATATACGGCAAGAGTCCTTACCTCTAAGTAGAGATGTAAGGGAATGGGATTCAGAAGGGTAAAGTACTAAAGGACCATGATACATCCATTTTTACAAATAAATTATGGCCTATATTATTTCATAAAGCCAAAGTGTTTCTCAATGCTGATTGAACTTGCATGTGTCAGACACAGTGCACAATGCTTGTCAGGTGTAATTTCACTTGAAACTCAAAATTTGTCCCTTTGTGTTATAATCCTCATTTTACAAGTGACAAAGTGAAGCCTAGGAGATAGCAAGTTGTGGATCTACCTGACGCTAATGGCTATAGTTTCTGGAAAATAGATACTTTTCTCATATTTGTGATCAGGTAACTGACAAGAAACAACTCAGGGAAGGAAGTGTTCATCTGGGCTCACAGTCTGAGGGACATAGTCACCTAGTGGAAAAGGCATGACAGTGAGTGGTGAGTGCCTCCGCAGCCTATGAAGTATATGGTAGCTTGCTGACGTCTCAGTGACCACAAGATCAGGCTGGCAGTGGAGCTGGGTTATACTCACAAAAAACCTGTCCACCAGCTGCTGGCTTCTGCCAGTGAGCCTCTACCTCTGAAAGATTCCACAGCCTCTGAAAACAGGGCCACCAGCTGGGGAACTAGCACTCAAACACACAGGCCTATGAGAAACATTTCATATCAAACCATATTATTGACTTTTCCAAACTTAACTTGAAGAGGGTTTAGAGCTGTTGTGCCTCCTTGTCCACTAATGAGTCTTTATTCTGACTAGATATCAGAAATCTGACTGTTTGATCATAATGTCTACACAGACACGGTCTTCTTAAGCTTTTCTAGGTTTCTCTTTGAACTCCCGTGGAAGCTTTTTGGTTTCTAGATGTGATGACCTAACACAAGGTATAGCAAAACAAGGACTCCTCCAGAGTACTAGCTCCTCCCCCTCTCAGTAAAATCCATGTAGTCTATAAAATGGAACTAATGTTTCACAAAATTCATAATGGGTAGAGAGCATTGGTTAACGCAAATTAAGCAAGCCAAAGGCCAAACAGGGTTAATCTGTTAGAAAAGCCCGGCAGCTACTGACAGTGGGTTTTAATTGGGTTTTCTATTAAAGCCATTTTCTCCTGGGTGATTTATCATAAAGAAATTGCACAATTAAGTCTCATTTGAAAACACTAATGAATTATTTAGCATGGACCAAGCAAAAAGAAAACAGGACCTCCATTAGCTTCATCAGAAGTGTAGGAAGAAAGTCCCAAAGAAACAGAATGATAAGAAAACCAAAGTGGGGAGACAAAGGACTGTAGATGAAAGCAGTGCTCTTGAAGCCGCCCTCATCTTCCAGGCCCTTGCATTACAGTCTATCATTTACCAGCTAGCAGGATGATTCTTAGTAAAATTCCATTTTGATCAAACTTGCCCATTCAACTCTCAAATTCACTGGTTCATACCTTTCTAATGTTACCTCATATCTGTCAGGTCCAAAGTAAACTCCATTTCCCCAAATTCTGGCAGTTACACAAAAGCCAGAATTCCTCAAGATCTTGTGAAGCTGGTCACCCTCTACCAAAAGGAGCCATTTTTCTTATCACTGGCAGAAGGGACAAATGGCTATCTGTGGGGCCTGTCAGCCCCACCAAAGCACACCAAAGCTGGTCTCTAGGCTCCCTCAGTATTACAAGTACCTGTTACATATTTCAGAGTCCATGCCAGCATCCTAGCTCTTCTCACCTCCACCCTTCCCCTAAACTCCCTCTCACTCACTCCCCCACCTACTCATTTTCCCTATAACTCTGCTATTTCAGCTATGCTTACTCTCTTTCTCAGTCTTCATCTCTCCCTCTCCTCATCTCCTTCTCCCTCTCTCGTCTCTCTGCTCTTCTCCTGCTTCTCCCATGATTAGGTCCAGTCTGATGACCATATTCAGTCTCCTCTCTCTCTCTCTCTCTCTCTCTCTCTCTCTCTCTCTCTCTCTCTCTCTCTGTGTGTGTGTGTGTGTGTGTGTGTGTGTGTTATGTACACACACACAAAATGAGGCAGTTTAGAACCTGTGATTTGTGTCAGCCCCAAGTGCCCTTAGCAGAAAATGAACTTCAAAGTGCCCACAAGCTTGCAAAAAAGAGGTCCTCAACAGCAACTGCTCCAAACCAAAGCCCAGAAGGCAGGCATGGGTACAGGAGAAATAAGAAGAATATTTGATACCAGGAATATCTGGTAAAATAACCCTTTTTTTTGTCCCATCAAACAGAAAACAGTGAACTCAAGGGCAGTAGACTTGTGAGACAGTTGGTTATCTTGAAGCATCAGCAGTTCCTTTCTCCACATAGGAACAATTTCTTTTGGTCTCTAGACTCATGCAGCTCAGAAGAGAGGGAACATGGCCATTACCATGCTGCTTGCACATGAAGAAGGAAAATCTCACAACCAGAGCCACCCTGGAATTCATTTTGGAGATCTTATTAAATCTCTTTCAGCTCTAAATTACTGAATCAGAGCTCAGAAATGACACCACAGAAGGCAGAAAGGGGTCATTGGATTCCTCATATCCCATGTCTATCTGAGTCCTCTGGACAGCTCACCATCACTGAGGAAGCTGGATAGGAGTCTAAAGGTGCTCACTGTCTCTCGCCACCCCCTTCCTCAATTCCTCTGGAGCCAACTTTGAGCTTCTACATCTTTCTTTCCAGGATGACCCCACACCCAGTGGCCTTTCCTAAGTTCTGCACAGCAGCCCAGAGTCATCTTTCCTTTTTTTAGTATTTTTGAAGCAGTGTCTCATGAAGCCAGGCTAGCCTTGAACTCACTATGCACCTGGGAATGATCTTGAACTTCTGATCTTCCTTCCTCTACCTCCTGAATTCTAGGATTACAGATTTCATGTGAGATTTGATCCCCAGCACAACATAAACATGCCTATTCCTCTGGGGATCAAATGTAGGGCTTTGTGCGTGTTGTACAAATACTCTACTGAATAAATGAGCTACATTGCCCCCAAAATCATCTTTCCAAAGGCCCAACTGATTATATCATGGATCAGTTTAAAGCATACAATAGGTTTCTACTGTACCTAAGATGAGCAAATTCCTTACCTGGACTGAGAAAGCCGAGTATATGCCATCTCCCTTCATCCCTCTCCATTTTCATCAGGGCTTCCACCTGCACCCCAGGCATACAAAATCTAGATTCCACCCTGACCTTCATATCTCCCATTACCTCTACCTAGAAATGATGCTCTGATCCCTTTGTCTGGTTGATTCTGATTCACTTCTCCAGGATGAATGTGGTAGGCTTATCTACCTAAGTATGGATTTCACAGCATAGACCAACATCATGCCACTTTAGGCACGTACTCATTTGTCACTATGCTTCCTCAGAGCAGGCACACTAAGTGTGGCCCATGAGTTCTGTGAAGGCTTATCTCATTTTCAGATTAGCCCAAGTACCTAGGACCCCACAGGCATGCAAACATCAGCTGTATAAATAATTGTTCCTATATAGTCTAAAGAAAAGGCGCTGAATGTAACACACTCCTCAGACTGTTACCAAGAATGTTTTGGAAATAGAAGCACAAAGTCTTAGTGAATTTTGTCACTCTGGATTTTTGTTTGTTTAAAGATCTCCAAGTCCCCTGTAGTTCTTTTTTGGATGGGGATTTTGGTAGTCAGGCCACAAAAGTTGGGGAGATTTACATGCAAGGTCTTGCTGGACCCCAAACTAGCAAACCCTGCCTGAGCTGCCCTCCATAGTATAAGGATACCAGTGATTGACATGGGCAAAAAGAATCTGATTTTTCACAAAGAAAAGAACAACAATTTTTATACAACACTAAGAGAACCAAGCAAATCACCGAGTAATCCAGAATTATACTCAGATAAGTAGGGGTTGGTTGGAAATTTCTATTTTCTTCAATTTCATGGAAGGAAAAACAATGTGTTGTGGACAAGCTCATTCATCCATGTTATTCCTTAAGAAATTGGAATATGTGGAGGCTAAAGGAAAAACTTCTAAATATCAAGAACCATGGTGCTGTATCATACCAACCAGAGGAAGGAAGAGTGCAGGAGGGAGGCCAGTGAGGTAGAGGATAGAAACTGACCCCTAAGGGCACCCACCCATCTGTCTTCCTGAACTTGTTACTGCTGGGTAGAGCTTGACAGAAGTAAATGCCACCCACACCCAGGCACTGCTGAGAAATCTCCGAGTACTCATCAAATTTAATTACTCAAGTAAGAGAAAGAGGAAGGGAGGGAAGTAGAGGGGGAGAGTTTCCTAAGAAATTTGAGCCCTTTCTTAGTTATCTTCCTTATAACACAGGCCAGAACAATCCCTCAGTAGTGAGATACCAGTCAACAACAAGTTGAATACTCACCATATTCCTGGCCCAATGTTTGGTATCATCTGCCGTTTGAGGGGATTACTACAGGGGGTATCTCTGTCCTTGGGGAACTTCAGATACACTGGAAATTGAGGATAATAGATGAATAGAAAGTTCATGATTGAAAGCAAGATACTACATTTCAACTTGGTGATATCCAATGAGATGTCCATCAGAAAACTTCAAAATATAAAATGAAAAACAAACCACTTGCATGTGCCTGTCCTCTGCCTCCTGGAGACCCCACAGATCATCAAAGGACCCAGCCTTCCTCTCTCACCATTTGTATCTGTTTGTGTCGGCCAACAATACTCAAAGGGACTCTACTTGGAAAACCACTGGTCATGTCAGCCTGGGAATCAGATACATGATCTTCATTCTTCTTCCTGTCCTCAATTGCATATTCCCCAGTGTCATACCCAGCCTTGTAGCAAACCACTTACAGGGACCTGTCCTACCCCTCTGACTCTGCTCCTTGAGAACTCCACTGAATTTCATGGCAAACCCAGCTTTCCTCCTTCCTGTGGACCCTCTCAGTACCCCTTTCTAGACAAGCCCCCTTCCTTTGTGTCAGCCCCCAATACCTAGAACACATACCCAGGACACCCAGTGACCACACTTGGCAAGGACTCAGAAGCACTCCCTACCAGGCAACTCATAGTCATCACACTTTCCTAAGATCCAGAGAGGGCAACTGAAAGCCAGAAACAAAACACTCATCCAAACAAAGAGAAGACTAAATATCAACACTTAGAATTACAATCACCCCAAACCCAGATGCCTAGATACCAGTGCAAAGAATGCAATCATTATCACACAAGATAATATGCTTCCACCAAACCCCAGCAATCCTCCTAAAATGCAATACAGATGAGACAAAAGAAGAACTTCAAAATTGCAATTAGGAATATGTTCAAGGACCTTAGAGGATATGAATAAATCCCTTAATAAAGTCTGTGAAAAAGCAAACAGTGGAATGAAATGACAAAAATAGTTCAAGACATGAAAGTAGAAATGAAATCACTGAAGAAACCCAAACTGAGAAAAACTGGAAATAAAGAATTTAGGAAGTCAAACAGAAACTCCAAAAGGCCTTACCAACAAAGTACAATACATAGAAAGAGAATCTTGGGCATTGACAACAAGATAAAAGAAACAAATGCCTTGGTCAAAGAAAATGTTAAATCTAAAAAACTCCAGGACAAAACATCCAGGAAAGACCAAATCTACAAATAGTAGAAATAGAGGGAGGAAAAGAAACTCAGGTTAAAGACACAAAATATTTTCAACAAAATCATAGAGGAAATTTTCCCTAATCTAAAGAAGGAGGTGCTTTTCAAGGTACAAGAAACATATATAATGCCAAATAGACTAGACCAGAAAAGAAATTTCCCCAGACACATAATAATCAAACATTAAACACAGAACAAAGATGAATATTAAAAGCTGCAAGAGAAAAAGACAAGTAACATACAAAGGAAGATCCATTAAAACAACACCTGGATTCTCAATGGAGACTCTGCAAGCCAGAAGGGCCTGGATGGATGTTCTACAAACTCTAAGAGACCACAGATGGCAACCCAGACTACTGTACCCAGCAAAAGTTTCAATCACAATAGATGAAGAAAAATATTCATAATAAAACAAAATTTAATCAGTATCTAATCTACAAAACCAGTTCTGCAGAAGGTGTTAGAAGGAAATAATATCCTAAAGGATTAGGTGGCAAAAAATAAACTATTAAAAATAATAAAAGAGATGCAAACAAACAAATACACACAAAAAATGAAACAAAGAGTTGGTTCTTTAAGAAACTCAATAATATTGATAAACTTTTAGTCAAATCAACTAAATGATGGGAAGAGATGGTCCAAATTAATAAATTAAAGATCAAATGGGGGTATAATAACAGATGCTAAAGAAACCCAGAGAATGGCAAGGACAGTTTTTAAAGATCTGTATTCTACCAAGTTGGAAAACATAAAAGAAATGGATAAATTTCTTGATATATACCACCTACCAAAGTTGAATAAATATTAGATAAGCAATTTAAATGGACTAATAACCCAGTGAAATAGAAGTAGTAATTAAAATTCTCCCAACAAAACAACAAAAAGCCCAAGTTCAAATTGGTACAGAATTCTACCAGACTTTCAAGGAAAGGTTAATGACAGTACTCTTCAAATCATTCCAAAAGCTAGAAACAGAGGAAACATTGCCTAATTCTCTTTATGAGGCAGCAATTATCCTAATACCCAAACCACATAAAGACCCAACAAAAAAAGAATTACAGACAAATTTCCCCATGAACATAGATGTAAAAATTCTTAATAAAATATTCGCAAAAGAAATACAACACAAAAGAGCACATCAAAAAGATCAGTCGTCATAATTAAGTGGGCTTCATCCCAGAGATGTAAGAAGGGTTCAACATACATAAATTGATAAACATAGCCCTCCATAAAAACAGATTGGAAGACAAACCCACATGATCATCTCATTAGATGCAGAAAATGTCTTTGAAAAATCCTATATCCCTTCATGATAAAGACATTAAGCAAAGAAGTTGAAGAAGATACCAGGAGATGGAAAGATCTGTGCTCACGGATTGGTAGAATTAATTTAGTTAAAATGGCTATCCTGCCAAAAGAAATCTACAGATTCAATGAAATCCCTATCAAAATTCAAACACAATTCTTCAAAAATACCTGAAAGGACAGTTTTCAGCTTCATATGGAAACACAACAAAGCCAGAATAGCTAAACAATACTGAATAATAAAAGAACTGCTGAAGGTCTCTCTATCCTCCATTCTAAAATTGTACTACATAATTTGTAGTTGATCAATGGAACTAAAGACCCAGACAAAAGTTCCCACATGTGTGAAAACTTGAGTTTTAATAAAGAAGCTAGATATACACAGTGGAAAAGAAGTAACAGCAACTTCAACAGTTGGTGCTGATCAAACTGGTTGGCTGCACATAGAGGAATCCAAATAGATGATAATAGACTAACCCTCTGAACTGTACGCTAGCCCCAGTTTTTCTTTATACTTTTAGTTACTGTGGTCATGAAGTCTCTTCACAGCAATAGAAACCCTAACTAAGATAGTTCCTAAGATCAAATGAGATTGGGTGCTCTAGACTAGTTTCCCCTGTACTTGGATTACGTATAAACTAAACCATACCTCCCATGACTTTACGGTGCACACCATTATTTTCTGAGCATGTACTATCTGGCTTCTTTCACTCAACATACCAATTTGGAGACATGTTCATGCTGCTTCATGTACTGGAGCACCATTCTTGTCGTCACTGAATAGCACTCCATTATATTGATATGCTGCAACTCATTATGTCATAGTCCTATTGATAGGGTTATTTGGGTTATTTTTAGTTATCAATACTTACAAATAAGTATATTATAAACACCCTCACATAAGGATTTTTGTGGAAATATATTTCAGTTTCTAGGGCATCATCATGGTTCCGTTTGTTCCATTATCATCATGGTGGGTAGTGTGCAGACAGACATGGTGTTGGAAAAGGAGCTAAGAGTTCCACATCTTGCTCCTCAGGCATCAGAAAGTGAACTTTCCCAATGAGTGTGGTTTGAGTATATATGAGATTTCAAAGCTCACTTCCACAGTGATGTACTTCCTCCAACAAAGCCACACCTCCTAAAAGTGCCACTCTCTATGGCTAAGCATTCAAATGCATGAGTCTATGGGGGCCATATCTATTCAAGTCACAATAAGAGCTAATCAAGGTCAGTTCTGGTTATCACTTGGATAGGAGACAGTGTCCCACTCAAAAGGTTGCCATAACAATTGGGGGCAGGCAAATTTCCCTACAAGTTTCCCTACCTCTGAAAACCTTTTCTCTGTCTCTGCAGAACAGACTATAAAATCTTGACAACTTTTGGTAAACTTAGGGTTCTCCTTCCCCACAAAGTTTGACAGTTCACTAAACTTCTGATATTACATTTATATGCTTCCTATCAGTCAGCACTCACCAAGCACCCTGACACTTTTATAAATTTGGATGCCCTGCAGCTTTACAAACAGAATTGCTATAGGAACTAATGAGGGGTAGGAAAAGGAAGACTGCAGAGCTGGGCCCCCAGCCTGTGCACTCATCAGAAGACTGTCTTTAAGACTCACCAGGGACAGACTCATCCAAGGTCACCTGCACCAGAGATTCCTGCCCTAAGCAGGGAGATCACTCAGGGCATTCTCTGGGACTGCACCCTCTCAAACTGCAAGCCTGAACTCCTTGCTTCCTTCCGGTATTTGATCACAGCAATGAGGAAAACAACACATATGCACTGATGACACTAGTTTCTAAGTATGAAATGGTAAACTAATCTTGAAGGTTATAGTTTCAGAAAACCTTCAGAGACACATTCAACAAAAATATGTGCGCGTTTTTTTCTTTTAAATGTGAGCACATGGGTAGTGTGTTTAAGAAGAGCAGGGACTCTGGTTTCTGAATAGAGAGCATGCAATATTTTTAGATTAGAGAATATGTCATTTCCAGAGACTCTGAAGAGTAGGATTGTCATACTGTATTGCTGGTCATTTGGAAACCCATTATGATAACTAATTCTCAGGCATAAACCAAAAATTGGAATCACTGGATACCTCAGTCCCCACTCACATCATTTTGCACACATGGGTCTAACTGAGGATTCTTCAAGGAGGTGTTCTTATTGGAAGTCTGCTGTGTCGCTGTTGGGGCCCCAGGAGTGGTGTTTCACTAGCTGGTTACTGTAAAGAAGGAAAGCAATGCTGCCATTCCCTGTGCGTCTGGTCTTATCACGTTCATTTACCAAGACTCTGAGTCAAACATGGTACCAAAGTGCTGTTTCTACACTTTAGTGAGGCCCCCTTTAGCAATTCTTCCCAGAGCTTATAAACACTGGGGAAATTAAGGGAATAGCATCACTGCTATCATTGTATTCTCCCATCTGAGATCATTCACTTCTCTGTCATCAACAAAGTTGGCACAAACCACAAGAATTCAGCAAGACTTCTCCTTGAGTACCTGAAGGGTGAACTGGGCCAAACATTCTTTTTCACTGGAAAGAACTTATATGGGGTGTTTAAGACTTGTTTTATTCTATCTGTGTGTGTGTGTGTGTGTGTGTGTGTGTGTGTGTGTGTGTGTGTATCTGTGTCAATGCAGTCCACATTTGTACAAATCCCTTAGAGACCAGAAGAGGGCAGTATGTTCCCCTGAAGCAGGAATTACAGGTAGTCATTAGCCATCCAATGTGGATGCTAGGAATCAAATAACAGTCCTCTGCAAGAGCAGTAAATGTTTTTAACCAGTGAGTCATCTCAGCTTCCCTTGTCCCTGATACACGATCTTAACAAGTGTCATCGAAGGGCACAAGAGACAAAAGGAAAGGGTATTCATTATCATCCTGATCCCTGGGACTGACTACATCTCGGTCAAGAAGAGAATTAAGGAAGGAGGAACTTGTTATGACCCACACTATGAGAGTCCAATCCATCCTTACAGTGAAGAAACAGCAGTGGAAAGTCTTAGAGCTGTGTCATGAGATAGTTGATTCTATCTCAGGTTCTTATCCTACCCTCCCTCCAAGAGTGGAGGGAGCAGAGAGCGAAGGGAAACTTCATTTGCAATGTGGGTGGGAGCAACAATTCAAACGGGAAATAAAATTTTGATTAGGAAAATGCAGACTCTGAGGTTTTTGGCAGCAAGATGCAAGCCAACAGAGGCTGCATATGTTACGGGTCTCTGCTCTTTCAGGCTTAGGTTCTTGCAATTTCTTAGATGGTCCCCATATGTACCCAAGAGAAGTCCCTTGAAGGATAGCCAATAACATGCCACAGGCAGGAGTAGCAGGAGTGATAGGTCTTCTGTTTCTGGCTGGGCTTAGAGGTTGGAGATAGCTGCAGGCACAAGTGTCTATCTGTAGCCTAAGTCTATGGTTTTGGAAGCTGAAAAAAGAACAGGTTGCCTTGTCTGGTGCCTCATAGCACCAGGAAGCTGGAGCAATGGGAGCCTGAGTGAATTTTGGACCTGAGGCAGAAACCTCACATGCAGCAAGATTCTGGGGGTGAGTCCACCTAGTCTTGAGGATAGTCTTCCTTCTCAAAAACGGCTGAGAGAAGACCTGGCTATAGCCAAGAGTCTACAGTGGGGAGCTGGACTCCAGAGCAGAAATCTGAGTCTCTCAAACTTGCTGTTCTGTTATAAAGAGCCAGGTGAGCTTGGGTTGGCTGAATGTATGTGCATCAAAATATGCCACAAAATATGAGCAGTCAGGAGAAAGTTGCCAGACCCTGAGGGCAAAGAGAAAGCATGACAAAACTTGAGCTGCTGCCTTTCCCTCCATTTTGCAAGGGAAGCAGAAAAGATGGAGAATCCCCCAAGAATTTCCAAGTGTCCTCTACACACAGAGATTTGAGCTTGCTTTCTTTTGGCTGCCAGAAAATAACTTCCACCTGTGAAAATTCTGCTGGGCTATCCTGGACATGGCCTCATAGGATCACGTGAACCAATCCTTACTTCCAATATACAGCACAGCTTTGCTAAGAAGCTAGGTTCCCCACTGGCTCTTTTAAAAGCATCAGAAATCCTGGGAATCAGAACACAATGCAAAAATACAGAAAGCCATGCAATTGGGGAAGTGATAAGATGAGCTTTAAATATTTCTTTGGCAAAAGGAAACCTGGATGAGCCATTCCAATAATATCCCTGAAGGATTAACCAAAAAAAGTCTTTGTCTACTCTCTACAATATATATAAAGCATGGTCCCAAATGATAAATGCAAGAAAATTAATAAAAACTAAATAAGGTACATTCCTGGTCGTTGAGGAGTTCAAAAGCTGAAATAAACATATAGACACATACTGTCCAGCCTCCAGCAGCACAGAGCTTGAGAGGGAGCCTACAGAGTCAGCAGACCTGAACTTTTTAATCCAAGGTAGTAAAACTTAATTCTCTGGAGGTTGATGAGGAAAGGGAAGCTACACTTAACTCTCTGGGACCTTTGAGAGAGGAAAGCACACACACACCCATATCCCCACACACACACACACACTATTAGGGTCTTCTGTTGCAGTTATTTCTTTTCTTACCTCTATCTAGATGTATCTCTTCTGTCTCTCTTGATGGCTTTATTCTTCTAATGCACTTTATTTTTTTCCCTTGCAGATTATATATCCCAGCAAAATTTTTCAAGCAATAGAAAAATTACAATGCAGTTACACGCTATTTTTCAAGTGAATAATTGCAATGAATACAGGGGGGGGAAAGCATGTTTTCCATATCCCTTACATGATTAAACGTTTTACATATTACAGGTGAAAAACAAGTTGTCCCAAGAACACGTATACATTCATGTCCAAGCAACTAGCTATAGATTAACACAGTGTAAGAAAGCAGGGTATTTTTTCAGCCATTTCTTTTGCTGGCAGGCTGCATTTTGAAGTTACAAAGAAAGGATAGATCATTTTATTATTTATCTCAAAAGGTGATTTTATAAGAAATATTAGAAGAATCACAAATCTAAACTTTTATATATGAAAAACAGTACATCATCTCTACTTTAAACCCTTAGGGTGTATAACCACTCATCAACAGTTTTATATAAATATATGCATATATATACAAATATATCAGGAAGATGAGGGCAGAAATGGGTACAAGGAATTAACCATCATTTTTGGTCATTAATCAATCCTAGCAAGAATGGCACATCAGCTAATAATAATTGGGCTTCTTTGTTCTTGTTCCCTGACCTTAACAAGTCCCTCACTCAACTATGTGCCTTTCTAAAACTTAGATTGTTTCCTTGGGATTTTTCACCTCAAAGCTATTCACAAAAACATCTCAGTCTAAACTTAAGTTATTTTTAAAGCCTTATTTCAGCTATGATGCACTACAAAACCTGTGAACACGTCTCCCAGCATTAAGATTAAAAGAAGTTAAGCTAACTGGGCTACTGGAACTTGATTGCTATTCTTAATCATTGACCTAAGTCACTGTCTATGTGGCTCCTCAAAAGAAACTCTTGTGTTCTAGCTGTATGACTAATCCTTGTTTTATGTTTTATTCTCTGCAGCCTCTGTTTTATCAGAAGCAGGGGCAACATTTTATTCTACCTTTACCTGTGTTAATTTTCCCACTAAACTAACCTCTATCATAATCCTTTACTATTTATTGAAGATGCTCAATCATCAAAATCCTATTTAACACTATTATTGCTTAAAATCATTACCTCAGTTAAACAGTACAGTTTAGGAGGAAATCATCTTAGTAATAATCCACAAATAAAAATGCCCAGTAGAAAGGATGACACCAACTGACAATCTAGGCAATGGTGGAGAGGCTACCCTAAATGCCCTTCCCCTATAATGAGACTGATGACTACTTTAAATGCCATCCTAGAGCCCTCATCCAGTGGCTGATGGAAGCAGAAGCAGACACCCACAGCTATACACTGAACTGAACTCTGGAACTCAGTTGCAGCGAGGGAGAAATGGAGATCAAGAGGGTCAGGACCAAGCTGGTGAATCCCACAGAAACAGCTGACCTGAACAAGGGGGAGCACATGGACCCAGACTGCTGTCTGGGAGGCCATCACAGGACTGATTCAGACCACTGAAAGTGGATGTCACCAAGGAGGCCCCAGCACTCCATGGGGCCTCTGGTAGTGGATCAGTATTTTTCCCTGGTGTAAGAAGGGACTTCGAGAGCCCATCCCACGTAAAGGGATGCTCTCTCCACTTGGACACATGGGGGAGGGCCTAGACCCCACCCAGGATGATGTTGTGGAATTTGGGGAGACCCCTTGGAGGGCCCTACCCTCTATGGGGAGCAGAGGGAGGAGGGGAAGGGGGTGGGAGTTTGGGGGAGGGGGAGAGGGAGAAGGGATTGACACATGAAATTATAATTTTGTAAAACTTAAAAAAACAGAAAATAAATGCCCAGTAGATAACCACACTACATTAAGGTCAGTGGGGATTTTCCCAGGCCCATCTACACCATGCCAGATACCAGAGAAGAATGGCAGCTGCAAACATGCAAAGATACAGCAGTAGCAAGAGACATTATGGGGCTGAGGCTTCCAGGCCTTGCCTATCTGAGATTCCCCGTAAGATCTTTTCTTCATGATGGTCTGATCCACTGAAGTCAATTGCCACCTGCTACTCCTCTGACATGGCCACCAGCAGACACATTTCTAATGACCTATATAATGAATTCATGATCTGCTGTGTCTTATTGTCTAGTCCAAGATTTCTGAAGATCTCTCAGGCCATTCTAAGAAGAGTGTGGCTCTTGCCAGAAAATTCAAACATTCCCTCCTGAAGAACTCAGAAGATAGTAATCCCAGGATGCTTATGAAATTTGGGAGGCTTAGAAGCTCAGAATCCACACAGGTTCTCAAGGTCTTCTCCAAGGTTGTACAAGGAGTAAACAATTACTGAGGAGAGAAGACACTTCACTGGAGCTTCCTGTAAGTTGAGCAGAGAACCTCTGGGGAAGTAGCTTTCACGAACCACCCATTGCCAAGATGAGAGGGATTTCTTATGCTGTAGCTGCATTTGAGTCAGCCATGCTCCTGTAAGTAACCACAATAAACTCATTGGTGCACCAAGACAGACTTGGTTGGAATTGTTTCTCTGTTCTGTTGTCAGTGCCCTATCTTGGGTGAAGACACATTTGCTTGTATCTCCTCAGCAAAAGTCATGCAACACTGGGGCAGAGGTGACCCATGATGTTGTGAATAAGATGTCCCCTATAGCCTTAGGCAGTTGGATGGTTGGTTTCCCGTTGGAGACATTGCTTGGGCAGGTTCAGAAGGTATGGCCTTACTGAAGAAGGCATGTTATTTAGAGTAAGATTTGAGGTTTCAAAGTCTTACACCATTTCCTGTTTACTCTCTCTGCTTCCTGCTTTCAATTCAAGATGTGGTCTCACAGCTGCAGCTCCTGACACCATGTCTCTACTCTTCCACCAGGTCTCTACTCTTCCACCAGGCCTCTACTCTTCCATCAGGCCTCTACTCTTCCACCAGGACTCTACTCCTCCACCAGGCCTCTACTCCACCAGGCTTCTACTCTTCCACCAGGCCTCTATCATGCCATCATGACTCTACTCGTAGGCCATGGACTCTAATCCTCTAGAACTGTAAGTACAAATAAACTGTTTCTCCTACAAACTTGCCTTGGCCATGGTGTTTTATGCAACATAAGAAAAGTAACTAACACAGGGCCACAGGAAAAATGGACCTCTAGATCCCTGCTCATCATTCCCAAAAGTCTAACATCTTTGACCTGGCCAGTGAAGCTGACAGAGGGGAGGGAGTATGAAGTAAGTGCTACCTGAGAAGTCATGTTTTCAGACCTTGGGTCTCTCAGAATTACAGCTGGCATGGCCAGGGGAGCAGAGTTGACCCTGACTATTGCTAGGGTGACATTAACTCTGTTGTCTTTCCCAAAGACTGTAAAACCCCTATGCAGATAGCACCTACTCAAAGCTCAACTGGTTTGTAAAATAAAACTCACCCAATGGTGTGGGCATTACCTCCTAGCACAGTTAATTACTGTCTCTGTAACTGGAAAATAAAATTATGCTGCCAAGGAGACTATTGAGGAGTATATACAATTATACATCTTAAACATGCACATTTCTCCAAACTGTCACCAAAATTGAACATAATCACTAAACCTTTTCACTCTTGAGAATATTTTAATTATGAAATAGATAGCTATTAATATCAGATGTTTAAAATACTGGCAAAATATGATTGTTGTTATGACTTGAATTGTATACTCTAAAAAGATACATTATAGTTCAGACTTTCAGGATGTTTTACTATGAGCTTATCTGACATTAAGTCAATTAGGCAGGTGTTCTGGTTGTGTTGTTAACCAGGATTCTCTAGGAAACAGAACTGATAAGATGAACTACATATATAGTGGTGGTTTGAAAGAAAATGGCCCCAAAGGGAGAGGTACTATTATGAAGTGTGGCATTGTTGGATTAAATATGCCCTTTGGCGGAGGAGAAGTGTCACTGTGGGGGTAGGATTTGAGATCTCCTATGTTCAGGAAATGTTCAGTGTGGTACACAATTTACTTCCTGTTGCCTATGGGTCAAGATGTAGAACTCTCAGCTCCTTCTCCAGCACCATGTCTGCCTGCATGCTGCCATGATGAAACTGTAACTTCAAGCCACCCCAATTAAATGCTTTCCTTTATAAGAGGTATCATGGTCCAGTTTCTCAGAAAATTGGCAATCAACCTACCTCAAGACTGAGTGATACCACTCTTGGGCATATACCCAAATGAAGCACATTCATAACACAAGGGCATTTGCTCAACTATATTCATAGCAGCATCATTCATAATATTCAGAACCTGGAAACAACCTTTATGCTCCTCAACCAAAGAATGGATAAAGAAAATGTGGTACATTTACACAATGGAGTACTACTCAGCAGCAGAAAAAAAAAAAAAAAGCAATGATATCTTGAAATTTGCAGGCAAATGGATGATGGAACTAGGAAAGACCATCCTGATTAAGGTAACCCAGACCCAGAAAGACATACATGGTGTGTACTCACTCATAAATGGATATTAGACATATAGCAAGGGATAACCAGGCTACAATTCACAGCCCCAGAGAAGCTAGGTAAAAAGGAGGACCCAAAAGAGGGATATGCAAGGAGGGCCCCAGGATCTCTTGGGTAAACTGGGAGGAGGTTAGAGGGGAGGGGATTGAGGGTGGAACATAAGGGATCTAGATGGCCAAGTTGAGGGAGGCACAGAAAGGGGGAGCCGTGAAAGAGACATTGTAATAGAGGGAGCCATTATGGGGTTAGGGAGAAACCTGGTGCTAGGGAAACTCCTAGGATCTGCAAGGATGAGCCCAACTAAAACTCCTACCAATAGTATCAAGGATGGCCAAACTGGCCTTCCTCTGTAATGAGATTAGTGACTACCCTAACTCCCATCACAGAATCTACATTCAGTAACTGATGGAAAGTGATGAAGTGATCCACAGGCAAGCACTGAGCTGAACCCCTGGAGTTCAGTTGAAGAGAGGGAGGAGAGATCATATGATCAAAGGGGGTCAAGATCATGATAGGGAAAACATACAGACAGCTGACCCAAGCTAGTGGTAGCTCACAGAGTCTGGACTGACACCTGGGGAACCTGCATGGGACCAAACTAAGCCCTCTGAATGTGGGTGACAGATATGTGGCTTGATCTGTTTGAGGGGGCCCCTGGCAGTGAGACCAGGACTTATCCCAGGTGAATGAACTGACATTTTAGAGCCCATTTCCTATGGTGGGATACCTTGCTCAGCCTGATTTGGGGGAGGGGGGGCTTGGTCCTGCCTCAACTTGGTATCCCAACTATGGTGACTCCCCAAGGGAGGCCTTATCTCCTCTCAGCAGTGAATGGGGGTGAGAGGGGGGAGGGAGGGAGGAGGGAGGAGGGCAAGTGAGGGGGAACTGTTGTTGGAATGTGAAGTGAAAAGAAAATTTAATTAAATAATAGAAAAAAAGAGTTGTCATAGTCAGGGTGTCTCTTCACAACAATAGAAACCCTAAGATATGTACATATGTATATGTGTGTGAAATATACATATATTTCATGGCCCTATGTTAATATATGGCCATGTATGTGTGTGTGTGTATGTCCCTGTGTTAGTACACACACACACACATACACACACACACACACACACACACACACACACACACACACACACGGAATTTATTTGAGTGGCTTACAGGCTGTGGTTCAGCTAGTCCAACAATGGCTGCCTCCCAACAAAGGGCCAGGAATCTAATAGTTGTTCCCTCCTTGAGGCTGGTTGTGTCAGCTGGTCTTCAATATGCCCTGGAATCCTGAAGAAGTAGGTTATAATACCAGTGAAGGAATGCCACTGTAGGATCTATGAACTCACCAATATGAGGGAAGGCAAGCAGACAAAGCACAAAAGCTTCTTTCTTCCATGTTCATTATATAGGCCACCATGAGAAGGTGTGGCCCAGATTTAGAGTGCCTCTTCAGATCTCAAATGTTCCAATCAAAAAATTGCCTCACTGGTGTGCCCAGCTGCTTGACATTTTAGTTATGTATCCTTGGTTGTCAACTTGACTACATCTTAAAATAACTAAAAATCAAGCTGACAACCAAGAATAGCCATCACACTCACAACCTTAATAAAAGACAGATACACAGAGGAGAGACCTACAGCATGGAAAGATATTGGAGTGGCAAAGCTACATGCTAAGGGTTGCCAGCCATCACCAGGATCTCCGAAGAGGCAAGACATGAGGGAAAGGCATCCTACCCTCAACACCTCTTGAACTTCTAACTCCCAGACTTATCTGAAAATTAATTTCTGTGACTACAAGCTACCCAAATGTTATTGAATGTCATATACAGTAAGGAGTTTAGACTTTCGCCATGTACTCTTAAATAAAAAAGGACACACAACTAACTTGGAAACCGGTGAGTTAATATTTTTCACCATGTTTATTGGACCTCTTAATTTCTTCTTGCATAAAGTATCTGTTCACACATTTCCAGGAAATGTAGTTCTGGGGATTATGGATTACTCAGCATCCCACACAGGGCTCAGAATGTTCCAGAATGACTCTGGTAACCTTCTGAGTCTTCTTTACTCAGTGACAGAAACACAGGACTCTGGAGAGTAATGTCTTAGCCTGTTACCACTTATTCAAAGGTCAAGGGTTGACCTTGCCATTTACTGGAACTTTTTTTGGCATAGACTAGATGCAGTACAGAGCTACTTAGCTTAACTTTTTCTTTGTGTTTAAAGCACATTTCCTGTTCCAAGAGTGGATTAATACCAGAGCAATAGCTTGGGAGCAACAGACATTGCATACATTTCCTGAATAGGCTGTTCTTGTCAAGTTCCTGGCTGAATATCTTTGGTAGTTAAAAATCAATCCTGCAGGAAAGAGAGAATTATTGCTTTCTATCCCCTTCCTTCTTCACGTAAGTCTGCCACCCTCAGAATCCCAACACTGTGAAACAGAAATACAAAGACCAGATAATCACAGCCACTCTGCTTCCCCTTTCTCTTCCCCCAAGCTAGAACTTCTGCCTCCATCTTCAGCAAACCATGGTTTCCCTCCTTCTCCAGAGAGAGCTGACTCAAGGTAGGGCTGTTCATGAGGAGGTGACACCTAAGCATCAGTATCCTCATCAACAGCTTCAAAACACAGACCCAAGAATTATTTCTTTTTAATTTTTTTCTGTTTTATTGTATGCATGTGGGTGCTCTGCCTGCAAATAAGTCTGTGCACCAAATGCATGTCTGATGGTCTCAGAGGACAGAAAAGGACGTGTGATCCCCTGGGTCTGGGTTACAGACAGTTGTGAACCATGTGTGAGTGGTGGGAATCAAGCCTTGGTCCTCTGCTAGAACAATCAATGCTCTTAATGGCTGAGCCCTATCCAAGAATTCTTCCATATACCCCGCAGTCGTTTTAACCTTTCACGTGAACCCTATCATCTACTGTAACCTCAAGCTAATTGTTCTCACATTTGGAATACTCAAACTGCTTACCAAGAATGATAATCATTTTATGTTAGCCCTTGCCATTCTTTGATGTTTCATATATAAACATGAATGTTCATAATTTATTTACTGTTGTTTCTTCTTAACTGTGTCTTCTATGGTACATGCTTAATACCATCAATGACTCTTAAAAATAGTTTGCTAAAGGCTTATTCTGGACCACTTCAGCCTGAGGAGGAACAGGATGAAGGGACACATGGGATGAGACACTGGAATAGCCTTCGTGACACCTATCTATAGTGGTTGTTAGAGAAATTTAGGAAATATCTCCCACATGAGATGATCTTATTGTAGCTAGAATTTACAGTAGCAAAGGACATATTGGGAACCTGAAGGAAAAAAAGCGGCAAGTAACAGCAATCACTTTGCTGTGTGCTATACCTTACTTCAAATCCAATCATTCTTTCTCTTTCTCAGCAGAAACACACTCAGCATGTTCAAGAGGTGAAGAACTTCCTTAGAAATCAGAGTCTTCTTGGTCATATCCCCAACTCAGGTCACTATTGCACTTGCCTTATCCCTGGTCTTACAGGACAAGCTGAGAACTGAATCTTTTAATCCTTATTGTTTTCCTTCAAACACTATGTTTTCTAGATATTGTTGTTTGGATTTGAGTTGAAATCTACCAAGCAGGAAGAAGAGAATCAATAGACAATAACCAGGGCCAGTGAGATAGCTCATTAGGTAAAGCCTGGCAAGCATAGTTTAATCCCTGGGAACTAGTTGGTGGAAGAATTAACTGACTCCCTAAAGTGATTCTCTGATTTGTACACTATGAAAACAAAATAATAGATAGATAATAGACAGATAAATAGATAGATAAATAAATGAATAAATAAATATAATTTTTGAGCCAATTGTGATAATACCCACCTTTAATCCTAGCCCTCTGCAGGCAAAGGGAGGTAGATCTCTGTGAGTTCGAGTTCAGTCTGGTCTACATAGTGAGTTCCAAGCTAGGCAAGGTTACAAAGTGAAAGCCTGTCAGAGAGAGAGAGACAGACAGACAGACAGACAGAGAGAGAGAGAGAGAGAGAGAGAGAGAGAGAGAGAGAGAGAGGGAAGGAACAGCATTAATGTGATGAAGTAATTAGATGTAAGAAGAAAGGATGTTTAATATTTTTTTATTTATGTATCTATGTGAGGGTGTGCCACATGTGCACTAAGGACTACAGAAGCCAGAAGAGAACAGCAGACTCTCTGGAGTTGGAGCCACCGGAATTTGTGAGCCACTAAATTCTGGGTATGGAATTTGGATCATATGAAAGAGCAAATACTCTTAACTGCTGAGCCATCTTTCTAGCCCCAAAAGGATATTAGACAACATCGCACCTCAGTCAATGTTGTTGAACCTCTTGAGGCTGAAACTAAGGACAATTGCCCTGAAAACAAAAATGGGCAGGACCTTAATAGTCCCTCTGGTACCAAAGCTCTAGGAAGCACCGAGTAGGAGGACTTTGACTCACAGTTGCCTAAGCATCTGTAGGACTTTGGTGTTTTTCCAGAGATGTGGCATGAAGTACATGTTCTAAGCCATCTGATAAAGGTATGTTGGTAGAAAATCTGAACCAACCTCATTGACATGAGCATACGGATATTTCACTATTTGTCGCTTTGTATTTTAACAAATTTAAAAGTATACAAAATGCAATTCTTTTCCTTCTCCATTTCTAAAGCACAATATCCAAGCCATGGGTATGTGACTCCAGAAGACTCTTCCCACCAATATTCTCTTTCCATGTGCTGTTAAAATAAATCTTACCACCAAAAGCCACCAAGCCCCACTGCCACATGTGCTCTCTATGCCAGTCGCCCACCTGAGTTAGGCCCAAATGAATACACAGAAACTTGTATTAGGTTCAAAGCTGCTTGGCCAATGACTAGGACTCTCATCTGTTAGCTCAGTCTTAATTATCATACATCTATATATTTTATAAGACTTATCTTATCAGATGCCTTATTAGTGTCCCTCCTTGCCGGTGGATCACATTGTGCCACTGGAGCAGGAGCAGAGGGAAAAAGAGGACATTTCCTCTTAATCCTTGCTTATGAGTCTCCTTGGTATGTCACTTCCGGCCTGGATCACAACTTCTCTACTACATTTCCCAGAATCCTCTTTGACTCCTAGTCCTTTCTAACTTGCTGTTTCATTGGCCAAACAGAACTTTATTAAACAATTAATAAGATAAACATACACAGTACATTCCCCATCATCTCCTCTTTTCTGTCTAAATAAAAAGAAGGATAACATATCTATTATAATAACTGAAGAAAACTATAATCATAACTATCTCTCTTCAACTCTATCAAAGACCACAGAAGGAAAATATATAAACTCTAGAATTGACAGGACATCTCGCTACCTGGACAGTCACCCAAGTTCCTCTGTAACGTTGGGGCATCCATCTTCAGCCTTTAAGGCCACAGTGTGTCTGGCACACTTCTCTATTTCAACAGGAACCCTTCAGTACAGTCTTGTTTTATAAGTTCAGTAGTCATTTTCTTGTGGGTCCTGTATGTCCAGTTTATACAGCAACAAACAGTCCAGGCAAGAGCAGTTTCTTGCCCAAATGGCTAATCTTGCCATGTTGAAAGCAAACTCCATAATGAGTTTCTTCGATGCCCATCCTCCTTTCTGACATAATTGGTGTGCCAGGAGCAGTTGTGTCTCACTGCCAAGAAAAACCCTAAACCATTTAAATGCCATATTTCTGTAGGTCTTTGAAAAGTTTGAAGAGTACCTAACCATCTCAAACACATCTCTATATCTAGAAAACTTAACTAACCTAATTATAAATTCTGACTATTATAGGTAAAAGATCTGTATAAACACAATACCTAAACATATACCTATCACAAAATTGACCTTAAAGTTGTATCAATAAATGAAAATCTATACCAATGCAAAGTATTCATTCCTATATCCTATTCCTCGTTTTTTTTTGTTCCTTAAAAAGAGATTGACTATGCTCATTATCATTTGTAACCAACCCCATTTAAATGAAAACAAACATTTACAAAAAATATTTGGGAATATGGGCGTTGTTCCTTCTAAACTGCTTCCTGCTGATTAGGGGCAATGTTCATGTCATAGGGGTTAAGATAAAATACAGAAATCTGACCCAAGTCCTTGTTTTTGTAGTCTGTAAGGCTGTATCATCTCAGCTTCATGGGGTCTTGCTTGATCAAACCATATTAGTCTGGAAGGAATCCATACATAGCTTTTCATTTTCTGTGGAAATACAAGCAAAACCTTTATTTCTAAGTAGCCTGTCCTTAAACTTAAATTTTGAAGTTAGAGCATTTTTAAAATGTATAAGTTGGATTAATTTAGCAGCATTTATAATCAAATGTATTTTAGCAGCAGTAAGTCTTTCCTCGGCAATCAAATAATTTAAAGACAACAATATGGCATATAGTATCCAGATTCTCTGTGTATTTTCCATCTTTATGTGGCTTTTTTATTACTGTATTTTGTTTCTTTTTTCCCTGAGACAGGGTTTCTCCGTGGAAATCTGCCTGCCTCTGCTTCCTTCTCTCACAAGCCTACATATATTTTTAAACGCAGTGTAAACCTTTAGAGGTTTTTCTTCATCTGGATCTGTCTTTATCAACTTAGGAGTACTGAGTACAATTCCCAAGAGCACCAGGACAGCACAGCATACAGAAGTTGCTCCAATGCCTCTCAGCAGCCTGACAGGGCAGGCTGTGGCGGCTGGTTTCCCTCTTTGTCTGGGAACCTTGGGGCATGGGGTCATCCCGCTCACTGACACCATTCTATTACGATAAATCTTTCCGCCAAAAGCCGCCAAGCCCCACTGCCACATGTGCTCTCTATGCCAGCTGCCCGCCCAAGTTAGGCCCAAATGAATACACAGAAACTTGTATTAGGTTCAAAGCTGCTTGGCCAATGACTAGGACTCTCATTTGTTAGCTCAGTCTTAATTATCATACATCTATATATTTTATAAGGCTTATCTTATCAGATGCCTTATTGGCATCCCTCCTTGCCAGTGGATCACATTGTGCTGCTGGAGCAGGAGCGGAGGGGAAAAGAGGACACTTCCTCTTAATCCTTGCTTGTGAGTCTCCTTGGTATGTCACTTCCGGCCTGGATCACCACTTCTCTATTACATTTCCCAGAATCCTCTTTGACTCCTAGTCCTTTCTAACTTGCTGTTTCATTGGTCAAACAGAACTTTATTAAACAATTAATAAGATACACAGTACATTCTCCATCAATGTGCAATATTTCTCATAAGCCAAGTTAGCAATTCTGCTTCTAACTCTTGTGAATCAAATTTTTCTTCCATTGTTTTCCATTTCCTGTTAGAAGAAATGCACCTGCTAAGCTCCATTTCTCTAAGGCCATTTCTCATGGCCTTGGTGGTCACATGGGTACCATAATAATGACATATAACTCCCCTGTTCTGTTTTTATTGTATCTGGCTTGAGTGGACCTTGAGCAGAAGATGACTAATGACACCCCTTCCTCCTTCAGTGTGACACAAAAATGAATCAGACTGCATACCAGGAAGCAGTGGAAATAGAACTAAGCTATGAATCAGGAGATGTGGGTCTTCCAGTTTTGTTCCTAGCTAGTGATGGAATCTTGCAGGGCTCTGTTAACATCAGTGACTACCTTCCCTTTAAAATGTGACCCCATTGAGCTCCAGCAGTCTATGTCTCTAGACTACTTCCAAAGAATGAAAATAAATAAAACCTAGTTAAGTTGCTATTTATTATTAAATAGTTTGATGTTTCTGTTGTCTGAATATTTTGGTAGAAGAATTTATTCTAACCCAGTTATTTAGGTATATGTCAAATACTAACAAAAATTCCACCTAGCTTATGCATCTTATTGGTCTCCATGGCAGCAATTGAGAACTTAAAAAACCTTTCAGCTTCATCCAAATTTAATATTTAATTAAAGGAATTTTTAGGGCTTATATATTCAACTGGTGAGTTTGGAGCCACAACTCTCTGTGAAAAAGAGGCAGTAACACATTAGTCATTTTAAGATCTAAAAATGGACTTCCACGTCTCCCCTAGGAAATGCAACAGTCTATTCATTAAGCTGTCTGCTTATGGTATAAAGTAGAATTCAAAATGAGAGAAATCTTTAGTGGTTGCTCCCCAGCAAACAGGATACTAGAAGTTTAGTGGGTTACCCATATGTCTTGAAAAGGAGTCGTCAGTGTGCTGTCATTTGTGCTAATGGCATTTGTGTTCGTCCTTAAAGGGGAGGGGGAGAGCTGGGAGTTGGTGGTGCACACCTTTTAATCCCAGCACTTGGGAGGCAGAGGCAGGTGGATCTCTGTCAGTTCGAGGCCAGCCTGATCTCCAGAGCGAGTGCCAGGATAGGCTCCAAAGCTACACAGAGAAACCCTGTCTCAAAAAAAATATGGGGGTTGGGGAGGGGGGAGGCTAATGATTTTTAGTTCAGATGCTCTTCTCTCAGAGTCATGATCACCACTCTCTTCAGATCCCCATTTTGGCCAGTAGATACAAAGAATTGTCAGCTCATGGAGTATTCACCAAGGATAAAAGTAGTATACAGTGAGTATTTCAGAAATAACACAGAAATTGGGGAATAAGTTCTTTTGAGCAGTAGCCTTTGGGGGTGATTCCTAAAATCACAAGATTCTTATAGGTCAACTAAATTTTGTGGCCTGTGATGCAGAAGCCCCTCTGGGAAGCCTAATACTAACCATGTATCACTTAAGGCTCATCAAAAAGTGCTGTGAACCAATTATCTATATTAATCTCAGGCACTGCCCTCCTGATTTACAGTACAAACTCAAAACACATAGGCCTGGGTTTTTGAAGTTGTCTAAGAGTAGTATTCATAAATGTCTATGTTGGCCAGGTTATCTTTGGTGAACCACTAGAAAGTTATTGGTAAGCAGAGAATTCAGAGTGAATAAAACTGCCCCCACCCCCGCTATCTTTAAGCAGTAGCCATGAAAGGAAATTGCTATGGCATCTATCCCAAGACCAAAGACAGAGATAAGCTAACATTTTTGACTCTGTATTTCCTCTTCCTGCCTCTTGTTGACCCAGATCTGTGACTTCAGCAATAGTAGAGATGAGTCAGAGCAATGCTAATAGTCAAATCTAAATATGAAAATGGACAGACTGGTAACTCATAATTGGCTCAGTTGCATAACTTCATTTAACCACTGAGTCATTCAACGTGCTGTGCAGCAGGTGTATAGTAATATATTCACATACCCCCAAAAATGTGTATAAAGTAACAATAAATAAATAATATATATAAAATAAAATACTGCCCCACAAACTCTAGTCAGGACCCAATATGATGATTGTGACACATCGTGTCTGTCTTTGTAAGGAGCGTGGAGGCTTTGAATATAGCTATCATTAGCAGGATGCATTTATGATATTTACTAAAAACACAAATTAGACACTTGGTAAAACTTCAAATCTAATCAGAAGTATTGTATAATAGACAGAAAAGAAAAAAATGAAGTTAAAGCTAAAGACTCATCTCAAGATCTAGAAGGTCCACAGTGAGCAGCCACCCAGCTCCATCCCTGAGGTGGCTTTCTGTAGTGGTGAGTTTTAAAAGATCACAAATATGCCAAGACCCAGGGGCATGGCTTCACTTTTCTCCAACTCTTCCAGATGTGTGTCTTTCACCCTCCACATTGGATGCCATTTCTCACTCTTCAGCAATGAATCTGTTCCTCCTCAATGACACAACCTGATTCAAAGAATTCATTTATTGCTATTATATGTGTATGGGTGTTTGCCTACATGTGTGTACACACAACACCTGCATGTCTGGTATTCTCCAAGGACACAAGAGGATGTCAAACCCCTTGTAACTGGAGTCATGGGCAGCTGGGAGCTGCTGTGTGAGCATTGGGAACTGAACCTGGGTCCTCTGCAAGAGTAACAAGTGTTCTTATTGGTTGAACCATCTCTCCAGCCCACTATGGTCCCTTCTTCCCTTTGTCATAATTGTTTATGTACAATACCTTATCTCCAGAGCTACATATAATTAGAAACTTCTGAGAGAGAGAAGCATTATCTATGAACTCAACATAACCCAGCACAGAGTCTTGGCTACAGCACTTAACAAGGGTTTCAGAATTTAAATGTGTTGTTTAAATGTTTTGTGTGTGTGTGTGTGTGTGTGTGTGTGTGTGTGTGTGTGTGTGTGTGTGTTAATGTGCCATGGACATGGGCCATGCCTCCATAGAAGTCAAAGAACAACTTGTAGAAGTTGGTTCTTTCCTTCCACTGTATGGATTCTAGGATCGAACTCAGGTTACTTTTGTCTTTGAGTCAAACACCTTTTTGAACTGGGACATCTCACTGATCCCAGTGTCTGAGGGCTTGATTTTATTTTATACTCAACTTCTCCAGACAGTTGGAAACAGGACTAGAGACACACTATTAAGTACCTTGCCTACATCATATCATCAGGGCTGATATTCCAGGTTTCCAGAATCCTAAAATATGCCAATGTCAGTCAATACATAGCTGTTGATCCCATGTGGCCTGCTGCTGTCCCAGCTCTCCCTCCTCTGGAGCCCCTG
Organism: Cricetulus griseus; assembly: GCF_003668045.3. NCBI lineage: Eukaryota > Metazoa > Chordata > Mammalia > Rodentia > Cricetidae > Cricetulus > Cricetulus griseus. The sequence continues at coordinate 246,523,623 of NC_048596.1, read as the reverse complement.
GAAACCCCTCCTACAGCTATAAGGACAATAACCCTCATAGGAAGAGACTTCCAAGATAAAGCACCACTTCTGTGACCAATATCCATTCTGGTTGCTCCAGCTGAAGCAGTTCTGAATGTCTTGAACTGTGTCTCTGATGTCCAAGGGTAAAATGGAGTCAATCAGCATGCATCCAGTCTGGAACTGGCAAAGGCTTGGAAGCATGTCTTTAGTGACACGCTTAGAACTAGCTGCATCATTTGCAGTTCCTGGTCCAAAAGGAAACTGCATAAGCCTGGTCCAAAAGGCAGGGGAAAAAGTCTTGCTTCTTTTCTAGTGGTCTTTTCCACACCTGACACAGTGGGCTTTATTTACTGTGTATTTAATGCTGTCCTGGAATAAAGAACCCTCTCGGGCAAATACAGACCTTCCCACCACGCACAGCCTGACTTTCAGACTCAGCATAGAAGGAAATATCAGATGTTTGTGCCCCACTAAGAGTAGGGGTAGGGGCAGAGAAAAAAGTGGCCATCTAGAAGATGACAGTCGGCAGGAATTGAGACCACACACACTAAGCCTCCAATCTCAGCTCATGGACCTATTTTACCATTAGATATTTTTCACAAACACAAATTCAAAGAGACAGTTATGAAAATTTTCAAGGTGGCAACTATAGAGCATTAAGACCTGTACTGGGTATTTTTCTCATTGTGGGGACAAAATATCAGGCAAAGGCAACTCAAGGAAGGAAGGGTTTATTCTGGTCACAATGCGAGGGTGTGGTCCATCATGGCAGGTGGTTACAGCGGTAGAGGTGTAATGTAGCTGGTCCCATTACATCTGAAGTCAGGAAGCAGAGAAAGATGAATGTGCTGTTCAGGTCACTGTCACCTGTATATTCAGTCCAGGACATAAGGCCACAGGTTCTCACTGCCTACATTTAGGATGCACAATCCCATTTTAGATATACCTGTCTGGAAATACCTTCCTAGACACATCCAGAGGTATGTCCTAGGTGCCTACAAATCCAGTCAAGTTGCTAATGAAGATGAGCCCTCACAATCCTCAGTGTAGAGCCAACTTGTCATTCCAGAGCCCTGTGCAGCAGGCTCTGGAACCCATGCTGGGGTGAGCAACAGAATCCTGTAGGAACCTAGAATCCATGTATTTTGGAATTGAGTGTAGTTAAGCAACAGAAAATAGAAACCATGTGTGCAGACCGCCACAGCAGTGCCATGAGGCAGCCACAGGAATCAGTTACCTCAGGTCTGCAAGCAAAATGGAACTACTGGTGACATTTCTCTGTGCCTTTTAAGATCCTCCTCAACGCCAGGCATAAAGGCAACACTCTTGTGTTCTAAGCACTTGACAGTTAAGTGACAGTCTAAGGCAGGAGGATTGCTGTAAGTTCAAAGCCAGCCTGAGCTACATAGTGAATGCTAGTCTGAACTACAGTAAGACCCTTCCTCAAATAGAAAAAACAAAATGATGGAGATGTATCACTTTTTACATTCTCACCCTGCTCTGTTTGTTTTTTTATCTTTTTTTTTCCAATTCACTGATACAGGAAAAGTTATGGCTGGGTCACTAATAACTACAGTAGCAATTAACACATGCCCCCCCCCTTCCTTCCTTCCTTCCTTCCTTCCTTCCTTCCTTCCTTCCTTCCTTCATTTTTTGGTTTTTCAAGACAGGGCTTCTCTGTAGCTTTGGAGCCTGTCCTGGAACCCCTTCTAAAGAGAAATATGTGAAAAGAAACTGTTTCATATGCCAGATGCTCACATACAGCAATGGATTTAGAACATCAGAACTTCAGCACTCTGCAGCCTGATTCTCTACATCAGCAAAGCTAAGTGTGCCATCAGCCTGCTCTTCTCCACCTTCAGCACATCACATGTTTTTCCACAACATAAAGCTACCCTGTGAAATGAAGGCTGGGCCTCAGATCTGGACACAGAATTTCTTACACACGGCAATTGAGAAAATGTGAAATTAGATCTTGATCATTGAGAACCCGCCACCATCATTAAGTAGGAAAAAAGCAAGCAGACATCTGTTCTCTCTGAGAACATACAGAGCATACTAATCACAAACCTTGGAGCAGAACATCCTGGCCTCAGCCTGGACAGGCTGCACAGCTGGGTAAGCTGAGTCTGACCAGACCACAGCTGCAGAGAAGGTCACCACCAAAGGGCCCAGTGACTGGTGACTCTGCCTCTCATCATCTGGGTGAGGATCAAAACAGGGCAGTTCTAGGACACTCACTGCCCCTCCTCCTCCTACAGACTCTGAATCCCAGGAACAAGATTCAGCCCTGAGGGCACACACTAAACCCTGCGTATATTTCATTCGTGAGGTTGACAAGGTTCTCATTCCATCTGGCTATCAAACCTAACTCCAGACCCTTGTCATTCATTTACTAATCTATGCATTACTCAAAATACATGATCTATACTAAACCAACATGCTAAGTCTATGTGTCAGAATAAAAGTTCAGCTGGAGACAAAATCCTTTCTTTATAATGCTTAAAGCCCTAATATGGGAGAGCACACAGATGGAAAAGTCATTCTCAAATACAAGGGGCATGTGTCGTGTGTGAGGAGGTAGGGGTGATCAATGAGTGCGTTAAGGACTTGTTTGGTTGCACAGGTGGCAGTTGTGGTACTACATGAAGAATAAGCAGCTGTCGGAGGAGCAAGTCAGGAAGTGGGGAACACAAGAGCAGTGAATTAAGATAGTGCCGGATAGATAAACACCACCAAATGTCCACTATGCTGAGAAATGGACATAGCAGGAGTTGTGAGATGGGAGGTCAGAAAGGCAGCTTGAGGCTACAGTCCAAGCCTCCCTTCTGGAGAACTGCCTGGGAAACTACAACCTCTCCTGACCCCTTTTCTCTCTGACTTTTCATAATGCTTCTGTTTGTATCTTGCCCTTTAAGCTCTAAATGGCAGATACTCAACAAACGCATGCTGAATAATGAATTAATAAGCACTTCCCCTGTTAAATAAAAAAAAAAATGTAACCCAGGGAAACTGCGGAGTTATGCTCTAAATCAAAACTTAGGTCCTTCAAAGTAATCATCTTTGTTCCCTGAGGTTTGAAAAGTGACTAAGAATCTACACTGATAGCCGGGCGTTGGTGGTGCACGCCTTTAATCCCAGCACTCGAGAGGCAGAGGCAGGCGGATCTCTGTGAGTTCAAGACCAGCCAGGTCTACAAGAGCTAGTTCCAGGACAGCCTCCAAAGCCACAGAGAAACCCAGTCTTGAAAAACAAAAAACAAACAAACAAACAAAAAAAGAATCTACACTGATACAAAGTAACCTTATACACCAAGGGCATCTTAATGTCTGCCATATGCTGCTTCATCTCACGCATTCAGCTAACTTGGAGTTTCAAAAGCGCCTTCCAAGGTGACTGTGCTAGTAGGAGATATTTTACCTCCAGGCTCTGGGATAGGTGTGTGATACAGACTGTGCATGTTAGAAACAGAGCTTGCAAAAGATGATAGAGAGCAAATGAAGAGGCTTAGAGCTTAGAAGGCACAGGACGCCAAGCTCATAGTCAAAGGCTCCCAAAATGCTTATCTAAATAACAGTTAAATGATATTAATAATATAATGATAGCTATAATTTATTGATTGCTTACTTGGTGATCAATGCTTTATGGACACAATCTCATTTAGTTCTTATAGCCACCCCATGGAGTAGGTATTTCTATAAACATTCTATAGATGAGAATAATGGTGTCAAGAGCAATTGGAAGCAGTAGACCCAGAATTTAAATTCAGGTCTATTCATTTTTATGTCATGATGAGCCTACCTTTCTGAACCAATAGATGCTTTCCTAAGGAAACAAGGGCAATTACCAAGCACCAACCTGGAAGACAAGCAGTAAGTCAGCTCTACCATTCTAGAAGCCCAGAAAAACACATTAGAGTTGGATTGTGGTAGTTTGAATGCAATCCGCCCCCACAATTTCATAGGGAGTGGCACTATTAAGAGGTGTGACTTTGTTGGAGTGGGTTCAACCTTATTGGAGGAAGTGTCACTGTGGAGGTAGAACTTTGACGCTTGCTGTATCGCTCAGGATACAACCAATGTCTCAGCCAACTTCCTGTTGTCTTCTAATCAAGATGTAGCCAGCACCACATCTGTCTGCACACCACCATGCTCCCCACCATCATGAAAATGAACTAAACCTCTGAAACTGTAAGTGAGCCACCCAATTAAATATTTTCCTTGTAAGAGTTGCCGTGATCCAGTTGTGAGCTGCCTGATATGGGCACTAGGAATCAAACAACTGAGCCATCATTCTCGTCCCTGGCCCTCGGTTATTTTATACACTTGATCTCCAGCATTTCGTTACAGTAATAGAAGACAGACCGAAACATTCTTCATATTTTTAAAAGCTGTAAATAATCTTACTATTTCCACATAATAATAGAAATGAGCTGTTGATGATAATTACAAATATTTACTGCAAATTGTACAGTTGAGGCAATGTCTCACCTCTAATACAATGTAAAAACCTACAAGTAAAATATCAGGGGCAAAAAAAAAAAAAATTCCCCTTCTAGCAATAGAATGTTTTCTAGAATGAGTGATTTCTGTCAGTATTTTGGTGGTGGTGTTTTGAGACAGGGTCTCTTATAGCCTGAGCTGACCTGAAACTATCTATGTAGACCAGTCTTACCCTGCACTCACAGAAATGCCACCAAGCATATGAGTGGTGTGATTAAAGGTATGTGTATCATTCCTGGCTTGAATTTAATCTCGTTTCCAGGGCATGAAACATGTCGGAATAAAACCTGTCCAAAGAGTGCTTGGCAAAAAGAATTTTACTCTCTCTAAGTGGGAAGCTTTAATTTTATCATTAAGGTTTCTGTAAATTAAAAACAATGCTAATATGGATTTTTCTCCAACGAAATAAACTGTGAAAGGGAAAAAAAAAAAAGAGTTGCCGTGATCATGGTGTTTCCTCACAGCAATAAAAACCCTAACTAAGACATGGAGTTTTTGCAGATGTGTTGATTCTTAGGGACCTTCGTGCTCAGCAGATCTGCCCAGGAAATGTGAGGAAAGGAAGAGAGTGCACAACAGCTCTAAAATCCTGAAAGGTAAACTTCTTATGCTGACCAGGAAGGGAGAAAAAAAATCAGGTGTAAGTGGTGCTGGAGATACAGGTCTGAATAAAGGGAACAAAGACCGAAATGTGCTGCCTGCTTGGCCCTCTCCAAACACTCATTCAACATTGATTCTAGTGGGGCGACTCTATATTTAAACAATAAAGTTGCTTCTTGGGCTTTTTCCTGAAACCTCCATGGAGCTAAGGAAATAAGCAAAATAACACCTATAATCTTGATCCTCTTCAGGCAGGAAATCACCTTGCAAAGTGAAGTCCATCCCTTGCCTCCTTGTGGTAGCATAACTATTTTTCTTCTGCTGTGACCAGAGACTAGCAACTTCAGGAAAGGGATTGTTTTGGTTCACAGTTCAAGATGCTCTACCACAGCAGGGAAGGCCTGGGGCAGGTAGCTCTATGCGGCAGAGTGTGCACCTTGGTCACTTCCCCACATCTTGACAGAATAAGAGGCAGAGCAGACAGGAAAGTGGATCTGGATTATAAAACCTCCAGACCTGAGCTCAGGGGGCAGGCATCACAGGCCCAGGGAGGCTATTTGTGATGCTCTCAACTCTGGTCAGACAAACTTCTTTTTGCAGTGGGTTGTGGTTAATGCGGAGTCTCATAACTGGTCAGAGTGCTGGGTCTAAATAATTTCGATTGTTCAGCTATGGATGGGTCATCCATATCACCCTCCTACAATCCCAGGCTCTAGAATCTTCATAGAAAAGGATGCAGAATGGAAGAGGGCCAGCGGGTGGAAAGAAGAACTGGGAAATGCTGGCTCTGTACATGGCACAGCTGTTTCAGGCATTTCCCCATGGCAGCTGGGGTTACCTGCATAAGACCAAGCCAAGCAAAATTCAAGCATGGATAAGCAAATAGCCTCAAGGCTCCATCCCTATCAGGGGAGCTACTGGCAGTTAATTAGCTACTGGGGGAGGGAGAGTCACTCTCCTTTGGAGATATGACCACTGGTGGATTGCATGTGACCTACTGGATGGTCACACACCCGTGTGCATGTGGGCAGCACTAACTGGACTTGAGTTATTAATAACAAAAAAAGAAGATGTGAAATGGGGGTTACTATGAAGAGTTGGAGAAAATGATGGTAGATAGAAATATACATATTCTATAAATGTTTGGAACTTTCAAATTAAAAAAATGTGTATTAAAATAAAATGAAACCCTCAAACTGGATGTGATGGTACATGCTTTTAATACAGCAGAGGCACATGGATCTCTGAGTTCAAAGCCAGCCTGGTCTGCATACTGAGTTCCAGGATGGCCAGGGCTACACATTGAGACTCTGTCTTGAAACAAAACAAATAAACCTCAAGCCTTAACCAACTTCCTCCAAAGAGGCTCCACCTCTTACAGGTTCTACACACCCCCATCCCCAACACTGCCCCAGCTAGGAATCCAGTGCTCAAACACAGGACTCAATAGTGCCACTTCAGTTCAATCACAGCAGTGGCTGTGTGATTTGTGGCAAGCAATTATGAGGCTGTATCATCATGAGAACACATTTCTCTTACCTCGGTCTCCTCATCTGTTGGATTGGGGTTATAGAGAGTACCCACCATAAAAGACTGCTGCAGACAATAAAGAGTCTCACATATAAGATGAATACACACATAGTGTAGGTAAATCGATGCCTAACAAATAAGGTACTGGGTAAATGTGATATTTTAACATTATCCATAGCCTATGCATACAATTACTAATATCACATCATCTTTCTCATTATCACTTACCAGTGATGAGTCCCTGAAGCAGCTGTTGTTGTCTTTCTATACTACTGAGTACACACACACACACACACACACACACACACACACACACACACATTTTCCAAGGCACTCACGGGTCATTTCTCGGGTAATCTTGCCTTCAAGCATTCATTTCCATCCCTTGAGTATTATCATTTAATTCATTATTCTGATATGTCTTCCTCTCATATTTTTAGATTTCCTGAAGTCAGATTTGAGGGCAAAGTGAGGAGTTGAAATACCTGGCTGTAGCCAGGGAAGAGGGAAGAGTCTGGCTGTTAGACAGTGCTGTGCTCTGCCAACCCAGTCAAGCTACTCACTTCCTGCCTCTGTTGTTCTGGCAGTATACTTCCAATGAGGGGTAGAGGAGGAAACAGACATTGAACTTGCCTGCCTCTCTGTTCGCTTTGTTTATTAGTATTTATTGATTTTGGTTTTGTTGTTGTTGTTGTTGTTGGAGACAGGGTCTCTCTATTTATCCTTGACTGTCCTGGTACTCGCTTTGTAGACCAGATTAGCCTCAAACTCAGAGATCTGCCTGCCTCTACCTTCCAAGTGCTGAGTGGGATTAAAGGAGCTGGACACCACTGCTTGCTCTGTTTACTTTTCTTAAATCAAATTTTTAAAAATGAAAGGAAACAACAACAACAAAGCAGACTTGGTGCAGCTTGCCACCCCAACTAATTGAGAGGTTGAAGTAATAAGGTCAAAAGTTCAAGGCCCATCTTGTACAACTTTTGAGACCTTGTCTCAAACAAAAATATAAAGAGGGCGGAGATACAGTCCAATAGTAGAGCGCAAGCTCATGCCCAAGGTTCAACTCCCAGTCCTTGGAAGGACAAAGTCTTTTGAGACAGAATACCGCTGGAGCCAGAAAAGAAATAAGTGAGAGAAACAGAGAACAGGGCTGGCGCCCCGCCCAGCCAGGGTGGGGACAAGGAGCCATGGTTGGCAGGAAGGGGCGGTGCTCCAGGGTCGGCCCTTCCCACCGGCCCGCAGCCCGCCCGCGCTGCGCGGACCCGGACCCTACTAGCGGATGCGCGCGTCTGGGCTGCGCGGGCACGTGTGCCGCCGCCTGTCAATCACGCGCAGCTGAGCTTGGAGAGGCGGGAGTGGCGACGGCGGCGGCGGTGGTGGCGATGGGACCCCGGTGAGAGATCTGCGGCTTGGTCGGCTGCACTTGCTCCACGGGTCGGGGATTGGAGGAACAGGTAAAGCCGGGCGCGGGAGGACTGAGGGCTGTTCTATGGCTATCTCTTCACCTCGCCCTCCTTCCTATCTCTTTCCTCCCGCCCTCCTCACACACAAACCTCTATCAGTCTCTCCCTCTCTCCCTCGAGCCCACTCTTCCTCTCCCTTATTCACAAAAACCATGAATATTAAAATACACAAAAACGTAGCAATTTAATACAACCAACTTCATGCTTTGGGGTTTGTGGTCTATGTTATGTAAGAATTTGGGGGCTGTACAGCTAAAAACTTAAAAGAGTTTCCTTCCTGTAAGGCAAGAAAGTTTATTTTTCAGTGAGGATAAAATAGATGTATTTAGAGTTTGCAAGGCTTCACAGATTTCTTTTCCAGGCTGACTTGATCCCTCCTCTACCGGCATCACCACCACCAGCCCTCCCCACTCCTTGGCCATGTCTAGAGATGTTTTGATATTATTTCAGAACCTGCTTCTTTTTGTTATTAGCTAGGGACCTGTGGGTGGAGGTCAGACCAAGGCTGATGACCTCAGAAACCAGCTGGAGTTGGAACAGCTAGTGTTGGCTTAAACTGGTTCCTGGCTCTGTGGTGCACATGTTTTCAGGACCTTGGAGAGCTCTCAGGGCTCCAGGCAGGCCAGCAGTCTTTGGTGGAGGATGCATCTACCATCAGTTTCTTCATAAGAAAGGTGGCTGGTGAAAGGGCACTGCTGAGAGGGAGAGACAGAGCCAGGAGCCAGGAGAGGAGAAGTGGGGACTCTAGGAGACAGAGGAAGGTAGTGATGTAGTTGCTTTTAGCTGAGTTGTTTTCTTTTGTTAATTCAATTCCTGAATTCTAATGTTGGCTCACATACCACCCAAACTTCGGGAACAAGGAAATGGATCCTGAAGATGGTACAGCTATTCTTCATTATAGACTGACCCTGGAAATGCTGAAGACAGTTTGTTAGGCCTTTTCTGGGCTTACCCACCTCCCCCTACCCCCACCTCACCCCCCACCCCCATCTCCAGTTTCTCCTTCAAATGCAGAGAATCTGTTTAACAGAGGATTTTTAATGGCCTTTTGGATGGTATAGCCCTAGTTTTTGTTTTCAATTTTTTTTTTAATTTCACAGGACTAGAGTAATGCAGGAAACCAATAGCTCGGTAGCTGGCAGCGGTCTCTTAATTGAATTTTGCACAGGCACCTGCTTCTCTTGAGCAGCTGGAGAATAAACTGATCATGATAGGAAGAGAACGGATGTGGAGTTAAACCAAACACAATGAGTAAACTGTCAAAAGAGATTTGTTGAGGGTGTGATAAACATATGCTTGTCAGAAGACACGGGGTGGGAAACTTCATTCATTTTGCAGGGTAGTTCTTGGATGTCTAGGAAATAAGTCATCTTTCATTTAGAATATTCGGGATATAAGCAGACCAGTCAACTTGGTGTTACCAACTTCATGGCAAGCAATGATGCCAAAACAAAAAAAAAGTACTTATATGGTGTTCTGAGCCCTTGGGCTTGTCACCTCGATCACTCCAAAAATTATCATGAGAGTCCATTTGAAAGTTTTGAAGTGTACGTTAGACTTTTGAGTTTGTTGTTGTTTCTTTGCTTTTTTTTTTTTTTAAGAAAAGCCATTCCTGCTCTTTCACAAGAAGTTCTTGGTCAGTGGTTTTGTGAGTGACTTATAAAATTTTTATTTTGCTCTGGGTCATATCTGCAGAGTTGTTGTTTTCTTTCCTGAACTAGAATTGAAGAATGGAATTTTAAAAGAAAAGTGAAAGAATAAACAAGCAGAGGAAGGCAAATATTGAAGGTAAGAGTCAGCTGTTGTCATGTGTGCATTCATAAGCACCTGTGCCCTGAACGCAGCTAAAGAAGAAGTTTAAAAGAATAAGGGTGCTTATTTTGGTTTTAAATGTTTCATATCTTATTAACATATATGTGGATGGTGATAGATGATAGATAGATGATATAAATGGGTAGACAAATGGTATATGGATGGTAGGTAGATAAATGGATAAAGGATAAATAAATAATACATGTATAGATGGGATATAGATGGATAGAAAATGTTAGACAGATATGTAGGTAATGGATATAAGTAGAGATAGATAACCATATAGATACATAGCTTGAAGGATTCAGGCAATTAATGAGTAAGCTAATTAGATACTACTATTCTTCTTTTCTAAATTATAAAAGTGATTGACAATGCACTGACATGGAGAGTATAAAAAGACCTAATTATATAAAACTGTGATCTCTGTGATTATTCCAAAAGATAAAATATCTCTGAGCTGATCCATTGGTAAAAACACATTTCAAGTTTTATGATCATGCTGATGTAATTTAAGAATGCTCAATTTCAAAATGACAAAGCTCTTAGTGGGCTTTCATGCCTTCCTGTGTGCACTATGAATCTCATAGAGTCTTTTAAGGGAAGCGGCCTTTTGGGTTTGGTTCTGGATAAGTGTTCTCAATGGCTTACGTCTATACTGTGTGTCTTGCAGCACTGGCCCGGTGGAAAGTGACTCTAATGGGAGTGTCACTCATTAGCTCAGCATCATTTTAAGAGAGAGAAAATAGTATGAAAAATTGAGAGTTATTTCAAAGTGAATAAAAAGAACAGAGCCTGAGCCTGGCCCACAGTGACTCACTCACAGAGCCATGGGAAAACACTCATCCACTTTGTGCCTCCATTTGCTGCCTCCCTTCTCTTAAGGAGACCATGAAGATAAACAGTGTGGTGTCTGTGATGTCCTCAGAGTTGCAGGAGAAGACTTTTTCTATTTCCATGATTATGAGCAGTTTTAGAATAAAATGAAAGTAACTGTACTTATTAGCCCAAAATTAAAATTCCCAACAATTGGTGTCACAGTACATTGATCCGCATATTCACAGCAATGCCCATGGGGATCTGTCTGTCTAGCCAGGGGGTGGTTCTCAGCATTTGTACTCTCACCTACTGTAAATGTTGTACATGAAGGATATTTTGTTGAAGACAAATAATAGGAAGAAGAAATCTGTGGATAGTCCCCATCTGTCAGTATCTACAAGGTCCTTCAAGGAAAACACAAACAAATTTATCTTTAAAGGTGAGAAAACAGCCCTACATAGATGGGGTATTGCCTGGATTCTGTTGTGATTCCACACTGAGGGTATAACTCAGTTGATAGAATGTTTGCCTCCCATGCACACGGCCCCAATTTGATACTCAGCCCTGGAAAAACCAGACATGGTTGTACATACCTATAATCCTAGCACTCTTGATGTGGAGGCAAGAGGATAAGAAGTTCAAGGCCAGTCTCACCTACACAGATAGTTAATTCAATGCCAACCTGGACTAGAGACCTGGACCTCCCCCCTCCAAAAGGGGGGTAGGGTGTGAGAGAGGCTCCACTAGCATATTTACAAGTTATAGACCAACAGTATCTCATTTAAATTCAATTCTAGAAAGTTCTCTTATCAGCTTCTATGCTTGTACCTCCTGGATATTAAAGCTTTCTCTAAAGAAAGGAGGTCTCAGCCAGGCAGTGGTGTCACATACCATTAATTCCAGCACTTGAGAGGCAGAGGCAGGTCATCCTGGTCTATAGAGAGAACTCCAGGACAGCCAAGGCTACACAGAGAAACCATGTCTCAAAACAACAAAACAAAACAAAAAGAATAAAGGAGGCCTCTAAGGTCTGTCCCTTTATAATAGCCATAAATGAGTCTGACAGTACTGTTTTGGTGGTTGCTGGTCCAGATGTTTACTACAAGCTAACAAAGCCTTCCCCAGTAAGGGAGTGCTGACTCAAGTTCAAAGGCCTTTGCCAAGCCTTGAGTTCCTGTCTCCATCCTAGTTTGTTACGTATCATTTAATAATTGCCCCACTTTAAAATCACTTTATGACAATACTTCATGTATCCTTTGTCTAACACCACAGGTGTCAATCAGCAGAGGAGATTCCAAATAACTATAACATTCTTCGTCTGGAGACAGCTAGCTTCTGACTTGCTAACTTCTCTTGAGTTATATAACTCTGTTGAGGTTCTTGAGCCCCAAACCTTTACTGTACCATGGTAGATTTTAAAACTCATTTACAAAGTGTTCATTCTCCTCTGGATATCAACCTCCACTAGTTGTGTCTTGAGGAAGCTGTGTGGATGTTCTCAGCCACCTCCCCCAATCCAGGGGATACTACTGAAGACAGCATATATGATACTGAATTGGTGTGTGAAATGAAAAGTCTACAAGCATTCAATCTTTTTAACACAAGTAGATAGCCTGGATAGTGGCTTACATTCCCTTTAAGTTAAACTTCATACACACTGGAATTAAGGACATTTGGGACTGACAGTCCACGAGGAAGTGGGGAATCAATAAGCTCAGTTGTTTGCCCAACAAAAAGTAAATGACTCATTCTGAAGATGTGTAGCTGGCAACTCCTAGAGAAACACATCTGGAGGAAACAAAACCTCAGTCTTGTCCAAGCTTCTTGACGTAAGGATGATGAAACCCCAGCCCAGAGATGCTAATAAGCTTAATGTGATCTCATAACCAGAAACAAGTATCTGAGTCCATTCTCTGTTCTATGTGGCTGGCATGACACAGGCTATGCTCTTCCTGTTCATGCTTTGTGCTCTTGGAAGATGAAGTAAAGTCCAGCAAGATTTCTCTTTGGGAGTGGCTCCAGCATCACTGATGATCCATTTTGAAGTAGATTACAAACTCAAGCTCAAAATGTTTGCTTCATGATACTTTGTCCGTCTGCTTTTTTTTAAAAAAAACTTTCATTGGCATTTTGTTTTGTTTTATTTTGTTTTGAGCAGAGTTTAACTAATTAGTCTCACAAAGAAACACTGGGATGCTGGAAGCAAGCTGGGCAGATAATGAATATAATGAGTTTCAGGGCCCTGCCTAGCATCAGAGCTGAGTCCTAAGAAGTGGGGACTTCAGCAACTAAACTGAAGGAAGCAGTTCTTCTTGTTGCTATAAGGGACATTGCATTCCTCTTGAATCTGGTTTTATTCTTTCTTCATGTTAAAGGCTCTGATGCTCTGTAGGAGACCTGAAGATTATATAAAACATTTAGGTGAGATGGCTCTGACTACACAAGCCATGATTCAGACCAAGCTCCTGCATATTGTAGTATCTGTCATCTTTTGTCTCCTCCCTGACTCACAGTGTAACCTTTAGCAAGATGATTTTTCTATACCTCAGTTTCCTCGATGACAAAGCAGAGTTAGTAATACCAGCCCCATTTCCAGTTGACTAAAAAATTTTATTAGAATTCTTTAAATAAGGCAACTCTAAAATTATTCCTCTTATGTGTCACCGGTAATAGGCTCTTATTAATCACAATCATTGTATAAGCATTAAATAGAAGGTACTGAAGAGATCATCCCAGCACTTAAGACAAAAAATAGCTACCTTTCTTTTTATCCTTCAAACAAAAATGCTTTCTAAAATCTTGACTAGTTGTGAACTAAGACCTCTCTGGATGTCTAAAAGTTAAAACAAAACAAAACAAAACAAAACAAAACTGCTTACCTTTACCTCTCCTGAATGACTGTTTTAGGTAGTTGTTGCTGAACCAACAAAGTACACAGGCATTAAATGTAATGATGGTCAGCATATAGAAAGATGAGGCTAGTGGCCAAGGATGCCACATGCTTGGGCCATTTTTCTGACATCGAGAGCATATTTTCTCAAATTTGACTATATTTTCTAAGCAAATCCATTTGTGGCCAGAGTACTTCTAAACGGATATGTTTGTGAGTTTGCTTGGTTCCCATGTGACTCTTCTCAGCTTGCACCACCGTCTGTCTATATTGGTTGCCTTGTGAGTTGCTAGGACAAGATATTGACAAAAGCAACCTATGCAATTAAGGGATTATTTTGGCTCACCATTCTAGGGCATAGCCCATTGTGGCAGCAGGAACTTGAGACAGCTGGTCAGATTGTATCTGTGTTCAGAAAGGAGATATAAATGATGGTGCTCAGTCATCATTGAATTCAGGTCTTCAGCCCATGGAATAGTGCTACCTGCCTTTATGGTAATTCCTTCCACCTCAATCAACCTAGTCTAGAGAACCCTTCACAGGTATACCAGAACTCTGTTTCTATGCCCAACCAAACTAAGGGATCACAAAGGAACTTAAATGGCTTCCGGTGGCATAGAAACTTCTGTTTACACACAGAAAACATTTTGTCCTATGGCTCCCTGAGAAGCAATTAGAGCATATAATGCATCTTTCTTGGTCTAGATTATAGCACAGCCCTATACTTTCCTGGAAACATATTTTCCCAGTGAGAAAATAACTTTGTGCCTCACTTTGTCATATACGTATAATGTCAAAACAAGGAAAATATAAGAAACAGAAATACACCAAGTAGTTCCCATTTTTAGATAAACATGTATCTGCTTATACAGAGATCAGAAAAATCAAAGAACATGGAACTGAGAAGTATTTTGCCCACAAAACTATGACCCCCTCAATAATTCCTTACTAAAAAGAATAAACAAAAAGTATTTGGGCTTATAGGTTAAGAACACTGGCTGCTCTTCAAGATGACCATGGTTCAATCCAAGCACCCACATGGTGGCCCATAACAACCAGTAATTCCAGTTCCAGGGGACCCTCTTCTGGCATTAGCAGGTACCAGGCATGTAAATGATGTACAGGCATGCATGCAGACAAAACACCCAAACACATTAAAGTTTTATTTTAAAAAATAACACAAATTATTAATGAAATCCTTATAAACTGCTATCTCCAAAAATAACAATTTGGAAAAATCTTAAATTCCATCTTGCAAAGGTAGTGCCTTAGGCAGCTCATCCATAGCAAGTTTTATTTAATTTTCTTAAGCCTTATTTATACTAGACACTTTGTAGGAAATAGTAAAAGGGTCTATTGTCTGCATTACGCTTTCACACCCACATGGGCAGATATATCCACAAATAACCTCAGAAATTCATGGGCAAACATATCTACAAATAACCATGGAAATACACAGTGCTAGAATTGCTGAGGTGTAAATTAGTGGTCCAGTCGCTCATGATTAATAAAGCATGTTAGTTGCTCCACAGCTTCCTAGCAAAGCTTCCATATGACTTAGCAATCAGTCAAATATCAGAGAAAGTTACATGAGCTCTGAATGCAAAATTGGAAACCGCTAAGAGGAATACTGTGCACAGTCTGGAAAGAAACATGCTTAAAAATCCAGAACAACCCAAGACAAATTCCACCATGACCAGTGAGATTGCCCACAAATTTCTTGCATTAAAGTTATGTTGTCAGGGATCCTTTGTTACCATTTCTCATGTACCTTGTCCGTATATTTGTATAATTTAAGTTATTGAGGCTGTTGTATCTCCTTTGTTTGTGAAGAACAAATTCTAGCCATTGACTACTGGGGGTGATTTTGCATTCAACAGAAGAGAAGGGCAGATGAAAAGCTAGGTGAGTCCTTAGAGGTGCCATTTCCTTTAAGAAAAGAGAACTGTTTAAATACGATGGCCTAGCATGGCTCAGCCTGGTTTTGCCTTTAATATGCCTTTTAAGCCTGGGGTTCAAGAACTAGCCCATGGGGCTGATCTCTGTGTATGCTATCTTTCCAGCTGGGAAGATGACTTCTTGCAGCAACACCTGTGGGTCCAAGCAAACCCAGGCTGACACCGAGGGTGGGTACCAGCGCTATGGAGTTCGGTCCTACCTGCATCAGTTTTATGAAGATTGCACTGCTTCCATCTGGGAGTATGAGGATGATTTCCAGATCCAGAGATCGCCTAACAGGTGGAGCTCGGTATTCTGGAAGGTGAGGAAAGGAACAATGGAAAAAAAATATATCAGATGTGAAAAATACTGGAACTACAGAGAACTGAGAGGTTCTCTGTGTAAGCCTCAATCCTGTTGACATTAAATACATGTTCATCCCTTGGAAAAAAGATTATAAAATTTGGGTCAAAGAAAGCTTCTAAATACAACATAATTACTTGATGAGCTGGTTAAACAGGAGTGGGTTCAAAGGCCAGGCAATTAGTAGTCTTGCTTGCTCTTAACTAGCCACTTCACTCATTAACAGTGAAGCCACTCAAATGCAGAACATTGTTTTCTTTCAGCCTCCCTTGCAGTCTGGATAGGTATCTGTTATAGTTTGAATGTGAAATGTCCCCCACAGGCTCCTATGTTTGAGCATTTGGTCCCCAGATGCTGGTGCTGTTTTGGGAGTTTGTGAAACTTTTTAAGAGGTGGAGATTAGCTGAACTAAGTGGGTCCATGGAGGGTGGGCCTTGACTAGGCCTATCCTAGCTTCCTAGCTTTTCTGTGTTCTTTATTGTCCAGAGGGAGCAAGCCCCGGCCCCTACAGTAGGAGCCAAGCCTTCCTGAAATGTGATGGATTGTATTCCCTCAAACTGTGAGCCAAAGTAAACTCCCTCCCTTCAGTTGCTTCTTTCAAGGGTTTTATCACAGTGTTAAGAGAAGGAACTAACTCAGTATCAGTTAACACGTTGGAACAATTACTAGAAAGAAACCATTAGGTGCTGAGCAAGCATTAACGCTGAAACACAGCCCCATAATCATAAACCAGCTCTGCCTTCACCATACAGGGGAAGCCTGAGGAGCCTCATTATAAAAATGCATTCAGTGTCTCAAGATACTGCATCTCGAGAATTAGCACTGACTGCATCTCGAGAATTAGCACTGACTGCATCTGTAGAATGATTGGGGTGAGGTGCTGGAAATGATGAACAGGAAACAAAAAATCCCCTGCCCACATGGAGCTTACAATGTGCCCCAGGTAGTGGGAACTTGAGGCAGCTGGTCTCATGCATCTGTAGTCAGGAAAGAGAGAGGAATGCTGGAGTACCCACATAAAGGCCCTAACAGCATGATAAGTGACACCAGCTCTACACATAAGAGGAAGGAGGTGATGCAGATGGTCACAGAGGTACAGGGATAGAGAAAGATTGAGGTGCCATGATGGGGAAAGGCTTGCAGAAAAGATGAAAACTGAGCAAATACAGGTGGGCTCATGGAACATACCAGAATGTTTGGGGGCTAAATGTCATTCAGAGCTGAGAACATAGCAAGCCCTTGGAAGTAGAGAGGAGGTCCAATCTGGAAGTAGAGGTAGAATGGGGAAGAAACAGAATTCAGAAAAATAACAGCACAGATGCTCTCTGTGGGGTCTTGTAGACAATGTGAAGACATAGGCTGTTGCTTTTGTTGCCTCAAGAAACAGGGAACTCATCGGGCTGGCTAATATGTTACCAGGATCTTTCTGAGCAGAAAAGACATTATTGGGTAAGCACAGCTAAGCCCATTCAGAAGCTGTTAATGTACCCCAGCAAGAGACATGGCAGCTTAGGTTAGACAGGTGTCAGTGATGCTTTAAAACAGTCCCGCTTAGCACTAAGTTTGAGGGCCAGGCTGTCAAGATATGCCAATGAAAAAGAAAGATCTTAGACCCTCAGCGTGAGCTTCTGTCCTGGATAATGCTGTGACTTGCTTAGATGGAGATATTTAGTAGAGGAGTGGACAGGTGGAAACCATGAGTTCAACACAGAAGGTAATTATTACCCAATAGAGATAGAGCTCTCATGGCCATTTCAGGGTAGTGCCTCAGCTCATGGATTTGAGGTCATTGAAATCCATCTGTAGAAGGTACAGAAGGTGCCAGTTGAAACAACCTGGGGAAAGGCAATGATCATAGATGAGAAAGTGATAGTGGAATGCCCCAGTGCTTAAGAACTGGAGGAAGGTTTAGGTCTCTGAAAAGATTTGACCTCGAAGGATGCCTGGGGTCCAGATCCAACATCCCATGCTTACTCTGAAAGATCCCAGACATTGGTTTAAACTGCTATGTGTTGGTAATACAGTATAGCAAGAGGCAGTTTAGCCTAGTGAATATGGGCATAGATTTCTGTCTCAGGCCATATGAATTCAACCCCATGCTCTTGCATTTCATTGCTCTGTAACTTTGAGTAGTGACACTTCACTTACCATGTACATAATGTGAGATTGGAAACAGTATTTAGAAAGTGCTGAAGACAATGGCTGCTATTTGTTCAATAAGATTTTGATGTGTTAGCAGCCGTCACTTCATGCCAATTAGACTACTACATGCTGAAATGGAAATAAAACTGGAAATCTAGTCAATTACATACTGGGTAGCATAGTTGTTAGTGTGAATGGCCCAAGACTTGTGTTAATTCAAAAAATCATACTGTTGTCACAGAATCTGTGTTAAGAGTTAGACAGGTCAGCATCCTTGTTGTGTAGAAAGCTCAGCTCAGATTAATGAAATGCAGACTTGACCCAGGTACACCTTGCACAGATGATTGCTTCGCTCCTAAGTTCTCTCCCTCCTTTCTCTCCTCCTTTCTTCTCATCTCTCCTCTTTCCTCCTCTCTTCCTATCCATATGTATAGGTGTATGTATATGCATGAGTGGAGTATATTTATGTTGCCAGTGTATTTAAATACTTAAGCATTTATGTGCATCCCAAGCACTGGTGTGTGATTTGGGAACTGCAAATCCATTAAAAGTTATACAACTGTGGGACAAAAGTGAGGAACTCATGGTAAATGACCAACCCCATTAGGACTTTAGTATTTTCCCTTCTATCTTATACAAGTAAGTTCCAGAGTCTTTGTTCCCTGTTGTGTTAAGCCTGTTTTAGAGGAACACAGGCTGAAGCTTCTCTTAGGCTACCTTCCAATAAAATCCTTCACATAGAAGCCCAGTGTCAGCCTGCACAGCCTAAGGAGTCTGTCTTGGTGACATTTGCTCTACTCAGGGCAAAGGCTGGCTATTCTGGGGAACTTCCAAAACAGGCTAAGTGAAAATTTTCTCAGGAAGAACTTTCTAACAATACAGAAAAAGGCCCCCATTGCACACATGACCCAGTAAAACCCTGTTCGATGTTTTTTTTTTTTTTCTTGGTTTTCAAATTGCAACTATAGGTGGTTCAAGTTACTGACAACCTCTTTCCCTTCCAGTATAGAATTGCAAAAGTCAAGCCAGTCTGTCCCTTGGGGCTGTGCTCACAGTACCTTGTAGCTAGCACTCTGCCCTTGACCTCCTGAGCAGTGAGCAGATTGGAGAGGGTAATGAGGACAGAGAGTGCAATCACATGGACCTGTGTTAGAATCTTCATTCTGCCCTCCCTGCTCATTTATACATGACATCTATCTCAGTGCCATTCTTTCTTTCCACAAATATTTATTGGTCCACCTGGTAAGTGCAATAGATTATATAGGATCCATTTATTGCCCCTGAATAAGATACAGATATTCACAGTTAAGTAGAGATACAAAGGTTATTACAATCCAGAATGCTAACTGTTCCTATTGAAACGGTCATGGAATATATTGGGGCACAGTGTTTGGAAGACAGGAGTAAGTGTGTATCTGCTGCAGCCTGGAAAACTTGACCCCAGTGGAGACTCACTGTGCATCTGCAGAAGCAGGGCACCAAGGTGGAAAGAAGTTCATTGCAAATGTGGAGGGGTGGAAAGCATAGCTGATAGCTGAGACCCAGAGAGAGCAAGCAGGAGTATTTGCAGGTTAGGAGAGAAGGGGCAGAGGAGAGCTGGAAATGTATCCAGAAGCTCACAAAAAAGCTTTGGATGCAAGAGGAATTTCTCCACAGCCTTATAGTATACTGAGTATAGTGAGGAAAATAAAAAAGACAGTATTTCAATTTGAGAAGTGTCTGGTAATCTTGGGTAAATACATCCTTCCAATATATGTGATAGTCTTTGTGACTCAGGAGTCTTGATAATTAAGATAATTTCAGGGCATCGCAGAAGACTAAGATTGGATGTCAAGGTCAGGAATGACCCCAAGAAATGAGTGTGGGACCTAAAATACTTTCTGAATATGGAAGCTGTTGCATTTGCTTGTGTACTCTCCATGAAGTGTTATGGCTGATGGGAAAATCCATTGTTCTAGTGGAGGGATACCAAGCATACGGCATGGGGTCGGGCCTGAAGAAGCACCTAAGTCAAAGTTCTATATCAGGCTCCACTTTGTAGAGCTCAGCTTCTAGCTGGGGGCAGGCAGGTAATGAACAAGACCCTACCATGGCCATGGGCAGAGTACTCAGAGCTCAGGGCTTACAGAGAAAGAAACAGCGGTTGTCAGGGAAGGGTCAAAATCCAGCCCTCACCCCCCCCATGAGCTTTAAATGATCTCCACCCCAGATGGCTCCTTCAACCCAGATCCATCCAGCCTTCTCCCTGCCTCCCCAGGCTGTTCCTCTCTGCTGAGCTGCTTCTGGCCTCCAGCAGTCATTATTGCCTCCTCAATACCAGAACAGCTGTGCTACAGAGGCTGCTTACTGGCTCTGCCTACCAGCTTGGCACACACTGTGAAGTCAGACTTCATCAGCACACTAGGAAACAAGGAAGGAGATGCTGGTAAAAATAACAGCAATTTTGGCAGATTTATGGAACCCAAGGTTGTCTCACTAGCCAACTCTTCCTTTGCTGCAGCAGGGAATGGGTTTCACGCATGCTCTGCATAGCTCAGTCAGACATCACGAGTCACAGCCTAGGCACGGGCCTTGCTGCTGCTGTGGAAGTTTCTCATCATTTAGTGATGTCCTTTAAACTCACCACTGAGACTGACTCCTAACCCTAACCCTAACCCTGTAGCCTGAGTATGCTCTATTGTAACCTCTCCAGCAGCATTGCAGTCCTTACACACACACACACACACACACACACACACACACACACACACACACACACACACACACACGGCACCAAACAAAACTCTAGGGCTCTCTTAGAGCCTTAAATGACCTTTGTGTGGCCTGTGTTCTTTTGCTGATTTTTCCCTTAGAGGAAATACTATCACAACTATGTTCAGATACAGTCCACATGATGCCTGATGAAATCACTCCCCACATTTTAGTTCCTTTCTAGTATTCCAACATGATCTCAGGATCAGGATATGCATTCCACCTGCCTTCCCCTTCATAATTCTCATGGGGATTTTAAAAAACACCCGTATCATAATTCATTCATTCATCAGTCCTTCATGCCTGTAGTCGCAAGCTGTCTCCTGTTTGCAGTCCCTCTCTGGGCACACTTCTTGGAGATTCCATGACACTTGCATTGATAGAAGACAGCTGCTTATGGCTGTCTGTTTCTTCCCATGAAGCTCTTATGGAGATAAGGAAAGACAGGAGGCTCTGCCTGGCCAGTCACTCTCCATTTCCGACAATAGTTGGAACTTCTTCCATGTGGAAGCCACAGTTTGTTTTTTGCCTGTGAGTGATATTCTCAGAGTGCCTTTTGTCTTGTGCACTGCTCAGCTAAGAGGCAAGCTGGGCTGAGATCAGTCACCTAGGTCCACTTCAGTAGGCTAGAGGTTGGAGTTTGCCTGTCAAGAGTGTTTTCAGGGAGTCAGGCTCAATTATGAACTTCAAAAAGGCAAGGCAGAGAAGATGGGTTGCTGCCTCCTGAGCTCTGCAGAAGCCGCACAACCAAAACAGCCACAGCTTTGCTCCCCTTTGGTTTCTGAGCTCCGGCACCAGTTCTTGAGGAGGGAGGTAATTTAGTGACATGGGAAGCAAGTCACCATGGATATTTAAGTTAATTTAGTTTGTGCTTCCAGAATTTTCCAATGTGAGTCATTTTTGAAGAGTTATAAATAATGGCTAGTCCCTGGAGGTGAATTTACTTACCATCATTTTTAGCAATCCAAAATATGATTTTACACCCCAAATTTCCCTACGTTATTTGCATCTTACATAGAATAGCTTCTGTGTTTTTAATTAGGCTCACACTGACATATTTTGTTTTTCAGTTTCTTCATCATATTTATTAAAGGAAATGTGTTCATATATAGGGAATGAAACTCTTTTGAAGGGAGAGGGAATTGGGATTGCTATGTAAAACAAGGTTGATTCTAATTTAAATTAAAAGAGAGAGAGAGAGAGAGAGAGAGAGAGAGAGAGAGAGAGAGAGAGAGAGAAGAAAGCCCAAGGGGGGAAAAGGAAATTTGACCCCCCCAAAAAACTTTTGAAATTAAAATAATAGACAGAGAATATGCAAACTGGTAATTGGTAGAATATTGCGGGCTTAAGACAAGCAGGGGCCACACCAGTCCAGATTATACTAACTACAGAAGCTTGAGATATGCTTCTTCGACCCTTGCATCTTCCAATGGTGATTCTGAAAATCTCCACCTCTCATAAGCATCTGTATTAAACACACAAGCATCCAGCATGGCATTTGGACCACAGATGATGCCGAACAGCAGTGGTGCCC
Source organism: Cricetulus griseus (assembly GCF_003668045.3). NCBI lineage: Eukaryota > Metazoa > Chordata > Mammalia > Rodentia > Cricetidae > Cricetulus > Cricetulus griseus. Next base: position 246,501,276 of record NC_048596.1, on the reverse strand, counting down.
TTGACAAGGCCTCCGGTTGAAGAGGGTATTTTCCTTCTATTAGTCAAGTACCCTCAATCAATGCATCACCTCTAGAATTCAACAGATAAATAAACACACTTTAATTTCCAAGATTAGGCAGGATTATATATTTGTTTATTTTTCCAACTTTGTTACTCTAACTTAAAGCAATTAGGAATGGGAGGAAATGAAAGGGGTGTTTAAGTGTTAAGTGATCCTTATTCCAAATGATGAGTAACTGTTTTAACATTGTTAATCAAAGTTTTTTCTCCATGAAACAGCTACACATCAGAGTTTGTTACTTACCAAACACTAAGTTAAGTGTTTTTGAAGATAGTCATATTTAATCTTCACAGTATCATAATGTGGATACTATAGTCATTTATTGTTCTATAAATAGGGAACACAGTGATACAAAATTTCAAGTAACTTTGCTTCTATGATTCCAGTATAAGTTGCAGGATGAGAGCCCAAGGTGAGGCTACCTACCTGTCCTGGGCTCTAATCACCACGTGGTATATCACTTTGCCTCTCTGCTCTTTGCTCCTTAGTTTCCATTGTCAATTTGGTTGCATTAAGAAACCCCTAGGACACTAGGGAAGCATTCATTAGAATACCTGTGAGGATAATTCCACAGAGGACTAACTGATGGCAACTTCTCTTTGAATATGGAAAGCACCATCCCATGAACTCGGGTCCTAGAATGACTATAAAGAGAAAGAGGAGAATGTCAACTGTATCAGCCAGGGTTCTCTAAAGGAACAGAACTGAGAGAATGAATATGTAGATATATAGATAATGTAGATATAAAATCTATAGACATATAGATACGTGGGAGAGAATTAGAGTGGCTTACCAGCTATGATCAGTGTAGTCCAACCATGACGGTCTCCTGACCGAAAGGCTAAGGATTCGGTCATTGTTCAGTCCACGAGGCTCTATGTCTCAGCAGTCTCAATATGGTGCTGGAGTTCCCAAAGGATTCCTAGAGAGCTGCTGGTCTTTGGTCTATACTGGAATCCCAGATACATAAATTCTAATAACAGCAAATGAATGCTTCATCAGGAGGACGGGTAAATTTGTCAATGATGCTGAGAACAAAGGAGAGGCTTCCTTCTTCCACACCATTTTATGTGGGCTGACACAGGAAGTTGTGGTCCAGATTTAGGGTGAGTCTTCCCACCTTAAATGATCCAATCAAGAAAATCCTTCACAGGCTTGCTCAGCTGTTTGAGTTTTAGCTGATTTCAGATGTAGTCACGTTGACAACCAAAATAAGCTGTCACACCCACTAACCCACCTATAGTCCCCTTGCTGTGCTTCCTGTCCAGATGGGCCGTAAGCAAGAATCATCCTTGTGCTTTCATAGCCATGGAGTTTCTCTAGACATGCCTTCTGCACCATGGTGGACAGTATCTCCTGGAGCCAAAATAAACCCTTCCTTGCTTAAGTTTCTTTGGCCAGGCATTTGGTTACAGAAGTGACACTTAAGAAAGCAGTTTATCCTCCTGTAATACGTTGGCATCTGCACACATTCCACTCAACTACACATGAAAAGAAATAGAGCATGGGTCTGGGTCATCTATATGGCTGCCACACCTTCTCTTTGTGATGGGTCTGTTTTTAAGCAATGACTAGCCTTCTGGAGGCTCCACATCTTTACCTGCTGGCCATGGATCCTTCTCTGCTTGCTTTAGAAGAGCATCAGCATTGATGAAGATTGTCAGTGTTCTCAGACCCCAAATACTAGGACCACATCTGTCAGTGGAGCATGCTGGGTTTTTTTGCCTATTGCAGTGAAGATAATACACCACAGGAACACAGAATGAGGGAGTGAGAAAGAATGAGTTATATGGTTATAACTCATTATATGGTTATATGGTTATATGAGCTTTGGGTAAGGGATCCAGGGAGAAGACTATGGATGCAGCAGACACTCTGTATTGTCTAGACAGTTCTCTGATAAAGCTTGTCTGTAAGGAAGGCAGACTCCAGTGAAAGGTCAGCCTCAGTGGGAAAAGCAATAACAGACAGACCTATGGGCTTCAAGGAACAGTCTACATGGTGACCCTGTTTGTAAAAGAAAGAACCATGAAGTGGCTTGGTCTTGTCTTCTTCCATAATGGTCACAGGTTGAGCATGTCTGAGTTGACGATCTATGAGAGGTGTTGTGCTTGGCATATCATACTTTGATATGTCAGTCTCTGGCGACATCAAGGTTTTCAAGGGACAGAGTCAGGCCAGCTCTGGGAATCAGGGCAGTTTCTCTCTTCCCCAACACCAAGTGAACTAAAGCAGGCTCCTTCAGCTTGTACAAGTAGAAAGCTATCGAGATTTGGAGCTGTTCTTTCTTGTTGGCATTCCCTCTCACCTTCCACTGTAGATATGCAATTAAGTCTGTTTTTCATGCTGATTGAGGGTAGCTGGGAATAGCCCCAACTCTGAAGAAATGGGTAGTGTCCTTGTGGATGAATGGAAACAGAAAGGGGCAGCTGTTCACCCTCTCCTGCTTCTGTCCTGTCTCTCTATAGGTCGGACTCATCTCAGGCACAGTCTTTGTGATTTTTGGACTAACTGTCCTGGCAGTGGGCTTTCTTGTGCCTCCCAAAATTGAAGCTTTTGGTGAAGCTGACTTCATGGTGGTCGACACACATGCTGTGCAGTTCAATGGCGCCCTGGACACATGCAAGCTAGCGGGGGCTGTGCTCTTCTGCATTGGAGGCACGTCCATGGCGGGGTGCCTACTGATGTCCGTGTTTGCGAAGAGCTATTCCAAAGAAGAAAAATTCCTTCAACAGAAGTTTAAAGAGCGAATTGCAGACATCAAAGCCCATACCCAGCCTGTCACTAAAGCTCCAGGCCCAGGGGACACCAAGATCCCAGTCACTTTGTCCAGAGTTCAGAATGTGCAGCCCCTATCAGCCACTTGAAACATTTGCCACCTCAGGCCTCCCCTCTCTGATTCACAAGTCTCATCTTTAAAAACAAATTTTTTAAAGGTAGCCAGTTTTTGAGGTGACATGCATTTGGCAGTGACCTATCCCTAGAGCCATGTGGGGCTGGACACAGTGTCATGCAGGCTTAGTTAGGGTGACAATGGATAGTATGTGTCAGTCTGCACCTGCTTCTGATGGGTTCCTCCAGCCCTTCTGGCACTAATCTCCCTGGTATCTCTTCTATGTTACTTGAAAGCACTGAGCAGTATAGACCAGCCAACTAGTCACCAATGTGATCCACGTTATTTTCTAGTTGATTTTTCTGATCCTTCTGTGTGGTGCTGTCTTCCACGCCTATCTCTGTGTATGATTACCATCATGTGTTCATAGAAATGCAGTTCCCTGATTGTGATCTGGATGTTAGATTTTTAAAGCTATCTTGGCCTAAAAGTCCTAAGAATGAATAGAAATGTTCCATGTAAATTGTTTTGTTTTCTCCGGATTTTTTTTTCTGTAAAGATGTAAAAGTGACATTTTGGGAATCCTGGTTAAAAAAAAAAAACAGCAACATTTACAATAATGAGAGTGTACATTAATGTAATATTCTGACAACAGTTAAAATCTGGGGAGCCCGACTTCCTGACATTAACTTTGCCATTTGACTTTGCAGAAATATATAAAGAATAGTTCCCCAGGCTTCGGTTCCCCAACTTGCATATGAGTTTTTAAGAACATTCCCTGCTTAAGTATATGAATTTTTTCAGCCACGTGTCACTGAGTCTCTTTCTTGGGGATATTTGTGATGGTCTTGTGTTGGGGTATTTTTCAGAACTGGACTCCTGAAGTCTCCAACTCTGCAGAATTTACAGTATATACCTTAACTATCCAACTCAAGCAGGCTGGATGACACCACCTTGCATTTATAGAGACGAGTAAGAAGCCCTAGGCTGCTGTTAACCTAAAAAAGAGTTTGCATCCTCAAATAGGAGAATCTGAGCTCTAAGTCCCCTGGTCTCCAAAATATGACCCTTGACCCTCAGATTTCCATTTAACCTGCAAATGTAGATTGGACTACGGAAAGGGAAAGGTATGACTCCGGTATTTTCAATTGTGCTGCTTAAAGTTTGGTCTTTATATGTATACATATTCTTCCTTTGAGAGGTAAAGCAAACATGAATGAGCTGGACCAGAACTGTGCTATCATCCCCCAAATGTGGCTCTTTTCTCTCCAACATGTAATTTTCCATTCTGAGACTGAATAAGCCCTGATGTTTCCCTGACTAAATGGAAGAATAAATGAAGTAATTAGTGGTCTTTGTGTGCAGTGTTTATTTTGCACCTTGCAGCATAACACACGTGGCAGTCAGCATCCTCTGTGGGGCTCAGCCACCAGGTTATGGAGAAATTGTTCTGGTTTCCTCCAGTGCTCTACCTTCCCATGGAAACACCACTTTAATTTTATTCTTTGAAGCCTTACACAAGGTTTAACACAAAACATCTGTGTTAAACACCTTTCCTGTGTTTTCTTCTGACTTGGTACCAATGAATCTTGGAGGATGAGTTTGATTTTTATTAGACTCTGGAATGAAAACAACTAGTTGGTGGAGCTTGGAAACTTACACACTTGAGTATAGAAGAAACTCCACCTCTTAGATAAAAGCCATCTGACATTCCTTACCCTTGCTCAGCCCCAGCTCTACAGAAGTGGGTAGCTATAAGCAACCCCGCAGTCCACAAGGAGTCATTGAGCAACACAGAGGAAAGACTGAATCCACATGGCAGCAGGAAGGAGAAAGGCTATCGGGTAGAGATTCAGGCCATATGCTTTCAGCAGGTATAATTCAACAAACAAGATTGTCTTAAAGCTAGTCATGTGCCTAGATTGTAGAGAGTAGGGGATGGTCTGAGAGCCTTGGTCCTAGCTGACTGTTTACATTGCATCTTCTCTTTGACACAAACTTCAGGAACCATGGTATCCATGCCTCCAGCTGTAGAGGGAAGTGGGATATGAGAGGTTGAGTCTGAAGAGCCTTAGAAATGAGATCTGGCCTGGAGGTCATATGAGCATGAGATCTGCTGACTAAGCCACCTCCATTGCTTGGGTTTTCCCTGCTTCATCACAGGGCAAACTAATACCCTATCCTCTATGTGGTTAGCAAACCCATCTCATATCAGAAAAGTCTGCTTTCCTAGTGTTCTCATTCATTAGACAACTGACCCCAAGCCCCAAGAGACACAGTTTGTTCATTGAATCGCTTTGATTCCTGTCACTACCTTCTTGGTCCTTTTCTCCATGAAGACATTTTCATACGTTCTTTAAGGTTCCAATTTATCTCTGTCATGTATTAACTGGAGAGTCTTCCTTCACCCAAGTTTCACAAATGCTGAGATGTTCTAACTTTGTTAAAAGTGTTACTTCCTGTCTCTGCCCAGCCATCTCATCCGTCCATAGCTTTGATAACCAGGAGCTATGTAAACAGCTCCTCTCTGTACTGGTCATGCTGACCTACTGAGACCTGGCCCAGTTCCTCTCCTGTTTTGTTCTGGCTCAGCCCTTTACCCTTTCCAGATATGGCTGTCCTTTGAGCCACTGCTCCACTCACAATGCCAATTGCCCAGGAATGATAAATTCCCCTTCACTGGCAATACAACTTATTACCTAAGGAAACACCAAGAAGTACTAGCAATAATACTAAGAGCTAGGAAGAAGCACCTTGAAAGGGCTTTATATGCATTCATTCATTTAATCTTGGCCAAAATAAATTCCATGAAGTAAGGACTATTAATCAAAAGCCCATGTTGTAGGGAAGAAACCGTCAAAGAGAAGCCAATTCCAGCAAGGCCAGGCTGTGACTGACATGTGAACATGAAATATCCCCACACCAACTCACGCATTAGAACACTAGTTCCCCAGCTAATGGCACTGTTTTGGAAAGCTGAAGAACCTTTGGGAAGTGGAACCTCACTGGAAGAAGTAGTCAGTAGGGGACAATTCTTAAGGTTTTAAAGCTAGGCTACATTTCCTGCCCTTTCTGCTTCATGACTATGGCCACAAGATGAGCAAGTGTCTCATTATTAATTGGTTTTAATGTTAACTTGTTATAAGTTAGAATTACTGAGTAAAGAGCCTCAACTGAAGAACTCACCTGACTGTCTTAATTGATTCAGGACAACCCACCCCAGGTGGTTGCACCTTCTGGTAGTGGTCCAGATAAAAAGGGTATGGCAGAATGAGAATTATTTAACTGTTGCCCGCTTGACCTTGCTGCTGAGTTGATTCCTGCTGTTGATGCTGCTGATGCTGCTGATCCTTCACAGATACCAGAACCAGTGTTTCCAGGTTTCCATCATACAATAAGGAACAATGGCTCTCCAGGAACCTCCCAGTTTTCAGAGCAAGCTTGTGACTATCAAGGCATTCAGTCTTGTGAATGGAGCAACCATTAGAGAAGTCCTTATGCTCTCCAGTGTGAGACAGCCACTGTGGAACCACATCATTGCTATGGCACCCAGCCTTGGGGACCCAGCAACTACCATATTTTGGCCTCTTCTGTGTGATTCACCTTATTTAAATATTTTAATATGAGTTGACTTAGTAAATATATGTGTGTCTATGTATGTATGTATGTATGTATGGATGGATGGATGGATCCCATCAGTTCTGTTTCTCTAGAGAACCATGACTCATGCACTTAGATTTATGTTGCCATGTCTTCTTTGCCATGAGAGGTTGGATCCATTCTTAAACCATAAGTCAAAATAAACCCTTCCATCCTTCAGTTGGTTCTCATTTAGTATTTGGACACAGCAATAAAAAAAAAATAACCAGCACAGTGGCAAAGGCAGAGTTTAAGCTCAAATAAGCCAGATCCCCACTGAGGCTGCACTTGAGCAGACAGCTTCTTCTGCTTCGAGAGTTGTTTGTTTTCTTCTCTGTCATTTCCCTGCTGTTTGTCTCTCTGCCTGTCTTCCTGTCTCTCTCAAGCACACATGCACACACCCACACACATCCTGATTCATACCTAGTATTTCCTTAATAAGGAAATGGTGACTTCTTAACACAGCCCTTTTGTCCATTAAGCTAGATTATTAGTTGCTTGGGTGCCAGGTTCATATTCTAATGAGCAGTGAAATGCTGCAAAGTAAATACCTAAAAGTTTTATGAGGCTATTGTATAGTCATTTAAAATAATGAGTGGGTGTTTCTTAAGAGTCCAGCATTGACCTTGTACTACACTATGTAAAAGGGAGATTCACGGGGCACTGAAGTTTGTCTTGCTCTGTGTGTGTGTGTGTCTGTGTGTCTGTATAAATATGTGTGTATCTGTATGTGTCTTTGTATCTGAGTATATACATGTGTCTCCATGTGTCTGTGTGTCTGTTTATATATGTGTGTCTGTATGTTTCTTTGTGTCTGTGTATATATTGTGTCTGTATGTGTCTATGAATATATGTGTGTCTGTGTGTATATATGTGTCTGTGTGTATGTATGTGTCTGTGTATATATGTGTGTCTATATGTGTCTTTGTGTCTGTATATATATGTGTGTCTATATGTATCTGTGTGTATATGTGTGTTTCTGTAAGTGTCTGTGTGTATATGTCTGTCTATATGTGTCTGTGTGTGCAATGAAATAGCAGCTCCAATGCTCAAACCAAAATCTAAAAGAAACCAAAAGGGATGAAGTGGGATCCGGGTCTTTAGAGCAGAAGAGAATCTGCTGCCACAGTGTCAGCCTTCGCACACAAATCCAGCCACTTAAGACTCATGCTCTGCCAACTCCCAGAAGCAAATGCCCAACATACTCATAGACAAGCATGCAGAAGACAAAGGATGAGACCAGAGACATGGGGTCCTGGCGACAAGCTCTCCTCCATACCACAATAGGGGAGGGGAGGCCCAGGCTGCTGCTAGTGTGCCTTATTATGTCCAACCCACATGCCCAACTGAGAGCCTTGCCAATGGGCTCAAACTTCCCGGTTATACTTCCCATCCCAATAAGAGAAACAGCAAGAGATAGACCTAGCAGTCAAGAGGTGAGTGAGTGAGCTCCAGGTTGATAAGTAGGGGGCACAGGATGGGTGCAGGGGGTACATCTTTGGATATGAAAAAACACCAGGATCTTCAGACATCTGAGAGAAGCAGTGTTTGAGACCAGAGAGGGGGAAGAAATGCCACAGGAAACAGGACTTCAGAAATCACAGGGGGACTCAAAAGAACCAAATTATGTGAATAAGGTAAAAATAGAATATTATCTTAAAAGAATATCAAGTGGTTGAAAATGGCAAACTAGTAAAAGAATAAATTGAAATAATTTCCTAGAAAGCAAAACCAATAAAAATATGAAAAAGTAAAGCCGTATATAATAATAGACTGGTAGACAGACAAATAGACAATAGACAGACAGATGCAATAAATCAGAAAATTATAATAGAAAAATAATAGAGAATAAATCGTTGATAAAATACTAAAAGAAAATATTAAGGCTATGCTGTATAGAAGCATTCTACTACATGAACTCATTAAATATTAGGTTCTATGAGTTCATTTACAAGTCAAACACATTTTATTGTAGAATTTCTGACACAAAGGATAAACAGAATCCAAAAAGTTTCCAGACAGAACAACAAGCTAGCTACAGAGTGATAAAATCTATACTGAGAGGTACTCATATGCGGATTTTAGACATAGAGTAAAGGATTATCAGCCTACAATCCACACTGCCAGAGAAGCCAGTAAACAAGGTGGACCCTAAGAGAGACATACATGGTCCCCTGGAGAAGGGGAAAGGGTCAAGATCCCATGAGCAAATTGGGAGCACGGGGAAGAGGGGGGAGGAAGCTAGGAGAATGAGAAAAGGAGAAGAGGGATGCAGAGGACATGAGGGAGCAGAAAGGTTGAGTCAGAGGAAGAATAGAAGATAACAAGGATGGAGATACCATAATAGAGGGAGACATTTTAGGTTTACAGAGAGATCAGGCACTAGGGAAATATCTGGAGATCTACAAAGATGACACCAGCTAACAATCTAAGCAACGGAGGAGAGGCTACCTTAAATGCCCTCCCCTGATAATGAGATTGATGACTGACTTACATGCCACCCGATAGTCCTCATCCAGCAGCTGGTGGTAGTAGAAGCTGACACCCACAACTAATCACTGAACTGAACTGGAATCCAGATACAGAGAAGGACAAGTGAAGAGCAAAGGGGTCCAGACCAGGCTGGTGAAACCCACAGAAACAGCTGACCTGAACATCGGACAACTCTTAGCTGGGATACCAGCATGGGACTTATCCAGACCCAGGAACATGGGTTTTAGTGAGGAAATCTACGGGACCTCCTGTAGTAGTTCAGTACTTATCCCTAGCATAGTTGTGGACTTTGGGAACCCATTCCACATAGAGGAATACTCCCTGAGCCAAGATACACGGGGGTGGGCCTAGGCCCTATCTCAAAGGATACGATAGACTCTGATGACACCCTATGGAAGGCCTCACCATCCAGGGGGAGCAGAAAGGATATGTGATAGGTAGGGTTTTAGTTGGGGGGGGGCATGGCAGTGGAGGAGGGGAGGGAGAGGGAACTGGGATTGACATGTAAAACAATCTTGTTTCTAATTCAAATTTAAAAAATCTGAAAAAAACTATACTGAGAGGAAAGGGAGTATGATTTCACCTAATAGATACAAGGTAGCTTTAAATACATAGGAAATACCAGGTGCTCTTAGTGAGAAAAAGGAAGAAAAGAAAAGCAATAAAAACTTAAGGAAGAAAATTCTTAAATAAGTGGTGCCAAGAAATTATGATCCAAATAGTAAGCAAGATTGGACTATGAGAAGGAAGAACTGATAAAATCGAAGATAAGAGTCATTGGAAACTTGGCATTCCAACTAGGCCCATGCCATTTCTATAGAAAATGAGCTGAGACCATTGACCTCACAGAGGCAAAGCACTCCATATTCTGCAGAGACAAACATTTCAAAGTCAAAAGCACAAACACTACATATCCTTGCTTTCAGCCTTCAGAATCGCACCACAACCAAAGGCAAATTCAAAATGAAAGTAGAGCTATAAAATGTGGAAAACTGAAAGAGAAAAGGGGAGATAAGACTAGGGATCCTAATACCCTCATCTAACTTAGTAAAGAGTTGAGAATAATTCTCTCACAGGGCTAGAAAGATGGCTCAGTGTTTAAGAATACAGACTGTGCTGGCCATGGTGGCCCATGCCTTTAATCCCAGCACTGGAGAGGCAGAGGCAGGCTGACTGCTAGGAATCTGAATAAGGCCAGCTTGACCTACATAGTGAGTTCCAGGCCAGCAAGAGCTACATGGTGAGCCTCTGCCTCAAAACCAAACAAACAGGCAAACACAAACTGCTCTTACAAAGAACCCAAGTTTGAGTCCCAACACTGACACTTAGTGGATCATAAATTTCTGTAACTCCAACTCCAGGGAATCCAAAACCATTTTCTGTCCTCCAAGGGCACCTGCACTCACATATACACATCCATACACAGAAACACATGCATATACATGATTAAAATAGAATAAACTCTTTAAAAATACATTCAAGAATAGCTGTCTTAATTTCTTTCTTTAGAGACTTAAAGTTCTTGTCATACAATTCTTTCACTTGTTTGGTTAGAGTTACCCCAAGGTATTTTATGTTGTTTATGGTTATTGTGAAAAAAAGCAATCTACAGATTCAATGCAATCCCCATCAAAATCACAGCAAAATTCTTCACTGACCTTGAAAGAACAATACTCAACTTTATATGGAAAAACAAAAATCCCTGGATAGCCAAAACAACCCTATACAATAAAGGAACTTCTGGAGGCATCACCATCCCTGACTTCAAGCTCTATGATAGAGCTGTAATAACGAAAACAGGTTTGTATTGGCACAAAAACAGACATGTGGACCAATGGAATCAAATCAAAGACACTGCTATTAATCCGAACATCTATGAACATGTTTTAATTTCCATTTCCCTGGTGGCTAAGAATATTGAAAATTTCTTTCTCAGCCATTTGAGTTTCTATATCCTATTTTTAATTGGGTTGTCTTCTTGATGTAGAATTTTTGTAGTTCTTTACATATTCTAGAGACTAACCCTTTTTCTGATGTATAATTGATAAGGACTGTAGCTGCCACTTTGTGTAGCAAGTCTTTCTCTGTATTGCCAGCTCCCAAATAGCAACACAATGACTTCTTTTAATTTGAAAGCTCAGCCTTTAGCTTAGGCCCATCTCAACTAGCTCTTAACTTAAACTAACCCATTTATATTAATTAAGTTCTGCCATTTGGCAATGCCTCTCTTTCATCTTGCACCTCCTGTTTCTTCCCCATGTCTGACTGGTTATTCCTGCATGCCTAGATTTTTCCTTCTCTTCCTTTCTCTCCCCAGAAATTCTGCCTATATCTCCTGCCTGGGTATTGACTGTTCAGCTTGTTATTATACCAATCACTGCAATACACCTTCACACAGTGTACAAATATCCCACAGCAGCTTTGCCCAAATGATGGTGTCCTTTGCCATACAGAAGCTTTTCATGCTCATGAAGTCCAATATATTAATTGTTGGTCTTAATGCCTGTGCTATCAGTGTCCTATTCAAAATGGAGTCACCATATTAGGGGGGGGAGACAATGCCCCAACTAGACATCTTATGTCACCAAATAAAATCCCCAGTACCAGGAATAGGTTACATTGTGTTCCATCATTGGCCAAAGAGGTCACATGAAACCACCCCAAACATCGTATTGCCAAGGCTATTGGTTGTGCTCCACAACCCTATTACTAACGACAATGATTATCTATGTCATCAAACACAGAGTGGTCAAGCTGGTGCCTAACTAGAAGCTTTATCCCTACTGACCAGCATTTATGGTACTAGAAGGTACTATGTACACAATCAGAAGAAAAAAGTAACCATCAATATCACCCAGCTATGAAGTCTGTGACCTATAACAGCAACTTGTTTACAAAATATAATGGTATAATAGTGATACAATGTTGTGGGAGTAGTCAATAATCTTTTTCATTGGCTTTCAAGCCCAGTCCATTAGATGAAACCCATATCCAACACTGCTAAAGGGCCAAGAACCTGACGCTTGATAGTTCATGGGTCTAGCAGAGAACCTATTGTTAGTCTCCTAAAACAGCAATAAAAGAGCTCCTAATGACACACTGCTGTAACCATAGATCAGTGCTGGACTCAGCCCTCATCGGAGAACCTTCTCGAAGCAGATGGGAGTGAATACTAAGTCCCATGACTGGAAGTGCAGAGTGAGAGACCTTGGAGAAATTAGTCCTAAAATAGAATGTATTTTATCATCAAACTTCTCCCCACAAGGCTCAAGAATATAAAGGGACGAGGAGGCAGAAAGACTGTAAAATCCAGAGGCAGTGGATAACTCTAAGGAAATAGTGTTTTCCAGACTTAGTAGGACTCATGTACATATGAACTCACAGAGACTGTGGCAGCATGCATAAGACCTGCATAATTCAAGCCAAACAGAGTCCCAACACCAAAACAGGAAGAGAACACAGGGTCTCTCACCCTAACCAAGAAGCTGTCTGTAATTGACACATGCTGGCAAAGGGCAAATGAGTTCCCTCCAACAGAGTCTCTGGATATGTTCATTCCAGGAACAGCTGGCCACCACAAAATGAACTTCATGATTGCTTGATGGGTTTTGTTTTATTTTGTGGCCTTTTTGTTTTGGCATTTTTGTCTTGTTGTGTTTTGGGTTTTGTTTTAGTACTTTTGTGGAGTATTTTTGAAAGTGGGGTGGGGGAAAGAACAGGTAGGGAGAGGCAGATGATCTGGGAAGTGTTAGGGGAGGGGGAAAGTATGGTCAAAATGCATTGTATGAAAAACAATTAATTTTTAAATGGATAAAAAGAAACTGCAATGATTGTTTTAACCAAGCAGACCTCCAGATGACCTTCACCAACCTAAAGGATACAAATAATTCTGTATCCTGTGAGGTATCTAAAGGCCTTGCATCTTCAAGCTATCCTTAGATGGAATTTCTAGAATTCCTGTCAAGCGTTACTAGCTTGTAGCTCATGGAAGACTCACACATAGTTCAACACCTGGCTAAGAATGGCAACAGAGCTCTGGAGTCAGGAGCTGGGCATTCAAATCTTGCTTTTATCACTTTATAAACTGGCTACCACAATGTTGGTTTCCTCATCTGTTGGGCAGGGTAACAGCAAGGAGATCCTGGAGTTGTTGCTAAGGGCAAAGTAAGTAAGTCAGCGGCTACACGTGGAGCAAAGACAAGATAAATGCCAGTTGTTATTAGCTGGGATGAGGCCCACTTAAAATGCACCTGTTTACAACTTCAGTGGAGAAAGAAGGCTCCCATTTGCTTGTGCACACATCTGCTTTCCCCCCTACAATCACCCCTGCTGTTGAAGGCTGAAGTGATTTGGAACCTGTCAGACGGGGGCACTGACCTTTTCAGCATCAAATTTAATTAAGGCTGGCAAGAAGCTTAAGTGTGATGTTTCATGTCTTCCCATGTAGTTCAGTGGGAAAGATTTATTAACTCATTAAAATGTCTTGTTAGTTATTTTCAGCTGCACAGAATGACTGGGACTCCCAGTCAGCTACTTATCCCAGAAAAGACCTGAAATAGAATCTGACTTTATTGACTTCCCAGACTGGAGTCTGCATGGCCAGACCATGTTGATACAACATTAGGATAAAGTGAATCAACAAGTGAGGAGGGTAATTTACACTGAGCTGCTTCAGAAGCCATGCAGGAGGCTGCCGGTGTGCCATGGGGAGGCATGTCAGGCTCACACCTCATCCTGCTGCTTCTTTATGTGAGGCGGGGTGGACTAAAGGAGCTGAACAACCAGGATCCATGGAAATAAGACTGACCTGTGGCCTGGCCCTGCTTCCTATCAGCCAAAGCCAGAGTCCATGAGCCAGAAGCTCAACCACCTAACTTCCAACTTGGCCCACACATTGTTTCCATTTCTAAAATACAACCTTGCCTGCTTTGTCCCTTTATTCAAGATGTGCTGTGTAACCTCCTTTAAAGGGCTGCCTGTTAAGGAAGATAGCCTGAAAAAAATCACTTTATTCTAGCTGCAATAATAAGCTTACATTGATATATATGTGTAGGTGTGTGTGTGTATTGTGATTGTATCAATAATTTAAGGGAGTCAGTTTTCTCCTTCCCATCACATGAGTTCCAGGGATTGAACTCAGGTCATCAGTCTTGGAAGCAATTTTTCTTACCCATTGAACTATCTCATTCATATTTTTTAGTCTCTAGTCTTTCTGGTGTTGTCTGATGAGATCAGAACCCCATAATACAGTGGCCAATCACAGAAGCTGAGAAACCTCAATCTTTGAATTACTAGTTGTGAACATTGAAGCTAATTATTTACTCCACATCTCACACACTTCTAAAATAAAATGGACTTGGATGTAATGACGGCCCCTTCTTCATAGAACTTTTGTAAGGTGTTTAAGAGAAAAGGACTTAAAAGACAATGTCAATCAGACAGTCAAGAAATCACTTCAGTGCTGCCATTTGTGTGGTTGCAACTGTCTGTCATCCTTGGAGCTGGCTGTCACCAACCTTGACATTGCTGTTGTTACAAGCTCATGAGGGGCAGGAGCCTGCTGCTCACTCACTGTGCCAAGGAAAGATTGATATTCAATAGAATTAGTTTGATGATGAATAATGAGTGGAAAGTTTGCCAAAAGTGATCAAGATTTTGTTTTCTTTTAATTTTGTGTGTGTGTGTGTGTGTGTGTGTGTGTGTGTGTGTGTGTGTGTGTGTGTGTGTACATGTGTATGCAAAGACAGTGTCAGCTTCCGAAGAGCTGGATTTACTGTTGATTGTGAGCCTGAGGGTACTGGGAACTCCAGTCCTCTACAAGAGCATCAAGCACTCTAACCCATGGGCTATTCCTCAAGCCCCAGACCTAGTTTCTTACTACATTAAAGTAGGCAGAAGTTGTTTCCCCAGCAACCAAGTTTCTGAGCACAGCTCTGCCATCACCTGAAGTGTCCTGCTTTCTCATGTTGAAGAATAGAAATCAGCTTAGGGTGATGGCTCCCAGCCAAAAAGAAGCAATTTCTATAAGTAACCCAACACTCTTCCTCAGAAATCTTTGAAGAATGAACAATACAAGCAGGGGTAGTAAAATAATACCAGTGGACTTCAGAGTTTGATTCCTAGAAGGAAGATCAGCAGTGTTGCAACTCTGCACCCAAGGACTCACTCAGTCAATTGATCGCAGCTTGCCTTTGTAATTGGAGAAGGCGGGTCAGAAATGCAGTGTGGTGAATTGTTTGTTTTTTTGTTTTTTTTTTTCCGCTGAGTAGTACTCCATTGAATAAATGTACCTCATTTTCTCTATCCATTCCTCAGTTGAGAGGCATCTAGGCTGCTTCCAGTTTCTGGCTATTACAAATAGTGCTGCTATCAACATCGTTGAACAGATGTCCATGTTGTATGAATGTGCTTCTTTTGGATATATGCCTAAGAGTGGAATTGCTGGATCTTGTGGTAGACTGATTCCCATTTTCTTGAGGAGTTGCTATACTGATTTCCAAAGTGGCTGTACAAGTTCCCACGAGCACTGGATAAGCGTTGCCCTTTCTCAACATCCTCTGCAGCATAAACTGTCATTGATGTTTTTGATTTTGGCCATTCTGACAGGAGTTAAGATGGTATCTCAGAGCTGTTTCGATTTGTATTTCCCTGATGGCTAAGGATGTTGAACACATTCTTATGTGTCTTTCAGCCATTTTAGATTCCTCTATTGAGACTTGTCTATTTAGTTCTGAACCCCACATTTTAATTGGGTTGTTTGTTGTTTTGGAGACTAGCTTATTGAGTTCTTTGTATATTTTGGAGATCAGCCCTCTGTCAGATGTGGTGTTGGTGAATATATTTTCCCAGACTGTAGGCTGCCGTTTTGTCTTGCTGACTGTGTTCAGAAGCTTCTCAGTTTCAGGAGGTCCCATTTATCAATTTTTGATCTCAATGTCTGTGCTACTGGTGTAATGTTCAGGAAGCAGTCTCTTGTACCAATTAATTCAAGGGTATTTCCCACTTTGTCTTCTAATAGGTTCAGTGTGTCTGTATTTATGTTGAGATCTTTGAACCATTTTGACTTAAGTTTTGTGCATGGCGATAGACTTGGATCTATCTGCAGTCTTCTACATGTCCACATTCAGTTATGCCAGCACCATTTGTTGAAGATGTTCTCTTTGTTCCAGATTATAAATTTGGATTGTTTGTCAAAAATCAGGTGTTCATAGGTGTGTGGGGTAATATCGGGGATTTCAATTCTATTCCATTGGTCTACCAGTCTATTTTGAGCCAATACCAAGCTGTTTTCAGGACTATAGCTCTGTAATAGAGCTTGAGGTCAGGGATGGTGATGCCTCCAGAAGGTCCTTTATTGTACAGGGTTGTTTTGGCTATCCTGGGTCTTTTGTTACTCCATATAAAGTTGAGATTTGTTCTTTAAAGGTCTGTGAAAAATTGTGTTGGGATTTTGATGGGGATTGCATCGAATCTGTAGAGTGCTTTTGGTAAGATTGCCATTTTTACTATGTTGATCCTACCTATCCAAGAACATGGGAGATCTTTCCATTTTCTGGCATCTTTTTAATTTATTTCTTTGGAGATACAAAATTCTTATGTTACAGATCTTTCACTTTTTTGGTTAGTGTTACCCCAAGGTATTTTATGTTGTTTGTGGCAATTGTAAAGGGTGATATTTCTCTGATTTCTTTCTTCACCAATGTGTCATCGGTATATAGTAGGGCTACAGATTTTTTTAGTTAATCTTGTATCTAGCCACATCGCTGAAGGTGTTTATCAGCTGTAGGAATTGCCTGGTAGAGTTTTTCCGGTCACTTATATAGACTATCATATCATCTGCCAATAGTGAGAGTTGACTTCTTCCTTTCTGATTTGTATTCCCTTCATCTGCTTTTGTTGTCTTATTGCTGTAGCTAGAACTTCAAGGACAATATTGAAGACGTATGGAAAGAGTGGACAGCCTTGTCTTGTCTCTGATTTTAGAGGAATTGCATTGAGTTTCTTTCCATTTAATTTGATGTTGGCTGTTGGCTTGCTGTATATTGCTTTTATTATGTTGAAGTATGTTCCTGTTATCCCTGATTTCTCCAAGACCTTTATCATGAAGGGGTGTTGGTTTTGTCAAAGGCTTTTTCAGCATCTAGTGAGATGAACGTGTGCTTTTTTTTCCCTCAGTCTGTTTATATGGTGGATTACATTGATGGATTTTCCTATGTTGAACCGAACCATCCTTCATCTCTGGGATGAAGCCTACGTGATCATGGTGGATGATTTCTCTGATGTGCTCTTGGATTCGATTTGCCAGTATTTTATTGAGAATTTTTGCATCAATGTTCATGAGAGATATTGGTCTGTAGTTCTCTTTCTTATTTGTGTCTTTGTGTGGCTTGGGTATCAAGGTTATTGAGGTCTCATAAAAAGAGTTTGGCAATGACCCTTCTGCTTCTATTGTGTGGAATACATTGAGTAGAATTGGTATTAGCTGTTCCTTGAATTTCTGGTAGAATTCTGAACTGAAGCCATCTGGCCCTGGGGGTTTTTTTGGTTGGGAGAATTCTAATGACTGCTTCTATTTCATTAGGGGTTATATGTCTATTTAAGTTGCTTATCTGTTCTTGATTTAATTTTGGTAAGTGAAATCTGTCCAGAAAATTGTCCATTTCCTTTAGATTTTCAAATTTTGAGGATTATAGGTTTTCAAAGTATGACCTGATGATTCTCTGGATTTCCTCTGTGTCTGTTGTTATGTAGCCCTTTTCATTCCTGATTTTATTAATTTACATGTTCACTCTCTGCTGTTTGGTAAGTTTGGATAAAGGTTTGTCTATCTTGTTGAGTTTCTCGAAGAACCAACTCTTCCTTATATTGATTCTTTGTATTGTTCTCCTAGTTTCCATTTTATTGATTTCAGCCCTCAATTTGATTATTTCCTGGTGTCTGCTCCTCCGGGGTGTATTGGTTTCTTTGTGTTCTAAAGTTTTCAGTTGTGCTGTTAATTCTCTAGTGTGATTATTCTCCTGTTTCTTCATGTGGGCATTTAGCGCTATGAACTTTCCTCTTAGCACTGCTTTCAAAGTGTCCCATAGGTTTGAGTATGTTGTGTCGGCATTCTCATTGAATTCTAGGAAACCTTTATTTTTTTATTTCTTCCTTGACCCTGGAATTGTGCAATTGGGTGTTACTTAATTTTCATGAGTTTGTAGGTTTTCTGTAATTTCTGTTGTTGTTGAATTCTAACTTTAAAGCATGGTGGTCTCATAAGATACAGGGGGTTATTTCAATTTTTTTGCACCTGTTGAGGTTTGCTATGTTGCCAAGCATGTGGTCGATTTTAGAGAAGGTTCCATGTGGTGCTGAGAAGAAGGTAAATTGTTTTGTATTTGGATGGAATGTTCTATAGATATCTGTTAAGTCCAATTGTGCCATAACTTCTATTAGTTCCTTTGTTTCTTTGTTAAGTTTCTGTCTGGTGTTCCTGTCCAGTGGTGAGAGTGGGGTGTTGAAGTCTCCCACTATAAGTGTGTGTGGTTTTATGTGTGATTTGAGTTTTAGTAATGTTTCTTTTACAAACGTGGATGCTTTGTATTTGGGGCATAAATGTTCAGAATTGAGACTTCATCCTGATGGATTTCTCCTGTGATGAGTAGGAAGTGACCCTCCTTCATCTCTGTTTATTGATTTTAGTTTAAAGTCTAATTTGTTTGATATTAGGATTGCTACCCCTGCTTGTTTCTTGGGTCCATTTGATTGGAAAATCTTTTCCCAACCTTTAATTCTTAAGTACCGTCTGTCTTTGAATGTGAGGTGTGTTTCTTGTATGTAGCAGAAGGATGGATTCTGTCTTCTTATCCATTCTGCTAATCTGTGTCTTTTTATAGGAAAGTTGAGACCATTAATGTTGAGGGATATTAATGACCATTGATTGTTCATTCTTGTTTGTTTTTTATTTGGTGATGGTGGCAAAATTATGTGTGGGATTCTATTCATTTTTTTCTTTTGGCTGTTGGTAAAGTGGATTATCTATTACCTACATTTTTCTTGTTGTAGTTAACTTCCTTGGGTTGCAGTTTTCCTTCCAGCACTTTCTGTATTGGGCTTGATTGGTGGATATGTATTGTTTGAATCTGGTTTTGTCATGGAATATCTTGTTTTCTCCATCTATATTGATTGAAAGCTTTGCTGGATATAGTAGTCTGGGCTGGCTTCCGTGGTCTCCTAGTGTAGTTAGAATATCTATTCAGGACCTTCTGGCTTTCAGAGTTTCCATGGAAAAATCAGGTGTAATTCTGATAGGTTTGCCTTTACATGTTACTTGACCTTTTACCTTTGCTGCTTTTGATAAAAAGAAAAAGATTTATATGATCTGATGAGAAACCTGAATATCCTTTGCTGCTTTTAATATTTTCTCTTTATTATGTATGTTTGGTGTTTTGATTATTATGTGGCAATTCAGTCTATTTGGTGTTCTGTAGGCTTCTTGTATTTTCTTTGGCATGTCTTTCTTTAGGTTTGGAAAGTTTTCTTCTATGATTTTGTTGAATATGTTTTCTGTGCCTTTGAGTTGGATTTCTTCACCTTCTTTTTTACCTATTATTCTTAGGTTTGGTCTTTTCACAGTATCCCATATTTCCTGGATGTTTTGTGTTAGGGATTTGTTTGACTTAAGATTTTCTTTGGTTGATGTGTCTATTTCTCCTAGTGTATCTTCAACACCTGAGATTCTCTCTTCCATCTCTTGTATTCTGTTGGTTATGCTTGCGTCTGTAGTTCCTGATCATTTACCCAGCTTTTCTATTTCCAGCATTCCCTCAGATTGTGCTTTCTTTATTGTCTCTATTTCATTTTTTTAGGTCTTGAACTGTTTCCTTGAGAGATTTGTTGATATCTTGTAATTTTTGGTTTGTTTTTCTTCCATTTCTTTAAGGAATTTTCTCATGTCCTCTTTGAGGTCCTCTATCATTTTCATGAAGATGTTTTTAAGGTCATTCTCTTCTGCTTCATCTGCATTGTCCATTTTTATATAGACTTATGAAGGGGCATTCTTAAGAAGTATATGAGAAGCAAGAGTGGGGAGATGGAGTAAATCAAGGATACACCCAACTGAAAAGTACCTTCAGCCTGCACCCACCAGCAGCTTTGGAATAGAAACTGTACCAGAGTCAGTTCCACCTGAAGCAAGGCACTGAAGTTTTTGCTTCCCATGCCAGTCAGCCATTGGGTGCAAGCCAATAATTCGGGAATGAACCTCCTGGTCATTATAATGTCCCTCTGACTGAGGAGAGGTGTCCTGGTACTCAGTGCTCACTGCAGTTGGAGGGTTGATGAACCAGTCAATCAAAGGGGACTTGGAAGGGACAAGCACTCCCAGACTATCCTCCTGGCCATGAGTCAAAGAATAGAGAAATTCACAAAAACTTTTTACAGTCAAATTGCAGTCACAAATATTTTATCTCAAAACCTGTTGTTCTCACTGATGTGAAACATGCTGGTACATTCAAAACCTCAAAAGCATATGTCAGAAGTGGAAGAAGCCAAAATGCAATTAGCAAGGCACTCAGCTGAAGGAGTTACAGCAAACACAAAAACAGAAGGAAATATTAGTGATAAGAACAGAGGAAGGTAACTAAACAGAAAGCAAGTGGTACCCAAAACAACAACAACAAAATGTTTTCCAAACTGTAATAGAGCTAAGATATTTCCCAGTTGGTAGAGTGCTTGCCTAACATGAAGGAAGCCATGGATTTGACCCCAGTGAAGTGATTGTGATGATACAATCCTGTAATTCCTGGGATAGCAACTGGTGCCGTGAACCAGAGTGGGGAAAAGGGGAGGTAGAAGTGTGTCTTCCAAGAACAGGACATTTGACTTGGAGGAACCAAGATGCCTAGTCAAAAGTTGTATTCAGAGGTCTGGAGTTCCCAGGGAGAAGCCCAGCTAGTAGTCAGTTTGGAAGTCACAACACATAAGGAGATCTTAAGGTTATGAATGAGATTGCTCATGGAGGCTCGGGGATTTAAAAGAAAGGCCAAGAAGTCAACAAATGAGCAGAGGATTAGGGGAACCAGTGCAAGCCTAACTTTTACCTGCAGCCCAAAGGAGCAACTTGAGGGAACAGATGAGAAGACTCAGAAGGTAAGGGAAGCTGATGACCTCTGACAGACCCAGAACCCATATGGTAGGAGGAAAACCCAGCTCCTGCACACTGTCTCCTGACTGCCATGTCAGTTGCAGTGGGGGGGGAGGAGTTTTTAAAAATAAAATAAATATTTAAAGGAACAATGATTGCCAAGCAGGGTAAACTTACCCTTTATGGTCCCAGCATGGAAGGCTGACGCAAGAAAATAGTTGTGAATTTGAAACCAACCTGGGCTGCACGATAAGTTTCAGGCCACTGAGGACTACACAGTGAGATCTGGTTTCAAATGAATACAACAACAATAAAAAAAAAAAAAAAAAAAAAAAAAAAAAACAGCGCTGAAGAGATGGCTCCACACTAAGGATCCAGATTCAGTTCCCAGCACATCAGCTCACAACCACCTGTAACTGCAGCTCCAGGGAATCTGACAACTTCTTCTTGCCCACCAAAGGTACCCCCACACACACACATGGCACACACAGACAAATGCACACACCGAAAAAGAAAATACTCAAGCCCAATAAATAAACAGTAAGTGAAAGAGTGAACAGTGGAAACCAGAGATCGTTGCCTCATCTAGTTTTAAACTTACTGTTTTGCTTTTTTTTCTTGCATTTTCATGTCATTTTTCTTGCTACCAAACCAATGAATTTGTTAGATCAGCCAGAAGTGCTAGGCATTCCGGTATCATTTGTCTTCTTAAGGGAAGATTGAGTTTGACTATGAGAGCATTGGAGAGACTATGTTGATGGGGGAAGTACTTCTGTGTATGTTTATCTTATTGATTGTTAAATAAAATACTGTTTGGCCAATGAAACAGCAAGTTAGACGGGACTAGGCGTCAAAAAGGATTCTGGGAAATGTAGTAAAGAAGTGGTGATCCAGGCAGGAAGTGACATAGCAAGGAGACTCATGTTTAAAAAAGGAGAAACAGGAAGTGTCCCTCTTTTCCCCTCCGCTCCTGCTCCAGCAGCACAATGTGATCCACCAGCAAGGAGGGATGCCAATAAGATGTCCGATAAGATAAGTCTTATAAAATATATAGATTTATGATAATTAAGACGGAGCTAACAGATGAGGAATCCTAGTCATTGGCCAAGCAGCTTTGAACCAATACAAGTCTCTGTGTATTCATTTGGGCCTAACTCGGGCAGGTGGCTGGCGTAAAGCTCACATGTGGCCGTGGGGCTCAGGCAGCTTTTGGCAGAAAAATTTATCGTAACACTGTGTAACAATTTTATAGACTGAAGCCCCATTGAGGAAAAAACTCCACTCAGAAGCTTGCAAGAGAGCTTGTGTTTATTCTCATAAACAAGTATAACAGACGAATGCAAGCGATGTGGCAGCGCCTTGTGGAGGTTCTATTGGCTGTGAGACGTTTCTGACATTGATTAACCATGTCTGCAAAGTGGCCTACCTCTGGTAGTTTAGACACTTGCTTCTGGGCTGGGGTTTACTGTGTTGCTCCAGTGGAATGACAAAGATGAGCTAATGTGTCCAAGAGATGCTTAAGCATATGCTCCACCATCAAGGTGTCCAAATCATGGAGGTTTTGTGTCTGTTTCTTAATCGTGGAGGGAGGAACAAAACTATTTAAAAAGGAAGCAGTGAAGAGTCCCACAAACTGAATTTGAGTGACACTCTTTGTAAAATTATACATTTATTTCTGTGGTTGTCTGTATACAAAATACATGTCATGTGCATCTCTAAATATATTTCATAAAATAAAGAAATAACGATTTTAATAGATCTGAATTTTTATCAAATAAACATGCATATGAAATTGTAAAAAAAAATACATGATGGAGCTTAATGTCTATGCTATATACAAACAGAAGTATCCTCTAATGAGCTGAATGCCTACATAGGTCTGTGTTATATCTGTTGTGTTCCTGAAAAGGGCTATAAAAGGAATTCACACATGAAATATTAACATCACAATATCATATGGAAATGCTGAACATGTGTGTTAACTACATGGAAACCCTCATCTACTCACGGGACAGGCAGGGTGTGAAAGCACTTTAGAATGTGCTCTCATACAGAAATGAAAACTATGTCTCATAATTTGATCACAACACATACTTTTCCTGACAAAAAGGCATTCTAAATATAATAAATGCTACAGAAATGATGAGCTTAATTTAATCTTTACATAGCGCATTAAGAAGTACCCATTACCATGTGCATGTCAGCAATTTAAGATGCAAGGAAAACACAAAAACAACAGAGCTTCCTGCAATCTTGTAAAGTTGATCACCACCACTCCCATTTTTTTGAAACAGCCAATTAAACCATGCATTTCAAGCTGTTAACCCTGCACAGAATTCATTTCGTCGTAGTCACAGAGTGGAGCTAGTCAGTCACTGGCTCCAAAAGCCAGAGGCCACTAGTCCCCCTGGATTTTATAAGTGCTTTTTTTCTTTATTATTTTTAATTCTTTCCTACATTTAATTCATTTCCTACATTCCTATTATTTTTAATTCTTTCCAGCTCCCCTACAAGTGTTATGACTCTTCATAAACAATAATTTATTTCCTCCCCAACATACAGGGACATTCTTTCATTCTCTACTTGTCTTTCAGATTTCATGGGGGTAAAATGCACAATGTAAAAGCAAGACCTATCTATATGCCAAGGTATTTTTCAAAAACAAAAACTTTATGATGTTTATGAACATAACAGCCAGTAACAAGAAAGTCTAGGGGTCTCTGCTTAGAAAAAAGACTAACCTTCAAGAAACTGGTTCCACCCCCAGTGACATTGTATTTCAATCACACTATGTTGTACCCAGTTCCTGGGCACAAGGAGGAGTTCTAGGTTTTCTTCCCACCCCTCAAAATAGTACACATAGTAAGTACTTTAGGATGCTTCACAAATTGTAGTCTGCCACCAATTCAGGAAACTAGATACACATCTCTCATTTTTAAAATGAGACTAAAACTAATTTTAACATTCCTTCCTGTTTTTAGACAGGTCTCTTACAGCTCAGACTAGGCTGGAACTCATTATGTAGCTGAAAATGACCTTTAACTTCTAATCCTTTTGCCTCTTCCTCTAGAGCACTGGGATAACAGGCATATGCCACCATGCCTAGTTTAAATGATGCTGATAGCTTTCTTATTTGGGACAAACATTGGATCTCCTGGTCTCAGTAAAGCAAAACTAAAACACTGTGTTAACAGTAGCCTTTCACTGTTTACTCTCACGCTGTTAGGACTGCTTCTCCCCCACTTGAGAGTCTTGCTGTATGAACATCAGTGAGGGGTCCCTAATGTCTGGCAATGCATGGCTGTACCCATCGAAGTACTGATATGCATCTACATTATGTTTTCTGTTTTGTTCTGATAGGCACCGGTTCAGATGAGGCACCGGCTCTCTACTCAGTGATTAGGTTACCTTTCCACTTTGCTTTTGCTACTTTAACAAGAAGAAAAGTGTAGAATTGATTCTCTAGAATAAATACTTAACATGCTGAATATGCCTCCTGGTAACATGATGAATATACCTTCTGATTTTTTCTGCAGTGGCAAGTTTAGCTTTAGTTTGGAGTGGGTAGGTGGGTAGGTAGGTTGGTTGGTGGGTGGGTGGGTTGGTTGTCAGTTGGTTTTTAAGACAGGATTTCCAGTTGCGAAGATTAGCTCCAAACACACTATGTAGCCAAGGATGACTTGTAATCCTTGATTCTACTTCCATCTCCCAAATTGTGAGAATACAGGTGTGAGACACTTGTGCCTGACTACAGCCACAGCTTTAAGCACATTGATCTTCCCTAAATGAGTGAAATTTGTCTTCTGTGTATAAGACAGGTTGTCTAAAGAAAATGACGGATCTACAAGTATTTATTTAACTGAGGGGAGGTGCTTTGTGTATGTGCTTGCCACAGTGTAGGGCATCAGGCTTGGTGGCAAGCACCTTAGCTGCTGAGCCATTTTGCCAGCCCCCTAAAGAAAAACTTGAAGTCTAATATGTTAGATATTAGGATTGCTACACCAGCTTGTTTCTTGGGTCCATTTGATTGGAAAAATCTTTCCCCATCCCTTTACTCTGAGGTGACATTTGTCTTTGAAGTCGAGGTGCATTTCATGTATGCAGCAGAAGGATGGATTCTGTCTTTGTATCCATTCTGTTAGCCTGTGTCTTTTAATAGGTGACTTAAGACAATTGATACTGAGGGATATTAATGACTATTGATTTTTAATTCTTGTTTGCTTTGGATTTGGTGGTGGTGGTGGTATTATACCCCTCCCCCCTGCAGTGCCTTTTTTTTTTTTCTTTTTTCTTTTGGTAAAGTGGGATTATCTATTGCCTACGTTTTTGTGAGTGGAGTTAACTTCCTTGGGTTGGAGTTTTCCTTCCAGAACTTTCTATAGGGCTGAATTTGTGGATATGTATTGCTTAAACCTGGTTTTGTCATGGGATATCTTGTTTCCTCCATCTATAGTGATTGAAAGCTTTGCTGGGTATAGTAGTCTGGGTTGGCATCCATGGTCCCTTAGAGTTTGTAGAACATCTATCCAGGACCTTTTGGCTTTCAGAGTTTCCATTGAGAAGTCGTGTGTAATTCTGATAGGCCTGCCTTTATATGTTACTTGGCCTTTTTCCTTTGCTGCTCTTAATATTTTTTTCTTTATTCTGTAAGTTTGGTATTTTGATTATAATGCAGTGAGGGAACATTTTTTTTGTGGTCCAGTCTACTTGGTGTTCTGTAAGCTTTTTGTACTTTCATAGGCATGACCTTCTTTAGGTTGGAAAAGTTTTCTTCTATGATTTTGTTGAATATGTTTTCTGGACTTTTGGGCTGGAGTTCTTCACCTTCTTCTATACCTATTATTCTTAGGTTTGGTCTTTTCACCTGATTTTTGACAAAGAGGCTAAAGTTATACAATGGAAAAAAGAAAGCATCTTCAACAAATGGTGCTGGAAAAATCAGATGCTGACATGTAGAAGACTATAGATATATCCTTATCTATCACCATGCACAAAACTTAAGTACAAATGGATCAAAGACGTCAACATAAATCCAGCCACACTGAACCTCTTAGAAGAGAAAATGGGAGGTACTCTTCAACAAATTGGTATCACTTCATGAACATAACTCCAGTACCCAGACACTGAGATTGGCAATTAATAAATGGGACCTCCTGAAACTTAGAAGCTTCTGTAAGGCAAAGGACATAGTCAACAAGACAAAACAGCAGCCCACAGAATGGGAAAAGATCTTCACCAACCCCACATCTGTCAGAGGGTTGATTTCCAAAATATACAAAGAACTCAAGAAGCTAGTCACCAAAACACCAAACAATCCAATTAAAAAGTGGGGTACAAAACTAAATAGACAGTTCTCAATAGAGGAATCTAAAATGGCTGAAAGACACTTAAGAAAGTGTTCAATATCCTTAGTCATCAGGGAAATGCAAATCAAAACAACTCTGAGTTACCATCTTACTCCTGTCAGAATGGTCAAAATCAAAAACACCAATGACAGACTATGCTGGAGAGGGTGTGGAGAAAGGGGAACACTCCTCCACTGCTGGTGGGAGTGCAAACTTGTAAGACCACTTTGGAAGTCAGTATGGAGGTTGCTCAGGAAATGGAAGTCAGTCTACCTCAAGATCCAACAATTCCACTCTTAACCATATACCCAAAAGATGCACATTCATACAGCAAGGACATATGTTCAACTATGTTCATAATAGAGTTGTTTGTAATAGCCAGAACCTAGAAGCAACCTAGATGCCCCTCAACCAAAGAATGGATGGAGAAAATGTAGTACATTTACACAATGGAGTATTACTCAGAAAAAAAAAAAAACAATGAAATCTTGAAATTCGCAGGCAAATGGATGGAACTGGAAGAAACCATCCTGAGTGAGGTAACCCAGACACAGAAAGACAAAAATGGTATGTACTCACTCATATATGGATATTAGACATAGAGCAAAGGACAACCAGACTACAATCCTTACCACCAGAGAAACTAGGAAACAAGGAGGACCCTAAGAGAGACATACATGGTCCCTAGAAGAAGGGGAAAGGAACAAGAACTCCTGAGCAAATTGGGAGCATGGGGGTAGGAAAAAGAGAAGGGGAGAAGAGGAGGGAGAGGAGGACATGAGGGACCAGGAAAACTAAGTCAGAAGAGGAATAGAGGAGAGCAAGAAAAGAGATACCCTAATAGATGGAGCCAGTAGAGGTTTAAAGAGAAATCTGGCACTAGGGAATGTTCAGAGATCCACAAAGATGACCCCAACTAAGAATCTAGGCAGTAGTAGAGAGGCTGCCTTTGATGCCCTTCCCCTGTAGTGAGATTGATGATTGCCTTAATTGCCATCCTAGAGCCTTCATCCAGTAGCTGATGGAAGCAGAAGCAGGCACCCACAGCTAAGCACTGAGCCATACCCCTGGAATCCAGTTGTGGAGAGGGAGGAGTGATAAGCAAAGGAGTCAAGACTGTGCTAGAGAAACCTATAGAAACAGCTGATCTGACCTAGTGAGAGCACAGGAACCCTAGTCATAAAGCTGCGGAACCAACACTGGACCAAACCAAGCCCTCTGAATATGGGTGCCAGTTAGGAGGCCTGGGAAGTCTATGGGACCTCTAACAGTGGAACCAGTATTTATCCCTAGTGCACAAATGAACTTTGGGAGCCCATTCCCTATGGAGGGATACCCTCTCAGCCCAGATACATGGAGAAGGGCCTCCCCCAAATGATGTAACAGACTTTGATGATCCTCCATAGAAGGCCTATCTATCCTTGGGGAATGGGTGGGGGTTGGGGGGGCCGGTGGGGGGCATGGGATGATGGAAGGGAGACAGAACAGGGGATTGCTATGTAAAATAAGATTGTTTAAAAAAAAACAAAAAAACAAAACAAAAGACAAAATCTTCAGGCTTCTGGGTTTTGAGCCCTGCCCTAGGATAGACAGCATAAAACATGTCAGTGTCACCTCACAGCTGTGCACCCACAGAGATATGTGATTGATTCTAAGCCACACATATGACATGGTGTGTCTTTAGACATCACAGCAAGAATTAACCCTTTCAGAATAAAACTGGAGACAGGAACATATCATGCTATTCCTATGGATGAGTCTGGCATTCTGACACTAAAAAATAAAATGCAAGAAAAATGTCCTAAAAAACAAGTCTCCTTGAGACCCTAGGAGAACACAGAGAATCGTGGGCTGCCCGGTAGTGATAGTAGCAGGAAGGTGATGGTCATGCAATAAAGGCTTCCACAGATGCCAAGCATGTAACACACCCCTCCCTGAAGGTGACGCCAATCAAAGTCACTTCTGGTCATGTACAAAACTCCCAATGTTTCAATTCCACCAGACTCCAGAATTTCACATCAGAAGGCCAGCTTTTCTTTTTCCCTACCAGTGCAAGATGGCTGCTGACAGTCCATGTGTGCTATACTGTCACATTTGGGAAAGTAAGACGGTACAGAGAAAGCACAATCCAGATTGTGTCCCAGTTAAAATCCATCCTCCCATATTCCCAGGCCCTGTGTCACGATCTCTCTCAAATACTGTGACATCATAAGCTCTGTTCATATTTTCTATGTATGGAAAAATCAAAATAGCATTTGAAGGCAATGCATCTATTTTCTATATTACTTTAGTATATATAACTCACAACTATTTTGATCCCAGATGGTTGGTTGTGAAATCTAGAGGAGAAAACAATCTTTTAGACTTACAATAGCAATGGATCTTACAAAAGCACTAGAAGTTAAAATTTCCCAGTTTAAATTCTCTATATGAGTAAAACCATATTCTTTAAAATGAGAAAAACATAGTATTTCTATATTTAGGGAAAAGTCACATCTTTCTACTATGATCATCAAACTAATGCAACTATCTTTACCCTCATCTATATCTCATAAGGAGAAAGCACATTAATTTAATCTATTCACAAAATAAAATCAGGAGCTATGGAAAAATTAAGTTTTTTCACCAATTTCCATCAGATGGAATCTAAATTTATAGAAAAGAATCTGCTTGAACGTCTAAAAGGTTAGGAGATTGATGGATGGATGGATATATGGACAGACAGATGGAAGGACGGAGGGACTTATTACTTCCTATTCTATTCCTTAGTATTTAGTAAAATATTGTTTTTTAAAATTTTGGAAAGAATTCAATCTTTACCAATATTGAGTTTCCAACAGCATATAAGAGGGCAAAGGGTTTGTTCTGGTACAAACAGACTATGCCAGTAAATATCTCAGGATTTCCAGATCTCTCTGGTTCCTGCTTGAGAGTGTGCCAGAGCAGGCACACTTGGTGGGAATCACCAATACCCTTGAGAAGCATTTCCTCCCCTCAGAAGACTGATTTAACTTTGCCAGAGATAGACCTTGACTGGAGGAAAAAAAAGGAACGTCAACAGCTTCAGGGCATTTGGAGCCATTGCCATCTTCAAATTATCTCTGAAACTAAATTGCAATTTGTTCAATCAACAGTTTATTGCTTTAAGAACATAATACATGTTTTCCTATTACCAACTCTTTAAAAATCTATACTTCCCTAGATAAATGCTTTAGAACAAGCTGCCAATAGTCTTGCTTCCAAGTCTATAATAAAGTTTCTAATGGGAGCAAGCCCACATCCTCCTCCTTTACAAACATGGGTGTCAGCTGTCTTAAGGTACAAATCCTCTCTGTCTCACTTATTTGATTCTTTTAAAGGAACTTTTTTTTTTACATCTGTCATAAACATAAGTCATTCTGCTTTGAGCTACAAATTTCCTAACCTTCCTTCCTCTTAGCTTCTATTTCTAAAATTCAGCAGGTAGTGCCCCACCATATTGCCGAGTCTGTCTTACAGAGATGTCATGTTCATTATTCAAGTATTGCATCCCTTCATGCTCTTACGTCCCATGTATGCCCTGCTTTAAAACCACCTATGCCACAGCAGAAGAGTCCTTGTTTTGTTCATTCTCTTCATTTTCTTGAGGGCTGGTTATTGTCACTTCTGGTCTTGGTGGTCTTTGAGCATCTGAGTCTGCCTGGAAGTAAAATAGGCCAAAACATGGATAATTAGCTCTTTGCTTCATGAGGATAATAAAGTTCACACAAATGTCCCATTTAACCAGATAAGTATTCAACTACAAACTATGCCTCGCGCTCCCTTGGTTGCAGTCAGTCATTTCCCCCAGCTTGCTACTTCAGCCCTTTATTTGGACTGACAACTCATGTGACCATACTCCAATATGTGCTTTAAAATCAGGTGTGGCAGCACATATTCATAATCCCAGCAATTAAGAGGAAGGAGCAGAAGATCGGGAGTTCAAGGCCACCCTCAACTGCATAATAGTTTTGAGGCCATCCTGTCTGGAAAAACAAAGAAATAACTAGATGAAATGAAAGCAGGTATCATCTCTTATGTGGCAGGGTTATTTTTCTCACTCTTTCTCTGTGTCTCTTTCACTTTTTTGCTCAAATGTGCACACTTTTCAGCTAAGTATTTCCAAAGTGAGTGAAGAAACAATATCTCAGCTTCTCCTTCATGTCTCACTAGCTAGGAGTGCTCCCTATGATCCTCTTCCACCACATTTCTGCAGATGGATAGCATGATGCCAAGTGCCAGAGGGTATCCATGTCTGGTAGGTAAGAGCAGGACATAAAACCAAAGCATACAAGCAGCTTTTCTCCAGAACAACCTTTGTTCCTTTCACAGCTCCTATTATCAGTGACATTCATCTCATTTATGATTCATCCACCCATTAGCCTGCTGCTAAGGTGTGAGATGAGAACTGGCTAGTTTTCAAACTATAGCCCATGAAATTCTGGAGGCTTCACAGCCTCACAAGGGGCCCCAGTCTTAGGGACAAGAACAGCTCCAGATCACTAAACCCCACAGGCAAGATTTTTACTAAAAAATGCATGTGCTTATATGTGTGTATACATATATATGCATGTATGTGTATATGTATGTGTGCATGCTTGTATGTATGAATGTATATGTATGTTCATATGTATGAGTGCATGTGTGTATATGGATATGTGTAAATGTAAATATATATGTGTGTGCATGTATACATATATGTGTGTACATGCAAAAGTGCTTATATGTATCTATAAAAGTATATATGCAAGCAAATATGTGTACATGTATATAGGAATGTATTTATGCCTGTATATGCTTTTGTGTATATATATATGCATGTATATATATTTATGTATGTGCCTATATATGTATTGTGTGTATGTATGTTTCCAGGTCTGTATTTTATTTCACATTACTTCCTCATGAAGTACCTCAAATGGTATCATAAATATAGCATAAACTAATAATCTCAATAGAAACAGTTACTATTGTGTATTTGCCCTCTATTTCCTGCTGTTTCCTATAGTGTCAGTTGCTATCGTGTATGTCATCTGTTTCTTGATATTTTTATTTATCACATTGTAAAAGAACTATTACATATGACAAAATGTTACATGTAAACTGAATTTTTAGTCCTTTGTGATTAAAGAATCTTTTCATGAAAGTTATTGTTAATGTATAATTTGCAGTACATGTACGTTTGGAAGTTTATATACTTGGTATACTTGAAGTATACGTATATTAATGCATGAGGGCAAATGAAGACAACATATATAATCATTACAAGAAAGGGGACAAAAAAGTAAGATTCCATCTCCTGAGAGTAACTGCTCCATCTGGGACAATGAGCCACTTATCCGAGCACCCAAGAATTGGGCTCATCACATTACACACCACAGACACCTATGCTTCAGCCCTTTCCAAATTATACAACTCTGATCTTACATGATGCCTGATTCCTATCAAAAACTTATTTTTTATTACTTTAGTTTTTAAATTGGTCTATTTTAATTGAAAAATATTTGTTTATGACATAAAATATAATGTCCTAAAATAAATGTGCATTGTGGGTGGGCTAACTTGAACACATTAACATCTGCATTATCTCACAGTTTCCGTCTATAGCTGTAGGAATAGGAACACTCCTCTAGTATAAGCATCCATTGTTAGGAATATTCACCATGCTGGACAACACAGATCCAGAACCTATTCCTCAGAATGGGAATGTTCTGTTCTTTGACCAACATCTCCCCAGACCCAACCCTTAGACCCCGGTAACCTTCATTCTACTCTTTGCTTCTATAAAATGAGCTTTTTTATACAAAGGAGCTCATACTGTATTTGTGTCAGGTTTGTTTCACTTAATATAATGCCCTCTGACCTTATTCAGCGTTGTTGCAAATTACAGGAAGATTTTTACAAAACATGCATTTTGTGAAGTCTAACTAGGTCACACACTGAATGGAAGATTGCATACCAGGATCTTCCGACCGAGACCCATGTAGAATTGCACTTTGATTTCATGTTGTAAGCTTTCATCAAAGGCTACAACAGCAGAGAACTTTGTGAAACCCACTATTGTTTCTCTATATACAGCCAGGAGGACTATGTTGAGCTCCTTATGAGGAATTGCATTCTGTATGTTTTACACTGCCACACTGTGAAAATCTCATCTTGAGTAAAGATGAAACGTGAGGTGTGCCAAGTGTTTTCCTTTAGATATTAAATATGTGTTATCAAAGGGTATAGTGGAATACAGGTATTTTGGACTGACTGTTAAAGCTTGGCAGTGAGAACACTTTACACTACTCTGCTGCTAACCTTTCTCTCTCTTGTGCTTTGCTTCAGTGAAACAAACCAGCACCTGGTAAGCTGGATGCTTCATTAATCTATTTAATGTGGGTTAAACAACTAGACTTTAATTTCTCTAAAGAACAAAGAAGTCCTGGTTAATAGCCAAGATGTTGTTGGGTTTTTTTGTTTGTTTGTTGGTTTGGTTTGGTTTTTTGTTTGTTTATTTGTTTTTCTAGACAGGGTTTCTCTGTAGCTTTAGAGCCTGTCATGGAACTCTCTCTGTAGACCAGACTGGCCTTGAACTCACAAAGATCCACCTGTGTTGGCCACCCGAGTGCTGGGACTAAAGGTGTGCCACCATCACCACCGCCCAGCAGCCATGATGTTCTTTAAATTAGTTTCAGGTCTCACTGAACTTGATACCATTCTCTAGTTTGTTCTTCCCTAGTCTTAGCCTGGTGGGTGGGTGGATGGATGAGTGGATGAGTGGGTGGGTGTGGTAGGTGGGTGGGTGAGCGGGTAAATGGACAGATTGCAGGCTGGTAGGTGGTGAGGGAGTGGATAGGCAGATGGATAGATGAATGGGTACATCTATCCATCTGGGTACATGGAGGGGTAGATAGAGGACATGGATGGGTAGATAGATGACAGGATAAGAAACAAATATTCATGGCAGTACTTGCTAATTGATTGAAATAAGCAAAAATTGAAATTAAACGGTGCTCAGTGTTTCTTACTCTACCATAAGGAGTTTTGCTGCAGAATCTACGTGTTTGGCTAATTTCCTAAGCATGTTCACGTGTAGGCAAGCATGTGTACATGCATATTCATGCATAAGCAAGCCAAAATAATAGAAGTACCTTATCTTGTCCACTGTTGTCTCCTTCAGCCTTTCCTTCCTCATCCACTGTCGGTTGAAGCTCCTCAGTAACCTGGTCCAATTCTTCACCATTCTCTTCATCAGTGGTACCATTTACCCGGGAAGGACTTGCCTTCTTCTCTGCATGGTCTGGGATTCCCTCCTCTTGCTTAGGGGCATCAGTAGCTTCACTACTCCCTCCATCTTCAGTTTCACCATTCATTGCTGAAAAGTCTTCCTTCTGTTTGATGTCTTTGTTTGTTTTCTCCCCATCTTCTTCCTCATCAACTATTTCTGCTGGCCTCTATGGAGCAAAAGAAACAATGGGTAAAAGAAGTGTGATAGGGCTCCTCCATCACACACTACAGAACTATGCTCAGAATCTCACAGCCAAGTAAAACCTCCTCAAAGAGTCTCAAGAAGTTTAGAACACTTGAGCTCAAGACAGCAATGCCTCCGACCAGGATCCACAGAGGCAGAGAACACACACTAGTGCAAAAGCCTGCACAGAGTCCCACATAGTATATTTCTTGCCCCCATCATCCGAGTGAGAAAAATGCTAACCCACTCAGTGCCCACAATACCATGTAGCAGGAGACCAAGCTGGGTGAGTGCTGAGCCCAGGAAGTCTGGCCTAAAGTACTGGTGTCCCACCTCAAGCAAACATCACAAAATAAGGCTGTATCCCTCACTTTGATGCCACTGGGGAGACACTCATGTGTCCTTCTAGTGGCCATGAAAGGTGACATCTGCACCATGCCTCACTGATTGCACTGTTTAAAGAATTAGCAACCTGCAAACCAAACATTTCTGTGCCTTTACCAGAGTCCCTTGGTATGATCTAGGGGCTGAACTTTGTAAGGACTGCTGGTCAGAGGTTTATAAGAAGTATTGGACAGAGAAACCCACAGTGCTCACAACTGAGAAGAGCGGGATCTTTCGAATGTTCTCAGGCAATGGCGTAATTGCACACCAGTGACTTAGAAACTACCCACATGCACTGTTTGTGAAATTGCTTTGGCCAGAACATCTTACTATTTTTAAGCCTGTCTGTACCCTGTGCAGACAGCACCTCACTGCATCAACAACCACCCCCCAGGTCAAGACAGCCCTCTACCACTTCTTCCCCAAGGGCAACCTCCTGGCCTTGGGGCCTTGGTACAATTCTCCTTACATGTGGAGGAGAGTATCTAGATAATATATTCACAAAAATAAAGAAAAAGCTCATTATTTAATTATTTAGGGATGTAAATACAGTCCTCAATCCTCTGAGTGATTGTTAAAGTCTATTAAGATGATCGCACCGTCCCGGCACTTCTGGGGTTTAGACTCGGCACTCCCAAGATAATAAGGACAGATCCAAATAAAGAAAAACCTCTAAATGTTTACACTCGTTTAGAAATATATGTAGACTTGTGAGAGAAAAAAATAACAGGAGGAAATAGAGTAGCCAGTTGTGGTGGCGCACGCTGGTAGGATTTGCTGAAGGAAGTAGAGGCAGGCAGATTTCCACAGAGAAACCCTGTCTCGGGAAAAAAGAAACAAAAGAAAGTAAAATAGTAGAAAAGCCACCTAAAGATGAAAAATACACAGAGAATCTGGATACTATATGCCATATTGTTGTCTTTAAATTGATTGCTGAGGAAAGATTTACTGCTGCTAAAATACATTTGATTATAATGCTGCTAAATTAATCCAACTTATACATTTTAAAAATGCTTTGACTTCAAAATTTAAGTCTAAGGACAGGCTACTTGGAAAAAAAGTTTTCTTCTTGTGTTTCCACAGAAAATGAAAAGCTGTGGATTCCTTCCAGACTAATATGGTTTAATCAAGCAAGACCCCATGAAGCTGAGATGATACAGCCTTTCAGACTATGAAAACAAGGACTTGTGTCAGATTTCTGTGTTTTATCATGATTCCAATGGTATGAATATCGCCCCCAATCAGCAGGAAGCTGTTCAGAAGGAATGACGCCCAAATTCCCAAATACTGTTTATAGATATTTGTTTTCATTTAAATGGGGTTGGTTATAAATAGTAATGAGCATAGTCAATCTCTTTTTAAAGAAAAAAAGAGGGGAATAAGATATAGGAATAAATACTTTGTGTTGGTATAGATTTTCATTTATTGATACAACTTTAAGGTCAATTTTGTGATATGTATATGTCTCCTCTTGTTTAGGTATTGTGTTTATACAGATCTTTTACCTATAATAGTCAAAATTTATAATTAGGTTAGTTAGGTTTTCTAGATTTACAGAGATGTATTTGGGATGGTTAGGTATTCTTCAAACCTTTCAAAGACCTACAGAAATATGGCATTTAAATGGTTCAGGGTTTTTCTTGGCAGTGAGACACAACTGCTCCTGGCACACCAATTACATCAGAAAGGAGGATGGGCATCAAAGAAACTTGTTATGGAGTTTGCTTTCAACATGGCAAGATTAGCCATTTGGGCAAGAAACTGCTCTTGCCTGGACTGTTTGTTACAGCATAAGCTGGCCATACAGGACCCACAAGAAAGTGACTGCTGAACTTACAAAACAAGACTGTACTGAAGGGTTCCTGTTGAAATGGACAAGTGTGCCAGCCACACTGCGGCCTATAGGCTGAAGATGGATGCCCCAATGTTACAGAGGAACTGTGGGTGACTGTCCAGGTAGCAGATGTCTCTGTCAATTCTAGAGTTTATATATTTTCCTTCTGTGGTCTTTGATAAGAGTTGAAGACAGATAGTTACGGTTATAGTTTTCTTCAGTTATTATAAAAGATAAGTTATCCTTTTTATTTAGACAGAAAAGAGGAGATGATGGGGAATGTACTGTATATGTTTATCTTATTGATTGTTAAATAAAGTTCTGTTTGGCCAATGGCAGCAAGTTAGACAGGACTAGAAGTCAAAGAGGATTCTGGGAAATGTAGTAGATAAGTGGTGATCCAGGCAGGAAGTGACATAGCAAGGAGACTCATATCATATCTAAGCGAGGAAACAGGAAATGTCCCCTTTTTCTGTTCTTCCTCCAGTAGCACAATGTGATCCACCAGCAAGGAGGGACGCCAATAAGGA
This sequence comes from Cricetulus griseus, assembly GCF_003668045.3. Classification (NCBI taxonomy): domain Eukaryota; kingdom Metazoa; phylum Chordata; class Mammalia; order Rodentia; family Cricetidae; genus Cricetulus; species Cricetulus griseus. Next base: position 246,464,554 of record NC_048596.1, on the reverse strand, counting down.
GTCCAATAAGTCTTATAAAATATATAGATTTATGATAATTAAGACTGAGCTAGCAGATGAGAATCCTAGTCATTGGCCAAGCAGCTTTGCACCTAATATGTCTCTGTATTATTTTGTCCATCCACACGGCGGGCAGAACTCGGGCAGCCGGGGGAGACCACCCACAAGGTGGTAGGGCTCAGGCAGCTTTGGCAGAAAGATTTATCGTAACAGATTACATGTAAGTAGGAGAAAAATCTATTTTCTGACATCTAGATTTACAACTAAGAATAATTGTAAAATGAGAACATGATTTCTTGATTTTAGATTTTATATTCTTATTTTTCCTCCCCTTAGTCTTAACCTCTTTCTTTGACTAATTCCCAAACTGTTCATTTTTTCTCTTTACCGAGGGCTGGTGTGTTCCCTGATCTCTTAGCATGTAGTTCCAAATTTCACTCTGGTTCCCTGCCGTTATTACCATCACTAGCCATCAGCATTATGCTCTTATCCCATTATCTCCATTAGACTTCCCCAGCATGGCTACTTAGTAGTCATCAAATAAAGCCACAGCTGCCTAGCACAACTTAAAAAGATGTAAGATTATGACACTGAAATAGCAATTTGATCAATTTAAATAATATGGTAACATTAGTTAAAAGGCTTATATTCCTTTAAAATACCCATAGTCTGGAATAAAATTTACAATTACCATGACACTGTGATTCAGGGAAAACAGACACACACACACACACACACACACACACACACACACACACACACACACCCCAAAACTCTGCTCTGACAGATCTGTAATGAATAAGTGAAAAAGCAATGTGCTTTTTTTTTGGTGTGAATACCTTTGAAGCAGACATTAAATTATTAAAGATGTTTCTAGCATATACATCAATCAAACCATCCCAGATGGAACACCCAGCTTTACACACACAAACAGACATATGCGGGGGGGGGGGGGGAGAGAAAGACAGAGACAGAGAGAAAAATCTAAACTATGGTAAGGTCCTGTGAAGAAAGATGCCCCCCTCTACATGAGGGTGGTTGTATAGCTACTTCATCCCAACTGAAACATTCCCTTCTGGAAGAAGGAGAGAGGTTCTTAAGAGTCAAGAATGTAGCCATACTTAAAAAACTCAGGAAGCTTAGCAAGTTCTCAGTCCCCTCTAAAGGTGAGGACAGCTCAGGCCTCAGAAGACTGCAGCAGGACCAACCAAGGGAGACCACGCATGTAGAGGACTGAGAGACTGGGCTGGCTCTAAGGCACATTGACATAGAGACAAAGTGATGTTCAGATTAAGACACTTGGGCCAATGAGATGGCTCAGTGGGTAAAGGTGCCTGCTGCCAAGCCTGAGGACTTAAGTTCCATCCCCAGAATCCATATAGTGGAAGACGATAACTGACTCCCACAAGTAGTTTTCTGATCTCTACAGATGTATGGTGGCATACATACACAGAAAAATAAAATTTAGAATATAATAACAAATGATTAAGTCACTTAGCTTTTTCCCTCTGTGAGTTTATACAGTTAAAAGCAAGCTGGCATATGATTAAGGTCCACTGGGATGGGTAGGCATGATTTTCAAAACTCCTCAGCCTGCCTCCCAGCAGCACTGGTTATTCTTTGCTTTCTCTGGTACACATTCTTGGCAACAAAGTTACTATCAGAAAGCATATTTATTTCCAAACTGCTGTCCACTTCATAAAACAGGAGAGATGCAAATGCAAGGACAATTTCCTGAAATGTCAGGGCCTCTGAGGTGACACAATTCCCCACCTTGGTGTGGGCAGGGAGGCACATACATCCCTAGGCAACACTCTTAATTTCACTTCCCAGCATGCAAGCATGATTAACCCTGAGGTAGGCAATGAGACAGAAGGGAAGTGTTGTGGCTTGCTGGGACCAGAGATGACAATGCCTTTCAACATTATGAAAAATAGAGACACCAGTTTTCTCTGAAGGACAGAGCTGGACTCATGTCTCAGCTTCTGCCCCTCTTCTCCTCACTGATCCATCACACTCTGCACAGATGCGGGCATTAAAACCCAACTCCACCCCTTCACACTAGTATCACTGTGAGACTTGAGGAGCATGAAATCAGAGATGTGCCACATTTTCTCATGGTTTCAGAATAAGCTGCTTTGCTGGCCTCCCTGAGCAATTCACAAACTGATGTTAGGCTCCAAACCTCAGAAGATGACTATATATTGGGAAGAGTCTCCACAGAGGTGACAAAGTCAAAGCGATGTCATTTGTGGTCCTGAATTCAGTGTGATTGATGCCCTTAAGGAAAGAGGGTAATTGCAAAGACTGCGGTAAGTCCACATGAGGCCCAGAGGCCAACAATCACATGGAAGCCCAGGAGACAGGTGATGGGGGATGTCCTTCTGTATATATGTTTCTCTTATTAACTGATGAATAAAACACTGTTTGGCCAATAGAGGCAGGAAGATAGGCAGGACTAGGAGACGAGGAGAATTCTGGGAAAGGTAGGCAGAGAGAGGCCGAAAAGGAGATGCTATGTAGTTGAAGAAGGAGTAACAGGTCCGGACCCTTCTCTGGTGAGATAAGACTATGTGGAAATACTTAGATTAATAGAATAAGACAGGCTGGGCAGTGGTGGTAACATGCCTTTAATCTCAGCATCCAGGAGGCAGAGTCAGGCAGATCTCTGCGTTCGATGCCTGCCTGCTCTACAGAGTGGGTTCCAGGACATCCAAAGCTACACAGAGAAACCCTGTCTTGAAAATAATAATAATAAGGTCAGACGTTTCAAAATTTAATTTTTTTGCATGTATATTTCAAATCAACCTAGGGTGGACAGACAAGAACAATCTTCCCTGATACCCAGCACTGGTGACCTATGTGCCACTGTGAGCCTCCAGAACACATGCTTTTCCAAAGTCATGAGTCTATTTCATATTGTTGATTAAATTCTCCTTAGCTATTAAGGACTAGGAAATAGAGGCCCTTCCATGTGAGAGACACAAGCAAATAAGTACCAGTGAAATACAAGCAGATTCTCAGAAGGCAGAGATGCTAGTTGACTCTCACCACAGGATGTGTGCTTATTTGGGGCTGAAGGGTGGCGGGACCTGGTGAGAACTCCAGAAACATAGAAGCCTCAGGGCAACCAAATCAGGAGAAAATAGATTCTTGCTGCTGAAGAAGCCACTCAGCTTGTAGTTCTTTGTCATAGCAGACCTTGTACACTCATCCATTACCCAAGTACTCACTTCCCTACATATATGAACATACATGTTCTCAACCCCTCCTCCTCCCTCCCTCCCTCCCTCCCTCCCTCCCTCCCTCCCCTCCCTCCCTCCCCCTCCCTCATCCTCTCTCTCTCTCTCTCTCTCTCTCTCTCTCTCTCTCTCTCTCTCTCTCTCTCACACACACACACACACACACACAAAATGTGGCAGGAAAGGGAAACTGAAGGCAGCCTTTTCCAGACTGAAATCTGGTCTGAGGAGAATCAAAATCCCTAGCCCACTCCTCTGTGCAACCAGTATCAAAGCTGTTCCCTATGCCTGTGCATGGAGAGTACATCTTTCCCCATAATGAGCACTGCTTACTCCATGAAGCCTCCTGGTTCCTTCAGGTAGAATTACTCACTGCTCGGCACCCTTACTGATTTCTTTGGGACTCTCAAATCCTCTAATTGTAGGCAATGCAAAATTAGTACATACAAACTGCTAACCAAAAACAGAGCCTCTCCACTCCCCACAAAAAATACTGGTGCGAACACAGAATGATGAGGGAAATGTCGGTCTTCTCTGTGAGGACCCCTGGAAATTCCAAGGAGAGGTCTTCTCTTATTCATCTCTAAGCCCACTGCTACAGACTTGTGATCATCTTTTTGTTTTTAGGGGATGTTTTTTAGTTTTTAGGTTTGTTTGTTTGTTTGTTTGTTTGTTTTGACAGGGTTTCTCTGTGTGGCTTTAGAGCCTGTCCTGGAACTAGAGCTCTTGTAGACCAGGCTGGTCTTGAACTCACAGAGATCTGCCTGCATCTGCCTCTCAAGTGCTTGGGATAATGGTGTGTGCCACCACTGCCTGGCGATGTCCCTAGTCTTTAGTAAGGTAAAGGGTCACAAGTGCCTTGGGAAAGCACAGAAGGGGGAGATGCATATTTATCAAGAACTCTCCTGGTACCAGGTGTCATGTTCTATGCATCTCATATGCATAATTACATTCATACTGACCTTCGACAATGAATTGAGAATGATACTGCTGCTATCCTAATTTGCAGATGCTGAAGGACACAGACTTCAGTAAGTGTTCCCCACCATTTCCTGGGAGGAAGTGTTAAGAGAGCGAAAGAAAATTCTGCTCCCAATTCTGTGGTGACAACTTGAACATCGGGTTCTGAGTCAAAAGCCTCAGCACTCAGCACTCAGCACCTGGTGACACCTCCTCTGCAGACACCACCCCTGCTGAACCCATTGGACACCCCCATCACAGAGCCCTAGACCATATGAGCAGCATGGTCATAACATGTTTAAAAGGGATTCTAGCTGTGATGAAGCCTCTTTAAAAGAAAGTTACATTTTTATCTTAAAATCTGTCAACCCACTGGTTGAAATCTGGAAGAAAATACAAGTGATGACTGTTGATGGGATAATTTTGGGCCAAGGAGATTTATTCTAGTCATACCATAAGTCTACAGTTGTTGCTTTTAAAATCATATTATAAGAAAAGAAACACAGATTTGAAAAAGCAGTGACTTGGAAAGTGTTTTTCCCGTGATCACGTCCTCTCCCCTACACTTGCATCAAATTTTAGTCAATTTGTGGCACAATTTCTCAGAGAACAGGTTTTCATATAGAAATCATTTCTCCCAGGGGTATACACATCCTGATATTTCAGGACTAGCTCATGCCTATGAGTAATTGCACAATACTACTCTGTATATAAAACGCAATTGGTGTGTTACTGGAGTTTGAAAACGTATTCATTGTACTCTATTTGAAATATGTAGTAAACTGATGTACATAACAATATAACCACAAGTACAGAAGTCATTTAAGCTTCTGTGGTTCCAGCCTTCCAGACTCCTTGGCATTCATCCAGAGCACATGAGGTTAGTAGGTTACAGACATGTACATATTATACACACGTGTTCAATTACAGACACCACAGACCCTTAAACATAGAGCTCTGCATATGAAAATCAATTTTTGCCTTTTAAAAAGCACATCATTTATTAGTAATATATTGTATATACTGTAATATATAATATACTTTAATAATTGCACTTAACATCTGTTATTAGAAAAGCTAAAGCAGACGTCCTCTTTCATGACACGGTGATAGCATTTTGAGTTCATTTTACCCAGGTCTGTCCACATCACATCTTGCTATTTAGTCTCCATCTGGGAGTTGTTATCACTGGCTACATCCTTGTAGCATTCAGATCTTTTAGAGAGCATGCATGCTGCTACCAAGATTGACTCGGAACTCCTGAGTACCAGGAGAAAAGGACATGGGATGTCAAAATCATATGGAAACAAGGCACCAGACATGAAAAGCATCAGTTTCTTGGAAGATGACTTCACAGCAAGATGGGGCTGTCCAAATGACTTATGCCTGAGATGCCCCATCACACTTTGACAGCAACTAAAGCATCAAAAATTAGAAACAGAAGGAGACAGCTAAGCCAGGCCTATGGCTGGTGCCCAACCCACTTAGGAAACAAAGTGCCTATCTAGTTTATTAACATCACCGTTCCTAAGGGATGTATCTTCATGTCCTACAACTTCAGTTATCTAAAATACATAGAATTTTCTAGTCAAAACACTCTATCTAATCACCCTTTCCTGCACAGCATTATTCCCACCCTGAAAAAACAACACCTAAAAACTGGAGAGCTGAGTCAGTAAAGGTGAAGAGACCACCTAGGGGCCCATGGGTATTGCCTACTGTGTCTGCAACATGGGGATGAGTGCAGGTTTGGTGCTGACTTTGGAATGGAAAGTATTTCTGTACTTTATGGCAGAGGCATTGGCAGTGAAGGCACAGAAATTATCGTGCTTGTTTTTATTTCTGTTCCCATGGAAACTAAAATCATCTCCTACCAAGTTGAATGAGGTATTTTGAAATAATCAGTTTCAATTTTTCATGATAGCAAAGTACTGCTTTTTTGTTCTCAGCTTTCCAAGGCTAACTTTCATGAAGGGTGGTGATATTGTCTGAGGGCACAAAGACCACAGAAACAGTGATTATATGCAGAGGCATGATCCCAGGTGCAGATGAGTAGTGAGGCGAGGCTCCCACAGGCCAGTGATGTTTTATCCAGGCCCTGCAGAGCTCTGACAACTCCTGTAACATCCATATGAAAATGCAGTTTCCTGGAAGTATCTGGATGGCCTGAGATTGTTAAGTCATTATGGGGGACAGGGGTGGCCCAGTGATTTTTCTCATTTTAAAAAGAAATGTTGGTTTTCTTTTATTTTCACTGAAATCCCTACAAGCTAAATTTTAAGTTTAACAGCATTTCTCTCAATTAAACATAAATCTATAAGCACAGTGCCACTAAAAATCCCAATTTCTTTCTGGTGAGTGCCAGGGTGATTAGGAGTCCTGCTCACCCTCACCCTGACCCTCCTTTTCTGGCTGTGATGTTCACAGCACTGGCAGGAACCTGCTCCACCAAGTACCTGTGGCTGTAATACAAAGAGTGCTGATGAGCTGCTGGTTCTAACTATTCTCAGAGACATTGAAGGCTGAGTGGCCCTGTGCTTGGTAGGGGCAATTATGGGGAAATCAGAAGCTCCTAATTTCTCTACTGCCCTTCATGAAGGGTTCTAAGACAGCCATAAACCAGAAACCAGGCCCTCTGCACTCCCGCTATGCCAACAGCATCATCAGCATGTGGTGTCTCTGGAAGAATGACTTTCTCTAATGAGACATTTGTTTCTTCTGTGACAAAATAAAAGATTTGGGTTCAGGTTTGCTTTGGTTCTAAATGTTTTACACTTCTGCTTAATAAGTGCATCTCATTGAAGCAAAGTAGGGGTTATGTTATTGCATATGAAAAAATGGATAATTGCAGGCCCTTCCTCTTGCTAGGTTTCTGAGAGAAGCTGCAGACAATTGCTGGTCATCTCCAAGAAGCAGGTAAAGTCAGTGATGGACTGAATACCCAGGAAAATCTGTGGGTTCAGAAAACTCCTGTTTTCTGATTATACTCTCTGGGCTGGCTATAGAGTCTTTGAAGTGGTATTGTGTTCTGCAGATGTAAGCATTAATCACAGTTAATACTAACTACCCAAGGGGCTGGGAAAGCAGCATAAGTAACTTAACTTGGAATAAGTGTGAGAGAATAAGGAGAGCCAGTTGAACAATATGTGGCATGCCAAACAGATACAGATGTGGTATAGTCTGGGTTGGCCACTAAGCATCCTCTCCTGGGGAATCTGGTCAGAGGCAATCAGTTCTCCATCTCTAGTGCACATTAAATGAAAACAGTTTAGGATGAAAGTGACTTCTGGCTGAACACTATAATCTCAACAATATGGATTTGTTTTGCCCCCTGACATCCTTCAAATGTCTCTCCAAAGAAATTTTTAAAGGAATCCACCCATAAAGACACTGAAGACAAAAAGGAAATAATAGCAACAAAAATTGTGGCACAATAAAGCCAATGGTTGTATGATCAATAGGAGTAGATGTCAAAAAACTAAAACTCAAACCTGCAGAAAGGGAAGCTAAAGAATTGGTGTGCACACCTCTTGTACTGAAGCCAAGGAGAGTAAGACTCTTGGTAACGAGTCCCATGTTCCCTTTTCACAGTCAGGCCCTAATTGCTGAGCACTAGGCTCACCCAAAGCAAATATCCAAAGAGTATTCTCATTAGAAGCAGAAGGACAATGCTAAAACTACCAACACATAGAGAGGCTCTTTACATGAATACTGCAAACCAATCACCCAGCCCTGGATCTCTGCTGACAAGCTGTGCCTATGCACTGTCCTTAATAATTCACACACACACACACAAAAAAAAAATCTCCCTAGCACCACGGCAGAAAACAAAACAGAAAGGCAAAAAAGAAACTCATAAGAACCACACTAGAAAAATGAAGTTTTAAATAGCAGAGCATCAGTTTTTGGAGAAGGGACGATGTCACATCCATGAAATTGTAAATTGTGTTGACTTACTGCAAATAAGAAAAAGGAGGGATGAACGATCACATCCATTAGATAGAAGGTTTAATAAACAACATCTAAATTGTAAAAAATAAAATCAAGGGATCAGTTCCATGAAGTTTCAGGTAACAAATTATAAAATAAAATTATTAAAATGCCACATGCCCTCACATAAGACTTAAAGACCTCAGAGGTATTAAATTGAGGTATTATATATTTTAGAAAAATGAGAAATAAGTTAATTTAAGTTGGTTACTCCAGGAATAGAAACAAAGATGGGGAGAGGTATGGTGAGGAGGTGTGCTTTCTGCTATAACCCTTGTCGAAATGGTTGATTTGAAAATGTTATATGCACAACTTCAACTGAAATATATATGTGTGTGTGAAATAAATGCATATAAATAACATATGCCATCAACAACAAAATAAAACTTTGTCTGCTCCAGCATGGTGGTTGCTACACTATTTAAGAAAACAATTCAGCATAAGGGCATTTTTAAATTCTCGTTATTTTCCTATTCAAACTCAGTTATGCACTGGTGGGTGAAGCTATCAAACAACCTAAACCCCTGATCCACGCCACACATCCTGCGATGATAGAGAGTCAATTAACATCTCTGCCTTCTGAGAATCTGCTTGTATTTCACTGGTACTTATTTGCTTGTGTCTCTCACATGGAAGGGCCTCTATATCCTAGTCCTTAATGGCTAAGGGGAATTTAATCAACAATATGAAATAGACTCATTTCTTGCCTCACAACTTTGGAAAAGCATGTGTTCTGAAGGCTCACAGTGGCACATAGGTCACCAGTGCTGGGTATCAGGGAAGTTGGTTCTTGTCTGTCCACCCTAGGTTGATTTGAAATATAATGCAAAAATTAAATTTTAAAATATCTGACCTTATTATTATTTTTTTCAAGATAGGGTTTCTCTGTGTAGCTTTGGCTGTCCTGGAACCCACACTGTAGACCAGGCAGACATCAAACTCAGAGATCTGCCTGACTCTGCCTCCTGGATACTGAGATTAAAGGCATGTACCACCACTGCCCAGCCTATCTTATTCTGATTAGTCCTAAATTCTCCCCTATTAAAAGTCATTTGGTCTGGCCTTCCAAGATATATGAGTCTCCCCGTGAGTTTCAAAGCAGTGCTAGTGCCACCATTGTAATGGCTAGACTCTGAAACTTCCCCCCGGGAAGGATTGTACTTTGCATGCTTGTTCCCCAGCTGGTGGCGCCTTCTGAAAGGCTACCGGACCTTTAGTAGGTAGAGTCTTGCTGTTGGAAGCTTTTGAAGGTTATAGCGTGGGCCCAGATTCTGGCCTTGCTCTCTAACTCCTGGTCCATCATACACAACCAGAATTCTGTTCTACATTCCATTTAACAATGGACTGAAATCATTCCTGGCAGATGCTATAGTCATAGCAATAGAAAGGAACTAGTCTCTGACTAACAAAACGACTCTGAATCCAGGAACAGAACTCTGACTCTTAGCTGAAATTCGCCTTGACATAGATATACTATCCCATAGCATGCCCTCACATGAGCATATGTACTAGAAACGCCAGAAGGATATGAACAACCTGAGGTCCTGCCTCCTTTCCAGCAAACATGTTACTCTGCCAGAGTTTCATGGTGCTAGGGTCAAAAACAAGTTGCTGCTCACAGCAACAGAGACAGCCCGAGTATTGACAGTGGCTCAAACCCTTCCCCACACCAGAAAGGGCTGTGTGATACCCTCTGTGGGTTGCCTGTCAGAAAAAGAGCTCCAGGCTTGGGGAACCCAAATCTTTTTTCATTACTTTTATTATGAAAAAATATACACAACATAAAATTTGTCTTCTTGGTCAATCTTAAGTATGTGAATCAATGGCATTAAACCTTTACGATGGACAGTAAACCGTCCTGAGCTTTGAACCACAGCAGGTATTTCCTTTGTTATTAGAGGACAATAAGCAGAACTGGCCCTCTCATCACTGTTGGCATTCCAGGCCACATAATTTTTGTTGGGGAGGGTTCTTATGTGTATTACAGGTATTTAGTGGCACTTTTGACACTGCTCACTAGATCCAATAAAACTCACCAAGTTTGACAACAAAGCATCCCCACAAATAGCCAAACATCCCTCTAGAGACAAAACTGCCTCCACTAAGGGTGACTATGCTAGAGGAAGTCAGTACCTTTACACCCCAAGGCCATTCACTATACAAGCATCCTTGAGAAGACATTCAGGGCCAGTGCAATGGCTCAGTGGGTAAATGTGGTTGCAGGCAAGCCTGAAGACCTTAATCCCTGGGGTCTACCTGGTGAAAATGGCACACATACACATATATATGTATACACATAGTTATGTATTATGTATGTATAAATGTTTATATATGTATATGGGTGTGTGCATGAAAAGTGAGGATAGCAAGGAAGGCCTGTCGGCCAGGTTCTCACCATGGTTAGGTAAGATATCAGCATGCACATGATAAAAGGTGGCTGCCATTTAATGCAGACCATGTGGGGTTCTTCTTCAGGGCTGTTCTCATTGTTCTCCACACCCTCTTCTGGCTTCACAAAATATTCAGACCATGGCTACTTAGGACACAAAAGTGACTCTGAAACCAGCCCCCAGAACCTGGGGTCTTGCAGCAAATGGGCCTGAGGATCCCAGCACTGTGTGGAATAGAGCAGCAGGAATCGAGGAAGAGCCTCTACCATGGGCTTTCTTTCCTCCAAGCCGTTCTGTCTGCTGGTGCTGTTCTTGCCCAGCATTTGTTGTTTCTCTGTCCCTCCTGCCCTGCTGCTATCTCCACACAGCCAATAAGAAATCAAGCACTGTAGATGCGAGGCTGATCCAGTGACATCAGAGATCCACTCTCCCTCCTGATGCCCCTCCCTCCAAATCAGAAAACACCTAAGCAAACAGACCCTCACAGCTGCACAGGTTGCTTAGGAAGTGATTAGTGGAGAGACATTCCTTAGCTGGTGATGCTATGGTATTGTCTTGATGTTTGACTTTAGAATATAAATTAGTCTTGGCTTCTACAACTAATAAGTTTTGTATATACATGATTACTCTTCTTTGTCTGAAAATATATTTAATTATGGTTTCACAGTACAGTTAAAATTCTGTTTTCTCCCAGAGGAAAACAAAATAACTATAACTGGGATATAGAAAAAAATTATTAGTGAGAGCAAATCCTAAAAAATAAATTGGATTTTTGAAATCCGTGAATTTTTAGCACATCCAGCTTTTCATCAGGAAGACAGTGTGTGCTGAAGTTATGGTAGAATAATAAAGCATCAGTCTTGCTGCTGCCCTGCTAAGACAAACACGGTGGGAAGATCACTTGTGGATCTGCCCTATTGTGAAATTTGCTTTCAGTAAAGGAAATAGCACATAATAGTCACAGGACACATGGCAATTCCTAGTCAACCCCCCTTCCTCCAGAGCCTGGCATTAAATCCCAACCCTCCAGATAGAATTGCAATGACTGTAACAAAAAGTATAATAGAGTCTTTTCAAGTATTTTGCTTTAAAGTTCTCCAAACTATTTCAATACAGAGTCAAGCTTAGAAGTATCAGAAAAATATAATCTGTACACTGGATGGTACCAGGGTCAATAGTTTGGTTAAATAGGATTCTCCTTTATTTATAATCTCCTTTAGAATGCAAATGGATTCCTGTGTGTAAACTCAAGTTTGGTACATACTGTGGGGGGCCTTCAAAAGTTCGTTGCCTCATTAATATATATTCTCTAAAATCTTTCAGTGTAAAAATTAAGAAAGTGAAGGAGAGAAAAACATCCTATAATTCTTATAATGCTATTCATATTTAATAAAGAATTACTATAAATAAAACCAAGTGTGTCAGGGTCTAGGGAGATGGCTCAGTGAGTAGAGCCTGCTATTAAGCATGAGGACTTAATTTCAGATGCCCAGAAGCCGCATGAAAAGCCAGGCCTGGCACACACCTGCCACCCAGTGTTGAGAAGGCAGAGACAGGGGCTTGCTAGACAGATAGTCTAGTCAAATCAGAGAGCTCCACGGTGAGTGAGAAACCCCACCTCAGAAACAAGACATAGAACAACTGAGGAAGACAAATGATGCATACCTCTGACCTACACATACTCGCATGTGTGTAGACAGACATTTGCACATATGCACACACACCACTGCACACAGAGAAAACATGAGTTGTATTTGTATGACCAATTCAAAACAAACAAACAAACAAAGAACTCTAAGAAAAAAAAAAAAATTCAAAGACCTTGAAGGAGAGAATATCAGGGCATTTAAAAAAATTTTTTTTTCCTCAATGTAAAATGACATTTTTCTAGATTAAAATTCCCAGCCAACCAGCCCAGGATGATGTTGTGGAATTTGGGGTGCCCCCATGGAGGGCCCTAACCTCCATGGGGAGCGGAGAGGGAAGGGGGCCCATGGGGGGTTGGGGGAGGGGGGTAGAGGGAGAAGGGATTGACATGTGAAATTATAATTTTGTAAAAATTAAATAAAAAAAGAAAGAAAAGAAATTTAAAAAAATTCCCAGCCAAGGCTCCTTTTTAAAATTAGACTTTCTCTGTGAGTTTGTAGCTCACATCAAGCTCCCACTTGCCTCACCGGCCTATTAAGAACACACCATTTCTGTATTAAAGAGAGACAAATGGGTGTCCTCTGGAGGGGTACTGGGAAGAACTGATGGTGCCATGTTATGCTCCAAAGATCACTGGACCCCTTGGCTCTGAGTGTGTGAGGGGAGCCGTGGCTCTGATTCCTGCTTTCATGGATGTTCAGAGGTTTGAGGACTACCTGGTCAACTGGAACCTCAACCTGTGTGTCTTCATCTTCTTGGACTTCTGCTGCCCCCCTCGTTTCAGATCTCTCTGCTCCAGCTTTGAAAATGCCTTCATCTGTGGAGCCAAACACAGGTGAAAAAAATCAAAATCCAATTGTGACATCGTGTGGCTGAAAGCTGACATTACAGTGAAATGGCAGAAGGGATTTCAGATATAGATTATATATATATATATATATATATATATATATATATATATATATATATATATATATTCATTTCCTCTTTCACAGCAAGGATTTAAACGTGCTACCTCCACCCCCGTCTTCTATTTTAACTGAGAAGAGGTCCAGTGGCCACAGGAAGCCTGGGAGAGCAGAGCTCTGATGGAACAGATGCCTGCTCACACATTGTTGCATACTGGGTGGCATCAGTGTCCAGAGATGGAAAGGATTCCTGGCTAGACTCCAGTCCCCCTCCTAGCCAGCAATCAGTAACAATGCTCCCTGCTTTACAAAACATTTAAGAATTTCCATTTCCCTGGAGAATGCTATGCTTTCAATACAATGTAGGCAAACAATTCTCTCTATTCAGGGTGGTGAAACACATTTTTATTGCAGCAGGCTCAGCGAGGACTTGCCACATCCCTCCAGAAAATCAGCATGCTTTAGTTTTGCAGGATTTCTATGGGATTTTCACAACCTGTGGCTTTAAGCTCTTGACAACAGAGGAAACATAAGCCCCTAGGGATTTAGGCTAAGCTCCTTCAACTTGCTTCCTTCTGCAAAGAGCAGTCTCCATTTTCCATATTTGAAGGACTTTTAATGTCTCCCTTGGTCTTCCCTTCTCCAGGCCAAATAATCAAATCCCAGAGCCATCTGTCATTCTGTCTGTCTACTACTTGCTTCCAGACAGATTTAGTGCTGCAGCCACCCTCACAGATGTCTGCTCTGTCTAAATGTTTAAGGCTCTCTAGGGATGGAAACTTTATCTCCTTTACTGGTGTTCTACTCCAGGGTTAGACTACCCCTACAATCTAGAAACTGTTTCTCTTTTATCTTCAAGTCACCTCTATTTCTGTAACAAGGGCATGCTTGCTACAGAAATTACTTAATACATGCTACACAACACATCACTAAAGTTCCAAGGTCAACCTTAACTATAGGCAAACGTATGTTTACACTTATTGAGGAACAAATGTACTTAAGGGACCACCACAATATACTAAGATATGAATGAGATGTAGTACCCATACATCTGGGGCATAGGTCAGCTCTCACAGATGTCATCTGCTCCCTATAACTGCTTACAGCCCCACAAAGCAGAGAATAACTGATCCCCATAAAGCTTCTCAGAGGTCAGGTGTCTCATAGGTAAAACTACAGCAGAGTGTAAGGAATATGGAGATGATGTAGCCAGGGAAAGACACGGGGAAGGAAGGGGAGAGAAGTGGGGAGGGATAGAAACTCAGGCACAATTTACATTCCTTTCTTAGATTACAGAGCACTGAGATGACAGATACAGTAGACTGTAGCTATGACTTACTCCAAATTTTGGGATTTCTTACAAAGAAACAACACATAGAATGTTCTATATTTTATCAATAACAGCAGAATGCATTCTTGGAACTCACAGTCACTGTCAATATCTACTTCTGTTAAGCAGAGCTATGAAACTGTCAACAGATGTATTTTAGAATAGGTATGCTATCACATAGAAAACACACATTCATTAATAACAAGTGGGGCTGGGGATGTAGCTCAGTTGGTGGAGTGCTCACCTATTGTGTATAGTCATGGGCTCCAACCCCAACAATATATAAATGTAAAGTAATGCACCTCTGTAATCCCAGAACTCAGAAGGTAGAGGCGGATAGAGCAGAAGTTCAAGGTCATCTTTGGCTACACAGTGAATTTGAGGCCAGCCTAGGACATATGTGATACTGTCTCAACAACATTGATGTGGACCTTGGAAAGCAAGTGTCAATCTTAAGAAAAAAACAGGAAAACGGATGTAACTAGAAGAAACCATTCTGAGCGAGGTAACCCAATCACAAAAAGACAAACATGGTATGTACTCACTCATATGTGGATTTTAGACATAGAGTAAAGGATTACCACCCTACAATCCACACTCCCAGAGAAGCTAATAAACAAGAAGGACCCTAAGAGAGACATACATGGTCCCCTGGAGAAGGGGAAAGGGTCAAGATCCCCTGAGCAAATTGGGAGCACAGGAAAACGGAGGAGGGAGCTAGGAGAATGAGAAGGGGAGAAGAGGAGGGATGCAGAGGACTTGAGGGAGCAGAAAGGTTGAGTCAGGGGAAGAATAGATGATAACAAGAATGGGGATACCATAATAGAGGGAGACATTTTAGGTTTACAGAGAGATCAGACACTAGGGAAATGTCTGGAGATCTACAAAGATGACACCAGCTAACAATTTAAGCAACAGAGAAGAGGCAACCTTAAATGCCCTCCCCTGATAATGACATTGATGACTGACTTATATGCCACCTGACAGCCCTCATCCAGAAGCTGGTGGAAGTAGAAGCAGACACCCACAACTAATCACTGAACTGAACTGGAACCCAGATGCAGAGAAGGACAAGTGAAGAGCAAAGGGGTCCAGACAAGGCTGGTTAAACCCACAGAAATAGCTGACCTGAACATCGGGGAACTCTTGCTCCCCAGACTGACAGCTGGGATACCAGCATGGGACTGATCCAGACCCCAGGAACATAGGTTTCTGTGAGGAAACCTCGGAAATCTACGTGACCTCCTGTAGTAGTTCAGTACTTATCCCTAGCATAGGTGTGGACTTTGGGAGCCCATTCCACATAAAGGAATACTCCCTGAACCAAGACACATGGGGGTGGGGTGGGCCTAGGCCCTACCCCAAAGGATACGATAGATTCTGATGACACCCTATGGAAGGCCTCACCATCCAGGGGGAGCAGAAAGGATATGTGATAGGTAGGGTTTTAGTTGGGGGGGTGGTGGGAGGGGAGGACAGGAGGGAGAAGGGAACTGGTATTGTCATAAAAAACGATCTTGTTTCTAATTCAAATAAAAAAATCTGAAAAAAAAAAAAACAGGAGAAAGACAAGTCAGCAAGATGCACCTTGAGATGGGATGCACACAGAGGGTACAACCATGGAGGTGTTGTTCACCTGGGTGGGGCTGGGGACTCATTCCTCATCGAGTAATGATGCTGATGCTGTTCCCTCTGGCATCAGGGAAGGGGGCTGGAGTGGAGGAAAGGTTCACCATAGTCAACATAAACCAAAGGTAGAAGGAAAGGAAAGAACCCACTGGGATGCTAACTTATTCTCACTATAAATGTCAGTAAGGGTAAAGGTGGTGATGCCCTTCATTCTTAGAGAAAGCAGATCTTTCAAAAGTAGTCTTGTTATTCATTTTGGTATAACATGTTTGTAGTTTAGAAAAGTTAGAAGATGAAGGAAATAAAGACCCTTCCAATATCTCGTGGCCCAGAGACAGCTGTCACCAACATTTTCACAACTCCTCCTCCTCTTAGTCTTCCACTCCTCTTCTTCCCACCCACCACACACGTAAAACTTAAGATTTATAAGTCATTGTCTACATTAAAATTATACCAAGAGCATTTATCAAGCCATCATATATTACTTGGAAATATTAAAATATGGTGATGCTGTGCCATAACTAATAGACAATACTGAATAAGAAAGATTGGGTTTTTGGATGGATGGGGACATTGTAAGAAGTTGATTGATGTGTAACTGCATGAGATTAGTGAAGAATTGCCACTCTGGAAGCAGAAAGAGGGTCGGAGGCTCAGCCCCTGGTGGAGGGAGATCCTAGGGGCAAGTGCTACCTCCCTTTCTGTACACAGAAGAAACAGATAATGTTTCTTCCGAACCCTCGTTTTCAAGAGTAAGCCTGGAGCACTATACACAGTAAGTTCACAGTGAGCATTTATTGAAAATAAGGTGGAAACTCTCGTTCTCACACATCAATTCCCTTCCTGCTTGATGTGCCCTCCTTACATGCTCCAGACACCTTGTGGGTATTTAGTTCTTCCTTCCCACACTAGCCTCTGTGCACACTGACTTCCTGATTTGGACATAATTATATCACCTCCTCCTCAGTATCTCATTGGATGCCCCTCCTACCTCTTGCTTAAAGAAATCTCACCTTCCTGTCTCTTACCATCAGAGTGGTGATGCCCACAAGAGTATTCTGTATCCTGCTCCACACATTATGCTTCTCTCCTACTTCCTACTCCATTGAGAGAGCCTCAGCTATCTATATCTACCATGTCTTCATCTCCTTTCCTAAGCAATGTACATTTAGTATTATGTGCACTGTGTTGTTTCATAATTCATGCCTACATCTCATGTCTACTTCATGCTTTCTCTCTTGTCCTTGCAGAAGTACTGGTGGAGTCTAACCCTCAGATCAAATCACATTCAATATTAATACTCTATAAAGATCACCTCCAGCCTGGACCACACAGCCAAACACAACCAGTCATTTCCTCTCAGCACTCATTATCTCACTGTCTCTGTTCATTCATAAGTCATTATCTCATTTATCAATGGCTATTGCTGACTCTGTCTTGCTCCCTGATGTTCTACAAGTCCTTCCAGTGTAGACCACATCTTTTGTCTTTGCTAGTCCTACTCCTGGCACAATGGTTGCCACTGAACAGATTTTGAAAAAAAAAATGTTTGTCTGTTTGTCAAGATGAACTGACAGTACCAAGTACTATGTAAACAACAAATTCTTGTCATTGCCTACATTGTTAACTATAATAAAATTTCAATGTACATATGCCTGTCACCAAGATCAGGAGTCCATGTGGTGTTCAAAAGTAAAATCATGCATGTATGTTTATATATATTATATAAATGCTTATATATAATGTTTATGTAATTTTAAGTATATAGACAATAATATAATGCCTTATGACTTTCTCAAATATCTTTACTACTAGTTTAACCTTCCTGCCTTTCTCCTGTATTTATTTCCCTATCTCTTCCCAATTAAAGTCCCCCTCACCCTGTTTCTCCCTTCAAGTCACTTGCACGCTCTTATTCTCCTCATAGTTTAAATGAACTCTTCCTCTCTGGAATGACAGTGCTCCCCCAAGAGCCACTTACAATGCTCCCCCAAGAGCCACAAACTATCTAACAAAACTCCCAATACCAGGCATGAGAATGGCCCTTTGAAGTTGCTGATCAGAGTCCTGAGGACTAGGGTTCGTGGTACCAGAAGATGTCATGCAAACTTCCAAAGGAGGGAAGCAACATTTGGAGACACAATTGGAATGCAGGCAAAGACATGTCATAAACGGGGATATAAAACTTATGATATAAAGAATTGAGATTGGATAGCTTACTTCTTCCCCTTCCTGTACATCCATTTACACTGACCTTCATTCTGTCGCCAATAGAAACCCCACTTACGTCATGTGGCCTTTTACTTCCCACCCCCTTTTATCCTTTCACATGATTAGCTATTCCTTGTCATTCCGTTTTCAGAAAAGCATTCTTCACTCTAACGCCAGCAGCCACCACTCACTCAGTATCTCATTGTCATTCTCTGCCTGGTGCTCATTTGTTTGGTAACTTCCTGTCCATCATTTTCTCCCAAAGCAGAGAGCAGGGATGTATCCACTTTGTTCATTACTGCCTCCAGCAATGAACAGAACCCAGCACAGAGACATCAAAATTCGATTGGACATTGAGGCACATTTGGAACCAATGGCTTACAAACACACTCATTTCATTCTCTGTTCTTACAGGGCCTTTGCCCCAAGCTGGTCACACTTGCAGTATAGTGTTAGAATAGAGACAGGGAAGAATAATAACAAAAGCACTCAAGGAACAAGAAGACTAAGGTACAACCCAGATTGGGATGGATAAATTGTTTATGTGTAGAATCCTAATAGTAGTCCCCCAGAGATGCCCACATCACAATACTAAGAAACTGTGGTCACCTTACATTGCATGGAACAGAGAAATAAGGGTTCATCCGCTAAGCTTGATGTGGATCCAAAAGTTACAATGGTGCCTGAAGATGAAGGGGGAGCCAGAGAAGGGGGCAGAAAATGAGACAGAACCTGGTGCCATCACTAGCTGTGAAACAGCCAGGGAATCCTCAGCAAAGGCGCACCACCTCTGGGAACCAGAATAGTCAGAACACAGTTTTTCCCTTGATCTTGAGCCCAGTGAGGTCCATGTTGGAAGTCTGATATTGTTTTGGAACAGCCATGGGGTCATTTGTTATAGCACTCAGAGACAGCTAATACATTACATGTCCAAAAGTAATGGTCCAGAGAAAACAACCCCTTCTAACTTCCATCAGAAACCTTCTGTGTGAAGACAAGTGCAGGAGGCTCAGACTCCTTCTTTATCTCTCGCCAATGAGACAGTAGGCAAAACCCTTCTTCCAGCCACTGGCCTTTTGTTTTTCTCCCATGGCAATTATTATCTTACTTTTCCCCTCCCCTCTAGCATGCAAATGTCATCACCACAATCCTCCAACGCAAACAACTGCCAGAATAAAAGGGATCCAATATTTTAATGTTCTCTCTGCCTGAAACCTTTGTAATAAAAGCTGTTTGCTGAGAAAGTAAGGAGCAAGGATGAACTCGATACACAATACTGCTCTCATTCAATTACTGCACCGAGGATCGAATTCAATGCTTGAATGCACACTACACCCGAGTCCGCTCTCATCTTTTCTCTTTGTATCCTGAATGGACATTTTAGTGCATATTACACTGTAAAGCAATAACAAACACTCCAGGAAAAATAAAAATGCTCCTCAATTATTTTTCACTTATCTCTTATGAGTTTTATTGCCCAAAATACAAAAACAGAGCTGCTGAGGTAGGGAAGGCATTTCATCTCATGGTCATGTTGTTCAAAATAAATACAAATTTGTTTCTCCTGCTGAAATGCGAGAGGAACACTGGTGACTCCCAAGCTTCCAGAGACCACAGCTGAGATGAAAGTGTCTCTTACTCCAAGGCCCTTGAATATCAGCTCATTACCATCCTCAGATAAATAAGGTGATCGAATAATTGATAAGCCGTGATTCAGTCCTGTAACTGGTGGCAATCAGTCCCTCAGGGCTAATGATCTCAAGAGAACTATCTTACTCATTTTCCCTCTCTGTCTCTCTGTCTCTGTCTCTCTGTCTCTCTGTCTCTCTCTCTCTGTCTCTCTGTCTCTCTCTCTCTCTCTCTCTCTCTCTCTCTCTCTCTCTCTCTGTGTGTGTGTGTGTGTGTGTGTGTGGTCAATGTGAGCATATATGTACAGGTGAGCACACACATGCATGTAAAGAGGTCGGAGAGAGACCTACTCTATCACTTTCTCCCTGAAACAGGAACTCTCAAAGATTCACACAATGCTGAGGTTACAGGTATGCACAGCTAAATCCAACCCTTTATGTGAGCACTAGGATTTGAACCCATATGCTCACACTTTTGCAAGAAGCACCCTTACCCATAGAGCCATCTCTCCTTGGCCTATCAACACAATTATTTAAAATTATTCTTAAGTAGTTTTATATACCCCGTCATTTAATGCTTAAGACAAATCAAATATCAGGATAAATTAGAAGAAAAATAACATCCTGATGGCCAGTCCCAAATAGTTCATAAAAACTTTGGGTATTTATTAGCTAAAAGCTATGTGAAGAAAATTCTGATGGCTGTGAATACTTTTTTCCAATATATTACTATGATTGCCTGATAAAATGTTAAATTTAAAATAAAGTATTAAGTTTTAAATGAAGCTTATTAAACCTAGTAAATTACTGGGACAATGTAGGGAAAGAAGGGTTTCTAGCTTTGAATACATAAAACAATACTCTAGGAAGAGAATGTAGATCCATTTCTAAGGAAATAGTCTATCCATCACATCAGTCAGCAGAGACAGAATCTAATCGAAATTCACAAGATGAAATAAAAGCCGTTTCCATCAGCTTAATATTAGTTTTAAGTACCTGAACATTAGAGAAATATTCTGAATTTCCATATGGCTCTTCATAGACACACTGTTGACATCACAATGTACTACTGAAAAATTAAAGCACACCCAAGGAAGTGGTCCAGGAGGAAGCAGTCCCTGTGAGGGCTAGCAAACACAGAGGCAAAAAGGAAGACATATGTGGAATAACACTTCCTTGCAGAGGTCATCCAGCTCTCCTCAGACCCTTTCAGAGGCCATGGTACCCCTCCTGACTCAAACATGTGCACTCAAACACACACCAACACACACACACACACACACACACACACACCACTAAATTAACATGTCTTATCACAAGGAAAACTGAAAGTCACCAAGGACAGCAAATGTTCTGAGGACATCTAACTTGGACAGAAATATAACTGAATGTTTTCAGTCACGAATCTTCTCATATATTTCATCGCATCTCATCTCACAACTCAAGCCTAAACTCTCACAAAGACACAAACATCACAAGTCCTATTTTCCTTCAGCCATTTATAAAGTTACATGAAAATAACTTTATACACTTACACAGGCTGTGCTTTTATATCTCTAGCTTGAAATATCTGGTTTCTTTCTGCTCTCTGACTCCCACTGCAGGGTATTAACTATCATCAGCTAGGAAATTATGTACAAATTTGACTATCAAATATTTGCATAGAATTGATTTTAACCACATGTATTTTGTCTTAACTTTAAATAAATGTAATAAAATATCCTGAGTGTAGATAGAAGGCAAAAGATTATTATCATTGATTTCTCCAAAATATGGGTAATTTTGCTCTTATGATGCATTTGTATTTTGCTCTTTTTAGATATAGATGTTTTCCATTTTTCTCAAAGTCAGAAGTTTTCAGAGTATAAAATTAAAGCATATATTCTTAACATATACAATTTGTGATGTTTTACTTTATAAACTGTATAAGTTTTTATACAATTTTTGAAATCTATGACAGATACAAGTGACTATGAGTAGGTTTGCCTAAACTAGTAGATAGGCAAAATTTTACTTTTTTACTTCTAACCTCAAAAAAACTATCCTGAAAAATCATTTTTAATTCATCAGAATTACTGAATTATTCTCTTCCAACCTCAGTAACTGACATTACCTAGCAAGTGACCTAAAATTCATAGTTTCCTGTTCATAATTCTGGCTGGTCCAGCTCCCACCAAACAACCTTGGAAATTCTGGTCTATAAAATGCCAATACTGAAAATATTTGCACTCTCGGAGTACACCATGGTAACAGAGTACTGACTCCCTTATAACAGGAAGCCATGGCATTCTTTCAGATGTTCATGCATTCACTTGCTGGTTATATTAACATGCTGAGCCAGCCCCAGAAAGGTGGACAAGGCTTGACCTCAGGTGCTTATTACCTCCAGGGGAATTACATGGGAAAATCCATAGGGCAAGGTGATGGATGTGTCAAGTGCTACACGGCTGTTAAGAGGGTGTGTAGAGGTAGGAACAGCCAAGGAGAGACTGTCAGAATTGGCATGTGGCGGACAGGAGCTGCAAATCGAAAGACAAGCAGAATTGGCCATTGACGAGCAGAGGATGGCACTTTAGACAGAAAGTTTTAATATTCAAAGGCTGGGAGAATGTGCACTTCATTTTAGAAGCTGTAGGTAACTCACACACAGTAGCAGCAAGGCTGCAATACTGAGGATGGCAGGTTATGTGGCTGGCAAGAGAAGAAGGTAATGTTTTTTTAAAGCTTGTCTGACATCATCATGAATTCGACCTTGGCCATGAAGATTATGAAGACCAGCTAACAGTCTTTAATGTAGGCGGTGGGATGCATAAGACTAGGGAAGAGCTGAGTGTATCCTTGAGGTAGAGCTATTTAGGCAGACAGGGGTAGAGATTCATTAAAGGCTGTGTGTGGAGGAAGTGGCATGGAAGGTATTACTCATGACTCCATATGGTGAGAGTGCTAGGTGAGAGGAAGGTGAGTGTGAGGAGCTTAGGAAAGGAAACCTGAAATGTGGGTCTGATGGGAGCCACCTGCATCCACAGGCAAGAGGGAGAGCAGTGGGGCTGGTAACCAAGACAGGTGGAAGAAACGGGAAATGAGACTAAATCACTGCAGGGTGAGCACAGAACTTCCAAATCCTAATGTGCATGCAGCACCCATCCCTATTGGATGGGGGTGGCGGGGGCAGTGACCTTGTGGGACCAGTCCTCTCCTGGATACAGCAAGTCTGGAAGAAGGTACTTACTTACTGTGGGCAGGATCAACAGACAGGAACCAGACTCCAGAAGCTTTAATGACAGAACTCCCTCGCCACTGGGTATGTGGGACAAGAAGGAGAGAAAGGGATTGGAAAAGGACTCTAAGCCCTGTGCTTTCTGGCTAGTTGTGTTATTCATCAAGACTACGCTGACAAGGAAAGAAGAGTCTGGAAAGGAGGTGGCAAGTTCTGGTTTTAACATCAGATTCTCCTGCTGTGTGATGGGGTGAGTCCTGATAAGCTCATCGTATGTTGGATATACTGCATCTAGGTACATTTGATGTACAGGACCTGCCAGGGAAGCAGTAGGTTAACTACAAATCTTCACCACTTCTTCCTTTACTTTGAGTCCAATCTCCAGTCTTATTCAGGCTCTGTAGTGGAACACCTACTGGAGTCTCCTCTTCCTCTCTGATGCCCATCTCCAATGGATCTAGACCTTCTCCAACAATTCTTCCCCCTGCTCATCCCATTATCCAAGCCTCCAACACCAACAGGCACTCCTTGGGAACATTCTAGCCTCACGGACCAGGGAAACAGGCTGATGGGATCTTCACTTCTCTCCTCTCCTCCAAATGCAATCATCCTTTGGGCTCTCCCAGCTCTGTAACAGATCACATGCTGCTCCAGTCTTGCTCCAGTC
This sequence comes from Cricetulus griseus, assembly GCF_003668045.3. NCBI lineage: Eukaryota > Metazoa > Chordata > Mammalia > Rodentia > Cricetidae > Cricetulus > Cricetulus griseus. The sequence goes on along the minus strand of NC_048596.1, from coordinate 246,440,735 downwards.
CCCACCCCCATCTCCAGTGGAACATGCAGCTCTTCCCCTCCAAACCTTCTTTTCACCACACATCACTTCATGACAGTCACCAACTCCAGCAGCATTCCATGGGAACCTACAGGCCACTCCAGCCAGGGAAGCAGGGAGCCTGACTACAGATCTTCACCCCTCCCTCCTCTCCTCCAAATCCAATCCTCCAGTCTCAACTCCATCTCTGTAGCAGAACACCTGTTGCACAGCCTTCTCCTACTCTCTGGCCCCATCTCCAGTGTTCTCCAAATTTCTCCCACACTCATCCTGTTATCTCAACTCCCAACTCTAGCAGGCTTTCTCTGGGAACCTATAAGACAAGCATGACAGAGAAGTAAGTAGGCCAGCAAAAGGGTAATCTACCATATAAACAAACTGGAAGACAAAACCACATGATCATCTCAGTGGATGCAGAAAATGCCTTTGACCAAACCCAAAACCCCTTCATGATAAAAGTCCTGGAGAGATTAGGGATACAAGGGATATACCTCAACATAACAAAGGCAGTTATGGCAAGTCTGTAGTCAACAGCAATTTAAAAGGAGAAAAACTCAAAGCAATTCCACTAAAATCAGGAACAAGGCAGGTCCCCACTCTTTCCATTCCAAGTCAATATAGTACTTCAAGTCTTAACTAGAGTAATAAGACAATTGTAGGAGCTCAAGGGGATACAAATTGGAAAGGAAGAAGTCAAAGTGTCACTATTTGCAGATGATATATTATATATATAAACAGCCCTAAAAAAATTTTCACCAAGAAACTCCAACAGCTGATAAACACTTTCAGCAAAATAGCTGGGTACAAAATTAACACACAAATAGCCTGCCTCTATAAAAAATGGCAAACAGACTGTGAGAGAAATCAGGGAAATAACTTTCACAATAGCCCAAAATAATATAAAATATCTTGGGGTAACTCTAACCAAGCAAGTGAAAGACCTGTATGATAGAAACTTTAAGACACTGAAGAGAGAAATTGAATAAGATGTCAGAAGATGGAAAGTTCTCTCGTGCTCATAGATTGGTAGCATTAATATAGTAAAACTAGTCATCAAAAGCAGTCTACAGATACAATACAATCCCCATCAAAATTCTTCACAGAAATTGAAAGGAAACTTTTCAGCTTTATATGGAAACACATAAAACTCAGGCTAGCTAAAACAATAAGGAACAACTAAATAACTGAATTAAAGGATTACTATAAAAAGTATCACCATAAAAAAGTATCACCATGCCTAATTTCAAATTGTACTACAAAGTCATTCTAATAAAAACAGCATGATATTGGCACATTAAATTGAAGAACCAGACATAAATCCACACACTTATGGACGCATGATCTTTGATAAGGAAGCCAAAAGTACACAATGGAAAAAAGACAGCATCTTCAACAAATGGTACTGGTCAAACTGGAAGGCTGCATGTAGAAGAATCCAAATAGATCCATACTTACAACCCTGCACAAAACACTCAACTCCAAATGGATCAAGGACCTCAACATAAAACCAGATAGAAAAGAAAGTGGGGAATATCCTTGAACAAATTGACACAGGAATATACTTTATAAATACCATGAGTATTAATATATGGGACATCGTGACATTGAAAAGAAGTGTTTATACAGCAAAGGACATCATCATTCAGACAAAGCTGCAGCCTACATAATGGGAAAGATTAACAATAATTACTACTTTTCTCTTTATTTATTCTTTGTGTCTTTCACATCATGCATCTTTAGCCCATTCATTTCCCATCCCTTCTTATCTGCCACTGCCCTTGCAACCCTCCCCCAAAATAAAATAAAATTTAAGAAAAAAAAAGTTTAAAAAAAAGGAAAAATCTCGCCATTGGAACTGTAGTGTGACACAGTGAGTCATGCAGTAAACTCCTTTGTCCATACATCTTTATTTGCAAGTGTTCACGGCAAAGAGTCGTTGGTCTAGTTCAAGGCCTCTGGTTTCTGCTACACCATCGATGGGCCCTCACTGGAACTCCTCGTGGATATCCTGTTGTTGCCCTGTGTCATGGAGATCCTACCGTTTTGGGTCTGTAAAGCCGGCCCCTTCATGTGCTCCTGCAGATCATAGATGGGGTGGATGTTGGGATAGGCCAACTCATACCCCTAGTTCTGGGCCTGTATAATTGCAGGATTGGTCAGCCTGACAGATCTTCCTGATCCTCACCACCAGGGTGAGCTCTCCAGCATTTCCCTGGCTTCTATCAACTATACATCTTATAGAGGGCTAATATACAAAATATATAAAGAACCTAAACAGAAATTTGTGAACGAGAAAACTCAAAGGGCTGAGAAACACTTAGAAAACTGTTCAATATCCTTCATCATCAAGGAAATACAAATTCATCTTATATCTGTCAGAATGGCTAAGATCAGTAAAACAAGTCACAGCTCATGCTGACTAGGATGTGAAGAAAGGGGAACACTCAACCATTGCTAACGGGAGTGCAAAATTGTACAGCCACTATGGAAATCATCTTCTGTGGGAAGATGGGAATAGATCTACCTCAACATCCAGTTATTCCACCCTTGGGCATATACCCAAAGGTGGCTTCATCCTACCACAGAGATACTTGCCTAAATGTTCACAGTTGCTCTATTCATAATAGCCCAGAAATGGAAACAACTAGTGTCCCTCAATAAAAAAGAATTGATAAAGAAACTGTGTTACATTTACACAATGGAGTATTTATTACTCTGCTGTTTAAAAATGAAATCATGTAATTTGTAGATAAATGGATGGAACTAGCAAAAAAAAATCATCCTGAATGAGATTAATCCAAACTAGAACAAATATGGTATGTATTTGCTTATATTTGGTTATTAGCTGTTAAGTCAATGATAACCAAGCTACAAATCCAAAGAACCACAAAGGTTAGACATAGAGTGAGGGACTGGGGTGAGGGTGAAAGAGGAACAGATAGATTTTCGTAGTAAAGGGAAATAGAATATATACTTATGGATGGATGGGGCAGAAGAAACTAAAATAAGAAAATCAAGTGGAGAGGGGGAATGAAGAGGGAGTCAAAGGAAAAAATACAGTGAGAGACAGATAAAATTAAAGTCCATTTGAGGGGTAATATGGAAACCTAATATAGTAGAAGCTTCCTAAATTATATACATATATGAAGACGATACAAATGAAATCACCAAATAAGGGGGGAGACAGAGCACCAATTTGACATCTCTTGTCACCAAATGACACTTCTAGTACCATGACTGGGTTACATTTAATTTAGTAATTAGCTAAAGGAGTCCCATAGAAACTTACAAACAACCCAGGCTGTTGACAAAGCCCCATTGCTAAATACAACACCTACACAACTCAATGAACATGAAGAAGTCAAGTTGGTGCCTACATAGAGTCCTCACCCCTATATACTAGTATCTTTGGTATAGGGAGGTGCACCGCATGCTGCCCAAGCAGAATCATAAACACCAACCCAGCCAGGAACCTTTTATCTACAATGGTGCCCTGCATGCAAGATATGGTGACACAAAGTTTGCAGAATAACCTACTAATATCTGATTTGATTTAAGGCCCACTCCACGAGATAGAACCCATATCCATACTCAACGTTGCTTGTGTGATCAAGAACCTGACATTTGCTAGCTCAGGGACCTAGAGGAAAACCAAATACTACTGTTCTTTAAAAAAATTAGCAATAAAATGACTCCTAAAGATGTTCTGCCTTGATCAGCCATCATCAGAGAAGCTGGAAACAAAAACTGACACCTACAGCAAGACATTATGCAGAGTGAGGAATCTTGGAACATTCAGCTCTAAATCAGGTGTCTCCATCAAATCTCTCCCCTCAGTGCTCTGGGAACTCTGCAGAAGAGACAGCAGGAGCATAAGAGGGGACAGAGGACACCATGAAAACAAAACTCTCTAAATTCATCAGGATACACACACACATGAACTCACAGAGACTAAGGTAGCATGCACAGGGCCTGCACAAGTCTGTCCCAGATGGGATCCTAGAGCGGAAAGGAGAAGTAGACACACGCTTCCATCTCTAACCCGGAACTAATCTCCAATTGGTAACCACTGGAAAATGAAGGGAAGACTTCCAAGGGAGTCTCGCTGGGGAAACAAACTATTCTGACAGGTAGGCTGTATACTCAGCGGTAGATGGCCAATAGAAAACAAGCTCAACAGCATATCTGGAGGCTCCTTGTCTCATAATGTCATGTCATGACTTTGCCCTTGTTTGTTTTTTAATCTTGTTAGCTTTTACTTAATTTATATTTTCTCTTCTCTCTTTTTACCCTGTAGGTCCTTAAGTTTAGTGCTTCTATGGCATTCCTGAGTGTATGAATGAATGGGTCTGTTTATTGTGGGTCATTTTCCTTCTGTTTGTTTGTTTGTTTGGGGCAATTCCAGTGTGTTAGTTTTTGTTTTTATCTTATTATATTTTACTTTGTTTTATTATTATCCCATGGAAGCTTGTTTTCTAATGAGAGACAGGAAGGGGATAGATTCAGATGGGAGGAGAGATGGGGAGGCACTGGGCGCTGTAAAGTGAGGGGAAACCATAATCAGGATATACTATAAAAGAAAGAAATAGAGGACACCGGTGCCTCAGGCGGAGCCTCTGGGAGAAATCTTCTGGCCCAGGACTGCAGCAGCAGGGGAAGGACCCGGGACCTAGTTGCTGTGGAGGCGCTGACTGGGGCGGAGCCGTCCCTGGATCCCCACAGAGCAGATGGCATCAGTGGATTTCAAGACCTATGTGAACCAGGACTGCAGAGCTGCAGAGGAGTTTGTCAATGTCTACTACACTACCATGGATGACCCGGGGCGGCGGCGGCGGCGGCTACCCCGCCTGTACATGGGCACCGCTACTTTAGTATGAAATGGAAATGCTGTTTCAGGACAAGAATCGTTGAATGAATTTTTTGAGATGTTGTTTTCCAGTGAGTTCCAGATCAATGTGGTAGACTGCCAGCCTGTCCATGAGGAAGCTACACCAAGCCAGACCACGGTTCTTCTGATGATCTGTGGATCAGTGAAGTTTGAGGGCAACAAACAGTGGGACTTCAACCAGAACTTCATCTTGACTGCCCAGGCTTCCCCCACTAACACAGTGTGGATGATAGCAAGTGACTGCTTCCGATTCCAGGACTGGGTCAGCTAGTGGGGGTGAGAAAGGCTTCTTGGCTTCGGCCCAGCTCTGCAGAGAAATGCCAGTCACAAATCTCAGGATGTGGAGGACACAGTTCACTTTTGTTGTCACTGCAGCACTGCAAACTGGATGTTTGAGTCCTAGAAACCCTTTCCTGGTTATATACTGGTTTGTCATAGTTGCCTTTTAAAAGCAGTAAACTTTTTATTTTTCTACTTAATCAGTAGAGACCCTGTTTCTGGAAGTTGACAAATAAATAATATAAATGTTAAAAAAAGAAAGAAATATACTTTCAATAGAAAGAAAAAGCAAAATAAAATAAATCATATAAATGTACCTAAAAACAAAGATTGTATGATCATCTCAATAGATGCAGAAAAGGCCTCTGACAAAATCCAACATGCCTCATGATAAAAGTCCTAGAGAGAGCAGAACTAGAGGAAATACACCTCAGCATAATAAAGGATATAAATGACAACAGACAACATTATCTAAAATGGAGAAAAACCCAAAGCAATCTCTTTAAAATCAGAAATGAGACAGAACTGTCCACTATCCCCACATGTTTTCAATATAATACTTGAAGCATTAAACAGAGAAATAACATAAAAGAAGGAAATTAAAGGGATGCAAATAAGACAAGAAGTCAAGTGACCCCTATTTGTAGATGATATGACATTATGCATAGAAAGATCCTAAAGATTCCACCAGAAAACTTCCATAAGTGGCCAACACTTTCTACAAAGTAACAGAATACAAAATCAACTTACTAAAATTAGTAGCTGTTCCATATACCAACAACAAACATGCTGAGAAAGAGACCATGGACATACTCCCATTTATAATACCCTCAAAAAATAATCTAGGAACAAACCTTAAAAAAGGAGTTTAAGAATCTCTACAATGAAAAATATCAAGCATCTGAAAATGGAGAGTGAGGGAGGTGAAGTTAGAAAATGTCTTGCTCCTAGATTGGTGGAATGAATAGTGTGAAAATAGCCATCCTGCTAAAAGCAATGGAGAGGTTCAATGCATTGTCAATCAAGATTCCCAATATATTCTTCACAGAAATAGGGAAAAAAGTCCTAAAATTCATATGGAACTAAAAGTGGCCTGAGGTACCAAAGCAACAAGAGCAATGCTAGAGGGATCACCATCCCAGATCTCAAACTTACTATGGGCCACAGTAATAAAATCAGCCCCATGTTGGCAAAAAAAGAAAAAAGAAAAAAAAAAAAAAACTTCATGTAGATCATGGAGAAAATGGGAGAAAAGATGCCAAAAATACACACTGGAGAAAGACAACATCTCCAACAAACGTGCTGCTCATGTGTAGAATGAAATCAGACCCACATCTATCACCCTTCACAAAATTCCTCAAAGACCTCAATGTGAAACAGGAAACCACTATGAAAAAACAAAGTTAGCACCCTACAAGACAAGGGTAGGAAAGGACTTTCTGAAAAGGACTCCGTTTGCTCAGGAATTAAAGGTAACCGCTGACAAATAGGAGTTCATGAAACCAAAAAGGCTTCTGTAAAAAAATGGGGGGAACAACCAACCAGAAGAAGCCCATGGATGGTGGGGGGATTCTTTTCCAGATATGCACGATAGAGGATTAACATCCAGAGCATATAAAAAAAAAAAGAGTCAAAAAAAAAGAGCTGGAGAGACGGCTCAGAGCACTTGCTGCTCTTACAAAATACCCAGGTCTCACATGGGGGCTTACAACCAACTATAACTCCAGTTCCAGGGGATATGATGCCCTCTTCCCACATCCTTAGGCACTTGGCACACATGTGATGTACATATGTACATACATACATACATACATGAAGGTAAAACACTCATATACATAAAATAAAATTAATCTAAAAATTTTTGTAATTTAGGAAAAAAGATAAAGAAAACAACCCAATTTTTAAAATGGGCCATGGGAGCAAAGGATAACCAGCTTACAATCCACAACCCCAGAGAAGCTAGGAAACAAGGAGGACCCTATGAGAGATATACATGGACCCCCAAGAAAAAGAAAGGGACAAGATCTTCTGAGAAAATTGGGAGCATGGGAGGAGGGTGAAGGGAGATAGAAGAAAGAGGAGGGGAGAAAGGAAGGGGAGAGGAGAACATGAGAGATCAGGAAGGTCACATTGGGGGAAGAACAGAGAAAGAGAACAAGGAAAGAGATACCTTAATAGAGGGAGCCATTATGGGCTTAATGAGAAATTGGCACTAGGGACATTTCCAGGGATTCACAAGGATGACCCCAACTAAGCATCTAAGCAATAGTAGAGAGGCTACCTTAAATGCCCTCCCCCTATAATGAGATTGGTGACTACCTTAAATGCCATCATAGAGTCTTCATCCAGTAGCTGATGGAAGCAGAAGCAGAAATTCACAGCCAAGCACTGAGCCGATCTCCTGGAATCCACTTGTAGAGAGGGAGGAGTGATGAGCAAATGGGTCAAGACCACAGAAACAGTTGACCTGAGCAAGTGTGAGCTCACAGTCCCCAGTCTGACTTCGGGGGAACCAGCATAAGATGGAACCAGGCCCCCTGAACGTGGGTGTCAGCTGGGGAGCTGGACAGTCTATGGAGCCACTGGCAGTGGAACCAGTATTTATCCCCAGTACACAAATGGGTTTTTGGAGCCCATTCCCTATGGAGGGATACTCTGTCAGCCTAGATACACGAGGGAGGGCCTAGGTCCTGCCCCAAATGATGTGACAGACTTTGGTGATCCCTCATGGGAGGCCTCGCCCTCCCTGAGAAGTGGATGGGGGTGGGATGGTGGGATGGTGGGAGGGAATGGGAGAACAGGAGGGAGAGAGAACTGGGATTAGTATGTAAAATAAGATTGGTTTTAATTCAAATAAAATTTAAATTTAAAAATGGGCAATGGGTCTAAACAAAGAGTTCTCGAGAAGAAGAAATAAATATGGCCAGGAAACGTCATAAAAAGTGTGCAGCATCCTAAGCAATTAGGAAAATGCAAATCAGAACAACTTTGAGATTTTACCTCCCCCCTACCCTGAACCACTGAGATCAGGGAAAAAGCAAATTGACACCAATGCTGGAGAGGATGCATGAAAAGGGGACGCCTCAATCACTGTTGGTGAACTGCACACTGGTGCAGCTACTCTGAAAATCAGTGTGGAGAATTAACTATACATACATACATACATACATACATACATACATACATACATACCATATATCCAGCTATACTACTCCTTGGTATATGCTCAAAAGACTAGAGTAAACACAGAAACCAGGAAAGCAAAAAGGATCCCTGGGTGCAGAAGTCCAGCTTCAGTAGGGTTCAAGACCCAAAAAAGAGCTATGGAGTCACGAGGAGGAGAAAGGGACAAATGCTCATCTGAGAGTTCAGCAGCCCTCTCTCCTAACCAGAGAGACTCTTTATTTATTTAGCACACTGACTACATAATCTATTTGCAAGCATCAGAGTCCTGGATCTCTCTTTACTTCCCCATTAAATGTCTAGGCTGAAAAAGCAAAGCACAAAACAGACAGTTTTGTCTGAAACATCTTCAGAAAGTGTCTGTTGTGGAATAATCCTTTTTGTACCCCGTGAAGATGTGTTGCTTTCCTTGTTAATAAAGAGCTGACTGGTCAATAGCTAGGCAGAAAGAGGTTAGGTAAAGAGCCAAAATGAGAGAATGCTAGGAAGAAGTGGGGTGAAGTCACCAGCCAGACACAGAGGAAACAGATGGACATGCCATGCTGAAAAAAAAAAAAAACAAGGTACCACCATGTGATAGAGCATAGATAAGTAATATGGGTTAATTTAAGTTGAAAGATCTAGTAAGTAACAAGCCTAAGCTATCGGCTGAGCAACTACAATTAATAGTAAGTCTCAGTGTGGTTATTTGGGGGAGCCAGTGGTCCTGACATAAAAACTCCACCTACAAGCAAACATCTGTCAAATCAGGAAGTTACAGTTCCCTCGGGGTCTGTAAATCATAGGACCTTCCATTTTTACAGCTCCTATCTAGGCTGGCTGCTCATGGGGTTACAATACATTAGACGGTCTGAAACGAATTTTACCTTAACCAAGTTACATGTGAATCATTTGATGTTTTCTAAAATGAAAGCTGTACAAATATATTTCAAAATAAACATTTAGATGGCTGATTATAGCATTTTTCTGTTCCTCAGTTTTATAGTAGGGGCCTGTTGTTTCCATATGCTACCAGAAAGGAAGATTCTTATATCTCATTCTTCTTCCATCAACCCACGCTATTCTTATTCCCTCTATATAGGCTCCAATATAGGGCAATGGATATACTTGTGACATCTTGTATCCAGAGCTGAGCAAAAAATTTCTCAAAAACTACCCTATTGGTACCACAGTCCTTGAGGCTCAAGGAAGACTCTTCCTACTGTGACTCTCCTTGCAGGCCAAGCCCCCTGTCTTCAAAGTTTTCTCTGGGAAAATGAATATATTTCCCCAGGGGCTGCATGAGCAGACAACTCCCTAAATGCAAACAACTGCTCCTAAAAGTGTAAGCAGAAGCCAGCACACTGGCGACTGAATCCCTTGGTGAAGTTTTGCTGGAACTCTACCCAGCGGCATCCTCTGCCTCAGGACTTAAGCCATCCCTTGTGCCATGGCCTGCACTACCTGGAGATGTGGAAAGGGCCTGTACAGGAGATAGTAAGAAAAAGAATCTATAAAAAGAGAAATGGGAAAAAGAGGGAAGACCTTATCAGGGTAGGGGAAATGGAAACACTGATGGAGGAGACAGGACAGATAAAGAACACTAGGAAGACTGAAAAAGCCATAGTCGGGGGTCCAAGAGATTTCCAAGACAATATAGACTACAGCTATTGCCCCTAGTTGACTTCTAGAACTTGAAGGTAAGACCCTACTGCTAATGACACCACATACTTTAGGCACAAGACTTGGAGGATTGATCTGGTACTGACCTAGAAGCCGCCTTCCCTGAGAACTGGGTGTCATGATATTGGAAGGTGCTATGTATACTGCTAAGGAAGAGAAACAATCTATAGTCCTAGCCAGCAGTAAAATCTATAAATGACAACAACAACTGGGCTGGCAAGACAGGCAAAATGGTGTAACAGCAGTACTTTTAACTTGGGGTAACAAAAAGCTATCTAACTGGACTGCTCAACAGGAGAGAATTCTGACCTGGTACTGTAACCTTGCCAACCAACTGTGGTTAGAGAGGTTATAGACCTTAAAGGAAAACCCACTTCAGTCATTTCCTTAAATGAACATAATTTCTAACTATATTCTAGATATTGATCCTTGTAAGTGTAGCCCCCATCCCTAGTTGAAGTAGTATTTTTGTATCAGATGGAGACTATTACAGGGATCCACAACTGGTCAAAATGCAGAGAATAAGTGACTAAGGGGTGTCCAGCCCAAACTGAAATATCTATAATACAACCCTTGCACCTAAGGCTCAGGGAAAATCACAGAAAGGGCAGGGGTAGGAGAAAGACTGTAATAGCCAAAGTACCAAAGAAGTCTGCTGTGAGATAGTGTTTTCTATATATGGTAGGGAAGCTGAGCCTGTGAACTCTCAACAATATATTTGCCTAAACAAGATTAACATAATGACAATACCAGTTGGCACACCAATAAAGATAGGGAAAAATCCACATGGTCTCACCCCCACCCCCCATGAAGAGTTCCAGGTGGTCAATTCCTGCTGAGGGAGAATCAGTCTCCTCCAGAGACAATCTCCCACTACATAGGTTGTCCAATATAAAGTGGTCAGCCTTCCACACATGTACATGTTCGCAAAGCTAAATGGGCTCAATAGGATGTGTGTGTGTGTGTGTGTGTGTGTGTGTGTGTGTGTGTGTGTGTGTGTGTACATACATATGAGTGTATTTGTATACATGAAACAGTCATATTTAAAGAAGAGATCATGGATTTGTAGGGTTACAGGAAGAATTGGAGAGGGAGGGGCAGGAGTGATGTAGATAAAAGTATTCATGTCTGAAGTTCTTAAAAATATACAATTACTAACTAAAAAAAGAATACAGTTGGTAGATAAAATCAAGTGTCTAGGTAAGAACTTGGGATAAGAATAGAAGCTAGCTTAAGAGCAAATTCTGCCACTCAGAACTGCAGTGGTAGACAGAAGTCCCCAAAGACTTAAAAGGAACAGCAAGAAGAGCCACAGATCAAAGCAGACTTTCACGAAAGCTCTGGGAAATGAAGAAGGGGGTCATCAGTATTAAAACAGCCCCAGTTTTGGCATCCCAGTGGTCATCTAGGTGGAACAAATTTTTGTAACAGTGAAAATCAGGCAGTATGGAATTCGGCACAGAGAGGAGATGAGGAAGGAGGCCTAGGCAATGTAGACACTCTTTCAAGTTCACTGGTTGTGAAGCAAAGAAGACCACAGTCCTGGGGGTCTGAGAGGGATGAGAGGGGTTAAACCCCATCGCTTCTGATTCCAGCCTCCCATCGAATTCATCCCAGCCGGGTAAAGCTGCTGCTCAGCCTGAGTTCCCAGTGCACAAGTGTGTATCGGGAAATCCAAACAGTCTCAGAGAAACTCAAGCAATCCCTACTCACTCATGGCCAAATTAAACCAAAGCAATTCATCTTGAAAGGACAAATGTAACCAGAGCTGTATTTCATGTACACACCCACCATTCCTTTATACAGATATTTATTGGTGTGTAACCATGAGCTAAAATGCTCCAAAGGATTACACCACAGCAATACAGTGCAGTGGGTAGAGGGCTTGGGGGTCAGGAGGAAAAGAGAAATTTGCAGCATGGCAACAGCCCCAGGACATATTGTCAGTCTACATAACACCACATTATTCTTAGAATTGTCAGTAACAGTCACCTCAGATGGGGACATAAGACCTCTTAGCTTCAGGAGACTATTGACAATTCATACGAGAAACCTGGAAAATAAACAGAAGCTAAGGTAAAGCTGGGATCATACATTTTCCAACTCTTGTCTGCAGGTTACAAATTACCATAGCAGGTTGAAGTAGTTCTCCTGATGTGCTGCAAATTCAACAATGACTTATAATGATATCTAAATTCTATATACAATGTGGACTTCAAGGGTTAAATGCACAGCTCCACTATACAAATGGGCTGACTGTGTGTGTAACACTTCTAATTGCTGGTGGCTGTAAATGCCTGATAAGAAGCAGCTTAAAGGTGCACGGATTTGTTTGGGTTCATGGTTGAAGGTACCAATCTACCATGTGGAAGCGTGGTGGCAGCAGCTTGTAGCCAAGGCTGCAGGAGCAGGGACCTGTGTTCTTACATTTGGGAAGATGGGAAAGCAAAGAAAGGGAAATGCCAGTGCTCAGCTGGTAGTATCTTTCCTTTTCTTTTTTCTTTTTTTTTTTTTAACATTTAATCATAGGCCCCAGCTCTGGTCTGGTGCCACCCAGAGTGAGTCTTTCCTCTTCGGTAAATGCAGTCTGAAAACACCCTTACAGACATGCCCAGAGGTGTGTCTCTCAGACAATTCCAAATCCAGCCAAGGAAGATGAACTGTCAAAATGTGTTTTCAAAAGTTTTCACAATTACTGCTGAGTTGAAGCTTTAACATTCTAAGGCTCCAGCTTTCACTGTGAACAGTTAGTGACCTAGAGCTTTAAAACCGCATTTACAATGCCAACACCACTGTCAGTGCGAAGCAACTAACTGCTTTCTGAAGCAGGTGCTGCTGTGAAACGAGCTCCTCACTCAAGGTGCAGGAGCAGTGAAAATGAGCAATTCTGAGTGTGTCAGCCATCCTGAGGAGAGGCGCTGCCTTCCACCTGACCTGACTGACACAGGTAATGTACTGGAATTGCTCATTAAGTCTGAGTTAACGTATCTTTAACTTATGTGCATCAGCCTTTCATAGATAAGTATCTTCTGCTTGCTTTAGATCTCATGAATCGCCGTGTTTCAGGTGTTTATGAAATAGCCAAGGTAATTTATGGAGAGGATGAAATTTTATCAGAGTTGATGCCTTGCTAACAATATAATTTAGCTCTGATTGGTGGTTAATCTTCCATCTTAACCTAAAGTGGAGGTTATAATGCATTCAATTTAGCATCTTATTTGAATATGCATAAAGACAAGGAACAGTTGTCAGCAAGTAGATTACAGAATCTTTCTATGAGGTAGTTTTTTCTGCAATATTACCTACCTTACACCAATTTTTATTTAAAATAGCCTGCGATAAATGCATTTAAATAATTCCAACCAAGTCAATTTTAAGGTGAATACCATGAAGTGACAGGCCCTGACAAAGGAGCAGCTTATGTTGTAATTTAAGAAAAGCAGCTGGCAACAGAAAGACACCATGTGACAGGGTTTGAGCAAAGGGTTTTGAGTAGGGAAAGGGATCATAGAAAGGGGGAAGGGGAGGGGGAGACCAGCCTCTGGAGACAGGAGCAGCAGGAGAGAGGAGAAAGGAAAGAGGAGAAGAAAGAAGAAAGAGAGGGAGAGAGGAGAACCGACAGAGAGGGAGAGAGAGAAGGGAGGTGTGCAGGGCCCTTTTAAAAGGGAAGGGAATGAATATGCACAGGTGGTGCTCTTAGTGGCTGCAGCTGAGGGTGTATCCTGTAGAAACCCAAGGACAGGCCAGTACAGATGCCAGAATACTAACCGTCTAGGGAGGGGATGCTGTTCCTTGGCATGTCACTCAGGATAGGGGACCCTCATATGGTCATTTATTCCTATCAGGAGTGAAGCTGACATTTAGAAAGTTCAAGGAAGGTATCTTAGATGCCCTGGTTTCTTTCTTATCTGATAATTGAGAAGCAGTAGTTACCCACTTATTTTCATCTTCGGAGAAGAAATAAAGCAGTCCTTTATTGAATTTCTCCCAAAACTGTATAGTTTTAAATGTTTCCATTGTGTTAAGTATAGTATTAATTCATTTTTATCTAGTCATTATATTTTATATACTTCCAGATAAAATAAGACCTAGAAAGGGAAACCTACAAAGGAATCTATTTTCAAGTAGACATGCTGATAATAGCCAAGAAATGTTTCGCCATCAGCATTTATCTAGAGCGACATGTAAATTAATAATGGTAATAAAAAACAGAACAACAATATTATTCATGATAATAGTAATTACCTAACAATTATTTGTGTTCCGTATATTAACTCATTTACTATCCACAATGACTTCACGAAATAATGATCACTCCCTCCTTTGCACAATGACTTCCTCTGGATTAAATACCCCTTTCCCTTCTGGAAGGTAGGAGGCACATTAGACACAAGAAACTAAGGAAACATACACAGCTCAGAGAACTCAGGAAGTTAAAGAATGCATGCGATCCCCCCTCAGCTACATAACCAGCAACTGAGAGAGAGGGCAGGGAGGCCTCTTCAGGAGAGCTTCCTGCAGGCTGGGCAGGGAGCTCCAGGGGTGAGTTATCACACATGCTGGTGGGTTTGAGTTACTCACATTTCTGTAAGTAACCCCTTACTCAGAACTGGGTGGAACTGTTTCTTTGGACTGTCAGTGGTGCCTTTTCTGGAGCCAATAGACATTTGCTCACATCTCCTCAAGGAGTCATACATGCCTGCCTCTTACAAATGAAGAATGGGGACACTGAGTTCATCACCAGTGGTGGAAACATGATTCAAGTCCAAGAATCTGACATAGGAGTCTACATTTTTAACATCTCTACCACAGGTTAGCTTGGTTGGTTTGGTTTTTCAAGACAAGGTTTCTCTGTGTAGTCCTGACTGTTCTGAAACTTGTTCTGTAGACCAGGCTAGCCGTGAACTCAGAGATCTGCCTACCTCTGCTTCCCTTGTGCTGAGATTAAAGGTATGTGCCACCACCATCAGGCCACATTTTTTAATCTGACAAGCATGATCCAAAAATGAAGTGAGACTTTAATTTCATAGGCACCAATCAGTTACTGGGAGTTGGGGAGAGGGGGGACGGTAGTATTTTCCAGGCTAGCTCCTAAGTAATAGATGAAAAGAAATGAATCCAAAATTTAAGTATAGAGACAGCAACACTTTGGGCAGTGGGGAGAAGTAGGAGGTGTTAATAATTCTAAACTCATGAGGTTAATACAAATGAGAAAAAAACTAGAGAAAGAATACTCCTTAAAATCGATCAAAATTGTAGGTCTGGGTAAGAATTAGAAGAAAAGAAGAGAAGTTGTCAATGAGAACTTTCTGATGAACTCAGGCATAAGAGGGAAGCATGTGTGTCAATGTGGAGTAGGCCTTGGAGGGAGCAGGAGAAAAGGGGTTCATCTGTGTTTGCCTTTAATGGACAGGAAGTCAAGAAATTTAAACATAGCTTTTAAAAAAATTAATCCTTTGTTGAATCTTCTAACCATCTTTTAGGATAATTTTTCTTTCAGATGAAGCAAAATTATGCTTTTTCCTAACTTAGATTTTAACTTTTGGGATCCTTCCATATAAAGTGGAATGGAGTTGCCAAAATAACTGCAGTTTTAATACCTGATTCTATCAGGAAACTCAGTAGGAGTAAAAATTCAATATGGGACATGAATTTAACATAACTAATGCACAGCACGGGGCAATCTTCATCTCAGTCTTACTTCAGCACTAAAGGGGGGTTAGTTTCAGGGCAAATGCTGAACACCTGTTCTGTTTCCTTGGCCAGTCTTAGCTTATATGGGCTCTTCCCCATAAAAAGACCGGTTAAAACAAGGAGAGAAGAACAAGTTGACCTATAGGTATAATAGTAGCAGGATCTATGTGCAGTAGAATAAACTAGAATATAAAATTAAAACCATCAAAGCAATGAATAACTGCTTCCACGATGAAGTCACAAAACTCTACCACAAAGCTGTTTTTATTTTCAATCCTATCTACTTATTTGAATATAGTTTCCCTTTTTTGAGCAAAGGCTAAAGTTTTACTTTTTAAAAAGACTGATTAAACTATATATTTTCATATGACTATATATACAAAATTGATTTCTCCTTTCCAAAGTCAGCAGCCAAATGAATTTAGCGTACATTAATGTACTTTCATAGCTGGGTTTAAATGGGATTTGGCAAACTGTATGAAAACTTTTTGGAAAAAGCTCTTAAGCAGAGAGGAGCTTATAATGTCACTTAAACCGTGTCAAACTGAACTGACTTCATTATCAACACAGTCCTAAGTGTATTCACACAATCCAGTTTCATTTAAAAGTACCACGTGTTGTTCTTAACGACACGTTAAGCTAAACAGGCTGAAAGTAGATGGTGAAAGCCCACGCAGTGACCTCGGTGGTTAGAAAGGAGGCTGGGGTGTGGGCTGTCACTTCCGCACATTAGAGCACACTTGACACCAGGCAAGCAGAGTGCTTCGTGAATTCCAACCAAAGCACCCAGAGGCCTTTGGTTTGTACATCATATCTGGCATCTCATCTACCGAGTTCATCTCCATTACCAGTCATTTGTGGGGTGCAGCACCTTCACCTTAACTCTTGTCAGAGATGTGCATGGTGGTGAATGAATGACTGAATACATGGATGACAGATAAGCCTCCAAGACATGTCTATGTTAAATGAACAGTCCATGTAAATGTTCTGCACATCTGACTTACTTCCCTGAATTTATAAGCTTGTAAAATAAGCCATGAATTGTTTAGCTCAGGGATCATGTGTAGAAGGCACTTTATAAATTATCATGTGCTGAGGGTTTGCAGCTTGCAGTAGCTGCCATACTTGTCTGTGCAACCACCAAAGTGGGCCTTGTGAAGAAAAGAAAAGCCGCCAGAGGGAGAAAATGGCACAACTGTTGTTCCCTGAAAGAATTTAAGAGTAAATTCTGTTCACTGGGGTACTGGCTTTCCCACCAGAGGCAAGAAGCTTTCTTTCTAGTGCATCAGTCCACCTGATGTAGTCCTGACCTCTCTAAGACAGAGGGCTGCAGCCATGCCCAACAAGTACCTGGATTCTACCAGCATCAAAAGAAAGGGAGGGCAGAGGAGTTGGGAAGGGAGGAGAAGGGGAGAGAAGGGGAAGGAAAGGAGAGGGGAGAGGAGAGGAAGGAAAGAGGAGGGGAGGGAAGGGGGGAAGAGGAAGGGAGGGAAGCACTGGTGTGTGTGTGTGTGTGTGTGTGTGTGTGTGTGTGTGTGTGTGTGTGTGTCTGTGTGTGTGTATCTGTGTGTGTGTTGTGTGTGTGTGTGTGTGTGTGTGTGTGTGTGTGTAAGCATATAGTCATATCTGTACACATGTGAGGTGTGTGTACTTATGCTTGAAGTTTTGAGATGCAACAAGTACGAATGTGAAGGATCTTAGCAGTCCCTCTTGAGAGGGCTATCCTTGGATGTCAGAACCACTGCTAAAGAAAGGTACACACAGCCCCCAAGCATCCTCCCTCCAGGAAGCCCCCTGGCCACTCCATGTACTGTCAGCCTTCCCTCCTCTATGTACCCACTAGATGCTGCTCTGCCTCTATGTGGGCAGCACCTCCCCCAGGACAATAAAGACTAATGAACTCATCTGAGTGTGCATGCCTTCAAAGGAAAGACTACATCTTGCTCATCTTTGTGTTCTTAATACCTACCATGTTAGTCTTCATAGTCAACTTGGCTAGACTTAGGGTCAACTAGGAGACACACCTCTGGGCCTGTCTGTGAGGGCATTTACAGAGAGGTTTAACTGAAGATCGAAGGCTCACCCTGAATGTGGGCATAGGATGGCCCCCAGGATAAATGAAAACAGCAAAAAAGGGGAGGGTATCCATAAGGGTTATATACATATATGAAACTGTCTAAGAACAAAACTGATTAGTTTTTAAAAACTTCGGCAGCAAGCTCAGCACTGGCCTTCATTTCTCTGTTCCTAACTATGTGTGTCTTGTGGACGGTCATCACACGCACCCACCACCAACACCTTCCCCACCCTAATGGGCTTCATCTACTCAAACTGAGCCAAAATAACCCCTTTTGTCCTTTAAGTTACCCTTACCAGGTATTTTTATCACAGTGACAAGAAAAGGCACTGATACAGTATCTGAGTTATTAGAACAATTATGAAAGTATAAAGACCGTGGATGCACTTCTGTCCTATGCTTCTGTCCTCATGAAGCTATGACAAAGAACATGGCCCAGAAAGCAACTAGAAAGCATTATCCACAATAGCAGAAATTGAATCAGCCTACATGTCTATCAACAAATAAATAAATAAGGAAAATGATATATGTATGCACAATAGAATTTTATCCTGCCATAGAGAAAAATCATGACATCTGAAGGGAAACTGATATAACTGGCGATCATTACATTAAGCGGAATAAGCCAGACTCAGAAAGATAAATATTTTTATCTCTTTTTTTTAATCATATGCAGACTCGTGTGTGTGTGTGTGTGTGTGTGTGTGTGTGTGTGTGTGTGTGTGTGTGTGTGTGTGCTGAAAGGAAATCTTAAGAGGAAAAGAAGAAATCTTAACTCAGGAGTGGAAGTAGAGGAAAAGAATAAAAACAATGAAATGTGTGTGACAACAGGAAAAGGGACTATTTGTTGATAGGAAAAGGACCTGCAAGAAGGAGATACGGAAATGGATAAGAACAAAATAGAATCACTCACATGCACGCACACACACACACACACACATACACACACACACACACACACGCTGTTTACACACAAACACAGGCCTTATTATTAAATATGTATAGTGCATAATAATAAAAGTTATTTGCATACTGACTTTAAAAGTAGATGTGTCTTCTCTTTGGATTTAAGCATCCAGTGATTGACAGGCTTTGACTGATACCCATCTCCTGCATCCAGATCAAGTATTGCACTAGAATTTCAAACACAAGGAAACAAAGCCCTTTAAATCATCAGGACCCACACACATATGAAGTCACGGAAACTGAGGCAGCAGGCATGGGGCCTCCATAGGTCTGCACCAGATGGGACAGCCACCATCTCTGAACTCAGAGGGATTATGTTCACAATCCATGATGTAGTTTGCAACAGAAAGCATGGTGAAGGTATGTACTAAGGGTGAAAATATCAGGACCATAACTGTGTGTGAGAATTGTATCTGACAATGTCAAGAACAGCAGAAAAAGAAACAGGACCAGAGGCTCAGAACCCCTTAGCAGGATAGCTCAGGGCAGGGCTCACACAGTCAAGTGTGAGCAAACTCAAGGCATGAGCTAGAAAGAGACTAAACCACCTCCTGGGGATGTGTCAGAACAAGTCAGAAACATGCTGGGAGATGACTCTGGTTTCCCACTTCCACATATGCACAGACCATCCACGGAAGTCAACACTGGGAAGCGTCCATAGGGAATGAGTCTAACACAAGATCCTTCAGGCTTGAAAATCCTGCCACATCAGATAAGGCTGGTGCTCCAAGGATGACTGGGTGAGCAGAGGCACAGGAAAATGCCACCCTATGACACAGCCCTGAGGAACACTACACTTAGTGAGAGAGAAGGGGCTGTCTTTTCCTCCCCAACAGAGAGGAGAGAACGGCAGGCAGGAGCATCACAAAAACCAGGGGGAAGCATTTGAGAGGATGTCAGGGTACCCAGAAAATAGCAGTAAAATTCACTGATTTGGTTAGGGCACCAAAAAGCAACACGATGCCTTTTGAAAACAAGCATCTATGCCACAGGCAGAGTCTTCTATCACTCAGTAAGCAAATGTGAATGAATGAGACCAACACAGGCAGAGACTACTACTCCCAGGGGACCGAACACTTTCAATATAGAAAACAGAGCAGCAATACTCATCTGTAAACCTTTCCATGTAGGAATTTAAGCATGAAATATTGAAGGGGCAACCACCACTAAGCAATCTATTGGACCAGTCTTCCACAGTGAATTCTGGGGAGCAGAGAGGATGAAATGTTAACATGTTGTAGGGTTCCTTAAGAGAAGAACATAGATTGTGAGACCCTCCCAGATCAGGCCAGGCCAGGCCACAGTCACAAGACCCAAGTGCTAGGAGCTGTGGCTTTCTACAGAGCCCTCATTCTTTTTTTCTTCTTTTTTTTTAATTTAAATTAGAAACAAGATTGTTTTACATGCCAATCTCAGTTCCCTCTCCCTTCACTCCTCCCCTGCCCCCCCCCAATGACCCCCTACTCCATCCCCTTTCTGCTCCCCGGGGAGGGTGAGGCCTTCCACGGGGATCTTCAAAGTCTGTCATATCATTTGGAGCAGGGCCTAGACCCTCCCCCTCTCTGTCATTCTTAACAGGTCTTTCTATGCTAGCTCCTGGGCTGACACTCCAGCTGGCAGGAGAGGGGAAACAGAACAGGTGCATGCTGTAAATGACATTTCAGCTGGCCTGACACTTTTTAACTAGGTGGGGAGAAAAACAAATGGGATATGCCTAAGAGGAGAGGAGACCTGAGCAAGAGGGGAGATGGGAAACACCTAGGCTTTACTATTGCTTGTGAAGTGCTCAGAGGCAGCCACTCCACTCCTGCCAGCCCTCCCTTGGGAGAGCCTGCCATGTGCTTCTGCCTTACCCAAAGTCCCTTGTACTATTGCACAAGCAGAAAGTTGATGAGTGTGAGTCACCTTCCTTCTGAATTCTACTGAATTGGATCTAATAAACAGAAAGGCGATCAGCACCTCAGTAATTAGGGGGAAATCAGGGAGGGGATTCTTCCCATGTGCCAGCGGTAAAAGATTGCCATCTAAAGTTGAAAAAAAAAAGTTCCTGTGCCCAGCTTGGAGAAATTTACACATTGGCATCTTAAACGGAGGCAGTTTTTACTGCATTAATTGGAGATTTTTAGCAGCAGGTGGTGGAGTTTCTTTTTATTTTGTAAAGGAAAGTCTAACAGTTGTCAAATGGCCTGGGTAGAAGTGGATTATTTTGAGGATTTTTTTCCCAAGCTCTCTGAAATGAAGCTTTTAATGCCTGCCGTGTAATGGCCTTCTTTTTCCATGTAAATGTGGGATCAATCTAGTTTTAAACAGAAAAGATTTTTCTAATGCATCTTTGGTATTTTTCAAGCTGTGATACAGCTGATAAGAGTGCATAAAAATGTAAATTGCAGGAAATTCATATTTATAAGCTTTTCTGTTTAATTTTAGAATGCTGACTTTTAAACATTTGCTAATGAAGAACTGGGAGAACTGTATTGTGCACTGACTTCAACATCCAGACTCCACCTAGGCCAGACTCTGAGAAAGTCACCATGTCTTGAGGCCTTGAGTCTGTGAGCTGAGGAGAGACAGTGGTGACAGAGAAGAACCTCAGGGCAGTCTCTGGAGAGAAGCTGATTCCCTGTTAGCTGCTATGTGGCTGCTATCTTCCTTGTCAGTTGGAGACTTCCACCATCTTTGACTTTTAATTTTCTCTCAAGAGGTATTGGAAGTCACAGCTCTGCCAGCTAAACACTTGAGGACACACAAGTTTTCCATTGCTAAGCCTAGACTGGTTCCCTACAGCTGTTGTAACATTACAACTGTGCATATATTACCTCAAAGATCTGGAGGCAAGAGTCTAACAGGTACCATACTGGACTAAGCCAGAAGTTCTAACAGAGCTGGGAACCCTTCTGAAAGACTCCTGAGTGATTACATCCACTTGTCATTTCTGGCCACAGCACTGTTTTTAACTAACTCCATCTTTAAATCCAGCACTGTCTGGTAGTGGGGGTCATAATATCCTCCTTCCAGATTTCCTGCTTCTGTGACCTTTCACATATTAAAGAAACCTTATGATTATATCACATCCATCAGTCATTCAGAGTCATCTCCCTATTTTGAGTCAGCTGATTGGAAACTTCAGTTTTCCCTTGCAGCATAGCATTAACACATGGGTCTGGGTTTGGGTGCCACTATTACCTAACAAATCCCCAACAAGCCTTTTAGGAAAAAATTATAAAATACTATCATAGTACAGGAATCCCTGGTTTTTTTCCTTTGGGAATCCTTTCCAAGACCCCAGGGGATGCCAAAACTGCCAACATTAGCAAACTCTGCACACACTGTCTTTTCTGTACATGTATAAATGCAGTATGGGTATAATAGACAAGAGATGAGTCCCACCCCAGACCGGATGAAGCAGAGAGCAGCACGGCAAGATAACACTTTTCAGAATGACAAGCAATTGAAACCACAAATTGTCAATTTGAGAAGTTCTTTTTTTTAACATTTTCAGACTGTATTTTATCGTGGGTAACTGAATCTGTGGAAAGTCCTACTACGGGGAAAGGGAAACTGCTGTAGATATTTTGAAAGAAAAGGCAAATACAATCATTGGTTTAGTCTGAAGGGGCTTGTGTTAGATTTTCTTCTTGATATGTGACCACATACCTGACCAGATGCAATGTGAGGAAAGAGATATTTCTTTTGGCTCGAGGATTGAGGGTGCACATTCCATTATGGAAGCATTTCACAGCTGTGGCAGCAGATGCCTGAACTGCTCATGTCTTTGAGGGGAGAGGGGCCTGGTTAGATGGGAATCTGTCTTGTAACTCTCTAGCCCTGTCCCTACAGCCCAGAATCTCCCAGATAGGTACCATGTCCAAAAGGTTCATAGCCTCTCCAAACAGTGCCACCATCTGGGGATGGAGGGTTCAAACATATGGGGGCTGGAGTGAATACTTCACCTTAAGCCACAGTAGAGTTGTCTTTCTAGAATATTCTAATTCTAATATGATTATTGTTAATCCCAAACACTATAACTTCATATAACCTAGAGTAAATGTTCATGCACTAATAGTCCTAACTGTTCAGCCAGACCCAGGGAGAGGACTGCTTAAGCTCAGACCTTCCAAACCACTGTGGAGAAAAAAAGGAGACCCCCAACTCAAAGAGAAAGTTTAATCTAGGATGGAGGTGCACACCTGTAATCCCAGCATTATGGAGTTTAAGACATCTTGGCCCTGTCTCAAAATTAAAAACCAAGCTTCACACTCAGATTATTATAATTGCATTCTTCATAAGCATGTGTTTTATGACCATGCTGGTCTCATGGCTACAGAAATCTAAGTGCCTCTCCCAAACTCCCACTAAACCTTTCCAAGAGCCCTATAATCTAGCCTCTGCTTCCATCTCCACCCACCCAGCCTGCTGCTTCATCCACACTCCCTCTCCATCCTGCTCCATGTGAGCAACTTCGAGGAATATTACCTTTAGAGATGATGTGCTAAAGAAGAGAAGGTTTCTTAATCATTCATTCAGCAAATGTTACTGATCATCTACTGTGTGCTACATATTGGGCCATGTAGAAAATGAAGAAAACACGAGCAAAGCTTCTCTGCCTCATAGAACTTCCTTTTGTGGGAGAGGAGGAACAATTAAATAACAAATAATAAACAAGAATACTATATCAGGAAAGTGTTGTCAAGCATGTGAAAAATGCTATGTTTTCCAATAAAGTAGTGAGGGTAGACCTCTGAAAAAATTAATCTTCAAACAAGAACTTTAAAATATGAAAATGAATGTCTGGAAGGAGATTGTTCAAGCCAAGGATATAGTAAGCACAAAAGCCCTGAGGTGAGCAGACAGGAAAATTTAATATTAGGAAGTCCTAAGCTCTGCACTGTAAAAATTATACCCAAGTCTCATTTGGAAGGCTTGGGACTAATGGTCTCCTCTACAGCATCTTCATTTTCATTATAGGAGTCTCTCTTCTCCATTGTTAGAATGTGGCTATAGGACTGCAGAGGGTGCTTGGTGGTTAAAGGTACTTGCTACGTAATGATGAGATCCAGAATTTGAATCACAGTGTCCATGCAACAAGCTGGGTGAACCAAACATGCTCTAATTCCACTTCTGAGGGATTTGATACCCTCTTCTGGCCTTTGCACATACACAGGTGTGTATCACCTTCCCATCTACACACACATGCACGCACACATACAGACACACATGATGGGGAATGTACTGTGTATGTTCATCTTATTGATTATTGAATAAAGTACTGTTTGGCCAGTGAGACAGCAAGTTAGACAGGACTAGGAGTCAAAGAGGATTCTGGGAAATGTAGTAGAGAAATGATGATCCAGGCAGAAAATGACAAAGCAAGGAGACTCATATGGTGCCATGTGAGCCATTGGCAAGAGAGGGTGCCAGTGGAAGGCATCCTCTATAAGTCTTATAAAATATATAGATTTATGATAATTAAGACTGAGCTAGCAGATGAGAAATCCTAGTCATTGGCCAAGCAACATTTGTACCTAATAGAAGTGTCTGTGTATTAATTTGGGCCCTAACTCAGGCAGGCAGCTAGCATAAAGCACACACGTGGCAGTGGGGCTCAGCGGCTTTTGGCAGAAAGATTTATCATAACACACACAAACACACACACACACACACACACACACACACACACACACACACATGCATGTACACACAAATGTGCACACACAAACACATGTGGACACATATGCCAATATACACACATGTGCATGCACACACACAACTCATGTGTTTACACACACATGCACACATTCATGTAAATGTATATATATATATGTATATATATATATATATACAATTAGATAAAACAAAATTTTTTAAGAAACAGCTACAATAGGCCATTTTTTATTCACTTATGGTAGTCTGTGGAATAGTGATGGGAGTCAGCACCAGAGATGCTCAAAGTCATCTTTGACGAGAGGGACATATATGTAAGGTACACTTTGACTGATTTATGGCTAGCCTTCCAGACAGACATCCAGACAGATGTACTGTGCTCAGAAAACACTAAGCCTCTCTCCTTCCTTTTCCACACCTCTGCCTTATTTCTTATGTGTTTCTTTGTTTATTGTCTGCCTCCCTTATGAGAATGTCCACTGCCTGAGAGGTAAGACCTTACACATACACAAACACTCCCACCCTCATTATAGCTGGCCTCTGGCTTAGGATAGGCCCTGAGTTCCAGGCCATGTGGGTGTTCGGCCCAGAGCTCTGCTGTCACAAGAAGGCCCAAGAGGAAGAAAAAGCTATCAGGCAAGAATCTTGTGCTTTCTTTGGGTAAACAGTACTGCCATTTCTACATGAGAAGCTTTTCTTTGAAGGAAATACCTACCTACTTCTGGCACAGTCTCTTTGGGCCAGCTCAGGCCTGTGTCTTGCTGGGATAGAGGCACCCCTGTCACCACACCACTCTTGCCAAATGTCATATTATTGAAAACTTTTAGGGAAACTTTTACCTAGGGGAGGGTGATACCTTTTCCCAAAGGCATAGAGCAGGAAGGGACAGGGGGCATTATGAAAAGAGAAGTGTAATTATTTATCTGAAGGTTTTTCCTGGGGTGCTGCACAGACTCAGTGTGACTGAAACTATTCCCATCACATTAATAATCGTAATAAAAAGGCTTTCACCTCCTATGACAAGAAGTTGCAAATCTAAATAATTTTATCTTCTCCTCTGAACATTTCCCAGGATGCAACAGTAGCTTTCAGGCAGACAGGAATTATTCACTATTCGCACAGAGCCTACTCACTTTCATAAATGACTTTGAGATAATATTTGTTTCATGCCTTTGGTAAATATATATATATATATATATATATATATATATCACTAAAGTGTTCAATTTTGTTGATGGAGCAGTTTAAACTTTATACAGCAATTTAATCCACTGCAACAGATAGAAAAAGATGTATAGTTATGCTGTGGCTAAAACATCGGTAATATCCATGCTCTCAAGCAGCATGTTAGAAGATTTATTATTACATAAAATGTCATAAAATCAAAGCACCACATCTCAATTAACCAGGAACAGAAATATTGAACTGCTCTCTCCTAAGTAATAAATATTAGTTCACTGAGTTTTCTAGTGCCTACAGGGGAGGAGTGTGGACAGCCTTACAGACATAAAGATGCTTTCTTGTGGAAATTAGCAAGCCATTTTCACTTGTTTTCAGAAATTCAAGTTTCAAGAGTCAATCAGCACTACAGAAAGACACAAATCCTAAACTGTAGGCTGGGAAGTCATGGAAGCTAATTATATCACTGTATTCTAAAGGCCTGGAGGACTAGAGAAAGTCAACAATCCACACCTTACTTTTCTCTATTGAGAACAGAATTGTCAGTGATGTGTTCAAGGCAAGACTAGAGCCTCTCCTTGCAGTGCTCTGTCATCTACAAGCTATACCTATCTATAGACAAATACTATCTGAGGTAGGCTCAAATGGATGATATCAAGTTTATAATGTTGCTCTAACAGCTATGAAAATGTCTATAGCAGTTCCTTCCAGAGAGTCTGTTTGCAGTAAGTATATGATAAATGTTGATAAAAGGGATAGATGCATGGATGGATAGACAAATACATAAATGGAGTTCTCAGGAATAAAACTACAGTTGCTTTCAATTGCTCTTTATCCTGGCCTACGCTACCTTTCCCTTCTGTCCCTGACAAGGACTAGCCTGGAAAATCCAGGTTTCCTAAGTCTTCAACATAAAAAAAGAGTGACTCTCCAGGACAGCACTCCAGGCTCTTTCCTAAATTTCTCATTTGTTTAATCTTGAACAGGAGATAAACTCTAATCTGTGTCCTATATGACTAAAATATCTATCAGGACTGCCAAGATAGCTCAACAGATAAAGATGCTTACCTTGAAAGATTGGTGATGTCATTTTGATCCCAGAACCCATATAAAGGTGAAAAAGAGAACTAACTCCACACAGTTGTCCTCTAATTTGCACATGCAAACTGTGGGACATACTCACCACACTCACTACACACACACATACACACAAAAAAAAAAAAACCAAATAGGTAAAATGTCTATCAGACTTCATCAGAAAACTCTATAAAATAGTTTGCACCTATCCAAATATGGAATTTTTAATTTTGAGTACTTTTTTCTGTGTGTGTTTTAAGACAGGTCATATATAAGAATATACATACATACATACATACATACATACATACATACATACATACCCAAGACTCCTGTCTCCCCCTCTTAAGTGCTGGATTACAGACACTTAGGCCACTGACTGACTTATATTTAGCTGGGTTCCTTTGTTCATTGCTAGACTTATATTGTTGGCTTCACAAGTAGATTAACATAAAAGCAAGAGCAGGGTTTGGAGAGATGGCTCAGCAGTTAAGAGCACTAGCTGCTCTTCCAAAGGGCTAGGGTTCAAGTCCTAGCACCCACATGGCAGTTCACAACTGTCTGTAACTCCAGTGCCAGGGAATCTGAGACTCCCATACAGAGATACATTCAGGCAAAATCCCAATGTGCATTATTAAATAAAAGCAAGAGCAGCTCTGATTGCTGGCACACTGTCTTCATTCCCCCCATCAGTACCTTGCATGATTTTACCTGCTGCCCTTGCTCACTTGTTATGTGGTGTGGTTATTTGTTCTCCATGCAAATTATCTGTGTGATAACAGTGTTGAATGCCTGCAATCCAAACAGTTCCTTAATGCTTCACTCCTTGTGTGTTATATCAGCTCTAGTACTGTTTCCCGTTTTATGTCCACATCTTCATCTCCCAACACAATTGTAAATCTTCATGTCAGAGCCACATCTTAAGCATCACAGAAAGCAGTCAATAAACCTATGTGATTTTACTTCAGCTTTGATTATTTAAAAGCTATCAAAAAGAAAAGGCTGCATACAAAGAAATCTCCAGTTGGGCAGTTTATTGAGCAGTCCGACTCTCTCTGAACTACTGTGTGTATTAGGAAATGGGCAGAAATGGAAGGAACCTGAGGGCATTGGCTCCATTTTTCATAAGGAAATTTCTTCCTTTCTTTCCTTAAAGGGTTACTCCTAGGACAGATTATATGAATGTCCACAATATAAAATATCTGCATTTTACTTTATTAAGATGGTAAAATGCTACAGTCCTAGTATTTGGAAAGACTGGGGAAGGAAGATTTCCATGAGTTCCAGGTTATCCTGGGTTACAGAGTAAGACCCTGTCCCCCTTATCCCTAAAAATCTAATTTCAATATCGTAACTATTTGAGTCACAAGCCCATGTCTGTATTACAATGAAATCCAGGCTGGGAAATAAAATGATCATATACTCAATAAATATTAGTGCTGATGGGCTGCTAAATACCATACTGAATTCAAGTCACACCAAAAGGAGTCCAGGTTAGATCCCATCTTTAAGCTGTCTACCCTCCAGTGAAGAATCAATGTATGATCTGATAGACAAAAAAAAAAGCACAACAAACTCACAAACCATTTACTGTTGTGAGCATATCCAGCCCAGTATAGAGCTGATAAAAACAGGGCATATCATGAGCTAGAATACTATATTGGACTTTGTCTGTGGGAGGCAGAAGCTGCTGGTGGGTCTACAGCACGTGAGCCACACAGTCACTTTTTATTTTGGACAAATGGCACTAAAAATGAGTGCAGGGAGAACTCAGGGGAAAGACCAGAAGAAGCACCCTCTTGAGAGGTTACTGTTGCCTGTAGAGAGAAAGCAGCACTGGACATGGAGAAAGAAACAGAGAGGGGGAGAGTCGTGAGTTAAGAGCTTTCCTACAGCTATGAAGTCAGTAGAGTAGACTTGATAAACAATTGGAAGTAAGCAGTGAGGACCTGGGGGAAGCTAAGGCTGCCTCAGTTGCAGACACAGGCAGACATGGATGACATCTTTGTGAAACAAAGTTGTAGAGTAGAAGCAGTACGCTTAGTTTTGGAATGCTGGGCACAATATCTCTAAGCCCTCATCACACTATGCACTGGTGTTCTTTTTCACTCACTGTCTTGTGGCTGACCATTGCATGGCATCCAGTTCATTCATTCAACAAGTACTGAACATCTACTACACAACATGAATACATCCATATATAAACAGGGTAGAGCAGCGGGGTGAAGATTTGCTTTAAATAAATTTATTGATAGCACACTCACCCAGTATCTAGATTCTGGTAGATGGAAGTGTAACAAAGGAACCAAAGTACAAAATGGTCCTGACAGGCTGGGATATGGATTAAGAAATTAAATTTAATAGGAAAACAGGGAAGAAATTCATCATGGGCTAGGAAGGTGTGATTTGACATGTATTCGTAAAGAAATAAATGTGAGATTTGATAGCACTTAAATTTAATACAATCTATATTAAGTCTGGGAACTTGGGACTTCATTCACTTAAAAATGAAATACAGTATTTAATAGTACATATTTTTCACATTGACATAGGCTACAAAATACTCTAAATTTCATGAGAATGTTCTAGTAGTCATTACAATGAACATAAATGTGGTGGGTAGGCTGTTCATATCTATCTACAAAGACCCCATTCAACTAATCAGGATCTTTTTCATTCATTATATAAAGTATATTTGACATAAAACTCCCTTTAAGGACATCATTCCACTTCCCAAACCACCAGTCAAGATGCTGGGACATGATCACTGAAAGGTAAATTATGCACAAATGAAGCCACACCCTGATGTTCCTGTTTGGTTCTAAGCATCTCAGATTAGGTGGCCACTGACACAGCCTAAGGTTTTAAGGTAAATTGTTCCCAGGATGGGGAAGTCCAGAAATCCTTCTCACTGAAGGATGTTGTAAAGATGCTGGTGAGTCTTCCCTGAAGCTAGGCTGAGACAAGCATCAATACCTGACTCCAGATACAGGAAGAGCTGTGCCATGAATAAGCCCTATGTGAGGTCAAAGGTGAATGACAGAGGAAGTTACAAACGACACAATAGGGAATTTGTCAGGGCAGCCGTGGAAATGACAGACCTGTGGGACATGGAACACGCGTGCCCTGGAGGTGCAAGACACTGCTGTCCTCTATGTAGAGTTGCTTTGCTTTTTTTTCAGTTCTAGAATAAAAATCATGTGTAATCAAGACAAGAAAAATCACCAGCAACATAAACACAGCCCATCTCGTAACCCAACGAGTGTCACCTCATGGTTGGCTGCTATATGTCATCAAATTCACTCATTCAACAAGTATTAAGCATTTAGCTCATAGCGTGAATATGTTCAGATACAAACAAGGTAAACCAGAGGGAAGAAGATTTGCTTTAAATATATTCTAGGACATTTGGCAAGTATAGTAAGGAACAGTTTGGTATCAACCTAAAGGAACCACAGGAATAGCATTTCTTTTTGAAAGAGGAACAAGAAGAAAATCCTCCTGCAAGGCCCAACATCCTGAAGGACACACCCTTCCCCAAAGTCCGGATGTCACATACTTTCCCACACCTCCCCCTGCACACTGAAGGATAAACCTTTCCCCAGCATCCTGACAGACACACACTTCCCCCAGCCTCCTGACGTTCTCTTTTCAGTCTTCAAAGACACTTTGAACAAAAATTAAAACATAGAAAGATCATTCTAGAAAAGAAAACTTAGAAACTAACACCAACTCAAGCTGACAGAGATGTATGGGAGATAGAAAGAGGAGGCAGAGAGCGTTTCCATTTGGTCAACTAGGAACATTCTGAGAACCAACAACGTGACAAACAATGTCATAATGTTAAAATATACATAACACTCATACATAGTGTTGGTTTTCAAAATAGAAAGAATTTTTTAGAGTCAGTGAACTGACCAGCTTGTCAGTTCTGACTGGTGCAGAAGCTGACGGGCTCCAGCTGAGAAGCAACCAGGTTGCTTATTTTAATTCCCTTGAAAAGTTGATTGTCATCCTTGGCTCCTCGGTGGCTTTAAAGAGCTGCCTTGGATGGTAGGAAAGGCCGGAGACAGTAACTGAAATCAACTGTGTGCCAGATTTTCCACTCACACACATCATACAATTTATCTCCTGCTAACTGAACTGTAAAGCTTTTTCCATTGAGATTTGGGGCTAAATTTAAAATTAGTGGACTTTTTCAAAATTATTTTGTCAACAAAGTAAAAACAGGCCTCTCAGTCATAATACTTTTCAAAGCAATTTCTACCATTAATTCACATTGTGGGTCTAGGTAATGAAAAATCATTAATGCTATTATTTTGATCACCAGGAGTGCTAGAATAAATGACTCTCAGACTTTAGGACTGGTCAACTTAAAAGACTGGAGTAACCCAGAGAAGCTCATCAGATCCCTGCTGTCACAGAGCTCTGAGAACATGATTATTAGCATCATGCTGAGGTAAGAAAGCAGTGACACAAGAGACAGGCAAGGCTGGGAAAGCAGAGCAGCAAGGCCCTCTGCAGCAAGAGTTTATAGTGCAAGCCCCTCTGCAGTCAGAGTTTATAGTGCAAGCCCCTCTGCAGTCAGAGTTTATAGTGCAAGCCCCTCTGCAGCCCGGAGTTTACAGTGCAAGGCCCTCTGCAGCCCAGAGTTTATAGTGCAAGGCCCTCTGAAGACAGAGTTTACAGTGCAGGGCCCTCTTCAGTCAGAGTTTACAGTGCAAGGCCCTCTGCGGCTGAGAGTTTACAGTGGTCCTGAGTGTCTGCAGTCCGATGAGTGGATAGGAGGACTGAATTTCAATTAAGGGCATAGGAATGTTGTGAGCAGATAATGGGCTCCTACTTCTGCACACCTCTGTTGTGGTTTGAGTGTGACGTGTCCCATAGCCTCATGTGGTTGAGCAAATGGTTCACAGATGACAGCCATTGTGAGGAGGTTGTGGAGACCTTGGGAAGTGAGGCCTTGATAGAGAAAGTGGGCCACTGAAACAGTGTGACTGAAGGTTGCCAGCCCTACCCTGCTTCTTGATCTGCAGTTCAAGAGCTGTTCCCACCACCACCATCCTTCTCTGCCAGGATGGACTGAATCTTCAACCAGGAGCCAAAATACACCTCCCTTCCTTGACTTACTTCTTGTCAGGTAGTTGATCACAAAAATGAGCAAGTAATTAATATGGTATTAATATAAAAAAACAGCCTTTACACATACACAAATAAACATACCCAAGTAAATAAGTAGAAACAAAAATGTTTACTAACGAGCAGGCAAAATGGCCTAGCAGGTAAAAGTGCGGGCCATGAACCCTGAAGACCTGAGTTTGATCCCTGGGACACACGTGGTGGAAAGAGAGAACTAATTCCCAAAAATTGTTCTCTGGTCTCCATACATAGTTGATGGCATGTGAGCACCCATATACACACAAATAAGTAAAATAAATATAAAAATTAAATAAATGAACAACAGTGAGATTTTATGTACTTTACCCTGCAGAATCACTTTCACTAGTGTGCTTCATGACTAGTAGGTGTGCTTGGTGTCACTGTCCTGTGGATTCAATTCTCACACCACAAGAAAAAAGTAAAAGTCACCCCCTTGGAATAGAACACCAACTAAATGTCCCCATTGTTTCTGAAGTTCAGGACCCCAACACACACACACATACACAAGCTGAAGGTGGAGAATGGGCTACTGATAAGTCACTAAACTATCTGTTAACCAAGATGAAAACACCAAGGGGAAATGGCCCTGTGGCCTACTGTGAAGACTTTATAGGCCTTAGAAGACTACAGCCATAAAAGAAAGCAAGAACTGAATCTTGGGCTGCAGAGTTGGGTCAGTGGTGAAGAGCACTTGGTCCTATTGTGGAAGACCTGATCTTGGTTCCCTGCACCCATGTGACAGCTCACAACTGTCTATAACTCCAGCATCAGGAGATCCAAGGCCTTTACTAGCCACCTCCAGCAACTGCATTCATGTGCACATACCCCCAACACAGACATACATGAATATATATAATTGATAATAAAAACAAGTCATTTTAGCACTAAAACCTTTTATCCATTTTAAATGTTGTTTTAATTTCACTCACAGAGCACAGTGTAATAATATATGCTTGTGAAGTATAATGGTCAAATCACATTAGGTAACATTTTAAGTTTGTGATCTGTCTGAGTCCTTAAACTCTTACAATACAATCATTTCCCACATGAGGCCTGAGGAAGTATAGGACATTTGATGCAAATATAATTCACATAGCTTTGATCCACTGAGTCTCTACATCTCAAGATCTGATGCTGTCTGTGTACCACCAACAAAATGACTCATGGACAAGAACGTTTTTTTATTTTTTCTTTGTTTGGTATTTTTATTGGACAATTTCTGTGAAGAACTAAAAATTAAAATATCTGGAGGAAAAATAAGTAGAAAATAACATTTTTAAGATACGTTTCCTCTGGAATTTTAAAATAACATCTATAGTATTCCCTAATCAAAAAAAAAAATACTAAAATAAAAAAACTGACTTATTTTTCCATATTCATGAAAATCTCTCTGGGGGAAATAGTTAACTGTGCCTGGCAGTGTTTTTAAAAACTTCCAAAGCTCTCAGCACACATAAAAGAACTTATTCAAATAGAGCGCCCTCCCACAATTCTCCAAAACTGTGATTATTTCCTTTCTGTCTTCCTATGCTTTAATTAGTTGTTCTAAAGGATGACAAAATGTGTGAGATAAAATACAGTTATCTAAAAACAAGCACTAAACAGAATTTAACCATTTGTAACTATTAAAGGTGACAAAATCATCATCAAAAGCTGAAAACAGACGGCTGTGGTGGCACATGTCGGTAGGATTTACTGAAGGAGGCAGGAGAATCAGGAGTTCAAGACCAGCCTGGGCTACATTTACACACACACACACACACACACACACACACACACACACACACACACACACACGAGCGCCGCGGCCGCGCACAAACACACGAAAGAAAGAGAGAGAGAGAGAGAGAGAGAGAGAGAGAGAGAGAGAGAGAGAGAGAGAGAGAGAAACCGAAAACAATCCAGATTCCTCCTTGGCCTCTTTTCAGGTGTCACACCATTGCACCCGACTCACCTCACCCCATTTCTCAGAGCCCACAGACTCACCTCACCCCATGTCTCAGAACCCAAGCACACTCTGCTTCCCACCTGGCCTCAGTCCTCTCTTCATCTACAGGGAAGGTTACTAGCTGAAGAGCCACTTTTCTGGGGGATTTCGCTTGGTTGACCTCTCCCTGCCCAGCTGCACCAACCCAGCCCCAAGGAGCTCAAGCCTCTGCCGTGGTAGCTACCAGAATGCAGATGTCCACACCTAGCTTCTGCCATGGGACTCTGAGCTCTCCAAGGACACTTCAGACATCCAACAAAATCATGATGTGGGTATCCATGCAGTAGATGCTGAATGAGTGCCCCACTCAGAAGACCCTGGAGATCTCTCTAGTCAAGATACCATGTGGCCACCCTCTTAAGAACTTCTTCTGTCCAAACACAGCAGCGAGAATAAAAAAGGGGCGGTGATATGCGAAAGTGGTGACCAGACTCAGAAATGAGTTAAACCTTTCAGAAACTGAAGATGGAAGAGAAAAACAAAGTGGGGTGAAAGACTGGGCCCCTAACCTGGAGCATATAACCTCCAGGGAGATGGCTGCAGCTGAGGAACCCTACAGCTGCCAGGAAGCATGTCCACTTCGTGCAGCCCAAGGATGGGAATGAGATGAGACTGCTTCCCTCTGGACAGTCAGGTGCCCCATGGTGAGTCTGCCAAGTACTAGCTGAGTCACCAAACCCTACCTACGCCCCAGTTCCTCATGATAAGATAAGATAAGATAAGATAAGATAATGACCCTCCTGGGGTCATTAGAGTGAAAGAAGTGAGTTTATGTAATGTGTAGACTCAGCACCTGCCTTGTTAGAAGCACAGACTGTTACCACCCCAGTTTCTTTATTACTATTACTATCATTATCATTGGTTGAAGGATGATAATAAGGTTGATAATGCCCATTCTATCTCTTGCTCTAGCAGCTTCTGTGGCACTGAGGGCTTGGGTGGCAGAAAGACCTGGGCCTGGCCTGTGGCTACAAACTGAACTAAGATGTCCTTGGCAATAGGGCTGACCATGTCAAGCTTTGGAAATCCCAGGAACAAGAAAGTCTAGGAGACTGGGGGTCAGACAAGTAGACAGAGGTGTTCCCAGCCACAGGAATAAAAATGGAAAGAGTGTGGGTGGACAGGGAAGGGCAATCCCAACATAGACTGGGATAGACCAGCACATAGATCACCCAGAGAAAAGACACAGTGTGTCCTCAGCACCGGCTCCATCATCCCCTGAACGAACTGCTTCTCCTGGTCCCGATGTCCGTCGAGTGTCTTCTAACTGTAGTTGAAAAGGCAGTTTCCTGCTGAACATAACTCACTGGCTCACCACCAGGACCTTCCAAGAGACCCTGAGTGAGCATCCATGAGCAGCCAGGCTATGTCTGTGTTGTAAGTGAGTGGTGATCAGAGACAAAAGCCTCAATCTAGAAGATAATCTGGAGGACTTCAAAACAAATAGATCACACTGCTGTTAAATAATTAAAACTCTTCTGGAGCCAAGCATGGACTTCCAGTACTAAAGAATGAAGCAGGAGGGTCAAGAATTCAAGGCCAGCCTTAGCCCAGCCTGGACTATATGAGACCTTGTCTCAGAAAAACTAACTAAATAAACAATCTTGTTCTGCTTTTACCACCACCAAGGGAAATTAATAAATGGCAACCTTCGGAGTGCTTAGTCAACTGTCCAAATGGAAATGCAACTGAGTATAAAATTCTTGGAGCCAAGAATGCTAATCAAAGACTCTCTTTTAAAGAAAATGTGTGAGATTCATTTTAAAATAAACCATTGGTCGTGCAGGAGAAAATGTACTCTCTGTGAAATTACATGAGATGAATACAAGTCACCCTGACCTTTCAGCCCCAAGGAAGATCAGAGTGCTGCCTCTGAGGCCACAGCCGGTCTGTCTTTGATCTGTCTGGTAAATGTCACCACACTCAATGAGGGAAAACTAATTCAGGGTGTGGGCAGAATTACAGTGAGGCTGGGTGTGAAGACATGCCCCCACCTCCAGCTTCCCTTTCTGTGTCCCTCATGCTCTTCCTCTGTCTTCCCCATCCTAAGCACTGCACCTGCCTCCTCTTCCAGCTCCTCCAGCCCCTAATGGTGCCCAGACAAGGACCTGTTCTTCTACCTGCCAGTTTTAATAGAATCCTTAATCTTATATGGCTAAAGTGTCACAAAACCAAGGTGGTGTGGATCACCCCTGCTACAAACACATGGGAATCCAGGCAAACCATGAACTCCAAAGTTCCTTTCAGAGCTCAGCTCAAAAGACAGATGGTCTTGGCTCTTTTGAGAAGAGAGGCTTGGGATTTAGGGTTTGGGGAGCTAGGAACTAAGATTCAAGATACCTCTCCCTCCCCCCTCCCCTCTCCCTCCCTCCCCCCCCTCTCTGTGTGTGTGTGTGTGTGTGTGTGTGTGTGTGTGTGTGAGCCTGTGTGTGTGTGTGAGAGTGTGTGTGTGTGTGTGTCTATGTGTGTGTGTGTGTGTATGAGCCTGTGTGTGTGTGAGAGTGTGTGTGTGTGTGTGTGTGTGTGTGTGTGTGTGTGTGTATCCACACCACTATGTGTGGGTACTGTCATAAGCCAGCAAAAGGTATTAGATTCCCTAGAGCCAGAGTTACAAGCAATTGTGAGACGCCTGATGTGGGTTCTGAAACCAAACTAGGTCCTCTGGGAGAGCAGCAAGTACTGCTGAGTCATCTTTCCAGCCTTGGGACTAGGCAATGTCACAGGTAGAACACTGGATAAACCTAAGATGATTTCCCAGGTTCAAAATCTTATAAGTTATGCAGCTTTATCCCACAGGAAAAGAGATATCTAAAGGGGCAAAGATTAAAAAGCACACATTGGAATGGACTCTGAAGTCCGGAAGAGCTATGAAACTCAGTCCTGTTCATGATTAGCTACAGATCTGAGCATGCTCAGTGACCGCTCCTACAGATAGGAAAACAATACTAACAGCTGTTGTGCTGTTAAATGAAAGTGTGCTGTAAAGTGTATGGTAGAACATACTAAGTATCTGCTCGAGATTTTGAGCATCGCTTTTTTATTTAAAGATTTGATTTTTTAGTTATGTGCACATTATGAGTATGGGTAAGTACATCTGAGTGCAAATGCCAAGGGAAGCCAAAAGAGGGCACCAGATACCCTGGAACTGGAGTTGTTACTGGTGGTAAATCTCTCAATGAGGGTGCTAGGAACCAAACTCAGGTCCTCTACAAGAGCAGTAGGTGCTCTTAACTGCTGAGCCATCTCTCCAGGCTCTGACCCTTTTTTTTTTAAGTGGGACACTATGTGCAGCCATTCTGTGATGCGGGGGGCCACAGGCAAACCTCAATGTCTTTACTTACAGACACAGAACTTCACACTCCAAACAGGCGGGCTGAACCTGCTCAACCCCCAGGTGTCTTATAAAATGAAGATAACAGCTCCCTTGTGAAACTGTTGTGAAAATGACACTATACAACATGCATAAAGAGCTTTATATACTGCTTGGCACTCAGGAAGCCCTTATTTAGCAGTGGGTGCTAGTATTTTTAGACATAATTTGCTATACCCAGTTGAACTGGCAGGCAAAGTATAATTAAGCAAAGGTCATTCTGTGACCTTTGGAATATTAAGACACTAAGAGGTGAGTTTTAATTTGTAATTCTCTCCAGGGTAGAAATATGTGTTTATAGCTGCATGCCCCATACTTTGTCTGTTAGCTGATATTGCCTTGCCCATATAAAAAGATGTACTGACCCGCCTCGTGTAAAAGGCACAGCAATTAAAAATAACTACAAACACTTTAACATGTGAACTTGTCCTGTGTTAAATTGAAATGGGAGCTCAACGGGGAATCACTAAGATGGTTATTCTGAGCTGAATGGGATGTGTCAGAAGAGGTCAGATGAGTCTTCACATTCCATTTAACGTAACACTCTGCCACAACCACCGTCACCAGTGTAGTGGCCCGTTTCTCTTTTGTATTTAATCACTTGGGGATCTGTTTTAGCAATGCAATAGAAGAGAGGTGAGGTGACTATAATCTCTGAGTTTTGTTATTCCGATTTAATTAATGTATTAATGTTAAAGCCACTCATTCTAAAGTGGTTCACTGAAGCATTCTCCTGACTCCCTACACAAAGGACCAAGTGAAAGGTGTGGTCATGTGACTCCGTTTAAGATGATGACTCTCTAAATGTGTAGCCAAGCACCAGTGGATGGCCACACACCCACAGTCTATGAGCAACATTAGCTGGCCTTTATGGGTTATGAGAAAGACACAGCGACAGAGACAGAGACACAGAGAGAGACACAGAGAGAGGAACAGATTGTTTGCTTTAAAAATGGGTCTTACCCCAGCCAGAATGACTAAAATCAAAAACACCAATGACGGTCTATGCTGAAAAGGATGTGGAGAAAAGGAACACTCCTCCATTGCTAGTGGGAGTGCAAACTTGTAAGACCACTTTGGAAGTCAGTATGGTGGTTGCTCAGGAAAATGGGAATCAGTCTACCACAAGATCCAGCAATTCCTCTCTTGGGCATATACCCAAATAATGCACATTCAAACAACAAGGACATATGTTCAACCATGTTCATAGCAGCATGGTTTGTAATAGCCAGAACCTGGAAGCAACCTAGATGCCCCTCAACTGAAGAATGGATAGAGAAAATGTGGTACATTTATACAATGGAGTACTACTCAGCGGAAAAAAGCAATGGAATCTTGAAAATCAGAGGCAAATAGATGGAACTAGAAAAAAAAAAACATCCTGAGTGAGGTAACCCAGTCACAAAAGACAAACATGTTATATACTCACTCATATATGAATTTTAGACATAGAGCAAAGGATTACCAGCCTACAATCCTCATTACCAAAGGAACTAGGAAACAAGAAGGACTCTGCATGGACCCCAGAAATGGGAAGGGACAGGATCTCCTAAGGTAATTGGGAGCATGAGGAGCCCTCATCCAATGGCTGGTGGAAGCAGAGGCAGACACCCACAACTATACACTGAACTCTGGAACCCAGTTGCAGAGAGGGAGGAATGAAGATCAAAGGGGTCGGGACCAGGCTGGTGAAACCCACAGAAACAGCTAACCTGAACAAGGGGGAGCACATGGACCCCAGACTACTGTCTGGGAGGCCAGAACAGGAATGATCCAGGCCCCTGAATGTGGATGTCAATGAGGAGGCCTCGGCACTCTACGGGGCCCCTGGTAGTGGATTAGTGTTTTTCCCTGATGTAAGAAGGGACTTTAAGAGCCCATCCCAAATGAAGGGATGCTCTCTCAGCCTGGACAATTGGGGGAAGACCCAGGCCCAGCCCAGGATGATGTGGTGGACTTTGGGGAGCCCCTATGGAAGGCTCTACCCTCCC
Source organism: Cricetulus griseus (assembly GCF_003668045.3). NCBI lineage: Eukaryota > Metazoa > Chordata > Mammalia > Rodentia > Cricetidae > Cricetulus > Cricetulus griseus. Next base: position 246,401,543 of record NC_048596.1, on the reverse strand, counting down.
TGGGGAGTGGAAAGGGAATGGGGTGGGGGTTGGGGGGAGAGGAGGGAGAGGGAGAAGGGATTGACTTGTGAAGCAAGCTTGTTCCTAATTTGAACTAAGTATTAAAAAAAGAATGGGTGCTACCTAGCAAGGACACTCCTTGAACTTTACAGAGATAGGGAGCCAACTACAAAAGGCAATAGGCAAGGGCCTCTGTGCAGGATGGAATCTATTATGCCAAAGGAGAGACAAACAGGTACCTTAAAGCCAGAGCCCAAATCAGATTGCCTAGTTCATGCTGCAAGGCGGAAGAAGAGGCAGGACCAAGGATAAGTAGTAAGTGGGACAGGCCCCGGAGTGCCATAAATCCTTCTCTGTGGCCAGTCACTAATTCTGGCTAAGATAAAGCACATAGGCAGCCCCACCATGCTTAATGGGCAAGGACCTAAGAGAGGTAAAAAGTTTTGCAAATATTATGTGCTTCTTTTTTATAGTGATGGAAAGTACATCTTGAACACATACCTGTTCTAGGCATTCAATTTCTAGCACTAGAAGGCAAAAACGCTGATGGTAAATTTTATAACACACAATTTGCATACAAAAATATATATATGTAAGATGTCTGAATTAGTCTAAAAGACAAGCTGCTTTAAAAGGATGGAAATAACACAAATTACTCTGCAAAAATGACACTTGCTAACATATAGCTCAACCCATACAACTCTCCTATTAATTCAGTATTTTTAAAAAAAAGCAGAAACCATAAATCGTACCCCTAAAACACAGCTCCACAAGGTACCAAAATTACATCTCATGATGGCGCATAATTACAGCACTTTCAAACAGCATTAAAGAATGTGTCAAAAGCAATGAAAAATGTCATTTTTTCCACTGACAGATATTAATTGCTCCATGTTGAAAATCTTTTGAACCATCGCTGATAAGTCTGGGAAACTGCAAGGAGAGAGGGACCAATGACCGGCAAAGCTCCTGCAGCCTAAGGGAAGGCGATGCCTCCAACAGGATATATATGATTAAAGTTTCTAAGTCACTGCTGCAACATTGGGGGGGGTGCTGAGGAGGAGCTGCCTCCAGCAGGTCTAAAGTGTTATTAATCTCTGGGAGCATTGCATAATTGGAATTTAAAATTCCGCCCTGCTCCTTTACAAATTGCCTTTGTTAAGGCAGAACTGGACAGTTCTGAGAGAACCTTGAAGGCAGGAGGGCACATGCAAAAGGGAAAAGAGAAGCCCACATCTGGTGTGGTGACACAAACCTGTCATCCCAGTACTCAGGATGGGAGCAGGAGGAACAGGAAGTGAAAGCAGTCTGGGCTATAGGAGATGCTGTCTCCATTAAAAAACAGCAAACAAAAACCTAGAGTATGTCATGGTTTTATTTGTAAGTTCATTACAATAAAGTGCTTTTTCAAACTAAAATAAATAAAATTTAATTGTTGACAGTTCTGAAGAATTCTAATAAAAATGTAAATATAAAAAAAAATTTTTAAAAATAAATAAATAGAGAACAAGTGTGAATCACAATTGAATTCTACTTGTGGTTAGAGAAGAGTTTGTTCCCCCCGTACGGCTGTTACTAGTGTCAATTAGTCTTACTCTTTTAATTCAGAGATAGTGAATTTTTTTTTTTTTGGTTTTTTGAGACAGGATTTTTCTATGTAGCTTTGGAGCCTATCCTGGCACTCACTCTGGAGACCAGGCTGGCCTCAAACCCACAGAGATCCGCCTGCCTCTGCCTCCTGAGTGCCGGGATTAAAGGCGTGTGCCACCAATGCCCAGGATATCAAGATAGTGAATTTTCAACAGCAGGTTTAAGAACATGGCCATGCATGGCTGCTGCAGTGAGCTAGAAGCCATCACAGAGTTCATGAAACAGCTGTTCTCAAGAGAACCTAGGTGAGTCACTCTAGACACCACCAAGGTCAGTCAGGGATACATGCAGAGAGCTTGCCTTTTAAAACTTAAACAAGTAATAAATAAGATTAAAAATAAATGTAAGAGCAGAAATTGTGAAAAATAAAACATATAGAAAAATTAAAGACAGATATTACACTGGTTAAGGAAAACATCAATTGCCAGCACAAAAAAAAAATATTTCAAGGAATAATTTCTAAATGTTTACTACATTTTTATTTATTGATTTTGTGTACATGTGGGGCAGGGAGACACACATGCCACAGAGTATATAGAGGTCAGAGGACCACTTGCAGGAACAGGTTCCCCACTTCCAGCATGTGGGTCCCTGAGATAAAAGTCACATCTTCAGACTTGGAGGCAGGCACCTTTACACACTGAGCCATCTCACTAGTCCAACATTACTATTTTTTAAAAAAGGATAATGAACACTTTTGTACCAATACATTTCAAATTAAACTAAGGTGTACTTGAAAATATAACTCATCGAAGGTAGCAAAACTGAGAGTATTAAGATGGAAAGTGTTTGCTGCTTTTGCAAAGGCCCATGGTTTAGATCTCAGCATCCATAACTGCCTGTAACTCCAGCTCCTGGGGATTCAATGCCTTCTACTCGCCTCCAGGGGCACCTATACTCGTGCACACAACCACCACACACACACACACACAAAAAAAAAAAATAGAATTAATCCTATTTTAAAAGACAACACAACAAAAATAAGGACACAACATTTAAAGTAGGAACTTGAAAAACAACACAACAAATAAACAAACAAAAAGAACATTACCAAAAACCATTCCAAAAGACAAATAGAAACATACTTGACTCCACTAGCCACCAAGAAAACACAACTTAAAACCCAAATGAGATCTTATTATTCATACACTGGAATCACTAAAAACTTTAACTGGCAATAACAAATGTTGGTGAAAATGTAGCCATTCCCTCAGGGGGTCACACACAGATGGCTGACAGGAGCAGGACTTGATGTAGATCACACACCGATGACAGGAGCAGGACCCAATACAGACTCTATAGACAGGGCATGGCAAAGCCTTCAAAGATGAAAAAAGCAGATCTCATGGTACAGAATTGAACAGAAATGTTTTCCAAATAGAAATAGAAAAACACCCACACCTGCATTACACTTCCAGCTTCAGCTGGAAACAAACCAGAAGTCTCTGAGGAAGGCATGATATGGGGAGTGTGATCACACAAGGAAGAGGACATGACTAGACTCACAAATAAGGTCCACATATACCCATTCCTGGAAGGCTTATGATGCAGTTTATGGCTTAGTTTTCAATATTCAAGAACAAAAAAGGTTAATTTATGATGACATAAGTCCAGTCCAGATAGTGGTTTTCTTCCCAGGTTGAAGCCTGGATTGGTGCATCAGGCCTCTGATTGCCTCCCGAGCACACACAGCCGTCCATTCCACCTATGAAGATTCACCCAGGTGCTGTAGCTTAAGATACCTTTAAGCACCCTTTGCAGGAATGCTATATCAATAAAAAGCCTATATTTTAAAAGTGACTGTGGATCAGTGTCTGTGTATACCCAGAAGTTAGAGAAGGAATTATCTCAGGAGAGTTATATGCTGAAAGGAAAAAAAAATCTCAGGATAGCTATGCACTTTGTTGGAATTGAGAACAGGACACATGAAAAAGGTGTAGCAAAGTGACCAAGTGACCTGTGTCTACATGAACAGGAGGAGCATTCATTAGAAGTCTGATGATTTGTGCCTTTATAATGTTTTGTTCCAGAGGCCACTATTTAAAGCCATGCTCGGCCACTGGATGTAAGAAATTAGAAATGTAAATAACTGTTAGTCCAAAGTGGCTTTTAAATCTTCTAGTAATAAGGAATCCAATAGCATGCAGACAGCATCCGCAGAGAATAGCTTTACATCCATCAGCTTAGTTTGGGTCTAATAGCCTCTGTGTCTTACTGGCATGCTCCTAAGGCTGTTGTCTCGGTGGCATGGTGCACCAATTCAGGGCCATTCAACCACATTGACATTTTTTTATAAAGCTGTAACAAGATTAATTTTTTAGTTATTTCAGCATGGAAGTATCCATTGCACCTAAGTTCTAATATTGATTTCCAGAGTCAAATAAGCAATCTTTCCTCTAACCTATTACTTTGCCTTGAACGTGACTAAAATGTCTCAAGTTACACTGATTCATACCCTACACTGTATCACATCATGCCAGAGACACTAATAATCTTTAGCCATTACAAGATGTTCCATTAACAAATCTGACCTCATCAGTGTAACCTTAATTAAGAAAGTATCACTAAAGACTGCAAAGCCTAATTATTAACACAACTGTACAGAATTCAGAACAAATCCAGTTACCGTCCCATCACACTTTCAGAGAGCTAAACACTGAGCTGGGAGGAAGGTGCCCACTTGTAAATCACAGAGCTAACTATATGTTAGACAGTGAACCACGGGAAAGGTTGCAGAGGTGAACAGACCATAATGAGGAAGAATTTTGCTCTCAAGAGTTCACAGAGCAGAGGATAAAGACAACGGGACATTATCAAGGGCTCTATTGCAACCCAAGACATGCTGCTGTGAAGTCACCTCCTGCTATGGGTGCTATGGAAAACTGGGGAGTATTCTAGGAACATACAAAGAGACATAGAAAAAACTTCCAATCAGGAAAATGCGTGCATGTCCCTGGGGGTGTGCAGGAATTCAGCAGAAGATGAAGTCAGAATGAGAGGGAGAAGGTAGAGAAGGAATTTCATCAGGAGAGTTTTCAGCCCATTGCTCTGGCACAGCTTTTGGAGGGAGGAGCTTGGGAGAAAATAAAGAAAGAAGGTTGTGGTCATTCACATGCAATGGTTTGAATATGAAATCTTCCACAGGCTCATAGATTTAAATACCCCAGCTCCAGATGAAGGTTGGCTGTTTTGGAAGGTCATGGAACCTGTAGGAGGTAGAGGAAGTGGGTTGGTAGGGACATAGCTCAGGGTGTTATACCTCACTCCACTGCCGGACCTCTCTCTGCTTCCTGGCTTCTGACACAACCAGATAAGCTGCCTCACACTCCTACTGACAAACCTTCCTGCCCTGGTGGGCTGTACCCTTTCTTAAAATGAGCCAAAGGAAGCCCTCAACCCTTCAGCTGCTTCTTGCCACGTGTTTGATCACAGCAATAAGGAGAGAACTAATGTATAGTAAGAAGGTAGAATCCATGAATTGCTCTACTTAGATGCAGAGATGGGGTGACAGAAAAGACCAGGTTGTTTCAGCTGTTAGCAGGGACCAAATGGTGGCTGGTGACCAGGAAGACATTAGAAAAGAGGTTGAACAAAGAATCTAATCACTGTAAGATAGAAACTGAACATCTACCCACAGCTGCCTCTCCCACCATCCTGACCACATGCACATCTACAGATAGGCATTATCTGGAAATGGGAACCATGTGGGGACATCTGTGTAGAAAAGGGAACCAATTCCTGGAAGATACCATTGTAACATATGAATGGTTTACAAAAGTATTTTCTCGGCGACTGAAGCATCAGATGGCTCAGTGTTTAAAAGCATTTGCTGCTTTTCCAGAGAACATGGCTCCCAGCACTTACATCAGGTAGTTCAAAACGGAGAGAGATCTAAGTCCAACTACATGGAGCTCTAGCGTCTCTGGCTTCGTCAGGCACCTTCGTCCATGTACACAGACATTCACACACTCTTTTAATTAAAGACAAAATGAATTTCTTAATTATTCAAATTAAGTAATCACTATCAGGGTTTTTAGAAGAGTGTACCATAGGACTGGGAATAGAGTTCAGTGGTATGTGTGAGGCCCTAAGTTCAGTCACCAGCACTGAAAGTAAATAATTTTAATCTTTTTTAAAGATTTATTTTTATATTTTTAATTATGTGAATGTGTGTCTGTATGTGGATATGTGCATGTGAGTGCAGCCACCTGTGGAGACCAGAAGAGGGCGCCAGATTCCTTGAAGCTGAAGCTATAGGCAGTTGTGCATGGCCATGTGAGTGCTGAGAATTGAATTCAGGTCCTCCCAAAGAGCAGCAAGAGCTCTTAACTACTGAGCTATCTCTCCAGCCCCATGAGTCAATTTTTCATTATTATAAAACAGTCAAATATAACTACCATATTTGTGCTTGGAGGAATCAAGACAGAGATTTTGCATGGTTAAAAATATGGATCTCAATCTAAACTAAAAAAAAAAAACTAAACCAGTGTTGAGTGTGGAAAGCAATTCAAAATGCTAGAGGCTGTGTGTGTGGGATTTAGTGGAGGATACATAGCAAAGATGGTAGGTTACTGCAAGAAGAAGTCACAGTTGTTTTCATGAATGGGGGCACCAAATAAAGTATGCTGTTATAACTAATTTGTGGTGTGTGTCAGGCCCTAAGTTTACTTCCCACATAGAAAAAATTGGAAGAAAAAGAAAGAGGCAGGACATTAACTTGAGTTTGAGGCCATCCTGAGTGAGCTACATCATGAGTTCCCAGCCAGTCTGAGCTACAGAATAAAATCCTGTCTCAAATTAAAAAATAAAAAGTAAAAAGAAATAATTGCAGCAAATCTCCATTGTCCGATAAACAAACCTCCAGACAACCTTTCCCTTCCCTGCTCATATTAAATTAAATTACTATTCTAATTTGGAGGCTTAATTAACATTTAACTACTCTTGGTTTAAAATGCACTTGAGATTTAAATACTGAAATTAGACCCATTTCTTTTTTCTCTCTCTCCAAATTATATGCCCAGAACATCTTTCCTCAGATAAATATCAATCCCCAGTCAGCAGCCCGATGCCCTTCTCTATGCTTCCAAAGCATTTCAGGGCCACATCCACCTTTCTCTAACAAGTTATATGCTTCATGAGAAAACCAAGGGATTACACACACACACACACACACACACACACACACACACACACACACACACACACACATTCACACACGCACGCACACTTTTATGCCTCTTCTCTGAGAAGCATATTCACAACATTGACCATAAACTATTATAAAGAAAGTGACCCAAAAACACATCCGGTGTGCATGGAATGAATACTTAGCTATTTTGCACTTTCAATATCACAATAGAATGAGAAATGAGGGCAGAGTCAGTTAGCCCTCCTCCTTTCCTCTCCTTCCACTCCCTTCTAGTCCTACTACCTTCTTCAACTTTTCAATCTTCAGGGTTCTGCTGTCAGGTCAGATATGAGGGAAAACTGTATTGGAAGAAGGCGGAACAAATCCAGAAAGGCAATGTGGTTCGAATGTGATGTGTCCCCCACAGATGCATGTATTTGAAAACTTGGTCCCCAGATGGTGGCTCTGTTTTGAAAGGCTGTGGCACCTTAACAAAGGTCATCCATCACTGGCCTGGAGGTCAAAAACCTGGCCCACTTCCTGTCTACTCTCTGCTTCTGGGTTACAGTTGTGATGTGACCAGCCACTTTGTACTCCTGATGTCATGTCTTCCCTGTCATGATAAACTGCATTCCTTCTTGAAGCCAGGAGCCACAATAAGCCCTTCCTTTCCTAAATTGTTTTTTGCCTGGTATTTTGTACAGCAAAGAAATAGTCAGATGGGCATTATTAGTTGTTAATAATGGTTCAAACTTCGGTGTTCCTAATTCAGGGAACAGCCCTAGCTAACAACATCTCCTCTCATAGGTACTTCTCTTTTCTCAACCCTCTCTCCACTCTGCAAAAGTGTTTTCTTATTCATTTTAGTGCAGTTCCATTATTAGAAAAATGCTAAGTAGCAATAATTGTGCTTCTAAATGATAACCTCAGGGTGAACCTGGCAATAAAGTCTAAAAGGAATTTGTTTATTCTCCCAACTAAATTTTAGAAATTAGGCAGGCAGCATCCCTCAGAGCCCCTGCTTAAGAAATGTGCTTATCCCTTTTGTCTCGAACCTAAAAAATAAAACTTCCTAAGTGACAAACTCACTCATCTGAAAGTTACAGAGCAATACACTAATTAGGCGTAGAACTCAGGGTTAGCTAGCAAACCCTGACAAACTGAAACTATGATAAATTCCAGACATGCTGGGGTAAGAAGTGCAGAGTGAAGCATGTATGGAAGCCATTAGTCAGTAACTCAGCCCAGCACTCCTCCAAGGCTTCTGTCCTGAGAGGGTGTTCTCCATGACACCCTGAACAATGGCAGCCTTCAAGGCTTACTCCAAAGACAGACTGAATTATCAAGAACTTTGGGGCCAGCAAAGGAAGAATGATATGATTCTTTTATGTAAGAAAAATTCCATTGTTTCCTGTTGTTTCTGATGTCATCTCCATCTAACTGGACATGGGCACAGTCTGTCCTACTTGCTGGATCTTTTGGAAGTATAACAGTCATGTAGGATAGCCACACATTTTTAGATAACCAAATTTTTGCCTCATACCCAAAAGAATAGGTTCTGGATCCACAATGCCATCTCCTCACACTGCTCTTTAAAATACTTTATATCAGTGTTGTTGCTATTAGTCTACAGTGCTTAGGAATTCTACAGAGTGCTCAGCCTCTGCCCTGGCTTGAGCACTGAATCCTCTCCACACTTAATGCTATGCACATAAAGTGGGTGACATCATATTCGAGACCAATCACACTGACAGTGCATATGGGATGGAAACTGAACAGCTCCTCTCTGCTCCCTCTCCAGCAACATGGTCACATCTACCGGGTTTTTATATACAATATACACACACTGATTCCAGCTTTGCACACTATAACCATTCGGGAAACTGGAAGCACGACGGTCCTGTTTCACTTGATATCATACCTTGGGAAACAATAGTTGCCACTTACTTAATGTCACATGGCTTGTGGCTGACAGCACCCTCAGCTCTGCCTACCTCTTGGTATGTTTCCATAGAACAAATAAGGCATAAGGGCTACTTGAATCAGCATTGATCCTTTTCTTAGAAGGGAGGAGATAAAAGTTAAACAGCCCAAAAGGTTTCCTCCCCATCAAAAATTTCAGCAGAAAGAGTATATACACAAATAGAGAAGAGAAGATTGCCAGTACCGTGAAAAACAACATATAGAAATAATACAGGAAAACACCTCCCCCACTGAAAGTGATGGGTGTCTTATGTCACGACCTCTACTAAGTGCCAGGAATAACCAATGAGATTAGCACTGCACCACAGCATGTCATGGTGAAAAGTCAGATCATACAGGTTAACAAAATTTTAATAAAAATATTTGATTCACAGAAGTGCATAAAAAGACATTGTTTTTTGTTTTTTGTTGGGAGGATAGAGGCAGGGTTCCTCTGTGGCTTTGGAGGCTGTCCTGGAACTAGCTCTTGGAGACCAGGCTGGTCTCAAACTCACAGAGATCAGCCTGCCTCTGCCTCTGCCTCCCGAGTGCTGGGATTAAAGGCCTGCGCCACCACCGCCCAGCTAAGACATTGTTTTTTAAGGCCTCAAATATCTACAAGAAAAATTAATTGGGGCAGTGAGATGGTTCAGTCCTGGGACCCACAATGGAAGGAGAGACCCTTCACAGATGTAATGTGGAATGCATATGCCTTTGCAAGCACGCACATGTGCAATCACACAGGCACAGAAAGGCAGGCTCACAGGAAGTTTTCATCTTAACTTCACATCCATTGTATTCTTCAGTATGGGGAACATACATCCCTGCCATGAAGTCCCACTGAATTTCTTCATCATCATTAAGGGAATACAAATTTAATGAGGCAGAGGACAAAATAAACAGCAGCCTAGTCTCTTGTTATAATTCTTCAATTTGTGCAGAACATGAGGGCTGTCAAGTACATACTGTCTTTTTTATTTTATTTTTCTCTGTCATTAATAAACACTATTACTGGTCCCTGTGTGCACATGCCAATGTGAATTGATGAACTACATAATGATCCGTGGAACAGTATAGCACAACCCCGTGTCCTAAACGACAGCCTTGACAGTGAGCAGCACTGAGGAGTCACAAGCGAGCTTTGTAACACTTCAGCACTTTAGCTTCTTTATCAATAAAATGGGATAATGGTAGCAATAATGACATCTGCCTCAACAGCAACTGTGAGGATTAATGAGACTGCACACCTGACATGCTCAGTGCAGCCCTGGAACATAAGCACTAGATCTTAGGTTGCTACTACCGCTGGAAACTCTCCTGCATCTCAACCTGAGGGTGATACATAACTGTGTGGGGGCCCTGCTTCTTCCCCTGGTGGTCATCAGTAACAAGGTCCCAGTTCGGGGAGAGCACAGATCATGAAGGAAGCTGAGGCAGGAAGATAGTGAGTTCAAGGTCAGCCTGCACTGCATGGTAAAAGTCTATCTCAAAAAGAGAAAAAGAAAGAGTAATGGGGTGGGAGAAGGGGGGAGGGGAGGAAAGAGAGAGAAAGAAAAAAGAACAAGAAAGAAAGGAATGGGGAAAGGAAGGAAGAAAAACAAAAAGAAGGGAGGAGGGAGAGAAAGCAAGCATGGAATATTTATTCCTGAAGGCTCTGAAAGGATGGAGGAGACAGCTCAGCAGGTAAGAGTGCTTTGCTGTACAAGCTTGAGGATCTTAGTCCTGATCCCCAGAAGCCACATAAAAAGCCGGGTGTGGCCATGGACACATCTGTAACCACAGCACGGCAAGACACCAACACGGGAGGATTTCTGGGTCTTGTTCAGTGAGAGACTTTGTCTCAATGAAATAAGGTAGAGGGTAATAGATCAAGACACCCAATGCCCTTCTCTGGCCTCACATCAGAGCGCGCACACACACACACACACACACACACACACACACACACACACACACACAGGAATGAATGCCTGCAAAGACTGTAGAATCTTTCAGAAAAAAAATGTGGCTTAATCTTGCATAATCCTTTTCCCAAATTTAGTTTTGAATATATCAAACTCTTACTGTTAGAAACATCTATCAAAATCTTTGAATGTCTGCTCCACAAACTGCACATTAGGAAATGAGCTGGGTAAGAGCATCTTCTTAGGACCAGTCCATCCATGCTAAACTTTAGGCTAGAGATGATGTCAGTCAGTGACTAGCCTGAGGGGCTGTAGCCTCAGGACCTGTACTTGGGATTTACATGGAAGTACCTTGTGTCTTTACTGTAGCACCAATTAATTACCTTTGGAAAACAACTCTGTGTATGTGGCTTCCTTGTTGTTAAGCACAGCAGTGCCTATGAGGACTTAGCTACCCAATGAGCTATGAACTTGAAAAGTAAGGGCATGTGTCTCAATGTGAGCAGTGGCTGTTATGATGGCATTTTAAAGGGAGTGAAATAAGACCAATTTTGAATTACCATCCAATTGTATAGAATAAAAATAAGTGGAAAACCTCTAAATTTAGGATTCTCAGAAGTTCTTTGTAGATATTTTATCTTTTTCTTTCTCCCCTCTGTGGTAGCACATAGCATGCTGATCTCCAATAAAGGTTCTATCTTGGGCTGAAAACAACTAGGGCAGCAGAGAAGAACAAAAATAGAGTCAGATACAAAGTAGGCCAGGGTCTACAGAAAAGTCCCAGCATATTGTGTGTTGGGAAAAATATCCCTACCCTGTCTTTCAGTAGCAACTAGCCATGTTGATTCTCCCCAATGCCACTGTACACTGGGCAGAAGGTCTTGTTTGTTCTAAGAAAGCTGCTATGTTTTATACAGACAGGATAGACATGGAGGCCCAAAGAAAGACTTCATACCAACAGGGAAAATGTTAATATTTGCATGGCAAAACACATTTTTGCATTTATAGTTGGTGAAAGGAATTTGACTTCTGAAATTAAAAAGAGAAATTGGTGCTACTTCACTCAAAAGAAAAAAAAAAGCAACCAATTTCTGCATGGAGACAGAATCAAGACCATTGGAAACAAAGGCATAAATTCAGAGCACTTGGTACAAAGGAAAGAAAATGCAGCTACCCTGAGGTTTTGCTCAGCAGGCCCCCAGGGATGATTACAAGTGAAGTAGTTCCTAGCAAGAGGGTGGGGCTCCCAAGTCTAAAGCCTTGGAGAAGGGTTTGCACCCCAAGCCTGTGAGATCTAAGGTGTTCAAGCAACTGCTTAATGAATAAATAAAAACAGCTAGCTCAGGCCTGCAATGATGGCATTTGGATGGCCGAGACATGAGGATTACTACAAGTTAGATGCCAGCCTGGCTTATATGAAAAGTTCTAGAATAGTGTGGCCTACACAATAATACTCTTTCCTAAAAAAACAATTACTAAATACAAACAAGTAAATCGGAGCCTTGTCACCTGATCTGCAAACTAGAGGTCAGACTCACAGACAGTCATCTTTTCCAGTGTTCCCTGAATGCTGAAGATGGACTCTGTTCCTGGCTGGCCTAGGTAAGAACAAAGTAGACCCACTGGGACATCAGATTACTGAGGGAGAAAAAGGGCTGAAATCAATCCTCCTGTTCACAATGGGAAGAAGAGATACTGGAGTAAGAGTGGAGAAAACGAGAACTCTGCAGAATGTGGGACATCAAGACTCTCAGCCCTGAAGGAAGATACATCACAACATGACTGAATAATAGTATCTCTGCAGAGACCCACTGCTGATATTCACATAGGAATGTCCATCTCTGATCCTGTTGCATATCAGCCTGGGCATTTTCAGAACCACTGGCTACTATAATGCCCTTGGACTCGGGGCAAACTGCCTTCTCCTTCCCCATCCCCAGGCCATTTGCCAAGCTATGGAAGTCATGAAGTTACACTGAGAATTTGAAAACAAAGTTTATAAAACTGAGCATCATAGCTGTTGTGCCTTGAAGCACTTAAATTTGCTGATCATAACATGGGCACTATGGACCACAAGCATTAGCGCACACACTCTCAACAAAGAGCCACTCTGCATTGTCCACCTTTATATATGACTGATGAGAAAGGAACCCTTGGTCCACTAGTGGCCCAAGCCTCATCCTGATTTTATTTCAACCCACACTTGAGGGAAGAAATGGGGGTTTGAGAAGGAACAAATGGTAATAAATACCAGCTGCTTCTCCTGCGGCACCCTTGTCATCCCTATGAAGTGTGTTGACCTAATAGCCTTTCATGACACCAGAAGAACCAAACCCAGTCTATACCTCAGATCCCAGAATGAAAAGCCCAGGGTGACCCAATTTTAGTTCTTTCTGAAAAGTGGATGGATCTTGCTTTAGCTTTAATATGCCTTACAGACTTCTACCTTTATCGTAATAAGCTGTAAAAGGCTCAGACCTGACTTTGAATGAGGACAATGCTGTGGAATTGTTGGAACCTCTGGTAGGACAAGAAAGAAAAAGTCTCTGCTTAGAAGTAATGGGCAACAGCTAAGAAAAGCGCAGTTTGCAAGCCAAACCCAGACCCAGAAGCCCCCAACATGATCTTTCTGCAGTGGAACATGATAAAGAAATAACCTCGGTGTCCCCACCCTGAACTCCTGTCCTCACCCCTCCACCTCTGGAAGTGTTCTGGGGTCCAAACCACAAGGCCCAGTCCTATGGCAGCAATTTGACTCAGGGCAATTCTTTACCGACACATATGAATGATAGGATAAGTTCTTGGCTTTCTGAAATTTAATTCCTACTTCATTTTCTACTAGAAACATCCTTGCTCTTAGTGGGTACCTCATATGCTACCTGTACAACAAAACAACTAAGCTGAATGATGCAGCACAGTGAGGTTTGTAATAAATACACAAATACAATATAATCTGAGTCCCAAAATACCTACTTAAAATGAGTTCTTGAAATATAGCCTTCCAAAGGTTTGAAACCCCTTTGTAGATTGTTGCCTAGCCCAAATGTCATCAGAGAGGCTTCCTCCAGCAGCTGATGGGAGCAGATGCAAAGACCACACCCAATGTTAGGTGGAGCTCAGGGAACCCTGAAGAAGACAAGGAGGAATGATTCTAGGAGCCAGAGGGGTCATGGACACCAGGTGAACATTGCTCACAGTATCAACTAACCTGGCCACATAGGGGCTTCTAGAGACTGAAACAGAAATCACAGAGCCTGCAGGGGTCTGTGCTAGGTCCTCTGCATATGTGCTGTGGTTGTTTAGCTTAGGGTTTTTGTGGGACTCCTAATGGTGAGAATGGGGGTATGTCTGACTCCTTTGCCTGTCTTGGGACCCTTTTCATTTTGCTGGGTTGCCTCATCCAGCCTTGAAATGAGGGTTTGTGCCTAGTCTTATTGTATTTTGTTATGGTGTGTCCAGTTGATATCACTGGAAGGTCTGCTCTTTTCTGAAGAAAATGGAGGATCTGGGAGAGAAGTAAGCATTAGAGCCCACATCTTTGGGATTTTGGACTATACTGGGGACCAGCTGAGATATCCAGACTCATGGACTGAACAACTGGACCCTCGTATTTTCCATTGATAGACAGTCACTATTGGACTAGTTGGATCACAAACTGAAAGCCATTCTAATAAATCACACACACACACACACACACACACACACACACACACACACACACAGCAGGGGGAGATTGATTCTGTCACTCTGTTCCTCTAGATAACCCTAACTAATACATGCCCTACATTCCCACTGCCATCCATTCCCTGCCATGATGGACTGTGCCCTCAAACTGTGTGTGCAAAATAATCCATTCTTTCCTTAAGTTGCTTTTTGTTAAGTATTTTATCTCAACAACAAGAAAAGTAGCTAAGACTAGACAGGTAGCTCAGCAACTGAGAGCACTGGCTGCTCTTAAATGGAACCAGTTCAGTTCTTAACATAAAAGGTGGCTCTCAACTGTTCCTAACTCTAGTTCCAGAAGACAGAGCACCCTTTTCAGATCTCCACTGGTACCAGGTACACATGTATTGTACATACATACATGTAGGCAAAATATAAACTGGCAGGAATGAAGGAAGGAAGGCAGAAAAAGGGAGGGAGGGACAGAGAGCAAGAGGGAGGGAAAGAGAGAGAGAGAGAGAGAGAGAGAGAGAGAGAGAGAGAGAGAAAGAATATTACTATCCAGCTCTGAACTACACCAATATTAATCCTAAAAGAATTTTTTGCAGAGGCCTCAGCCCAGGGCCAGCTGTACCTCAGTGGTTCTCAATACCATACACGTGTGTAAGGCTACAAGATATGAAATGAACTCTTTCCTGAAAAAAACTACTGAAGGCCGAGATGAGGTAAAGCACTGGTCTACCAAATGCAAGGCCTTCCTTGGGTTATATTCTCAGAATAAAAAAAATAATGGCTAATGTCATATACCTTACCTATATTCATCCAGCTTTAATTTTTAGTCTCTCATCTTACATAACAAAGTATATACTCTAAAACTAGTTCTGTTAATAAATGTTGAATTATACAATTAAGCATTCAAGAAATCAGCAGCCCCTGACTATAATAGAATATTATTTTACAATATGTCTATTCTATGAGAGGTGGGAAAAGCTAATGCCCAGTCTTTTAAGAAGCTGGTATTTAGCCTGGTAGTGGTGCCACTTGCCTTTAATCCCAGAACTTGGGAGGCACAAGCAGGTGAATCTCTGAGTTCAAGGCCAGCCTGGTCTACAAAGTGAGTTCCAAGACAGCCAGGTATACACAGGGAAACCCTGTCTCAAAGTAAGTTAGAAGAAGGAGAAGGAGGAAGAGGAGGAAGGGGAGGAGGAGGAGGGGGAGGAGGAGGAGGAGAAGGAGGAGGAGGAAGAGGAGGAGGAGGAGGAGGAGAAAAGAAGAAGAAGAAGAAGAAGAAGAAGAAGAAGAAGAAGAAGAAGAAGAAGAAGAAGAAGAAGAAGAAGAAGAAGAAGAAGAAGGTATTTAATGAAATAAACTTTGATCCATGCACCACAATACACTTTGTTAAGTGGCAACGATCAATAGAGAAACCGAACACATATGTGTCTTCCATTCATCAGATGAGTAGGTTAGCAAGAGCTACCAGCAAATCTTATTACTCTGACTTGTGAAACAGAGGAAGATCATCTTGGTGCCTTCCTACAGGCATCCTTCTAGTACACAGTGCCTCTTTCAAGGTTAGAAGTCTGGGAGCATGTTTTCCATATGTTCTTCAGGGTTTATTCCCATGGTTTCTTACGACAGGGAACCATTCAAATGCCTAAGCTGGTTCACAACCTAACCAAGGACACTTAGGTCCTCATACATGTGATGTCATTTTTGAAGATGGATTGCTACAATGCTTCATGTTTGGGACCATACAAGCAAGCCATGTGCAGGCTGTGGTTATTACAAAGCTCAAGGGCATGCTGTTCAAGGGCAATCATCAAGATTGTAACATTCGGGCATCTTCTATCAGTGCAGCACCTGCTCTCATGCGGAGTCAAATACTCAAGTGTCTCTTCCAGAAACAAAACTGCCATGAACAAAACAAGTAATACATCCAGAAGCAATACTGGTTACACACACACACACACACACACACACACACACACACACACACACACACACGTGCATGCCAAAGAACCAAGCATCCTTTGCCTTTTGTTTCGCAATAATACTTTGCCTTTAAAAGTACTTCTTGTTATCAGCATGAATCATAACAGTATAGGTTTCTTTCTTTGTAGTCTTTCTGATACTCCCAACTAAACTCCTATATTTTTTCAATTATTAATATTAATAATAGCAATGAATATAACCAGCCACCCAAAATGCCACTTCAAAAGAATCATCATCATGTTTTTGCTGAAAGTGGCGAGTGTAGCTAGTTAACTCCTCTAAAACATCTTTCCAGGCACCTCAATACAAGGAAAAGGGGAGCAAGCTGTGCCACCACTGAGGCTGGTCTCACAGGCAGTGCTGAAAACACACTGCACGCCCACCTTCATCAATCACTCACCAATCTTACTTTGCATCTTGGCCACAAAAGAAAATGGGATTTGTTTCCCTGAAGAAATATGTCGCTGCTCTGCCTGAATTATTAAGCTTTACTGTTACAGAGAGAAACAGTGTCAAGGAAAAAGGGAAGAAAGGGAAAATAAAACTAGAGCCAGGTTGCCATCTACAGTCGGAAGGTAGCATTGCTGGGCCAAGGAGCATTTACTTCACAGAATATCAGTAACTATCAGAGGTTTTTGTTTTTGTTTTTGTTTTAAGCAAAACGTGACAGTAAAATCATAATTATTTTTTAAATATCATAAGAATGTTATACAGATAAGGAACACTGGAATAAATATATGTATATATTTTAACATATACTAGAAAATGATCTTAAATATTCACTCTAACCCTAAAACTTCAGACTTTGAAATAAACCATGTAGCTCTCCTCACTTCAATCCATTTTTAGCAGAGAAGACGGGGGTTTCACCTCTAAAAGCAGCTCCCGTGTGTTTTTACTCTCTACCTTGATTCCCTGCACCCTACACATGACTTTTGCTTAGGATTTCTGTCCTTTCACTTGAGCCCTCTAGAGACCTGAGCACCAAGAAGCACACACTTGGTTCCAATTACTAAAATAGATGGCATCAAAGTAAAAGGCAGCTTTGAGTATAAATGAATACAAAGGCTGAATTAGGGGAGAGACACGTGACATTATAATCTGGAAACCTCTTATAGTCAAGGGCATTTGGGGGAGGTCTTTAAGGAGAAGTTGCTTGGATTTCAGTCATGAAGATAGGAACTGGTACTTAAATTTCCCAAGTGGCAACTTCAGCTACAGAACTGTACCTTTTCTTTCATTTTTTTCATGGAAAACAAATGTTTTTGAAAGTCAAGGTTTGTTTGGGGAGGTCCTCTTGTCTTCCTGTCATAGGAAAATATATGTAAATTCTTCGTCTCAGCCTTCTAAGTCTTCTCAATCAGTAGTGTAGCGCTTGTGTAGAGGAGAGAAACCAGTCCCAAGACCATTGTTTGACAGGAACTCACAGTTTTATAGGGAATAATGGCCTAGAGCTGTTTAAGAACCTGTGGCCCTCACACTACAAAGCTAGCTTGGAAAATACCCACTTAGGATGGAAGGTTATCTGAAGCAACTGCACTTTCTCTGAAGGCCAGGAATGGGCCCTTTCTGATCACAGTATTAAACACTATAGAAATATTGTTGAAGACTCTCCTTGTGAATTTCCTCAAAAGCCAAACATGCTTATCATTCAACTTGCCAACACAGTCTGCTTCCCTGCCAAAGGAATGCTAATCCAATCTTGTGTTCTCCAGTCTGCACAGGGACCACTAGTAAGCCCAACGACTTAAAATGCACATACTGTAAGTAGACATGGGACTCCTGTACACTGACAAGGACCTCAAAGGCAAAAGGCAAATACCATCTTCTCTCTTTAATAAAATAATTTGTTAAAATCTTTAAATGGGTCCAGTTTCTTGGGGTTTAAAGTATTACAGAGACTCAACCATCTTTAATTTCCACAATTTATTTGATCAACATGTATTAAATGCCTATATTCTATTATACCTAGGCTGGCACTGGTAATTTTTTTTAAAAAAGAAGCTAGTTTCAGTAGCTCATGCCAGCACTCAGGAAGATTGTCATGAGATTGAGACCAGCCTGGGCTGTATAGTGAGTTCCTAGTCAACCTGAGCTAGAGTGAAACCTTGTCTCAACAAAACACAGTCCATACATGGTTTAGGAGCCTTCATCCTGACCTCCTTAATGTCTGTCTCTAAACATGATATAACAGGCTATGGGTGTGCAAAGTAGTGAGGAAAAGTCGCAGCATGAGCTCACAATTAGGAGGAAGACAGTGGGACAGTGGGACTTGAAGGAGGAAGTGGACTGCCTAAGGCCAAAAGCAGAAGAAGGATGAGAACCCAGCAAGCCTAACAGCAAGCTAATGACCACAGCAAGATCCTGGGAGGTATGAGCCCTTATTCTTGCTCTTCTCTGGGAAACCAGACATGCATTCATCTTGTGTTTTTTCCTGCTGTAGCCCTGGAGAGTGAACCTAGGCTCTCATGCACATCAGACAAGTGCTCTATTGATGAGCTGGAGCCTCAGCCCCTTCTGTTTTCTGAAGCATGGGTTCACTAAACTCTCCAGTCCAGCCTTGAGCTTGAGATCCTACCTCAAGCCACCAGGCCATCTGATCATTTAGCCTGTTCTTTCAATCTTGGACCACTTGTCTTTCTCTGATTCTTTGCCCATCTGTGTGGCATCCTCTAAACCCTTCCAGAAGCTTCTGCTGCCCTGAATCCCATGTGATCCCTCTTGTCAGATGCAGTTCCCATATGGGGGCTGGGTTTTGTTAATGTCTCAAAACATTCTCCCATCAATCTTCACCCGGAGCATCCCACACTAATCTTATGTGGATGGACCTTGCATAGAGGAGGCAAAGTAATCACTCCACTCCCTGTTTCCAGCCAGCTGCTATCTGACCCAAGGATCTCTTGCCATTTTATGAGCCCATCCTATTGAGAATACACTTGGTGTGAAACCAAATATAGCCCCTCTGCACAAAAAGCTCGTGTGAAAGTTTGCCATTTCTTTGTACTTGTCCTGACCTCAGGACACCCTTGTCTCACACTAATGGATTCTCAGACCAGTGCAAATTGTTGCCTTGATTTTTGAGAACCAGAGGGCCTTGAACACACTATATAGCATAGACTGATCTTAACTTCCTAATTGATCCTCCTGCCTCCACCTCTCAAGTGTTGAGATTACAGGCATGAATTACCATGGCTAACTCAACTTAGAAATTTTAAAATTTTTCTTATAACTAGTTTTTTGTAAGGTTTATGTGTGCCCAGTATTCAACTGGATATCAGAACATCTTTCTAAGAAAGGTGAGTTGTGAATACAAACAAATCACGAGAGCAGACCCTCAACCTACAGAGGTCAGTCAACAGCACTTAGACAAAGTGTAATGTCAGGCAAGCACTGCTGGTGGGTGCACAAGATGGCAATGGTCCCTTTTGTCCTAATAAGACTGCCTTAAACAACAATCTGATCTCAAAGATTCTCATAGCCCAATATCTAATCACAAATAGAAGTTGAGTGTAAGAAATAGCTGCTTCTCCCCCAATTAAAGTCTTCTTTGAACATCGTCTCACATGACAGACAAAAAAAGAATATCCTCTGTAAGCATGGAGAAATGAACATTATCGAGTTAAGAATGAACATTAAGAGGATGGAGAGATGGCTCAGTGGTTAAGAGCTCTTACTACATTCACTCTCAGTTCCCAGCATTTGCAGGCACCTGGGGGTACACACGCGCGCACGCGCGCGAGCGCGTGCACACACACACACACACACACACACACACACACACAATTAAAAGTAAAATATTTTAGAACAAAAAAAAAGAATTACAATAGATACACACCCTTAAAAAATAGTATGAGCAATGCAAAAGACAAACTAACCGTTGCTTAGGATTGCTTGTTGGTAATCCTTCGACTTCACATTTTGCTTCACTTTTGTGGGTTTTTCTGAGTTTGAATCTTTCTTCCCTTTCCTCTTCAGAGGCTGAGGAGATGAGTTATCACTGGAGCCGATGGTTGACTTAGATTGGCGATAATTTCCCTAAATGACAAAAGATTAGACCCTTACTATTGGCTAGTGAACTCTCAAAGGTATTCCCAGTACACACATGTGGTTAACTAGTGATCCCAGGGACAAGGCCCTGCATTAATTTCCAACTGTTGGCCTTGGTACCACACTAGCTACAAGCACGTCTTTCCAGAGGCAGGAGAAGATCTGGCAGAGGAAGAAGACTAAAAATAACCACTCACAATTGGCAAGCAGGTCACAGGTGCCAGACATGCCATAAAAATATTTCCCTTGGGGTTGGGGATGGAGCTCAAACGCACAGAGCTTGTTTAACTCTCGGTGAGGCCAAGATTCCATCACCAGGGCACACATGGAAGAACCAAAACAATTCCTTGGCTGGGGAGATAGATGGCTCAGTTGGTAAAGTATTTGCCCACACAAGCAGGAGAACCAGAGTTCAAATCCTGAAACCAACAGGAAAAGCCAGGCATGGAGGCAGTACTTGTAATCCCAGTCCTGGGCAGAGATCCCTAGAGCTCCACCACCATCCAGCTAGCACATCCAAACTGGTGAGGTTTCCAAGCACTGTCAAAAACAAACAAGTGGTAGGTGTCCCAAGGAACAACACCAGAGGTTGGCCTCTGACGACATGCATAAGATCACACAATTCCCTCATCAGATGAATGTGACTGTTGCACCTGCTTTTATACTGTCACAAGAATGGAGGGGAACATGTGTGAAGTGACTAGAATAGTGCCTCGTGATGAGGGTCTGGTGTTTTCTCCAAGATCAGAGATAATATAGATATAGGTTATATAGATTACAGATATATAAAGTCACATCAGAGATAGGGTTGTGGCTTGATGATTGAGCACTTGCCTCACATGTGCAAGGCCCTGCATTCAATCTCCAGCACTGCAAGAATAAAATAGTTAAGTAAGTAAATAAATAACTCGACCATATTGGGTGCAATCTTTATGCAACATCTGTACTATCTGAAAATAAATGTAATATTAAATAAACAAATCTGCCTGGAAGCCTATTATAACTGCTCATTTTAAACATTTACATATTCAGTCACCCAAAAGCATTTAAATGGTTTTAGCCATCACCCAATTAAGAATAGAAAAAAAACCCACCATCTTACAAATGAAGTTATTTATGCTATTTTGTCACAGCCTACAAGAAAATGAATTATGCATAGATTTATTAACAGTATGAAAACTTGTCCAAATCTATAACATTTTTGCATAATTTAATTTTCCATTCCAACTGCAATTTAGACATCCAGTTTCCATTTAATTATTACATGATCTACAAGCAGAGATTTATTTTTTCTTTCCCTTTTTTCAGTCACTGTCTGGCGAAGAAAGACAGACAGGATGACAGGAGTGGAGCTTCTGAAGCCATTAGCCAAAACCCAGAGTGTAGTCTGCTTCAGTCTACTGATCCCAAGATTTCAACATGGGAAAAACTTGTGTGACAACAGGAACTCTTCACAGACAGCTAGTGCCTTTCTAGGATGTTTGGGAATGCTCTTAAACTTGGAAAGACTCTACAGAAAACCTGGTGAGTAAGGGACTTGGGACCCCAGCAAGGATGGTGTATCTCCTCTCTGGGAAAGCATCACTTACCAGCAATAGGGTGTAGCAAGAAAGAACAGAGACCTCATTGTATAATGTAGGGGTTGCGTTACCTCATTCAGAAAGTGACACTCAGAGGGGTGGTTTAGGGAGTATTAAGAAAGATAGGTTGATGCCCTTTCCTGAACAGAAACAGAAGGGGAGTGGACTGGGGCGGGTGGGAAACAGAGGGGTGGGGGAGGGGCTGGAAGGAGAGGAGGGAGGGGAAACTGTGGCAGGGATATACATAAATAAATTTATTTTTAAAAAAAGAAATATAGGTTGAGCTGGGTAATGGTGACGAATGCCTTTAATCCCATCACTTGGGAGGCAGAGGCAGAAGGGATCTCTGAGTTTGAGGCCAGCCTGGTCTACAGAGTTCCAGGACAGCACAAGACTACACAGAGAAACTCTGTCTCCTCGAAAAAACAACAAAAAAGGAAGAAAGGAGAAAAAAGAAAGAGAGGTTGAAGACTGTGAGATGGCTCAGGGGTAAATGTATTAATGTCACCTTAACAAAGGAAAAGACTTCCTCTTGGGATGTTTAGACCTGAAGCAAGACCAACTAGGAATTCTCTACGGGTCTCCCAGTGTCTTCCAGTTCTCTGTGCTTTGTTTTCTGTGACCTATCTGTTGTCTCTGTGTCCCTGCTGCCTGCCCCTAACTAAGAGCTTTAATCTGTATTTGTTGAACAGCATAGAAAATGTGGTGTGGGAAATGAATGAGGAATACTTTTTTCCAGAAATCTTTAGCAGAGTTTCACAGGGAAGAAGCTACTTTACTGGCCAAGAGTAACACTCTGAACTGCAAACAGACATTATCAACCTATATCCACAAGGTTGTTAAGGGTTGTTCTGCTAAAGGTTGCTTACAACCTGTTTGCTTCTTTTAGCAAATGATAACCACAACACACACACACACACACACACACACACACACACACACACACACACGTATGTACGTACATACATACACACACACACACACACACGTATGTACGTACATACATACACACACACACACACACACACACACACACACACACACACACACACACACACACACACGAATACACAATGCCTGATAGTCAGGGGAATGAAAGAAAAATAGTTTAAGACTAAAGGCATGCATTTATCTTGGGTTGTATAAACTGATTGCATGGCAAGTCCAAAATTTGGGACTGTTCCCTTACTATCTTAAAGGCAGGAGGCTAGATTTAAACATTCTGAGTACACCGTGGGATAGCAAGATGAATTCATTGCTCTAAATTATCTCAAGGCATATTATTAAGTTGGTTACAAGACAGAAAAAAAGTTCTATTTCTGAAGGCAAGAAGTTTTCAGAAAAAAAAAAAATCTGTTCCCACGGGTATAGTTCTTGCTGCACAAAGAACTATAGAGCTGTGTTCGAACCTTCAGCACGCCTGTAGATTATCAGCGAGACGTGCATGGCTCTGACTCTAGAACAGGAGGAGGTGGGACACAAGGGTCGGAGCCCGCTGGCCAGCCAGTCCACCTAACTGATGATCACCAGGTTCAGTGACAGGCTTTATCTCAAAAACGAAGGTGAGGAGCTGTAGAACAGACCTCTATATACTTGTGCATACATGCGTACATACACCGCATGCACATGTGCACACACATACAAACATAGCCATTCGTACACACACACACAGTAATAAAATAATTTTGAAGACTGGTTGATTCCGGAAGGAATGTTGTTGATAACTGATGTTCACACATGCTCCAAACCATTCAGGAAGGACTGCTGTCCGGGAACCTTTCAAGTAAAGCACAAACCCAACTTAAAGAAAAAGAATTGCTAATACTTTGTCAGATAACTTGTATATGGTAGAGGAATAATAGGGAAGTTAAAGAAGGAGAAAGAGGAGAGGGAGGGACCGCCTGTTCCAAGTGTGACTTGAGAGGAAAGGGAGGGACCCCCCCCCCCCCGCTCCACATGTGACTGGGAATATGGTCAGCTATCAGCAGTCAATGCCACTGTAGATCAGAGAGCTTTGCCAACCCCTACTGTGATGGTAGCTGATAAAGCAGTCCTACTATGTGAGAACCCCTACTGTGATGGTACTTGATAAAGCAGTCCTACTATAAGCTGTTTGTAATCACACAGTGTTTTCCAAGTTTAAAGAAAGATATTGTCAGAAGCATTGACTACCAAGGTATGGTGTTTCTATTACCCTGTTTTCTCCCTGCTTCCCCATTCCCTATCTCTGTCTCCATCTCCCTCACCCCTCTCTATTTCTATATGTGTGATACAGAGGTATGAACCCCTGGATGCACATGTAGAGACCAGAGGCTGACATCAGGTGTCTCACAAAACCTAGAGCTCACCAAGTGGCTTGACTAGCTGGCCAGAAAACCGGAGATTCTCCTGTCTCCATCTCCTTGACACTGGGATTATAAGAACATGCCACCATGTCTAGTTTTTGGTATGGGAGCTGGAGATCCAAACCCAGGTCATTGTGTTTCCCAGGCAAGCACTTTACCTACTAAGTCATCTCCTCCACCTCCTATGCTGAAGTCTTCTAACATCAGAAGTACTAGAAACACCCACTGTATTGTGTGGCTCTGAAAGATCCATCCCTGAAACAGCACATTATAGCTATATGTCAAAATCAAGAAGCAGACAGAATTTATAGGATGCCATGCAAAAACTTGGCACCAGGAGTCACTTCAGCCACTGGCCTTCCTGTGCCTCACAGACTTCCCCTTCTGACACTGGCCCGTCTGTACCTCACATGCACACTGATGGATAAGATAGGAAGAGCAAACTTGGCTCCAAACAAAAACATAGCCATCAATAACCTCTCAATCTATGAACAGTGTGGGGAGGGGGTCAGTTGGATTTCACTTCTACAGTTCTCTGGCCTCTCTCCTTGAAGATATAACCAACTCTGGCTTCCTTCGCTGCAACAATAAATCTATTTCCAAACCTCATAGACTTGCACCCAAAAAATATAGGTCATACAATATCGTCTGAGGCCATTTTCTGAGGAGCTCCTCAGTGCGACGTTACTCGGCTGGTATTTCTCTCATCTGCACCTAGTGATGGCAGGTATGATCTGCCACTTTGCCCATCCTGAACTCAGTTTCCCAGGTAGCAAAATGCAATTTGAAGAACAGGAAATTTTTATTTTAATGTGTTTAAAATTTTCCTCATAGTGACTTTGTGAGACTCATGAAGTCATAGTAACCAACTGATTCTTGTGTCAAACCCCTGACAATCCTAATATTTGACCCCAAATATTACTGACCATAATATGCATTAACAAGATGGTAACAAAAACAAGTGGATTCACTTTCAGTATTTCTGCCATTTTTACCTGTTTTCCACTAGATGGAGCCCTGATCCTGTGTGGTGTGACACTGCAAGTAGAAGTTCTGCATGCAAGGTGCTTTCTTTATAAAATAAATCACTTTTCTCTTCCTTTTGGTTTTAAGGCTAGAATAATAACCTAAAATTATTTTCCACTTAGTAATTTCTGCATTTCTCTCACTTATCAGTTGGCAGAGCATTTTGTACAATGAATTATACTGGTTGTTTTCAGTCTATTTGTATTCCTAAAGTCCTATTTCTCTCTCTCTCTCTCTCTCTCTCTCTCTCTCTCTCTCTCTCTCTCTCTCTCTCTCTCTCTGTCTCTCTCCCTCCCTCCCTCCCTCTCCCTCCCTCCCTCCCTCCCACCTCCCTTTCTCCTTCCCTCCCAGAACCCTCTCTCCTTCCCACTCTTCCTCATGCAATAAAACAATTACTAGGAAGCAAGCTACATGGGAGACATAAATTCTTAACAATCTAATTGTATGACCCCTTTAAGTTCAGTGCTGGGTGAGGTTAACTAGTACCTAAAGTGGGAAGCTCAACCCCTCCTACACAGTCCCCTATCTTATACCCCTTCCAGGGAGCCAGACAGTTAATGATCTAACAAGCCCAGCATTCTCCAGGGAACCTATTAATTATAGAAAAGGTGTAAATTAGTTCTGTTAAAAACCAAGCTTGTGACTGGGTTTACTGGCATAGGATGCTGTCATTGGCTCAGTGCCAAGCATCCATACATACCCTAAGTGAGTTGAATGAGAACTCTGTTCACCAGGTCCTGTGCTCCAGATTATTCTCTGCTCAAATGAATGCTAACCACACAGCAACACAACCTTCACTTACTTTCTCCCTCCTTGTTTGAACAGACTATCCTTTAAGCTCTTCCCTGGTTGACATCAAAGGCACCAGGCATAATCTTCTCTTGTGTGCTAGAATTATAACCTATACACAGTCAAGCTTTGAAATCTCTAGACACCCAAGTACTGCAACTGTGCCCAGGAAGGAACACGTACTCAACAATAGCTGCTAGGCAAGTAAACTGACCAGCAGTAACACACTCAAAACAGAGTTATAATAAATAAATATACCATCAACCCTGCAGCCACAGAGCCCAGTTACCTGCATCCCATACTTGTACTTTAGCCACCCTCTGCCTCTTACTTCTATTCTTTCCTCAATCTGCATTTGCCATAATAAGCTTTGAAAATTATAAATCAAAGGCTGAAGAAATGGCTTAGTGGTTAACAGCCCTTGCTGCTCTTGCAGATGACCCAAGTTGGCTTCCTAGGATCCATGTCAGACATCTTACAACCACCTGTAACTCCAGTTACAGGGGATCTGACACTCTCTTCTGGCCTCAACAGATACCTGCATTCATGCGCGCGCGCGCGCGCGCACACACACACACACACACACACACACACACACACACACACACACACACACACACACGTGTGCACAATTTTAATGTCTGAGTCTTTAAAAGTACTAATCAAATACTAGCATTCTTCCTGTAAGCCCCTCAATGAAGGCCTGGATACAAGCCTGGCTGCTCCTCCTACTTCATTCAGCATCCACTGCCCTGGTCTTTTCCCTCCCTTTCACCTACAACCTGTATAACTTTGGTTCCCCTGCCTCAACTCCACCCCCCTCATCTCCTTTCTGCATGACTGGCTCCTGCATATTGCAAATATCTCAGCTTGAGAGACTTTTATATGAGTCAATGCTCTGCCATATTTTAGTTCACTTATAGCATTTAAGGCTGTCTGAAATTATTTACCTGTTTGTTGTTGAATATTCTATCCAACTAATCTTAATTCCCCTGGTACACACATGTGGTCTTGAAAAGATACCATGTAAGATACTGGTCAGTCTCTTTATACTTATAACACTAAGTATGTATAGTTGTTCCTGGCACCTAGTAAATATTCAACAAGTATGTGTTGAGGGGGTGGCTGATAGGACAAACAGACTGATATAATAGGTTGATAGAGTGGATAGGCAGGTGATAGAATGGGTGAGTGGCTTGTAGAGTGGATGGATGGATGGATGGATGGATGGATGGATGGATGGATGGATGATAGAATGGATGGGTGACAGAGTGGATAAGTGCATGGTTGGTAGGGCAGATGTATAGGTGAGGAAAGGTGATGGGTGGATAAGTAGATGGCTGAGAGTGGGTGAGTAAATGGCTGATGGAGTGGATGAATGGATCATTAGCAGAGTGGAAAGGTGAAGGCTGATAAAATGGGTGAGTGGCACCTAATGGAGTGGACAGATGCATGGCTGATAAAGTAAAAGGAGTTGTAGCTGACAGGGCATACGAATGAATGGCAGATAGAGTGGAAGGATGGAGATGAATAAGGCTGATAAGATGAATGGTTGGATGGTTGATGGAGTGAATAGGTGGAGGACTCAGAATGGGTGAAAGGATGACTCGTAGAGTGTGCAGATGGATGGCTGTTTGTGTGGATGGGTGGTGGATAGAGCAGAAGGATGTGTGGTTGATAGTTGAAGGATAGATAGCTGATGGGGTGAATGGGTGCATGGCTGATGGAGTCGATGGACGCATGACTGATAATGTGAGTACTGAATAGATAGAACACTGTGGGGGCACTCTGAGAAGAGAGGCAAACTGTCGGTTTAACTTTTCTATTTTATAACATGGAGATGAATTTAACCATTTTGAGCCTCTTTTCCAATGAATGGGAGTGTTCCTTATATCTTTGAGTCACTTCTTCAGCGAGACCTCTGCACAGCTATCTAAATTGTTTCTTTTTCTTTGTTGTCTCTCATACTGTTCTGCAGTTTTCTTCCATTTATTTTATCATTCTCTAGTTATCCACTGACTTACAGAATTGTTGGGTCAACAGTTGTCTCCTGCAGTAGACCTTATCATCGCATCGATCAAACAGATGCACATCTTTTTACTCATCTCTACCTGCCCACAGCTCATCCCCAACCAGACACCTGAATACTGAATCATCAGAGAACAAGTATTCAGAAATCTTCCTAGGGAGGGAGGGAGTGAGTGAGTGAGTGAGTGAGTGAGTGAGTGAGTGAGTGAGTGAGTGAGTGAGAAAGGATGGAAACCACATGAGTGTGCTGGAACATGTGATACGGTCTTACATTGTTAATGAACATTTTAGTTTTTCAGATTCCATACTAGTAAACACAAAATTGCAACGTGCAATAGCTGGGAATGTGAAGAGCTGGGTTGTGACCTTAGTCTTGCCATCAATTTTCCCTGTGACTCTGGGTGAGTTATTCAGTTACAATGGGTTTCTGTTTAACCACTGCTTGTCCATTGTACTCTGAGAGTGAAGAACTCAAACTTGAATGTTGTATGTGCAGAAGCAATTCTTCCACAAAATTAGAGAATAAAATACAAATCCTGGGCCTGGAAAGATGGTTCAGAGGCTAAGTATGCTTACTGTTCTTTCAGAACACACAAGTTTGGTTCCTAACCCCCACATACAGGCAGCCTGTAATTCCAGCTTCAGGGCATCTGACACCCTTCTCTAGCATTGGCAGGTACCTGCACTCATGTGCTCATAGCCCCACAAAGGCACATACACATACTTAAAAATAAAATAAACCTTAATAAATAAATCTCCCAAACCCTTGAGTATATAGTTTCATTTATAATTTTTAGTGGTAAAGATACTTTTCAGCTACTGAAATACAAAGTCTCCTCTTCCTCTCTACCTTAAGAGGTTAGATTCTCTATGCCTAGGTCACCTGTGGTGACCTGAATTGTCCCCTCCAGGTTCCTACTCATCCATTCCCTCAAGCTACATTACTACTGATGGCCTGGGTCATGCCAAGCTGTCCTATGTCTTAGCAGTACTACACAGTCTCTGTGCTTCAAATTTATCATTATGTGGCTGGCCAAATCAATTCAGCACATTTGGAAACAAGTCATTGTTAATTATTTCTTCTGCCTGTCCTCTTCCTGGTCATTGAACTACCATTTTCTTCTGGTATCCAAGCTCAAAAGCTCAAAAGCTCTGTGATTACCTGGGTTTCTATCTTCTACAGCAACCTTAACTACCCAATCACCAAGCAAACTGTCTCTTCAAGAATAATAATCAGTTCCAGTGTCCCTTGCTGTCAACCTAGTCTAGACTCGCCATGTTCTACTCAGGCCACTTCCTGTGGCTTACCTATGGAATCATTACATTAAGTCTCTTCTCTGCCTAAAAGTGAGGACTTGGGTGGACACCGAATACTGGCTACCATGACGGCATCTTCATGTACCCAATTTCTCCTTCCTTCACACCACCCTGCTCCTAAAACCCCTTTCCTCAGCTGCATCTACTAGAATCTGCACTGGTACTCAAAGGCAGTGCTGACAGTGTATGTTCTTGGTGGTCATATGCTGGGTACTCAGTTTCAGGCTGCTCAGAACCTTCCAGGTGGTTTTCTGTCTTTCCCTTAGAGTATGAGGAGCATCAGGGATAAGAGCTTGGTCATAAGTAGCACAGTCTCCATGAATGAGTGAAAAGTCCAACAATACAAACAGAAAATGATCTTTTTCGTTAAGAATGTCATGTAACAAGACAGCAGGAAATGATACATACTTGTTCATTAGGAGACAATATCACTGATTCCCCAAGTACTTATAACACACCACAACATGACTGCTGCTCACCTAATTAGAGTGGGGTAGGAATGCTAGATCAGTTCTGATCACTCCTGCTGAGGCCACTGAGAGAGATCAGAGAATTCTCAGACAGAAAAACCTGGTAGAGCATCCCACCAAACAAAGTGGACTTCATCCTCAAGGGAGCTATGGATGAGAGTGTGCAGTAGGGGTTGAACTGCAGTGAAGACTGGAGATTGGGGTGAGCTACAGTGCAGACTAAAGGTTAGGAGGTGAGGTGCAGTGCAGACTGGAGATCAGAGAGTGAGCTGCAGTGCAGTTAGGGGATGAGCTGCAGTGCAGTTGGGGGATGAGCGGCAGTGCAGTTAGGGGATGAGTTGCAGTGCTGTTAGGGGATGAGCGGCAGTGCAGTTGGGGGATGAGCTGCAGTGCAATTGAGGGATGATCTGCAGTGCAGTTGGGGGATGAGCAGCAGTGCAGTTGGGGGATGAGCAGCAGTGCAGTTGGGGGATGAGCTGCAGTGCAGTTAGGGGATGAGCTGCAGTGCAGTTAGGGGATGAGCGGCAGTGCAGTTGGAGGATGAGCAGCAGTGCAGTTGGGGGATGAGCGGCAGTGCAGTTGGGGGATGAGCTGCAGTGCAGTTAGGGGATGAGCTGCAGTGCAGTTAGGGGATGAGCGGCAGTGCAGTTGGGGGATGAGCAGCAGTGCAGTTGGGGGATGATTTGCAGTGCTGTTAGGGGATGAGCGGCAGTGCAGTTGGGGGATGAGCTGCAGTGCAGTTGGGGGATGAGCGGCAGTGCAGTTGGGGGATGAACGGCAGTGCAGTTAGGGGATGAGCTGCAGTGCAGTTGGGGGATGAGCGGCAGTGCAGTTGGGGGATGAGCTGCAGCACAGTTGGGGGATGAGCGGCAGTGCAGTTAGGGGATGAGCTGCAGTGCAGACTGGAGGTTGGAGGATGAGCTGCAGTGCAGAATGAACGGTTAGCAGATTCCCACATCACAGGCACATCATCAATCCTTGGTCAGGTAACAAGCAGTGAGGGAGTGAGTGACTAGGGAAAACATCTGGGGTGGAATAAAACATTTAGGATATTCTTGATTTTTTTTTTCAGAGGACAACTGAGGGTGGCCATCTTCTTACCTTCCTTTTTAGTCTTTGTTAGAAACAGGCAACAAGACTACCCAAGCACTACTGTGACCTAGCAAGATTGGCACAGCCATTTGAATTACTACTCAGACCATACCCACAACATAAGCTGCATCATGTTTACACAAGCAAAAGGTTTTGGATTCTATCTTCTAAAAGCATTAGCTCTTGTTTGGGACTTCAGTTATAACACTGAAATTCTAGTAATGTTTCACATAGTTGCTTATATTCCACTAGGTAGCTAAGATTTATTCCTTCGAATTTAATTGAAGCCCAAAGGATGGCTCTATAGAGATATAGAACATTAATGAGGAAAGCTGCTGATACTTACACTCCCTTTAGACTTCCTCGATCCAACTATGGGAGGTAGTGAAGAAGCTTTCTGACTGTGGAAACAAATTGCAATTTAGAGATGTGAATTTGGGTTACAAATAATACAGAAGTATGACAAGCTATTACCTGCTATCACCTCCCAGAAGCCACTGTCCATTGAGTCTTGTGGTTAGTGCCATAAAACCTCAAAATTCCATTCTAAATCTAAATTCTAATGGTTTCCTAGATATTATCTGACTTGATGCTTACAAACAAACTTTAATACAAGTTTTTTTTTAATAAGAGTGTGGTAGTTTAAATGTAATTGGCCCCCATAATCTCACAGGGAGTGGCATTATTAGGAAGTGTGGCCTTGTTGGAGGAAGGTATGGCCTTGTTGGAGGAAGTGTGCCACTGTGGGGGTAGGCTTTGACATCTCTTTCTCAAGCTTCACTCAGTATGACAGTCACATTGCTTCCTGTTGCCTATAAAATGTAGGACTCTCAGCTACTTCTACAGCACCATGTCTGTCTGTCTGCACACCACCATGTCCCACCATAACAATAATGGACTGAGCCTCTGAACTGTAAACCACCCCAATTAAACATTTTCCTTTATAAGAGTTGCTGCAGCCATCGTGTCTCCTCACACAAATAGAAACCCTAATTAAGGCAAACAGTTTTAATTTAAATTCCCAAACTTTCTATTTATAGATAAAAACATTTTTAAGCTAAGTAACAACTATGCCAGATTGAGTCAAAGCAATAAATTTGTTGGGTATGGTGGCCCCCATTTGTAATCCTACCCCTAAGGAAGCAGAGTCTTAGGTATCAAGGTACCAAGGTAGCCCAGGTTACACAAGAGTCTCTCTTAAAAATAATAATAATGACTCTTTTTTTTAGTTTTTTGAGACAGAGTTTATCTGTGTATCTTTGGCTGTCCTGAAATTCACTCTGTAGACCAGGTTGACCTTGGACTTACAGAGATCTGCCTGCCCCTGCCTCCTAAGTTCTGGGATTAAAGGTGTGTGCCACCACACCCAGCATAATGATGACTTTAAAAAATAATGTCTATTATGTCCACTTGTGATGGAAAGGAATGAAAAGTGCTGGCATTTATATTCAGGGAGTTTTTAAACAGGTCAATCATCACCAAATAATAATAATAATTGTTATTCCTAAGTTTCAGATGTCTGTGCCAAAAATCCATCTTGAAATCTATCTCCAAAAATAGGACACATATATAACAGTAAACCTCATTAATGTGTATGAGAGAGGCCAATGAGTCACAGTTTTTACATTGTCACTAAGTGCCCAATGCTGCTCATAGGAGGCTCAACCACTGCTAAGCAGAAGTTGTTAAAGGATAGATTTCATGACTGAGTAATCAGCAACCAGTCTGTCAGCACACAACTCTAAGGCTCATGAAGGCCTTGGCTCCTATATAGGCCCTACATTTGATTCTGCTACTCAGAGAAGCCTCAGCTTCTGTGGTGATGATCCACTCTGCCTCTGCAAAGAAGAGCCATGGAAAGGCAAATTTAAGAGCCAAGAGGCCCTGAACTCTGTATAGATCAACAGAGATGAATCCCCAACACCCACCCAGAAAGCTCCAGTGTCACAGCTCAAGGCTCTACAGCACAGACACTAGGCTATACCTGACATTCTCCCAAAGGGTACTTCCAAGAGGAAAAGCATACCTAGTACAACCACTTGCTGAGGAGATGGCTCTGGGGATAAAGTATTTGCTACAGAAGCGTGAAGACTAGTTAGAGTCTCCAACCCATGGAAATACTGGTTGGGCACAGAGACTGCCTTGTAATCTCAGGGCTCAAGAGGCAGAGATAAGGGGTCCCTGGAACAAGCTGCCTTAAACTGAATCAGCAAGCTTACATGAGAGACCTTGTCTCAAATAATAAAGTTGGGAGCAGCCAAGAAAGATACTTGACATTAACCTTTGACCTCTACATATCCGTGTGTCCACATACAAGTAAACACACACACACACACACACACACACACACACACACACACACACACACACACACATACAAGTCTGAAGGTTTGGCACTGACTCTATACTCAGCTTCCCTATCTGTTTGTACAAGTACAATTACATTGCTTTTATATGTTACGGTTTTTTAAAGGGGATGGAGGGAATGTAAGCCAGATGAGGCTATGCATGCCTATAATCCCAGAACTCAGAGGTAGAGGCAGAAAAGAGTATAAGTTCACAGCCAGCGTGGGCTGCATAGAAAGTTAGAGGTCAGTCTGGTATATGAGAGACCCTGTCTCAAAAAGATAAACAAATAAAAATAATAATGAGTGTAAGCTTCTGTAAGTTTCTATACAAACCAAATGAAAATCCGTGTGTTTTGGCTACACTTTTAGACTCTAAAACTGTCCATGAGATTTATACAGAGAGCTCATTGCCTGTTATCTTCTTCACAAAAATGGAGCTCTGTGTTTACTTTAAACTTGGTGCTGATCTTTTCGCAAATTCCAACAGTGTGTTTTATGCAACAGTTCTCGGTCATGAATGCCATCTATTCTAACTGATGACTAAGACTGGTGGTTACAGAAAACACTTTTTTTGTTTCATTTTGAGAGAGGCTAGCCTTGAACTCACTATATAGTTGAGGATGATCTTAACCTCCTGATCCTCCTGCATCCACCTCTGGGCTTGGAATACCATGTGCACCATCACATCTACCATCAATCACATGCTTATGTTTACATGTTCCAAATAGACGGGAACACACAAGATAATGGCCTTTCTACCCTCATTGCCCACTCTTAATCCCCCTCTTCCTCCCTTTACACTGACATTGCTCCAGTATTACTTCAAGCAGTAACTAAAGAGTGAGAGTGGCCAGGCATTGGTGGCGCACGCCTTTAATCCCAGCACTCAGGAGGCAGAGACAGGCGGATCTCTGTGAATTCGAGACCAGCCTGGTCTCCAGAGCGAGATCCAGGATAGGCACAGAGAAACCCTGTCTCAAAAAAAAAAAAAAAAAAGAGTGAGAGTGAGTGGACAAGAACGAAGAAGACTTACCCATAAGGCCTTCTCATCGCTGACTTGTCAAAAAGTAACTCACTGTAAGGTAGTCTCTTAAACTTATCTCTGCCAACAGCCACGTAAAACTGCCCGTTCTCCAGCTCTGACCCACTCTCGATCAGTTTTCCTTCTAAAGTATAAAGCCTGTCAAAACACCAATGCCAACAATTAGAATTTCTATAGCATTTGGAGAGCTGCTTAAGAGTGGTAAC
Organism: Cricetulus griseus; assembly: GCF_003668045.3. Taxonomy (NCBI): domain Eukaryota; kingdom Metazoa; phylum Chordata; class Mammalia; order Rodentia; family Cricetidae; genus Cricetulus; species Cricetulus griseus. The sequence continues at coordinate 246,366,954 of NC_048596.1, read as the reverse complement.
TAAGTAAGGGCACTCCATTCTTGACTTGGCTCATCTGTTACTCTTCCAATTACTGATTGTGAAGTCAACAGATTCAACAGGAATCCTCTTTCATACCATCGATCTGGGCACTATCTGGCTGACCAGGCACATCAATGACCCTGGCAGTCAAGCACAGAGATCCCTTCTGGTGCCAGAGGAAGAGTTTAGAGGGAAAAGAGAAAAGTTATTTGTATAGAATGTATTTATTTTCATTTGTTATTACTGGGGGAGGAGGGGTTGGAATGTCTGTGCCATGGTGGAAGTGTGGATGGAGGTCAGAAGCCAGCATTCAGGAGTTAGTTCTTTCCTTCCAAGAATCACACTCAGTTCTTCAGGCTTAAGCAGCAAGGAAGTGTCTACACTCACAAAGCTATCTCAACAGCCCCAGAATGTGGTGTTTAAATGAAGCTGAGCTTCCATGGATGACTGACTGACGCATTTGTCAACACTGTTTCCGTGTATTTTCTAGGTGTACTCGTGGGCCAAGCTTCCTGCCACATTCTCTATTAAGGATAGCCTCTGGCCAAGGTACTACAGCCAAACACACAGAAGTGGGTCAGAAGAAAAGAGGTGAAAGAAGGGCAGGGGCAAGCCAGCACTAATGACGCAGAACTGCATAGCAGACATGCTTCTGTCTCCTTTTTTAGCCTTGCCTAAGCAGGAGAGTGAGCACGATCCTCCCAGAGCTGTGGGGTTCATAGAGCCTCCTTTACTGTAAAACTGCTGCTGTAACCACAATTAATATGTCACTTATTGTAAGAACACTGATTTTTTTTACTAGATGGTTTAAATTATCTACAGAATGCTTTTAAAGAGAGGAAAGCAGGCCATAAGAAAACTAAACCAGGAAGATAATGCAATTTAGAAGATTATAAATATGAGATAGTAGTTAGTAGGGTTTCAGCATGTGTTAGAAAAATTTTCAAATGTCTTACATTACATAAAAAAGTGAATAACAAAAAAAGGTGAATAACAATAATAAAATCCTTCTATCAAAGCTGAGGTAGAAACATCATGAGCTCAAGGTTAGCCAGGGCTACATAGTGAGTTCCAGACTAGCTAGCCATGACTACAGACTTTGTATCAAAGAAGGAAAAAGGGGGTCCATTGATCTAGCAGCTGGCCATGAAGAACACTGAAAATATTCATATAAGTCATGAAAAGTATTAATTCTTAGCATGCAGATGTTAACATCTTTTTGTAGTGATGCATTATTTATGATTTAATGAAGATTACCTGAAGTATCAGAATGCAAAGCCAGTCACACTAGTTAGCTATAGAAGCTAGGCAGTGGTGGTGCACACATTTAATCCCAGGACTCGGGAGACAGAGGTAGACAGATCTCTGTTAGTTCAAGGCCATACTGAGCTATATGAAATTGATCCAATCTAAAAGAGGAAACAGCTAACACAATGGTGATCTCAACACTTGGGATCCCATGCCTTTAATTCCAGAATTTGAGAGGAATAAAAGGAAGAAGCAAAGGGTTTCGTGTGAGAATTAGTCTCCAGCCACGCTGAAAAGAGCATAGCAGTCTGGAGATGCAATCTGAGGTTCAATGGATCACCCTTTTGGTCTGGGGTAGAGGTTAAGAGCAGTGGTTGGCTGCTTTGCTTTTCTGATCTTTAGCTTGAACCCTGAACCACAATATCAGTAGCTGAGTCTTTTATTATTCGTGTTACATTCTTTTTAAATGTGGTATTTCTAACTCTGTAAGTCTAAATAGCAGCACAACCCAGATTTTTGCTTATCTAAACTACCAATCCTAAACAAAGGCACTGTAGTCAGTCCTCTAACCAGGGAAGCTGCCCTACCCATCGCAGGGTGTCCAACAGCACCCCAGACTCTCCACTGACTATTGTAGGGTGCCCAGCAGCACCCCAGTCTCTCTCCACTAGATGGAGGAGCTGTTCACATGCCCAGCTGTGCTCACCAGAAATGGCTCCAGACTCAGATGCATGTCCCCTGGAAGCAAAATCACACCTGGCTGAGAACCACTGGCCAAGAGCCAGACAGCCAGACATTCTTCACCCTCTTTCCTCCAAAACAGATCCAAATCAGCAGTTAGCTGTTACACTAGAAATTAAAAGGCAGTGCAGCTATGGACTCCAGGACCTCCCAGCCAAGAGCTGGATGGTTTAGTCTGCAGGTAGATAAAGCTACTGTGTAAATTCTAACATGTGACTTTATCATGCTTCTTCAATAGAGTCTCTATTGACCTGCTTCCTTCTGTTGCCTCAGAGCACAAGAACCATGAACAGGGAGTTGAATCAACTTCTGTGGATGCTCTTGGTAAATTAATATACTGATAATAAGAGAAAGATACATTGATGTTCTATTACTAAATAAATACACTGATAAATAACATAAAGAGTTATCAATATTCTATTAAGGGAGAGTGGGCCCTCCCAAGACAGCAGCAAGTCTACCATTGAATTAATAGTTAAATTTCTCAACTGGGTATATTAGCTCACACCTGAGATCATAGCACTCAGGAGACAGGTACAGGAGGATTGTGAAGAGTTTGGGGCTACTAAGTGAGTTCCAGACCAACCAAGGCTATGAAGTGAGACCTTGTTTCAAGAAAACAAATTTAATTACTCTAAATATTCAGGTGTATGGGGAAGACATATTTTTATTTTCCTTAGTGCTCATGTATCTACTTATTTCCACCTAAGATTTTTTCATGTATGAGAGAAGATACATTGAGAAGAAATTGTCTGTATATATCTTTGTATACTTATATTTTTGTTGGGGAAGTCACTATGTATACAGATGTCAAAAGTAAACCTATATTTTCTTTAAAAACTATGCATAAGTAGTGATGTTGATTTCCCTACTGAAACCAAAATAACCCAAAAAAGTAGCTAAGGTTTAAATAAAAGATAAAAGCACAAGGTGAAACAATATAAAATTATTTTTATAATCCTAGAGCCAAGAAGATTGGAGCTAGTGATAAAATTAGTGAACACAAAGAAAGACTGAAAACTCAAGATATATATATATATATATATAATAATATATATATATATATATATATATATCAAAGAAAATGCAAACTGGAAACACTTAGACAAAAAGCTCGACTTCTCTAGTACATAAGTGTGGCTTAAAACCAATAAGACAAATGTGCAAAGATCATGACACATCATGAAAAATGGGATGTAAGTACATGTCATTTATTTAGAAAGTAACTTAGGAACTAAGCATCAGCTTCAGATTGTCTGCTAGGCTTGCCATCCAACCATGCTACCCAGTGTCTGCTTAATCTTGGACATGTAACTTTCCTCTCTGGGTCTTATAACATGTGTCTATTGAAAGGGAATACTACTTCTTAATTCACAGAATGCTGAGTTAATTCATTTAAAATGTAAAATGATTATAAAAATACATAGAATGGAAGGGGAAATCAACAGACAGTACTACATATCAAATAAACAAAATACAAGAAATAATGAAACCCACTTGTACATGAGAGCAATATATGTGTGTCATGTTACAAGCATGTGAAGTAGTATACTTGCCATATACACACTTGAAGAAAAGGCCAGGGGGAGTTGTGTGGTCTATTATTCTCCATTTTAGGTCTTTGAGACACTGTCTCTTATTAATCTGGAGCTAAGATGGCTAACATCCAGCAAGCTCAGAGGCCTCCTGTCTCTGCCTGCTGAGTACATCTTGTTTGTTTTGTTTTGTTTTTCGAGACACGGTTTCATTGTATTGCTTTGGAGCCTATCCTGGAACTCGCTCTGTAAACCAGGCTGGCCTCGAACTCATAGAGATCTGCCTGCCTCTGCCTCCCAAGTGCTGGGATTAAAGGCGTGCACCACCAACACACTGCCCACTGAGTACATCTTATGTGTGCCTATAACCCTAACACTGAGGGATGGGGGCAGAGACAGGAGGATTGTGAGGGCTTGCTGGCAGCTAGCCTAGCTCTAGGTTCAAAGAAAGACTCTCAAGGAGTGAAGAGGAGGGTGATAAAGCAGGATGCAAAACATCCTTCTCTGACCCCCAATTGTGCATGTGTGCGCGCACGGACACACACACACACACACACACACACACACACACACACACACACACACACACACACACAAAAGAAAGGGGGGAGAAAAGGAAGGAAATAGGAAAGGAGGAAGAAAGGGAGAGAAGGGGGAAACTAACAGTGTATATGCTTATACATGCACAAAATATGTCTTGTTCTGATTTCTAGGGTACAAAAGCTACTCAGGAAAGGAATAGTGGATCTGAGGTGGTAGAAATACTTTTAATTTACACTTTCTGTACTACTTGAATGTTTGCCGTACACTAAGCATTACTTTCAATTAAAACAGGTTACACTTAAATTTTCAGTGATGATAAAACTATAAGTAATATAGGTAAACATACATTCAACTGAAGGACATGATGTGCGTTCATTTGGTAATTTACTCTAGGCAGTGGCTATGCTTTGGTGTGTGCATGTGTGTGTGTGTGTGACTTCAAGTGTGGCATGTATGTAGCAAACAGGCAAGAATGTGTCCATGATGCATGAGGAAGGATGAGGAGGAGAAAGGTACTGAGGAAACTGCTTGGATCTGGAGACGTATGTGTATGTATGTGTCCATGCACATGCACTACATATACACTCTTAATGTGTTCTGTACATCTACATGTTATTTGTAATCCTCCATTTTCTTTCTTATGAAAGAAAAGACATAAGTTAGCCTCCATACAGAGATAATTGTCAGGGCCAGAGTAAAGGGCTTGCCAAAAGCCTGTCAACCTGAGTTTGAACCCCAAGACACACATAATGGAAGGAGAGAAATGACTTCCAAAATTTGTCCTCTGGCCTCCATATGTACACTGTAGCACATGTTCCCCTACCCCCCACACACATATAAATAAGTAAATTCATAATTAAGAGATGATTTCATTGGCTATACCATGCTTTAAATGTTTGGTTAAATTTCACTAAAAAAAAAATGCTTTTGGTTTTAATTTTAGATCAGCTCACTTAATCTCCCTCACCTGTCTCTCCTCCTTAAATCCATCTACTCTTCCTACCATCCGACATTTTTGCCTGAGGCCAACAGTTCAAACCACTGAATAAATAGTCTTGCCTCCCTGGGAGAAAGAACAGTCAACTAAGCATCAAGAAGTTCCTCTCCCTTAACATGGAATGATGCTTGATTATTTCTCTACACTAAAATAGCAAAACCAGGTAAAGTCCCTTGATGTGTTCCAGCACACCAAATCTGTTTGAAACAACCCCCACTGAAGTGCCATTACATATCAGAGTCTTCATATAAAGAAACTGAGGCACGTTAAGCTTAACAGGGTCAGCCAAACTTCAACTCTAAGGTCAGTGACTCCAGAGCCCAAAGGTGATGGTGGATGTCCTTCTGTATGCTGTGGATACATGTTTCTCTTATTGGTTGATGAATAAAGCTGTTTCAGCCAATGGACAGGCAAGATGTATCCACACAGAAAGCATAGGTGGGGCTACCAGACTAGGAAAATTCTGGCAAGAGAAATGCATGCAGAGAATGAGTCATGAGCCAGAAGCCTGTTGTAGCTACCAGGAAGGTAGGATTCCTGGGCATTTTCTGGTAAGCCAAGACCACGAGGAGATACACAGAGTAATAGTTATGGGTTAATAATTAAGAGAGAGCTAGCCAATAAGAAGCTTGAGTAATAGGCCAGTTTATAATTAATATAAGCCTCTATGTGTTTATTTGGGATTAAATGGCTGCGAGACTGGGCAGGACAAAAATTTCAGTCTGCACGTGGGAACATCGTCAAGGATTCCTTTGGGGGGAAGACGCTATGACGCACCTGTGGACAGCTCCACTCCGAAGAGTTATTTTTTCTGTGACCATTTGTAGTATCTGATCCCACTGATTTAAAGCTTTTTTAGGGATGAGGAGTCGAGAAGCTGGGCTTATAAGATCTCCATTTGCAATCAGGCTGTGGAGAAAAAGGAAATATAGGCAACACATCAGAAACAGTTATGCTCATAACATTCAAATTCCAAACCCCAAGGACAGTACACAGCCAATTAATGCTACCTTGAAATATGAATGGCTCCAACTTACAAAATGGTGCAAGGCTCGTGCAGTGATTTCCTGAAGCGGGCAGACACATTGATCCTGCTGTGGATGACTGGCTTCACCTTGAAAAGCAAAGCGAAGGGAAGAAAGTCACTAATTTCCTAATGGAGAAATGGGATGGTATTTGTTATGCTGAAATAACTAAGGTAAGGCCACCTTGTTCTGATTCCATTTTGTGTTTGCTTAGACACAAAGTGCTCTGCACAATGCTCAGGACTGCCTTGGCAACACATTTGAGATTTTCATGGCCTTGACTGTGGTCCAGATATATTAACTAAAATAACTAGGAAAAAGTGCAAAAATAATTGGCATGTAATATCTAAAATAATTACTACACTTTACCAGGAATGAAAGTTTTCAGGCTATTCTGATTCTAATCTAACTTTGATATAAATCATGGTCTTTATAGGTTTTGCCTTTAAAAACTCTGTATCCCTGAGCTTGGACACCAAGAGACTTTTCAGAGGCACAAGGCCATTCTTAGTCTGGCCATCAATGGAAGGACTAAAAACTTTTAATTGTCTTAATCAGCAGAGTTGTCACTAATTACCTCACATGGACCATTTCAATGCCTCCAAATGCTGGGATTATAGGCATAAGTGACTCATCATGCCCAGTTTATGTAGTACTGAAGACCAAACCCAGAGCCTTATGAATGGAAGTAGGCAAGCTCTCTACTGACCTACATCCCCTGCCCTCCCCATCTCCTTTTGCATCTGGAGTCTAGGATGCAGTTAAAATCACACATCCCTGTGGAAAACACATGAGAAAGAGCTTTTATCACCAGCCTGGACCTCAGAAATGCTCTGCCAACCTTTCACTCACTCTTACCAAGACAGTGACTTATCTTTATAATGGATATACCAAGGCCTTACTTACCTACCATGATACACACACACACACACACACACACACAGAGAGAGAGAGAGAGAGAGAGAGAGAGAGAGAGAGAGAGGTCACTTTGTTCTAACTTCAAGAAATAGAAGTCAATAGACATAAGGCCTTTGCTTCCCTTTCCTCCACACGCAGCTCTCCCACATCTCCAACCCATTCTCCTTTGCCATCCACCTCAGAAGATCTTTGTCCCCTTAAAAGACCATGCTCCATCTTAATTTTGTCCCCAGCTGTCTCTGCTTGCTCCACTAATGCTGAGACTCTCCATCTGGAGTCTTCTGGGTTTTTCCCTTGGCCCTACACCCTTCTCCAGTGCATTTCCAACTCTCTACCTCTCCCCCCCACACACACTTCATGTAACACCAACTCCAGCCCTGTCTTCTCTTCAATATTCCACTATCTTGTTTCCATCTGTACTACTGAGAACCCAACTCTGAATCATGGTCTAGGACCAGGCTCTTCTGTCATCAGCCCTTAAATCCCGGCAAAGCTCTTTCCCCCCTATGCTGTGTGCTTTCACCCAACTAGCTTGCTGCTGTCCCTAAGGTATACTTTGTATCCACTTGTGCCTTTTCTCACTTCATTCTTCTGCCTAAAATGTCTTCCCCATTTCCAAATGAAATTATACTTCCTCTTCAATGCTTAATTGCACTATGCCCCATCATTTGCCTTTCTCCTCAGGCTGTGCTGCTATAGTACCAATGACAGCACTTATGGTTTGGGGGTGAGGTCCCCTTGTTATACTAATGTGCTTTCTTTTGGTATTAGAAACACCATGACCAAAAGCAACTTGGGAAAGAAAGGGTCTATTTGGCTTACATTTCCCCATCACAGTCCATCGCTGCGGGAAGTTAGGGCAGGAACCTGGAGGCATAAACTGAAGCAGAGATCATGAAGAAATGCTACTTGTCAGCTTGTTCAGCTTGCTTTTTTATACTATCCAGGACCACCTTTCTCAGGGTTGGCACCAAACACAGTATGCTGTGCTCTCCCAAATCAATCATTAATCAAGAAAATGCCCTACACACTTGCCTACACTCCACTCTGATGGAGACATCTCTTCAAATAAGGTACCCCCTTCCCAAATGACTTTAGTTTACATCAAGTTGACAAAAACTAATAATACCCATATTGGGGGAAAAATGTAGAAGCAGAGGGCAGCAGTTTTTCATAAAAGCAGCTGTCACCCAGTGCACTTTACTTCACAGGAAGTACTGAGCTAATTTTCATGCACTGCATTTCTTTTCATCATCAAAATAACTCAAGTATCACTACTATAGACATTACTACATGAAGAAACTGGAGCTTGTTTAATTTGTCCAAAGTCATATTTAAGAAGATACATAATTGAATGTCGTCCTGTAACACCAGCACTCAGGAGGCTGAAGCAAAAAGATTGTGGGCACCAGCTAACCTGGGCTATACCATGAGACTCTGTGGGAAGCCATGGGGAACAAAGGGGCAGGTGGTGAGAGAGGAGGAGGAGGAGGAGGAGGAGGAGGAGGAGGAGGAGGAAGGAAAAGATGGAAGAGGATGAAGGAGGGAGAAGGAGGAGAGGGAGAAAAGGGGAAGAAGAAGGAAGGGAGAGAAGGAGGAAATGGAATAAAAAGGAGGAGGGGAAGAAAAGGACAGGGAGGGAAATGGTTAAAGATGCAAGGGGAGGAGCAGGAAGAGGGGGAGAAAGGGAGGGAGGAGGAGCAGCACCAGCAACATTGTTAGTGAGGAGCCTATGAGCAGCTTGCTATTGACTCTACTCTCTGCTGGTTAAATAGTTAGACTGGAATAATGCATAGCAGAATTTCCTTTAAGAAATGGTTGGTGTCTGAAGAAGAATTCTTTGATTCTCCAGTTGCTGAAATGGTGCTCATGAATGGCTGCTAGTTGTACAATAAATGATGATTGGGATTTGATTAAAAGCTACTCTGACTTAGAATAAATCTTTAAACTTTAATGGAACAACTTTTCCAATTCTATTCCCATGGGTTATTTGCCTTAAATTAATATTTGTAGTGATGCTGATGTTTTTAAGTGCTTACCATGTAATGTGTATGTCTTAAGTACCCAAAGAAACACATGGTAGAAGGAACTGTCCCCTCACTCCCATTCCCTAGCCATCAGGCTGCCATCAAAGGTATCAGTATGCCTTCAAACAAAGTCTCTGCATATTATCTAGCATAGATCTAATAGACATGTAATTTTAACATTTTTATGTAATCTTTTCTGATTTTACATACCAATCCCAGTTCCCACTCCCTCCCCTCCTCCCACTCTCCCCACCTTCCCTCCACCCCACCCCATTCACTCTTCAGAGAGAGTAAGTGGGGTAGACAATGAAATCTGGCACATGTCTTTGAGGCAGGACCAAGGCCCTCCCCCAAGGTATCCCTCCAAAAAACAAACAAACAAACAAAAACCCTGGGTGGTGGTAGTACACACCTTTAATCCCAGCACTCCAGAGGCAGAGGAAATCAGATTTCTGTGAGTTTGAGGCCAACCTGGTCTATAAAGCTACAAAGAGAAACCCTATCTTAAAAAAAGCAAAAATCATCAAACATGTAATTTTTAAGATAAGTGATAAAGTGCTGTGACCATTCTGTCTTTGCCTCCTGAGTGCTGGGACATAGATGGATGATTTAGATAGAGAGATAAGTAGATAGATATTTAGATAGATAAATAGATAGACAGACAGATGTGACAAATGATAGATATAAACATAGAAAACAGTTTAAAAGTAGATAGATAATAGAAATAGATGATAGGTAGATAACATATTATTGATGAATAGATAATATATAGATAACCGCATGGTAGGTAGGTAGGTAGATAAATGTTAGATAAAATGAATTAGATAAACAGAGTTAGTAGATAATATATCTGTTAATCAATAAATGTAGAGAAGTTAGCCCAAAGAGCTGCTTGGGGAACTAACTGCCACAATGGCAGCCACACACTATTTGCTGCTCCCTGGGGCTGTTAACTGGCACTTGCCACCTTTTCAACCCTGGACCAAGGAAAGCAAAGTCAGCCTAAGGACCCAAGGGAACAGGGCTGCAGAATGGATCCTCATAATCCAATGAGTGCTCACCTACTGCAAACACTCTTTACACTGTATAAGAATTAGGTTTTCAATATCTTTCTAAAATGCCAGATTTTGTGATGGTCCATAAAGCAGTCTACTTAGAAAAATGAATGTACTAAAGTTAACCATTTGCCAAGAATAGGCCAACGTGCAGTACTTTTTAACTCTACTTTCTTTCTGATATACATATAAGAAAAATGGGATCTTGAAAATCTTTGAGGAAACTTTGTTACTTCAAAAATATAACCCAGCATCTGGATACCAGCATGGGACTGATCCAGACCCCAGGAACATGGGTTTCAATGAGGAAACCTCTGAAATCTACAGAACCTCCTGTAGTAGTTCAGTACTTATCCCTAGCATAGGTATGGACTTTGGGAGCCCATTCCACATAGAGGGATACTCCCTGAGTCAAGGCACATGGGGATAGGCCTAGGCCCTGATGACACCCTATGGAAGGCCTCACCATCCAGGGGGAGCAGAAAGGATATGTAATAGGTAGGGTTTTAGTTGTGGGGATGGCAGGGGAGGCCAGGAGGGAGAAGGGAACTGGGATTGTCATGTAAAACAATCTTGTTTCTAATTCAGATAAAAAAATCTGCAAAAAAAATATAACCCAGCATCAAAGAGGGAATAAAATTGTTTGCAAAGTATTTCATCAATTTTCACCTTTTTGATAAAGGATCTAAAAAAGATTAAAGACGCAAAAATAAGAAATAGTTTACCTAAGAATCAATATGGCAGACATATCCAAGTATAAGTTGTTCTAAAGAGATTGTTTTTAATCATTCAGAAGATGGGCATGGTGGCATAAGACTTTACTTCAGCATTCTGGAGGCAGAGGCAAGTGGATCTCTGTGAGTTCAAGGCCAGTCTAATCTGCATAGTGAGCTCCAGGACAGCTAGATCTACACAGTGAGATTCTACCAAAAATAAAAAAAATCATTCTGGGTGTAACTCAATAGCAGAGCTTGTCTGGGACACATAAGGCATAGGGCTTGATCCCTGACAACCATTCCTGAAAAAAGAAAAGTGTCATCATCATTATTCTTTATGGCAATATTACTATTCTGAATGGAATAAAGAATGGCGAAAAGCAAGTGACACAGTGAACACACACTCCACAGGACTGCGCCTGCTCAGCTGCTGACTATGGGTTTATAAGTGACTTTGAAAAGGGCCTCTATCACGGATATCTCATTCTGCAAACAGTTCCTAAACCTAACAGATAAACCATTTGTCACAGAAATCAATGCTCAGGGTGCACAGCCTAAAAAAGACATCTGAAAAGGAATAACTACACAACAAGAAGTGAAGACTGTGAGCACCATTTCAAGAGGATGCTTGACTCCATAAGAAAAATGTAAGAGACAAGCCCACTCCTGCTTTGAAAGTACTTTGTAGGAGATAGTTGCTTCTGCCAAAACAAGAAGAGCTGAAAGGCATTTTCTAAAGCCCATTAAAGGGCTTAAGTTTCAAAGAAGTCTCGGCAGCCTCAATTCTAGAGGGGATGAGTTCTAAGTGAAAGAAATCTAGGACACTTGCATGCCCAGATGACAAACCTTCCGTAGTGAGTTAGCCAGAGGCTGGGTTGGCATTGTAGAGAAGACTAGGATGTGCTAAGTCCACAACACCAACAAAGTCTTCTTCAGCTGGAGCTGTCTTCAGGCGCACAGAAGTCTAACAAGAGCTAGGATCAAGGCAAAGAAGAAGATACTGAAACCCCATGGCATGGAAGGTTGGAGGTGGGGCTAGGTAATAGATTCTCCAGTGGCATATAAAGCTAACTGTTGTACCAACTGTCAAGAGACATCTCTAAATCTCATGAGGATGAACTCCCAAACCCTGAGAGAAGTCCTAATTTTACCCTTGCAATGTTTGAAAGTATTGGTTTAGTGAAGGCAGGTAAAGCTGTCGCAGCCTGCACTGAAACCCACTGTGGGCTGTGAAAAGACCAGCCCCTTTCACAGCATCCAACAGAGGAGGCAGATGTAGTTTCGTCTTAGGAAAAGTATTCTGTACTTTCAGCTCCTACACATAAGAAAATTTTCTACAAAGTGGCCTCTCTACAACAAACACTGCAAAACAATTCAAATAAAGGGGAAAACAGAGCCTATTGCCAGAGGGAGAAACAAGGTCAAACCAGACATGGCCGTGATGTTGTGATGGGCAAATAAGGTTTCTACTGTTATGTATTACATTATAGAGCTTGGTGGCAAGAGTGAGGCTTATCAAACAAAACTCATGCAAAATAGGTCTAGATGATAAATTGAAGCTCAAAAAATGAAAATTCTAGAAGCAATAAAACAGAACATCTGAAATGAAGAATTTATTACATAGACTTAGCAACCTAGACACAGCAGACTATACCTGAGAAAATAACATTTGAAAAAGAAAACAAAGACAAAGAGATGGCTCTCCTGGTAAAGGTGCTTGCTCCACAAACCTGGAAGCCTGAGTTTGATCCCTGGAATCCACATGGTGGAAGGAGAGAACCAACTTCACGTGACTACCATAACACATGTGTGCGCGCGCACACGCAGGCGCGCGCGCGCGCGCACACGCACACGCACACGCGCACACACACACACACACACACAAATCAATAAATACAAAAATAGTTAGTTCCATTGATGTTATATAAAATAAGTGAAATAAAGACATTTCTGAGCACAAAAAATAGCCAAAACCAAAAGAATTGATAACAGACCCACATTTCCAAAAAATATATGATGGAAGTTTTCAGACAGGATGGAAATAATTAGAAACAGAGATGCCTGGGTAAACATGAAAAAGTAAAGGATATTGGGAAAAATGTACCAGGTATATGGACAACTGTAATGTTTTATTTTCCTAAGAAAATGTTTTAAAGCAAAATAATGACTCATAAAGTCTCTCACATACATTACTAGAAGCAAGTTATTTAATATGAACATGAGTGAAGATAGATGGAATTATACTATTGTAGAGTTCTTTGAGAACTGAGAGAATATTATTTAAAAGCAAAGTAAAGTTATGGATACATGTTACCAGCACTAATTATTCAGATCTCAAGTATCATAGCTAAATAAACATCCGTTACAGACAAAAAATAAATATTTTAAATGTCTGATGGACCTAAAGAAAGCAGGAAAGAATAACATGAAGCAAATAAAAACAAATGATAATATGATGGAGTCAGATCCAATTGTGCCCATGACTCACTAAATATGAATGAATGAGAAATTCCAAGTAAGGGCAAAATCAAAGAGACAGCATAAGAAAGTAACACCCAACTGCACACTATTAGCAAGAAACATACTTTAGGTATAAAGACAGGAACAGATTGCAAAGCACATGGAAAGCACACTAACTGAATGTTAAACAAGTCAATCCAAATGGTTTGTTCAATGAAACAGTACAGGAGATACATTATGCCCACTTTCTCAACTAATTTTCATAGATAATACATTTGTTTACTTCCTAAGTTGGGCATTTCCTTTCAAAGATTTATTGTGTTTTCAATATATATATATATATATATATATATATATATATATATATATATTGCATGTGTGTGTCTATGGTCTATGCATTTATGAGTACAGATGCCCACAAGAGTCCACTGAGGGCACTGACCCTTTGGAGCTGGCATGAGAATTGTGAGCCACCGAATATGAGTGCTGGGAACCAAACTCAGCTCCCCTGCAAGAGTGCTGTGTGCCCTTAGCCACCGGGTCATAGCTCAGTCCCAAAGTTGAGTATTTCTTATAGAATACCATATTTGACAATCTATTTGATGTGTTAAATATATTTTTCTGGTATTACTGTATTCTTTAGGACTTCAGAAAATAAAATCAAATATCAGCATTTCAGAAGACTATAACACCAAGCTGTTTTTATTTCATGACCTTCTATGGTATCAAAGAGTGGTTAAAGAATCTACCATAAATTCAGCAATATGTTGCTGAACCACTTATTTTCTTCTTTCTTTCTTTTTTTTTCTCTCTTATTTCCTTTTTGAGACAGGGTTTCTCTGTGTAACAGTCCTGGCTGTTCTGGAACTCACTCTGTAGACCAGGCTGGCCTTGAACTCAGAGAACCACATGCCTCTGCCTCCTGAGTGCTGGGACTAAATGTGTGCACCACCACTGAACCACTTTTATCGTGACCATTCTGTTTCCTCTGCTGACTCCTCCTCTGGACCCACACTTACAGGTCAGCATCCCCTCTCTAGGATTCCATCCTGTGATGCTCTCTTCTTAACCAGAACATTCTCCTGGACAAGTTTATCAAACCCACTGCTATTGAACACAATTTTGTCACTGCCAACCAAGTTTCTATTTGTTGTCCAGATCTTTCTCCTGACACTGCATGTGTATTCCCCATTGGATGTGTACACTTCTTCACCCTAGAATGGAGATTTGGAAAAATCTATTTGTACCTAAGCCCTCATTGAGTCACTGTAGCATAAAAATGTAATTTGTCTCACTCAGTATTCAACAATAACTTGCACTTTTTTTTTCAAAGGCAAGGTACTGCTGAAGAGTCACCAAAAATTTCAATGATGGTCCCATGGATCCTCCTTCCTCAAAGATGATTCATCTGTCCCCTGCTCTATACTCCCCCTGCCCCGTGACATGCACACACACACCAAGGCCCACACAAATCCTCCCACAGTGTATTCAGAACAGCTGAGCACAATTCCTGCCTTTGGTGCCTTGTCTCGCTCAACCACCCATTCTGAATTACTCTTCCCGTAGTATAGACTCAAGCATGAATTTCCCAGTGCAAGAGCCTTCAGAGGTGGCCACTGCCTTGGATGAAGGTCACAGCCTTGGACTCAGAGGTCTTGTCTGGCCACACACCAGCATACAGCCACCTTGTTCATTGTTCTACCTTCTCGCTGGCTAGTCAGTCAACTGAATAGAATTCCTCCCCAAAGAAATTCCGTATCGTTCTTCTTGGGACTCTTTTGTGCATCTTCCATTAATGCAACTTATCCTTCTCCTGTTATAAATAACTATTGGGCTGCACCTCTCCTTTTTTATTTTCCTAGTAAACACCCTCATATGTAACCCATTGGTGGTACTTTGGAAATAGAACACTTCAACTAAACAATAATTAGGATGAGTTTTTGAGGACAAATCATGCTTAGAACTCAGCCAAACATTCTGTCCCTTTTGCTTTTCATGATGTCTTTATAAAGCAGCCATGTACATTTTAAAATTTACAACTTTAACTATAAAATGCTTTCAATTACATCCACATTCATTACTAAATGTACTTTACAAAGTTAGCATTTATTTATGTATTCCAGGGCAGATGTATCATGTGTCACAAAAGGTGTATGAAGGTCAGAGGACAACTTTGGGGAGTTCTCTCATCCTCTCACATGGGTCCCAGGGATTCAACTCCGGTCGTCAGACTTGTTAGAAAATGCTTTAGTCACTGGGCCATTTCACCAGCCCTGTGGTTAACATTATTCTAATCATAATGAGCCTCCTCACACCTCAGTAGGCAAAGAATTAGTCACATAAGGTCCCTTGTTATTCTCAACCAGGTGTCTTAGTGCTTCATTCAGCTTGCTAGTAGGGTCAGTATAAAAATGTCTTCTAGAAGAAAGAACTGGCAAATATTTACAATCATTTAACTGAGATCTTTATTGGGTTATGTGAAAGTGAACAGAAGCCATAATATATATATATATATATATATATATATATATATATATTAGCAAACATAGGCCATTCAATGATCTCAAATCCATTCAAGTTCCTCTCTCTTCAGATACTATTGTCAAATACTTAACATGATCTCATCAATATAATTTTTGTGGACATCAATAGAATGAAAATTGAAGCTTACAGAAATTCCAGATCCTGAGTGTGATGGCAGAGTCAGTCCCCTGAATGAATAATATTTTACTGTTCCACTATGATGATTTTTTTAAAATTTCAACTAGCCTAACTTCAGTAAGAACCTAGTCATAGAAGGTGTTGCTAATTACAACGAGCAAGGTGCTCAGAACATCGCCAGGAGGCTCCAATTAGTCTCTGAGATGATGAAACAGCTCAGGTCTGCCCAAGTCCTGCACAGGTCCCTGCATTGTGCCAGCACAGGCGCCAACTCCCAGAAGACGAAACAGGGTTCATCTGTCAAGGTGGTTTATCATCTTTTACTCAGAGGGTTGTTATTCAGCCGAATATGTTCACTACCAATGGGTTTATACATCTGTCTTTGGCTGTGGTCTAAATGGAATTCTTCCTTTCCCTGGAGCAGGAAAACAATTCAAAAAAATTAACAAATGATTCAGCTGTCCAAAGCACAGCAAGGGGGAAGATTCATATTTATTTAAAAGTGACCCAAAACAGGGCTGGAGTGATATAGCTCAGTGAGGACCTGAGTGGCATTCCCAGAACTCATGGGGAAAATGTCCAGGTGTGGTGGTGTACATTTACTGTATGGAGAGGCAGAGGCAGGAGGATCCCTAGAGCTGCTGGCCAGCTAGTCTCACCTACTTGGTGAGCTCCAGAGTAGTGAGAAATGCTATCTCATAAAAAAAATGGAGGGGGGGTTAAGGAGGACTAACAAGAAATCTTGGGAGAGCAAAGGTGTGTTCCATACAAGCCTGAAGACCTAAATTTGATACCTGGAACCCACAGTGAAAGAAAAGAACTGACTCCCAAAAGTGGTCCTCTAACCTTCACATACATACACCAGCATACACACACACACACACACACACACACACACACACACACACACACACACACGCATGCACACAATCAAAAAGATTAAACAGTTAACACAGAAATTAATTATTTGCTTGGAAAACTCTTAAACATAAGTGTATAGTAAACAAATGCTCATAATCCTAAGTCTTCCACCAATTTTGATCCAATTAAATCTATTTCCCAACATGTCTAGCAACTGTAAACAACTTACAGTCTAATTTTCTATTTATTGCACTATGTGGAATATTTTGAAAGACCACATTAACCCTGGCAACTCCTCACATGCAATGTTAAACCCCTGGCTGATTACCTTAATCTAAAAATGATTAATTCAATGGGCACTTTGCCTTATAGAGAAACCAGACAGTACTTGAATACTGTCAAGGCATTTATAAGTAAGTCTGTGTGGGGCCCCATAATGCTATGCTGAAGAGAACAATATGACCCCTATAAAGTTAAAAAATAACCAATTAACCCAAGAGCACTCTCAGAAGTTACGGGAACTGCCGCTAACCAAGCATTAAAAAAGGATGCCTTTTTTGGACTGTACCTTCTATTTGCATGTTCCTTCTTACTACACCATTCTTGCTATCTCACCATTGTCGGCTTCTGATTTGTTTTGTTTTCTCAAATGGGATTTATGTTACCAAACAAATCTGGATAGAAAAATACACATTTCCACTAAGAATCAAACACTGTATAGAGAACAATCCCAGATGAAAATGGGCAGGGCAGGAGAGGAAAGCATGTAGAATAGGGAGATATCTTCCACCTGCATGGAAACGGGTTCCTGTGCCACCTGTGTGTACACAACCTGCACTCAGATGTAGAATAATACTAAGAAAGCTCTTCACCCATCAGTATGTGTCCAAGAGAGGGAGCTACTATTGTTAGCCGACCTTGGCTTTGGCTTTATGCTAACGATTCAACATAGAGGAGGGAAACATACACACACACCACCATCACTTCTTTCCCTTGGAGCATAAGAGCAACAGAATGGATGGAAAGCATGAACACTCAGCCTCCCATGGGAGCCCTGAGCTGGGGGCTTCACCGAACTACTGAGAGCACTGCTTATCACCTGAGTGGCTTGACATGTGCAGACATAGGATATGGAGCATGCACTTCATTTCCATATCTTTCAAGTTCTTACTTTCTCCAAAGATATTAAAATATTATTAAAATGTAAATTACCTTGAGCAAAAAGAAAAGCTTTGAAATTTAAACTATTAAAAATATGACTTGGCTAATACTGAGTATCAAATAATTACTAAGACAACAGAAATCTCTGATCACAATGAAATATTATATAAACAGACAGAATAAGATCCATGTATCCTTTCATAACTTGAGAAAAGTTACATCAATGTAGAAATAGAAGAGAGAGAATATGAATTACTACATTGACCTAAGTTTTCTATAAGGTCATTTACAAACTTTACTTCTGGTTATTTTCTAGATACTCCACACGCTGGATATATGTAGATAGCCATGCATTGCACAGGGCAAACAGAATAGAAACTAAATTTGCATTGACAAGCATCATTGGTTTTGAAAAGACATGAAATCTAAGCAGGAAAGCTCCCTGGCATGGTTCAGTGTTACATACTGTTCAGGCAAGCCTGTGTGGTTCCTCCTCAACTGCTCTAAATAATTGAGACACATATTCTGTCCTTAAACAAAACCACAAAATGTGTAAATAATACTATAGGCCTGAGACTTTTCAAAAGAAATGTATTTTTCCCTAAAAATATGATTTAAGTGTGTTTATGATTTAGATTAATCCAGTATGAAGTTAAGACCCCTTTTCCTAAATTTTTATAACAGTAATGTTTCTCTGATAGAAGCCCTGGTGAAGATCCAACGAGATGGCTGAACAGGTGCTTGCCATCAAACCTGAAGACCTGAGTCTGATCTCCAGGACCTACATGGTGGGAGGAAAGAACTGTCTCCTGGGTTATTCTTCCACCTCCACATTTGTACTGTGGAACACACATACCCACACATGCGCACACAAGCTAACTGATAAATAGTTAGCTAGGCATGGTGGCGCACGCCTTTAATTCCAGCACTCAGGAGGTAGAAGCAGGCAAATCTCTGTGAGTTAGAGGCCAGCCTAGTCTACAAAGTGAGTTCTAGGTCGGAGAGGGCTACACAATGAAACTCTGTCCTGAAAAAACAACAAAACAAAACAAAAACAAAAAATATCAACAGCAAAAACCAAAACCACAGAGGAAGGAAGCAAGTAACATTGGTAAAAATGTTTTGATTTCCAGGATGGAAAATGACACTCATAAATAAGCCTTTTCAAATAAACAGTCCCAGACAATATGTTTCTGCTGCTTGTTGTGAAATAATCTTTTTGTATACTGTGAAGATACATCTCCCAGATTGGTTTAATAAAGAGTTGAATGGCCAATAGCTAGGCAGGATTTTCAGGGCAGAGAAGACACTGGGAAAAAGAAGGCAGAGTTTCCATCCAGATAGAGAGGAAGTAGCATGGGCATTACAAAGTAAAGGTAACTAAGCCACATAAAAGAATATAGATTAAAAGATATGGGTTAACACCAACAGATAAGCTAAGAAACAAACTCTAAGAGAGACATACATGGTCCCCCCCGGAGAAGGGGAAAGGGACAAGATCTCCTGAGCAAATTGGGACCATGGGGGCGGGGAGATGGAATTTG
The DNA here is from genome assembly GCF_003668045.3 of Cricetulus griseus. NCBI lineage: Eukaryota > Metazoa > Chordata > Mammalia > Rodentia > Cricetidae > Cricetulus > Cricetulus griseus. Next base: position 246,347,462 of record NC_048596.1, on the reverse strand, counting down.
GAGAAAGAGAAGGGGAGAAGAGGAGGACATGAGGGAGCAGGAAGATTGAGTTGGGGGAAGAATAAAGGAAAGCAAGAAAAGAGATACCATAATAGAGGGAGCCATTACAGGTTCAAAGAGAAATCTGGCACTAGTGAAATGTCCAGAGATCTACAAAGATGACCCCAACTAACAATCTAAGCAATAGTGGAGAGGCTACCTTAAATGCCCTTCCCGATAATGAGATTGATGACTACCTTATATGCCATCCTAGAGCCTTCATCCAGTAGCTGATGGAAGCAGAAGCAGGCACCCACAGCTAAACACTGAGCTGAATTCCTGGAATCCAGCTGCAGAGAGGGAGGAGTGATGAGCAAAGGGGTCAAGACCATGCTGGAGAAACCCAAAGAAACAGCTGACCTGAACAAGGGGTAGTTCATGGACCCCAGACTGATAGCTGGGAAACCAGCATAGAACCAACCCAGACCCCCTGAACATGGGTGTCAGTTAGGAGGCCTGGGAAATCTATGGGGCCTCTAGTAGTAGATCAGTATTTATCTCTAGCCCCTTCCACATAGAAGGATACTCCCTCAGCCTAGACAAACGGGAGAGGACCTAGGCCCTCCTCCAAATGATATGATACACTTTGAAGATTCTCCCATGGAGACCTCACCTTCCCTGGGGAGCAGAAAGGGGATGGGATAGAGGGTTGGGGAGGAACAGGGGAGGAAGGGAGGAGAATGAACTGGAATTGACATGTAAAATGAGCTTGTTTCTAATTTAAATTTTAAAAAAGGAAAAAAAGATATGAGTTAATGTAAGTTATATAAGAGCTAGTTAGAAATAAGCCTAAGCTTTTGGCCAAGCTTTCATAATTAGTAATAAGTCTCTGTGTCATTACTGGGGAGCCGGTGGTCCAGACAAGAAGGTCTACCAAAAGCTACTCTTCAGTGAAGTGCTTCTGCCTGAAGAAATGTCCCATAAGTTGATTTCACCTACACCAGGCATCAGCCATTACTGCATTTACATTATCTCTGATGCCCAGAGGCCTGCAGCCACACAGATAACTGGGATCTTAGGAAGAAATTAGGGCTAGAGGCACAGATGGAGTGGAATTATTGCATAATGGTATTTAAAGCCATGAAACTAAGTGAACTTGCCAAGTAAGGTAGCAAATCTTCATTTCCAGCTTGACTAGATTTGAAATGACCTAGGAGACATGCTTCTGGGTATGGGTATGAGGGCATTTCCGGAGAAATTTGGTAGAGAAGGGTCTGATCTAAACTAAATGTAGATAGATAGCCCCATCCCATAGACTTGAGTTTCCTGAATGAATAAAAATGGGAGACCATTTCTACCTGTGCATGTGAACCCTGGATTGTAACCCCATTTAATATTCCAGGGTATAAAAGTTTCTTAATAGGAGAGGCTTCACTGACCGACTCTGTCAGCAGAAATAAGCAACCCTGTTATACATCAACAACCCAATCTTACTGGAAAGGGTGAGCTCTGGGTGTGGACATGCTATGTCTGTCCACTATAGGCTTATGTGCTCAAACTTTTGATCCCCAAGTTGTGGCACTGTTTTAGAGAGTTGCACAACATTTAGTAGGTACATTGGGCTGCAGGAAATGGATCACTGAGGATGGAGCTTGGTGTTTAATATCTGACATTTGATAGACAGCACCTCCTGTCTACTTTCTGTTTCCTGATGGCAGAAGCAGTTGGGCCAGCTACCTCCTGCCACAATGCCTTCCCAAAAATGGTGGACTGTATTCTCAGACTATAAATCAAAATAAATCAACCTTTCCCCTCTTAAGTCACTTCTTGTCTGGGATTCAGTTACAAAAAAAAAAAAAGTAACTAATTGATGGGGGAGGTCCTTCTGTGTATATGTTTGTCTTTTTGGTTGATAAATAAAACACTGTTGGCCAATAGGAAAGCAAGATAGGTGGGGCTAGGAGTTGAGAAGGATTCTGAGAAATGTAGTAAAGAGGAGAGTCGCCATGTGATCCCGGGAAGAGAGGACAAATGCTCCTGGCATCCTCGAAAAGGTAAGTCTTTATAAAATATATAGATTAATGGTTATGGTTAATACTTAAGACAGAGATAGCAAATAAGAAATCCTAGTCATTGGCCAGCAGCATTATAACTAATATTAATCTCTGTGTGTTATTTAGGGGCCCTAACATGGCGGCAGAACTCAGGCGGCTGGCGGAAAGAGTTATTATTACAACTAATATAGTGGCAAATGGGGGGAGGCTAATCTAAGTTTCCTGGGAAAACAGGATTCTTGCTATATATTGGATATCTAAAGGCAGAAACTTCAAATGCAAATTCTGTACCACAGTTCCAAAATGCTTTGTGTATAAGTATGGGCTAGCAATCCTACAACTATTTAGTGTATACACAATACATCACACTATATAATTTAATGTGACTAATAATGAGAGCAGGGTTTCCACTGTTACAGAAAGATGTCGGAGCTCCCGGGTGCACTTAGCAAATGGAACTTATTCAGGAAGAATTACAAATAAGAAATGGGTGTGGGTTAAAAGAAACTCCATTGTGCTGGAATATATCGGAATGTATTAGGATGAACTCAGATGTCCAAAAACATATCTGCATACATTTAGACAGATGGATGGGCCCATATTAATGCAGCTGTGTGCACACATATGTGTGCTCTCATGTGTCAACTTCTTAGCTCCACCTACTGAGAAAGCCTCCAAGCAGTGACTCCTCAAGAGCAAGGAGCACCCCATGCCCAGATGATGAGTTCAAAATACTAACAGAGATGACGGTTTCCTGAACAATCAAATACAAAGCTAAACATAAAAATTACAAGTGAGTCTGAAGTATCTCCTGGTATTAGAAAATAAGAAAGCACTCACAGAATACGAGGACCTTAGACAGCCATCTTGAAGAAAGGACCAGGGTCCAAAATAGGGATTAATTAAGCGACAACATGAATAATGACAGTATCAAATTTTAACTAAAAGCAAATATCCATGGGCCTTCCAAGTGACAAAGCAGGTAAAGATACTTGCTAGCTTATGGTGTAAGTCTGATGACATAAGATCATCTTCCAGAACCCATTGAAAGGTAGAAGGAGAGAATCAATGCCACAAAATTATCTTCTAACCTCCATGTGCACATTGTGACACATATGTGCACGTACACATATACAAATAATAATGATAACCAAAATAAATAGCTATATTCCATACTGATACAAAACAAAAGATAAAAACAAATATATACACGAAGAAAATTTCTCTATCCAATAGGATTCCAGTTAGAATGTGGAAGCAATAAAGAAAAGAGAAAACCATTACAGGCAAACACATAATGCCAGGAGATGCAGAAAAGAGCCACTAATTCACCATATATTCAATGGGTAAAACCTTGAATAATGGAAAACAGTGTATTTGCATAGTCTCAAAGTCTCTACATGGGGCATCCTTGTCCACTTGGAAAATTAGCAGATAGCACACCTAGCTCCATATAAAGTTAGCATCAACAACAATACCAACACATCCATGCCATGTACGTCCAGGACAATTAACACCAAATAAGCTTGATTCTGCCTACTGAAGTCAGATTTCCCTCCTCTCCGTTCTCTGGGCAAATTAGGTATTTTGAACATTTGAAAGGAATAACTCCTTTGGAATACTAGAAAAGGAATTAGCACTCTTAACTGCTGAGTAATCTCTCCAGTGCCAATAAATAAAAACTGTAAAGCAAAATAAAAAGAGTCCATAGAGGAAGGCAGCACCTCCAATCCCAGGTGCCTGTGGCAGAGCAGAAAACAAGAGGCTAACTGGGAGTGTCTTACTCCAAGGTGAAAAGATACCTGTCATTAATGTGAGGAGCCTGTTTCTCCTCTGTGTGAAGCCAGTTCACACCATTGCTTGGCCAACTAGGATAATGATGTACAAAGGGTGCTGTCCAGAGCCCTGCTGAAGGACCAATTATGGATCACCTGGAAAACATGGCTGTGAGGAGAAAGGGTGAAGCTTCCTTCTGCCTTGCAATCCCTTAGTGGAGTGTCTATGATTAGCATATTATGGTCTAATGCTATTCAGTGTTAGAGGTGTTTTCTCTCACACTACTTTTATCTCCTTGTAGCAATGCTCCATGTGTTGGAATGGTGTCCTCTGACAGGACACACTAGCAGAACAACATAACATTTTCTGGACCTTGTGTCCCCAGAATGAATGATGCCAGCCAGACCACTGGGAAACAACATGCAAACACAAATTGAGATACCTGCTACAAAACAGCTGGCCTCAAAATCACCAGCAACATGAAAGACTGAAGAATAGTCACAGCTTGGCATTAATGAAGACGATATTGACAACTAAATGAAATATGGGCTTCTGAACAAGAAAAAAAAAAGGCATGCTGGGAAAATTGACAAAATCCCTCAAGATCTGCAGATTTGATAATTGTATAGATTTTTATTTCCAAATTGCAGTATCTGCAAATGGTTACATCTAAGAAGATAACAGAAGCTGTGTCACATAAGGAAGAGGCAGCCTTCTCTACTATTTCACCCCTGTAGCCAACAACAGTCCAATCTGTAAGTGGACTAACTCTGAGCAGTCAGTACTGTGACTACATTTGGCTTTTGGTTTGGAGTCAAAGAAACTTGATCCTCCTTTGCTTTGTTAGGCCATGAGACAGCTGAAATGAACAAACAAACAAAAATACCCATGATAAGTTCACACTAAATTTATTATTTCTCACAGTTATCTCATGAAGAGCAGTCATGAGGCTTGTGACTCATCTGCAGGGGCAGGGGGTCTTCACTCACATACCAAGCTTATTAGCTCAGAACAGTAAGAAACAATGGCTGGCTTGTTAGCCAGCGGGTCTGGCTTAATTGAGAAAATATTTACATTCCCTAAAGGCAGAAGTGGGTCAAGAGAACCTCAGCTCCACATCAAAAGTGCACCATCCAGGAGGTCAAAGCACATGGTGCAGATAAAGAAGAATGTTCAGGGTTCGCTGCTCGACTTCCTCAATTAAAATAGCTTACTCTCCCACTGTCGATGCTGAGGACTGTTTCCTGTCCTACTGAAGTCCTTTTCAGAGAGTCCTTGCATATGCCTACACATCAGAGTACTTCCCCTATATTTTCCTCTAGCAGTTTTCATTGTCTTGGGTCTCATATTAAGGTCTTTGACGTACTTTGATTTGATTTTTGTGCACAGTGAGTGATGTGGATCTAATGTCATATTTCTACAACTGAAAATTTGTTTCACTGCATATTTTCCAATATATGATCTTGACACTTTTCTCAAAAATTAGATGACTGGAACCAGGCACTTTAGATGTAGGACTCAGAGGATTTGTGCTGTTACTGGACTGAAAGCCTCCTCCCTAAGAATCAGCTCTCCATACTACCCAAAAAGCACCATGCAAGCTGCCAAAGGAAGAAAGCAATCAATGAACAACAGCAATTGTCAGCAGGACAAGATACCCCTGAAAGTACAATAATGGCACCCCTGTCTTGACAGTAACCAATACATATGAATTCACACAGTCTGTGGCAACAGGTTTAAACTAGACCAATGTAAGGAACCTTGTAACCAGGCAGGCAAAGGCCTGGCTAAAGAAAGATTAAAGGAAAGGGAGCATAGGTCCACTACACAGCCCAGCCGTTGTAGATAAGAGTGAAAATGTGTGAAGTGTGGCAAAGTGTGATTAGCACGATTTATCGAGCTATTTAAGGACCAGCTCAGAACTGGGAATTTTAGAGTATACGACTCTATGTCCCGGAGCTCTCCCCCGCTAACCTGGCAACCAGTCCATCAAGCTGAATGCTTGATGACTGTTCTGAGCCCAATTCCACTACACTGGACACCAGGCCCTCAGGGGCCCTCAGGAGCTGAAGTCCGAGCCAGAACCTGTGGGCCACTGCAGGAGAGGTACCCCCTGCTGTGAGCCTATTGTCTGTAGTTCTTAGGATTGTTTGCTTTTGCTTGTGTGTTGCTTTGACATAAGTGTGAAGTAAAACTTATATACTTTACTCAAAACCAACTCACTGAGTTTGTCATTCCTCCCAGGTCAAAACCTGGTAAGGGCTCGAGACAACCAGGTCCTAGCACTGAGCAGGGGAAATGGACTCAGTGTCCCCCTCCTATCTAAGAAGTTATTTGCAGTTGATACCTGCTAGCAAAGGGAAAATCAGTTCATGCCTAGTACTATAAACAGAGCAAAATACACATGGCTAGTGAAGTCTGGATCTTACAGAAGAATCTGCTACCACCCCTTTCCTAAACCACTGCAATTAGCAACTGCATTCTAAATATTCACTCTTAGGCCCACAGAGAAGTGTAACTATTATTCCTCATTGGTGATGCTTCTTTTTGCAGTGGGAGACCATCACAGACATCACATGCCGACTGATGGGTGCCCAGGCCCAGCTGATACATATACAATACAACTCCTGCATCTAAAGCTCAGGGAGAATATTACAAGAAGGGGCAGAATGATTCTAAGAGCCAGAGGCCCAGGAATTCACTGTGAGATTGTGCCGTCTAGCTGTGACAGGGAAGCTACAGCTATAAACTCTCAACTATATGCCTGCCTAAACAAGACCTGTTGACATCCCAATGTAGATGGGAGAAAACTCAGAGAGTCCCACTCGTAGACGAAGAACTATAAGGAAATTAAAAACTGCTCAGAGTGGGAGAAGTTCTCCCCAGGGATGGAACTCTTGATTGATTATCCAGTGCTAAGTCGTCAGGTCTAGCAACATACAGATGCAGGCAATTCTGAATGGGTTCAGCAGGTTGTATTCATATGTTCATGCCTTTAGATGCATTTGTGACAACAATGGTTAAAGAAGAGAAGGTCATGAATTTGTGAAAGGGACAGACATGGAGGGGCAGAAGAGAGGAAATAAAGGGTTAAGTGATGTTATTATATTTTAATTAAATTTTAAAATAATAGCAATATGGAGGAAGTAACAGACAAAAGAACCATTATTTTAAACTTTTATAAAGTTTTGTTCTATTGAATACTTTTGACCAGAAAAAAAAAATTGATGACTGTAGCTGAGTGAGTTTATTTCTGGGTCTTTATCCTATTCCATTGATCCACACGTCTGGGGTCTTTTGGGGGTGAGGTCAGTGTCTTTGTCACTATAATATAATTTTGTGGTCAGGTACTGTAATTCTGCTGGCATTTGCTTCCTGCTTAAGACAGCAGGATCGATAAGAACAAAGGATTACAAAATGCCATCATTAAACCCATTTCTTCATATGTTAATTTTATATTAATTTGTTAATTTATTATGTGGGGTTATGGGTGCAAGTGTGCCATGGCACACATGTGGAGGCTAGAGAACAACTGTTGGGAGTCAGTTATCTCCTTGCATCATGTGCGTTCTGAGAGTCAAAGTCAAGTATTTAAGCCATCTTACCAACCCTTTGTATGCCAATTTTAAAAACAAATTTAAAGGAGAGAGACACAGAGACAGAGACAGAGACAGAGACAGATTGAGATTACTCTCAAAAGTAATTGTTGCAGTAGATAGGAATTAACACAGAAACCCACCACTGGACAATGTGTAAAGATTTAAAGACTTTGGAACACTCAGTCCTAAATGGGATGTCTTTATCAAATCCTCCCTTCAAGGACCAGGGATCTATTTAGAAAAGGAGGCAGTATGATTGTAAAAGTCAGAGATGGTGGATGACTCCTAGGAAACAGTGTCTCCAAGGACATAACAGGATCAATGCACATAAGAACTCACGGGGCTGTGGCAGCATATCCAAGGACTGCACAGATTCCAACTAGATAGGGTGCTAGCACTGACAGTGGGAAGTAGCCACATGGTCCCACGCTAACCAAGCAGCTACTTGGAATTGATTCCTGCTGGTAAATGAAAAACCCGAATGCCACTGGGTATTATCAAGGAACTCTATGTTTTTTGTTTTGGGGTTTGTTTGTTGCTTGGGGCTTTTGGTGTTTGTGAGTGTGTGGGTGGGTGTGTACTTTTTGTTTCATTTAGCTTTGTTTGGGCTTTTTGTTGTTGTTGTTGTATTGATCTTTTGCTTGTTTGTTTGTGAGAGATTTTTGTTCTTTGTACTTTTTTCTTTTTAAAAAGAAGAGAGTGAAAGAACAAGTTGATGGGTAGGGAGGTTGTGAGGATCTAGGGACAGTTAGGGGAGGGGAAGAAGGTGATCAAAATATATTGTATAAAACATTTTAATTAAAAAAATTACTGAAAGATGATTTATTAGTTTTAAAAGGTTATTGTTGAAGACTACGGCAGTACACTGGATGTCTCCTAAGTAATTAGCCCACTGCTGGCTTCCTTCCAGCCTACCTAACTGAAACATCATCATCTAAGAATAGAAAATGTGTCTTAAAGAAAATGTACTAAAAAAAATTCATATTTATCTCATTAAAGCCTACAAGAACACAGATTATAATATTTGTATGTTTCACTTGTCAGTATTGGTTCTTAAAAAAAATGTATTCCCTCATTATATTTCTCCCTATTCTTCCTTCTCTACTTGGGATTGCTTGGATAAGGGCAGCTCATGAGAGAGCAGGATGTGTTGATGTTTAAAATATTTCAATTACATCAAGGACAGAACAGCAGGTAGAAAAGGAGAAAGGACTCCACATGAGGGACGCTCCATTCTTCTTTTTCCCTACCTGCCTAACTTGGTAAAAGTCCTGCCGTCATAGGTTCTCAGATGGGAACACCACATTCCAAGTTTACCCCAAACCAGAATATCTCCCCAGCCTGATGGTTTAAACTCAAACATTCCAACCAGTGGGTACAAGACACCCACTTCTTTGCATGTCATCCCAATTCTTTTCAAATAAAGGCACTTACAGGCCACCAATAAATGATGTCAAACTTGTTCCGAATCTTCATTAGAACTGACTTAAATAATCCAGAGAGTCCATGATATGACAGAGATTAAGTGCCATGAAGCCTGTGGCTCTTCCTTGAACCAGTTTCTAGTCTATCAGCATTTGCTTCTACAATACCAAAATGAAGACATGGTTGAATAAAACAGGGAAAGGCAAGAGATTGTTTGTGTTCAGATTTCCACACTGTTTCTCTTTAACCCTGACCCTAACTCCCGCATCCTAACCCATCAGTGTTGCCAGAAAGCCAGGAATCTGCTCTTCTCTGCCTCCTCAGTGATGGGATCACAGGGTACTTCCCCACCATGCCCAACTTGTTATATGGATGCCAGAGAACCAAGCTCAGGTACTTATTTTGCACACCAAGCACTTTCCCCTCAGATCTAGCCTCTCGGCCCTGTATTTACTGTTTGTTTACGTTGCACTGCTTATTGCTCATCAATACTCACTTGGGGTGACTACACTTATTCAGCCTGACTTTTCTCTCCAGATCTAATTTCTATGCTTTCATCACTGAGGAAGAACAATGTTAAATAATATGAAAAATACTAAGAGAAAGAATGCAATTCCATCCAAGAAAGCAAGCTCCTTGAAGTTTCTTGTGTAGAGACAGGGTAAAGATACTCAGTTCTTCAAGGTGTTACTCTCAAACCTGGGACAACTGGCTAACTGGTATACTTATGTAACATATCAAAGCTGACTCTGGCCTGGCTGCCAGGTTCTCCCAGAAGTCCTCAGTCCCTACCTGTTAGAGAGTCCTCCTGGATGGCATACCCTGCCTGTACCCTAAACTTCTCCAGCCCAAGCACTGGGCTATGCTATTCTTTCCCCTGCTGTTCTTCCCTGCACAATTCAGCCATTTTGGCTATGCAGGTACTTTTTGTCCTTTGGCCACCTGGCCTCTTGGTTCCCCTCTCTCCCCACCTCCCTCTCCTCTCATGGCCTGGCTCAGGGTCATGTTCACTCTGGACTCTCCTAGAGGTCTTTGTCTCTGTCTCTGGCTATGCTCTCCCTCATATCTACAATAAACTTTTTCCTCCACCATACCTAGGAGCAGTCATATCCTCATTTTTAATTCTTTTTTTTTTCATTCATCTGGTGGGAAAAAGAAAAAGTTAACCTCAGCCAACTACAACATTAAAAGGCATTTTTTTCCTTTTTCCTCTTTAATCTACTAAACATGGTTCTGAATTACAGCATCCCAATTATCAATAAGCATAAATCAAGACTCATTTTGTCTGGAGGGCATACTGGTTGATCCTTCCTGGTATTGCTTTTGAAATAAGCACTCAGAGAGTAGCCGCCTTTAAATGGCTTGTTGTTGCAATTTGGTTTCCAGGTTACCAAGGACCAAACAACCTCAGGCAGACTCTAAAACCTGCTGTCTGTACCAAATGATGGATTGCAATCTTCACACCCACAGGGAGTAGATAATTAATCAAAGAAAAGGGTCACGATGTACAAATGGCGTTGGTTGAGCAACTTCACACTAAAAAGTCACTCTGCCCAGCTTCAAAGTCAAGAGGAATTTCATCCTGAAAACTATCTAGAAACTTGGCCTTTGAAAATGGACCACCAGGAAGAGTACTTAAGAACTTCTACACTTCGAACTTCTTTGCCCATGTGAAGACTCTACTCTCTGCTTAACACTTCCTTCTCTCCAGATTATTGTGACCTGGTAGGACTGTGCCACCATTTTTAACTCCCTAGTACTTCATTTCTTCCTTTTTCCCATTCATAATTCAGGGAGAGGCAGAGAAGAGCACAGAACTGCAGCAACTAGGAAGTAGAAACACAATGCACACAAGGAATGACATTTTAAATGGACCCTTTTGACCTAAGCAAGAGAAGTTTAGGCTGTATGAAGTCAGGAGTTTTCCAGCCTGTGATGAACCTTTTATCCAGCTTAGCAGGGCCTAGATGTGTTCCTGCAATACAAGGCTGAATTGTAGGTTTATAAGTACATATTTTCACCATAAGGAGAACTTACTGTGAGGAACAACTGGAGCCTTCACTCTAAACAATAAAATATATATGGGGAGAAGGGAATATGGAAAGGGAAGGAAGCCAGACACTGGGTGTTCTTTGTTCCAATCAGTATAATAAAGATGCACACTGCCCCATGGCCACTTGCCCTCTTCCATCTCCAGCTCTTCCAAACAGCTTCGTTCTTTTGCTTAAATAGCTATGGAAATGCTAGCCATTCTAGGAAATCTTGCCTGTGTAACTGGAAGACACAGCATTTCCCCTGGGGCACGAGACTCCCACATCACTCCCTTCACTAGCCTTCAGTATGCAATGAGCCACACTCAAACACAATGCTAACCACCCCTTCTAAAAGCAGTCTTTTGGAGCTTCCATATTGATTTTGTCTGTTTATAATCATCATGACCTGTCTTATATTCTGAGATCCTAAACACTTCCACCCTCCACTCTAAGCAGCCTAGGCCAGTGTCTTAGTTACGGTTTCTGTTGTTATGAAGAGACACCATGACCACGGCAACACGTATAAAGGAAACATTTCGTTGTGCATTGTGGTGACTTGTTTACAGTTTCAGAGGTTCAGTACATAATCATCATGACTGGGAGCATGGTGGCATACAATCCAACATGGTGCTGGAGCAATAACTGACAGTCCTACATCCTGCAGTTAACTGGAAATCGACTGAAACACTAGGTGGTATTCTGAGCATAGGAAATCTCAAAGCTCACCCCCACAGTGACACACTTCCTCCAACAAAGCCATACTCCCACTCCAACAAAACTACACCTCCTAATAGTGCTACTCCCTATGAGATTATGGGGGCCAATTGCAATCAAACTACCACATCCCACTCCCTGGCCCCCATTAGCTTATATATAACAATATCATATTGCAAAATGCATTTAGTCCAACTTCAAAAGTCTTTAACAGTCTCAACAATGTTTAAAAGTCCAAAATTCAAACTATCTTCTGAGATTCATGCAAACTCTTAACTGTAATCACCTTTAAAGATCAAAATCAAACAGCAGGTCACATACTTCCAACATACAATGGCACAGGATATGCATTACCATTCTAAAACATAGGAAAAGGAGCATAGTGAGGAAAGACTAGACCAAAGCAGGACTGAAAGCCAGCTGGGCAGTGATACACAAGGGAATGAAGCCTTTCACATGCAATATATGTGGAAGGCCATTTAGCCATAAAATCAATCTGCTAGCTCATGAGAGGATTCACACCAGAGAGAAGCCCTACACCTGTTCCCTTTATAACCATAGCTTCTGCCAGTCATCCACATACCACCAGGACATGAGGCATTGCCACAAATCAGACTGCGCTATGTACTTTCCTCAGCAGAGGTTAGCTGTGCTACAGGCTTAGTGTGCTATCTGCACATGAAGAAGCATGTCGCCTCTAAACAGCAAGAATCCATTGAAGATGTGACATGTAACTTCGGGATTGCTCCATCTGTTGTCACATTCCATTGCCATGTGCCAGCATAGAAGATGAGATATTTGTCAGTTCACTAACATGTTTCTAATGCCAAAAGTATCCTATAGTTTTTCCCTGGCATGAATTAAATAAATAAATGCAACTGGAAAAAAGAAAAGAAAATCAGCTGGGCAAACTCCAAACTCTGGACCTTCATATTTGATGTTGAAACACTCTTCAGATCTCCAACTCCATTCAACTTTGTTGACTGTAACACACTTCTTTCTCTTTGGCTTGTTCCACTCCCTGTCAGCAGCCCTCCTCAGCAGGTATCCTATAACTCTGGTATCTCTAACATCTTGGGTTCTTCAAGGCTATTCAGGGTTCAACTTCACAACTTCACACATTGGCCTCACTACTAGGCCTCCATTCAGGGACATGTGCCTGGCCTCAGAGGCTTTCTTTAGACATGGAGGCAAACGCAATAACTTGTCCTGAAACTGAATCTGTAGACTAGGCTGGCCTCAAACTCGGAGATCCACCAGCCTCTGCCTTCCCAGTGCTGGAACAAAAGGTATACAACACCACATCAGGCTCTAAATTTTCCTTTAATTTCTTTTCACAAGTTGGAAACTTAGCTGGATGAGATCTTGCCCTGAGGTCACACATCCCTTTATTCCATTTTTTAATCTGTTTATCTCCTCAAACACAGAATTCAGCTCCATTCCACTTCCTGGCACTCTGTTTTCTCCTCCAAATTTACATTTTATAATTTGCTCTGCTCAGCTTGATCCTTTCCATTATAAGTCTTCACTGGAGATACTACTAATATCTACACAATAGAGTCTATACTAGGCTGTTTTGAGATTTCTTCTGCCAACAGAATTAATCCAAAAGTCTTCACTTTAGCCTCAGGCAAATTCTTCCAACAAGGTCAACAAGCAGCCACTTTCTTCACCAAAATATCACAAGAACAATCTCTAGGCAACATACTAACATTCTTCTCCTCTGAAACCCCACAGTCCATCAAATCACATTCAGCACCACTGTCTTCCATGCTCCTACAAGTATGGCCCATTAAGCAACACTTAAAGCATGCCATTCCTTTCCTAACCCAAAGGACCAAAGTCCATATCACTCCAAACAAAGACATGGTCAGACCTATTACAACAAAATACCCAATCTTTGGTACCAACTACTGTCATAGTTAGGGTTTTTATTGCTGTGAAGAGACACCATGACCATGGTAAAATTGGGGCTTGTTTATAGTTTCAGAGGTTCAGTCCAATATCATCATGGCAGGGAGCATGACAGCATGCAGGCAGACATGGTGCTGGAGTAATAACAGACAACAGGCAGTATCCTGAACATAGGAAACCTCAAAACCACCCCCAGTGATACACTTCCTCCAACAAGGCTATACCTACTCCAACAGAGATACATCTCCTAATAGTGCCACCACCTATGAGATTATGGGGGCCAGCTACATTCAAACTACCACAACCAGTAACATGAAAACATGGGAACAACGAGAAAAAGAAGAGGGCTTGTGTCCTCTCTCTCCATCTCTGACTCTCCTTCTCCCTTACTCGCCAAGCTGAGAACTCCATAACCATTCTGTGATGATGATCAACCTACCATGCAAAGAGGAACCACACAGGAAATACGCGAGAGGAATAACAAGCCCAATGGCCAGCATCAGTTCCACAGCTATGCTAGCTCCAGACGAGTACAGTGTGCAGCCTTCCAGTATCTCATTAAAAGCTCAGCAAGAAGCCTTCCAGTATCTCATTAAAAGTTCAGCATGAAGCCTTCCAGTATCTCATTAAAAGCTCTAGATATCATGAAGCAAGAAAAGCCATGTCCTCTGTACCCTTTCTGAATCCCTCACACACGGGATCTATGAACAAAACCCAATGCTATTTATGCTAAGTGTTGGGGTGTTTTATGATTCAATCCTAAAAACTGGGCATTCTACCTTTATCTCTTATTGCTGTGATAAAATATCTGACTGAAGGGAAGAAAAGGATTTCTTTCAGCTTACAGGTTACAGCCCATTGTACAGGGAAGTCAGGACAGAAACTCAAACAGGAGGTTGAAGCAGAATTCATGGAAGAATGTTGCTTGCTAACTTACTCTGTGGTTCATGCATCGCTTCCATATATAGCTGAGGAGCTCCAGCCCAGGGAATGGTGCCACCCACAGGGACTGAGCCCTCCTACACCAATCATCAGTCAAGTCAGAAGTCAGTCCCCACCCTGGAAGGGTGACACACATCTGATCTAAGCAATCCTTCAACTGAGACTCCCTCCTCAGCTGACATGAAGCTGGGCACTGGAATGCCTGAATAAATAATAAATACACCCAAACTGACTACAGCCATCTTCATATATCAGGAAAATAGTATGGTTCATTATTTATTATTTTTTCAAATATATACACATACATCCTTGTGACAGAATCTGTTTTAGATTCCAGCACGATACAGAGATAAACATTAAAAGGTATGGTGGTCGAAAACCCTTGGAGTTTATGGTCTTGAGGAAAAGACAGACTTTATTTAACAATTCAATCACACAATGATAAAAAGTTAACTCAGGACTCTTCAGAACAAAAATCCAGGTGAATCCCCTATTTAAAACCCTAAGTCTGTAAAGTACTAATTAAAAGAATGGACATCAGGGAAGAAAGCCATGAGCCCATCTCCAGTGTGCTGACCACTTATCTACATCAGATAGCCCATCTCCCTTTATCCCACTCACTTTCATAAGGTAATAACAGTCACACCTATAATTTAGTACATTGGTTTAAAAACCTTAACACGGGACAGAAAAAAATAGATATCACCCAAAGGTGAGGTTTAGCATACTAATACACAGTAGGTTTGATCTGAAAGGGAAGGGAGAAAAGGAAGCAGAGGAAAAAGAAGAGAGGAAAGGAATGGTGAAAGAATGGTGAGGAGAGGAGAGAGGAGCTAAGGAAGAGAGGCCAGAGAGAGCAAGAGAATGAGACTTCAGGTGACCTCAAAGAAGAGGATGAGCCAATTGTCCGAGTATGAAGACCTGCTGCACTGATTCTGACAGAAAGAAGATACACTGTTATTGAACCATCAGAGAATATTAGTCACTTCCTGTCATATTTTGGTTTCCAGCATCTGAACACACTTTGTACTTGAATAGACATCGCATCTGCTTTACTTACTTTTCCCACTGCTATGACAAAAGCAGCTCAAGAAAAGGAGGGCTTGTTTTTGCTCGAATTCTAAGGATGAAGTCTACTGAGTCAGAAAAACATGGAAGGAATAGTAGGATCAGCTGATCACACTGCCTCTGCAGTCTGGAAGCAGAGAGCAGACAGGAAGTGAGGCCTGACTAGTCAACCTCAAGGCCATTCTCTGGTGACTCATTTCATCTAGCAAAGCTCCACCTCCTCAGAGTACCCAACCTCCCAAAACAGTGCTACCAGCCGGGATCAAGCAATCAGACCCCAGAGCCTGTGAGACACATTTCACATGCAAACCACAACAGAGGTGAACTGATACTGTGGTTTTGAGGTGGGGCTGGAAGTTAGCTGTTCTGCAGCTCATGATGGTCCTCCCCAATCTTTTCTTCCAGCCCTGCACTTGTTTTATGTCCCTGGTAATATGGCTGATACTATTCTGGACATCTGGTCAGGGAGTTAAAGTAGCCAAATGGCCCTTTGACAGTAACATGAAAAACCAACTCAGTGGTTCCTGGATAGATATCCCTGTCCCTAATCTCTTCACACTCAGTAGTAAATTTCCATGTGAAAATACTTTCACTTTCTTGTGGGAGTCTTTTCTAGGTAGCCATGCCAAAACCATTTCAAAGACTGCAGTGGAAACATTCAACATAAATATCTTGTCCTACAGGGAATATTAACCACGGCCAGAAAAAAAAAAAAAGCCAATTAAGAAGACAACTAAAATAACTCCAAGGCAAGACTCTGTCACTAACAACTTGTTAAAGAAGGGCACTGAGGTAATTAAAGAAAACCATATCCTGTCTAGACTCACTTGCCAATGTTCAGTTTTCTTTGTACATTTTCTTTCTACCATAAAATCATGTATGGTATGTTTTAAAAACCTTCACCGCAGTCAGCACTCCTTCCACAGCAAACAGACTGTAAGTGATCACCTTCAATTAAATTCCCCTAGTTGGCTGGAAATGCTTCCCTTTACCCAATGCCATTTACCCAATTCCCATAGTAATGAGCAGGTCCCTCCACTGTGGGATCAGCTTCTTCATAAAATAGGAATGGTGACAACCCCTTCATTTTAAAGCTGCTATTAAGTCTCAGTTGGGTAATCCAGGTAAAGGATTTAGCATTCTAAATACATAGCACAGAAATGTGCATGCACTAATAGCAAGTCCCGAGCTTGCAAATCCTCCAATAGTTGAGATTCCAGTAGTTAGTGTAGTTGTTGGTATCAATCTGTCCTTGTTATAAAAAATAAATAGCAAGAGTGATACCCAACACTCAGAAGGTAGAGGCAGACAGATCTCTATGAGTTCAAGGCCATCACAGTCTATATAGTGAGTTCCAAGGCTATATAGAGAGACCCTGTCCCAAACATACAAATAAAAAGTGCCCCTTGTATCTATGAATGGAAACACGATTTGTATATCTATTGTCTTGGGATAGAGTTACTATTGCTGTGATAAAACACTATAACCAAAAGCAACTTGAGGAAGAAAAGGTTTATTTGGTTTGTACTTCTACATCACTGTTCATTGTGGAAGGAAGTCAGGATAGGAACTTAAGCAAAGCAGGAGGTGATGCAGAAGCTATGGAAGAGTACTGATTACCACCTTGATCCTTACAACTTACTCAGTCTGTTTTCTTTAGAACCCAGAACCACCAGCCGAGGGGTGGCCCCACATACAAATGGATTGGTCACTAATTAAGAAAATGCTCTACAACCTGCAACCAGATCTCATGAAGACCATTTCTTGATTAAGGCTTTTTCTCTCAGATGACTATAGCTTGTGTCAAGTTGACAAAAATAGCCCGCACACTAAAAAAAGTATCAATAAAATGTAAAAATGACTCCTAATGATACTCTGCTACACTCATAGATTCAGCCATCATCAGAGAAGCTTCTTCTTGCAGCAGATGGGAACAGATGTAGAAACCACAGCCAGACAGTACATGGAGAGAGAATCCTTGGAACACACAGCTGTTCCAAGAGCTCAGGAACCCCACTGAAGAGGAGGCAGAAAGAGTAAAAGACCCAGTGAGGATGGAGGACACCAGGAGAACAAGGCCCTCTAAATCAACTGAGCATGGCTCATGTGAACTCACAGAGACTGAAGCAGCAGGCACAGGGCCTGCACGGTTCTACACGAGGTCCTCTGTGCATTTACTGTAGCTTTCTGCTTAGTATTTGTATAGGACTTCTGAATGTATGAACAAGTGGGTCTCTGATTCTTTTGCCTGCCCTAGGGCCTCTTTTCCTTCTGTTGGGTTGCCTTGTCCAGCCTCGATATGCTGGGTTTTATCTTTTTATGTTTTATTTTGTCATATATTTGGTTATCTCTTAGAAGCCTGCTCTTGTGTAATGAGAGACAGAAAGGGAGTGTATGTGTAGGGAAAGGGAGGTGGGAAGGAACTGGGAAGAGTAGAGAGAGGGTAAACTATAATCAGAATATGTATGAGAAAAGAAGATATTTCCAATAAAATGTAGGAAAATAGCTAACAGTTCCCCAGGTCAGAAACCTAAGAAGCATCCACGTAATATTCCTCATTACTACCTGTTGCAAATGTCCCCTCATGTGTGTGAACACTTAGTCTCCAGCTTATGGTGCTGTCTGGGAAGATTATGAAATCTGTAGGAGCCTTGCTTGAGGAAGAGGGCTAGCCTTGAATTTTGATAGCCTGGTCTTGCTTCTTACTGCCGACCTAGTGTAACCAGACCCCTCATGCTTCCATCAGCATGCCTTCTCAGCCTGGATGGACTGTCACTCTGAAACCATGTGCCACAACCAACTATCTTTCCTTACATTAATTTCATCAAATATTTTGTCCCAGCAATGATGACAGTAACTTATACTCTACCACCAGAAGCAATTCAGAATCTAACCCTGCTTCCATCCCCATCAGCTCAGCCCTCAGGAGCACCTAATTCATCCCTGAGGAATCAAGCTGGCCTCAAGCCCCACAACAGTGACAAGAGAGTTTGTGTCCTCTCCCTGCTAAAACATCATCAACAGCTTCTAGATGGCTTTAGGAAAAAGGTATTTTGTTGTTTTGCTTTGATATATATGTGTGTGTGTGTGTGTGTGTGTGTGTGTGTGTGTGTGTGTGTGTGTGTGTGTTTGGAGACAAGGTTTGTCTGTGTAGCATTGGAGCCTATCCTGCCACTCACTCTGTAGACCAGGCTGGCCTCAAACTCACAGAGATCCACCCGCCTATGACTCCCAAGTGCTGGGATTACAGGCATGTGCCACCAACGCCCAGCTTAATTTATATTTTTAATATTGCAGTTGGTTCCTTCCTATTTCCCAATCCCTACCTCTCAGACCACTCCATCCCCACCGGCTGGCTCTGTCCTTCCCAGGCCTCAGTCCAGGAGAGTATGCCTCTTCTACCTGAGTGTTCTTCCTCACTCTGCTAAGAGCATTCAACAAAGGTATCCTCTCATCAAGGGAGCTGCTGAGGATGCCCTGGCCTCTAGCAGTGGCCCTCCAGCAGCCCGCACTTTCTTTCTGACTCTCACCACACTGTCTTCCTTCAGGCAGTGGAAGTCTTCCTTGCTGAGACAGCTGAGAAGGCTGGACTCTTGCCAGCCTCCTCCATCATCGTAAATCCAACTCACATGAGGCCAGGCACATAAAAAGACACTTGCTCCATGACGTTTTCTAAAACTTTGTAAACCAATTACATTAGAGTGTGGGATCTGAACCAGCAAGGATGGCCATGAAGGCTCATGAATATTTGAAACTCACCAATGTCTGCTGCTAGAAGGGGAGAAGCACAAAGCCATGCAGGCTCCAATTTTGAATTTCCTAGAGAGAGAGCTTCCCAATGAACATCAGGCATTGCAGCAAATGTGCTGAATCAATTCAGTTGTCTCTTTCCCACAGTCTCAGGCCACTTGGTGTTCTGCCCCCAGCTAGCAGGTGGGCTGAGATTGACTTTATTTCAACAAACAAACATCCAAACTATGTAATCATGGGATGATATCTGAGCTGGATCTAGCTGGCTGCTCACAAGGGAGTCTCTCATGATGGTATGTGGGAATTTTCACTGTTGACCAAGCCAGACACTAGGTACACAGCTGCATACTTTGTGATGAAACCAACTAAATGGAAGTCAGTGACCTAGCCCTTAAAGCCACCCTCCACGGACCTGTGCTGCAGCACGATGGAGTTTGTCCTGTGTAGCACATGGAGGTATATGCCCTGCTACTTTGAAGATAGGGTCCTTGGTTGTTTTTCTGGGGTAGGGACCTCTGCAGGCTGTATACCCTTTGCAAGCCAAAAGGAGCATCACACCAGAGGACAGAAGGATCTCAGGAGGACAAACAGAAACTAGGGAGTGAGTAATCTAAATGCTTATGCATTGAATTTCTGTTGTTGCTTAGAACAACTTATTAATATAAGAATAATACAAGCTCTAATACACATGTCTGCCAGTTTCATGGGTAGCAATGAAACCATGTCTAAATGGAAATACTTTAAGTCTCAGACACCTGCACTGATCAAACCCAGTTACTGGTGGGCTTTTTTCATTGAACTAGTATTTTCCAGGTTGGCAGGTTTGAGAGAGAGAGAGAGAGAGAGAGAGAGAGAGCTCAACAGCAAAAAGAAAAAATAAACAAAAAGGTGTAAAAGATGAAATTGGGCAAGGTGGCCCAAGCCTATAATTTCAGCTACTTCGGAGGCTGAGACAGTAGGAGCCTACCTGCATAGCTTAGCAGGACCGTCTCAAAATAAAAACATGAGGAAATGGGGAAGGGCTGTAACTCAGTGGTGCAATGCTTGCCTAGTATGTACAAGGGCCTCCATTTAATCTCCAGTTCATCTAAAGAGAGGGAGAAAAGAGAGGGAAATGAGGGGGAGAGGAAGGGAAAGGAGAGAAGGGGGAGAAGAAGAGGGAAAGGGGGCAGGAGGAGAGGAGGGCAGGAGAAGGGAGGAATGACTCCTGCATGTCATCCTCTAACTTCCATACCAGCATCATGACCACACACAAAATGCATAAATATGATTTTAAAATATAAATACAGCATAACCAATTGTTCTTTAGCAAAGCCGTGGCAAAGTTATCCACGTGTTGGAATTATGAGGCCTGAGTTGAACTGGCTGTCCTTATAAAAACAAACGTGCCTCTCGTGGAGCAGTTCTCCTGAAAGGTAGGGATGGTGCACAGAAGGTGCGGAGGGGCTCCCATCACTGTGAGATGAATTTACAGGAGTGGGCTCCTTTCTTTTAGTCTTCAATAAATTAGTACACCAGAGTCTGCTGCAATCATCTGGAATGAGTTCCTAGAGTTAAAGGAAAAGCTATTTAACCCTTTAGGGGCTGCCCCTTTGAACTCCCCTGAGAACTCGGAATATTCAAGCTAACAATTAGTGAGCGCAGGCACAGAGTCCCCATACCTTCCCACAGCGTGGTTAATAAGTATACTCAGCTTAATGTCTAGAATCCCAGTTCCTGCCAAAGCACTTTAAGGAGCAATTTCATGGTATATTTCATTAGAGATCATGCCTAATGATTAAACAGAACCAGTCCAGTCTCAATAGTGATATTTGTAATCTGAAGGACATTCATCTAAGCAGGTGACCTGAACCACAGCTCAGGTCCCCACACACATTTCAGCAAGGCAAAGTTTTTCAGTTTCAAGTCTTTCTTCCTTTCTCCTTCCTCCTGGTACCCCCAGGTACCCCACATGACTAAGCTTTACCCAAATCCCCATAAAGAAAAATCCAAAGTGAGGTGGGTATATTCAAGAGGCTTCAGCAGCCTGGTTTTCCAACTGGGGACTGCCACACCTTAGAAGACTTTCACTGGGGTCTAAAGTTCAGCTCCTAACTGACGGATGGCTTGTCAATGCAGCCATGTTCCCAAGTACAGACCACCACTTATTCATGAGTAGGCCACTTGGAGAAGGACCAGCCAAACCCTCTCTCTTCTTGCTTGTGTTTTTGCTGACCAGCACCTCCACCAGTGGATTAGGACTAGCAAACAAAAAGAAGAGAGAGCCCAAATAGAACCTTCATTTTTAAAAAGTAAATGCAAATGTGGGGATGAGAATAAAAATTACCTTTGCTGGGCTGCTGAAGTGGCTCAACAGATAAGATAAAGGGCCTTGAGTTCAATCCCCCAGATCCACATGGTAGAAGGAGAAAACCACATTATGCAAATTGCCCTCTGACTGCCCCACACATACACCAAATAACAGTAAATGACAAATGTCTTTACTGATCATACATGTAAGGAAATGAAGCCCTAAACTATTCTGTGTTCAAATCAGTAGGAACTCAAAATAAGAGGAAAACGATGGGAGGAAGGAGACAACAAAAGAGTTCATTCAGAATTGTGAGCAAAGGTGGAGCCTGCGCTGTCGTGTCTTAAGAAGGGCTGATGCCCATAACTGATAGGAGCAGATGCAGAAATCCACAGCCAAGCACTGGGACGAGCTCTGGACATCCAGCTGAAGAGAGGGAGGAGAATTATATGAGCAAGGGGGGGGGGTCAAGACCAAGATAGGAAAACCCACAGAGACAGCTGACTGGAGCTCATGGAAGCTCAAAGACTCTAGATCACAACAGGTAGGGAGCCTAGGGGCCAACCTAGGCCCTCTGCATGTGGATGGCAGTTGTGTAATTTAGTCTGTCCTTGGGGTCCCTAGCAGTGGGACCAGGATCTGTCCCTGGTACATGACCTGGAGTTTTGGAACCTATTCCCTATGGTGAGATGCCTCACTCAGCCTTGATGCAGGGGGGAGGAACTTGGTCCTGCCTCAATTTGATATGCCATGCTTTGTTTACTCCCATGGGAAGCCTTACCCTTTTATGAGGAGTGGATGGGGTGGGGTGGGTAAAAAGGAAGTGGGGAGAGGACAAGAGAAGAGGAGGGAGGGGAAACTGGGGTTGGTATGTAAAATAAATAAAAAATAGAAAAATAAAAAAAGAAGAGCGGGTGCAATGGTAACTTCCAGCTGGAATTTCTACACAACCAAAAAAAATGCCCTCCAGTTCCATAAATCATTGGTAAAAGCCACTGGCATGTGAGGGGCTTTATGTGGATGTCATGGAGAACATCTTGTTTCTGGGTTGATGTCATACTAAACAGACAAAAGCCATAAGGACTCATGACAGGCCATACACTCAACTAATACTTTAGAGGTAATAAGGCCAGAAGGAGTAAACATGTATATTTGTCTTCAGGAAATCACAAGAGACCTGTGGAAGAACACTGGGTGTTCTGAAGCCTGTGGTGGGGTACAGCCCAAACATGATCCACATCACATCCAACCAGTACCTTACATGTTTATAACCTTCGGACATTTGTACAAATTTCCAGGACTCAAGTATTTATTGCTCCTGAAAATTAGCTCCATTACTATATAGTATAATGTAATATAATATAATTAATGTATTTAACCTAATCTAAATCTAAAAATTCAAAAACTATTTTTCTTTTTTTTTGGGGGGGAAGTTTCTTGAGGCAGGGTTTCTCTGTGGCTTTGGAGGCTGTCCTGGAACTAGCTCTTGTAGGCTGGTCTCGAACTCACAGAGATCCACCTGTCTCTGCCTCCCGAGTACTCCCGAGGGATTAAAGGTGTGCACCACCACCGCCCGGCCAAAACTATTTTTCTAGCCCAATGTGTTCTTTACCAAAGAAGTCTTTTGACATCAAGTTTTACAGCAAAGGCCAACACTAATAGAATTAAAATCAACATGTCAGAGATGAACATGGCTAAACAAAGTAAGCTCTGCCAACCAGGACTGAGTTTGGTGCTCAGGAGGCAATCACAATGCCTGGCACACAGTAAATTCTTGTAGAGTGAGTTGTATTCATTGCATGGAACTCCAGATCACCCTGGTGGGAAAATAAATGTAGAAGACATTTACCTGCAGCAAAATCTAAGCCAGTGGCATCCATAAAAACTTTCAAGCTACTTGAGCAATATTATATTCATACAGCAGACACATGTCTACTTTATTTAGCCAATGAGGAACATCAAAACTATAAGAGAATTAAAGCCATCACCAGCAGGTACAATAAGGTATTAGTAGGCTTCCTAGAAATGTCTAACAGGAAGTTCCAATGCACATGTTTAAGATGACCAGTGAAGTCTGCTAGAAGCAACAAGATTGGACTGGAGTTGGTATGTCAAATGATAGCCCTTGAGAAAACCACAGGACTCTGAAAACAGGGATGAGGCTGTTTTTAGGGCCTGGGTTCTAATGCAGGATCTGAGGAGGATCTAAGGAAGGCCGAGGCCAATTCTGGATTACCTAGTGAATATTCACTGGGAGTGACCGTGAGGCAAGGGGGATTTAGCAATTAAAATATGGAAGCAGCAAAGGTGTGTGACAGTGTGGGTAGGAAGAAGGCTGTGTCAGCACAGCCAGAACCCTGACACACTGCACACAGTGTGGAAGACAGTGAGCTTCCTGCTAATTCCCAGCTGGCCGTCTTCCTGCATACATGTCTTCTGAAGCAAGCTGACAAGACTACCTTGTTCTCACATCCTTCCAAGCCAATTTTCACTTTCTTCCAAATACAGGTTTTGACTCTGTCAGAGATAAATATTCAATAATTTCTTCTATGATTTTATTTTTTTATTTTTTATTTTTTCATTTATTTATTTATGTATTGCTTTTTCGAGACAGGGTTTCTCTGTGTAGCTCTGTAGACCAAGCTGGCCTAGAACTCACAGAGATCTACCTGTCTCTGCCTCCTGAGTGCTAGGATTAAAGGCATCTGCCACCAATCCCCGGACCTGTTTTTAAGATCTTAATCTAAGAGAAACAGGCCCAAAATAAAAGTGTTTTAAATATAACACTTTCCAACCCACTGAACCTCACCTGCACTTCCCTGGGCCTCTAGGCATACCTCTAGCCAGGTACTCAGGCCCCTGGAAGAACATAGCTACTGTGGTTTGGATGTGAAATGTCCCCCACAGGCTTGTGTGTTTGACTCTTGGTCACCAGATGGTGGTGCTGCTGTGGGAGGCTGTGAATCCCTTAGCAGGTGGAGCCTCGCTAGAGGAAGTGGGTTGACGGGTGTGTCTTGAGCTTTACAGCTGAGCTCTGCTCTTGTCCCATGAGCTTTGAGGAGGTGAGAACCCCAACTTCACGTCCCCATGGTCACAGAATCACCCGCTCCTTCTACATCATGATGGATGAATACTCTAAAACAGTAAAGTGAAATGAACCCCCTTAAGTTACTCCTTCTCCTATATCTGCTCACAGGACACAGAAAGTAAGTGACACAGTTGGCTTATTTCTGGCTCTTATCCGACTCTAAATCCCTACAGAGCAAAGCCATGAAGCATTTAGTTTAAACACCACACTGGACACAGCTCCAAGGATATCCCAAGTGCTTTGGAGTTCGAGCTGCTGTGGTGCCTTGGTGTACAATGCTATCACTGCAAACTTGTAGCGAATGACTTCAGGCTTGAGGGAAATTTCCTCGAATACACAGGTTTTTTTTTTTCCTTCATACTGATTGATGCATCTTGAAAAGGCATTTTTGTGTCACTACTCTACTGAAGTTTCCCTTTGGAACAACTCTAAACTCTGAAATTCTGTGTACTCTAAATCAGGTTCCAAACCATGGCTGATGCGTACGCTCTCCAGCAGTGGCCAGGCATGGGTTCTGCAGGTGTGCAGTGTATTCTCAGCGGACACTGAGTACTGGAAGGAAACTCCACCTTAGATAAAAGGAGGAGGGTTCAGACTTTTTTGTGAGAGGCTTCCAAATTCCTTTACAAGATTTGAACACAGTTAGTCTTCTAACTTACAAACTTACTAAATTCCAGAAGTTTGTTTGTTCATAAATCATGTGTGGAAGACAGAACTCCTTCCCCACAGCAAGACTTGCATGTGTGAGAGTTGGAGTCTCAGGGAAACCTACAAATCCAGAACCACCCCCACCCTGCCCTCTGCTTATACAAATCAGGTAGATTCTAAGACATCCTAAGAACATGAAAACACACAGACTGTACCAGACCCAGACATGGGACAAGAAAGTAATAATCATAGGAAAGTAATGTTCAAAAAATTATGTGACTTTTACATTTTCATTTAATGTAGCACTTTATAGCTTCTCCTTGGCATAAGTAAACTCCCAGCACTCTTACTTGCATGTTTGGGGCCTTTATTAAGTTAAATAAGCACTGAAATAGTGAGATAGTCAATCTGAACATCAAAGCAGCAGCTTCCTGACCAGCAGGAGTGAGATACACAGCGTGGATACCCTGGGAAAGGTATCACTAGTGTACTCACACAGTTTAGAACTTGCTAGGTCACTGAAACCACAGAAAGTAAATCATAGGAATTAGTGAGATGGCTCAGCAGATAAAGGCATTTGTCAAAGCCTGACAGCATAGCTCCAGCCTCGAGCCCCACATGGTAGAAGGACAAAGGAGAAAACAGACTCCCCTCCCATAAGGTGTCTTCTAACCTTCAGGTAAGTACTGTGGCATGCGCATCCTCCACACACATAGTCATACTACAGAACTAACAATTAGACTGATATTTACTTTTCTAGTTATATTTATTTATATATATATATATATGTGATTGTTTTGCCTGCATGTATGCATGTGAACTGTGTGTGTGTGTGTGTGTGTGTGTGTGTGTGTGTGTGTGTGTGTGTGTGTGTGTGTGTGTTTCCTGCAGAAACAAGAAGGCATTTGGATTCCCTGGAACTAGATTTAAAGATAGTTGTGGTATTTTGGTTCTGTTTGTTATTTTTTTTTTTTGATTTTGACTTTGACACTGGTTTTATGAGATAAGATCTCATATAGCCCCAGCTAGCCTCCAACTCACTGCGGAGCTGAGGATTACCCTGAACTCCAGATCTTTCTGTTGTGCTAGGATCACGGGTATGGAGCACCATGCAGTATGGAAAAGTTACTCTCAATTAACTTATTGCACACCAGCTACATTTTACTAAATTCAATGCTTTTATAATTTACTAGATTCAATACTTTCACACTTTACTGGGTTTAATAGCTTCACTACAGAGACTGGAGATTAAGCTGTCGAGGAATTCACACATCTCAAACTCTACCACAGACATCCATGTTCCAGCACCAATTGCATCCAAGGTGGCCTATTTCAAACAAGTGTGTACAGATTCACGTCCATAACTATTCCACTAATCTGTTATTTCCACTCAGGATAACTATTAACAAGAGCTCATTCTTTATCCATAATATAAACACAACCAGAAAGATGTATACCATTGTCTGCTTTAGGCTTTAAGGCCCACCACTTTTCATAGATAATTAATGTGATATGCATTGAAAAACAAAAAAGACAGACAATATATTATTTTAAACAAGACCTGGAAATAGCACCTCTTCCATAAACCATTTGGTGAATACTCCTTGATTATTTAATGTAACCTCACATTCCTCAAATACTGCGCAATTAGAGTTTTTACCTTACATGACTTTCCTGGGGATATCTCATTGGCCTTCTTGCATGCTTAAGTAGAATGAGAGAGAAAGGGGTGAGCAGTAAACAGTCTCTCCAAGGTCTGGAATTTGAATGGGAAGAACTGCTTTTCTATATGGCAGCACTGAATTTGAAGAACACAAGTGGGAAGAGTGTCTGCCTGGGCTGGTGGGCAGAGTTCAGTGTGATCTATATCCTTCCCTGCCTCCCTGAAGTGCTTCAGTCCATCATCTTAGCTTCAATTTTTATTGTTCTCACCTACAAACCAAGAAATACATGCTATAGAGTTACTAGAAGTTCTACCAGGCTTTCAGAAGCCACTTAGAATATGGTGTTCTGGTTATCTGGTTCACAGGGCTCACCTCCAACCTCCCTGTAAGTGT
The DNA here is from genome assembly GCF_003668045.3 of Cricetulus griseus. Classification (NCBI taxonomy): domain Eukaryota; kingdom Metazoa; phylum Chordata; class Mammalia; order Rodentia; family Cricetidae; genus Cricetulus; species Cricetulus griseus. The sequence continues at coordinate 246,320,125 of NC_048596.1, read as the reverse complement.
CTGTTGACTCTGAACAGTAGAAGGTTAAGACATATTGGAGGTGGCTTTCAAACATCACAGCAACTGAGGCTGTAACCCGTGGCAAAATGTTTGCTTAGCATGTTCAAGGTACCAGGTTCAATCCCCAGAACAAAAACAAACAAAAAGCCCTGGTGACTCACATCTATAATCCTAGATACTCTAGAAGCCCAAACAGAAATTTAAATTTAAAGGAAGCCTGGGCTACAATAGCTTGAGGCTAAGCTTAGGAAGACCATGCCTCCAACATAAAACACACATACATACATACATACATACATACATACATACATACATACATACGGACAAGGAGTGTAACTTGGTAGCAGAGCACTTACTTAGCATGTGTAAAGCTTTGGATTTAATCCTTGACACAATAAAAAAAAAACAGTGAAAATAAAACAGACATATTTTTGAGCCAGGCATACTGACACACATTTTTAATCCCAGCACTCCAGAGGCAGAGGCAAGCATACATATCTCTGTGAGTTTCAAGCCAGCCTAGTCTACATAGTGAGTTTTAGAATAGCCAGGACTATGTAGAGAGAGAGACCCAGCCTCAAAGAAACCAAACACAGAAAATCCAACATGGCAACTGCTTGCCTCAGGCTGGAAGTGTGGCCCTAGCTGTTTCTGACAGGTAGTATGTCAGGAGGTAAGCAGGATTCCTTGTGAACTTTGAACAGATTCATTCATCACGACTCAAAATCCCCTCACACTGAAAGGGAGACTTGTCTGGGAGAATGTTTCATCCAATCCTGCATGCCTGAGGGCATAGCTCTTCATTTCTGAAAATAGTCCAGCGAAGAAAGGACAACTTTTTCCTCAAAACATTTAGTGCCCCTTCCATACATTTAAGATTCATATCTTACCATTAGAGTGTTGGCCACATGTCAGACATACTGTAAGAAACAACAACTGAAAAATGGTATTAATTTAACCCTTCAAAACGGAATTTGCATTACCTCAGTATTAACAGCTTCCATTGGTCTTTTCTTGGTTTCTCCTATGTCCAAGTAACTAGAAGGGAAAAGTGAGGGTCACTTTTACAGGTTTGAAGTCAGTTAATAAAATGTTTAAACGTTAGTAAACAGTCACCAGTCATAGGAAATGTACAGGCCTGAAGCAGAAATCAGTAGGCACTAGTGTTGTGAGGACAGTGTGCACACAGCCTCACCAGCCAGAGCTGAAGCATCTGCCTGGTTAGGAAGCATTTCTTCCTTAATAGTAGCTTCTCACTCTGGACTTACTCTCCTTCTCCCGCTCTCCTTCCCCCTCCCCCTAACCCTACCACTCTCCTGCTTTCTTCCATTATTTTTCTTGTTTTAGAGACAGGGTTTTATATACTGAAAGTTAGGCTTGAACCCACTGTGTCACCAAGAGTGACCCTGACTTTCTGATCCTCCTGCCTCTCCCTTCCCAGTGCTGGGATTACAGGCACACGCCACCACACCTGCTGCATGTGGTGCTGGGGCTCAAATACCACCCATGCAAGTACTCTACCAACTGACTCACTCTCTAGCTATTTAATGTAACTCCAGCCTCTGAATTCTATAAATTCTATTATTGCATTAATTACAAAAGTTAGGGAAATAGAAATAGTGAAAGTCTGGAAAAGACAGACTGAGGCATCAGAGTCAAACCTGGGAAAAAATTGGGTAGTTTTCCCAGTGACACTGAAATACCCAGCCATTTAGAGTGGTTTAGGTATTGGATCAGCTTACAAACAGATGGGGCGGGAGTTAGTTAACCTCTGAGACTCTTATTATCCAATTCTTTCCACTACTGATACTAACTAGTGGCTGTTGCCTAAACACAACCAAAAATGTATTGTCTTTGTCAGCTTCAGGGGATTAGCCCATCAGTGTGATCTAGTTCCAGGTTTAAATGCTTCCCAAACTATCTTTGAAATAAATATACTAAGTAATTATTTTAATATAAAAGTATAAATGTAGCTTCTAATTTATAACCCTAAATTAGAGACTCAACTATCTTAACTACTATAGCAGACAAGTTGTCAATAAAAAGAATTTATTCAGGTGGTAAAGCCACCTGCCATTAAGCCTGAGTTCCATCCCTATGACCTACATGGTGGAAGGAGAGAACTGACTTCCCAAAGTAGTCCTCACACTGCAAGATGCACACACCTACACACATATGCATACAGACAATAATAGTGAATGCAATAAATTGTTACAAGTTTATATATTAGAATTAACTTTGGCTATTGGACTGGGTTCACCACTGGCTGATGCTGTTTGGTTTTATCGGACAGAATGTTAACTGATGTGGAACTTAAACTATATTTCCCTATGCAAATAGCAATTGTGTGAGACAGTGTGAAAAACTGATCTCAGCAATGAAATGGGTCTTTTGGGAATTTCCTGGATGCATTTCCATCTAGACAAAAACATTCTGTTGTTTTATACTCCAAATGTCTCAGACCTAATGGGTTAACGGAGGTGAAACAACTCCAAAAACATATGAGAATAGTTTTAGAGGTATGTGTATGTGCACTTGTAAATATGTGTTTGATCATGCACATGCTGCAACTCACACGTGGAGGTCAGAGAACAATTCCATAGAATGGGTTCTCTCCTTCCTTCCACCTTTACATGGGTTTCAGGGGTCAAACTTAGGTTATTAGGCTTGCAGCATGAGCACCTTTACCATCTCATCTTGGCCCCAAGAAAAGTTTTGAGAAAATGCTGTCTAAAAGTACTGTAAAAGAAAGGTTTAAAACCTACCTGAACCTTAGAGAAAGTGTCAAAAGATATTAGAAATGTCTAAGTGAAATACGTTCCAGCAGGAAATCGATCATCACTTTCTGACAAGTATTTTGCTGTCTTCTCCAACATTATGTTGGCTCAAAGTGAAAACCCATGAATGATCCTCAGCACTTCTCAGACTCTCCTTTGTTCTGTCAGTTGCTTTGGTTGTTATACAATCATACAATGTTAAACTTCAAACATCCAGCACTTAAATCTTTTGTGTCTATCCCGACAAGCATAGATAAATACTAACCGATACTTGAACACCAATCTCAGCATGGAAAACTAACCGTGGGGACTTCAGTAACAAACTCAGTTTTTGTGTTTCTTTGTGTGAATTAAAAGTAAAAATTAACACTGCAGACCCATTATATGCATATAAAAAGTGGTTTGAAAAGCAAGTTCTGTTTGTCTTAAAGCTGCAGTTTTTCATCCTGATTTGGTAGCAACACACCTACAAAGAGGGACATAAATGACTATAGTCTATAGCTTTCAGCTATTCAAAATCTAAACCAGATTTCCATCCTCATGAAAGTGTTCTGTCTCTAAGTGGAATGTTTTTGTTGTTTTGCTGTTGTTGTTTGAGATGGGAGCTCACACTGCCCAGGCTGGCTTTGAACTTACTCTGCCCCAGCTGGTCTTAAACTCCTGATCTACCTGCTCTGTCTCCCAAGTGTTAGGCTTACATGCCCCACTACACCCAGGTATGGAAATAATTTAATTTAAAATACAGATGTAATGCAAGATACTGGCCATAGAGAGAGGTCTTATATTTATAAATATAGCAGCATCTACAAAATGCATTCATAGCCTAGTTTTTACCTTTTTATTTTTTTAACATAGGGTCTCGTGTGTCTAAGGCTAGCCCAATACCACATAAAACCAGGTTTGGTGATGCTTGAGAGATAGAGGCAGGAAGATAATAAGGCTCAACCTGACCTTGAACTTCCTGTGTAGGAGAAGATGACCGTAAACTTATGATCCTCCTGCCTCTGCCTCTTAAAGGGTCAAGTTACAGATGTGTGCACCACAGCTGGTTCTGTGTGGTTCTGGTAATCAAAGACTTTGTGAATGCTATGTAGCATTCTCTCCCAACTGAACTCCTCCGTTGATTGGTTGATTCCAAACACTTGCCCCACATGCAGATCTAAGAAGCTAGCTAAGTCTAAGTCCTCTGGTTGAACTAAATTTCTGGAGATTGAGGCAGGAAGGTGGGAGTTCCAAGGTCATCCTTGGATATATATGGGGTAGATGACAAGCCAGGACTATGTGAGACCTTCTCAAAGAAACAAAACAAAAACAGTTCTAGATTTCTTTTAGACACAGTGTTTCATTGAGCTCTTTTTTTCTGTAGTTAGACAAATCACACTTAAGGGAAGTTTCAGAGAAGAAAAAAATAAATTCAGAAGTACCCCCTTGTCTTTTGTAAGAAGACAGTTTCCATTCCCAGAGAGCAGGCCCCTTAGAGATCAGCTTATACAAGCCAGGTGAGCAAGGGCACTACTGGAAAACTTCAGTATTTTGGTGAAAATGTTTCCATACAATTAGAAAATAATCACAGGAAATAGATTTATAGTAAATATTTTTAACTATTTGCTGTCTGGGGCCCAAGATAAATTTAAATTAAAATATTCTATTTTAAAGCTATGGATTATAGGATTATAATTCCATTGGTAGATACAGCGAGAAATAAAAAGTGGCAAACAAATGTCCACAGAAACATTATTCATAATAGCCCCCAAAGTGAACAGCTCAAATCCATCATCTCCGTAATGGATGTCATATCATGGACAACTACTCAACTGTAGAGTGGCACTGATACGTGCTACAGCGGATAAACCTTGTGGATAAACCTTGTTTAAAGTGTTACATTGGCAAACAGAACAAAGTCCACGTGCTGTACTATTCTATACCATAAGTACAGGAAAGAGTTAATGGTTTGCTCATGCCTGGAGAGAGAGAAAGTTGGGAGGTGTCAGTTTCTTTAGGAGAGTGATTGAGATATTGTAAAATGGATTTGTAGTGATGGTTCACAACTCTGGAAATCATGGAAATGGGTTGATTCACCAATATGCATCAGTAAAGCCTGAAAACACTCACGGAATGTAGAGAGTTAACTATGCTCTCCACTCCTGACAACTCTCAACTCGCACATAAACTTCAATTCTTTTCTTATTGTTCCTATCTCCTTATGACTTACATTAAAATTATCAGTGTACAGGTGGAAAGTACTCAAAGATGAGCCAAGTCTGTCCATCTTAGTTCACTCCACAGACCTTAAGCTCTGTTGCTAATTCACAGAAAAAGACGGTGGAGGTGCTTCCTATTGGAAAGCAGCCTGTGGGTCCTAGAGAGAGATGTACACAGACACAAAAGTGGACTTGTCCAAGCATTCTGTGACTTACGACACGGGAAGAGGGCACAGCACCTGGTTGTGAGCTTTCTGCTTGCAATGAAGGAATTCAAACAATGAGGAGGAAAATCATAACAGAGCATCCAGCACTTGGAATAAGCCTGTAATCTCACACTTGGGAGGCTGAGGCAGAAGGACAGCAGATAGTTCAAGGCCAGCCTGATCTACATAGTAAGTTTCAGATTGGAGCTACAGAGATCCTGTCTCAAAATAACCCAACAAAGTTGTTGCTTCTACACTGTTTAGCCAGCCATTTAAAATCTGCACCTACGGCTACTGGAGTGAAATTCCTTCTCCAGTTTCAGCTGGCAACTGCCAGCTCCTCGCTAGACGAGAAGGCAGCCTATCAACCACGCCCCGCGGCCCAGGGCACACTGACTCACTTGAGTTTCTTGAAGGCTTCCTGGCCCCCGGCCACGTAGTTGCCCCCGCTCTCAATCTGGTCCAGTTTCCGGATGCGGTGGCCCGTCCTCGGGGTGTAGATGTTCCTAACCGCCCCAAAGGGCGCCTTCACGCCGCCTGTCACTTCCTTGAGAAAGACGTCGAAGCTGGACACCTTCTTCTCATGAATGACGACACGGCGCCCGGCGAAGAAAGGGTCCCCATTGCGGTACACCAGAACGCTCTTCACCACTGGCTGCGACAGGTGGCTGGACCTGGGGCTGGGGCCGTTCATCTTCCCTGCTGGACACCGGACCCGCTAGCACTCCACCGCCCTGCAACACCAGTTCGTGGACCGCCTCCTGCAGAGACAAGGAAAAGCCACTCGCAGGTGAAGAAGGGCCAGCCCTGCGGGGCCAGCCCCTGCTGGTAGCAGTTCAAGTAAGGCGCGGTGCAGACGGCCAATCAGCGCTCTCAGGCTCGCACACCTGTCTCTCCCGCCCCGCAGCGCCCAGGTGTGCTGCCTGGGAACTCGCACCGCCCGGGCTTTAAACCCCTGCGCGAGCTGGGACAGGAGGGACAGCGGCGGAAGCGCGCACTTAAGCGCGCGCACACGCACACGCTCTCAAGCGCACATTATTAGCATGGCGAGGTTCAGTGCTAACATCACATCTGTGTTGTTTCTCCCAACTGCTTCATTTTTTTTTTCTTTCCCTTGTCTTGCACTCTAAAACCAGCTTATTCGCCCACCCCACCCCCGCCCCAATAAAGCCATTAAGATCCGGGTTAAGGTTGCGGGGATTTCTCCTTTGAGGAAAACAAACTACTTAAAAATGCATTGAGAAGTTTGGACACAGTGATGCACATCTGTCATCCTAGAATTAGGGCTGCTAGGACTGGAGTATTGCCTCGAGTTCGAGGCCAGCCTGGACTACATGGAAAGTTTTAAGCCAGCCTCAATTATTGACAGACTAAATCAGTATCAGTAAATTAAGTAATCTGTGCAGATAGCAGAGGAGACTCCCGAGTCAGAAACCCCGGCACTCTGGTCTGGCCAGCGCCGCCCAGCGGTGAGGCTCGGGTGGGCCCTTCGCAGTGGTACCTACCGACACTCGCGGGAGTGGGGGAGGGATGGGGGAGGGGCGCAGGTGGGGGCGGGGCGGGTTGCAGGCGCTGGGGGGCACCTCTGTGAAACCCTAGCAGGCCGCGCGTCCCTAGCACCGGTCCTCCAGCCGCCGTTAGTATCTTGTGAGGGCCTGCCAAGTCCGCGGGGAGTCCAGTTTGTTTTTTTTTTCTCGCCGTTTCCATAGCAACTGCAGCTCGCGCGGAGAGTTAGCATAGGAACTGGTTCTGGAGTGCGCTTGCCTCCCTTGAGCTTCTGTCTGCCTCTGGCATCAAAGTCGTAAAGTGGCTGAGAATGTGTTACCATGCCAGGGCTGTGCCAGTGTGGTTCTTGGAGACAGCTTGGAAGATAATATCCTACAGTATTTTCAGTGCCTACTATGTGCCTCGAAAATATTTTTTTTTAAAAAACTGAGTACATTGGGGGACAATAAAAATACAGACACATATATACATATACACATATTTCTGCTGAAATGAACCAAACTACTGTTCCCCTTATTCCTGCTAAGTATGTCTACATTTTTAAAGCAGGCACTCCCCTTTGAATAGGAAATGCCCCCATAGGCCCATGTATTTGAAGAATTAGTCCCCAGTCAGTAGAGTATTTGGAGAGAGTATGGAACCCCTTAAGAGGTGAAGTATCACTGAAGGAAATAAGTCACTAAAGGCGGGTCTTCAGGTTTATAGACTTGCCCCACTTCCTTGCCAGACTCAGTTTCCTGTGAATCCACATAGTTGTGAGCAAGCAGCCACCATCAGCTCCTGCCACCACCATGCAACCACATGCCACTGGGGTCCCTAGCATGATGAACCGTAGGCCCTCAAATGGCGAGCCAAAATAAATCTCTCCCTATTTCATTTGTTTCTTGTCAGGTGTTTGGTCACTAGATGAGAAAAATTGTCAATAACAGCAGGTGTTACTAATTCATCATATCTGAGTAAAAATAATTTTA